>NW_026250094.1:0-1200000 GCF_024043145.1 Alternaria conjuncta | reverse complement strand
GACTATCTAGGCACTCGTCGCAAATACCGCCAGCCATCCTCAGCAAGATACTCGACCTCATCTCCTCGGCGCTGTCCACGCAAACCGACATCATCCACGCCGACCTCGAAGCCGAAGACCAAGATGCGATACCACACCACAAGAACCTGCTGGAGATGTATGGCTTCCTTCTCCGATGGACCATCTCCGCCGTCGAGACCAGAGCGCTTGAGAAGTCTGCCTCTGCACCAGCAGCGCGGGGGCGGGGTAAGGCCACAAAGACAAAAGCGGGAGGCGGCAAAGACGTCGTCTGGGATGCCTCAGCGCAACTAGAGACGGCTCTCGACCGCATGAGCAAAGTGCTGAGGCTCAAGCTGGGCCGAATCTTCGTTACCACCTCGGAGCGAGACACCTTCATCGGCCTCTTCACCAAGCCAGTGTACCACATCCTCGAGAATGAGGCAAGAGTCAAGAACAACGCGATACGAAGTCACTGCTTCAGGGTTCTGTGTTTTGCCGTCAAGTCTCATGGACATGCATACAGTAGGTAGAGGAAGAGTTAGATAAGTGACTATACTAACGCCCATGACAGCCGCCCAGACGTCCATCAACCAGAGCTTGACATACTTCGAGCATCTGTCAGAGCCCATGGCCGAATTCCTCTTCACACTAGCCGACGCTTTCGACTATCCACAGCTCACAGAAGACGTCTTGAAGGACATCAGCAGCAAAGAATTTAGTTCTACCGATCTGAAGGGGCCCAAGTCCATCTCGACCTTTCTTACCAAAATCTCCGAGCTCACGCCGCATCTTGTCATTCGCCAAATGACATTGCTCGCCAACCTACTAGACAGCGAATCATATACCCTCCGTTGCGCTCTTATTGAGGTGTGCGGAAACTTGATCATCATGCTTAGCAAGCTGAGCCAGGACGACCGCAGCGAGCAACACAAGCAGCAAATTCGCATCTTCTTCGATGTTCTCCAGGATCGCTTCCTGGATATCAACCCGTACTGTCGTGCTCGTGTAATGCAAGTCTACATCAAACTCTTGGATCTAGAGCAGAAATACCCCAAGCGCAGGCAGAAGGTCGCCGAACTCGCTGCACGTAGTCTGGAAGACAAGAGCAGTAATGTACGTCGTAACGCAGTCAAACTGCTCGCCAAGCTCATCTCAACCCATCCTTTCACTACCTTTGATGGTGGATTGCTATCGACCAAGGATTGGGAACAGAGATTGGCCGATGTCGACGCTCAGATCGACGCCTTACAACCCCCGGAAGAGCTACGCGAGCGTGCCCCTGGTGAACAGACTGTAGACGAGACTCTATTGCAAGACGCAACTCAGGCCGATAACGATGAAGCACCCCAACATCCATCCGAGATGTCCGAGGAAGAGAGAGCTGCTGTGATTGCAAAGGCACAGAGGGACGCTGCGACTGCGCAAGAACTGGAGAAATTCCAAGCAGTACGCAAGTATCTGATGGAAGCGCTCAAGTTCATCGAAGTCCTCAACGACGCCGCTGAGGTGGTCACTCAACTGCTGTCATCCAAGAATAAGAGCGAAGTCATCGAGGCCATGGACTTCTTTGTGACCATCGACGCGTACAAGATCGCGAATGCGAAGCTCGGTATCCGGAGGATGTTGCGTCTTATCTGGACCAAGGGCAACAGCGACGAAGGCAAGGGTGTTCAGACGCACCTGTTGGAGTGCTACAAGGGCCTCTTCTTCGACGCGCCACCTGGATTCGACGCCAATGCAGTTGCAAACTACATCTCGAAGAATATGATCAGTCTGACATTTGGCACAACCCCCGCTGAGCTCACGTCACTCGAGCAGCTCCTCAGCACCATGATGAAGCAGGGACTAGTCAACGCATTGGTCATCCAGAAGCTTTGGCAAATATATGGATACCAGAAGAAAGACATTTCCAAGAACCAGCGCCGCGGAGCAATCATCGTCCTGGGTATGCTCGCACTTTCGGCTCCACAGATCATCGTCGAGGAGATGGAAGTATGTTTGCGGATTGGCCTTGGGGAACTGGGCCGACGGGACTTGGGCTTGGCTCGATACACCTGTATAGCTCTGCGCCGCATGAGTCCACCGCCTGGAAAGCAGGCCTCGAACGACAAGCCAGTACAGACCGTCAAGCTTCCAAACGATCACGCAGTTCTCGTCAGACTGGCCGCTATCACAGAGATGCCATCCGATAGCAAGGAATGGTTTGGCGTTGCAGAACAGGCCATCAGTGCTATATACGTCCTTTCGAAACATCCCGACGTTTTGTGCTCTGAGATCATTCGCAAAGTCACAAAGCGTGTATTTGCGGGACAAGCCAAAGCTGAGTCACGGCCGACGTCGAGTTCCAGTGCTGCGGAACCAATGGAGGTCGATCAGGGAGATGAGGAGATGCCCGACGCGCCTGCGGTTGAGGAACCACAACAGAAGAAGCAGAATTCGGCGCTTGCCTTATCGCAGCTGCTTTTCGTTGTCGGTCACATCGCCATCAAACAAATCGTTCACTTGGAGCTTTGTGAGCTTGAATTCAAGCGTCGCAAGGCTGAGAAAGACAAGATGGCACCGACACCTCGAAAATCCATGTCTTCGTCAGGACCCACACCACTCAAGAAAGGGCGGAAGCGGGGGTCGACCAAAGAACCAACGCCAGCGCCTGAAGAAGACGATCTAGACCTCATGGCGGGAACGAACGAAGATGACTTCACAGAAGCTATTGCACACGTTCGTGAACGCGAACTGCTCTATGGTCCACAATCCCTCCTCGCAAACTTCGGCCCCCTCGTAGCAGACACTTGCGCCAACAACACGTCCTATAACCACCCGACGCTACAAGCACAAGCTGCACTGTGCTTAGCTAAGCTCATGTGTGTCAGCTCAGAGTACTGTGAGACGAACCTCGGTCTGTTGCTCACCATCCTGGAACGAAGCCAGGACGCTGTTGTGCGCAGTAACCTTGTCGTCGCACTCGGCGACATGGCTGTATGCTTCAACCATCTCATCGACGAGAACACCGACTTCCTCTACCGCCGTCTGAACGACGGCGACCCAAGCGTCAAGCGAACATGTCTCATGACCCTAACCTTCCTGATCCTAGCCGGCCAAGTCAAGGTCAAGGGCCAGCTAGGCGAAATGGCCAAATGTCTCGAAGACAGCGACAAGAAGATTGCAGACATGGCACGCATGTTCTTCACCGAGCTGTCCACTAAGGACAATGCCGTGTACAACCAGTTCATCGACATGTTCAGTGTACTCAGCGCTGATTCAGGACTGAGCGAGGATGCTCTGAAGAGGATCGTCAAGTTCCTGGCTGGGTTCATTGAAAAGGTACGTTTGAATGATCTGACCGTGTTGATGATTCTGTACTTACTTTGATTAGGACAAACATGCCAAACAGCTAGCAGCCAAACTTGCGTCCAGACTACCGAGAGCAGAGAACGAGAGACAGTGGAACGATGTCGCGTATGCATTGAACCAGCTTCAGCACAAGGACGAGGATATTCAGAAAATGGTCTCGGATGGTTTCAAGGTTGTGCAAGCGAATGCTTAAGCTGCGTCTTCGTCTTTACCCTTTCTTGTCGTGTCGAATTTGTTTATGACTGTATAAAAGCGATGATACCCTGGGTTGGGTTGCGTTGGATCGGGGGCGGTAGATAAGCTTTGGCGTTTGGACTCACATAGGATATTTATGCAAGTTTTACATCACCGCAACGACGAGAAAGTACACAAAAAGCGTATTGTTTGAATTCGTGCGACATACTCTACACTAGTCCATTTCTCGTGCACCAAGAACGCCCGTAGATGCTGCTAAAAGCCAACTTTTGGACCGACATCATAAAAACCAAAGTTACGCCGATGAAAATGCGTAAAACAAACGTCCTCTCGTGTCGTTGATCCCTTCTCATCCCAGCAATCGTACTTCCTTCCTTTCCTTTATGGACCAACATTGAACTTCAGCCTCACACCCATACTAGCAAGCTCAATGTCCAAAAACTTGAGCACACCAGGCACCGCGACCACAGCAACGTCCTCACCACCACTATACCGCATCCCCTGGGCATCCATCCACAAATCCGCTTTACTGCTATTCGCATCCGCCAAGACAGCACACCTCCTGCAGCGAATGGTGAGATCCTTGCCGCTCCGATCCTTCTTACGGCCGTACTCAGCGACGGTAGGTGTAGTGCTGAGGAAGGAGCCGCAAGTACGACATATGGAAGCTTTCGTGTAGTCGGAACAGTTCATCAGACGGTCTTGCAGTAGGAAGGCTGTGCCGTGGGCAAGCAGGGAGTCGCGCTCCATTTCTCCGACACGGATACCACCGCCCTTGCTACGTCCTTTGATGGGTTGGCCGGTTGTGGAGACGACGGGGCCGGTGGTTCTGGCTTGGAACTTATCGTTTACCACTGGGGGGTTGTTAGTAGATGGGGGTGGGATGGTAGGGAGGGAGATGCTTACTGTGACGGAGACGTTGGTAGTAGACCACACCGATGTAGATGTCTGCGTGGAGTTCTTGACCTGTGATTCCAGAGTACATGGGCTCGTTGCCGTAGTAGTTGTAGCCTGCTTTTTTAAGCTGGTGGCCGAAGTAGTCGACGGCCGTGTTTTGCTCGTCGAAACGGAAAGGCGTTGAATCTTGGGCCATGCCGTGGAGCGCACCGGATTTTCCGGCTAGCGACTCGACGAACATGCCAATTGTCATACGCGACGGGAAAGCGTGAGGGTTGATGATGACGTCGGGTTGCATGCCGCTCTCAGAGAAGGGCATGTCTGGTGTGGGGAACTTTTGACTGACGACACCCTTCTGTCCGTGACGGGAAGAGAACTTGTCACCGACGACTGGAGAACGGGGAATTCGCAGTTTGATACTGAGCTTTTGGCAGGGTTGCGTTCCGTCCTCGGCTCCGATGATGCGGACCTCTTCCACGAAGGCGAGTTCATCGTCCTTGTATTTGAAGAACTGAGTCTGGCCGTCGCGGTTGACGTATTCGCCGGTAGCTGCGTCATACGAAACAATGTGCCATGCAGCAATAACGTCGCCGTGACGCAGCATGGTGCCAACTCGTGGAAGACCATCTTCGTCAAGAGTCTCCTTGGATGCGGCCTTGACCAAACCCTCAGGGGCAAATCCGAACAACTTGGTCACTGACCTCGCGGCTCGGCTCTTTCGGTTGCCTTCCTCGAGGTCGCAGATCTTCGTCTTGTATACAGTTCCGTGACCAAAACCGCGCTCGTGCGATGATTTGTTCAAGATCATAGCGTCGTCCATGTCGTATCCGGTGTAGGAGATGACAGCAACGACGGCGTTCATGCCGTTGGGAAAGTTGTCCATGCCGTATTCGTTGTGCAACGGGGCTCTCGCGATCGGAGTTTGACCGGTTTGTAGGCGGTAGGTCTTGTTGTCGGTTCGGTATGCTGTAGCAGTTCCTGGTGTACCCATCGACTGTTTACCCATCTGACACTGGTACATGTTACGCGGGGATTGGTTGAAATCCGAGAAAGGCGTTTGGTTGGCGATGATACTGAAGATGTTCGTTGGATCAAACTCAACATGCGTCGAGTCGCCAGAAACGATCTCGGCATCCGTGCAGGCGATGGACATGTAGGGTTGCTCAAACGGTCCTACGTAGTCGAGCTTGCCGAGAGGCAGGTACTTGACAGGTCGGTACATTCGCGAACTTTGTGAGAAGAGGTAGACACCGGGGTATTGACCGCCGTTAGATCCAGGAATGAAACCAATCTCCATCTCTAATGGCACGTTGTGCGAGCCTTCGACCTTCCAGTAACGGAGCGTATCGGCGATGGTCTTGGCCTGCTTGGGCGAGCAGAAGCCTAGGACACGACCGTCCAGTTGTACAACCACACTCGCTTCGAGAGAGGCGGCTGACTTGCTCGATACGCCTAGTTGTGCAACAAGGTTGGGAATCGTCGAGACATCGACGTTGGAAGTCGCGATCTTGCACTTGTGCGCGAAATGGTTGAGAAGTCCACAGGGCGATCCATCAGGAGTATGTACAGGGCACATGAATCCCCACGCCTCAGGAAGTAGCTTTCGAACAGTTGTTGTCTTCAGTTGTGCGAAGAAGGCACCTCGATGCACCATCCTAAAATGTGATATGAAACGAGGAAAGTTCAGTTTCTCAGCGACCACGACGTATCCAGAAGTTTGCTGCAGATCCAGACCCGTTGGGCTGACAAGATTACCAGTACTGAGGAAGTATTCCAAAGCTTGTCCAAGGTTCATGTTTGTCCGTCGGAGGATCTTGGAGTTCCAGTCCTTGGTGAAGTCCTGGGATGTGAAAGGCTTGTACTCGTTCTTCCTTCCCCACTCCCTTAGCACAAGTTGGAAGCTGTTCAGCCACTCTTCTAGCTTCTCTTTCAAGATCATGCCGTAGAGTTGTCCGCCTAGTAGGATCTCTTGGAATTGTACAGCATCGGGGTTGTCGACAGCGCAGTCGCCTTCGACCAAAGCGTAGAGTTTCCTGGTCATGAAGAGAAGCATTCTGAACTTGTCGGCATCCTGAGCTGGTGTGACGTTGACGCAGCCTAGATGGGGTAATACGATCTTGCGGAGGAATTCCGTACCGGCCTCCTCGTCGGCGACGTCGGCGGGCAGACCAAGTACAATCTTGAACTTTCCACCCAGATATGCCCGTGTCTTCGCCTTGGAGTGTAGCCCGTAGACCTTGTATGTGCGGAGTAGCAGCTCTACTCGGTCGGTGACGAACTGCTTCTCTTCAAGACCTTCGGAACCGGCTGGACCGACCAGACCCTCGAAAATTTCGCGGTCATTCGTCTCGACCAGAGCCTTCATCACCATGACGATGGGAACCAGGTATTCTGACTTGCGCCATGAGAAACGGAAGTTGACGTTGCCGTCGCTGAGGTAGTGCAGGGCGTTCGATTGCGAGGTCTGGTCGGGTCGCATCGATCTGAGGGTGATACCGAACTGGGTGTAGCCGGCGCCACGGTTGGTGAAGGCGCCGCGCTTGATGGCCATGGGGTAGTTGCGACGGTTGACCTGGAGGAGACGAATGATCTTCTCGATGCCGTTAACGATGAAGTATCCACCCAGCTCGTCGGACTCTTCTTTCGCCTTGACCAACTGCGCTGGCGACATGCCTTCCAGCTGGCAGCGGTTCGATCTCAGCATGACGGGTATGCCGCCGAGATCCACGACGTCCTCGTTCCAATCTCCGTTGTTGACCCTCCACTCCAGCCGTGCGCGCATCTTGCCGCGGTATGAAGCATGTCGTTCGCGGGCCTCGGCGGGATAGATGTTGCGGTTCTTGAGCGCGACCTTGTTCGAAGGCGGCAGGACGGGCTTGTCGAGGAAGACTTCTGATATGCGCAGGTAGAGACGGTTCCTCTGGCCTGCGTCTTCGGGGGCTGCGTATGGGTCGCCATCGACAAAGATCTTGGTGCCAATGTCTTTTATGCCCTGGTCAAGTTGGCCGCCGCGGGTGAAGATGGTGTTGAACGAGTTGATGTGGGGGTCGACGGCAGCCGCGAGCATAGGGTATGCCGTCTTGTCCTTGGGCGGGTTGCGGAACAGGTCATGCCGCCTGAGGGTATCAAACTGGATATGTTAGCCTGGCATAGTTGTGTCGAAAGTGCTCTCTTGCCTTGGTCGACCATTCCTGAGGGCTGTCTGCCCGTGCGGGAGGCGCCATGATTCCGTATGCGGCTATTACGGTGAATGTAAGATTAGGGCGCAATCAAGCGGCATGCGCAATAGTATATCAAAGAATGTGAGTGTCGCGGTCGCAAGCTGCAGCGCGATTGAAGATGCGACGCTGCGCTCGAACTTTTTTACTAGACTAGTCGGATCCATGGTTGGGCCACCCCTGCTAGCGCGCTGGCCAAAGTCACACGCCGCGGCGGCTCCATCACTCTGCTGCAGCGTGAACCACTCCGGGCTTTCCTTAGGGCGGCACAGCTCTGCTCTCTACTTCCTCACGGCATTGCCTGCGCTCTTTGCCCCCCGACGCATCGAAGGAGACGTTGTCCATTTGCCTGTTGCTGCCAATAAGACTACGGCGATCGCGCCTACTACATGCCCCGCAGCAAGGATCAAGGTTCCCAGACTTCCCTCCATCGCCCGTACATCACCACTCCTCCCGACCAGACGACATCTCCACCGAGTCAGCCCCTGCCCTGACGACGGCCATGGCGAACCTCTTCCGCCGCATCTACGACTGGCTACTCCGCCTGTTTTGGTATGCCTACCTGTCCTTTCCTACTGACCCCAATGCCCACCTGGCTGCCTGATGCGCCATTTGATACTCCCCCAACTGCTCAGCTTCCGCCCAAGAAAAAGCAAACTCACCGGCGACGATAACATGGCGCTCCTGCTAACCTGCGATACCATCCAGGGCGACTGAGATGGACATTACCATGATCGGGTTGCAAAACGCTGGCAAGACTTCGCTGTTGAGAGTTCTGGCGGTGAGTATCTTCCTGATGCGGAAAGACCCTCCTGCGTCAACTTCATCAACTTTGATGAATGCGAGCTGACCCATCCGTTCTAGGGAGGAGAGTTCACTGTCGAGTAGGTCTACATCCGTCCCGAGTTGCGCAAGCCGGCGGCGACGTTGTTTCATCCGTGTCCCGATGCTACTGCTTTGCGCAACCTCGGGCGCCATCGTTGTCGGGCCCTGCGCTGACTGGCTCTAGCTCCATCCCGACGGTTGGCTTCAATATGAAGCGTGTCCAGAAAGGTCATGTAACCTTGAAGTGGTGAGTGCCCTCCATCTTCTCCCTGGTCACGCATGTCCGGCTCTTGCAGCGCCAAGCCCAGCCTTGCGGGGTGCAGCGCAATCTACTAGCCTCGAGGCGCACCTGCTGACCAGCGGCAACAGTTGGGATCTCGGAGGCCAACCTAGGTTCCGTTCCATGTGGGAGCGATACTGCCGCGGTGTGAACGCTATCGTGTACGTCTCCTCTCATGTCATGGTGGGGTGTCGCTTATCGTCATAGGTTCATCGTCGACTCCGCTGACAAGGAGGCTCTACCCGTCGCTGGCGAGGAACTGAAGCTCCTACTGGAGAAGCCTGCGCTGGAGGGCATTCCTCTTCTCGTCTTGGGCAACAAGTCCGACTTGCCCAACAAGCTTTCCGTCGACGAGCTGATCGAGGCGCTCGACCTCAAATCAGTGTCGCACCGGGAAGTGAGCTGCTACGGCATCAGCGCAAAGGAGGAAACCAACCTCGATGCCGTTCTCCAGTGGTTGATTGCCCGAGCCAGCAAGTGAGGTATTATGTTGTTCGTATTCGGTCGACGTAACGTGACCGCGACGGTCAGGTGCCGCTCGCAACGCATTCGACTGGGTTTGGTGTTTTCGCAACTTCACGACGCCGACGTGCCTACGTTCTTACGAATTACGGTCGTCAGCTTTACATGACATCTTTAATGATTCTTACGACTTGATGGAAGAAAAGACGGGCAGATCGCTCTGCAGGCTAGCGATGGCCATTCCAGTTCCCCAGCTCGACACATTTACTTCTTCTCATATCATTATGACGGCGACTGCCCCTTCCTCATCCTGTATCATCCTCTTTGTTTCGATTTCCAGCGAAGACGTAGCGGCTAAGAAAAGACGGAAGATTTTGGTCCAGGTATGATTGACATGTAAAGTTGCGCGCGCTCCGTCTCTTGTTCGGCTCCATGAGGAGCGACCTGAGTTGTAGCGATATAATGGTATCCTCGTCTCTGTCATGTGTCGCCCAATGCTGCCTCCGTGCTCGTGACTGTCGCATGCGTCGTGTGCAGGTGCGCGGCATCTGGTTTGGTATTGACAAATCGTTTGGACGAATGTTTGTCGAGGGTTCCAGCGCAATTGCGTGCGCAAATTCGTGGTGACTCCTCTCTCCAGCGGCCTGGCCTTCCAAATCCCGTGTTGCACGCAGCTCAATGACTCCGGTACATGGTAGCGCCGCGGAAGCAGCACCTCGCGCCAAACATTGCAACGAAAAGAACGAACAAGTCCGGAGGGGAAGGTAGAGAGGATCAATGCACCGAAAGCAAAGAAGAGAACAAACAACTAAATTATTCGCACAACTCACGCCCGCTGGCAGAAAAACGGGGTGGGACCCAAGCAAAATCCATGGCCATGAACAATTGAACAACTCATCCTGCATTAGCGCCTCCCAGGGAATCTTGAGCAGAGCCCGTCTGATTGGTCAGATGGCGGCGACAGCAATGCGAACCCTTGTCGCAGAGCTGGGAGTGGAATGGCAGGATGGATTGGCAGCCGATGAGCTGGAGGGGTGCACGGGGAAGTGGGTGGGATGTTGCGATGGGGATGGAGACGGTATGGATTGAGGGTTTGTGGCGTTGGGGACGGTGGGTGTGGCGCTGAGGGTGAGGGGTGGGGTGGGGTTAGGGTTGATGGGGTTGAGGTACAGTACTTGATGCTACGTCTGTGAGGGAATTTGTACGGAACGCCAATTGTGAGAGGATTGCGTTGCGAAGCATTACATGTTGAAGCATCCGGCAAGATGTAATGCGGTTGTTGGTAGTTAATTCTGTCTGGAAGACTCACGCGGCATCATCATCACAGAAGACACAAGTCGCAAAGGTTTTAATTAGACACCTTTGGTGATACAAAGAACACACCACCCTCGAGTACATCCCACAAGTACCGTACAAGACGCGCAATGCACCCATCTCACGATGTCAACGGCTGAGCGGCCACGCAACGCAAAATCTCATGCGCACTGCTGACCCGAGTAAAGAGCAATGTCTCGGAACCACTGGAACCACGAAGAGGCTGAACTGCGTACCCTTGGCGCAGACTCGACACAACATTGCGAAAGCAACAGGCGCAGCAGCTCTCGTGATCCTCAAGAACCACCGTCGGCCGACTAAACTCCCTCCAAAGTCTTACCCTACTAATCAAAACCACCCGAACAACATGCGCAGCACGACATTTTGCCGCACAATCCTCCCATCTCATCTTCTCGAACAAGCTAGAACGCGGATAGCCCATCATCCATCCCCACTGCGCCTCCTCACCCACAATCAGCAGTACCAAAAAGCCTTCCCAGCGCACCCAATAAGCCGGAAGCACACATCGTAATCGTCACCAACTTGGCCCTCTCGTCTCCGCTTTACCCGTTTAAAGCCTAGAATGCGGGCCCCAAGCCATACTCCGGGCAGCGTTCTTGGCTGAATTGTGGCTGAGCACCAACGCCCAAAGACACATCATGTCCGTGTTGAGCGGATATCGTCATAAGCAGTCAGCCAGAACCCTGTTCTTCCTGCGGATTCGTTCCATCCCATCTCCGTCGCATCTTTCTGAACTTCTATTATTTCCAGCATTTGAAACAATCGTCGCATATCGCTATAACACACATATTTGAATATCCATCATGGTAGACCTTGAGATCGCGCATCCGCACCACGTTCCCTATCGTACGAGACAGTACTACGGGCCAGATTACGGCGACAGGTACGTTTGATTCCATGCGCTCATCATCGTCATCCTTCATCTCTCCTTGTCCATCATTCGCTGCAAAGTGGCTGTGCGACACACTTTAGCTGTGCAGCGGCGCAGTTAGTCCATGAATTTTCTGGGGAAAAGGCACGCTTGGTGGATCAAGCGGATCGGCTTGGTCCTGGCTTCGCGTTGGTGCAGATGGGTGTTTGCGACAGACGACGTCACAACGTCACTGCGCCCAGCCTGGCGCCCGCATCACTCGGCATCTGCGTACTGCTAGATGGCCTGCCTTGTGTGTGGCCCTTGCCACGGGTTTTCTTGGTCATAATACGCTGCTTTCGTTCTTTTGTCTTTTGTTCCTCACTTTACTCGAACGCACTACGCCTCTCACCACTCCACTTTTTGCGCTTTTGTACCAAGGACACTTGCGCATCGCATTACTGTCAATTGATCGAGAGATATTGGAGACGCGACACACAAACACACGAACATCGCTTCTAACACGCCATGGCTAGGACGTGCTATAGCAACAGTCGGGGCTACTACCGCTGCAACTCAGCATGGAATAACTGGGTTCGCTGGGTCGTCCTCGTAGTCGTCGTCTTGGGCTTCCTACTCCTTTTCGTACTATGCTCGTAAGTCCCCCGTCCATCCTTCCCCCAACCAACCCTCCCTTCCCTTCTCCAATCGCCATCCCCAATCGCCATCCCCAATCGCCATCCCCAACCCCCTTCCACCCAGCACACCACTAACACCCCTCAGCTGCCTAACCGCCCGCCGCCGCCGCAAAGCCGGCCGACAGCCCTTCTACGGCACAGGCTGGGCCGCGCGCCCAGGCAACAACAACGCATACGGCCAAAACACCACGGCACCCTACTACAACAACCAACACAACCCCGCGCCGCCTTACTCCGCCGCTACCAATAACAACAACAACGGAGGTTACTACGGCGGCGGAGGCGCAAACCAGGGCTACTACGGTCAGCAAAACGGCGTCGAGCTGCAGAGTCCGCAGCCAACATACGGAGGCGGGTATGCGCCGCCACCGGGCCCGCCGCCGACGAAGGGTTAAGCGTTGTACGGTAGATGATGAGAAGGCCCCTCGGAGATTGAGATGGGGTTGAATGGCGTTACGGAGATTGTGAGAATTGGACTGCGTTATGATATGAGATGAACTCGTGAGGAAGGACAGGATGGTTTCCTTTGCTGTTGAACACGCTTGATACCTCTTTTACGCTTTAATGCTATTATCTCTCTTCCGTGTATATGCGGGAGATGTAATCTACTGTTATGCGTTTCACCAAAACAAGCCATAGCATAACCTGCTTAGAAGACCTGTTGCGTGCACATGTCTTGCTCGTCATGAAACACACGGATGGACAATTCAGCTAGCCCAATACGACACTTCATCATTACTTGTTGATCGCGGGTGTTCAAGTATAAAAGCTGCATGTATTCCATCCATTCATGTTACTCTTGGTCTCCCATTTTCAATACTCTGCGTAGTCCCGTCAACTAACTCACAGGCAACACCAGACCTTCGTAAAAAGAGCATATGAACACGCTAAGCATACACCTTTTCAAACGATTCCTGCAATGCTACCTATTCTCCAAGCCTTGATCTCTCACTTCCAACCAATCTAACCCACCAACCTCAAACCACTAGCCGGCGCACCGATCTGTGTGATGCCGTCGATCCTGCACACAGTGCCCTTGTATCTGGCGTGGTACTTGGCACCGCTGTATGGGCTGGTAACCGAAGGCATGCCGCTGTAGATAGGTGTGAAGCTAGCAGCGCAAATGTCAAAGTCGGCGAATTGATCAAAGTCAATCTCGATGACGTCGCTGGGGTTTCTCTCGGCGACCGTCTTGACGCGGTTAGCTTGCTCCTTCATCTTGGCGTTGCCGGTGCGGTCGAGCAAAGCGTTGGCAAAGTTCAGCGCCGTGTTGAGCTGCTTGTTCTTGTGGGCAAACATCATGGCTGCTGAGAGAGGGATCGAGTTGTGGGGACCCTCGAGGTCGGGGACGGTGAAGTAGGCAGAGAGTTCGAGGGCGCGCTTCTTGTCCGCGTCGGAGAGGGCGGAGATGTCGGTAGCGCCGTTGAGCAGTTTGCGGCGCTCCAATTCGATCGACATGGCAAGAATGTATTGCGTAGCCGTGTTGATTGCCTTCTTAGCCTACATCAATGTTAGTATGCGTTGGCTGGATGTATGTCTGTGAAACTTACATCAGAAAACTCAGCTTGGGATGAGACGACGTTGACCATGATGAGCTGCAACAAGCTCTTGAGGACTGCAACACCCTCTTCCAGTTTGTTCTTTTGCAAGAACTGCTTGCCAGTGGTCAAGTCAGTCGATAATATTGACTCCAGATCGCGTGGGATGATGGGCAGGATCTTGCGCGAATCGGTCTCGTCCACCGTTCTCCGTACGTAGTTGACCAGCGAAGGCATATTTGGTGTCGCTGGCAAGTAAGTTCGGGTGGCTTGGTAGATCTCCTGGAAGCGCTCCTCGAGAGGAGCAAAGTTGACAGCACCAACTTGTCGGTTTAGTAACTGCATGGCAGTATCGAACGATCCTGCAGCAATGTGATCCGCCGCCAAGGGTGAGTTGCGCGCCCAGAAATCAGCTTCGCTGCTTCCTGCACCAGCATCAGCACCCTCAACTTCAACGAAGTCGTCGTCTGCCTCCACATCGCCATCATCGCCCATGTCCCAGCCACCAATATCGTCGTCCTCGCCGCCTCCAAGTTCAGCAGCGGCACGGGTAGGCTCGGCGTCGCCCATAAGATCCTCATCGCCAAAGCCGTTTGCTGTTGGCTCTTCGGATCCAATGCCTTCGACTTCGCCTTGGAGAGCCTTTTCAAATACAGTCGAAGAAGCTGCGCGCGTTGGCCAGTTGGCTTTGTGAGTTGGCACGATAGGCTTAGCAGGCGCCGAAGGAGCACCTATTGAGGGAAGGTTAATCTGCTCCTCCGATACACCCGCAGCTTCCAGTATTGACTGTGCCTGTTCGTCGAGACCTTGAGCCTTGGCAGTGGCGTACGCAAGGGGATATAGATCAAGCTCCTGGAACATCTCTATCCGGTTCTGTACGTCTCCCAGGTAGAGTGCGTTCTGGAATCGGGCTGTCATGTCACCACGGTGCTCCGCGATCTTGGCCATACGCTTCAACTTGTCCTGGTCTCCGGTAGTAAGGTACAGGAACGAAAGCTTGTCGAAGTTGCGCAGCTTCTGATAAGTCATCTCTACGGTTTGGTGGTTGCCGTGTGCTAGAGCTTCGGTGCTTAGTCGTTGCCAGAGCTTTGGTCGGTCAAGCTGCTTAGCCATCTCAACTGCGACCTCGAGATTACCGCATTCAATAGCGAGCTCGAACCGTGTCTGAGGATCCTGCACGAATTGAAGAGCAATCTCGGGATAGCCCTTCTTCTGGAGGTAGGAGATAATGCTCTGTCCAACCAGACTTGAAGTCTTTATGATGTTGAGCATCTCGTCGTAGTTGCGCTTGACAAGAGCGAGCTTGAATCGGTATTCGGTGGGGTCGATTTGAAGAATCTTGGGCTTCGCAGCACGGTCCAGGCAGTATACGTTGCGACCCTTGACTCTCACAAGGTATACTGTTTGCTCCAGCGTGCGCACAATACCATTGTCGCCGTTCATCAAACTATACTTGATGTGGTTCAGCGTGGAGTAGAGAAGAACACCGGTGTCGTCGAAGATTGCACTCTTGATCCGGATAGTCTCGTGCAGAGTGCTGACTTGCTCCAGGTTCTTGTTCGCAATGGTGACATTGTGTTTGCTTAGCAATGCGACGTGTAGTCCATCTGATGACCAGACGACGTACTTGACGCCGTTGACAGAGAGCTCAGCAAGGTTCTTCTTGGCCTGGATGTCGTAGAGAACAACCGAAGTAGGAGTGATCAAGAGCAAGTTGCCAGTGCCGCCAAAGTAGATGTCGGTGGTTCCGTGCGGGGGCTTGATGGTCTTGGTAGTGGAGTTGCTGAGGTCCTTGATGTCGATCTGTTGGTTAGACTGGTTGAAGACCGCAAATCGATTCCTAGCCACGAATACAGCCGAGGTACCGGATCCGCGCTTGGTGTCGGTCGGTTCTACCGCTCCTGAAGCGTCGCGCGGAAGGCTGATCAGCTCATATGTTCCACTGTCGGCTGGAGATGTGACCAAGATTGAGCGTTCGGCAGGGTTGTAAGACAATGTTCGTGGAGGTACCCAGGCGCTTCCCAGCTTCTTGAGAGACAGCATCGATGGGGACTCGATGTTCTTCTGGAAGTCATAAGACCGTACGTGCTTCTCCTTGGTTATGTAGAAGAGGTTGTTCTGGTAGACGGCGGACGCAGGTCGCTCACGTTCCAGCTTGAACACCATCACACCGTTGTCGTGACCGGCAGCGAACAGGTTGATCTCAGGATGGGCTGCGATGACCCAGAAGCGGTCGTTTTCGCGCTTGAAGGACTGAACGGATGTACGCCTGTTGAGATCCCATACGCGAATCGTCTTGTCTTCTCCGACGGACAGAATCAAGTCCTGATGTGGGTGGAACAGACACGCAGACGCGTTCTGGAAGTGACCGCGGCAGGTGTCAACCTCCCATGCCTTTGTTTCTGACATCCTCCACAGCTTGACGAGGCGATCATCACCAGCGGAGACGATCAACGGGAGCGTTGGGTGGAATGCGACCCAATTGACGCCTCGGTCGTGGCCTTCGAGGACGAACTTGACAACGGCATCGGTGTTTCCGAACATGTCCGCCTGGTTCTGGTTCGCGCGCGCCATCTGGTCCTCGAATGACATGGCTTGTGGTGCCGAGTGCTTCTTCCTGAGCCCAGAAATATCCCAAACGCGAACCGACTGATCGAGCGAGGCGGAAACGATGAGGTCTTCCTTCGGGTGGAATTGCGCGCACATGGTGTAGTGGTTATGACCGGTCATAGTACATACTTCGGAGGGTTAGGTGTGTCTTTGCGAGGGATGCGACGGACTTACTCAGTGATCCTATGAACGTTAGTTGTGTACCGAACAGCAATTGAGGGTGTCACTTACGGTTTTGCCAATTCCATATACGAATGGTCTCTGATTCGCGTTAGCCATTGCACATCCAATCCATAGCATGCGCTTACGGTCGTCGGAACTACTCAATATCCATGGCAGCTCGTGGTGGAAGAAGACGGTCCGGACATAGTCCAAGTGGCCGTTCAATGTGAAGAGACATCGCCGAGTCTGGTATGACCAGACCTTGATCTTGTAGTCGTCGCCACCAGACACGAATCTGTGCAGTCTCAGTATGTTGCTGGCCCTCCCAAGGTGTCGGGATGCTCACAATGGCTGGGTCTTGTGGAAGTCAACGCCGCGGACCGGCCCGTCGTGTTCTTCGAAGCGATCTATAAGGGTACCCATGCGGTAGTCCCATAGTTGGATGGTCGACGAGTGTAGCGACACCAGGATCCATGGCCTGGGAGCGGTCAGCGGGGAAGGGAGCCGCGTGGTAAAGGTATGAGCTACCTCTTGGGGTGAAAGGCAATGCCTTTAGCACGCGAAGACTTGGACTCAAACTGCCCGGAATTAGCTAGCTACACGGTCGCACAGATGAGAGCTGCTTGCCTTGGTCAACATCGAGGGAGAGGAGGCCATGGCGGAATTGGGGACGAAGCCGCAGCTTCACTGTCGTCTAGAGTGGCCTCAATGCAAGAGACAGCAGGCGCGAAGAGACACGGGTATAAGGTAAGGAGAAAGAAACACGGTGTTGACTATTATCTTTGGTATGGCTGCCTGCGTGAGCTGCTCTTGCTAATGTTCGACATGCCACGCAACATTCGGATTGACCGCCTAACCGTCCTGGTCTCTAGCGCGCTTTCCCCACCAAGGTCACGTGAGATCTGCCAGACATCGCCTCAACTCTGTCTGAAGCGCTCGGGGCCTGTTTCAATATCAAGCGAACCTCGAGTTCCCACACTAGTTGCCGTAAGGCAGAGCCTCACTTCCTGACGCTGCCTCATCTCAATTTCGCCGCCGCTGCGTGGCTCGGCTCCCCTGGTCTGGCGTCCTGCAACGATGCCCCGCAGAACTCACCAATGCGACTCCGTGTGCCAGCTGGCATCGTAGTGCCAACCCTACCTACCCGCCCTGTGCAGGACAATTTTGCTGGCTGACCTCATTGGGCATCCATCCTGTCTGACGCAAGGTAGATTGCCCGAGTCTCTGTTGCGACTAATCGTTCGCAAACACGCAGCATCGGAGTCATGGAGGAAACCGATGCTGCGCATGCAAAGGGCAGCAATGCTGCAGACCCGCTCCGTGGCCGGCCAGCTCATCGCTGAAACGCAGGTGATAATTGGCGACAGCCCGCACACATTTCTGTCTCTGCAGGGAATTCATACCTCCTCCAGTACTCTTCTTCCCCTTTAACGTTCCCATTCGATCACCACAGACGCATCGCATCCGAGCTGACCTGCACTTTGTGGCTGTTACCGATCTGCGAGCTACGCTACCTGCATTGCTGCCTATAGTACTCCAATTCTACCTGCACGATAAGCCAAGGCGTTGCAGGGTTCGACTTGTCAAAACTCTCCACCTCTCCGCTCGAGCTCGCCGCTCAGATATCCCAGTAAAACACTCCCGGGCCACCTCCAGAATGATACAGTCGACGCAACTCCTCTTCCGTATTTCAAAGATTAGACACGCCTGTCGGACTTTGATCCCTTAAGAAGTCAGCACAAATACCTGAAAACATCATCGATACGTACGCGATCGCAATTGGCTGCAAGCAAGCCTGACGCAACTTTCCCCGTCAAATTACCACGACACCCTCCTGGCCATGGCAACACACCACGACATGCCAGCCGCTGCGCTCAACGGCCATCCGCAATCACCGCCCATGACGCCTACTCCTCATACCATTAGTCGCTTCCCGCCACCAAAATTCCAAACCTCTCCAGTACATCGGCGCGTAAGCAACTTCATCCAGACACCTCCACTGGAGTACATTGAACCGACCGGACACGACTATCACTTCAGCTTCACACGCCCGCAATCGTGCCCGGCATCTTCGCGTCTGTCGTCCGAGTCCGACAGAGCTTATCCGGCAACAACGTTGGAGGGATCTGAATACGAGACCGACTCTGAGGAGGATTGCGAATCGGATCAAGAAAGTGAACATGAAGAGGAAATACCGATGCGTCGGGTAGAGAAAGCCCAATTCGTACTCGAAGAACTGGACAGCGATCCAGGCTACGACTGTGACGTAGAGGTAGTGCGACCAGACCATTGCGAAGATGCAAGGAGCGAAAGGAGCGGCACAAAGGCAGCGATATTCGCTAGAATGAATGAGCTACAGCTCGAAGAAGACACTTCAGAAGACGAGGAAAGGGAGCGCATCTATCTGAAGAAGAAGAAACGATGGAGTGCAGGCATCTTCAAGCGCAGCCACAGCCAGAGCGTGGAAGGAGACAGCAGTTACTCCGACGATGACCCTCTCGATGACAGGGACCAGAACGCTCGCCGACTGCGCCGCCGCGTCCGAGGGCCTAGAAGAGGCTCACTGATCTTCGAAGACCGTGGCTTCTCGAACACGAATAACATTGCGGAGGTTGAGGAACCTGACGAGGGAAGGGTGCTACACTCCAAGGGACCGCCATCCATCCCTAGTGATGACGCCTTTACTCTAGACGAACTGCCGTTCTGGGGAGGGCACAACATGATGGACATGGAGTTTGAGTCTGACCAGGTGTCAGAATTATGATTGACGAATCTTAGAGGCCACTACCATGACCTTACGGCTGTTTTCTTAGCTCATTGCGTTCTCGAGCGACACGCTTGCTGTCGATTGTTGGATTTAGCGTAGCGTACTATTTTCTGAATGCATCCGTTTTTACCTGCACATTGCTCAGCACCCGCCAGACCGTGAGACATGGTCTAGTTGCGAATTTGAAATTCACCTGCGTCTAGGCTCTGGCTTTGTTGCAGTTTGTTCTTAGAGACGCGTTGGTCTCGCGAGTCAGTGCGGGCTAAACTTAGCCATCCTTAGGTAAACAGAAGGCCCACCTGCCCAGGCGTCAACGGCGGAAGCTGACGGCCACTTGCACGCGACCAAATCCACCCACGCCAACTATCAGGCAACACGCATTCACGAAGGACGCGGACATTCGCCCTTCCGTTGTTCTGCGCCGAGTCGAATGACCTCAGTCACAAAACGCAGCTCATCTCTCGCGATACTACCCCAAGGCTAGCCTCACTATAGATGTTTACCGATAGATTGCACACGCATCATCAACCCTCCGCACGGCCAACTTTTCTAGCCGTTTCATCTTCATCAGCGCAAGCGTCAAGAAGTAATTTCCATCCTTTGTCCCATCTATTTCGTGCAAGCGACGCCGTGACGCCGAAATACACCGCCCCCACAAGATCCACGCCCCATCAGCGCTCCCGCTGTAAGGCTGACGGACCGCCAGACATAGTCGCACCGACTTGCCATCCCAGCCAATGATTATTCTTGACCCCAGGATGTCTAAGCATATCGCATCCCTCGCTGAATAGCGTACACAATTAGTCGGCAAGCGTCAACACCGTACTGTACAGCCCTCCGGAATCGTGACTTCCGTCCAGGACAGCTGATGAGTGCTGGTAAGACGGATGAGAACAATGGAGGTATAAGTAAAGCAGCGTAGAACACCCAGTTGGAGAATCATCTTCTTACCACACAACCAGAAACTCATACTACCATCTCATCCTTTCCTCTTTACTTTCCATTATCTCCTTGTTTCTTTACTGTCTATCCAAGCCTTCGCTTCTTAATCAGTAATCATGTTCACTATCACCAACATCGTCGTTGCTTCGCTTGCTCTTGGTGCTGTTCAGGCACTCCCTCAGCACATACATGCGAGACAGGACAATGCTACTTCCACTCCTGCCGCCCCGGCAGCACCTGTTTCGACGCCTGACATCTTCGACGACCTCCTCACTGCTCCTACAGCCATCAAGCGTTTCCAAAGGCTTTTGACTGTGGGAGAAGGCCCTGAAGGCCCTGAGCTCCTGCAGGGAGACGACCTCCGCAAGGCGACCGTCTTCACTTTCGATAGGAACACGGCGCCACCTCCCGGCGCAGAGGGTGGTGTTGCCATTGCAGCCGTGAGTCAAAACATTCCCCTTAGCAACACAACTTATACTAATCCCCTTCCCAGAACATTGGAAACTTCCCCATCCTAACCGGTCTCGGCATCTCCACCACCGTCGGTTTCCTCGAGCCATGCGGCATCAACACCCCCCACGTCCACCCCCGCGCTACCGAGATGCTCACCCTCGTTGAAGGCGAGAAGATGGAGTTCGGTTTCGTCCTCGAGAACCAACTTGTCGGGCCCAAGCAGAACCCAGAAGTCGCAGGGTACCTCAACGCCTTCGAGGCCACCGTCTTCCCTCAAGGCTCCATCCATTACCAGTTCAACAATAACTGCAAGCCAGCGACTTTTGTGGCGGCGCTCAACTCCGAGGACCCTGGTACTAGCCAGATTGCGCAGAACTTCTTTGCGCTCAACTCGGAGGTTGTGGATGCTACGCTTGGTTTTCCGGTAGGTTGAATTTGTCAGAATGGTGTGGAGGTTATGCTAACGTGTTTTGAAGGGTCAAATCAACAGTAAGAACATTGACGAGTTCGGTGCTTCGCTTCCTGCCAACCTGGCCCGTGATGCCAGAGCCTGCATGGCTAAGTGTGGACAATAAATCTACTGGGAAGTCACAACACGTTGAGAGAGAGACTCGGGGGGTTGTAATCTGACGGGACGACATCTTCGAAAGCAGCATACATAGCGACGGCGCGATTCAAATTCTTTGAGCGATTGGTGGGCATTGGTTATTGGTTTTACTTCTTTGTGGATTTACCTTGGATTTGTCTGTTGTTTAGCTATACACTCCTTATACAAGCGAATAGGAACACTTGTTTACTACAACTACTGCATTTTGTCATGCGTGAGTGTTGGCAGCCACACATGTGGCACAGCAACTGGACCCTGGAAATGTTATTTTGGTGACTGTTCCCGGCCCCGCAACGACTCATCCAGTTGGGCGCAGGGCGCAAGACACACCAAACCACTCGCACGCTGCGACTGAGCTCGATATACACGGCTTTAAATCGCTGTTCTTGCTCACTCCGCCTTTCTCCAAACCACTCTATTACGCTCCTTCCGGTCTCGAGTCAATTGGCACACCAGCTGCCCCTCGTACCCCACCACGGCCGACACAATGGCAGACCCCGCGGCAATCCAACAGGAGATCGCGGACATTGAGAAGAGAATCGAAGAAGCGCAGACACAACTCAAGGATGCAAAGTCAAGATTACAAAAAGCCCAGGCGGCTTCGTTCGTCAACCCCGGCGCGAACATGTCCGAGGAAGAAAAGATGGCGCTCATCAAGGTCAACCTGGCGGAGGTCTTGAACCCAGAGATCATGGACGAGGCGCTGAAGAAGCAAGGACACTTGAAGGTTTACTGGGGCACTGCGACAACAGGACGGCCACATTGCGGTTACGTATGTTGACATCGCGAGATACGGTCGCGTGCACTGCTAACGATGTATGCTGTAGTTCGTACCTATCCTCAAGCTCGCGCAATTCCTCGCTGCAGGCTGCCACGTCAAGATCCTGCTCGCAGACATCCACGGCTTCCTCGACAACCTAAAAGCGCCCATCGAGCTCGTCAAGTTCCGCGCGGAATACTACCGCTACACCATCACCGCGCTACTCAAGGCTGTCAAAGTGCCAATCGACAAGCTAGAGTTTGTGCTGGGATCGAGCTATGAGTTGAACTCGGACTACACCATGGACCTGCTGAGACTAGCGAGTATAACAAGCGAGGCAGCAGCGAAGAAGGCCGGCGCAGAAGTCGTCAAGCAAACCGAGAACGCACCCTTGAGCGGCCTCATCTACCCACTGATGCAAGCCCTCGACGAGCAGTACCTCGACGTAGACGTCCAATTCGGAGGCGTAGACCAACGCAAGATCTTCGCCCTCGCAAAAGACGTACTCCCCAAGATCGGTTACAAAGAGCGCGCCCACTTGATGAACCCCATGGTTCCCGGTCTGCAAGGAGGAAAGATGAGCTCGTCCGACCCAGACTCTAAGATCGACGTCCTAGACGACGCAGACGTCGTAAAGCGCAAGCTCAAAAAGGCGCACGCGGCGCCCAAGATCGTCGAAGAAAACGGCGTCCTCAGCTTCGTCGAATACGTACTCCTGCCCGCCAGCCACCTCAACTACGGCGAGCCCAAGTTCGTCGTAAAGCGTCGCGACGCCGAGCCCCTTACCTACACCGACATCAAGAAGATGCAAGAAGACTACGCAGCCGACATCCTCACACCCCAGGATCTCAAGCCCGCGGTTACGGAGGCGCTCAACGCGCTTCTTGAGCCTGTGCAGAAGGAGTTCCAGGGCAACCAGGAGTGGAAGGATATCGAGCAGAAGGCTTACCCGCCGCCGCCGGTGGTCAAGAAGGAGAAGAAGGTTAAGAATAAAGGTACTTTCCACCCGAAGCAGCGGAATGTGGAGGCTAAGCCTGATGGGCATGTTGAGGGGGAGGATAAGGACAAGGTTGATGTTGGGACTGAGGGTGGGGAGAAGGCTATTGAGGGGCTGAGTTTGGAGGAGAAGAAGTAGATGGGTCGGATAGATGTTTAGTGATACCGTGTAGATGAGCATACTAGTTGCATCCGTCGTTGCATATGCCTACAACACTCTATTTAGTAGTGTTTGTGAGGATTACATGCTCTGGTTGGTACAAGATCTCGGCCTCCATGGAGCTAAGAGAGGGCTACGCAGTGTTCCACATCCAGCAACCGTGAGTCTTCCTGTTCCTCCAAAGCCGCCAGTGCAACTAAAGGCTGCCGACTTCGCACCTGGTCCCCTCTAGAAGAATGTTTGTTGAAGCACCTCCATCCCTCTTTCAAGAGTACAACTCCGCCTCATCCCTCCTCATCTCCATCCCCCCAGCCCCCTCCCCATGCATCCCATGCTCGGGTCTCTTCAACGCAGTCCCCTCCTTCAAATACAATATCAACCTAAACGCCGCATTTCCATTCAAGTAATACCGATGCAGCCTCTTACTCCTTATAAAACCCAGCCGCTCATACAGTTTCAAACTGGCTGTATTCGACACCTCGGTCTCGAGGACGATTTCGTCGGCGTCGCGCGCAGTCATGGCGTCGATGGCGAGGCGAACGAGTTGCGTGGCTATGCCGCGGCCGCGGTATTCTTCTTGCGTGGCGAGCATGGCGATGTAGCCGCGGTAGGTGCCGCTGCGGTGGGGTTCGAGTTTGCAGGTTATTACGCCGATGAGGGTGTTTGTAGGAGAGAGGGCCTGTGGGGGGAGGGATTAGTTGGGTTTAACTTGGGGAGGGGAGAGGGAAGTACCATGTAGCATAAATCACCCCATTGGTATAAGAAGTACCGGTATACATAGATACTGTATGGCTCGGACAGGTCCTTGGAGATTAATTGACGGATGGCGGGGAGGTATTGCTCTTCTTTCGAGGGTTCGTATTGGACATATTGGAGGTCGTCAGGTTCCTTCAGCTGTTTGGTCGAGGGTGCCGCCGTCGCCGTCGCATCAACTGTGACGTCGCCATCTTCATTGCCGGCCATGGCGCGTAGGAAGGAGAGCAATGCGCGTATGCTCAGCCCCTCATAGCGGCCGGCTTGGCCCGCCGTGTCAGGAACGTGCTTTCTCGTGCATCCTTGTGCCGATCATTCCGTCACATGCCGAGGTGACGATAACCAAAAACAATCTTGTGGCAGTCGCCCACGCTTTCCCGTACAACCCCGCGGGTACAACTTCCAACGCTTCGTTCATGTCTTTCTTGAGACGCCGCTTCGGCGGTGGCGGCGGCGGCGGCGATGACAGCGAGATCTCGACGCCCGAACTGTCCCGCGAACCTTCGCCCGGACCAGATGGGAAGTTCAAACGGCCTGCGAACTTGCGCCTGATTACCGCGGAGCAGCTGCAAACGCTCAAGAAGAGGGGGCAGCATAAGAAACGGAGGAATTTCTGGGTGTTTGGTCTGGGAGGCATATTTGGGTTGTTGCTGGCGGGTTTCTTTGCGAGCAGTAATGACATGATTGATTTGAGTAGTCTGGAGGGCGTCAACTTGGAGAGCATCATGGAGGCGCTGCCAGACAACTTTGTGAAGAGCGCGCAGCAGATGCAGGTACGCGCGACCTTTGTTTTCTACAGAAGAGGACTGAATGGGAGACCCTGCGCATCGAGTGGAATCGAGGCTGACTGCCCCAACTCAGTAGAAATCAGAAAAAGACGCCGTAAACTACGATTCCTTCGCCGTCGGTCTCCACGCGCAGAAACAAGGCATCAAAGCCAAACACCCCGTTATCATGATCCCCGGTGTCATCTCGACGGGTCTTGAATCCTGGGGCACGGAAGAAGGGTCGAGACAATACTTTCGCAAGAGATTATGGGGGTCATGGACGATGATGCGCGCGCTCGTCCTCGATAAGGCGCAATGGAAACGACACATTATGCTCGACAAAGACAGTGGTCTCGATCCACCGGGCGTGAAGCTACGAGCAGCTCAAGGTTTCGACGCAGCCGACTTCTTCATAACGGGATACTGGATATGGAATAAGATTCTGGAGAATCTCGCTACCATCGGGTATGATCCAGGTAATGCCTTCACGGCAGCCTACGACTGGCGCATGTCGTACATGAACTACGAGATACGCGACCAGTACTTCACGCGTCTAAAGTCGCACATCGAAGTTGCCGTGCGCGTGTCGGACAGGAAAGTCGTTCTTCTCTCGCATTCCATGGGCTCACAGGTACTCTACTACTTCCTGCACTGGGTTGAAGCAGAAGGTTACGGCAACGGCGGACCAAACTGGGTCGACGAATATATCGACAGCTGGATCAATATCTCCGGCTGCATGCTCGGCGCCCTAAAAGACATGCCCGCCGTCCTGTCCGGCGAAATGAAAGACACAGCCCAACTCAACGCCTTCGCCGTGTACGGCCTCGAGCGCTTCCTCTCCCGCTACGAACGCGCAGAGATCTTCCGCGCAATGCCCGGTCTCTCCTCCATGCTCCCCCTCGGCGGCAACGCCGTCTGGGGCGACGAAACCGGCGCCCCCGACGACCTCCCCGGCCAAAACGTAACCTTTGGCCCTTTCATCCGGTTTCGAAATGCAAACAGCACGATGACGCAGAAGAACATCACTGTGGATGACAGCCTCCCATTCCTGTTCCGCAACACAGAACCCTGGTTCAAGAAAATGATTCAAACCTCCTACTCCCACGGCGTAGCTCACACCACCAAACACGTCGAGGACAACCAGTTCCTGCCCGCTAAATGGGTCAACCCCCTCGAGACGCGGTTGCCGCTCGCTCCCAACCTGAAGATCTACTGTTTCTACGGTGTAGGCAAGGATACCGAACGTGCGTATTATTACCGCAGCGACGATGATCCGTTGAGCGGGTTGAATGTTACGCTCGATACCATGTTTACCCAGCAGGAGGGCAATGTGGATCATGGGGTCGTCATGGGTGAGGGGGATGGCACAGTGAATTTGCTAAGTAGCGGGTATATGTGTACGAAAGGATGGAAGATGAAGAGGTATAATCCCGCCGGTGTGAAAGTGACGACGTTTGAGATGAAACATGAACCTGATCGGTTTAGTCCTAGGGGGGGTCCTAATACTGGTATGTCCTCTTCTTCTATCTCCCTCTCTCCTTTTGTGGTCTGCGCGAACGACGGGTCTGGAGCATGTGCTGACGGTTATCGTGAAATAGCGGATCATGTAGACATCCTCGGCAGAATGTCACTCAACGATCTCATTCTGCAGGTGGCGGGTGGACGGGGCGAGTTGATTAACGATACCATTCATTCCAATATCAGGGAGTATGCGGAGAAGGTCAAGATTTACGAGGAGGAAGATTGAAGCTGTTGAACTTGGACCGGGATCGTGTATATGAATTAGCTATGCCAGCGATGATAATTACGTTGCAAGGAGATGGTGAGGGATGGATGGGTAGGGGGGCTCCGGCTCAGATCACTTGATTAACTGATCGATCGCTGGAGACACCGGGAATGATACCATAGACTACTGTTTACCCACTCACTACACTCTTGTAGATGCCTTCTCATCCAGGGTGACCAGATTGGACAAGTGTGTTTTCTATCAAGGCAAGGTAAGAGACGGAATGTTGTTGTGAGGATACTTGGTCTTGTGAATCTGTGTTGGAGCTTGTTCTCCTTCTCCTTCGTCGTCCACGTCTGCAGTGATGAAGTGATAATGATGGTACTCCTCCTCCACCTCATCCTCCTCCTTCACTCCCTCTTCGCACTCCTCCTCAAACCCAGACTAAAAGTCCGCCTTCCCACCCATAACCTTCGCCGCATTCACCGCACTCATCTTGTTCGCCCAGCCCTGCGCAGGCACAATCTTCCTCACAGTCCTAACCTCATCGGACGCATATCCTGGAATACGGATATTGTAGTTGCGCTCAAGTATAACTTGGATATCGCGGATGTCGAGTTGGGGCGAGTCGCGCAGCTTGCTAAGCTTGCACGCGTTGCTGATGACGTTGTCGACGAAGTCGTCGGCGAGTTGGAGGACAGCCTGCGGAGTGGTTAGAAATTGTTGTGTTTGGGGGTTTAAGGAAGATGGGGCTTACCTCTTCGACTTCTGGTGTTAGGGCTTCTTCTGATCCACCGGTTACCTGCCTCACGAGCTCATCTAGCTTCCGCTTGCTGAGTACCCGATCGCCTTCGCCTTCGAGTTGGAATGGTGGTGGCCGTGGGATGACGGGTTGGCCCATGGGTCCTGGCGCGCCATTGGTAGGACCACTCATAGTAGGCCGGGATTGGCCCATGTGGACGGCTTGGGGTGAGGTCACGTTGAGATGGCGTGGAATGGGCATCTTAGGGTTATTAAGCTGCTCGCGCTCGCGACTGCCAAAGTTGCCGCCTTGTCCGCCTTGCTGCATAGGTGTGTTTGTGCGTTGCGGGTCTGTGTAGGAGCGGTTCGCGGCGCTGACGGCGGCGCTGTGGGAGAGAGGAATTGGTGGGCCGGGCGCGTTCGAAGCGGCGGATTGAGGATGTGGTGAGTTGCTCTGCTGGTGCGCGTTCGCCTGCATGGGGTTGATCTGAGGTCGCTGCTGCTGTTGCTGCTGGTGGAAGTTCTGTTGCTGCTGTCCTTGCGCAAATTGCGGCATCTGGCCTGGAGGCATCGTCTGCGAGTGAGGCCCTGGCGGAGGTCGAGCTTGCGGCTGTCCTTGCTGCATTTGTTGTTGCTGCTGCTGCGGAAGTGAAGGCGGCATCTGCTGGTTGTGTTGTTGATTATGCTGCTGTTGCGGCGGGCCCTGCTGGTGGTTTCCCTGGTTTTGTTGCATGTTGAACTGGGGTTGTGGTTGGGGTTGAGTTTGCGATTGTTGTTGGGGTTGTGGTTGTAGTGTCTGTCCGCCCTCAATCTTGATTTGCGGCTCTTCTTTCACTTGGGGCTGCGCGGGCATGTTGGGCTGTGAAGGCTGGCGCTGAGGCGCTTGGGGCTGCTGTTGCGGCGGTTGCTGCTGCTGTTGCTGCTGTGGGGGCGATTGCGCTGTGTTCTGGCCTTGAGGTTGCGCCTGAGCCTGGCCCTGCGCATTTCCCTCGCGTTCATCCTTCCATTGCTTCTGCATGGCACGGAACTTGTCAATCTGGGCCTTGATCTTAGCAGACTCCTTCTCGATGTTGGCCTTCATCATAAGCTGTTCCTGGGGTAGTTCCTGCCCATTGTTCTGCCTTTCGGTAAGCTGATGAACAAGCCGCCGTCTCTGCTCGTTAAAGGAAGCTTGCTTGGCAAGCATGTTAAGATAACCAGATCGGTACTCCTTGATTTTGGTCTCGTACTCGGGTGTGCCTGGCGCCGGTCCATTCGTGGGTCCCTGCATGGGGAACTCGTGGACATGCTTGACGATAGCAGGATCGACCTGGCCGCGTCCTGGGTTCTGGCCTTGGTTGGGCTGTTGTCCTTGGTTTTGCTGGTTGGGTTGCGCGCCGGCACCACCAGCTCCTCCATTGGGACCCTGACCTCCTTCCTGCTTGACCGCGTTGGGGTTCTGCTGGCCGGCTGCACTCGACTGTCCGGCTTGTGCTTGGTTTTGATTACCCTGTTGCTGCTGTGCCTTCATCTTTGCGCGATATTGGCGTTCGCGCGCGATGAACTTCTGCGACCAGTCCGTCAGCTTCTGACGCGCCGTGGTGTTCTCCTGGCTGCCCGGCGGGTTGTTGTTGAAGATGTTCCACGAGCTCTGCATGATCAAGCGGTACTTCTGCTTCTCGTCTTCGGGAAGGCATTGCAGCTTAAGGATGTCATCGGGACGTAGCAGCTGTTGGCCTTGCTGCTGGCTGCCGCTGGCCTGCTGTGGCTGGGATTCGCTCATCGCGAGGGCTGCGGACTTCGGAGCCGCGCGTTGGAGGGTCGAGTCGTGTGCGAGCTTTGACGCGGGAAAAGGTCTTGGTGTTGTCGCGTAGTTGCTGTGATTCAAGAATGGGTGGTGGAGATGGGATCTTGGTGTGTGAAGTTTGATAGTGGGAGTGGTGAGGTTTGGAGTGATGGTCCACGCATGGGGCCAAGCACCCGACAACGACCATGTCGCGCGTTTGTACGACCGCACGTGCACGCGCCGGTCCTCACTAACACATACGTGGATCAGCCAAGCAACTTCTCTATTATCTTGCATCTAACTAATGCTACCGCTCAGATGCAAACGGTATCTCACTACTCTGAGAATCAACCTTCGAAACTTCCCCTTTTGCGAGCGCCCGCTCTCTGGTATTGCGGACTTCCCACTCGAATTCCTTGAGTGCCCTGATCTCGCTACCAACAAACAACAACCCCATCAATCCATCGATGACACCAACACTAAATCCCAATGTGCTCAACAACATCAGTATGAAGGCAACGTAGTTTTTGGGTGACCACCAGACACCTATTAGGCAGCCAACGGAGAATGAGAGCTGGTAGAAGAAGTGACCTATGCGCAGCTTGCGCTGTATCCTTTCTCGGACCTGGTACTTGAGTATGGTTGCCATGATCTCGTCGTAGACCTCGATGGGCAAATATTTCTCAGGCAGTGCCCACGGGGATAGCCGTATGGCTGACGGCTCAGTAGAGGTTCTTGTCAATGTCGCTTCGACAGAGAAATGGTCGCTCAAGGAGCAGTGTAACGTAGGATGCCGCATCGCCATGCCCACGTTGGCTTCCTTGAGCTCCCACTCAGCTGTCTCCTCCTTTGTCTCTGGGTGGTGATATCGACCGCTGCTGAAGAAGACGTAGTCAAGTCGCTTCGCGTTCGGGTCTGGAACGGCGGGATCTATCTGCACATTCTCACCCTTGTTGAGACGTCTCTGTTGTCCTTTGTTCCATCGCCAGGAGTTCAGCTCACTATCGCATGTTGCTCCATTGACAGTCATGTTGAACTGCGCAGATGGCATTGGTACGCCGCGAACCTGCTCGACCTTGTCTTTCGCTGCGCCGATAGAGGACTCAGGGTGTAGGATGCGCCATACGTCCCGGACAGGCGAATGCGTCTCTATGATACGGTGCGCGAGGGATAAGGGGATCATGTTGAAGTCGCCCATGCCGATGACGAGATGTCCACGTTCAGCCGCTGCGCGCATGAGTTTTGTGATTTCCCACGCTTGGGCTGTCCGGTGGCAGATGTAGGAATCGTGTGGTTCGCGTTCATATGGAGCGTGAAGCTATTGGAGTCAGTGCGTGTACTTTGTAGCTGAACGCCCAACTTACATGCGTGCAGAACACTTCTGCAATGTCTCTCTTGGACGGCCCCATCTGGATTCTTGCACATGCGACTCCCTTTCCCACAAACCAATCGCCACGATAGAATGCAGCAGGCCGTCCGTTCAGAGGGTACCGCACCATATTGCTCTCGAGAATAGGCCATCGTGACAGAATGACTAAACCACCACCGAAGATTCCGCTGTGGTAGAACTTGCCATAGGGCAATATGTGTTGTGTCTTCTCCCTTATGGCATTGTAGTCTTGCTGGGTCCAGCACTCCTGGAGTCCTACAATGTCTGGCTGCGGACTGGCGGCGGCGATCTGGTTTCCGATTTCGGTAAGGCGCTCGTTGCGCAGCTTGGAGATGAACTTGAGGCCCCAGCAATTGAGCGAGAGGATGCGTATGCTCGAAGGTGGCGGGCCGAGTTGTGAATCCATTGTGTAGGTTGACGCGAGTTGAACGGACGGGTATGATGCAACCCAGGAAATGTACCTGAGATGCTGCAGGGATGCTGGGGACCGCCTCCACGCTAACTTTCCTACTGCCGATCAGTCGCGTTCCGCATTTCACTGGGCAACATCAAGCCAACTACCACAATGGAAATGGACAACACACGGTCAACCTCACCTAAAAGACGGCGCGAAGACGAAGAGGGCTACGATGACGAACGACCGCGCAAACGCTCCGCCTCGCATGAACCGCCCAATGCCTCTCCCAGCTACAGGATAGCGGAAAGACCCGCGCGCCGATACAGCAGGGGCGACAGCGACGACGAACAACGCGAATACCGAGACCGACGCCCCTCCTACTCGCGCTCGCAATCACGGTCACGCCGCTCCAGCAGCACCTCCTCATCCTCGCACCAGCGCCGCACATCATCCTCAAAGCCCACCACTCTGAACTATGCGCCCACGCTCATCCTACGCGGCCACAAGAAAGCCATATCCTGCGTCAAATTCTCGCCCGACGGCCGCTACATCGCCAGCGCCTCGGCCGACTGCACAATCAAGATCTGGGACGCACACACCGGCGCCCTCGAACACACGCTCGAAGGCCACCTCGCAGGTATAAGCACGATATGCTGGTCCCTCGACTCCAAGATTCTCGCCTCTGGGTCCGACGACAAGAGTATAAGGCTCTGGGACACAACCACTGGGCTCGCCCACCCCACGCCTTTCATCGGCCACCACAACTACGTCTACAGCATAGCCTTCAGCCCCAAAGGCAACATGCTCGTCTCAGGCTCCTACGACGAAGCAGTCTACCTATGGGACGTCCGCGCCGCCCGCGTCATGCGTTCCTTACCCGCACACTCTGACCCCGTTGGCGGCGTTGACTTTGTCCGCGACGGTACGCTCATAGTCTCGTGTTCTCACGACGGCCTGATTCGCGTCTGGGACACGGCAACAGGCCAGTGCCTCCGCACCCTCGTCCACGAAGACAACGCCCCCGTCTCCTCCGTCATTTTCTCGCCAAACGGCAAATACATCCTCGCGTGGACCCTGGATTCATGCATCCGCCTGTGGAACTACATTGAAGGAAAAGGGAAATGCGTGAAAACGTATCAGGGACACGTGAATAAACAGTACTCGCTTTCCGGTGCGTTTGGCACGTACACAGGGAAGGAAGAGGGTGTCGAATATGCGTTCGTTGCGTCTGGCGACGAAGAAGGGCAGGTGGTGTTGTGGGATGTTAGTAGTAAGAATGTGTTGCAGAGGTTAGAGGGACATGGCGATGCGGTGTTGAGTGTACATACGCATCCGACGGAAAAGCTGATTGTGAGTGCGGGGTTGGATCGCACAATCAGGCTGTGGAGACCGAAGGAGGGGGTTGCGGGAAATGCGAATGGAGAGATGGTGAATGGGGAAAAGGTGGATGGGCATAGTGAAGGTGTAAATGGCGTGGGCGGAGAGGGGATTCAACAGGAAACAAATGGGTTTGATCCTGATGTCCTGCCGCCGAACCCTTTTGCTGAGGGCTGAGAGGGCAGGGTTTGGTGAGATATGGTAACAGACAAGAAGGTGAACATTGAATAGGACGTGGCGTAATTCAGATACCCCAAGTAACTAGCAAGTGAAAGCTAGCACGTATCTTTCCCCATCTTATACTGCGTAAATCGTCATACATCAAAACGCCTGTATAGCCACGCTTTTTGGTATACCCCAAACGCCTCCTATGCAGCAAAAGTCTCGAAACGCCAGGAAATGCAGACCTCCTTCTTCTCTTCAGCTCCCCCGGATTAACTGAAATGAATACCTTCTTGGTTGAAAGCGTACAATAGCTTCAAGAAATCCCCCTCATCACACAACCGCGCCCGCTTATCCGCCAACTGCGTCTCATCTTCAAGCACCTTCCTAACTTTCTCCCTGACCAGCTCGCTCAACCTCCCCTTCCTCTTCCTATTCACGCCGTTCACCCGCTTCTTACTCTCCGCCTGGAGCTGTTTAAAGAAATCAGGGAGTTCATCGTCCGGGTCGTCCGGGTCTGAGAAACCTTTGAATTCGTCATCGAGGTCCATGTCCGCTTCGTCGTTATCTTCCGTGATCTCAGAGGGATCGACCGGACTGTCATCAACAGGAATATCATTCTGCGCACACCACAACCGGTAGTTGCCCCCTAGCAACTCCAACACCGCTGCCGTACCCAGGAAACTCGCTCGTAGCGTCCTGTTCTTCCTTACAAAGCAGATGCGTAACAGCCCATCCCACTCCTCATACGCAATCTGCGGCCGCGGGTTCTTCGGCTCGATGCGCACGACGTTGCTCTCGACCTGCGGGGGTGGGTTGAAGTTGTTGCGTCCGACTTTCATGACGTGGCTGACTTTACTCCACATCTGCACGTTGACGGACAGGCGGGAGTAGAGTTTCTCGCCGGGCCGCGCGAAGAGGCGCATGGCGAATTCGCGCTGGAACATGAGGATGCAGCACCGAGGGGGGTGGGCGAGGGCGAGTAGTTTGAAGACCAGAGGCGAGGAGATTTGGTAGGGCGTGTTGCTTATGCAGACGTCGAAGCGGGGGAGTTCGGCTTTTATCACGTCGCCCAACCGGATCGTTAATCGCTTTTCCTCCGGGCTGCCTTGAACTCGTTTTGTCAATTCAGCGGCCATTCGGGGGTCCATTTCTACGGCTGTTACTTGTTTGGCGGCTTTCAGTATCAGGACTGTCAAGTTTCCCGTTCCCGGACCCACTTCGAGAACGTGGTCGGATTGCTTCAAATGCGCTTTTTGGACGATGGCCGTTGCGACACCGGGGTTCTTGAGGATATGTTGGCCGAGGTCTTTGTCCATCTTGAAGATTGAGTGTGCGGCCGAGGCTTTCGCAGAGGTGGCGGCGGGGCGGGCATAGGGAGAGGCATCTTTGTCGGCGCCTTTGCTGCGCTTTTGCTTTGCTTTGGGCATGGTGGGTGGTTGTGAGGTGGTTTGATGCGGTTGAGTAGGTTTTTCGTCGACGGAGAGAGATCGCGCGAGATCTGAGTAGTGCTGCGACGAGCTTGAGCGGGTAAGCTTGGCGGTTGTGGGTACTGGCCGAACTTGCGATCGGTTGGCGTGGGCTGTTGGATCTGGCGACGATAATTTTTGGTGTTGCAGATCGGATTTACCGCGGGGTTAAGACATGTGAGCGCGCGACTAGCGTGGTCGCGACTTTGCCCTGATCCATGACGTTGATGCGACTTTCATCGCATTCTCGTAGTCCTTGAGCAAACCCTACCATTCTCGTATGCGAAATAGTATCGCAAACCTAGCCTCAAGCCTCCTGTTTTCATCGCGTTGTCGTTCTTTCAAAGTCGCCACACACAGTCGTTCCCTCCTGAAATACCCATCCTTGCCGACGCGCTCCTTCCTCAGCAACCCCAGCAATTGCAGTCACTATCAGCATCGCAATTACACTCACTCCATACCACGTGCCCCCAAATACCCCACTGTACAATTGCAAACGCGCTCCCTATCGCGGCCTTTATCGAATCTCCAGTCACCTCGACATGCTATCAGGAGTAGCACCCTAATCGCGCTCTCTCACCTTTACTTCGATCGCTCGCGCCCGTTTGCCGTCTACAAAAGCAGCCTTTCAGCCTTCGACCTCCGTCGCTCCTACACCTCACTCCTTACTGCATCAGCAGTCCCAGGAAGCCTAGGAACCTCTTTGATAGACACTCATAAGCCTTTGGCTACAAGAATCATGGCCAGGAAGATCTCTAACGCGCCCTCAGACTCGTCCCTCTCACCTCCTCCTGACAACCTCATGTCAGCCACCGAAGCCGCTACCGTCGCTCTACCAGTAGTGAACGGCAAGAAGCGAAAGGCCGAGACAACACCCCGTACAAGGAGGACCAGAGCACAACAAGTCGACGTCGAAGATGCTGTCGATGGCGTCGATGAGTCGTCTCGACCCAAGCGTCGCGCTACCAAGAAGATCAAGGTTACAGAAGAGGTGGAAGATGAAGTCATGGCCCAAGAGAGCGGTGATGGCGAGGGCAAGTCTAAGAAGGCCGTCTCAAGACGTAACAAGAAGACCGCCACTGCGAAGAAGGCCGTAGCGGAGGACGACTCGGTTGAAGCCGAAGTCGATGCCGAGATAGAGGTTGACGCCGATGGAGATGACAAGATCGCGACCAAGACCTCTGTCAAGAAGACCACACGAGGCAGGAAGAGCAAGGCTAAGAACGAAGACAGCGACCATGAAGACAAGCCCAAACCCAAGCCCAAGCCTAGGGCAAAGGGCAAGGGCGGCACTGCAAAGATCTTACCACCACTTGCAGAACGCACTAAAGACTCAAAGCATCTGATTGGCGCCCATGTCAGCTCCGCTGGAGGTTAGTCCATATCACACTCTCATCTACTATTTCCGAAGACCACTGGCTAACATGGACTCGAAAACAATCGTTTAGGCGTACACAACTCCATCATCAACCTTGTATATATTGGGTATGTTTTTGATCTTCCACCTTCACCATTTCGAGCCATCGCTAACATCCACAGCGCCAATGCCTTCGCTCTGTTCCTGAAGAACCAGCGTAAATGGGAAACCATCGAGATGGATCCGGAACATGCCGCCCTCTTCATTCAGGGCTGCAAAGACCACGGTATCAACGCTGCGGAATGCTGTCTGCCGCACGGTTCCTACCTGGTCAACCTTGCTCACCCCGATCCCGCTCGCAAGAAGCAGGCCTACGACTCCTTCTTCAACGACTTGACGCGCTGCCATGCGCTTGGCATCCGGTACTACAACTTCCACCCAGGAAATGCCAATGCCACCACTCGCGAGGAAGGCATTCGCATCATCGCCGAGAACCTCAACCGAGCACATGCGGATCCAGCCACTGGTAGCGTTGTCACTGTACTTGAGACCATGGCAACTCTCGGCAACACCATCGGAGGTACATTCGCTGACATCGCCGCCATCATCAACCTCATCAAGGACAAGAGCCGTGTCGGTGTTTGCCTAGACACCTGCCACGTCTTCGCCGCTGGCTACGATCTCCGTTCACCTGAAGCCTACGCCGCAACCATGGACAAGTTTGACCAGGAGATTGGCCTAGAATACCTCAAAGCCTTCCACGTCAACGACAGCAAAGCCCCTCTATCCAGCTTCCGCGACCTCCACGCCCGCATCGGTACCGGATACCTCGGCCTCCAAGCCTTCCACAACCTCATGAACGACGAGCGCTTCCACGGTCTCCCCATGGTTCTCGAGACGCCCGTCGACAGCGTTGACGCCAACGGCAAGAAGGTCGAAGACAAGGGTATCTGGGCGCGCGAGATCAAGATGCTCGAGAGCCTCGTCGGCATGGACAACACCTCCGATGAGTTCAAGCAGTTGGAAGCAAAGCTTCTAGCCGAAGGCACTGCTGAACGCGAACGCGTCGGCGATCAAGTTCAGCGGAAGGCTATCAAGGACGCGAAGCCTAAGAAGAAGCGCGCTACTAAGAAGAAGGTGGAGAGTGAGGATGAGGACGAGGAGGACATGGAAGAATGAAAAACAGCCACTTGAGTACGTCGGGTAGCGCCATCAGAAGGGATGGGTGGCGCATGAACTGTTTTATCCTCGAGATGACTGTTCCGGCTCTGGTGTTATCCCTTTGGTTGGTCTGACGGAAGATGGAAGATGGGTATGGGGATGATGAGAGTGGGAAAAGTGGGTTGCAATGCGTTGATTTGACTGGATTTTGGCTTCGGCCTTTTTATCTCCTATGCGATACCCCATTCCATTGCATGGAAGGCATGTTCATCAGGGGGCATGCTGGGTATATACCACACGGAATTACAAGACGCATATCATGAACGGTCAATAGTTCTGACAAGACGTACGTAACTGCACTGCAAGTTGCTGAGGCATCACTTGGCTCCGTAGATGCGCATCGGCACGCCTTACTTTGACGGTTACGGTGTACCCTGAGGTCTGACTACCTAGTTGGGTCACCGAGATGCCGAGGGCGGGTGCCGAGAATTCGTGTGTGCCGATTTGTCGCGTAGGGCGCAGTGGATACTAGAGCTTACTTTGCTGGCGTTTCGTATGGCTAGTGAGGTCGATGACTGATAAGGTAAGAGGGATGGCCAAGCTTGCTTGTAGTCGAGGCTCGTGGGGTTTGTGGACTTCGATTTGTTCGGAGGGATCTCGGGAAATTGTGGGGTTTGTGGTCAGTGTATGGGAGTGAGGCTTCACATCTTTCAAGTCAAGGCAAGACGCGCGGATGGTTGAGTAGTAATCGCTTAGAGGACCACCTCCGGTGAAACATTCGCTAATTCGAATAGTCTCCGAACGACTGCCCTATGTCGTCGAGATGCTACTACTGCACACTGATGAAAGAAAGGATGCTTGGATGGACGGTGAAGCAGCCACACCAGCATCACTTGCAGTCCACACTGCATGTAGTGAAGTAACATAAAGTAGGAACGGTAAGCATACCGAAAGCCACAGTCTCAGTTCACTGGCCAGATAGGAGAAACTCTGATGCTTCTTGGAGTGTTCGAGGCTTCTGGCGTGGGAGGGGTCTATTTCGGCTCTAGCGGCTTGGCATTACCCATCGCTCTTGCAGTCCAGTCTGCCTTTCCGTCCTACTCTACACACGACGCATACGCGGTCTGACGACATGTGTAACACACTCGGCGGACACAATTGAGACCACTCAGAGCAGACTCACAATACAACTGTCTGCGGCGCGTCCCAGATTCATATAAAGTCTGACCAATCATCTCCACCTTCCATCCCATCTAGCCTGATCAGGTTCCATGTCGCGAACACGTGGGGTGACGAGCGTCTTCTTCAGCCATCAGTCCACCGCCAGATCAGGGTGCCGAACAATAACCCCTGTGGACCTAAGCCTCGCCTGCAGCCACGGTATGGAACTCCCCCGAGACGCCTAACAGAGGCAGGCAGTTTGCATACATCATACACAGCATCGTTCGGCAACCATATGGCCACCGACGTGCGTTGACAGCAAAAGTCTCAGCTCAAGCTTCTCAAAATCCTGCTGTTTTTCACGTCTCATCTTTGCGTCATTCATTTCGCTTGTTGTTCATCCTTGGAAGGTGCATTATTGTGGAAGTATGGTTGGTGTTCCGAAAAGCACTGGGTGCCTCATCTGCCGCAAGAGGAAGATTAGTAAGTCGTCTGTGGCCCTCTTCCTTGCGGATAACGCCTGACTAAGGACAGAGTGCGGTAAGGCTAGCTCCACCAGAACGCCCCGACTCATCCATTCTGACTAGTGACGATCAAGACGAAAGTTGGCCAACATGTTTGAATTGCCAGAAGAATGGCAAGCAATGTCCAGGAGCCCCCGCGCGACATACGTTCAGAGATCTCGGGCATAGGCTGAGTGGAGGCGCCACACACTCCTCTGTGGAAGAAACCGCATCACCAGGTAAGCTGGTATCTAGTGCACGCGACTATGATACTGATTTGGTCACAGATCCGGACAGACAATTAACGCAATTGAATGAGAAGTTTGCCGACAATGGGTCCGTCACCCACAAATTCAGGATATCGAACAAGAATTCAACGCCGCGGAAGCGGTCTCCACGATCAAGTTCGATCAGCTTATCTCCACCTAAATCGCCCTTTCTGAGACAACCGTCGCCATCACAGCATCAACAACTCGCACGCTCCTTGATCGCAGCTACCACAACAGGCAGTACCGGGCATCGCATGTCGGTCTTTGGTCGATTTATCCAAGAAGTACCAGCTAGGATCGGACACAACGCTGCCCTTGATGCGGCAGTGACAGTACTGGTGAATGTCCATACTTCGCTGGTATATAAGAAGACTGCAGACGAGATCGTTTCGCCAGAGCTTTATATCCGGGCTATCAAAACGCTCCAGGGATGCCTCGAAAGCCAGCAATTGGGCATGTCGCCCAATACTCTCTGCGCATCAATACTTCTTGGTCTTGTAGAAGTAAGTTTTGCGTGGTTGAGCTTGCACCCTTACTTACATGCCCAGGCTTTTGCAGGTCCAAGAACAGGCAACCGATACTTGACGCACGTGGGCGGCGCCGGTCGATTAATGGAATTACAAGGGCCTTCTAGATACACGGACAGTTTCACGAAAGAGATGCTGCGCTTCAATAGAGGCGGGATAGTAAGTCGAACGTAGTCTTGATGATGTGGTCGAATCTATTGGCTGCGACATGCACAAGAAAGCTAGCTCGAGACTAACATGTCAGTAGATTATTACGTGCATATACGAACGAAAGCCATGTTTCCTCGCATCGCCTGAATGGCGAGATATCGCTTTCGATAAGACCGGGCTTGGTTTCGACGACTGCCTGAATACCGACTTGATGCAATACATGGCCGAGTTGCCGGGTATCTTCAATACGTTGAAAGAGTTGGACGAAACTTCCACCCTACAACCGCTCCACACTTCGAGCTTTGAGTTCAGCTCCAACGGCGAACTATATAAACCGTTGATCGACACACCTCCGTCACTTGACTTCTCCACCGACTCTTTCGAGGATATTGATTTTCAAGAAGACATACGGCCGGTCAAAACATCATATCCAATCAGCTCAAATCCATACACATCTCAATATGAATCTGTACGGACAGCACTTCTGTACAAGGTATATGAGCTCAAAGACGCACTCCGCAGTCTAGGCGAACACATGAACACGAAGCTCACAAACGGCACCGCCGTCTCCGAAACACCGGCTAGAGAAAAAAGCAGTCCCATACAAACGACCTACCACTTCAACAACTGGCGCGACATGACCGCCTACAACTGCTTCTGGTCCGTCATCATCTTAACGAACAAAGTCCTAATACGCCTCCTCCCACCATTCGACCAATCACGCTATCAATTTCAATCCGAATGCCGCTGCGCCGCCGTCGAGATCTGCAAAACATGGGAAGACGCTTGGGCCAGCAGACCGATCGGCGCGTTTCACACTGGCTTGAGCTTTGTCGTGGCATACGAATTCTGCACACCGGAAGTCCAGGCGTGGATAGTAAGGAGTTTGAACTCTCTTCTGGATTACCATCAGGTCGATGCGTTTCGTTGGTCCGACGAGGTTATTGTTAGTATGGCGGAGAAACTTGCTGGCGAGGGGCCGGCGGTTGCTTTCTCGAATGTTAGGGTTGAGGGGGAGGGGCGGTGAATGAATGGTATTGCCATCAAGGCTGTATGCATTGAGGCGATCCATTTTCAGAACTGTATTCCATTACTGATACCCAATAGAAATGTGAGCTCGAAGAATGTACGTGTGGGAAACTTCACAAACGTCGCCTACGCCTCTTTGGATCATGTTCCTCAATCCTTCCATTCAGGCATACGTTTTCTTTCGGTGTGGATCGCAAAAACTCCAAATTACTCATCTACTCTGCGTCACCACAGTGCCAGTACCTTGCGTCACTACACCGACGGGGCTCTGCTGGCTAACAAACACCACCAGAACGGCCGCATACGCAGCCGTAGCAGCTATGACGTCTTTCCTTTGCGCTGTTGTCAGGAAGCCCAACCATCCCGCAAAAGCTACAACGAAGCCAGTCACAGCACCCAGTTTGGGGATCATGTGGTCTTCGAGCCGCCAAAGAACCCACATTGCGGCTACTAGAAAGCCGATTGAGATGACGGTGCCAACGAAGGTGACGAAACGCTGCATCTTTTGTTCGTTTACGTACTTCGCGTCGCGGTTTGATTCTGGGGTCTGCGTTTGTTAAGGCTGTGTATGAGGAAAACGAGTTTGTGAACGATAACCACATACCAAGAAGAAGCCGTAGAAGAACTTGTCGACAAACCTCGACAGGTAATCATTCTCAGCTGGAGTGTAGAGACTGACAAGATCAGAGAACGGTACTCTATCGTCTGTTGTCTCCGTCCGGTACTTCAGCTGGTGACCAAGCCAGGGCTTTTTGCTGTGAAGTTCTGGGCTGGAGATGAACCGATCGAGTGCCTCGACTGTCCGACTTGCGGGGGGCTCGAGATGTAGAACGTTACTGTAAGCGCCTAAAAGAGAATCTAAAAGCGCATGTCAGTATGCTTCATTGATCTTGTTTACAAGGAGCAATATTGTACAATACTCCAGGACTTTAGGTCCGAATACATTGCTGTAGTAACCACCATCCATAACTTCTGGATCTATTCCATCGTCCACTGACTGATCGTGCTGCGTTTCAAAGCCTCTTAATTCTCTGCTTAGCGAAATGAGCCTGTGGATGGCAAGCTTGTCATATCTTCGGAACACGGCAGCGGACTTGCTGGAGTTATGGGCGAGGTAATCCGCGATCAGAAATGGACCCTCTTGCAACAGTTGTACCTCGTCATATTCGCGATCGTCGTCGTTTTCAGTCGAAACACTCGCTTGGCGCGCGTCGCTAATATCAGGCGGGGTCGGTATTGTTGCTGACTCTATCGGATCGTTGGGCTGTCCGGGAGTGTCGTGTCGACCAGAGAGACTCATTATGATAACAGCGAGGAGTAAGGTAAAAGGACCGAAGAGGCTTGTTGACACGTCCAGGTTAGCCAAAGGCAGTTGGTAGACTTATGACTTCAGCCCCGAAGGCGTATACGGGCGCGTCGTCCACCTGATCCATATCCGGTCAACTTTGGTTTTCAGCTTTGAGAAGATATTGTGGTGCAGGTCCAGTGAGCGTCGAGAAGAGCAGCCACGTCAGCCTCCACGAATTTATTGAGCAGTAAGTGTGGTCGCACGACAGCCCTTTCGAAGCACACTCTAGTGACGGTGGCGCAGTCGTTATCGCAGGCTGAGAGTTCGTCTTCACGTGCTTTCAGCCTGCCTCGATTTTCGTCATATGTCCCCAGAGAACACTGAAAAAATTACTTCAACAATAGAAGCCAATCCTCGTAACGGCCTCATAAGAGCTCCATGCTCCAAGACCTGTTTCTTTGCGCAGGTTTGCAATCGACACTAGACCTGTGATTCGCTACCATCTCACCTTGCTATGGCCGATCCACAGCCTTACAATACCGCCCCGCCGCGGAGACAACCACCATCCAACGCATATGGGCTCGACGATATATGCCATAGACGTCCCGGAGGAAGATATCATGAGAGACCACACCCAAACAACGGAAAGAAAAAGATGATGAAGTGGCTCAAATTTTGGGAAAGAGGTGGCAAAAAGAAGAATGGGCGAGGCTGACAAGCGGGAATGATGAAGGCGACTACCCATCTTTGCCACGAGCGGTTGTACGGGAGAGATGGAATTAAGGGTGTCTGAAGAGTCGGTGATTAGATGATCAGCCACGCGCCGGTGCTAGTTACCCGCCCTAAGGTACGTTATGTCCATTAAACTACATGTGTTTTCTCTTTCTTATCAACACCCAGCCACAGTAGATCAGGTCGGCTGTAATGGCCACAAACATCCAAGAAACCTTTTGCCTTCAAGATATCATCAAGCTGCAATTCTGCGTAAATGAACCCCTCTTCTGTCTCTGGTAGACCATCAGCCACCAGGCGCCCATCCGGGCCAAAGATAGCTGAGCTACCCCCACCAGGGGTATTCATGGTGACGCCAGAGGCTGTTCGGAGTGTAGCGATACCTGCATCACTCATTACCGCTGTAGTATGTAGAACAAAGGATTGCGACTCCATGGCGTAGACTTGAGAGAGGCTGCGGCAACCTGTTACCAACTACGTTAGCTAAGGGTTATTCTGGTCGTATACAATGTGATATCGCACCTTCTTTGCTCATGGAATACAAGCCTGGACCACCATCGTGTTCGTACAGCGGCGGCCACGCAGCAACATGTATGGTTTCTCTCTGATGGTAAGTGTGGTATTTGAGTAGTGGTTGCGTATGCTCCCAGCAAGCCAGGGTACCAACGCGTCCAACGTCCGGCAGCTCCACGACGTTTTGGAGAGTAGAGCCCGATGCATCTCCAAATATCGTCCTCTCCATGTGCGTCGCTTTCAGCTTCCGACGCAGGACTTCGATACTTCCCTCGGCATTGATGATAGCTTGTGAGATGTAAAGCGAGCCTTTGAAGTTCTCGCCGAACCCAAGCACAACGGCGATATGGTGATCTGCAGCACTCTGACAGATGCGACGCATCTCATTTGAGTCTGCATGCAGAGAGTTCTTCATATAAGCTGTCGAGAGCTCGAAGTCTATGGGCCTTGACCTAGCACTGCATATCAGCATGCCTTGGAAATCGACGAAGGACAACTGTATTCGCGAACGTACCATATCCAGGCAGGGTAGCCTGGAATCCAACATTCGGGGAACGACACAAGCTTTGCGCCGTTCTCTGCTGCCTCGCGGATCAAACGGCAGGTCTTCTCGACAGCCTTTGGCAAGTCAAGCCATGCTGGCTCGAATTGAGTGACAGCAACGCGAACAGTGGATGATGGTTGATGTGACATGACGTGGATAGTGTGTTGAGCGTAGGAAAGTGAAGGGTCCACGGGTATCTGATCACGTTGTATTTCAAAGAAGGTATTTATTGCAGAAACACAAAGGACCGTACATATCACTATGGTATTAGCAACGAAATGACTGCAGCCATCAGATAAGTGGGCACGAGGATACAGAGGTTCACTAATCTTATACAGCAACACGAAAGGCGGGGCTCCTGAATGCCAGCAGCGGAACCTTTCCGAAGGGATCTCGGCAAGCTTCGAAGCCGACGTATCTCTACATCGGCAACCTTATCTCTGATTTCGGCATCTCTCTGGCGATAGACGGTCATCTTAATGCTAACAGATGTATAACGCGACCGAAACAATGCTAAGCCGCGGACACTGCCCCAATTGCTCGGGTGATGAGTATCACATATACCCGGGTAGTTCCCGAATAGACCCGTGGACTGCACTACTCTTCCCGCTCCCCTTCTTATTCATCAACTTCTATCTGAAAGTCACAATGCCATTCTTAATTAGATTAATTAGATGCTGGTCCGCAGCAGCGCTTGGGTGATGTTACCCACGCACAGACATGTCAGATTCGCGAAATCCTATGGTGGGCCTTACCACAGCCAAGCTACAAGGCAGTCGGGCTCAGCGAACGGATCTCACCTGGGCAGCCTTCACCTTGCTTCCTTCCACCACGGTGGCTTTCATACACATCTCCAATACAGTCTTTTGCACCCTGAATAAGTCTTTGCGATCGTTATAGGTTTACTATCTGAGTATTGAACGAGCAGCATACTCCACGACGCGTCCACTGTGGGCTATGCGGGCTTGGCGTGCAGGATGAGAAGCGAAGCTGTCTCCGGACAGGAACTGGCAGAAATGAGGTGCGTCTCGCCCAGGTCAGAATCTAGATCTAGGTTGCTCATACTGAAGCTCCAGCCATACAACGGGCTTACTGAAAAGCGGCTATGCAAGTGTCGATTCGCGCGATGACACCTCTGGCGATAACAGTCACAATGCGAATGTAGTCGAATTGGAAGACAACTCCGCCCCATCGCAGGTAAAGCGTCGCCATCTCATGCGACAGTTTCGGTTTCAATCCGCTTCCTCGACGTTCTCTCGATGTATGGGCTCTCGTTGGAACCGGAATACCGAACGTCGCAAAGTAGCCATTCACTACAACAGGGCAGTCGCCGCAGTGCATGCGTTACTGCACGTTGTTCCTCTTTCTGGCGCCATCCTACTGCTGGTATTCCAATGGACGAATTATTGGGTCAATGAACAGAACGATTACTCAACTGAATTGCAATTTGCAGCAAAGCTCCACGAGTTACTTATGCAGGCTTCAATCGTCGAGGTTCTACTTAGCATTATTCGTGCAGGTCTTATTAACGGCCTTGTTCCATTCGGCACTTTATCAGGCGCTATGCAGCCGACTCAATTGTCTTATCTATGGTCACTGGATTTCTTCTCCCTCTTTCGATCTCGTGCACTCCAAGGATGGCGAAAGACAATCTTCGTGGTCGCCATGCCCCTCTTGTTCGCTTTGACAGCGCTGGTTGGACCTTCAAGCGCTGTTCTCATGATCCCACGTGCGGGCGTTCCACGCACTCCTTCACACAGCCAACTCTGGGGAGTAGCATCTGACGAAGCTTCGTATCCTTCTAAAATTCCCATCTCAAAATTTGACTCGTACGTACCTTGGCCCAAAATAACATCGAGTACTGAACTACAAGCAGTGATATTCAAGGGCTGAATTCAACCCTATGGTACTCCGACAGATACGAACGTGGCAGTTCTTATGGGTCAAATACCATTCTTCATTTTTCCCGGAGATTATCGAACTTAAAACGACTCCTACGGTGGTCCAACGATGTGCGCAACCCCGACAAAACCGGGGGTACAGTGCTTCGAGAGGCAAATGTCACGATCCCGACGGAGGTTATAGCTGATCAATCGGACCTAAAGGGCATAGGAAACACGACGCTAATCGTGGAGGCTGCACACCCAGTTGTAGAGGCGCAGTGCTGGGGATCCTTTTTCGACATCAATAACAGCAGCGATTGGTATTACCCCTGGCCTTGGACATCACTAATGCCGGATCTTCCCACCTTGATCTCCAAAGTATCGGATACTGTCGAACTTTCCGCCTCCACATATGGAGGGGGTGAGAATCACTCCACTGCTGTCTACTTCAGTCCGGTCTGGATCTCATCACCAGAGCCAGCAGATCACCCGTTGCTCGTAGTGTTCTTCCAGGGCAGGACGAGTGAAATGTGGAATCAGTCCACACTGGTCCAGCCTGGTCTGCTGTCGTCAATGGTCGAAAGTAAAGATCCTGCTGTGACCGCCTCTGTAACAGCATGTTCACTTTCTGCATATTGGAGCTCTGGCAAGGCGCAAATGCGCTACAACGAAGCATTCACACTGGTCGATACTGGCCAATCATCAACAATGGAGCAATCCGCACACCGGAAGATCACGCTGGATATTGCTGGTGATCACCCAATGCAAAGCGCGAAGTTCTATTCGGCCCTTGTGGGAATACTCGGGACGACACAACTCGGCAGCTTGGGTCTAGAAGGTGCACTAGCTGCAGCTCTGGTGATCTGGATCGCCAAGGTACCAACGTCGGTATCCATGAAGAAGTCGAAATGGCTGGAAGCTTCCTTTTTCTCTGAGTACCCACCGGAGGAAAACATCGAAGACTACACCCCTTACGAGTTCTTTGCCACACAGTATGGCTACGGCTATGGGATGCGATCGACGTCTGTTTATCTATCCATGACGGTGCTGCTTCTGTACTGTGTTGTCACTATTGGCTACATGCTATATACATTCGCCACTGGCTCGGCCTCAACGGCTTGGAACTCCGGAGCTGAACTACTTGCACTTGCGCTCCAGTCCAAAAGACCAGATCATTTGGGTTACGTTGGCGTCGGAATCGACTCCGCCAAGACTCTAAGTGAAAGCGTTGGAATTCGAGTCAATGTAGATAATGAAGTTGAACTGGTGTTTGCGCAAGATCGGGACTTCAACACAAGAGGGTTGCAGAAACTTAAACAGAATACAGAGTACTAACATATATACTAGACTAGTAGGAACGACTTATGTAGATGGTGTATCGCGTACTAGTATTTAACACAGATCTATTACAAGACCTGAAAAGAAAGATCGTATAATAGAGTTAACTAGAGGATAGAAAGCACAAAGTCTTTTATCGTGGTTCTCTTCTATAATATCTAAAGTGAGGTGTTAGTCTCGAATATCATAGCCTGCAGACATACATCGATCTAGTAAAGAAAAATGATGCCTTAGAGATTCCGACCGAGGAAGGAGCAGTTCAGTAATAGCCCTGCTTTAATCCGCCAGTGCCCATCGCTCCAAGTGCCACATTCTCTCTAACTCATTCCTACCTTCTCTGTCAAGCCAGTCGTAGTTCGCCGAGGTCGTAGGATATATCATGCCACCAGGGCACCCAGCAGCGGCCCGCCCGCGGGTGACAGCCCAACTAGGTAGAAACATTACCACGAAGGAGCAGTATGTCTTACTTATATCTGACTTGCATGCGGCTACCAGCGATGCGTCATCAAATCTACGCTTACTGTGGGGGCGAGAAAGCATCTAGCTCTCACGTCGTGGTCCAGACGCTGACCCGTTTCTCCACGTGTGGACCGGCCCATCGGTACAGGCAAGCCACGGCGGCTATTATACAAGACATCAGTCTTTTGGCTTCCATCGGTTAAGTCGTGTCTCCAATGCCATGGAAAGCCAACGCACTCATGGCCCTGATGGAATACCCTTGCTTGCACCGGGCGCCTTACACATCAACTTGGCTATGTCGGCGAGGTCCCCACTACCAGGGCGGGGTGACGGCCCGCAACATGGTCTCGTAATCTACATGCACGATCGCTGCACGATCTAACCAGGACGGAAGGAAGCAAGATGAAGTTGTTTCGTATGCAGAAAACACGAAGCTTTTTATTGTTGTTCTTTTCCGTCATATCTAGGTATGCATGCATCATGACATCATGTTTAACATCGAAACCAAGAAACCAGCAAGACCACAAACCACAACATGCAAACGCAAGGGCAAAGCGAATGCGAAAACATTACCCCCACTAAAGCAAAATAAGAAGCCAAGAGCGTGGAAGAAAGAAAAAGAGACAAAGCCGTTGTAACCGTCTGCGCCACACGCGCTACTGCCGCAGCAGCAGCAATAGTAGCCGGCACGGCACAGCCCTAGTCTCCACCAACATCAACTTCGACTGGAAGCCTTACATCTGGATATTGCACTTCTTCTTGCACTCCGCGGATCCGATAATAGCTCCAGTGCCCACTTCAGGGATCATTTCACCGATGCTGGCGGGGTTGAAAGACGCGTCGCCGAAGCCAGCGCTGATGACGTCTTGAGGGACGGACCAGAGGCTGGGCAGGATGTTGAGGGTGCCGCTGTCGTCGCTGTTGAGTGCGCTGAGGAGGAGGGCGGGCTCGCAGTCTGTGGGTTGGTGTGGTTAGTAAGATGTGCATGTAATCAAGACCGGGTAAGATGCAAGGGTCGTTTCTTGGATCTTGGGGCTGAGAGCCGCATCCCCGAACAGGCAATAGACAGACGGGAATGTAGAAGGGAGTGTGGAAGACATACCATTGTTCTGCATCATATGCAGACTTCCCTGCGGGAAGATAGTAACACGCATGGGGATCATATCCACCTTGCGTGTCTTGACACCATTCTCGCCAATCATGTATGTCGTCGTGTTACCCGTGATAGCAGTGACCAAGTTGGTAGCCCTAGGGTGCAGATGCGGTGGCAGCATGCCGCAGGGAGCCAGCTTGAGAAGAGCCATGCTGGAACCGAGGCCAGTGAGAGCAGGGAAGCTAGCAGCATTGGCGTTGATGACAGCGCCGGTGGGCGAGTCGTAGTCTTTGCTGGAGTCGAAGTCGAAGTACCAGTCTTCATCGGCAGGGAGAAGAGCATTGCGGTCGAAGTTTGTGGCGGCCATGCGGAGGGCGGCGTTTAGTTCGGGGTTGACGGTGGAGGATTTGGTGTCCGCTGCGGTGATGAGGGTGGGGAGGAGGGAGGTGAAGAGGAGGATGGTCTTGGTGAACATGGTGATGGTGGAGGTGGGGGGTTTGGGGGTTAGGAGGGAAGGTCTGGAGTGTAGAGTGTGGGAGGAGTGAGTGCTTGAGATGGCGAGATGTTGAGACGATGGGTATATGCTTTTATATACCGACAATCGAACAACAGGACGTGATGTTGTCAAGTGGGGCTGATAGATCTGGGAAACTGCAAGGCAATCGATCGTATCGACAAGGGTAGAGAGACGGAATAAGGCGTGCTGACTTTGGGGCTGAGTTGCGTTGATGGGTAAATTGTAGTAAGCAAGTGGTGGAGTTTATCGACTTCGATGCCGTCTATCCAAGTCATGCATGCAGACTTATATAGATCAGGCGGCCGCATGGAAGGCTGGGACTCGCTGCAGTGGAGAAGACGGAGGGCCAGGGCGTGTTCGGTAGACTGGACTGCTGACCGCTCTGTCTTGCTCATCGTCGTAGGCTTTCAAGCCACTGTTACTCTTGCCCGGTGGAGGCGTCGCTAGGAAGGTTGATCGGTCATTGGAGCGTTCCTGACTATGGAGCGCCATTCCGTCCCAGCTTGTGTCGTGACCAGCTGTCAAAATTTCCTCGTCTGAGCCGAAAATGTTTGTTGATGGCACTGTTGCTTCCGACGGGCTGCGCTGGTGATTGCTGCATATAATACATCGTGAAGATTATGTGAGAAGCGGTCCGACCCCGGGTGTTGCTGCTTCTGTAAGGTACCTAGGTACATAGGTACATCTCACTTGCCTGCAAACCCGGTTTACGGATCGATGCTCGAGATTCGCACCATGTGTGCGGCCGCATCCGACCAGGGACCGGGGTCAACATAGCGCGTGGCGTAGCTTAACTAGAAGGGGATGTGATAGATTGCTATGTTGAGTTCTCCGACTGTTACTGGCAAGTTGCAGCTTTTGTGCAAACTCGCTTGTAACGAGAAGTGGTCGTAGGTGTGTGATGGAGCTTCCTCTATCACATGCTATCTGTTGATACGACCTCTACTTGGGAAGAGACGCCGATTCAGTGTAACAGATTGAAGCTTGTGCAATTTCTTGGAGGTCGCAGACGTGCTGTTGGGGATGAGTGGGTCCAGGGTGGTGCTGCATATCAGTCGATGGTCGTAGGCCTTGTGCGGCCCAACAGCATTAGAGCTACCATCAAGCGGAAAAATACGTCGAAATCTGACAGGCGCCTTACATGGCTGCGTCAGGCGCCCCTTGGGTACAGACTGGCTAAAAGCGCCACAGTTCTACCGAACGAGGCGGAGCTTAGTCAAGATTGTTGGTGGAGGAACGTCGATATTCTTAGTGACACGGTCGCACTAGAAGATTGCGCCATTGGTCGTTCAAACGCTAAGTTTCGACCAACGGCAATACAGATGTGCGTGTAATTGTGGAAGAAACACAACGCGCCAGTCACGTTGTGGCCTCGTTGCATTAGCTTTGCCGTCTTGGGCGGCTATGCTTTGGTGTGCAGGGATTGGTTAGCCCGACGCGAGTTTGAGAAAAAGATGCCCGCATCGTTGCGCAATATCTTGTGTATCCTGCTGTGCAGCTTTGAGTGCGTTGGAGAAATGACTTACCACGAAGAGAAATGTTTTGCTAGTATCACAATCGCGAGATACTTCGTCCAGGTCAGAATCGGTCGCGGAGCAAGCGCAGCAAAGGTGTAGCTCTAGATTGATTGTGGCACCAAACAAGTTGGCCTTCGTGGATCTAGCTCAGCGTTTCATGTAAATGACTTGAAGAGTGGGAAACCGAACAGGATAGTTTTGGGGGACAATTTAGGTCGTGAATAGGTAGAAGAATTGTACGCTATCCCAGACGCCCCGAGCATCTCCGGTCTTTGGAAGTGATGGGATTCTAGTATAGACCTCGGGGCTTGAGGTTCACAAGTCCACATCGTCCCATACTGGTCATTCAGTCCCTTCAGTAAGAGCCACACCGGTGACAGCGAACTATCACTGTTTGGTAGCAATACCAGCGGAATCAGCGTGATCAGTCTTATCTGAGCGCATGAGATAGGCCATTACCCCCCAGATGCCTCTCATCGCCTCAGTACGGTCATCAACGTTGAACAGATCGAACCATCTTGTTCTTTGCAGTTTTGGGGAAAACCAGTCGGAGTCTGTTGGCGCTTCTTTGGGCAGTCTACCTTCGGTGATGTACTCAAGATAAGCCGGATGTATGCGTAGCTTTAACAGGCTGATGTGGTGGTTCAATGACGATACCATGAAGACCTAGATTGTCGGATCAGCGGAATGAGCTTCCTAGAGCTGTAGCACGAAGCCCTACATCGTCCCACTCAACACTCTTGTCTTTGCCGATGGCCTTGTAGGTCACTTTTGGATCCCACAGTGGGTTTCCAGGTCGCAACGTTTTCCAAATCTCTGCTGGTGACGGCCTGCGGCGAGCCTTGGATCCGTCACGATTCCTGTCGGTGGGTTTTGCTTCAGGTTTGGACGCTGCATCTTTGGACAGTATTTCGATCGCCCCAGTTGTTTCGCCAACCTCGCCCCCGGGTCCTCCACCCCACCGCTCCTTTGTTGTCCACCATCTATCCTCGCCACCTCTTCGTTCAGCTTTCCCCTCTCTAGCTCTCTCTTGTGCCAGCAAAAGCAGCCCACCTAACTCGCGCACAGCATCAAGATTAGATTGCTTCTTCAGGTTTCCTGTCAGTCCAAAGCCAACGTCTGCCCTGCATTGTATCCCCAATACCGGACCTTCCATATAGCCATGCCTGGCCTTAGCCCTATCCTGAGGTGCTTGCCAAGCGACAGAGCTCATGCGAACAGGAAATCTAATGTGCTCAATTGTGAGGACGGGAGGACGGCGGTGTGGTGAGAGTGTCACACCAAAAGCCCATGCAATCGGCTCTATGAAAGCACGCACACAATCAATGCGGTACTGATCAGGCATCTCGGCACCACTCCCGATACGATAGCCTCGGTAAGACCCGTTTGAGAGATCAACTACCTTGTTCTGAGACTCCATATTCACGGCCCAAGGGGCCTTGGGTGGTGCAGCCCGAGCTGGTAGTATGCGGTTGGGAGTATTTGACGGCACACGTGCACTCACTGGTGCGGCGCTGGAGCCATTGGCGCCTTGGACCTCGGCTGGTCGATGTCCACTTTCAGCATCTTCAACCTTGGCCTTCTTGCGAGGTTCCTCTTCTTCAGGCGTGCGAGACCCTGGCCTCGCTGTGGATATTCGATTCGAATCAGTTTCACGTTTGGCGTCCTGACTTTGGGCATCTGTGGACTTTTGCGGGGAGCTTGAAACCACGGCCTCTCCGCTAGCACTGCCAGCTTCTTGCACTGGCGGGAGATATTCGTCTAGTGAGGTATCCCAGTAATAAGCCAAGTTGTCAAGACCTTCCCAGAACTTTCGGAAATGCGCTAGTCGAAGCTGTGGTTGATCTCCAACACTCTTGCGCGTGAGTGTTGAGTAAGCATCAGCGTTCTTGAAGAACAGTTCTCTCGCTCGGACATAGAACTCTCTCTGATCTGGTACTCTTCTGCCATTGCTCAAGAGTGTGGCCGGGGTATCAGAACTGGTTGCGGCGTCGTTCTCTCCCGGTGATTCTAACCAAGAGGTTGGGGGCAGGGACGACTCTGCGTTGTTTGGCAAGGATGACAATAATGTTTCCAAGTCACATTGGGGCTGAAACGTGACATTCAACTGGGCCAAGGTCTCTTCACTCACATCAGACGGCTTCTTGAGTCGCAAAAAGTGCTCTGATATCCTTGCTCCTGGTTGGGTCCAGGTGGCTGGCAACGTGTTTATTGACGGCTCGGGCGGCTCAAGGGAAGGAAACTTGACGGGTGTCGGTTTCGAGGGTGGCGACCTCTGTTTCTGCGTATCATGCTGCCCCGCAAGTAGGTTGCCTATGAACAAGTTGTCCTATATCAGCAACAATATTGCACGTGCGCCGCACGTCTCAGACGAAACATGTGTGGAATATATACCCACTTGACTGACAGAAGCATGCCAAGTAGCTACCACAACAAGCAGCTGAATCCGAGAAGAAAGAAAACATGTATGCGGATTTGGAAGGCCATTTCAGATGCCATCGTAAACCAAGCTTCGAGATGATGTGATTGGAGTAGACTCCCGAGGTCCACTTCGAGCGGGCAGACAAGACCTCTGCGCGAGACGAAGAGACGCCGGCAATGAACCAAGAACAAACCAATAAGAAGAATACTCACCGCTGAAGCTGAACATTATCACAGGGTCGTGGTACGAGGACCGTGATGCTTAGGGGCGTGGTGGAATCGGCGATGGATGTCGAAGTCGAGCGAGGGCCGCGGATCTTCAAACCGGACGTGCGCACCCAACGCAACAACGTCTCCACACCCACCAGCGACTCTCTGCTAGAGCTTTGCGCGAGCATGCGATATTGATGCATTATATCAATCTTCAGGAAAACCAGACATGAGTATTGTGACGGTTCTTCTCCGCAAGCCACGCGCGGCGTAGCCACCTAAACTCTAAGAGCACGTTCATGCATTACCCCGAAGGCGACTGTCAAGTGGTGCCACTGGGGCCAAATGAATCATGGGATGACAAGGCAGACCAGGAAGATGCTTCTCAGCGATTTGGAAGGTGCGAGAGGTCGAACAGAAGTATTTTCCATCTTCGAGTTGCTTTTCGTGTTCAGTCACGTGCTGAGGACGCCCTGCTTGCCAGGTGCGCAACACCAGCACCAGCCTCCAACACTCCACTCCATCCAACCCCATCGCGCATCGTCACATATGTCATCGCGTCCGCGAGAATGGCTACCAGAGTGCTTTGTCGGGCGGCACGGCAGTCGGCTGAGACGGCCAGGCCGGTGCCGCTCAAGTGTGCGAGGCTCAGCGCGCTTCATGTGCATTGTTCGAAGCGCGATGTGAAGCCGCCCGCGTTTCAGACGGATACAAGCGCACCATACTGTGCCAACGGTTGACTACCACCCGGCCGTTCTTCGAACGCCTACTAACACCTCTCTTCGTTAACCATTCATTCAGCATCACGTAGCGGTAAACTCCAATTTCCCAGTTTAATATGCACAAAGCGTCCGCGGCGCCTTGTATCCTTTCTCTTCGTCTCTCTTTCTGAGCCCTTGTCGGCGTTTCTTTCCATGAGCTACTGCTCGCATGGCCACCCCTCAAGAGTCCATTACGACGGTAAACGGGAGACGATGCACTCGTTCTCGGGCCCGAACGGCCCTTACAACCTCGACGACTCCAGCAACATCCGCAGCCGCCGCCCCTCCCCAAGTCACTTCGTCCACGACCGTTGAGGCGGCACCCAAGATAGAGACCAGCACCAGCCAAGCACCTCCTCCGCCACCTCCTCCCTCTTCGACGGCACCGGCACCAGCGCCGACTACGTCTGCCCAACAGACAGCACAGCCGCCCCCCGCAGTGCCTACAACATCTACGACGGAAGCAGCAGCAACGTCCGCGATAGGTACGAGTAGCCCGGCCCCTTCATCTTCGGAGCGGGTGACACCGCTGGCTCTCCCATCGTCAGCCCGTGCAACGGCAGCGGCTCAGAAGCAGCCAGAAACTCAAGCGGCACCGGAAGTGTCTTCTCCGGCCGCTGCTGTTCCTCTGGCTGTGTCTTCGCAAGCTGCTGCGGCTTCACAGGTTGCTGTGGCGGTGTCTTCGGCTCCGCCTCCGCCTCCAAGTCCCATACCAACAACTTCTGACACAGAACAAACAGCTGTTCCAACGTCACTCGTTGCATCTTCGCGCGCACCGGCTCGCTTCACAGCTCCGGCGATATCCGAAGGTGCCACATCGGACGCGAGCCCTCCGCTGGCGATAGAAACCGACACGAATGCACAACCGTCTGTGACAGAAGCGCCGGCTATCGCAGAACCACAACCCACTACTTCGCTAGTAGATTCTACACCGACCGGAGGATCGGCTGGCATAATTGCACCGGAACAAGGAAACTCTGGCGACAACAGCCCGTTGACCTTTGCGAACGGTGGAAACATAGGAGGCATAATCGGGGGTGTCTTTGGCGGCGTAGCTGGACTGGCCTTGATTAGCGTATTGCTCTTCGTGTGCTTGCGAAAACGGAAGTCCCGGCCCGTGCGATGGAACGAGAAGCAAGAGTCAGGCCCGAGTTTCCTGGCCAGGTTAAAGACGATACCCAGCGGGGTGGGCGCATTCGTTGCCAGGATTAAAGGAAGCCAATCCGGCCCGATCAGCAATCCCTACCAACGCCATGCTGCGCAAGCCAGCGTTGGTTCGGTATATTCGAGGGACTCCAATGGCAGAGGTCGATCAACCAGCGAGCCGCAAGGATTCTTCGGTGTCAAGCGCGCAGGTTCCAGTAACAGCATGTCAAGCAAGAAGAGCGAGAGGAATCTGCTCCGGAAGAAGCCGAGCAGCATCTCATCAAATTACCGATTTCCAGGAATCGTCGAAGACACAGGTTCACCAAATCCCTTCGCCGACCCAAAAAGCACGCTGTTGGTACTCAACCCGGATCCTCGAAGCGCGCCTGTCACACCGCAGGTCCCTGTTGCTGCTGCCGACACGGAACCCAGAGATCCTTTCGCATCGATCCAGGATCCACCTGGAGCTGCACCGGCTTGGGCTCAAGTACCGACTCATCATCATACACGTACTATAAGTTCAGTATCGGCCCTGAGCTCACATCCCGTGTCCTCATTCTATACGACCGACAACCCGTTCCGAGATCCACCTTATGCACCGCCTGCCCCCAGCCAGGCTGTTCTCCCAAGCCATACCCGCCGTTCATCAATGGCGTTACCAGGCTTCAACGCGTTATCGACCGTGGATGCAACCTCCACGTTCGCCTCTCGCGACTCTGATATGTTCTTCGGAGAACCAGGACCGAGCAGGCCCGCCACCAACTTCTTCACCCCAATGCCAACTGGTCGTACGGTCCGACAATCGGATCCTTTCGACCTCGACCGACCCGAAGTCCTTGGCTTTACAAGCGTCTTCAACATCAACAGAAAAGAAGTGGCCGGAAACATCACGCGACAACCTACACGAAGTAAACGAACAAGTAGCGTCGGCAATTGGGGCAACGCGGCGCCAGACGCCAACAACTATGGACTGTTTCCCAGAGACAGCACAAAGCAGCCACCATGGGGACCGAACGGCAGGAGATGACGACGGCCACACGACGATACAATGTCGCAATGGAGGAACCTTTTCGCGCACAGGACGCGTAAAGACATAATGAGCAACAACACGGACGGCGTCCCACGATCTTTTCTCTCGATGGCAGGAAGTATTCCGCGGGCTCCATCACATCTTTTTTACCCACACACACGCCTTTCCTCCCACTTTCAACATGCACTGAGCGAGCCATTTTCTGTAACATATATCCCCCACTACAGATTTTCTTGTAGCTGTCGTAGCGTAGCATAGCGTAAAATATACCCCTCAATGAATACCATTACGTATACCGGTATCGATTGTTCCGAGGAAAGGCTGTTCCAAGTAGAGGAGATGATTAGTGATTGGCGCATTGATTGTAATGTAAATTGATGTACGATGTCGTACGATGGCGGAGACGGGTGGCGGTTGCCAAGGTGGGTTCGTCGCATCAGCCTGAGGCAAGGGCGTAGGACGCTAGGTATAAGGTTTGACTTGTGAGTGACAGAAGTCTACTCGGATGCGGGAAATATTTTGGCCGCGAATGCGAGCGGTTCGGATTATATCGTTCAAGTCTTGAGTGGTATGGAAGGCATGTTGACATGAGAGACGGGGATGGGTAGTCGCTCTTTCTTGATGTGGCTGACCCCGCTTAGGCAGCCATCAGCGCCTTCCTCTCCTTCCTTTCAACAACAACACACCTCTTCCAGACTACAACACGCCGTTCCGTAACAAAATACCTACCTTCGACTAATGTAGCCGAATTCTGGCCTCAGTGTTATCTCGAAATCGATCGTCACTTCCCGCAAGCCATCACTATGCTATGCGATGCTTGCCTAGACATCTTCCGAGGTTCATTTCCTCTAGGATATACTGAGCATCATGGCTCCGCTCAGAGCTTGCAGCGCTCCGTTCTCGAGAAATGTGAACTCTGTCGCATTTTCTGGGATGAGATTCCGAGCATGTCAGCATTAGGTTACGAGGACGTTCAGGTTTCAACGAAGTACAGATTGAGTGCTTACAGAGATACAAGCGCCAAATTACTGGAATTTAGAGCTACTTCACATCCTTACACTCAAGACTGGAACATCTTCTGCGAGCCCACAAACGGTAGGCTCATCTCGTCATGGTCGAGCAGTACATGCTGACATTTGAAACGGGGGACGGCAAAAGTTCTGACAATGAGAAACCATACGACTGTTTAGACTGGAACGCCAGTATGACGTGTGCAAAAACTTGGTTAGCCGGGTGCATAGAAAACCACAGCGAATGTCCAGCATCTCGCTCGAACGGGCACACAAGCAGCGAAACATCACACTCTGTAGTCGAGCCTGCTCCATATCGCCCAACACGTCTCCTCGAACTCGGCTCCCCAGAAGCCGGCAAAGTACGCCTTCGGCTGTCCTCCGAGCTGGACAGCACTGCTTCACAATATGCAACACTTAGCCATTGCTGGGGGAAATCCAAAACACTTAGGTTGACATCGGAATCATTCGAACGCTTCAGGGATGGCATGTCAGTCACTGACTTGGCAAAGACATTTCAGCATGCTATATCCACTGCGCAATCTCTTGGCATGAAGCTGTTATGGATAGACTCGTTCTGCATCTTCCAAGACTCCAAAGAAGATTGGGCACAAGAAGCTGGTCTCATGAGTCAAGTGTATCGCAACAGCTTCCTCAACATCACTGCCAGTATAGCCGTCGATAGCGATGCCGGCTTTTTCCGTGAAAGAGCTTCGACTATTAAACCTTACGTCGTTCAGACTACGTGGACCGATCATCCGAATGGCACTTACCATGTTTACAACAAAGCCTATTGGTTTGAGAATTTTGAGCGTATGCCTTTAAATTCACGCGCATGGGTCTTTCAAGAAATAGTATTGGCTCCCAGAATCCTACATTTCTGCGGTACCCAGATGTTCTGGGAGTGTCACGGCTTGAAAGCCTGTGAGACATGGCCAACGGGGCTGCCAAGTCGCATGGAGATACAGCATTCGCTGAAATCCACAAGATATCCTGCAGGTATCGAGATCTTTGGCTCAAAGTACACTGATGGCAAGGAGCTTACACATATATCTACGGATAAGAACGCTACGCTTAACATGACTTCATTCCGGAGCCTGTGGAGAAAGATTACAGCGGAGTATAGTCAATGCAACCTGACTTTCGGCAGCGACAAGTTGATTGCACTGTCGGGAATCGCAAAGCATATGGAGCAGCTTCTCGACATAGAGTACTGTGCAGGCCTTTGGGGACATGACATTGTTCAAGGATTGGCTTGGTATGCTCCTAAGAAGAGTGAAAGGGATTACATATTCCAAATGGAGGCAGATCCTATTCACTACCGTGCACCTTCATGGTCATGGGCATGCACAGATCTTCACATATGGTGGTATGGGTACTTCCAGGCGGAAGGCCAATGCTTGGTCGACGTCATCCGTTGGGAAGTTCAGTCTGCGACAGGAGACCGAACAGGTGCCGTCACCGGCGCTACTATGCAGCTATGCGGTTATCTGACAACGATGGAGCTTCACCCAACTTTCGGAATCGACAAAAACTTCGACATTCACTGTGACGGAAAATGGAATAGCATGAGTAGTCATGACTTTTACTTTGATCGCCGGCCGCCCTTGTTCCAGTTGCATTGCATGCCGCTCTTCATCGACGATCTCGGCTACTTGTGTGCTCTTTTACTTGTACCTACGCGAGACACATGCGGCAAGTTTCGAAGGGTGGGTATGTTTCGCACGCTATTTCGTGAGAAGGAACCTGTCGACTGGAATCAGCTTGATAGCTTCAAGAATGAGTCATGGTTGGAGTACGGATCGGTCGATGAGAAGGGGAAATACACGGTTACGATCATATAGATACGACCTCAGTTCTGCGATATGAGACTGCCGACGACATGGCCTCTTTCATTCTCCGCTATGAACTTTTCATCACCTCCTCGAGGCTACATACATAGCGTTGGGTGGAGAAACACTTTGCAAAGATCCATGATAGAAATACAGGAAATAAAGCAGGTCCTATACAACTGTAGCTCGGCGGATCACATCACATCAACTTCGTTTTAGTTTCGTCATCAACATCGCAAAAGACGTACGCATGACTCTGCGTGACCGCCCACACCTAGCAGGTCGCTTCCACCCAACGAGACCAAGGCATGAAGGAGGTAGTGAAGTAGTAGCACCGCGACTCTCTTTCAAAATCATGTAGCTTGATCACGCTCAACCCTTACCATCGGCCGTTTTGTCGTTCTTCTTGGTGTCTTCTTCGCCCACTTTCGACCTCGCGGAACATCTTGGGGTGTTTGGATTGTTTTGGAACATATCACGGGGATATATGGGAGGAGGAAGAGAGGCAAAGACATGTAAGATCCCGTTGTGCATTTTTATCGCGAGAAAGAAGCCAGGCGGAGACATCCGGGCGAAGACCAGACTTTTTGGTCGCACAATGCGACAGTTGTAGATAGGAAGCAAGAACTCGACAGGAGGAGGGAGGTTTAAGTACCCCAGACCGCCGGATGCGTCACATGTCGACAGTGGACTCGCCGCCCGAGTTCATCTTTTCATTTTGCTTAACTTTTGGTCGTAAGTCGTTGATAGTATCGTTTTGGTCGCCCCATCGAAGCCTGTCGTCGTGATATCCAAGCTGAACAGTTGATTTTGGACGAGTGGGCCCGCTACATCGGAATGTATATACTCATGTTTTATAGAACCAGGAGGAGGAGGCCGACAGACATGCAGTGACGTTGAATGGTTTTGGAGAACACTGCTCTTCGATAGCGAAGTAAAGGAAATGGAGATAAAGCCGCCAAAGGCTGGCTTTGTACGCAGCACTCGAGGCCCACAGCCATCAAAATGATGCTGCATGAGTTTCTATCGGTCACATTCAACCGCACAGATATCCAAGTGTGCAAATTTTGTACTACCGATGTGAATGCCAAGTTTTCGTTTCTGGCGACGCGGAGGAGCCATGCAAAGCGTAGATTGTTGTTTTGAGACATGCCGCCTTTATCTCGATCTTTTGCAATGGATCGAGTCGCCGAATCATGGATGTAGTTGTTCGCATTTTCGAGTTTTGGTGCAACTGAGTGTGGTAGTCGGAAGAAGAGAGAAAAGACAGAATGCACAGCACTTGTTTTGTAGCACTGCAGAGAGTTTACAAAGCCCATTTATTTTTCAGATCGTAAATTTCTGGTCTTGCCAGGCAGATACCATGATAATGTCCATTGTTCCTTTTCTGGTCGAGATGTTTGACTTCATACCGATCTTTTTGAGAAGAGCGACGCAGAAGCATGCATGAGCTGGTCCTTGATTTTCTTTTGTTGAATGACGAGAACGGAATTGATACAAGAAAGAAGAGGTAGAAACAGCCGCAAGAAGCGCCTTATACTCCAAGCTAAGGTGATCTCGCGACTGAGTGCTCCAAAACACATGAAAAGTAGTTCAGAACTTTGGAATAGACAGGTGGAGAGAATGTCGCTACGCTGGGTGGTTTTGAACACATGCGACCGAAGATTCCGCTTTTGACGAAACGGCCTCGCACAAACACATAAATAGAATAATTGAATGTTTAGTATGCAAAGCAGCGCGGTGGTGTTGAAGGAAAGAAGCAACTGGGTAGACTCAATTGCGGTTTAAATATCGTACTAGCGGCTGCGCACTCTCGAGAAGCACATGACGACATTTTGGATGACTTTGGAGCTCCTTCGGTCTTCATGACGTCACTGGGAGGTACATATTGGTCTCGAATACGACAGGTTGGTAAAGTTTTGGAAAGAAGCACGGGAAAAGGGATTCTACTCCGTCGCTACTGTTTTTGATGCAAGTTTGAATCACTTTCGATTGGAGAAAAGAGTGTAAGAGGAAGAGCCTTTCGTAGCCTTTGGATCTTTCGATCGCCGCAAGCGCACAGCATGCCCAGGTTGAAAACCCTTTTCTTAAACACGCGGCGACGGACATGTACCATAGTCCAGAAGATTTCTGATATCAACGTAATGGTTTCAATACCATGTTTTTGACACTCATTTTAGCCAGAAGAGAAAGCGGACATGTGTCTGTTTACTCAACATGTGGCTAATGCTGTAAATTTTGGAACAGAGAAAAGAGAACATGGGGATCCTTTCTCTTGGTTTTTTAGTGTGCACGACTGAAGAGTTAGTGATGAGGAAGGAGAGAGAAGCATTCCTATGAGAAGCTTTTATACGTCTTTGCCTAGCGGCGCTCTCTCCACTCGCGGAAGCCATGGGCGTTGTTTGGGTACATTCCCAGGAAGTATATCCCGTGCTTCAGTCGACTCTCACAACATCATGAAATATAGGGTGGTTTTGGACAGGCGGCCATTGATAGGTAGTTGGGTATTTTAGATTCGCGCAGACAGTGGAACATAACCGTGCCGTCCACGGGTGGTATGTTTTGGGGAGAAAACACATATCCTTATCGTCGGTGTTTTTGGGTGCAGGCGAAAAGGCCATCACGTTGTAATATATGCCATTTTGGAGAAAATCGTGTAGAAAGTTGATGCAGAAGTCAAGAGGCCGGCGCTCGCGTTGCTTCTATACCTCTCTCCGCCAAGAGACCAAAGAGAGCACGTGTCTTGCCATCAGTTCATGCCATGTTCAAACTAAAGAGAATGATCAATCGCGACCATCACGAGGCATGCAGGGTGAAGAACGAAGTATTCCAAGTTGTTGCATCTTGCAGTCATTAACATTATTCTATGTTGTTTCTATTCGTCTTGATAGAACTCCATGAGGATATCATCTTCATCATCTGCACCTCATTCCCATCTATGCGATACCGAAGACCTTGGTAGGTGTGATGGTGAAGTTAAGAGGGTAAGTGACAAACTGGTTGTACCTAGCCTCGTGGGTGCCAGAGAAGTTGTACGCAGGACTATAACGTCGTCAGTCTACATGCTCTCACGTTCCAAGGTTCCCAAAAAAAAGAAGACTTACCGGTCACCATAAGCCGCATACTCAAAGCTAACCTCAATCTCCTTGGGTCCAAGACCCTGACCATCGTGCACCCTCTCGGAGAGCCTAGCCGCAACACCGTTGTTGACACCCTCAAGCAGCTGGCAGTTCTCGTACGCAGAAGGAATCATGAAACTCTGGTCGTAACCCTGCTCGTAGCCGTGGCAGTACGCCTTGACGCCCGCGGGACCTTCCGGCACGCTCGGCACGGTGATGTTGAAGTTGTAGTAGCAGCCCTGGCGGGAGCAGCCGGCCTCCCAGTTCTCGACTTGCCAGGTCCAGCCTTCTGGGATGGCGATTTGGCGGGCGACGGGGCCGGCCATGGCGGTTGAGGCGAGGAGGGCGAGGGCGGTGAAGGATACCATGGTTGCGGTTTGTGTGGGTTGGTTTGGTTGGTTGGTATTAGGTATAAAGGTGTGAGGCGTGAGTGTGTGAGGTTGTGAGTACAGCAAGATGAACGACGCGACGAAGACCTAATATACAATCCCCAATCTTCGCAACACGAGCCCCCAACCCACGGCCAAAGGCATAGTCGTGCCGATTAATCAATCGCCAATACGGCTATTAGCCGTGCGGACGGAGAAAGTTTACTCGTTCGGGCATTTAGACGTCACTTTGCGCCGAGATCGCCAGCCGAGGATGCCCGTTACAGCATGACGCACTAACGCGAAGACAAGGCTGTCCCCGTCCACTAACCACAACGCGCGCATCACGGTCCACCCGTGGCCTATATTTGGCGTCAACGTCTTATGCCCTTCTCCCACGATGCGAACAGTGTGCTCCTTCACCGTCTTCTAGGGCGAGATGGACGGACGATAAGATATTGGGTGCAGGCCATGCCCTCGGATTGTGAGCTGATTAGGTGAGTGCCACCACCGCTATGTAGTTAGTCTACCAGTTTTGCCAGCATGGCCACAGTGGAGACGCTAGGTGCGCTCTCGTATTTCCCCATGATGGTGGTGCGAGGAACGTCATTTCTCGACCAAAAGTCTGTTTAGTTGCTGTTCGTTGTTACAGTCGCCACGGGGCTGAGGTAACATCATTTCTGGGCAGACCTCACCTGATCGTATTGCTTCTGCGGCTAAGCCTGGTCGAACACCGCGGTGTTTTACTGCGAGGACGGTGTTCACGACGGCTTTTATCATGGCTGAGTTCTTGGACTTTCCAGAAAACGCCAGTTCATATACTCGCCATTGCTCCATTTCTAGAAGAAAATTCGAGAACGCGGCGCATGTACCTTTTTCGCGCTCCATTTAAGTTTTGGAGACAAAGACGAAGCGACCCACGCATAGCATAGTCGTAGATTCATTTAGAGAACGAAAAAGCGACACGCGCATGTCAAAGTCCACCGCAGTTTTCGAGAAGAGGAGGAAGCGACAAACACATGTAAGCGTCCGGGTGTTTATTTAGAGAAAACGAGGAAGCGACAGACCCATCATGACTTAACCTTCAGTTTTAGTTCTACAAAGAAGAGTAGAAGTGTGTTGGAAGAAGGAAAGAGTCCACCGCCCATGAGATTTTTATACCTCCTCCTACCACCAGAGGAGACCAACAGAACCATGATATGATAGGTAGACATGTTTTCGCAAGTGGAAGAAAGCACACAGGCAGCCACACTCATGTGTACACTGGGCGAAGCTTTTGAACAAGTACTTTTCTACTCCGACGTAATTGCGAGAAAGGACCCAGAAGGACACATAGTTTCGTCAATTCTGTTTTTGAAAGAGCAAGATCCTCTGCATCTGGCTGTGCCAGAGTTTTGTTGTATTTTAGATCCAGAACGACGACGGAGAAAACGATCATGGTGTGATGGGATATGATATTTTGAGGAAGAGACGAGCAAGCCACATAGACGATGAGCCTGTGAAATTTTGGAGAACAGAGCCAGCAGCGCATGCGCAGTCGGGTCGCGATTTTTAGAGAAACGAAGGAGACAGAACACATACGGAGATATCCATCTCGCTTTTTGTGCTCACGCAAAGGAATGTTAATCTATGATGAGAAGAAGAGCTCAATAACGGGGGCTTATATATGCAAAATCTGTGGTTGCGCTAGGTCGAATACAGTGGGCGTGAGGAGGACGCCGACATGAACAAGGGTTCAAAACGCTTCAATCTTTCCATGATGATCTAGTAGGTAGCTTTTGGAGACCAGAAAACGCCCATGTTTGATGTCTCGCATGTCTTGGATAGGAAAGTCTAGTTCCAGCTGGCTCATCGGGTGTAGATCCAGTTATTTAGAGTCAGGAAAGTCGAAGACACCGCCATGTTCGTAGTTTGGAACTGGTTTTGGAGGAAGAAAGAAGGACGCAGAACATATACGGTCTTGCACTGCCTTTTGGTAGAAAGCAGTCCAAGGTAGTTTTCAACGTAATGTCAGGAACTTAAAGCTCGCTCATAGCTTACTTATATCCTCGTAGATTTGGATCCAGAAGATGGAAGGAACAGCCATAGGACTGTACAGAACTCATTTCTGGAGGAAGAAGCGACACATTGTCTCGCGGATGAGGATTCTAGATAAGACCCGGAAGGCGGAGAAGGCAGTCATTCATCTTTCTAGTTATGTTTTTGGACTTGCTCAGAGAAGGCGGAGGAGGCAATCATGATGCATGTTGTGATAATTTTTGGAAGAAGAGGCGGCACATGTCGTGCGGGAATGGAGCTTTGAATCATTCCAGGGGAGGCGGAGGCAGAGACAACCATAGACATATAGTTCGCTGGTTTTGGAGGAAGACGCAGCACATAAGCCTCTATGTCATCACTTTGAAATGATCCAGAGAAGGCGGAAGGAACAGTCATTCCAGTGGCCCGTCCGAGATTTTGGAGGAGGAAACAGCACATGGCATAATCCATTGTGCTTTATAGATGCGGTTCAGAGAAGGCGGAAAGAAAAGTCATCGAAGAGACCTTGAGTGATTTTGGAGGAAGAAGCGAGGCATGTACTTCTTTTTTTGACGTTTTGAGACCGATCCAGACAAGGCGAGGGGAGACAGTCATACATCCTCTGACTCCGATTTTGGAAGAAAGAAGGAGGACGCAAAACATTCGGTTGTCTTTCGCTGGTTTTGGAGAAAGAGGAGGCAGCGCACCCATAGACCTCTCCTCGACGTGTTTTGTTCCTGAAGAGGAGGAAGTAAGTAATGAAGGAAAGGAAGAGAGCGCTGTGAGAGGGGTATTTATATGCCGGGCGCGTGCTGGGGCTAGGACCAAAACTGTGGTATTTGGCATCGATGTCCATGGTAAACCAAAAACTCGAGACGCAAGAGCATGTATTCCACAACATCGACGGCAGTTTCATCATCTCGTCTCTCGTCTTCACATTCCCTAACCTAATCGACCCGACAGCCCATTCTCAGAACCCACACAACCCCCTCCCAACCTAATTCCTACTCGGTACATCCAACCCCCTCACCCTCCGTCTATCTCCATCCGTCCCCTCCCGCTCATCCCCACTCCCCCCCTTCTCCTCAACCATAACACCCCCATCACTACTCGTCCCACTCCCCCTTCTCCCATCCGGACTCAAACTACTCCCGTCCCTCCTACTCGCTCGCTGCATCCTGGACGCAGCCGTCGGATCCGCATCCGCCAGCGCAACCGGCGTAGCGACCCTCGCCAACTGCGCCACAGCACCAAATTTCTTATCCGATATCTCTTGCGTCGTAGTGTTGGCAGTGTTGGCGGTGGTGGTAAGCATACACGACGCCACTTCGCTCCTTACAGAGCTCCTGCTGCTGGAGCGCTGGGACGAAGATGAGGGGATTGGTTTATTGTCGTGGTTGTGGGAGCCGGGAGATGGATGGTGCGGGATAGGCATGACAGCCAATTCACCCAACCAACGTCTCGCCAACGCCCTTCTACACCTCCCCACAACGCCAAAGTCCTCTCCACCAGTCCCCGTCGCGTTCCCACTACCATCAACATTCCTCCCTGGCCTAACTTTCTCCTCGCCAAACCAGCGCGTGATGAGCCGCCATTTGAAGCCTGCCCACCACCCCACAGGCACAACATCATCGCGCGGCCCACTGCGACTCCACAGGCTGGGCTGCGCAGTAGCAAGTTCATGGTACAGCGCCTCGTAGACACCCCGCCGCATGGGGTTCTGGCGTTGCGTCGCGAGATTGTGTTTTACGCCGTACCAGAGGATGAGGACGATGACGAGGACGGGGATGGAGACTATGAACCACCATTTTAGAGGTGGGTTTTCGGAGAAGGTGGAGACGTTCATGCCGAAGAAACCGACGGTGAAGGTTAGGGGGAGGAAACTGGGGGAACACAATGTTAGTTTCTGGTGAGGGATGAGTGAGGGAGGGGAGGGCGTACATGAATGTGATCCAACTCAGACGCCACATACTCAGGCCTAATTGTAAAGAGTGTCTTGCATCCCTAATACCTACACTCTTGTACATGAGGTCTGATAGAGCGGTTGTGGGGAGGATGACATCTCTTTCCCACTGCCCGGTCAACTTGTCGAGTTCGTCTGGTACGGACCCTAGCCAGGGCTGGTCTGAAGATTCCTTTGGATCGGCTCCTGCTAGGTCGTGGAGATGCGTGACCATTTCCTTGATTACGTCGACGTGTATGTATATAAGGCGTTCGACCTTGAGCCATTGTGCGCTGTTTTTCCAAAGCTCGGGGGCGCGAGATTCGTCGGCGGGGTTCTCGTAGACTGGATGGAATGGTGGTCAGTACTATTTCTTGTGAGCGGTAGGTGGAAGTGGATACTCACTCTTATCTTCAAGAATCCCAACATGAGTCTCACAAACAGCCAGAAACTTCTGCCAATTGTAGCTCAACGCTTTGAACACATCCTGCAAGATGAAATCCATACACTCCGCCGTCAGAGTCTCATCGTTTTCCTCCATGGGCAAGTAGAAGGATAGTCGTCTCCAGCGAGACTCGAGTTCTTGTCGCGCGCCGATAAGGGTGTCTTTGACGGAGCCTGTGACCGAGTTCTCAAACAGGATGATTGTGTTGCCGTTGTCGAGGGACCGGAGCTTGGGGATGTAACGTTCCTGGTGCTCATTCGCATCTACGTTGCCGTAACTCTTCTTCAACCGCATGTACTCCTCCCACGCTTCCTCGTCGTATGGGTTCGGTATATCGGGGTCGACGGCTTGTCCTGGGGTTCCGTCGCTGAGTTGAACGTAACAGCTCAAGCGCTGCACATATACGTCGTGTCCATATCGTGGCTGATCCGTCTCGTCGTAATGATTGAGCTCCATTATGGACTTGTTGTTATTCGGCCGAGGGATGTGTGTATTCCTATCGTAGGATTTGAGGTAATCGGCTCCGAAGGCAGCGCGCGATATGCCGCGCCAGGGATCGCGTTGAGCACGGAATGTACGGCCATTAAGGACAGGTTTGCCGCCGCGTTGTTGAGGCTTCTCGTAGCTGGCCCAGCGACCGAAGTTTGTGCCTACCAGATCGTCCGTGGCGTCGATGTTGAACTTGCGGAGGAGGTAGCGTGTCGCCCAGCTGGCGTTTTGGACGTGAATCACGCGCAATGCTGCTTGCGCCGAGAGGTCTTCTTTGCGATAGAACCGGCGCAGACTGTCGATGTCGGAGAACTCCTGTGCCACAATCTTCCGTCTGCCCTCCGCTGAGTGTTCCTTTGCGACATAATCGATGAGCAGCACGCGGCCCTGTGACCAGCTCTCCTTTGTCCATGGTTGCCGCCATTCGAGATTCGGACTGTGCTTGCGACGGTGGCCAAACGTGCCTTTCGGAGATTCTCGGTGCCGTAAATGTGACTGTTCGTGTTCGTGGGAGTAGTGCGTAGACGTGGTAAAAGCTCGAGGGGCTGTTCTGGATGTCAGCTAGGGATCCTGACAGCCAGCAAGCGCGACAGCTAGTTGCGACATCTGCCAGCGCAACGCCAACCTGGTAGCTTCCAAGCACCAATAGGTACTTCTAGTCGTATCCAAGATCCACGCCATCATACCTCTTCCTTATAACCTCCCTCCCTCCTTGATCCTACTCTCTTCTCTTCCTGGGGAAACTCACCATTAACACCCTCCATCTCAGGACTCGGCAGCGGCCCAACCCCCGTCGCCGTATCCTCAACCGTAATCGGCGGTGGAGTATCCGTCATTCCCATCCTCATACTAGCCATGCTATACCGAATATCCTCCTTCGTAGCTAAATCGTGCCTTCGCTATGTTGTGAACTTGGAGCCTGCGCATTCAAGGATGATCAGCCGCCAACGAAATCGGGATTGCGCGAGTACGACAACCGCGTACGACGAACAAACAGGGCGGTTGGTGAAAACAAGGCGCACATAGGTGATGTGCGATCGCGGAGAGGTATGTCACGGTGGGTGGTAGTGGAGTGCCATGATGGTGGCCTAATCCCGTGTGTGGTGCTGCGCTCAGAGGGAGGTCATGCCGTGCTGCCGTGTGTGGGTATGCTGTGGCTGATGCGATCATGAGGCTGAGATGGAGTCCGCCAACGGGCGCGATGAAGCGTCACGGGAGCGGGGGAGATTTGCAGTTCCTTCCAGTCTTCCGTGTTCCCTTGTCCGTTTATCAGAGCGATATTACAATGCCATTAGAATGCCTGATCCATGTGCGCTGCGTTCAAAGAAAAGTAACATGTACTGCGTATGGGGATATGTTGTGGCTGATGCGATCGTCTGGGGTTCGCGTCGCGTGAACACCTAGTGCCCGCACTAGAGGGCGGAGTCAGCCTTACGGATACGGGATGACAGGAGCACGACAAGAGCACATGCACGGCAGATTTCGATCAATTACGCTATTATTCAGACAAACATCGTGTACCTCAATACGGCACACATCTTAATTAGATTCTAAGTAACTAGACAGTAGACTACGAGTTCCATATGGAAGACTCGGTTATATGCGAAACAACAGCGAGGTGGTATGGTAATAATGTCGTAATATCGTGTCGGGTTGATGCATTCGCGCCAGAACCAATTAGCGCCGAGATATTGGATGGGGTATTAGCAAAGGGAAATGGAGAGACAAAGACAATACAAGGAAAACCCTCGGCATGAGAAGTTCCACTTCGCTCGCTCGCTCGCTCGCTCAAACGCCGTCAAGAACGATGGTGGGGAGAAAAGCAAGAAGGGGGGTATCTAATCATTCACACTGGCGGCTGCGCCTCGTGATTTCCTCGTCACTGAGGGCAGCGAGCCAGAGACATTTGCTGAGGACGTGAGGTTCGACGTTGAAGGTGTATTTGGAGCTGGCTTCGAGAAGGCGGAGGAGGTTCTTGACGATGGTGGCGGCGGTGTGGTGGCGGTCAAAGTTGACGAGGCGTTCGCCGTCGGCGGGTGGGGCGTCGATGAAGGCGGGCTTTTGGGCGTTGTAGATGAGGTCACGGGTGTAAACACCTGGTGGTTGTTAGCTTTGAAAAAGGCGACTGTTGGGCAATCACTCACCAATGAATGGAATGCAACCGTCGTCTACAGTTGCTGTCTCCATTTCGAGCCGCAGGTTGTGGAAGTTCTTCAGCGGTTGAACAAGCGCTTCCAGCTCGGTCATGACCAGCATCTCGGCTGCGGGAACCAAAGCCCATGTCTTCTTGAGGCTTGACACATCGTTCGATATCAGGGCGATCGCGATCTGGTACATGGTAGCGTAGTTGCGGTATCGTCGCGCGTGGGTTGCGATGTGAATAAACTTGGTGATGCATCGCGCACGCTCATGGATATCCTCGGTGAGCAGGACCTCGGATACGACCCATTTGACGACAAGGTTGAATCGTGCGATGACGACATCCACACCTCTAGCCTCTTCCGTTCGGAGATATTGTACCCAGTCGCGGATCTGCGGGGAGGACTGCTTCCAGCGCAACTCGATAAGTTCCTTCCAATCAATCTCGTCCAATGCGTCCTTTTCAACAATGGTAAACTGCTGAGCGAGGACTTCGGAGTCATGGGCCAAGATGAAAGGCAAGTGTGCAGTCCGAGTCGGAGCTGCACTCTGCTGAGGACCTTCCAGATCAGCGGGAGATTCAGCAAGTTGCACAGGCTGTGTGGATGGCTGCTGGTTCGCGCGAGAGACGGTCGGGGTAAGCCCTGGTGTGGGCAGCCCTCGGTCGAACACTGTTGAGCTAGGTAATTCGTCGTTCAATCGGTTACCCGTTAGAGGCGGTGTTGGAGGGTGGCGCATAGGATGCGTGAGATTGTCAGGGTCGTCCTCAGGTGTTGCCGGCTCGTCGTCGAAGAAACTCCTCACGCCGTGACTGTCACGACCCGACTTCGCTCCTCCAGCAGAACTCCTGTCACTGAGATCCTCGTCTTCGTCAAGCAAGAACGATTCGCGCGGGTAGGCTGTACTTGGCAAAGTGCCACCCGGCGGTATTTGCTTCATGCTCTCTGTTTCGACGACGTAGTCGATAGAGGATTCCATCGACGAAGATGTTCCCGGTGGACCTTCAGAGTGTGGCGAGACACTAGCGAAATGCAGAGGAGACGGTTTGGCGGAAGACCTCATGGTATCAAGCGTATGTCCTCGCTGGGGGGTTTCAATCTGACTCAAGCCCCGGTCCAGAAGAGGTATTGAGGAATAAGAGTCGGTCGACTCCCCAACAGACTGAACAGCAGGTACACGGCGGTTGAAGTTCTCAGCGGAGAGGCGGTACATTTCTTGTCCGTCTGTTTCTGGAGGAGCCAATGGACGGTGGAAGACGTCGTCGGTTTCGGGACGCCCTCCCTGGTCGAAGGTATCAGCTCGTGCGCGTTGTTGATCAGCGCCTGTGGGGCGGTAGTAGTCTAGCTCAACAGTAGTCCGTTGGGAGGGAATGCTGGGCGACTTCTTCTCGTAACGGCCCTCTAGTTTCATCAGAGCCGACTCGACACCACCTTCGTCGTCCGTATCGTCAGGAAGAGCAGCAAGCTTTGCGACTTCGGCTTCGAAAGACGGTCTTAAATTGGGCTGCGAAGAGTGTGTATCTACTAGTGAGATGGGCTTCTTTGGGACCTCAGCTTCGGCTGGCCCTTCTGTGACGGGCTGGGCTTCTGCTTCTGGGTCGTTGAAACGATCGGATCGTAGAATGACCGAGTTTGTGACCGAATGCGTGTGGTTAGAGACAGAGCCGGTAGAGTGTGGGCGTTGCGATAATTCGAGATCATGGATGTTTCCTGCAGCGCGAAGGTCACCACCCGGACGCCTACGCAGCTGGCGTCCGGGCCCGCTAGCATCAGGCGCTGGCTGGCGGTCGAGGAAGAAGGGATCGTTATCTGATGACATGGTTTGGAATGTAGCAATACTCGCGGGTCCTTGACGTCTGCTAAGCACGCTGTTGTAGGACGCATGTCGGCGGAGAGAGCCTGCCCGCGCCAGGGAGTTCTTGGCCGACCCCCGGCGTCGGAAGGAGTGCATCCTTTCTGGGCCCGCAGAGATGGACCTCCTTGTTTGTCTGGTGGTGGGTCGTCTCGTCGACATTCGCGAATAGCGCTGCTCTTCTGTTGCTGTTGCTGGGCGAGGCTCTGGATCGTCGTAGAGCTCGGAATGCCTTACTGGGGCAACAGGCTCACTAGCCGATTGTTCATTATTTGCCTCTTCTTGCTGATGACTGTCCAGCTTTGTTGCTACCTTGTCGAGATCGGGTACCAGGGTGTCCGATATGACGGGCACTGGCGGTGGCCCGGTGTCGTCAATGATCACTATCGACTTGCTGCCACTGGTGATGGCGCTGTGTACGCGAGGGTCTTGTGCTTTCTGGCGCTCCTGCTGAGTTGGGGTACCACGCCTGTCGAACTCAAACTCGAATCCACCGAGATCGGGGGGCTCAAGACCGTGTTCCTGACTTTCACTTTCAAGTTGCTCTTGGACAGCCGCTCTAAAACTCTCTGCAACTGCGGCGGCCAGGACGTCAATGCGCACCTGGGGCTTTGGTCGAGTGGGACGTCGCTTATGTACGCCTCCTGAGATAGAGACTGAAGACATGGCGCCTGGATTGGAGGATCGCACGTATGGCGGCTGCCGTTGTTGCCCAACGCTACCTAATTGAGGGCTTGGACTCATATTCTGCCGGGTGCTTAACGCGCGGCGTACACTGCCGAAAATCTTCTTCATGCCTGGGGAAGTCGCATGCCCGGGCCTCTGGAATTCGTTCGCTTCCGCATCTTCGATGTCATGCAAATACTGAGATCGTGAAGGGCGCAAAGCTCTGACCTCGAAGTATGGGGAGCTGGGCTGGAAGAGTCCACCACGTACTAGTGTGCCGGGCATGTTTGTAACAGCAGACATGGCAAAATCTGCGGGTGCGTTTTTGGGAATGGATAGTGGCGCTCTGCTGTCGCGAAGAGCATCGGTAAAGCTGCCGCTGCGCTTGTGGCCATGCGATGGGCGGTGAGCGTTCTTGATGGAGGCTGGTTGTTGTGGACTAGCTGTCAGGCGAGCGGTGCCGGTGGGAGCTGGGTTGCTGACTGGTACTGGGTGGGGATATAGGGGAAGCTCGACAGCCTGATCGTGTTTGTGCCGCATGGGTATTGAACATGATAGTACGTGCATACTCTGCTCACTGGCGGGCGATAGGGGTATCTGGTGGTTCTCGTATTCTTGCGAAATGTAAGGCGAGCTCATGGAGTTCTGAGGCGTATGCCGTGCTCTCTGCGCCCAGTCCATATGCCGGCTAGCAAAGTGGTCGCTTGGGTTTGAGCCGATGGTCTCCTTAGTATCCCGGATGTTGGCTCGTGGGGGGGTTGAGGGCAACGGGATTGGTGGAGGAGGCTCTTCGTATGCCGCTTGTGATCCATCGTGTCCGCCCGGGAGTAATTCATCATCCGCAAAGTTCTGGCCAATGTGGTCTTCCATCTCCCAGTATAATGCGCACGTCCGCCTCCAGCACTTCTTCAGTTCCCCTACAATCTTTATGTCACCCCCACCTCCATCTTCTCGGTTCCGGAGATCGTTGTACAGGCTGTTGACAAGGTCGCAGAAATTGGTCCGTAGGGAGTAAAAGGGCATGAAGTCGTCAACGAAGTAGTTCAGGATCCAATGGCGGAGGGCTACGAAGGTGCGTACACGGACAATGCGCCCAAAGTCGTCTTGGCGGTCGACGGCCCATCGTAGGCGGGAGATGAGGTATGCGACGAGATCTCGGGTGCAGAGGAAGGCGCGGAAAGTAAGGAAGAAGTCGGAGAGGAGTTCGTAATCCAGGAAGCTGGGCGAGGTGATGTGCGCAACGAGTCGGGAAGGGGTGGCTGCGAGGATGTCGCCGTCGGCGTTGAAGCGCACAACGGCGCGGTCGTCGGGGTTGGTGGTGAGGGCATCGTAGAGTCGGGGGCTAATAGGCATGTGGGAGACGCGCGCTGAAGAGGGACCAGAGGGGGGCATTGGCGGGCGGTCCATAGTGGCGCGGAAGCGGTGGGGGACGGGCGAGTAGGCGTCTGATCGAGGGCGCGACGACAGGAACGACTGCCGCACCCCTCGCTGTGGGGTCAGGAGCGAGTTCGCAAAGTCGTCGGCGCCTGAGGTTCGGGTGTAGACCGAGGAGCGCAGGTCGGCGGTCCCCCGTGTGCTGAAACGCGGAGTGCCCAAGCGGTAATGCGGTATGGGGACCTGCAGCAGCGGGAACGACGACGTGTCTGCCGTCTTCGGGCGCATGTGCGACGGGCGCTCAATCACCACCTTGAAGGTGCCCGGCTCGTGGCTGAGCGTCGTGGCCGTGTGGTCGTCGACGGTGGAGAACGAGTGCGAGCGCGCGTGTGCGAGTGGGCGTCCAGCGGAATCGGCTTGGGAGTGCTGCTGGAAGGCATTGCCCTCGCTCAGGTCCGGTAGCGGCGGTGTAGGTTCCGAATGGGGTGTTCGCGAGCCGTACAGACTCTGCTCCCACTCATTGCTCAGCGGCCGGAGTTTGTCGAGTGTTGCGCTATCGGGCGGCGTCTGGGGCGGGAAGACGAAGGGATCCGGCTGACGGCCTCGCTGGTTTCCAGGACGGGCTACAGGTCTGGGGGTGTCAGTCTACGAATCTACGAATGGTTGGTGTTGAGGTTGGTGAGGCATGGGATCATGTGAGGCATGACGTGCGCCTTCCTCGCGGGCTGCGTCCACTGGTCGCTCTTTCCTCATGTTCATGATGTTTACTGGCCGTAGAACATCGGCCGTAACATCAACACCAATCTCGACGTACCTCAGGTATATGACGCCGTTGTGGACGTTCGCAACCGTGTAGCTGCGGCCGGCCGAGGTCGAGTTGCTCGTCGTCGTGTCGATGGTGGCGTTGCTGGTGCCGCGCGCTCTCGTCCTCCTCTTGAGCTGCTCCCTCGAGTCCTTCACCCTCCGCAGGCGGCGCGAATCATCAGCGCGCCTTTTTGCCGTGTCTGAGCCTGCACCTGCACCCGCACCGGGCCAGATGTCGCGTTTCCCTTCAGCAGGGGAGCCCGGCGCAGGGAAAACATTGTGTTGCATTGCCGGTAGGGCCATCCTCCCCCATAGCACTTCAGCTCAGCGGGTACATGTGCGTGGTTGTCATCGACGACTCGAACTGTGCAGACGTCTTGATTACAAGTAGCAAGAGGGAATCGACTAGAGTTGATTCATGTGCAGCCCTGTCACATCGCCCAGCGCGCGCCATAGCAAGGCCATTCACCAGTCAGCGCCCGTGTCGCTTGGGCTGAACGCCGCCTGCATTGACCCAGGCCTGGCCGGGCTAATCTGACCTCGCTTCACTCCGTTGCTCCGCCTGGTGAACAGGGAAGGCCAAGTGATTACAGGTTTGCCCGTCTGCTTGCATCGCCGCGCACGCACTCGAACCCGCTCCAATGCAGCTGCGAACTGCTTTTTCGCTGCCCCTCGGTCCCCATCCTGCGAACGGCCGCCACGCGCCTTTGCCTCGACACCCAAAGCCACTACTGCCATGCTACTGCGATATTACGTCGGCTGCCGGGCGATAAGCTTCCAGCCACGTGAATATAAGGTTCCTCCAACTTGCTATCCCCGTGATCCCGAGCTTGTCATCGATGTTGATCGAGGTTATCCTACCCGCCTTGATAGTCGTTGTGCAACGGCCTCCACTCCCCCGTGGCCGCACAAGATTGCCAAAACAACAACGCATAGGACAATCAATAAACACATCATTCGCCCTGCGCTCCTGTACCAGGGTCCTGCCGTTTCCAGGCGACCACGCATCCATCCAGTGCCGCGATCTGCCACTGCATCGGTACTTTCTCCTCCCTGGCGATCCAACGCCGCCATTGGCCACCCTCATCATCTCGCTAAACAAGTGTTTCCCTCCATCGCAATCCCTTAGCATCCTGCAAACACCAAGGCGGCTCATCTCCGACCCTGCGCAACGTCATCAACATCCCTCTTATGAAACAGGGCTCCCTTCAACAGTCGCTGCCGCAATTTTACGCATCCACACTGACTACACAGGATTTTAACGTCTAACGTTCAAGCTGACTCGACGCGCATTATCACGTACATCATCTCTGCCCGTTGCGTCAGGCTGCAATCCCACAAGCGCCCTATAGTAACACCCCGGATGCCCATCAAACCGCGAGCTACTGCACGACATCAACCATGGTACCACCTGCCAACTCGTGCATCTGGCCTCCACCGCTTGACACCTGTAAGAATACACAGACGCCCACACACTAATGCCACCTTACAGCAAAACCTGCGCCGGTACATCTAGCTCGTGCCGACCTAAGCCGAGCACACCACCCAAAGCACTTGAAAGCCATATGCAGCAGATACGACAGTAGTGGAGTGTGTTTTCGCAGACCGAAGAACTGCCTGATGCACAGCACAATTTTCTATATTCGGCACGACCTGCAGCACTCCGACTTCGCCTCGTTATCATCCGGGCCGAATGGCGGAGCAAAAGGGACGAGCCTAAGCTAATCACCCTGAGATTTTCGACACGAGCGCGTGAATGGACAGGATGGTAGATCTGCGGTACATATCACATCTACCGAGATCGGTGAAGATGTGTCGCGAAGGGCAAGATCGTTCTCCGACAATATTCGCGTCTCCTTCCGCAAACTTATAAGAATGCCTGTGCGAATACACCGACGACTTGGATATCCAATACGATGTGTTGTCTATCCAAAACCAATAAATAAGAAATAAGAAATATGGCAGCCTCGAGACACATGAAAGCCTTATATTGTCAAGAGACAAGACAAGACGCATCGGATACCCCCGGCCTACCGCCCGTCCAAAAAGACGATTCATGGTTCGATCAGAAAGGATACCCCCTCACCCCATCTTCAGCATCAATATCCAACCCCGCCTCCACCTGCTCTTGATGTTTCCTATCTAAATACTCCAACAGCACATCCCCATACATCTCCTTCCCCTTGTACCGACTCACATCGTCCCCCCAAGAACGAATCGCACTGGCTAGTCTACCCGGTACGTAGGGCTCCTGTGCGATTTCCGTGATGGGGTGGAAGTAGGTCCGGATTGTGAAGACTACGCCGCCGGATTTGGGGAGTCTGGTAGTGATTGTCAGTTGAAGTAATCCGTTGCTATTGATGTGAAGCTTGGACAGGTAACATGGAGACCGCGAAGGGGATATTCATGACGGTGAGGATGTTGTTGACATACCTCCTCAAACTCTGTCTCTCACTCCTAAACCAATGATGCTCAACCGCTTTATTCTTCTCCGCTGTAAACCAGCCTATCCCGCCTTCTCCCTCTGTATCTTCAGGCCCTATACTAGAGCTCCACGCGAGGTTGTCGTCGACTTGTATGAAGTAGTTGTTTCGCAAAACGGGGGACTGTGGTTGTATCCGCCGGAAGAAGTTGGACATTGGTTTTTCGAGCTTGGTTTTGAAACTGTTGTTCGGCATTGTAAGCAAATCGTGCGTCAACTGAGGGAGGCTGGGTTGGATGGAGAAGGATGGAGGTGGAGGGAGAAGAGGGGAGAGAACATACCCAGGCACATCCCCACTAGTATGTATCTCACTCAACGGCATCCCAAACTTATCCTCCAACCTCCAAAACCCCGCTAAGAGTATCGCGCCAGCGAGGAGATAATACTGTCCATCTTCCTTTTCAACCATAATAGCAAGATCATCCTGAACCAACCTCGCACACATCTCCATCGCATCTTCCTTCACGCCGTTCCTCTCCAGTCTTTCGACATCGAAGATTTCGCCCGTCGCCAAATTCCTGAATCCGTTCTTTATACCTTCGGAAGAGGGGATGGTCTGGAAGACGGTAGGATAACGTTGTGGTAGGTAGGAAGATAATTCCTCGAGGAGTTCCACTGCGGCGGCGACGGCTTCTGGGGCTGTTTTGATGCATTTTGGACCGCGGTCTGCTATCCGTCTTGCTTTTAGGTCGTGGAACTGCATATACTGATTGTCGAGTTCTATCCATTCGTCCCAGTTCATGTTGCGAAGACCCATTGTGATGTTGTACTTCGGGCCGTGGCGGAAGGGACGGTAAGGGAGGGGCTTAGTGGTAGTGAGAGAGAAGGATGGGTAGGGGGTCGCCGGAGGCCGGGTGAAGTCTGAGGGTGGCCATACTCCTGGAGGGCGATCCGGTGTTTTGAACGGAGACCGTTTCTCGAGGTTGGGTGTACTGGGTCGTGGATTGTTTTGTCTGCGGGCGCGGATTAGGTTGGTGACGGCGATGGTGAGGTATGTGAATGCGGCGAAGAGGAGGAGGGAGTAGAGCGCTGCTTTGGGTTGGATATCAGTCTGTTTGAGGACGTTGTTAAGGCGGGCTTGAGCGATGGTGCAGTGCTGTTGCATGTCACGTGCAAGACGTCTGGCATGTTCGTCTAGGTCGGTGATAAGAGCAGCCATGATGAACACCAAGTAACAGGACTACTCCTACAAAGTCCAAGTGTGAAAAAGAGAGGACGTCACGTCCATAGTATAAGTAGTCACAAACAAAACAGCACAGTACCCAATGACCTTACACATCATGCGCGACATGTAAATCGACTTCCTATTCATTGTTTGAACGTATTTACAAGCCAATCGTCTTCCGCGATAACGACCCTGGACATTGTGGGGTTGTTGCGCATGTGTCGTCAGTAGTGGTTATCTTGTCTGGGCGGGGAAAGGAATACCCCACTCGGTTAGACCTGGTGTCTATCGATGCGTCTCTTGATAACAGGGATGGACGTCCGAACAGTCTGCCTGCGATGTGGCCTGGGGGCTTAACAATTCCACAACGTGTTTTGATGAGTTGCACCGTGACGTCGTTGGGGAACAAGAGTTGGCTTTGGATTTGATATTGTCTAGCTGGGGTGGGTCCGGATTACCCCCACTTTGTGTCTGACGACATGTATTCATGTGTGTGTACTATGCGCCTTTCCGATCTTTGCGCTGTAGCAAGCAGTAGTCACCCCATTGGCGACGGAACTTGGCCGGAATCACGGCTAGGTCTGGAACCCAGAGCATGCGACTGATGGTATGTGTCTTGCTTGCGTCTAGGAAAGGAAGACACTTCAACGCTTTCCAATGCTCTGTATCAGAGATGTAGTCCGGTTCAAGCGCTGTTGGTGGAGCGCCAGCAGAGCGAGAATCAACGATGAAGTCGCACTGCTCGATATCGGTCTGTTTCGTCAGGTTAGTGAGATCCACGTCTTCATTCCCTAGTTCACATACATATTTGCTGGGATCTTCTAGGTTCTCATCGTTCATTCCAGTTGGTATAAGCCAGGTGCCGGGGAATAGTCCAAGACTGGCGTCGGCTTCGCTGAACTCGCCTGGGAGGAGACCGGAGAATTCGCTCTTGATGAATTTGGCGCGGACACCTTGGGGTAGGTTGAAGGAAGACGGGAAGCGATACCACTCTTTGCCTAGACATACGGTGTCTCCCGAGCGTGCAATTATGGGGTCGAACAATGGCTTGTAAACGTTCAGTGGCGCTGAGTATGCGGACATGTGACCTGAAAAGTGTTAGAGATCTGTTCAAGGTTCTGCCAAAAGCGCTAGCACTTGTTGATCGATAGCATGAGAGGTGATACATACCATGAATTCTAAGGATACCCAGATTCAAGGACAAGATGATGGGAACACAGACGATGACGAGCTTCACCATTGGAGGTATTTTGCTGACTAGGTGTCGTGGGTCCATCGAACCAAAGTTGGCTAATAAGATGTGCAAGGAAAGGGCTGCGTTCCATGCTAATGCAGGATACGCTGGATACATGAACCGCTCCTCTTTATGAGGCTGGACGGTGAATATTGCCAACCATAAGTAGAATGGGCTGACGAAGGTGATGGACCTCGTGAGCGTGTTCCGATAAACAGCCCTGTCAAATACGAGGTACTGGATCAGCAGCAGCGGGAGAGCAGCCAGCGCGAGGAAGAACCAAATGTTGAAGTTGAGCGCTAGATTTCGAACGTAGAAATGCCATGGCTCTACACCGTAGATATCAGGGCCTCTACTACCACCACTGAAAACGTTGTATAAAACGATGTTGAGCGGCACGCACACGAGCTTCCTGTAAAACAGCGAGTCGATGGCGGTCTGCAAGATTACGATAGCAAGGGCTCTAGGTGCGCCTTGGAGTAGTATGCGACGCAGACTCTCTTTAATGGTGCTGGTGAACACGCCTGCAATGAAGTCTTCTGCAATGAAGGGCAGAGCGAGCGCACCGGCAAAGGGCCAACCAAGAGCACTGCCGACGGCGAACCATGCAATACCTTGTGCAGTCCTCATTTTACGTCCGGACCAGTCCATGAACGACGCAAATCCAAGCATAGCACAATTCATGGCGAAACTCGACGGAAGATATGCAGGGGCAGCGTGATACATGCCGGGGCTTATAACCATGATCATGGCGAAGAAAGACGCAACGCGCACCTCGAACATCTTCATGATAGCCGTGTACATGCGAGACTGGCATCCTGCGCAGACTATGGCTAGGACCGCTCGCAGGAAGTAGAACTCGAACACCTTGGATCTTTCCACGCCTAGCGCTTGCAGAGGCAGCGCCGCGAGCCCTATTACGAGCGAGTGTATAGCAGTGTAGGCCCAGCTTCGGATGGCATAGTCAGGAGAGTACTCCCAGGTCTGGAGGCCGTAGCCATGGTTGAGGTAGTGGCTTGGTTCCCAGTAGTTGAAGACTTCGTCGCAGTCTTGGATCGGCGAGAGGGCGGCGGCGGTGAGATTGGCTAGGGCAAACACGCAGAAGATGCCGAACGTGGAGAGATGGGGTGGTGTACTGGACACATGATGCATACGTTAGCCTGTGATCGCAGGGTAGGGGATTGTGGCATGGCTCAATTGAACTCACTCAGGGGCCGAATGCGCCGTCTTTGAGCGCGATGCAGACATGTCAGCGACAATAATTCCAGAACGTGACGGCAACCTCCATCACAGAGTATCGTCACTTTCACAGAATGACGCGGTGGGTCTCGCGGCCATAGGGCTGAGCTGCGCGTGCCCGCCAAGCTTGTTAGCGCGCATCCAAAAAGGCGACGTTCTTCCCTGAAGCGCTCCTTTCAACCAGAACTATCATCGCACGCATTTAAGCAAACTGGTGCAGACAACGCAGTGGATAACTCAGCCATCACGCGTGCTTCAGAGAAGACTGCAGAGAGAGACACGAGCAATGTCCGACTCTCTGGAACCACCGGCCAAAAGGGCGCGGTTGGAGGCGGACGCTCCCTTTTATGGCACATCTACATCTGCATCTGCGCTCGACGCGCCGGGCTCGCCTGTCGATGACATGGACGACGACTTCTACGACACTACGCCCGTCAAGCCCTCTGCGCTGCCCTCACAGGCGGACGGAGCGCCGTCGTTGTCTGCTACGGCGGCACCCGCGCCGGCCTTTCACCTTCCTGGACTCGGCTCTGTGAGCGAGACCCCGGCCGCGCAGTCGCAGTCGCGAACACAAAACGGCGCAGGCGTCCCAGACGACGCCCCGGAAGACGGCGAGCTCTCGGATGACGAGGCCTTCTACAATGATGCGAGCCCGCAGGCCGCCATCCCAGTCGAGCCGCCCGTAGCCAATCACGGCCAGGCGCAGGATGAGGCTCCACAGCTCCAGGCCGTCGCTGCTGCCGATACTCCAGCGGCCGACACAGACGGCGAGCTCGACGCGGCCCTGACCGCCGCTATAGATCTCCAGAATGAGATTGAAGACACCACCACAGATGCTGCTGCCCCCGACGGCGCGGCGTTCGATAGCAAGGCCGAGTTCCTGCGCGCGGCCGAAGCCAACAGGAATGACCAGAGCGCCGAATGGCAGCTCGACTCAGATGCATCAGACTCAGACTCATCGTCCGACTCCTCCAGCTCCGACGACAGCTCCGACGAGGGCTCAGACGAAGGCGAGCTGCTCGACCCCGAGGAGCAGGTCCGTCTCCTGATGGCTGAGGCCGCCGACGAGCCAGGCGCATCCGGCCCCGTCAAGGTCAAGACGCTCAACGAGCAAGACGAGAAGTTCGAAATGCCCGACATCGCAGTCACGCCAGAGACCAAGATCACAGAGCTAGGCAAGGTGGAGTCCATCGTCGGGAACCTCGTTGTTGTCAAGGCCAAGATGTCTGGCGACGAGCAAGTGCTGGAGTCTGGCTCGGCGCTGTGCCTCGAAAACCGCACGGTTGTCGGCAAAGTCTCCGAGCAGATTGGTCGCGTGGAGGAGCCGCGCTACTCCTTTGGCTTTAACGATGCCGCTGAACTCGAGACTCTAGGTATCAAGAAGGACGTACCCATATACTATGTCGACGAGCACTCGACCTTCACCGAGACAGAACCCATTCGCCGACAGAAGCACACCGACGCATCGAACCTCCACGACGAAGAGACCAACGATGTCGAGTTCTCAGATGATGAGAAGGAGGCCGAATACAAGCGCGAACAGAAGGCTAAGAAGCGAGCCAGGCAAGAAGGCAACGATGAGCCAGTGGTGCCCGTCAACATCCCAACCGGGCCCAGACTACACGTCGACGCTCCCGCACCGCCCATCTACCGACCAATGGAATACCAGGGTGGTGGTCTGAAATACAGCGATGACGAAGACGAAGATCTCGGCATGTACAAGCCGCTCGCCAGACCAGACCACTTCGAGCAGATTGTTGGGCAAGGTGCACCATTAGAAGATCGCAGCCATGTTCGCAGAGGTATGGGTCGCGGAAGAGGCCCCTGGGGCGATCGGGGTCGCGGCTTCCGTGGCCGAGGAGGTGGCGGCGGTCGCGGTGACTTTGGTGGTGGACGCGGCGACAGGGGAGGCTATGGCGGTGGACGAGGCGACTTCGGGGGTCGTGGTGGTGGAGGACAGCGAGGCGATCGAGGAGGCGGCAACAACAACAACCAGAACAACCGAGGCGGTGGAGACAAAGGTGGACGTGGCGGCAAGAATCAATCTGACCGTGGCAGGCAACCAGAGCAGTTCCAAGATCGCCAACAGAACAACCAGAGGAACCAATACCAAGAAGGACGGTCCGCAACCTCGGCATCGCCAGCCCGCCAGCAACAAGATCGCAGCCAGTCATACTCTCAGCAGGACCGTGGCCAGTCTCAGCAAGCCCAATCCCAGCAATCGCCAGCCGGCGGTGGAGGGAAGAACAAGAACCGCAAACAACGGCAACGCGAAAAGAGGGAACGGGAACGCCAGCAACAGCAGCAACAGCAGCAGCAGCAGTCACAGCAGTCGCAGCAGTCTCAACAGCCTCAAAAACAGCAACAGCAACATGCTTCTCCGGCACCTTCTGGACCATCAAATGCTAACGCTTATGCAAACAACAGCAACGCAGGTTGGCCAGTGCCCTTCTCCGGTCCCTCACAGCCAGCGGTCCCCTATGCTGCCGCACCTCCACCTCCACCGCCAGCAGCAGCAGCGGCTTACAACTACCAGCCATCGTACACTCCCCATCCTCAAGCGCCAGCGCCAGCTCCAGCCCAGCCACCCCAGCAGAACCAAGCGGCCAATTTAGCAGCATGGGCACAGTGGTTCCAAGTCATGCAGACCATGAGCGGCCAGCAGCCACAACAACCGCAGATGCCAGCGCAAGCACCTGCACCGCCACCACCGCAGCCTCAGCCGCAAGCACAGTACTCTTACCCCTACCAGCAATATGCGCAGCCGGCTGCTCCCGCGAACCCTCCGCAACAGGGCAACGCTCAAGCTGGAGCGCAGCAGTCGCTCCAGGATATTCTGCGTGCGCTCCAGGGCGGTGGTGCTCCTCAGTGATCTTAACGCGGATATTTAATTATCAGCAAGTGTGTGTTCGATTCGGATTAGGTGTTTTGTAAGATTATATATATGTTGTTCCAGTATGAGTTGCATGGCACGTAGAAGCCGTCATCACGTACTATCCGTGAAGGCAGCTCCACGAAGCATGCACTCTGGTACTGGAACAAATCCCGGGACGCAGACAGGTCACAGGATTGCGTCACTATACACGCAAAAAAGGGATGTGAGATAGACTTGGCGTCGTACGAGCGTTAATGATTGCTTCTTATGCTATGAAGTTGCTATGAGTGGTCTGTTGTGAATAAGCTGAGCCGGGTGCCGGAAGAAGTACTGCGAGGTAGCATGTGATTACATAGTGTACTGTACCTGTGGACACCTTCATAATCACTCATCAATGCTTGGGGGCGCATATGAATGCCCAGTTTCGTGAGGGAGTGACCCGATTGCCTGGCTGCCGGAAGAAGCATGTGCGAGTGGTAGCATGTGACTACAGTGCACACCTTCATGATCAGTCATCAATGTCCCAGGGGCGTATGTGCTCGTAACGTAGAAATGCTGTTGTCTGGTGCTGCAAGCGCTATTGCCTCCTTCACGGAATGAGAGTGCGCGATTAATATGAACTGGGGCCAATTCATTCATTGACGTCCTCCACGGCGACATACACATCACGTCAGCATCTCGCGCAGCAAAGCGCAGTAGGCAAAAAAGTATAAATACACGCATACACGCGAATGAACGCGATGGTTAAATCCGCGGTGGTAGCACAACAGGTCTGCACGTCTGCCTGCTTCGGGGTATACGGCAAATAAGCTCCGGCTGCACAACCAACGAGCGTCCCTCAAACATCGGAGAATAATGAAACAGGAATGTCTCTAGCTATTGGAACAGGCGAAAGCATAGGCAGTGGCTCGGTGTACGCCACAAATGTCGGATTCGCTTCTGAACCAAACTATTGATGAGTTAGTTCTGGGATGAAACACGGGTGTCGGTACTATGATGATGCGATGTCAATGATGTGGATGGTTAGGCAGAGATGGACAGGAGCAAGGGATGGCGATGATGATGATGACGGGATAGTAGTCGTCGTCGTAGTCGTCGTTGTCAGGATGGTGGTGGTGGTGGCTTTGGCTCCAAAAAGCGGGGGTTCAAGCTCTCGGTGCTCGGTGCACCGGGGCCATGACCTAACCTAACCTCAGCGGAACTGGAATCGGCATATGCTGCAAACAACGCGCGTAAGATGAGATGTAAGATGAAATGTAAAAGTACGGCACTGTCGTTCGCGATATGACTGCATGCGGCGCGACGCCCGTGTCGTTGGTTTGGTGGTCTAGGCCGGGGGGCATACGGAGAAGGATTGGTATGCTGGGAAGTCTAGGACGGGTGCTTGGTGGCTCGGTAGGCTCCGTGGGTGGGAGCTGGGTTAGCGGAAGGGAAGGGTGAGGAGTGGGTTGGGGACGGTTGGTCTGGGCTGTGGGTGGCGCATTGTTGGCAGAGTGTGCCGCTCTCCATAGCGAAGTGGAATAGGTGGGGGGGAGGAGGAGGAGGAGGAGGTCTCATCTTTTGCACTGTCTAAAGCATACATGTCTGCGTGGTTGGGGATGTCGTCGTTCTGGGTTAGTGTTCTGGGTAGTGCAGGTGTTCTGGAGTATTGCTAGCACGGAGGCTCGGTAGGACCCCGTAGTGCTTGGTCGGTTCCAAGGTTGGAGTGGGTGCAGGTGGCGCATTGTTGGCAAAGCATGCCGCTCTCCATAGCAAAGTGGAGCCCCCATGCCTGTCTCCATCCGAAGTGTCAGTGAGGGTGTAGTCAGCCATTCTTCACAACCATATGCACCACCACCCACCATAGCCTGACCGACTCCAGCTGTCTGTCTGCCGCCGCTAAACAGCCCGAGTCTCTCGCCCGCTCCGCCTCGCCTCGCTGCGCGCCTTGCCCTGCGCTGCCTTGCCCACTGCGCTGCCGACCGCCGCCCATGTTGCACACCTCGAGCTGCTGTCCCGCCTCGATGAAGTAGCCGTCCACGGCCACTCTGCGCAAGCAGTCCCCACCACCACTCCCGCCGCCCACGCGGGCCACTGCCGCGACTCACACCCTGCACGCCCCCGCCACCGCCATGACGAGGAACGAGACCATCGGCCGCCATGGTTCGGTAGAGAGCTCGTGGAGTTCGCGCTCGGGCGACACGATACGGCCCTATGGACGCGCGGGTTCGCTGAGGGGTACCCCCGTCACCGTCAAGACGGACAAGAACCTCAATTCCCGGTATGTTGTTGCGTCTGGTGCTGTGCGAGATGGACGCTGGCTGGGGTGGCGGCGCGCGCTGTGCGCCCTCGACCTTGACTCTGGCCTCGTCTCGTCTTGACGCGGGAAGAGACATGTCTTGCCTGTCGCACTCCCACACGTGCATCGACATCGACAACCGAACGCCTGCTAACACGCCATAGTGTCGAGCGGGAATCCGAGATATCGCCTGGCACCGTCCCCCCAGCTCCGCCGCCCAAAGACAACCCCTCGCACCGCCCGCGCAAGCCTGCCAATTGGGACGCTCCCACGCCGAGCGCCTTTGGCCACCACCGAAAACAGCTGGCTGTCCTGGAGACTTCGGGAGGCCGAGTGCCGTCCATATCGCGCAATCCCCCCACCGCTTCGAGCGCCAATTCACAGGTCGCGCCCTGGTCCACCGCGCCCAACGGAAACAACATGACCAACAGCGTCTGGAGCAGCTTCTTCAACGATTCAAACGAGGATGTCTCGTCGCCTGGCTTCCGCCCGGGAACCGGCACCAGAGAGGACAGCATGGGCTTCCCCATGAAAGACGACAGACGGCCGTCGGTAGCCAGTGCCACGACCGTCAGCAGCACCGGTTCCAAGTCGAGCATGGGCCGGAATTTCCACAAACGCCTGCAGAACGTCTTCGGAGAGGACTTCCCCGCCGACGACCGCCAGAACTCGGATTCGAGCTTGGGCACGCCGCAGCGCAACCGCGGCAACTCCCTCAGCAACACGATTGGCAGTAAGCACCAGTCGCGCCCGACCTCGCCTACCAGCTCCCGGCCACGCACCCCGCAGGCGTCCTCGGAAGTCACGCCATGGGAGTTCCAAGACTCCAAGGTGAGTCTAGTTCACATCCAGAGGAAGGCACTGCGTCTCTCACTCATGCTCCTGCCCTACTACTCTACCGCCGACCTCGGACCTGTATCACTAACCCCTCGCAGGACGTTCCCACTCCCGCTGAGTATGGCGGCCGTCGTTCCTCGGAGCAACATTCTGCCAAATCGGGTCGATCGCATCACAAGCTGCACGTAAGACTGCCTGGCACTGGCCACCGGCACAAGGGCAGCAAGGAGGACAACAAGGCCCCAGACGGACGCGCAGACATAAGCCAGCCTTACCCGCTGCGCCCCACCACCAGCCGCGAAGATTCCAGCTACAGCGTCCGACCGAACCAACCCTCGGCCCTCAGCTCCGCCTTCGCTTCCAAGACAAGCCTTCTGGGACGGCCGTCGAGCCCTACGCCAAGCTCATACTCGGATATGACAAGAGATGACAGAATAGCGCAACGGTCTCCCAGCACCAACAAGGCGTCGCACGGTTTCTTCGCGCGGTTACGAGGCAAGGACAAGGACAAGGACCGCACGTTACCGGGAGACACCCTCAAGAGTCTCGTCGCTGCTGGAACTGCCTCCGCCACCTCTCTAAATCCTTCAATTAACACGACACGATCCGCGAGGCCAGAGCCGGCTCGGCAGGCCACCATGGCGAAGCAGCAGGCGATCAACAATGGCGTTGAGAGCGCAGCCAAGGAACAGCGAATGCGAGCGCCTCACCACCGTTTGCCTACCTTCCGGAAAGAGAAGCGCGCAATTCCGAACGAGCCTACGGGACGGGACCCTAACGATAATATCGCTAGCACAGCAGGCAACGATGCTGTTTTCTTCCTGGACAGAAACTTGGACGACATGGAGGGTATCGTGAATCTTCAACAGGCACCGCCGATGACGCCGCCTGTGGGCGAGGTGCCAAAGCAGCCACCAAACCTCGGTGAAGACATCTCCGTACCAGGACCCGATGATGACGGTACCGCGGCGTGGGACGCGCCAGACTCCTGGGCCGTGAAGCGCATGAAGGACGAGATGGACAAGCTGGGAGACGCCGACGAGACTACGACGCCTTCCAAGGAAGAGAGCGACAACAAGACGTACTGTCTGCGCATCTTCAGGGTCGATTCAACTTTTGCGACTCTATCAGCTACCTTGAACACGACCGTGCAGGAAATCATACAAATACTAGGGAAGAAGACCGTACTACAAGACGAATTGGACAACTACCACATTGTGATGCGGAAACATGACACCTCACGGCAACTGGAAAGTAACGAGCGCCCGCTGCTGATCCAGAAGCGATTGCTGGAACTCGCCGGATATACGGATCTGGACCGCCTCGAAGACGTCGGACGGGAAGATAACAGCTACCTCTGCAGATTCACCTTCCTCCCTGCCAAGATGAGCGGATACTCGAGTCTGGAAAGGGATCCTGGTTTCAGCAAGATGCAAAAGTTCAGTCACATTGATCTCCAAGGTCGGAACTTGATCACCATCCCTATCACACTCTACCAAAAAGCGACTGAGATAATATCGCTCAACCTGTCGCGCAACCTATCACTTGATGTACCTAGAGACTTTATCCTTGCTTGCACCAACTTGAGGGAGATCAAGTACACGAGCAATGACGCACGACGACTCCCGCCCAGTCTGAGTCTTGCCAGCCGGCTGACCATGTTGGATATATCGAACAATCGCCTTCAGTCTCTTGACCGTGCGGAACTGCACAAGCTGCAAAGTCTACAAGGTCTCCGACTCTCCAACAACGGGCTAACGCGACTGCCACACTATTTTGGACAATATCGCGCGCTTCGCAGTCTGAACTTGAGTTCGAATTCTCTGAACGAATTCCCCGACTTTTTGTGCGAAGTCCGGACACTGGTGGATCTTGACATCAGTTTCAACTCGATATCGAGCTTGCCCAAGATTGGCCAGTTGACATGTCTAGAAAGACTCTGGGCGACAAACAACAAATTGACCGGCAGCTTCCCTCCCACACTGAGCAATTTGGTCAACCTGCGAGAAATCGACGTGCGGTTCAACGCGCTTGATAGTATGGATGTCATGTCCCAATTGCCCCGATTGGAGTACTTGATGATCGGTCACAACTCTATTTCGGCCTTTGAAGGCTATTTCCCGAAGATCCGTGTGCTGCACATGAACCACAACCCAGTTACACGCTTCGGCCTCACTCAGCCCACTCCAACACTGACTGCCCTCAATCTTGCGTCTGCCAAACTGGCGCAATTACCCGAAGATCTGTTTGGCAAACTGACCGGCCTCACTAAGCTCATCCTCGACAAGAACCACTTCACGTCCATATCGACCAACATTGGAAAGCTGTACAGGCTGGAACATCTCAGTATAGCTCGAAACTCTCTGGATGACTTGCCTGCCGAGATCGGTCGCTTGGTGGAGCTTCGCTATTTGGACGCGCGCGAGAACAATCTGCCCAAGCTTCCCGAGGAGCTTTGGTACGCTCGCCGATTAGAAACGCTAAACGTGTCGTCCAACGTTCTTACCACGTTCCCCAAACCCGGCGCGTCACCTCCACCAGTAGCAAATGGGGAACAAGCTCAAGTAGACGGAGCGCCTGCGCTTGTTACACCGGGCTTGACATCAAGTCCCAGTTACGAAGAGCTGGGTAAATTGGAAGACTTTCAGAATCGCCGTCCTAGTCAAGCATCAGGAGGTCTGAGTGTTGGTTCGTCGGCTGCCTCTTCGCAACGGAAGGGGTCGATGGCGTCATACAACACTTCAAGCACGGCGCGCAAGACATCAGTAGCGTCTCGTGCGCCCACCGAAGGGACACTGACACCCATGTCCCGCAAAGACTCCAGCCTTAGTAGTCGCCTGGTGACTACCTTTGCGGGTTCTCTTCGACACGTGTTCTTGGCTGACAACCGGCTGAACGACGACGTGTTCGACGAATTATGTCTTCTCCCCGAATTGCGAATTGTGAATCTGGCATACAACCTCATCTATGATGTACCACCTCGTACGATCCGACGATGGCAACATCTTACCGAGCTGTACTTGTCGGGCAATGACCTGACGTCTCTACCTGCAGAGGACTTGGAGGAAGTCGGCTCGCTCAAGGTCCTCCACATCAACAACAACAAGTTCCAGGTGCTGCCGGCCGAACTTGGCAAGGTTGCACAGTTGGCTGTTCTTGATGTGGCTAGCAATTTGCTGAAATACAACGTGTCGAATTGGCCATATGACTGGAATTGGAACTGGAATCACAAACTCCGATACCTGAATCTGTCAGGCAACAAGCGTCTCGAGATCAAACCCAGCGGCTCGTACAGTGGCGGCGGCATGAGTATGCGAGAAGGGCGCGACCTGACCGACTTCAGCTCGTTGATTAATCTTCGCGTACTTGGGCTGATGGACGTCACGATGATGGTTCCTTCGGTCCCTGAACAGTCAGAGGACCGGCGAGTGCGCACTGCTGGTTCGGCTGTGGGTACCATGGCGTATGGTATGGCCGATTCACTGGGTCGCAATGAACACATCTCGACAATGGACATGGTTGTGCCCCGCTTCCGCAGCCACGACGACGAACAGCTGTTGGGTCTGTTTGACGCACAGCCGCTTGCGGGGGGCGGAGCTAAAATCGCCAAATACTTGTACGACCAGTTCAAGAATCGGTTCGCCGATGAGCTCGACCGTTTGCGACCGAATGAAACGCCGTCAGATGCCTTGCGACGAAGTTACCTTGGCCTCAACAAGGAACTCGCTACCGCTGCAAGTCAGGGTCTGGACAAGAACGGACTCACTGCACCGTCAACACAAACGCGCAATTCAGTACCTGACCTTAGTGACGACGACCTGACATCGGGAAGTGTGGCGACAGTACTGTTCTTGAAAGAGATGGAGCTTTACATCTCCAACGTTGGCGATGCGCAAGCCCTTCTGATCCGTTCGGAAGGAGGACACAAGATCCTTACCAGGAAACACGACCCCGCTGAGCCAAGTGAGCGATCCAGGATACGAGAAGCCGGCGGATTCGTGTCGCGGCAGGGTAAACTCAACGACATGCTCGAGGTATCAAGAGCATTTGGATACGTTCAAATGTCGCCATCAGTCATCGCATCGCCGCATATCATGAACCTTACTCTTGGCGACACAGATGAGATGATCCTGATAGCTTCGCGAGAACTTTGGGAATACCTCACTCCAGACTTCGCTGTTGATGTCGCACGATCAGAGCGCAACGACTTGATGGTCGCCGCCCAAAAACTGCGCGATTTGGCTATTGCCTTTGGTGCGACGAACAAGATCATGGTCATGTTGCTTGGTGTCAGTGATCTCAAGAGCAAACAACGTGCCCGGTACCGCACCCAAAGCATGTCCCTCATACCCGCACCTGGTGCAGATCCAGACTGGGGCGCATCGCGCAGACGTGGAAAGAAGGGCAACCTGGTCGGTGACTCCAAGCTCGCTCGACTCGACAACGAAGTGGACGCGCCAACGGGCGAAGTCAGTCTGGTGTTTACGGATATCAAAAACTCGACCATACTGTGGGAGACGTACCCGATTGCTATGCGTTCTGCAATAAAGATGCACAACGAGCTTATGCGCCGACAACTACGCATTATTGGTGGGTACGAGGTCAAGACAGAAGGTGATGCATTCATGGTCGCTTTCCGCACTGTGACATCAGCTCTGCTGTGGTGTTTCACGATCCAGAGCCAGCTTCTCGAAGTACAGTGGCCGCAAGAGATTCTCAACAGCGTCAATGGACAGGAAGTGGTCGATCCGGATGGTAACGTCATCTTCCGTGGTCTCTCAGTCCGCATGGGTATCCATTGGGGCACACCGGTGTGCGAAGTCGATCCCGTCACGAAGCGCATGGACTACTTCGGACCCATGGTCAACCGCGCCTCACGTATCTCGTCCGTAGCCGACGGCGGCCAAATCACCGTCTCATCCGACTTCATCGCCGAGATCCAACGGCTCCTCGAAACGCACATTGAAGGCGACCGTAAGAACTCCGCCGGATCCGAAGAAGCCTACGGCGACGACATGAACAGCCAGATGATCCGCGGCGAACTCCGCTCCCTCAGCTCCCAAGGTTTCGAAGTCAAAGACCTCGGTGAACGCCGTCTTAAAGGTCTCGAGAACCCTGAGTACATCTACCTCATGTATCCGCACTCGCTGGCTAGTCGGCTGGCGGTCCAGCGCCAGACGGAACAGAAACCCGTCGAGCAGCAGAAGGAGGCTACGGCTGGTCAGAAGATGGCGGGGAGTCAGCTCACTATCGACACGGAAGATGTCTGGGATCTCTGGAATATTAGTCTACGTCTGGAGATGCTGTGCAGTTCGCTCGAGAGCCCGGGTTGTTCTGAATTGAAACCGCCAGAGACGGCGTTGCTGGAGAGGATGAAGAGCCGGGGTGGCGAGATTACCGATCGTTTCTTGATTAACTTTGTTGAGCATCAGATTTCGAGGATCGAGGTATGTTTTACTGTCTTTGTTTGGTTTGAAGGGACGGTTACTAATGCGGGAAATAGTCTTGTGCCAGCACCCTTGCTCTACGCCACCGTATGCGGCCATTCGGCAGTGCACCGCTGCTCGAGCAGGCGTGTCATATGGGCGATATCTTCGCGGAGCTCGATGCGAAGTTGAAGCGGTTGGAAGAGTTTGAAAAAGGGGCGATTGAGGGTATGGCGCCTTCTTGAGGGGTGCGCAGTCGCCGTATCAAGAACTTAACTACAGTATGACGACAATCACGCAACACCACAACAACAGACCACGAGCACGCGCCGTTCACTACAAACACCGACGGACGATGACCGAGAATACCGAGTCTCACTACCTTATCCACGCAACACACCTATTTCTATCCTAATCCTCCTTGGCGAAGGAACACGGCGAAGCGCACATCTCCTCTTGGTCATCGTTATCGTCATCGGCCACACACGCGCGCGTGTACTCGCACACATATCCATACGATCCGATACGCTTGAAACCGCCCTGGAGGCTGCAAACTCTCTATACTTTACTCACGATACCTCATCTCGCGTCCACCTTACTTTTACCTCAGTATCTCGATACCACTCACATCACACTCTCAGACCTCGCGAATGGAGACCCTGCGAGGTCAAACAATTGGGTTTTCACGGCGTTTTAAGGGAGCTCGCTCCTAAGCGGCTTTTGAGGTTTTGGGGCGCCATGCGATTTTCATTTTTGGGTTTTCCTGTCTCTCGGTTTGGCACTGTGCGATTTGGTTTGCGCGGCTTGGGCTTGCTTGGGTATGCTATGCGACGCTACGTGTGCAAGGGACTGGACTGGTCTGTCGCAGTAGCTTGTAAGGTTTATTATTATCATTGGAATTGGGGGACGAGGGATTGGAATGAGCGGATGGGCTTGGGCACTGGTTTTGATTGTTGAGCGATGGGCAGATGGGTGGATGGATGGGTAGTCTCTTTTTCACGGCCTTGGGATGAGCGATGTGGGATGCGGGGTGGCAGTCTGCTTGGAGCGTTTTTGGGTGTGGAGAGGGGGTGTATGATTGAAGGATGTGAGGATGGTGAGGGAAGGGGAAGATGGGTGGGGAGTTGGGTGAGGAGAAGTAGGGGGTTAGTGAATGACTATCGCTTTTACCTGTGCAAAATCCACGTTCGTCTCATGTAATCATGCGCATGCCGAGGTGGTTGACGGCAGAGGCATACGAGTCCAGTGGCTACTTGGGTCTAGCGCACCATGACGCTAGAACGAGAGATGCGTATATAAACCCCTCTCCTACCTTCCTCACCCTTCTTCTTGTATCACAAAAGCTTTCCTCTTTTTCTCCAAAAGCAAAAGACAAGTGCGTTATGTGCTCCTCTTCCGCTTTTCCAAAAACATCGTACAAAGCCAAGCATGTGCGCTCCTCTCCGGCTCTTCCAAAACGCAACAAAGCTGTCTATGTGCGCTCCTCTCCAGCTTTTCCAAAATCTTATGGTGGCAGCGTCCATGTGCGCTCTTCACCGACTCTTCTCCAAATCTGCAAGACGACAGCGGCATGTGCGCTTCTTTCCCGCTTTTTCCACAAGTACGCAATGGTATTTACATGTGCGGTCTCCTCGGCGCCGGAAATCTAAAAACTGACATGTCTGAATACATGTCTAAACACCAAACCATGTACAAATCTCCGACATGGTGTGCTCCTCCTTCTTTGCCAAAAAAACTATCTCTATTGAACCTATGAGATCAGACTCTCTCGGATTTTCCACATCAAAAGCACTTGATGGCATCATAGATGAGCGGTGCGCTCGTACTCCACCGCCTATTTGCCGAAAGACCAGAGAGCAACGAAGATGGAGAGGACAGAGGAGTGAGGTTGGGGTATATAAACGACTCTCTCGACTGCCTTTCTTGTCTCTTTATCCTACGCACTTGACTGTGCTTTTACCAAAAACAACAAAAGCAGCTAATATGGAGTGTGTCTGCTCTTTCTTCCAAAAATCTGCAAGCCTCGAACCATGAGGGGGAGGGCTTCTCTGTTCGCCTTTTACACCAGAATTGACTGAGAACCGAAAAGTGGAGTGTGTCTGCCTGCCTTTCTCTCCACGAAGAAAGACATGACAAAGCTTGCATGGAGTCTGTCTGCTTCCCTGCCTTTCTCCAAACTGGCTTCACACCTTATAAATGGAGTTTCTCCCTCTCTTGCTCTTCAAAATCAAGACATCCACAACAAATGTCTGCTCCGGCTTCCTCTTAAACTTCCATACGAGCTACTAATGGAGCGTTTCGCTTCCTTAATCTTCTTTCTACACTGAAAGATCTATTCAAACACGTTATGGAGTCCGCTGTCCTCTCCGCCTGTCTCTGAAAACACAAAAACACAAAAACAAGACGTACATGAATTGTCTCGCTCTTCTTCAAAAATTTCCTCCAGGCCTGGAATGGAGTTTGTCCTGTGCGCCTCTTTTACAGGCTCTAAAATAAGCACACTTAGGCCACATGGGTGTGTCAGAAAACTCTGTGAGAAGTTCTACATGGCTGTGCGAGAAAAGCCCACACTGAAAGATGATGGAGTGGTTCCCCTGCGTCTACCAAAACCGTTCGAGGATCTATTCATGGAGAGAGCTGGAGTGGGGTTGTCGTACCAAAAGCTAATGAGATTCACATGATGGCTGCCCGTTCTCCTGCTTCCAAACCTTAGAGCCAATGCGGAACAGTGGCTGAGCGCGTGGATGAATATATAAACCCCCTCTTCTACCTCGTTCTTGTCTCCATCACTCCACACGCCTTTGGGCTCTTATCAAAAACGACCAAGCATGCGCCAATGTTGCTTCTGCTCCTTCTTTCTTCGAAAAACTATGAGGCAACGATGAAATGTGCCGCTCTCCTCCGCTTTCCGGTCTTTCACTCAAAACTCACCTTCGTTATTTACATGTTTCCAAAAGGACGATAACATGTTCATATGAGAGATTGAGAGCGGTGTGGTCTCCAAAAGACAAAAGACAGACCTTCATGAGCTCGTTTAGCGAGTATCTGGTCGTTACTGCCACGGAGTAGTGCAAGACGCGGCTATAAATTCTACCTTCTCAACCTCTTCTTCTTTCCTCATTACCACCACTCCCTTCGGGGATTTACCAAAAGCAAGCTACGACACTCCCATGGTTCTCTGTTCGCTCTTTCCAAAAATGGAATTCCTACGCATCCATGCTTCGGTCTCCCTCAAAGTCAGGGTCAAGATGATCGAAGTCTGTTCCCTCCCTTCTGCAGAACTCAAAATCTTCTTCAAGTCCCTGCCATGACGAGCCTTCCTGCGAGAAACTACCATATACACCTTCCAGGGAAAGGCTGGAGACGAGAAACTAGCAGCTAGCGATGTTATGAGAGAGAGGTCTGTGAGAACTTGCATATTCGAAACTGAAAGCATAGGTTAACCCCGCAGTGGCCTGTGGGTGTACTGCCTCTTCGACCTCTTACGCGCTAGTGAGGTGTGAGGGTATATAAACACCTCAGAGTTCGCTCTGCTTCTCTTTTCTACACCACAAACTCTTACTTTCTTTTCCAAAAATAGCTAGACAGTGGACGCATGGGTGTCCGGCTGAGAGCACCAAAACTCAGCATAGGACACTGGTATGGCGTGTGCGCGCCTCTAAAAAGATGCCTCAACCAATACATGTTCTCTTCCCGCGTCCAAAAAACATCTACGGGAACCCGGCATAACTTGTGCGAACTTCGAAATATCGAATCTGTCACAGGATGGAGCGATCGCGGAGGTCTTCACAACATTACCCAAAGATCCAAAACGCTAGCGATATGCCGCATGGTCTCCGGCGTCTCTGCTTCCTGCGCGGTTGTGCGGACTGGCTGGGGAGTATATAAATCCCTCTTTCGCTGTTCGGTTTCTCTTCTTTTGTCTACCTCAAAGAGTCTACAGAGTTTTACCAAAAACACAGGAGGAAGCGAAGTATGGCGCGTTCGTCGGAGTGACCGAAAGATCCATCAGGCACAAGGATGATGCGGCATTGCGCTGGGGATTGCAACAGCGGAGAGAAAGAGGAAGAAGGACATGGGGTGTGCTTCTCTCAAAAAACAAGATGTCGCTACTATGGTCGAGAGCGACTGGGACTTGCGAAGATCGTTCCTACTACAAAACATCCACTGACATGTTTCATGGACTGCGGCTCTCTCCTCTTCCTGCAGCAGATTCGGGGTATATAAACCCTCGATCACTGCGTCTGCTACCTTCTTCCTATTATCTACCACTTTATCCTTCGGGATCAAAACTTCGTAGGCTTTTACAAATGTCCTGTCTGGCCTGGAGAGTCTCTCCAAAACAATCGAAGCCCTCGATTATGTCCTTCTCGCCGGCCTGAACGCGCCTGAAAGTCCTCAGCTCCTCTCCATGTTCTGCTGAAAAGGCACAACAGCGAACACATGCCCACACTGTCTCGCTGCCATCTCAAAAAGAACAGAAACGGTGTGATGCGGGAGATGAGTGCGAGATTTATCTCATCAATACCTAAAAGCTTTCCTCGGTGAGATATGAGCTGTTTCTCTGCATGGGATGGTCGGGTATAAATACTACCGGCAGCACCTTCATTCTTCTGTATCACACTCTACTTCTTGAGTTTACCAAAAGAGGCGTTCCTGGCGTGAATGGTATTCCTTCTTTTTTCCAAAAAGGCTCCTTGACCTAGAAATGTCTTTGCGCCTTCTTTCCTCAAAACCGCCAGAAACAAAGCTATGAGACCGACCCTCCGGGATCTCGCGTCAGCCAGGTTGCCGAACATATCACCGGTTCTATACATGGGTCTGAGCAAACCTCTTTCCTCTCTATTCTTTTCCCACGTATTCTCAAAAACGATGTGGGAATGCTTGATGGTCTTCTGTCTTTCCAAAAACAGATTGCCACCCAGCAATGGCTGTGTGCTGTCTTTCCTGAAACCTGCATTGCAAGTGTGAATGGAGCCGAGTCTTTTGAATTCTGGAAACCGCCACATTTTCACGTATGCTGTAAACATCGCAGTACACGTGTGGCGTCAAAAAACGTGCATTCAGGATGATGATGTGTTCGAGAGCGTGGAGCTTGGAGCACCAAAAATGTACATAACGACTTCATACGTGGTGTCTGGCTGTTCGGAAGCTGTGTATATAAATACCGCTGCGGTTACCTTTACTCCTTTTCATCACACTCTCTTCCTGAGTCTACCAAAAAGGGTACTATCTCAGTTGAATGTTCTCTTCTTCTTTTTCAAAACAGTAACTGGCGCCTTGGATGTTCTTCCTCCCTTCCAGAACGCCCAAAAAGAGTGTCATGAGTTCGAGACTGTGGGATTTGGCATTGCCTACAGTATCTCTTAAACACATCCTGGACAAGTCCATGTGTGCGTCCGAAAAATCGCGACTGAGGTTGATGATGTGGCTGAGGATGTTGAGCTTGTAACACTAAACACACATCTGCCGCTTCTTTATATGGGTGTCTCCTAGTGGGGCAGCTGTGTGTATAAATACCGGGGCGGTGACCTTTGATCTTACTCTTGTTTATTACACTCAGCTCCTTGGGTTTACCAAAAAAAATCAGAAGAGTCTGATGTTCTTCTCTCTTTCCAAAGATTGCACTCAGAGTCTGGAATGTTTGTCCTTCCTTCCTAAAAGAAAATGAGGAAGACAATGATGAGCTCGAGACCGTGGCATTTGATATCAGCTATTGCAATTCCAAAGCAGAGCCAGAGCAGAGCCATGTGTTCGTCCTGGAAAGACGAGGTACATCACTTCATGTGACTGAGAGCTTTGAGCTGGAAATACAAAAAGAGAGACTAAGCCGCTAAGAACACACTGCGCTATGGCCACGTCTTTAGCAATATATAAACCCCAGCTTTCAACGATATCTCCTTCACAACACTTCTTCCTTTACTTTCCAAAACGCATCATTCAGCAACTGATGGACTGAGAATCTCCTCGCCGAACCAAAACAACTAAGCAACATTGCGATGAGAATTCGAGAAGACGATCCGTGCGACCAAAACACGAATGCAAAAAGACCCATTGAGAGCATCTCTAAAGCATCTAACATTCTCAACCATGGACAGAGACCCGGGTTTTCTCGCTTTCTCACATTCCAAAACTACGCCTGTCTGTTCAATGTTTGCGCCGTTCCCGTAAAAATCTGGAACATCAACCAATATGGGTGCGCAACTGAGACACATTACTGAAAGTATGCTTGAGGACTTTTATGCGAGAGATCAAAACTGCTCTGCAGTCATTTTGTGTGTTTGACAGCTCTGTAGAGGTCATTATGATACCTCAAACTATTAACTTCAAAATCCAACGTCCCTGACCTCATGAATCAATTGACGCATATATAAACTCTACATCCACACTCACCCTCCTTCACTACACTACTGCTTGCCTACTCCAAAAAATTCAAACCATCACCACATGTTCTGGAGTTCTTCCCTCCAAAAAAAGACGCTTCCCCATTTGATGAGATCCCGCTCCAGCAGCTCGCGTATCCAAAACAAACGATTCTGAAACCCTTCCATGGAGAACCCCTCCAAACCCTCTGCTATAGTTCAAAATCCGATATCTCGGCTTGAAAGTGCTGAGTAGGAAGATGACTAGTTATTCTTGTGGGATTGATGAGGGGAGGTGTGATGGTGTGAGCTTGTGTGTGTGTGTGTGTGTGTGTGTATGAATCGGTCGAAGCAGGTAGTTGTGCAATTACAAAGCCGATACTTTGTAGCATTCTGTACACAGACTTGTCAAACCAGTATTCTTAGACTGCGTCTATCTCTCATGCAGGATCAACAAGATGTTCTCAACACACCCATCTTAGTACTCCATATGGAAACATCCACCTTCACACACACCTCCACCGTGCAAGTCTACAGTCTCAGCCCCCTCAACCCCTCCCCCACCGCCTCCCTACTCCTCAAACTCTCCCCCGCCGCCCTCTGCGCAAACCCCACAACATCCTTAACCCTTAATCCCAGTCCCAACCCATGCGCTACCGCCCCACAAAACGTGTCTCCAATCCCATTCACACTAACCACCTCATTCGGCTGCAGCACCTTCTCCACCGGAAACAGTCTTATATAAAGACCACCAACACCCTTCCCCTTCCCATCTCCACCAGCTGCATCAGCCGACGCCGACATATTCCTCGCAAGAACATACCCCCTCTCCTTCTCATCATACAACTCTTCCGCATCCTCCGCGAGCAATTTCGTCATCAACACACCCTTGCTCCCCAATTTCGTTAGGATAGTAGGAAAAAAGGGAAGGAGTTTGATGGTTTGTTGCGGGATACCTTGGTCGACTAGTTCGCTTCCTACGGTGACGGCTAGTGGGACGCGTAAGCCGCCGTTGGGTATACCCAGTGCGTCTATCACACCGAACCATTCCGGAGACTCGAAGAGCGTGGATTGGGCGGCGAAGTCGTGGAGAGCGGTTAGTTCGTACGTGTTTGGTGTTATGATGTCGACGAGGGGGGTGGGGTAGACGGATTGTGCGGCCGTGGTGCTGGAGGTGGAAGGGAATATACGCAGCGCCTTTGCCGTGGAGACAGGCTCGAAGATCGTGGTTGTATCGGGGTGACGGGCTGCTTGGAGCCAGGTGTGTAGAGCGGGTGACGACCAATTTGCGTCTGTGACGAAGGCTTTGGGGCGGGGAGAGGTGGGAGAGGTGGGAGAGAAGATGCTGGTCGCGAGTTCTTGGATGGTTTCGATGGGGATGGTTTCGAGGATTGACATGTCGGCCATGGCGAGGGCGAGGTCTTTGTTCGTGTTGTTTATGGCAACGTATTGGGCTGTTCGGGATGGGGCTTGGAGAGTTTTGATGCCGGTTATTGGCATGCCCTCCGATTGCAGCTGGCTGAGGGCTGCGCGGCCGCTCAGGTCGTCACCAACGGCACTGTGGAGATGGACGAAGGAGCCCAGAAGGTGAGATGCCTTCGCGATGTTATGCGCTACGCCTCCGAGTGTTTGGGTGATGACTGCTGGGTTCGAGGTGTGAGGTAGTGGTTCTGTTTGGCTTGCAGAAGCTGTGAACGGAGCATAGTCACAGGAAAAGTCGACCGCGAGGGCACCTGCAACGACTACATCCGGGACTTGTTGAGACTCATTTGTAGACGGAATTGACGTGGCAGGAGTAGAGGGAGACTCAGAAGGTGATGAGGTTGCACTAGATGCGGAACTGGACTGAACAGGAGTGAAGTAAGAGGAATTTCGTCTAGCATACTTACATCAGTGCCAGTCTACATCAAGCAACAAGAGTGCTGGCTCACCCTTGGGCTTCTTCCTGCTTTGCTTCAAGTATGGCAAGCTCTCGTGCTACGATGGTAGCCCGTCTCACGTTCGATTCTATAAGGGCCCTGTTGGCGGGTATACTCTTGCCCTTGCTGAGCTCCTTGATCTTAGCAAGCACAAAGGGCGTGTTGTCTTTGCCGGAGATATTGGCTGCTTCAGCTTGTTTCAGAGCTTCGGCAATGATTACATCCATTTCATCCTTGGGTATAGCGAAATCGGTAGGAACGGGGTTGGCGAAGAGAAGACCAGATGAGATCTGAAGTGCGTGTTGCGCATCTAAATGGTATTAGTAATGGAACAAAAAGGAGGATTTGAAGACTCACATATGACAGCAGCAGCCTCGATCTCATCCGCAATGGTCGTCGGACTCTTGACCCCACTGTCCCTCGACCAGAAGGCAGGGAAGTCTACATTGCCTTTTCGTCCATCGGCGAAGGTGCCCACGCCTACGCCTTCAGTCTCAAGGTACTCTATTGTCCGCGGTATATCGAGGAAGCTCTTGCAGCCACTAGAGATAACGGTGACCGGAGTCCTGCCGAGCTCTGTCAAATCGGCAGAAATATCCATGCTTGACTCAGCGCCGCGATGAACCCCACCAAGGCCACCTGTTCCAAAGATCTTAATGCCAGCGAGGTGAGCGAGCAGCATAGTGCCTGATATAGTTGTACCGCCATTGAAGGACTTGTCGGTCAGTCGCATACCGCATACATAGCCGAGGTCTCGTCGCGAGAGCTTCATTGTGTTTGGGTTACCAGCAGAAGAAGCCAGCTTGATCAGCTCTTCTGGATCCATGCCTACACGTGCTACACCGTCTAGAATGCCAATGGTAGCTGGGATGCCGCCATTCGTTCGGACTACGCTTTCGAGGAGGGATGCGAGGGCTACGTTTTCGGGGTAGGGAAAGCCTGTCACGTGAGTTAGCAAGCGATGCGCGTATAAATATATTTCGTTCCTACCATGAGTGTAAATTGTCGTCTCCAGCGCGACGACGGGCTTTTTGGAGTGTAGAGCTTCGCGCACCTCCTCCGAGACGCGGAAGAAGCCATTATTGGTTAGATGGCGCCTTCCCGATGCAGTCGCGATGCCATGGCGACTGGCAGATATGCGCGGCCTACCAATTGAACGTGCCAGAAGTCTCATAGTGACGTGAGAGAGTGAGGGTGGGTAGATAGCTAGGTATGGAGGGGTGAGCTCGAGCTGTCGCGCCAAGACGCGGAGGTGCCAGGGAACTCCGAAGAGAACACCTACGACGCAACATCCGCCGCGTAACCACCGACTGCCATCCGCCAGCCAACCCAATTCCCTCACCACCGACCTCATATATGACTGGATAGCTTGACTGCTGGTCCAACAATGAGGTCTTTCCTCTTTACGAGCTGCATCGCAGCGCTTTCGAGCTTCGCTAGCGCCGAACTCAACCTGTCACAACCGCTGCTATCCAAGCAGGTGCTACCCAGCACATTTACACCACCGCAGGTGTTCAAGAATGCCAACCTAGTCCGGACGACGAACCTGGACAAGGCATACGTCAGAGAGACGATCAATGTCATAATCGAGAACATTGACGACAAGGCGCAATCAGAATACTACCTGCCATTCGACTCGAGCACATTGTCCAAAGTCGGAGGGTTCGAAGTAAGAGACAAGAAGGCGGCTGAGAAGGGCATCTTCAAGGTCGAGGTGGTGGGCTTTGATGCAGAGAGGTAGGCAATGGTGCGATTGATATGACATATCGAGACTGACCGGGACAGCTCCGTTGAGTTCTACAAGATCCACCTCCCCGAGCCCCTCGCACCCAAGGCGCAACAAACCATCAGCATCTCCTACTCGATCGCCTCGGCTCTGAAGCCCGTCCCCGCCCAGATCGCCCAGACGGACAAGCAGTACATTCAATACGACTTCAGCGCATACGCACCCTCGGCCTACCTCACCGAGAAGCAGCGAACCAAGGTCAAGTTCCCCAACAGCGATGTGCCAGACTACACGAGCCTTCCCTCGGAGCTCAACGACGAGCAGACCGCCGACCCCCAGAAGCAAGGCTCGACCTTCACATACGGTCTTTACAACAACGTGCCCGCAGGCGCCCAGCAGGCCGTAAGCGTGCGCTACGAGTTCACCAAGCCCGTCACCCACGCGACACTGCTGGAGCGCGACATCGAGGTCTCGCACTGGGGCGGCAACCTAGCATCCGAGGAGCGCTACTGGCTCGTCAACCAAGGCGCAGGTCTCAAGAACCACTTCTCGCGCGTAGAATGGCAGCGCCAGTCCTACCTCAACCCCCCCACCTTCGCCCTCAAGGGCCTCGCTCTGCCCCTCGCCCCCGGCGCCGTCGACCCCTACTTCACCGACGACATCGGTAACGTCTCGACCTCCAAGTTCCGCCCCGGCAAGAAAGAAGCACTCCTAGAACTGAAGCCGCGCTACCCCGTCTTCGGAACCTGGAAGTACAGCTTCCGCGTTGGCTGGAACGCAGACCTATCCTCGTACCTACGCAAGCTCTCCACGGGCGACACCTACGCGCTCAAAGTGCCCTTCCTCGAGGGCCCCCGCTCCGGCGAAGGCATCTCCTACGGCCGCGTAAACCTCCGCGTCATCCTCCCCGAAGGCGCGAAGAACGTCAAGTTCTCCACTACCGTTCCTATCGTCAGCAACGAGACTAGCCTCCACAAGACGTTCATGGATACTCTTGGTCGCACCACACTCGAACTCACGGCTATCAACCTCGTCGATGAATTTAGAGATCGCGATCTCGTTGTCACATACGACTACCCCTGGACTGCGGGATACAGGAAGCCGGTTGTCATTACGCTGGGCATGTTTGCCGTGTTCGCTGTTACGTGGGTTGTGGGTAGTATTGATACTAGCATTGGAAAGAAGAAGACCGCGTAGAAAAAACAGAAGAGGGTTGGATTGTACAAAAGAAGATTGGGGAGGAAGGTACGATATCAAGAGAAATCGACAGATTTTGGGTATCGATGTATCTGGCTGCATGAACTGGGTTCACACAGCCAATTTAGGAGTATAGCGATTTTTTGCAACTACCATGTAAGAAGAATGAATACGAAGTTCCAATTCCAATTTCCCCGGTGTCCAAAAGTCTAGGGTATCACGCACTGCTCTCTTCCGTCTCCCACGACATCTCCATCGTGCTCTAATCCAAATTACAACCCAGCACTCTCCGTCTACTTCCACTTCTCTCACAGGTCAAACAAATACAGCCCCATCAAAAAGGATCCCTCCGTCCCTTAACCCGATGAACATGGCGACACACGACCCTAACACCCTCTTCACACCCCCTCCTCCCCACCTCACTCTTAACACACTGCGCTATGCGTTCCGCAATCGCCACACTGCGATGTGTACCAGAGTGACAACACACACTCAGACTGACTTCCATCTCCCTCCCCCTTCCACCATCCCTGCTTCTAGCGCGCTCCCCAAACCTCACTACCCTCTCCACGGCTTTCCGCGCCGCATACCTCGCCTCACTGTCTTCCATGACAATGTCTTGGATCCGCGGACTCACGCCTGAGTACTCCCGGCATAGAGAGGGTGAGGGTGGACGGACGGTGCGCGCGTCGATGGTGTAAAGGTGTGGGATTGGTGGGGTGCGGATGGGGAGTTGGGAGGAGAGGAGGGAGGCGCGCGTGGATTCTGAAGGTGTGAGGTCCGTGGCGAAGGTTATTATGTAGACGGTTGGGGTTGCGAGGATGGGTGTGTGGTAGGTGGGTTGGTGGAGGGGAGGGTGGGAGGATTGGTGGGTGTGGTATGAAGTAGAGCGAGGTAAAGTGGTCCGTTGAGGCGGAGTGGAAGAACGATATCGTTCTCGGTGGTGGAGTTGGGAGTCGTATTCGAAGGAGTGGGAGTAGGTGGCGTACTGCTTCTTAGGCATCTTATCGCTAGTGTCGTCGTGCCGTATGGGGGGTCGGGGTGGTGGTGGTATGTATCTGCTCTCCCTTTCCCTCTCTCTTCTACTCTCTCTTCTACTCTCTCTTCTACTCTCTCTATCCCTCTCTCGATCTTTCTCCCTCTCCTTCTCCCTCGCCCTAACACGTTCCCGTTCCCTCTGCCTCTCCTCCTCTGCAATCCTGACCGTCCTGCTCGACGTCCCCTGAGCAGGCGGAAGATCGAAATGAACGTGTCTGCCCTCCGTCTTCTTGAGATTGCTCTTGCGCGGTGGTCTTTCTGGCTGCTGTGTTTGAACTGGTTTGACGTATCTCCAATATTCTGTTTGAGAGGGTCGGTATGAAGTGCTTGGTCTGTGAGATGTGCCGGGTCGTGCGTACGTAGTTTCGTAGTAGGAATTGTAGCGACGTGGTTCTGTGTACGGGTAGGGTCTGGACATGTAAGTTGTGTCGTAGGATCTCGAGGTGAGTCTGTGAGGGTAGAGGGGAGGATGCAGGTAGGTGTGTGAGTGGTGGGAGGGAGGTGCGGAAGTGTAGCGGTACATGGTTGTTCTTTCTCGTCTTCATGCCTTTTGTGATAGCGATAGACTGCTGTGTCTCCCCTTTGCGCGATGCGTATATTTACAGAGCCATGATAGAGGAAGAAATGATATTGGTGGTGTAGGTGACAGACGTTGGCGAAAGATTCAGAGTTCTTCGCGTAGGTTGATGGTAGTACGATACTCATAGTATGGCGTTCGCGCTCCGTGCTTGCGAGCATGCCGATAGGCAGTCGAAGCTCGTGGGAGTCACAGTCGCACAGAACGACATGGCGTTCCTGCTTCCCCACACTGCCATGTGTTGGGTGCGCATTGCTCTTGCCAAAGCTGAGGTTCGGAAATAGAGATTGAGATATGGGAACGCGACCAGCACGGGTATATGATTGCTATGAAGCTATTGCGAGTTCGACAACTTGGTTTGAGAGTGAGTCTGAAGTGGTGATAGGACTGAGAGAAGACTTGCAGTGGTCGACCGTTGATGACTTTAAGAAGTGACGATTGGTGAGATGACGAAGTGGTCAACAGACTGGAGGAAGGAACTACCAACTCTAGAAGCAGCTACCTCATTATATGCGCATTCCCCAAAACCTCTTCTTCTCTTTACGTGCTCTTTCCTCTTGCGCCAAACAGAAGTCTAGTGGATAAGTCTACGCCACATTACCAAGGCCTCTTCACTTGGGCTGCTGCCTTTCTGGGTTTAAGAACTCGATCACTAATCCTCTCATCGAATCTGCCTACCACACTTCTTGTCGCATCAACAGTAGCCATCTCGAACCTCGCAACGACTTCGAAACGAGTTTACAATTCAGTACATCTCGCGTCTAGTCAAGCTTTCTAACAGTGGGTCACCGGCCTCTCTACTGCACGACATCTGTCTGACTCCGCCACACATTCTCGCTTCCACAAGAACCCACGAGGATCCAGGACTGCAGTTTCGCAATGTGCTCAGTTCCACATTTCGTCGCTTGCGTTGGGCATCACCACAGTCAGAACGACTTAGCCTTGGCTTTGGATGACTTGCTTATGATGTGCGAAGCGGTCCCGGCGTATAAGCCGTATATTGGCATCTCGGCCGTATCTCACAATGTGCGGTCCGTCTTGAGGCCGGCCTTGATCGTCCGTTGGGCATCAAGGTACCATGTCGGCGTCCTCGCACGGCTCGCTGACCGCTGCGACGACCCGGACGAAACTCCAGCTGCAGGTGTTCAGAGCACTGTCGCTGTCGGCAAGCGAGGTGTTGTGATTGCCTTGACTAGTCGATGCGAGGCATCGCGACGTCGCTCATGCTTGAGCAGATTTCGCCATCGCAACAGCCCCACCGGGACCCTGCACTGTCTCGAACATCGACAGAAGCCGTGTCTCGTTATGTGGATATCACATATTGTGCATGCGCGGTGCAGGCATACCGCTGCGCTCAAGGCTCCGAAGTTGCGGTCTGACAGATCCGGAACCGCTGAGGAGTCCAACGTTGTGTAACGAGCTCTTGGAAGGGTAACCCGGACAGCACATAGCAAAAGCTGCGAATATGCAAACCGATTTCTTGAAAGTGCGGCCGAAAAGCCATGGCAGGGACAAGCTCTATTGGAACGAATGAGGCTAACGATTGACAAGGTCTCTGATTGAATTGGAAGGACAAGCCGCATCGTCTCATCATGCCATATGAACTGAGAACTGACACAGTCTCCTCAACGCCATGCACGACACATCTCTCGGACTTCTTGTCGTTAAGAAATCCGAGCGTCGTCAGTGGAAGGGCCGAGTTGTATCAGCCGTTCGCTTGCGCCTTCGATCCTCTTTGGGGCTCGTCGCGATACGTGCACGAACAAGAGGTTCGTCACCGAAATGTGGCCGACAGCCGCTGCTCAGCGCACAAGCAGTACTCACTGCGAAAGTACAAGTCGTACCGAAGCCGGGGAGATCATGACCGAGATTGCACGCTCGATGAGACGCGCAAAGAAGACGCTCAGAACATTCCAGGGTGTCTTCAATCTACTCCGCCCGTACAGGTTCTCCACTGTATGCGCGTTTCGATGTTGCAGCTAGAGCTGGGTCAGGGGCCCCTCCCGCACCGGATACCACTATCTGCACCCCAGACCCTAGCTGCTTACCGGCTATCGTCACCAAAGTGGCATGCCGGAGAACGTCTCCAAGTCGCCATGCAATTGTTTGCGATAAGCATTCGTCGATAGGAATCGGAGTCAAAAGGCCCTATCGTGCATACTCAACACTCACCATCCACCGGTGTACATGCAGCATGCCAGCTGAGACAATGTTAATAATAGGCGCATAATGCGCATCTTGCATTTCCCTCACCTATGTACCGTTGCGGGGTATCCCGTTACAATTTCGGCTGCAGTAACGCGGTAGGTGGCCTTTCCTGTGGGAGCTGCCTCTAGCCGATGCGTTGCCTGTCTAATCGGTGAGGGAGCAAACGTTCGATTGGCGAAGACTCAGTCAGCGGGAAAGCACAGCGCGGTTGGTGTTACTTTTCTTGTCAACGTCTCGCCTGCGTGGGATACTGATTCGACGACCGGTATTGCGACTGCATGTGCTGTTGGGGTTGATGGCCTGGATGGGGACTTGGCTTGCAAGGCGGATCTGAGCACATCTTCCTGTCACACTGCTAGTAACGCCTTGGAGATCCTATCGACGCGGCTACCGTTGAGGGAGCCTCACTTTCTCAAGGCTAAAGGCGAACTTGGTGGTTGTGTCATGTACCTTCTCTTTCGCTACACAGGGCTGTCCGTCGGTGTGATACGTCCGCAGTCGCGGTCCACGGATTACTGGGGACGCGAAAGCGATGTCTGTATGGGGTTGTGGGATCTGCGGGTATCTCCTCCGCCCGCCTTCCACACGCCTACCCATCTTGGCAACTGCCCAGGTGTCAACATCAGAGAAATTCGCATCAGAGGACTTTGTATGGCCGGGTTGTTGTACCGGTAATGTTGCTGAATATAGTCGAATACGAGCATCAAACAGGCTTGACTCTTGTTAAGGCCCACGCGCGCGGCTACTCCGAGTATATACTCAAAGTATAAAGAAGAAAAAGCAAACACGAAAACACGTGCTACGAATACCCAGCTGTGTAAACCTAATCATCGAGTCGCGTCTAGCGTACAGTCGGCATCGACAACCGACGTAATCACAGCATTCGCCATCACCAGCAGCATGAATCGGATTTGCCTCAAAATACGATGTCGCACGCGCTACAAGCCTGGTATCGAGGTCTTCGGCGACTGCGAGACAAGGTATGGCAACCACGCGCCCCCCAGGAAGCTGAAGTTGCCGATGGAAAGCGAATGTGCCGCAACCTTATCCCACCTGGCAGCAACACCCGTGACAAGTTCACGCAACGGAGTCTCCTCCGCAACACCTTAATGACGCCCTTTTCCAGCTCATTTCCCAGCATTTTGAACCAGAGAAATGCTCGTTGCTGCCCAACGTTGCTTCACCGTATCAAACTCTACTCGTACTCCGTGCCAGGTTTGCCGTTTCTGGGTGTGCCTCGGGAACGTGGGACATCGCCGTCTACTGCTTTGTCAAGTTTATCAGATGATGAAATTTCCCTTGACCGCTGGACAGGCAATGGAGAAAGGTCCGATGACTGCGGAAAAACAGGACACTTTCAGCAATGATGCATGATCGACAGGATACAGTGCACTTTGCAGTAGATACTGCGCGAAGTAAATGAATAGGAAAAGGAGTCCATGCAGCGACTGCGACTTTGGAGAGCGCAGCATACGCGAATGGGAAGGGAGTTGTACGTTGCGACTCCAACACGTACAAGGTTACCCCAAATGATCGACGGCCTGCACCCGGCAACCAACGCATCAGCATCTTACTCATGCACACATTGTCCAACACGTACGATATGCCAGACATTCCGAACATCAACCGCAGTAGGCGCTCAGTAAACAACTGTCGCAACACTCCCAGCCTCCCCCCAAAAATATCTCGTACGAGAATCCACCTTCACCGCACCCTCCTTAGTCGCATTCATAGCGTAAGTAAGTACGTACTCCAGAACAGCCCCTCCAACACTCGGCACCAAGTCCGGTACGTCACCTCACCCGCCGTAAAGCTTCCGAGCGTGCCCACCTAGCTTGCAACGGAGCACGTGGGTACAGTGACTAAACTAGCTTCAACACCCGTCATCAATAACTTCTGTCTCTGCTCTAGCCCAACTTCAAGGCTCAGGGTCCGCGCTACTCTGATCGTCTTGACCGGAACCCGCCGTCACGTTTTTTTCTTCGCGCTTCGCTCTTCGCACTTCGCTCGCTCGAGCCGCAAATAGCGCCGGGGGGATTGGGGATGTGTCTATTGTGCAAGCACGCCAGGGACAAGTTGCTGTCAACGTTGCTAGTGAACCGGACTTTGCGTGCAGTAGTTCAAGCAATCATGTTGATGTTGAAGGGTGCTGTTCTGCTTTTTTGGCGTGATTTATTGCCTATTTGGGTGTTTCGCGCGGACGTTGGAATTTGCCAGGCGATTACCTTGATGAGCGCGATGCATGATTGTTTTTAGTCAGATGAAGGGTTCACGGTTAGTAGAGTTGGCAACATGTGCCGCTCCCGTCCTTCGCATACGTTTTCCGCCATCATTGTCGTTGTTGCGGTGAGGGAAAAGCCGCTAGGTCGTTGGTACTGCGTAACCACATGAGCATTTTGTTGCGAACACGAAAGCGAAGTCGCAACGGGTTAATCAACAACGAGAGCGGTGAAAATATGACTATTTCAAGTTATTCATTCAATTCGCCTTGGGAGGAGGGAGGGCTATGCAGGTGGTATCGTATACGGCAGGTGCGTTTGGCAATTGTTTAGTCTAGGTTCGTAGGTTACCCGCCTGTGTGCTCTTTGCTTTTCTTTTACGCGACGAGGCGCCCTCCTTTCATGCAGAGGGGGAGCACGTGGATCGCGTAGTACATACACACCTTTTTGAATAACCCACTCACACTTTTTTTCGTAGGAAGATGGACTTGGAGATGAGGCGTCATGTACTGATTTACTTGCATTGCATTGCATTTTGCATTTGAGGCTGGTTGGGCAGCGACTAGAGATCGTGGGTTTGGACTTGGTATGCAGGTTGGATGTTGCGCATATTGATACCCTTTCCGGGAACCCTGGGTTCCGCGAAATGTAGCAGTAATAATCGGATCATGTTAGATCGTATGATGATTAGTCGCGCATGTAACGGATTTACCCTTGACGTTCAAGATAGCTTTTGTTGCTTCTTTGCCTCTGTGAATGTACCGGTCGCCCGAACCACCGCATCTGTATACGTCCCTTGAAATGCTCGCGCCGCATAATCGACAGCAGGGATGCATCGCGACTGCAAGATAGAGTTTGCGATACAGTTTGAGACGGAGCCATGGTATTGGACTCTGTCTGATCGGTGTGAGATAATCATCAATCAGATTATTACAAACAATTACTACCGTGATGTGTGACACTTGGGGGGCGGGCGGCGGTAGAGCAGGAGTCGGCGAACCGCAGCCAGCCCGCACGAGCGAAACGGCTGAGGCGCTGCACCCGTGCGGACCAATCTCTCCCAATCCCAAGCCGGAGCGGGGCGTGCGACGCCACAGTATTAGACCGAGGAAGTACCGTTAGTGAGCACACGAAACACGGTCATCTTGCAGGCTGTTCGCGATACGGCTTACGACTTGAAATGCGGCCATCCAAAGCCGTTGGGTGAGAGCCACGGAAAGAAAAGCCGCGGACCTGTAGATCAAAGTTCCACCATTGCATGAACGGTATGCTCGAGGGTCCGGCTGCGAAAAGCAAAGTAAAATGGATGGGATTGCAAATGCGATGCGGGCCCGATACATTGTGATTATTGCGACAAAGCGACAGGGTTGTGAGTGCTGTGGCTTGGACCTAGAACCCAAGATCTCCTAATTCGCGAGTCCTAGCGTGCATCGATGTAGATGCGCTCCGACGTCCGACTCCACACCACCCTCCACAAACGTAACATAGACCCCTAGTCTGATCGGTGAACGATGACGGGGAAGAGAGAGGAGAACGAGAAAAGGTCCCTGGGTATACCCATATCTGTGGTCCGGCGTGCAGTGGTGTGAGGAAAAGCAAAGGTTTAGTTGCAGTTGAGAAAACTTGCTCCGTCCCCGCTACCAAGCCTTGGGCGGATATGTGTGCATACAGCGGGTAACTTGGGTTAATCCAGAGATACGCGAGGACAAGATCTGAGACGCAAAGGAAAAGAGTGAGGAAATGATGGATTCCGAAATGCTTGGTTTCAGCGCTAGCCGCCCAATGATGATGATAGATAATTCCAAAGAGTCCAAAGGAAAAGAAGCCTTCCGTTTCGTTGCCGTTCGCGTGTGCGGTTGTTGCTGCGCATGTAACAATGCGTTTCGCTCTCTTTCTAACAATAAAAAGCTGTCCTGATCGACGTGGGTGGTGGGAATAAAACAGAGGCGAGATTGATGGAACCCAAAAAGCAAATATATAAATATCCAGAAAGAATGTTACGTGCAGCTTCCGCGGAGTCTACTCATGCAAATCATCATGCACGTTCAGATCGGTATCGGCCCGGATCCACCAGACAATGGCGCGTGTCGGATGGCGGTTCAGATCGAGGGTGGCTGCCGTGTGCAGGAGATACGGAGATACATCGTCGGATGGGAGCGCAGGGCGGGAGTCGTCATGCCAATGCGCCTGGCCGATGTTGGATATGTCGTCATGATGTTGATTGCTTCATTCGAGACCCTGTTGCCTCTGGACGTTTTTGAGGATCTCGAGATCCATGCGGAGGATTGGCGAGTTTTGCGCCACGTCGCTAATGACAGAAATCGTGCGGCGGAAGAGGGCGGCGAGGTTGGCCTTGGTGAGCCAGGTATCGCTGGGTAGTAGGGGGTATAATTTGGATTTGTAAACCGAGGCTAGAACGAGCATGTTACCGAATTGTCTGGGGTATGTGTTAGTTAAGATGCCAAGGCAATAATCTGATGCAAACTTACGCGTGAAGTGTGCCGAAGACGTTGGTTACTATGAGCCTCTTCTTGCGCGTGGGTGTGAAGTAGTGGTACGTGCTGCCTGGCTCTTCGCCTACGCGATCAAATGCAATAGTACTCCGAATAGCAGCGTCAATACATTGGCAAGCGATCTTGATAATCTTGTGCTGGTCTTCGCTGAGGTCAACCATTTGCACGTTTCGGTTTGTAGCCGCACTTGGATAAGGCGATGGCGAGTTGTGCTGTGCAGCGCCGGTCGTGCCTGGGGGCGGAGGCGGGAACTCGAGCGTGTGACTCGCAAGCTTGAGGTAGGGTCGCAACATCATGTATAGGCCACCATAGTACTTGGCGCGTACACGAGCAATGTTGAGATCTGTCGAGGGTAACTCGTCGTCCGACCAGGCCAGTTCCGGTGTGAGCAGCTTCCGCCAACCTTCTAGTATTTCCTTGTGGGTAAGTGCGTGGTGAGCAACCTCCTTGAAGCTGGTAGGATCGAAGGTCATGCGGCCAGTGGGGCCGTATAGAGCGTTATGCGCTACGTTGAGGACAACTCGTAGGAATGTCTGCGTGGAGTACAGCTTCATCATCAAGTCTTGCCTGGGGCCTGCGCGTACTTCCACCTCTTGCTGCGCGAAGTTGCTATCCTGGTCTTGCAAACAACTCTCGTTGACGCCTTCGGGGTACATGATCTCGCTTTGATGTGCAGAAATGCCGGAAGGTGGTAAAGTGCTCATCTCTGCCAGGATATCACTAGAAACTATCAGCAAACGATAAGTCTATTCAAACGAAAATACTCACGATTCCAGTTGGAGAGCTGTCCAGTAGACACACATCACCAGGTTGAGTCTGTATCTCTCCTTGCCGCTCCATGTATGTCTTCGGTCGCTATTCTGACGGAGTAGCTTGCTGTAGTCGGCCTTGATGAGAACCAGGGCGATGCGACACGCGTTGTTGATCCAGCTCCAACTCTCCAGTACGCGAGCATACTGACTGAGGAACAGTGCAGCTAGGAGATTAGCTTGCGCATGCGCGACAGTGTTACCTCCTTGTTGGTTTCCTAGGATATCGGTGGCGTAGGCATAGTAGGCCATGCCAGGTAGTAGGTCGATGTTCCTTGGGCGATTTTCATCGGAGGTCTCGCTGGTGAAACTGCCGCCATTGGGGTGCGGAGATTCTCTAAAGGTTCCCCATTCGTTGACGTATGGATGCCGGTCGTTCTTCGGCGCGGGCAAGGGATCTGTGTGAGCGCAGACTTTACCAAGAGCAAGGACGAGCAGTACAATCGCGTTGCGCAGAGACCTCTCGATCTCGCCGCGACCTGTTGCTAATCCTCCTTCGAAGGTGCTCTCCGAGTGTTTTCGCTTTACGCCATGGACGGGAGCAGGCGAGCGGGGGTTCATAGGCCTTGCATCAGGACTATATTGATCGCTGAAGTCCTTGAACATGCGCCTGAGCTTGGTCTCGTTCATGAACGGGTGGAATATGTGCATCGTTTCCATGTAGGACCTGAGCAACTCGAACATGACTGGGCGCGAGAAGTCGGGCCGACCATCTGAACCAAGCCCGTTGCTAGTGGCTTGCCGCGGCTGATGGGAGAAGTACTCTCGAGGTGTGCCGATCGGAGTCTTTACGGAACCGGCGTCTGGAGAAAATGGATAGCCCCATAGGCCTTCTTTGCCAGGTGCTGGCGATGCGGCTTCGGAGTCGTTGCTGCTCTCCGGGCTTCCGGGTCCCTGCGCTCCGTCGTTTAGGTCTTGGCCCTCGCCAACACCCCAGACGCGCAACAGACCGCGATCCTGCTCAAGCTGCATCGGGTAGTCCGAGACTTCACGACCGTTGTCCATTAGCCTTCGTAGATAAGGAATACCTTGATAGAAAATGCTCATTTGCTGCCATTCATCGAGCAGCTTGTGCGCAGGTGTGGTGTGGTCACCTTGCAGACCGGTCTGTTCCTTGGGACTGGTTTCAGTGGCATGGCTGCGGTCTGTCCTTACACTCTCGGCTGGTGTGGCCGGTTGCTGGGGAGGTGGCGCGAACTGAGACTCCTGCTTGATGGATGCCGACGCTTGTCCGCCCAAAGGCGACATCATGTTCGAGTGAGGAGCGATGGGAGACTCCATCTTCAGGTTGCTGTTGACCCGGCCCATGTGTCCTCTTCCCTGTATGGGAGTAGGCCATCTAGATGTGCCGTGCTCTCTCGGGGGTGCCGAGAAAGAAGCTACGGGCGAAGCGTGATTCGACATCATCTCGTGGTCTCGCGGCTGTGGGAGCCGGCTCTCAACACTGGATTTCCAGCCGTTGAACTGGTCCACGAACTGCGACAGGACTTCAGATATGCTGTTAACGCTTTCTTGAAGTTGCATCATGCTTCTGTCTTGCCTAGGGTGGGTCAGCGATGAACCAAAGGGGGGAGGGAGCAACGCACTTGGGTGGCGGGACGTCCTTGTACTGGCAGTCGAAGTTGTTCTCTCTGCAGAACTGGCACGGTCGTGCTTCGTCACACTTTTGCTTTCGCGAACGGCAGTGGTTACACGCTTGGGTGGCGCGCACCTGCTTTCGCCGTATCTGTTGCGCGTTTCCATAGTCGTTCATGTACGGAGTCTGCGCGTAGGGCGTAGCAGGAGCGGCATACTGCTGCTGGACAGGTGGTGGAGGCTGGACATGATATGGCGGTCCGTTGGGGTGTGATGGACTTATGGCGTGGTTGTATCCATTTGGTATGCTGCCATTGGGGCGATGCTCGTGGTTGATTGCCCACGGCTGGTGGTGGCCGCCATGCTCCATGGGAGTCTGACTTTGAGACTTGACGTCGACACTGATACTGACGCTGGTAGACCGGGAACTGTGTTGCTCTGGCGCAGTGGTTGTCTGAGGTGTGAGTGGGGGACGGTAGCTGTTGATTCGGTCCTGGGGGATCGTCACAGGCGATGCTCCAGTAACGCCATTGGAATGCTGACGAGGTGAGGGTATGTTCCGTGGGTCCGCAAGGGCACGAATATCAGATGGCGGAAGGGACGGTGAAGGTAGCGGTCCGGGATAGCCTTGAACGTGAGAAGGGTACTGGGCAGACGGAACCGGTAAGCCGTGAGAAGCGTAGGGGGGAGAAGCCTGGACCAAAGTGGGATGGGATGGAGGTCGAGTGGGTTGGGTATGAGGCGGTGGAGGAGGGGGTGGAAATCCGTGGCCGTTATACTGCGGATGATCAAGATTGCCGGAGCCCAAACGAGCTCTCTTAGACTGGCCGGGCGCGTCAGGATCAGCCATCCTTAGATATGCCAGACGGAATCCGCTATGGCCATGCGGCTATGTATGACAGACGACTACTGGGCAAAACGGATGGTCCCAGGACCACCAAACGGCAAAAGCCAGGAAGGTCGCGGGGGGTGGGCAGGTGGTGGAGAGGGCGGCCTCGGCAGTCGCAGGGTCAGGAAAAGACCAATTCGCCAGAGTCAGCGAATGGGAAGTCAAAGATGATTTGCAGATGACAGCCCAACCCGCGTCATCGCCTGGAAGAGGGGAAGAGTTTGGAAAGCGTCGCAGGGCAAGTGCTCGGAGGCCAGAGTGGGATGCAGGACGGGAGCTTTCCTATGCCGCGTGCGCGAAGAAAGGACCTAGCCTTGGGCAAGACTCTCTTACCATGGAGCCGGAGACAACTATCCGAAGCAGGTAAGGCCCAAATAGCTGAGTCGCGGACGGTCTATGCTGTCGACGTTTGCTGGCTTGGTCGGCGAAAAGTGGCGCTATTAAGACCGGGCCGTGCGAACGAAGGGGCCAGGGCGCAATCACAAGAGGCGCGAAACTAAATCAGTCGCAAAAAGGAACAGCTCAAAGCGAGACGCGACGGGGGGCGGGAGGCGGGTCAGCGCTGGGTCAGGCACACGGGCGGTGGTGGAGGGCAGCAGTGCGAGTTAGCCGTGGTGACGGTTGGGGTTGTGGTGGGCGATGGGCGTGTCGGGAGGGGAGAACACCATACCGAAGCCTGGAGAGATGGACGAGGATGCAAAGGCGGCGTATTAGCGCGAAAGCGAAGGATGTGCAGCACACAGGTCGCTTGTGCCATTGACCAGGCTACGAGACCAGGGTAGCAGCGCGGAGCCACCAGACGCGCTGTGTGGCCATCGTCAAGGACGACATGGGGACCGTTGTATCAAACAGCGCGCGCTGCCAGAGCCCGTCATGTGCCATAGGATGATGCCGTTGCAGACAGCAAACGTTGCTCCCGCCCGACGCGACCGCGCATCCATTGCTGCTACTTGGCCGCCGTCTGCAGCCGTTGGCGACACGTCTACTTGCAATAATGACTTGCTGCTGCTGCAACACCAGCGCCGGCGATGTGACAGTCACGGTGCTCGCTGTCTCGTGCGGCGATGCGCGGTCCTCCGCCCTGCAACAACCATCGTGCCGGCCGTCAGCAGCTGTAGTCGGATAATTTCCGCCCAATTGCTGGCCCTGAAGACTCAGGAAACTGATCCGAGCTCTGAGGCCAGCTAGTCACGATCCCTAGTCGGCCAGCCTCCACTTTGCAGCGGCACCGAGGCATTCGAGAAGGTTGATGGAAGTGATGCGCTGCTGGTGGCTGCAGACGATATCTCGCGACGCCGCCGCGCCTCTTCCTGCGCCCGCAGCCCTCTGCTTACCTGAAGCTTCGCGCTCGTGCTGGAGTCGCAGCGACTCACGCGCCGAGTCTCCGCGAACAGGACCTGTCACTTGCGACTCTGCTGCCCAAAGATCAGCGTTGCGTTTCCGGGCTGCAGATCCTGGCGAGACGCCTGTAGGCAGTCTGGTGGCACATGGCGAGGTAGTGTGTGTACAACTGCATCACCCTTTTGTCCGCCTCGTCTGCTAGGGAAATCGCGGCTGCTGCTCATGGCAGGTGCCGGAGAGGCGCCGGCCAATTCTATTGTCGTTAGTTTCATGAGCTCCAAAGTCAGTGGTAATAACTAGCGCGCCGCAACACGCGACCGCCAGTATGGCGTCAGGAACATTTGCTAGACCCCTCCATTGTGCACTTGGAGTAGGTCGGTACTGTGCACGCCGCAGTGCCCTCGACACCCTTGCAACACGGCCAAGCTCAGGTAACCTGGTTACTCGGCCGTGAAGGGCCTGCCGCAAACAAACGGTCAGCTGCCCGGCGACATCAATCCAAAACAGCAGTGCCTTTGCTGCTAAGCTCCGAACAGAGATAGCCAGTGAGCCAGTTTGTCAGATGACGAGCCGACTCTGCCCGGCCCTGCTGCTCACCGGCGCTATGGCAAGTTGCGGTCTGCTTCAGACTAGATGATTGATGCGTGAGAGGACCTGTCCGATTGACGACACCCCACAACCGAGATTGTCTAAGCCAGGCCGGCCTGCGACCCTCGTGGGAACACCCTGGCTTACAGCATCCTGGCGGCTGTCGCTCTACCACGTGGAACGCATGAGGCGTCCAGTAGAAAAACGGGGTGTCCCTTGGACTACCTCTCCAAAAGACGGCGCAGAAGCGAGTCAATCTCGTGTCGAGAAGTTGCCGTCGAGTCGGTGTAGTCGCTTCACTCTGCGACACGGCATACCAAGCCTCGCCATCGATCGGAGCAACAACGCTTCTAGAAATTCAAACTCCCTAGACGGCAAGTGATGTAGTAGCCCTTGTCCTCATGCCTGCCGCATGTGGCATAACAACATGCAGAGGGGGCTGGTGAATCGGCAAAGCGGCGCGACACGGTGAACCGTGAGTCGTATCCATGGAACGAACGCATTCGCTTTGTCGTCTGAAGATCCAAGTGCACGCGCTGACACAATTGCAGTCAACAATGACGGAAGGATTCCTGTGACGTCGCAAGTGACGATATACGCTATACGCGAACCTTCGTCTGCTCGCTGTCCACCAGGCGGTGCGCGCGAGTATTGCCTGGACGCTGCTCCTCGGAGCCATGTCCTACGACGTCGTACGAACCGCAGAGTTTGCAGCCGAGCGCGCACCTCCCAGCGGTCCCCATCCCCTGGTGGTACGATTAGATCAGACGTTCATGTTTTGTGTTTCGCAGATGCGTGGTGAGCGCAAGCGTCACACAACTGGTACATATGAGGAAACACGTCGATTCGAAGGCGCCAAGCCCTTTTCGGAAGCGATGACTGATGACGCAGACCTCTATGGCATTGCAACACCACACGAGCAGCGATTTTGTGAGCACAGCCTATCAGACGACGGCTTCATCCGTATTCCTCAATGTACCGCCAGTTGTTGCATATAGCACGCATACGCGAGATGCATCTGCTAGCGATCCTCCCTAGCCGAGGCCCTGAAACGCTTGTGAGGCAAAATTGATCGCGCGTATGTATACGTCACAAACCCCTCTGCACGCTGGAAGGCGAATACCCATCCACTGCACCGTCTTCACCGTCCTCACGACAGCGCCTTCGATAGTGCGAGACCGTGCGGATCTCAATTTCTTGTGTCGATAGCCTCACTTTGAGCTTGGAGTCCTCCCGACGAAACAACGTCATGGTTGCCACCCTGGTTTTTAGCGTCATTGCGAGCTTTGCCATCTATCAGATAATCTCCAAGTATCGGGGCCTGCAACGCAATATCGCGCTAGCAAAGAGCTCGGGACTACCTGTAGTGGTAGCGCCATGGTATACGTTCAGCATCCTATGGCTGTCGACGTTCAAGCTATGGTTGCCGTTACTGGAGAGATTTCTGCCACAATCATGGCGAGGCATGTGGTTTGAGTACGTAAATTCGACTTGACATCAGGCGAGGTATTAATTGGATATTGCAGTCTTCTGAATCCAGAATGGAGTTACATGACCGGACATGGGCCTTTCGAGAAGATGGGTATGGACGTCTTCATGGTCGCATCTCCTACCAGAAATGTAGTTTTTGTTGCAGACGCGGAAGCCGTGACTCAGATTACCACCCGCCGCAATGACTTTCCCAAGCCCCTTGAGATGTACACGTCATTGGACATTTACGGCAAGAATCTGGTGAGTACTGAAGGATCAGATTGGCGCACACATCGCAAACTTGTCGCACCAAGTTTCGGTGACAAGAACAATCAGCTCGTGTTCAACGAGACTCTCCATCACGCAAAATCGATGCTGGGATTGTGGGCCGGATCCGACGGTAATGGCAATGAGACTATTGCCGATCCTTCCGTTGCGGCAATGAACTTTGCTCTCTATGTTATCAGTGGAGCGGGTTTCGACGTACGCGTAGTATGGCCACACGAAGAGGGCAAGAAAGTGGAGGACAAAAAGAGCGAAGACTCTATCTTTGTAGGATCGGAAGCCCCTCCTGGCTACACCATGAGCTACAGGGCCGCTCTAAGCCAGCTGCTACACAACATCATGTGGACCCAAGTCATGCCACTTAAGTGGCTTGGTAAGTTCCCTCTTATTACTACTTCACCGCGTCGAGTTGTATATGTCATCTAACAATTTCTCGTAGCACGATCTCCAGTCAAAATGCATCGTGAAGTCAGCGATGCGGCCCACGAATGGGGTAAGTACATGGATGAGATCTATGAAATGAAGAAGACCCAAGTCGAGTTCGGCGAGACTCAAGCAAACATGGACATATTTGACTCTCTGATCCGCGGAAGCGGCATCACCAAGAAAGAGGGTTCAAATTTCACGAAGAGCGACCTGCTGGGTAATGCATTTGTGCTTATGTTGGCGGGCCACGAAACAACTGCCAACACACTACATTTCTCCATGGTATTCCTCGCCATGAACTGGGGCTCCCAGAAGCGGCTGCAAGACGACATCGACAACATATTTGCGGGCAAGCCCATCGACGAATGGAAGTATGAAGAGCACTTCCAAAAGCTATTCGGAAGCATGCCAGCGGCAGTCATGAACGAAACTTTACGGCTGCTGCAACCAATCATCAACATCCCGAAGTCTACTCCACCGGGTCGACCACAGCCATTGAATATCGGGGGAAAGCAGTATATGGTGCCTGGCGACGCTCACGTATTCCTCAGCGCAGCCATACATCGCAACCCAAAGTATTGGCCAACACCATCTGATGACTCAAGCAAGGACGACCTAGACCAATTCAGACCTGAACGCTGGCTCGCGGATAGCAAGCCCGATAACGATTTCGTTGACATCAACTATGACGATGAAGGGCTACGTGGACCAGCAGGCGAAGACACTTCATCTGACCTCTTTAAGCCCGTCAAAGGCTCATACATCCCCTTTAGCGACGGCTTCCGATCATGCATTGGTCGACGCTTTGCTCAAGTGGAGATTCTCGCGGTATTGGCCGCGATCTTCTCTCAGTACAGCGTTGAACTCGCAGTCGATGACTTTGCTTGTGATGAAGAGGTGGAGAAGATGCCAAAGGGAGGCAAGGAGAGAAGAGATCTATACAAGATGGCTACGGATAGAGCCCAGGACCTGATCCAGACCAAGATGGCGAGTATCATCACGCTGCAGTTGAGGGGCGTCTCGATACCAATCAGATTGATGAAGAGGGGAGAAGAGAGGTTCGCTTTCGATGTCTAAAGTAAATTGTGTCTGGCTTTGTATGTACAATATTTCGGTATACTATCTATACGGTTGGAGGTGTAATGGAACCTTGGAAGCTACCCCGCATACGTCACAACCTCGAAATACCCCACCGAAAGCGACTACGTCCGTCATAACTCCGATACAATTATTAACACAAGAACGTTTGTATACAATTGAAGCTTAAATTTCAAGTTTGAGAAGAAGCGTAACTACCCAATCCAACATACCTCAAAATGTCACCACCCATATTCCCGCCTGAAGAGCTCCAGCAAATCGTCCAAGAGGTAGCCACACTCCTCAAAGAGCGCAAAGAGACCATCTCGGTAGCAGAGACAGTAAGACCCCCCAGTCCAACTCAAAGCCACCTACTAACCACTCCAACCAGGCAGCAGGCGGTCTCATCTCTGCAGCACTCCTCTCCTTCCCCGGCGCATCGACCTACTATCGCGGCGGTCTTACCCTGTACACACTCGAGTCACGAATCGCATACTGCGGCTGGACACAGGAAACCATCAAATCCTACAGCGGCCCAACCCCTGCCATCGTCTCTGGCCTCGCCGAGCACACGCGTAAGACACTGGGAAGCACGTATACCATCAGCGAGAGCGGAACCGCAGGGCCGACAGGGGGAACGACTCGTAACCGCACACCAGGCTACGTAGCGCTTGCCGTGGCACGGGAGGGCGGGGAGACAGTGACTCGAGAAGCGGAGACGGGGAGCAGCGAGCGCGAAGCCAACATGGTGGCCTTTGCCGTGCAAGGCCTCAAGCTCGTACGCGATGTGCTCCAAGGAGGAGGTGAAGGAAAGTTGTGAATCATGTAACGACCTCAGTCTTGGGTTGATGAATCAACTCAGAAGGAGTAATTTGTGCGATAGAAGATGCATAGGTACCGAGTCTGTGGTTGTAACATGTTTCGTTGAACTCACATAATCTAGATAGGGCAAGGCAAGGAACAAATGCAAGGAAACCAGAAAAGCGCATATGTCATGATTGGCGTTGCTCGCTTCGATCCGAGACGCCCAATCCAGATTTGCGCACGCACAACACCATGGTCCATGTCGTAACTTCATCATAGCCGCCCTCTCCGCTCCCAGAACGATGATCGAACGATTTCCCTCGCTTCTAGAATCATGCAATTTCACTTCTCTCATTTCGGTAGCCACCGAGGAAGGATTCATTGACGTTCGATACGAGATTCACGATCCTTCCTAGGAAGGTTCCAAAGGTGACCCAGCAACTCGGTATCACATCGACTACGCCGCAGTCCCAAAGCGGTAATCTCAGCCGCAGCGCAACCACACCAGCCTCCCACAATTCGCTTACCCATCACCCTATTCTTCCTTCTATTATTCCCACGAATGCCGTTTGACGTGTTTCATTGGCGTGATAGCCGCCCAGATGCTGCCCAGTTTGTTCAATGCACGGCTGGGGCGTGCAGGTAGGATCTTTGCGGCACGGTACCTAGGCTTCTTTCCAAGGTTCTTGACCCGCCTTCGCGGACGTTGCCAAGTTTTGAGCGACTCCTTGCATGCGTGAAGCGATAGGCTCGTTTGATACTGTGCCGCTGGAAGCTTGCAAGCGGAGGATCATGCGGAGGATCAAGGAAGGTCGGTTACTTGCTTCGAAGGATGGGTGTAGAAGCAGGCTGGAAGGTTGGCGTGGAGTCGGTCGGGACTTTTTGGCGCCACGTGTGGTACTATGCAGCCCTATCTGTATGCAGAACTTACTGCATGGGGAAGCTGATACTTGGACTTCGTGACGAGACGGCGACTATCGCGGTCCTGGGGTACAGACTCAACTCTGAGGTCATGGTGTGGATAGCGTTGGGGTTGATGTGGCGTAGCTGTTTGAGAAGGTGACGTATGGAAGGGGTAGCGGTCAGCTGGCCTTCTGAAGATCCGGTGTGACGGTTGTGCTAGTGCTCTGATTTGGTACATGGAAAGAGTACACCGAAACTGTAATGCTTACATGCTGACATGCTTACATACGGACATTCTTTGTCCGCAAAGCGGAGACAGAGAGTCCGACAGTGCGTGTTGAGAACTTGCACATTCATCATGCACAACCGCAAGTTGCTGGTTGTACCATTCACACTGATGAGTCTACGGACATACGCAATGTACCAGACATAGCCCTTCTGATTGAAGGTCATTGATGGTCACTGACGCGCTTCACCAGCACTGCGACGTCTTCACAGGATGGCTGTATACGCGAAGTAGACTTCTTAACCAGCGTGCCATACTACGTTTCTCTAGTACAGACATCATCAGCTATGTTTCCAATATATCCACACATGCAGATGTTCCCTCTTCAGCCCTTCGTGCAAGCGATCCCGCAGATGCAAATGCCAATACCAATGCCACTACAACCAATCCCTCTACTTGCACCGCTACCACCTCTATTACCACCGCAACAGCACTTCCAGCAGCCAGTGATCCTCCCACCTCCACCCGCTCTTCTGCATCCCCAGCCCTTCATACCACCTCCCCCCTTACCAGTCCAGAAAACCCTCTACATCCTCTCCTACTCGACCGAAGTCCTCAAACATCACCCAAACGCCGAAGCACAACTCCTCCAACACACACCCGCCGGCGTCCCAGTCCTCCTCACAATATACTGCCATAAATGGCGTGCCCCACCCCGCGAGATATGTGAAAGGTATACCGGCGTAAGTCCGCAAGTGCAACAGTTTATACTGGGCAGTCGGACGGCGATGGGGGAAATGTGAGTTATTCACCCTTCGCCCTTCTATATTTTCCATTACCATACTGTTTGGAACAACTCAGGTTCCTAGGTAGCAGACGGCTGGCTGATCTGAGACACTATAGTAACAAAGCCATCACCGCTATAGCGAACTATCTCAATGCTGGAAACCAGATCGCATCGATACAGACTACATGCCACGCAGGTACACATCGAAGCGTTGCGGCAGCGGAGATTGTAGCGAATGAGATGAGGAGGAGGGGTGTGAGTGTTGTGGTCAGGCATGCACATCGGAGAAGGGGGGTTGGTGATGCACGATAGGGCTAGATGGATGAGGATACAATGGGTAGGCTTTTGGGATGAGTGTTAGGGCTTCTGCAGAGCGGACATACCAGGATGCAGTCTATCCCTGGAGGCTTTGGATTGTTTCTCGGTATGCAATCGGTCGTTTTGGACGAGACACTTGTCTGATTCCATGATGTATGTACGAATTGTCTTAGTGAGATTTATGTCTGAGACACATTTTGGGTTGCCGTATAAGAACCGACGCGATGTGCTCTCGTAAACATCATACCAATATTTAGAAAAGCTGCAACTGTTTCTTCAAGCCAACAAACTGTCAACCAAGATAACACTACACCAAAATGCCCAGACGAAGGAGGCGCCGAGGAAGAAGAGCATACAATCGCTTACCAAATAGACGCAATGACCGTAACCCAAGCCCCGACTCACCATCGAGTGGTAGCCAAACGTCCGGTACCAACACCGAAACGACACCCGACAATGCGTCTTCATCGGCCTCCGCGACATCACATACCAACATCGAAACAACACCCGACAATGCGTCTCCGTTGGCCTCTGCGACCTCGACTACCCCCGACTCTAGACCTAGACACGCGACAATCCCGAGCCCATATCACGGTAACGCTAGCCAAGCTACAGACGCACGTGGCGAACCAGTTGCCGAATTGAACAACGATGTCTTTGAGGATGGGCCTCGTGCGCCAAGGGATGCTGCGGAGATGAAATGGTACTCACCGCTTTTCACGTCGGGCCTTTCTGGGGTTGCTGATACGCAGGCTGCATGTGAAGCTTTTATGTGGAGAGCCATGCGTTCGTCGGAGCAGGCGTCAAGGGAAGAGGAGGAGGACTGTAACTTTTGGGAACAAGTATCTGTGTTATATCTTACCTAAGTACACATGTATGTGCTAGACTTTGGGACTAGAATGCAAATCTTACGATACGAATACTACTCAAAGTGAGACCATGAAATGTACAGCTGTGGATGCCGACGTACGTCATATAACAGGACATATGTGGGGCTTAGAGATGGATTGATAGTAAAGATAATCTAAGAACCCTTTGAGCCACATGATTATCATCTGCAACACGACAGAATGAAGTTCATAAATGCCTTACTTCGTAACCACTTCCTTGTCCTCATCAGCATTTGGTGGCCAACACTTCCATGGGTCTCGCCCGTGGTCAACAACCTGCCGACGAAAATCTTCACCACCTTTATGCATACAGCATATCCTTTTTTCAAGATCGTCAGTTTGTTCTTTCTTCAAGATCTTACCCCTTGGTCGCCCAACGATGCAGCGCTTTTGCTCGGGGTTGGCAGTGAGAGCGACGGCGAAGTCGTCCATGCTGTTGAGTTTGTCTACGTGTTCTAGCAGCCAGGTAAAGCCTCCATCTTCCAGCATCTTGATGAATTCGTCGTAAGAAACAGGGTCTGGTTTGGCGCGAGGAAGTGGCGCTTTCGCTAGGGTCTCCCGTGCTGGGTGATCTGATTCCTCGACTGGAGCTTCCGAGACGGCATAGACCTGAGGTGAACTTGGGAGCTCGTAAATAAGCTCGCCGATCCAGTGTAGGTCGCTGTATCTCTTCATAGCAGCATACATGGTTTTCCTGGCTTCAGTGAGGGTTGATCTCAGCTCTTCGAGGTCATATTCGGATGGTGCTGCAGTTGAACACTCGTTCACGGGTGTACCGTCAACTTCAAAAGGGTCGAGTGGGTTCAGTGCATGTGCTTGCTGCAGGTCCTTCCTTTCGTGAACGCTCTTAAAGCTATCAGATCGAACTTTACCATTCGGCGTAACCGATGTTTTCGTGGGAGAGGTGGCGAGCGCAAGAGCTGGATGTTGGGTTGCGTGAGGCATTGCGGGAGGTCTCTTGGTTCTGCGATGTCGGTGTCTGCCTTTTGGTTCCGGATGTAAGGAATGGAGGAGGGAGTTATATATCTGGATCGCAAAAGTCTGTCACAGTGGCTGACAACAGCAGATCCGTTGGCATCTGAACATATTTTGTCTGCATGGCTGCGCTGCATCATACTGACTCAACTTCCAGCGTGGGAGAAGCTCTGGGGTCAGAGATGACTGTTGTCTCCGTAAGACTTCTGGAAAAGTTAAGTAGTGCCATTGCGTAAGTGTTGCGTTGACATCTCTCAACATGCTGGAAGGGTTAGTGTGAGCAACAGGCGCAAGAAAGACTACGCGAGGTATGGGTAGTTCGACACGACGGCGACTTTACGGCCACGTTGTAGACAGTTGTAAAACAGCCCACAGATCTTTCATGCAACGAAGTTCAAGCTGATGCGAAGAACAATAGGATAAGTGACACAGTTGACGATACTTGAAGTGCTCATAGACTGATGACCAATGTGACCACGATGCCGTTGACACCAGGCTGGCCACTCGCTCCATCATCTAGTACATGCGGACAAACCTGGAATCCCACTTTCTCGTAGAAAGCTCTTGCGCTCGTATTTGACTGCACCATGTCAAGATGGGCCCCCTTCGCACCCAAAGTTTTAACTGCACCCAGGAAATGCTGTATGAGCATAGAACCCCACCCCTTCCGCTGATACTCAGGCAGAATATCGATATGTAGATGCGCCGAACATTGCTCCAACACCTGCGGCCAAGGCAGCAGCATACTACAGTCCGCATCATATACAGCCTTTCGAAAGTGCCTAGCGTCTTCTCTTTCCATCCGCGAATCATTGGTCTGGGCATCCGGAGGTGGCACAAGTTTCGGATCGATAGTCGGAGTGAACACGTCGCGCCAGCGCTGCGCGAAAGACGCTGTATCAGCGGCGCCGATACAATAACCCACCACACGTCCGTTACCGTCATCTAGTACGTAGCATGTTTCGGGTGTTAGATCAACGTAGGCTTTGTACCAGAGACGTAAGCCTATGGTGCGCGCTGGCTCCCAGTCAAGACCTGGGTCGATAGTTTCCAGGAACTGTGGCTTTCGTCAGGATGACAGTGACGAATGAATCGATGCTGTGACGCATACCACGTGGAGTCCGTCTTTATAATCGGCTGATGTATTATACGTTCGGACAAACGGGGTTTTCGTTGCCATGTTGGATTCGATAGCGCAAGCGAAGGCTAGCTCGTTGGTAGACTGTTCGTATGGGGGGTGATGTTTCTGGCCCGTGAATAGGTGAAGTACTGAGAAGGAGGACGAGATTATGCGATGTTGTTATGTTTCATTCAGGCAGCAGTCTGAGAACAATGGCAACCAGCGGGGAAGAGGGTTCAGCTTGCGCTCGCTCAATGATTGGCCGCGCATTCTCAGATCGTGTAAGCAATATATTCGCCTGGGCATCGATACGGGGCAAGTTTCCAGATGGCGGTCTTCTATATGTGCGAGTCAGGTCCCGCGTTTTGGCAGAGACCTCTCAGGGTCGAGCGCGAAAGACAGAGAGAAGACGCGCCCCTGCGAAGGATGGACGAAAGAACGAACCCTGGCACTAAGCCACTTCTAGCCTAACCCGTCGTTGATGATGTCATCCCCAGCCTTCCTACCTGGTACACGCGCATCCTATGAAAGGACAGCCTACATCCTCATCAGCTATGAAAACACCTGTCGTGGAAATGCATACTCACCCACAGTCGGATAGCCAGCGCATTTGGTGTATGGCGGTACCTGCTTCAAGCAATTGAGTCGCCCTGCGCCGCAGTCTTGCTTGCAGTCAGCGCGTCGCGCACCTTCAACGTCGGAGAGCCGGAGACTCATATATGCGCTTACTTTCGACTTCACATGGCCCGGTGTACGGAGGATAGTTTCCAAGCTCGTCGCAATCCGTCTGCCGGATCTCGTTGCTTGGGTGTAGGCCAACGACGCATGCGCCGAACACTACGAGGTTGAAGACTGCACGTAGCAACATCGTTTGCGGAAAGAGAAAGGATGTATTGGGAGAGATTTTTAATCTGTTGTCTTTTGCATGTCCTGACAGAGAGAGTCATGCTTCGACTTATACGGTACCGTGGAATTACCCGGATATGAGTGCTCGCTTGCTCCCTGGCGGATACGAGGACAAAGAAAATCTTGCGGAGCACGAGGCTAATTTGCAGATAAGATGCTGATTGTGTTGCTTTAATCTAATGAGTGAAAGTCCATTTGGTGACGGACTTCAGAGGAATGAGAACGTCCCCAACAACAGAGATGTAACGTTGGATGGGAGTGGCCACAACGAGTCAAGGCCGTCCTCAGATGCGGTTGCGACAGCAGTCCTCACAAACGTTGAAATAGCAGTATCTTCACTGCAAGATATACTTGTGATGGCGTGCATCGCACATCTCGCACCTGAAGCCTCTCCTGGGTGCGCCATGGAAAATGCGCTGAAAGCGTCGCGAATGCTCGCATTCATGATTATCCTGCAACTCGGCAGCCACCTTGTCAACACACAGACGCCACTCATCAGGAAGTATGTTCGGCCCAGTGTCTCCCACGATCTCTTCTGCACGCTCTACGATGCGATTAGTCTCGCCCCATAGTACCAACAACCCCAAAATCGCCCTCAACAAACGACCCATGCGGCCCCAGCGCATAAACCTGCGGCATATCCGCCCTGGCCACCTCCTCGAACGTCCTCCCATCAAGCCCCACAAGAATACTATTCGTCCCCTCCTTGTTAATCGTGATCGTAATCACAATGCCATCATCCTCCTCCGTCGCACCAGGCCTCTGAATGAAAATCGGCTCCGTAGGACAACTCTCGCCATTCTGCGGTACCCACGCTTTGAACGTGCCAGTCCACCAATCAGACTTGAAGAGGTGGCCGTAGAAAGACGCGTGTGGCATATCGACGCCGTTACCGAGACGCCCGATAGGAACATCTGTGCCTGGAGCGGAAATACCGTTTCCGGATACGCCGTAGACGAAGCGGTAGTTTGGGTCCATGGATGCGGCTTTGGAGATACGAGGTAGTTCCGCCATCATGTCTGGAATAGCGGCTTTGACGGTGCCGCGGGCGACGACGGCGGGATCGCGCGTGTTGACGGCGGAGAGTTCGTAGCGGACGAGGCGGCCCGTCTGGTAGGGTTTGAGCGGGTTGATGACGTTCGAGATGGCGTACTCGTGGTACGGGTAGTGTTCGGCCTTGTAGCTCGCGATGTCGACATGGACGTTCGTGTGTCCCGTTTTGGGGTCGACGTAGTCGTAGGCGTTGGCTGTGTGGAAGAAGTAGAAGTTGGGGACTTGGTAGGATGCGATGCTGTAAAGTGTTAGTAAGTCAGATTGGAGATGAAAAGAGAGAACTTACACCTTGCCATCGGCCTTGTCTAGGACGTAGAAGTACACAGGGGAGTCGTGCTCGCATACCATCGCCTCGACGAGGGTCTTGCTCGGATTACTGAGATCCAATATAACAGGCTGGTGGCATGTTAGATTCGATCCACATCCCGCCGCTCCACCCCTTCTGAACTACTACTTACGTTCCTGACAAATACAACATACTTGTCCGTCATAGCAAGAGCATGCGTGTAGCACGGCTTACACGTCAGCGCCGACTTCCACAACAGACGCGCCGGATTCGCCACCACATCCAACGCAAAAATATACATAATCCCCGTCGCGTCGATCAAGTAGTTGTACGTCTGTCCTCGCTTGCGATCATGGACGGGATGAGCACAGCAACCTGTTCCAGCGAGCTCGGGATCGATGACCGCATGAGAGAGTAAACGCTTTGGCTCGAGCGTCTTCGCATCGCAGATTTGCATGCAGTTCCAGTCCGTGTGAACGAGAATCTATGTCTCTTGGTGAGCTTCGTCGCGTTCTTCTGGCATGAAATGGAGATGTGGATAGTCTTACCTCCTGCGTAGCCGGATCTTCCGCCTTGACACCCCTCGAATTCGGATTCTTATCCTCCGGTAGATGCATACCACGTCTCGGCTGAACATGAACATTAAGAGCATCTGGTTCGATGGAGTCATGAGGCAGGAAAACGGTTTGCTACATCCATCCGAAAACCAGTCAGTCTTCCCATCACTTCTCGTGGATAACCATGACTGGAGGAGAGGATGATCAGACTTACACGCGCTCCAAGTAATTTCGAACACGGATCCTGGGCTTCGAAAAGAGGCGTGTTGGGATTCGGTCCTACCCAGGAGTTCTTGACGTAGCCGTCTCGCTGCGCGGCGCGCGTTATTCCGTTGGAAGTGTAGCGACTCATGTAATACACGCGACCGTCAGTCATGCGAAATTTGTGGAGGAGGGCCAGGCCGTCGAAGAGGTGCTGGATGATGACTCGGGGTGTGGAGTCGTCTTCGGAGGTGGGGACTGTGAAACGGCCTACGCCAACCCTGTGGTGAAGTTGATGTTAGTTGGGGATTTAGGGCAGATGTGAAGGGTGGAGGGTGACGTACCGAAGGAAAGAGCCATGGAGCCATTTGGGCCAGGCGCCGCTGAGCTTGCACTCCACCTCCGTCGTCGTTTCTGGGACATCTTGAAAGTACGGCGGAGCGTATTTGAGTTCTTCCGCTGTGATGATGTCCCATCGGTAGCCTTTTGGCTCTTGTTCGGGTGCCATTTCAAGATTGGGGAGAAAGTGTTTGTCGAGTGTAAGTAAAGATGTATTGTAATTGCAAGACACTGATGAGGATCCGATGTTGATGAAGCTTCGAGGTGGTGTACGGTGCTTTATATATGCTCTTCATTCTTCCATCGCGGGATACAACGAAGCCATGATCGTAAGCATTCAATCACTAGAGGGCCGATTCCATTTCACCGACAAGCAGACAAGGCCGTCAAGTTGGAACTTGAAGCATGGTACAGCTCTATACCGCTTCCAATCTTACCTATACAATGTGCCAAACCCGGTTAAGTGTATGAATACATGCAGGAGCACGCAGTAAAATAATCAGTGCCCAGACTCCCACCACGGTTTCGGGACAGACTTCCACCTCCACCCCTCCGCCTCCCCCACCCACCCCTGTCGCTTACCAACGATACTGCATGGCTAGCTGCCACGTACATTCACAAAGGAGATCAAAAGCAGCCTGAGTAGGTGCGTAGACTCGGTGCTTTGCAATCCTCGTTTTCCAATTGGGCGGCGCCGGCGGATGTCGGTGTCCAAACTGACATCCGATCCGGATGACAGTATCGTCAACTCCGTTCCGTGTACTGCCAAGTTTATTTAGATTTACGCAGGGACTCTTTTGCGGAGGATATGCAACGGCAGCGGTTAGTACCGTCGGAGGCTTTCTGAAGGCTACCCCCTGCATGTATCTAGCGGGTTCAGCTCAGCCACCACGGCCGCTATGCAGGATCAGTAATCTAAAAGGTCGGCCGTCTGCAGGGTATGGAAGTCTTGATACTCCATATGGTCGAAGTAGTGATGGTAGGAGATTAAACGTTCACTTCCATCAGTCAAAAGAACTATTCGTGCGATAAACCTAACATATGATACCACTCTACATCACCATAATCCTTCTCCCCCTCCACATCCACCATCCCATCTCCATCACCATCGCCATCACCATCGCCATCACCATCGTCATCACACACTCCACCTCCTCCTCCTCTCCACCCCCATAACTCCCCGCTCAACCATACCCCTCGCAACTCCTCCTCCAATCGCCTTGTTCCATTCCTTATACTCCGCATACTCCTCCTCCGGCATATCGTCGTGCAGGCCGCCCTTCTCCAAACCCCCAGCATCAAGCCAAGCGCCAAGATCCAAAAGGACTTCATCTAGAAAGTTGGAGAAGGTGCTATCGCCTGGTAGGTCAGATATGTCGCTTTCGCTTTGTGTGTAGAGAGGGCTGTGGACGAGGGCGAGGGGATTGTCGGTGCTGTAGGCTGAGCTTGGAGTGGGGCTTGGTGGTTTGGTGTCGTTGTCTTGGATCTCGATGTCTTCGGGGGTGTTTTTGTCGATTTTGCCATCGCGTGAGGATGCAGACTGCTCAGTGTAGTACACCTCCACACCCTCCCTATCCTCCATACCATCTTCTTCGCAAGAATGTATGCTATCCCTCCTACTCCTACTCACCAACGGCGACGCCAGTGGATTCATATCCCAACGTGCATCGTCTGGATCCCAGGATGTAGATGCAGTACCGTCCCACTCTCGCTCTGTCTCGTTGTATTTCCTCGCGGCTGCCCTCACCCTGAGGCCCAACCGTATCTTCTCAAGCGTCGATGGCGAAGGCGGGGCTACCTCTTCTACTGGAACACCATCGAGTTCGCGTTCCCACTTGCAGAACCGACAGTTTACCGCTAAACAACTCTGCATGTTCTTATGTTGAAAAAACTTCTCTTCGTGCGTGGGCGTCATCGGAATGGATGTGGTTAGGTGTGAAGGTTTTAGGTCTTGTGTGTTCGTGTGAAGATTGATGTAGGTGGTTATGCAGTAACAGGGTTGATACTTTGTAGGAATTTATATGGGCACAGTGAGTACAATGTCTTGCAAAAATCATGTATCCAAAGAAGATACCAGTAAGACACTCCAGAGTTGCTGTCTTGGTATTTGTTATGGGTCAAGTGTGAAGTCTTTGGTTCGAGGACAAATGATGCCACCCACTCACGTGCGCATGTCTTGAATACCGGGAGACAATGGCATTGATGACCGGGCTTGACCCTTAACCAGTGAGTCACATCGGCGGTACAGTCAATACTGGAGGAGATGTCGGTTTACTATGGTATCATTCTATATCTCGCTCAACTATCTAACATACACTCGCTCGTACATAGAATTAGTCTGCTGCCCCCAACCTCCACCATCCACCCCCAGCCCACCCATGGATACCAATCTAGCACCTATCTACAAAAGCATACTTCCCCGCATGCTCTCAAGATCCCTCCCTCCATAATGCTGCAAGCGCCTAGCACGCACAAAAACATGCCAACGCTCACACGCACTCCATTCGCCAAATACGCTCGCTCGCTCAGCCATGTGTGAATCAGAAATGCTTCTTCAAAGAAAGCCAAAAACATGTGTGAAACTCCGGGGTATAGGATACTTTCTCCCAACCGCTAAAACGCCAGATGGAAAAAGCAACAAATCAAAAGTGTGGATATAATGGTCCAGAGGTGAGATGGATATTTCGATGATACATCGCGGGGAAAGAGAGAGATTCTTCTTCGAAAGAATGCAGATGCTTAGTACTAGAAGGCAATATTAGGGAACGGGGGTTAGGACCAAGCCAGGATCCAGACGCGAAGTGAAAGTTGGGGGTGAATAAGTAGGTTTCGCTAACGTTGATTGCATGATGTTGCTGTCGTTCGTTTGGAAACAAGAGGTATCGATCAGGTCTGCGCCGGTCCGTCGAGGTGAATTGTCCGATTTGCAAGTGCCTATCTCCAAATTGGTCTGTCTCCTACGCTTGACTGGCGACCACTAACACGGCTTGAAGTGCGACTTTCGGCCAAGCTATCAAGCCTGCTGCTGGAGCGTCCAGGAGGGGTCGACTTAGCAGGTGTGGTTGACTTGGTGGCCTCGGAAGTGGATGAGGTGCGCTGTCTAGGTGTAGGTAACAGACTGCTGCGACGACTGGCTGCGGCACTCGGAGGGCGTGATGCGCGACGGGCCGCCGGACTTTCTTCTTTGGCAGGGCTCTTGCCGCTTTCTACTACTGTTGAGACACGACGGCTAGACGCTGGCGTACTTGTACTTGAGGAAGACATGGGCGTTGATCGTATCGGCAGCTTGCCCTTGGCAGGAGTAACGGGAGAGGAGTTCATTGGGCTTGGCATCAATCGAGCAGAGCGCTGCTGCCCTGGAGTAGTTGATGGAGAACGGCTGGATGCAGTCGGCGAAAGAGCTGAGGAGCGACTCAATGGGCTTCTGAGGGGTATCGATGAACGGCTTGCTGAGCCCAGTCGCGATCCGTCGGGTGATTCGTCTTTTCGGAACGGCGAAGGTGTGGTCAGAGTCAACGGCTTAAAGTTGTGCCCGACGACAGTATCGCGCATGTGCGTGTCCGAGTTCCAACGAGGCTTGGGCCCAGGCCTATCGGTCGGCGTCTTTGCGCGTGCTTGACTAGCTGCAGTGCCAGCCATGGCGCGGGAAGGTGTAAAGTCCAAACGTGCGGAACGCTCAAGTGTAGATTTGCGAGAAGCGACACTCTCAGCACCCAGTGGTATGCTGGAGTATCGGCGGTTGGGAGGGGCCGACGATTTCAAGCTCGCAACACTGGACTGACGAGGCTTCTTGCTTACCGGAGTAATGGAAGGCCGCTGTCCACTACTCTTACGGCTCATGACGACGCTTGAGGCAGGGGATGTGCCTGGTGTGTCAAGGCTTGACTGTGGTAATGAGCCCTCTGTCAGTACGGTGGAGACCGAGTCACGAAGCTTGCGCGATGTAGTGAAGTCGTTCAAGATGATGTCTGTGTTTCCAGTCACGTCTTCCAAGTCCTCCACCTTTGCGCGGACGTCTTTTTGGATACGCAGGATCTCACCGTTGACTGTGGACCTGTGCTTCATCTCGATATCGATGAGCTCAAGCACACGCCTCATAGACGGAGGGTAGTGATCTCGCTTGTCTTTGTAGGTGGCGATGCGCGTAGCTAGTTTCTCCTCGTCGCTGTCTTCGATGGCCTGCTGCAGTCTTTCGATGCTCTTCATGCACGAGTCGTACATGGCAGCAGCCTTGCTGTGGGCTTGACGGAAGCTGTGCACCCATTTGTCTTCGCCCAACTCTTGCCTCAGCGCGTCTGCGTCGGCTTCAAGCTTAGCCTCTTCCTCTTCTAGCGATTCCTTCCTCCGTACCAGTTCGTCACAGGCGGAAGGAAAGATGGTGCTCGCGCGCATCTGGAAGGCGCTGAGTCGCATAGGGAGGAAGTCGAGCGAAGCACGCAGTGGCTGTAGCTTGGCGAAGAGGGCTAGCAGTCGCGAATTCTCTTGTTCGATTTGCGGGATGGGCGAGGTGGGCGAGACGATGGATAGACTGGGCGGCATACTAAGCCGCTTGCTGTTGATTATCGACTGCTTCCGGGGAATTACCTCAACGACGGTTTCGAGCTCGGAAATGTCAAACTTCTCGGGGGCTTCGGCGACTGAGTCGGAGATGACGCGGTGTCTGCGCTCCTCCATCTCAAAGATCAGACGACTGAGGTTTCTGACCTCGGCGCCGATTTCGCCAAGCACGTTGTTCCACAGCTCTTCCCACTCCATGGCGACCTCGACCTGGTTCTTGATGTTCTTGAGCGTCTGCTTGATCTCGCCCCAGTTCATGACGATGTCCTCCATCTGGCTGACAAGCGTCGTCTGGTCTTTTGTGGGCAGGAGCGCAATGTCGGAACGCGACTGCAGGTCTTCTATTGCGCTAATGTAGACGTTGACGAGCCCTTCGAACTTGCCGATGGCGGCATCCACCTCCTCCAGGCCTTCTCTTCCGGCAGCTGCGGCCCACTCTACGTCATCGTCGGCGTCGAGGCCGCTGAGGACCTCTTTCGTCTTGGATATCCATAGGCGGATGTCGTTGGCTGCCTTGTGGAGTGCGCGTCCGGCCTGGGTGGAGGTCGGGAGGGCGGTGATTTCGGAGGCGATGGTTGTGGGCGGCAGCTTCATCGAAGTCAGCTGCTGGATCTGGTTGGTGAAGCTGGCCTTGGAGAGGGTGTAGATGGAGTTGGCGCGGGGGTAGTGGCGCTTCTCGAAGTAGGACGCGATGTCGATGCCATTGTTGTCGTCGAGGACGGATGGCTCCTCTTCGGGTACGGGGGCGGGTAGGGGTGGCGTGTCTTTGGGTGGGGGAGTAGGCGCGGCCATGGGCTCTGGCTCGGCAGGTGCGGTGGGCTCAGGGTCGGCAGGCGCGACAGGTTCTGGTTTGGCAGGCGCGACTGTGGGTGCTGGTTCGGCGGGCGGTGCGGGCGCGGGTTCGGGTTCAGCAGCGGTAATGGTGCCGCTGAGTGCTTTTTCCGACTTGGTGACGTCGGGCAGGCGGTACTTTTGCAGGTCGAGCTCTATTTCGGCTTCTGACTCAGATGGGAGAACTTTATCGCTGGTGCTGACGACGCTGCTGTGGTCGCTGTCAAAGTCGGGCTCCATCACCAGCGTGGGCACGCTCTCGCCGGTCGACTGGGGCACGAGCGGCGTCTCTCCAGCTGCGGGAGCCTGACCAGCCTTTCCGGACCACGCAGTACCGCGGCGCTCGACTTCGAGGCTGCGGGCTTTGCGGAACTCGTCCAGGCGGCGCAGGCGGTCCTCCTCGATGCGGCCGACGTCGACGGCGCTCTTGTTGTTGGTGTCGGCGATCTGGTTGAGGAATTTCATGCGTGCCAGCAGGCCCGGGGAGACATTTCTCGCGAGTTTGGTGGTGCTCTCAATGTGGGCGGGCGTGTGCCGAAGGGGTTTGGGCGAGGATGACGACGTCGTGGTCGTCGGTGGTGGGTTCGGCGGTGTCTTCGCTGGCAAGTCAACGGCAGTCGCGGCGGGGCTGCTGTCGAGAACTGAAGGCGGCGCGGCCGTGTCGCTCATTGAGCATGTCTGTGTGGACCTCGAGGATGCCTCCAGGTCGCGTTCAGACAAAAGAGGAGGCTGCGCAGGACTGGTATCGCTATGCACGGATCAAAAGATCAATCGGGAGATGAATCGACGTTCTTTGGGTTGGCGCCGAACTCGCGTTAGCTTAGTACTTAACGCGTTGCTTCTGTTTAACAACAATGTCAGTGTGGCGCATCAACAATGAAAAGGTTTACAGTGCTTGCGCGAGTGGTGTGTATCCATTGTGTGTATTTGGAGGAGGCGTTCCATAGGTCTAGAGACACCCGTTCACAAAACGTCCCGCTTGTGTCTCACCGGGCGCCGCTGTCCCCAATTTCCGCCAGCAGCCAGCTCCCCCCTGCTATCAGTGCTTTCATTCCCACTCATTCCTCTCATTGGCACTCAAGGTGCAACGCCTCGGTCTGTGCCACCCTTTCTAGACGCCTCGGTCGTCGATCTTATCGTTTGTGTTATACACGTTCACTATGTGCTATGCATGGTCATGTGCTCTCTACCCCGTATCGTGGTGGATGCGTCCCCGGTCCTTTGAGCTGGACGGACTTGGATTGAATGGGATTTCCGATTGAGGACCTATTATACATTGGTACACATTATTTACATTCCGACTTGACTGTATATAACACTATAGATCTGCAAGCCGCAGGTGCAAAGGGGGTATCTATCTCAAGCCGCCTCCTATCGGCACGCTCTGAGCGGAATGGTAAAAGAGCCCTGCTTCCAACCAGGGAATACTCTTTGAGGAAATTCTCTATGGTGTGGAGTTGAGATTTGGGTGGACATGAGCTTCGTGCAAATTAGATAAAGGGTTAAGTGGGAAACATGGACAAGAAATGAAAGAAGGGTGAGATCCATGAATACTTTGCCATAAGGCCACTTCACAGCGCCTCGTAATTCGGGTCGATCTGTAGTGTAGGGGTTCTCGTTTGGTTCTTCTGCTTTTGCCATTCCGACGTGATTTCCTCACGCACGCCCTGGCACCATTGCAGGATGGCAGCATCGAACTTCTTCCACGCTTCTGCGTCTTCGCCGTGAACCACATCCATGACATCAACGTCAAGTTTGATGTCCCAGCGGAGCTCGGCGGCTTTGACCCAGTAGCGCAGGTTGTCAGCGCAGCGATACGGCTTGGCTGTGTCGGTGTGGTACGTCTTGATCTCTTCAAAGTGTCGTTTTGACTTTCGGACGAGAGTGTTGTGGAGATGTACGAGGCGCAGTCCGTTCTGTAGTGCGGCCAGGAAGGGTGTTGGGAGTTCGGAGTCAGCAGCGCTGGTCCACTCAGGCAGGGGCTCTGGATTGCTGTCAAACGACTTGAGGAAGAGCAGCTCCCTCTCGCGTTCTTTGCCCGTCCAGTCACCCTCGCGCCACGACCAGCTTTCTCTTTCTGCAAGTTCCAAGCGCTCCTTCTCCTCTTCCGTGTCGAGCAGTGTGCCGATGTCGTCAACCCACTGCTTAAGTTGGGTGACTTCATACGGCTGCACGCCGTTTCCGAAGTTGCGAATGGCGAGACGTTTCAGTACCTCGAGTGTATCGTATAGTTCCTTTCGGATCGTCCGTTCCGACTTGATGGCGTAGAGTCGTTGTGGTTCTTCGTGTGCGGTGTAGTAGTTCTTCGCGGCGCGGATCGCGAGGGTGGTGACGTCCAAGAGATTTATGCCTTGTACTTCGTGCCAGCCTGACGCTTCTTCGCCACCGTTCTTCGCGGTCTTTCCGTCCGGCTGAACATCAGAGAAGCCCTTCTCGAGTTCGTGTAGATGCTTCATAGACTCGGCCAGCGATTCGCGTAGTTCGCGACGCAGGACAGTCATATCAGGCGGCGGCGGGACGTAGACGGGGTTGTTCTTGTAGGTGCTGACAGTAGGCGGGAGCATCATGGGCTCGGGGTCTTCCCACTGCATGGACGCCGTCTCGTCAAGGGGTGACTCAACGAAGCCCACTGGGTCATTCATCCCGTCTGGTGACGCCAGCGACATCGTCGAGAAGTCGGCATCGAGGCCAGGCGACATTGGTTCGTTGCCGCTCGCTGTGCGCGATCCGGGCTTGCGGCCTTTGGCCACGCGTCCCGTCGCAGTGTCGAGCAGGCCAGTCCGCGCGAAGTAGTACTGGAGATGTGCGATGGTGCCCAGGTTCATGACACTCTCTCTGTTCTTGGCCGACTTGGAGAATTCGGTGCCCTCGGGGCGCATGTAACCACGTCGCCTGCCGCCATCGGAGAGGCGCGAGCTCACTGAGCGCGCCGACGAGACAGACGACGCGGTTGAGACAGAGCGGTCGAGCGGGGGAATTGCGCCGATGGCCAGCGATGGGGTTGCCCACGGGTCGGGCGAGGTTGAACGTGCGGGTGGGGAGTTGGGCGTGTCCATGGTGGTTGACAGGGGTGGCAGGTGCAGGGCCGTCGCAGTCGTGAGACTCCTTATCAGCAGAGAGATTCGGTGTTTTCGAATCCTAGGCATTTACGGAGCGGTGGCGGGTTATCTAGCACTGCTCTTGTTTGCGGAGCCTCCTGGGCAATGTGCGGTTGTTGCTATGTCAGTCGGGGTTGCGATAGGGGGCGTTTGATTAGAGGTTTCAGTAACGGGGAGCGACGCGAGATTGTATCCGAAAACAACGCGTGACTAGCGGCACCACATCGCCCTGAGCGTCCTCACCGATGCAATCTCCGTATAGCCGCGAACGCATGTCATTGCGATTATCCTTTGATCTGAACAGGTGTCAAAAGCAAATTCTCCTTTGCGGCGCCAGATGCCTCCCGCCCGCCTAAGGTTGCTTCTGGCCCCGCAATCCAGGTGAAAGCTCAAGGGTTCCTTCCCGAAGTAGCGTGTACCTTTCGCAATAACGATGACGTCGCACGCCTGCATGAGCATACACCCTATATTACAAGCAGACATTTGCATGAATTTGATCTAACAGACACCCCTCTCGCAACAACCCCACTCACATGAGACGATTCTTTGCAACTACAGCCAGAATGTCAAGCAAGCGAGTGCGTTGTCTGCCCACGTCACTAGTGGCAAAGCTGATGTAGCCACTCAGATCCAGTACAAAGTCGAGGGCGAGGTGCAGGGCGTCAACTTCCGATCCTTCACGCAAAAACAAGCAAAGAGTCTCGGTGTGACGGGCTTCGTGACCAATGCATCCGATGGGAGTGTGAGTATTTGACTCATACATGCGTCGACCACCACTCACACCAGGCAGGTCCAAGGCGAGGCTCAGGGCAGCGAGGACAAGATCAAAGAGTTCGTTCAACACCTGAACAAGGGACCGTCGGCTGCATCAGTCTCAAAGGTTGACCATTCGGACATGTCGACCAAGGACGGTGAAAGCGGTTTCAACGTCCAGTAGTTGGTACTCGGCTCCCCAAACACAACCTTGGAAGACTCAACACACCTGCCGGCACTGACATGAACCAACATTTGCCAATCATGTATGTCCTGCGCTGCCGTAGCCCATGAATGGCATGAAAAGAATAGTGTAATGTCATGCATCATTTCAAGTGCGATATCGGGCATTTCCAACCACAGGCTTTGTCTTGGGCACGCTGGCTACCTAATCATTATGATTGAGCTTTGGTGCAGCAACATATGTACATCGCGCCATCGCGCACCGATAATATACTTGCTCAAAAAGCATCCTGCTCGTGACTTGCCGTGCGCACGTTCTTGCCGACTTGACGGCAGTCTTCGCCCTTTCTCAATCGGTCATCGGCAAGATGCTGAAAGTTTTCTCTTTAGGTGAAGCAAGACCCCGTCGCTAGTGTGTCAATGAAGTCTAGACAGCTCGCACGTCCACAGGTGTGATTGATCTGAGTCGAAGATCGATATGCTGAAGCTGCCAACACCACCTAGGCATAGCACCGCGTCTTGAGGTAGCAGCCACAAAGCATTCTACCGCTTAATATTGACCATGAAACCATGTACCAGGTCATCAAAGCCACAGACGAAAGATTACTATCATGGTACAGCTATATTTCGATGTTGCGCCGTGGCGTCAGCCCTATCAGCGGGTCTACGGCAAACAACGAGACCCCGATCTCAGTCAGCGAGCCCCCGACGAGCTTCTTCCGGAAACAGCGACCACGCATCCAACGCAACAACATCGTCCGTTCATCGTACATGGTTCCAAAAAATCACCAAGCTTATCTTTGATGAATCGCATATACTTTCGTATCTTTTTCTTCGTCGCCAAAGTCCCCCTTTCAGACGTTGGACAGGGGCATGGCAAATGTCTTGGCAAGGCGATCCCGGTTCCTTCCGTCAGCTGAATCACCACTCCTCTCAGCCACCTCAAACTCGTCTTCGCACGCGACCGATACGCCCGTAATTGACGACTGCTGACACTTCCGGCCTCTGGAATGCACCCCATTCGCTCGCCGAGTCGCCGCAGGACGGGTATGGCGCGGTGTAGCGGCGGCATCCCATGCCCATTCCTGCTTCACCCTAATGATGACTGAACGCGCCAGGCAGGCACGAGTACTGCTTGATAGTTTTTTTTAGGTGTTAGATATAAAGGACCAACGTGTGCCTCAGTTGTGCTTCTAGCTAACCATCAGCACTTACCATTGCAGTTGACATCACCCCTTACCCTACATACGCCTACTCAACATATACAAGTATACCCTAAACCGCAGATGATCCCCACCAGAGCAGCAACACGGGGATCAACCACCTCGAAGCGGGCTACGGCTCAGCTTATCAAGTCCTTCCAGAGCTACAATGCTGGATTCCGGCCCACATTCGTTGCGGTACAGCACTTCCAATCACCAGTTGGTCAGAGGCATTTCACCTCTTCACCAAATGGCGGAGCCAAGATCGTAGAGTTCTTTGAGAAGCACCCAACAGAGAAGGTCCGCAAGACGCATGCAGCATGGCCTCATCCAGGTACGTACCCTCCAAGTATACAACGCCTTGACAGCTAGCTAATACCTGTCAGTGTACACCGAAGAGCAGATGAACCAAGTCACGATCGCGCACCGAGAAGCGAAGACCATGTCCGACAAGGTCGCCCTCATCGCCGTAAAGATCCTACGTTGGGGTCTTGACAAAGCAACTGGATACAAGCATCAGAAGGCTGTGGATGTGGATGCCAAAGACCCACTGGCAAAGCGGAAAGCTTTTGCAATGAACGAAGAGAAGTATCTCATTCGAAATGTCTTCTTGGAGAGTGTGGCTGGTGTACCCGGTATGGTCGCTGGTATGCTTCGTCACTTGCACTCCATGAGACGGATGAAGCGCGACAATGGATGGTATGCATACTCGCTTATTGGAATACGAAGTCGTTGCTAATACATCATGCGCCAGGATTGAATCGCTACTCGAAGAAAGCTACAACGAACGAATGCACCTACTCGTCTTCCTCAAGATGCAAAAGCCAGGACGCTTCATGCGTCTGATGGTATTAGGCGCCCAAGGAGTCTGGTGCAACGCATTGTTCTTCGCCTACCTCCTCAGTCCCCGCACCGTCCATCGATTCGTAGGCTATCTCGAAGAGGAAGCCGTCATCACATACACACGCCAGATCGAGGATCTTGATGCAGGTCGCCTGCCCAAGTGGGCGAAGATGGAGGCACCCGAGATCGCGGTAGACTACTGGCAGATGCCTGAAGGCCACCGCACAATGCGAGATCTGCTCCTCTACAGTGCGCATACCCCTGATCCTTTCATGCAGCACAGCCCACTAACCCAATCCTAGTCCGCGCAGACGAATCCAAGCACCGAGAGGTTAATCACACGTTCGGTAACCTCGACCAGAAGGAAGACCCTAACCCATACGTGAGCGAATACCGGAACCCAGAGGAGCCTCATCCGACCAAGGACCTTGCCCACATGAAGCCGACAGGCTGGGAGAGACACGAGATCATTTAAGGACCTCCATTGCTTTGCGTATTAGCGTTTGTTCGGCATACACGGCGTCTTTGGTTTCCATTCTCCGCTCTTACAAAATTGCATTTCGGCGTTACAAGACATCTTGGAATATTGGACAAACGATACCCAGATCACGATGGGTGTCATGAGGAGTAGATGCATCATGTATCCCTAGACTTTCGGACCTTCTACAGATTCAGATTCAATCTCAGTTCCAAGCGGTGTGCTCCATCGGATCCGCATCTCGATATACAGTAGCTCCAGCACAATAGCCGGTGGTGTTGCTGGGTATAGCAATAATTTGATATCACGAAGCTTCATCGATATTCAACACAGAGTCGCTAGGTGGATCGCGGCACACCCGGAGATGGAGTAGGCTCGAAGAAGGACCGTTCAGGACCAGGGCGCATTTCGCGCTGACTGGCGGCCTGAACGACCGATGCCAAGTATAACGCGGATGCAACGCGTGCCCCAGCCTCCTCCTTGACTTGCAGGATAGCGCTTTCAAGGAAGCGGAAACTTTCCGGTCAGCGTCTGCATAAACATCTCCACGTAAGCCCCAGCCCATGCATTCATGACGAGTCAGTCACATAGTGGCGCGTGTCGCGCAGCCTCGCGCAGCCTCAAAAAAGGAACCTCGCGGTAGCCTGCCGATCTGGACAAGCCCAGGACCAAGACCGCCAAACTTCAATACCGTCCTAATGCAGCTACTGCTGAGTATGATTCGATAAAACACACGTTCGCTTCGCTTTGCTGTGGCCGATGTAGAGTTGCGATCGCTGAGGTTTACAGTTTAGTGGGCATGAACTGTACCTCGGGAATAAGGTAACATCGTGACATTAAGGGTCGCCTTTGGGTTTGCGGCTCACAGGGTCTAGTAGCAAGTCGATGTGAACTATCTCGACGGACAGAATGTACAACAGCAGGAAGCCATTCCTTTCCCGTACGAGACCGTTTCCAACGACTGGTTTACCGTTCTTCCGTGGTTCGAAGCGGAGCTAACCCCGCACTTACTCGCACTAGCTTCGACGCCAAGGGCAGACCTCCTCTCAACGTGAGGCACAACGACTACGGCACTGGGTGGGTGGGGGAGTGGAGTTGGAAGGATGGTGATGGATATCCTGTCTTTGCTGACTCTCACTTTACCATGGATGCCATCAACGCCGATGATAACCTCCAATCCATTGATACCTCCGTCAACCACGAGTGCGCCGAGCGCGTGAGGCACCCACAGTACATCCGTGCATCTCTCGTGGAAGAATGCGGATGTGGGGTGCAGTAGTCGCCATGAGACGTCAGCGCCGCAAGACCCCCGCAGAGGGACGCGAGCTAATCCCTCTTGCCGCAGCTGCATGAGCTTCCAGGACTATCATCCTTGAAGCTACTTGGAGCTCTGGAAAGCACAGCATAGAGTGCTTGAACCTGTCTGGCCATTGCGAAAGCCCGCGCAAAGATTTCGGATCAATTCCTTCTCTGTGCATCCGTCATAAACGATTCTCATATCTCGGTTATCGCTTTCCCGACGGCGGCTCACTCAAACGCCTCGTTCATTCCTGTTTATACGTGATACGCTGGAGCTCGACGCCTGGGGACGCTACATCGGCCTCTCAGCTTCGGGTCCGCAATGCTTACCCCCAAGAGTGGGCCTGTGTACGCAACCGAGCATGTCTTCTTACTGGATATGTTGCTTCTCCGCACCCAACTAGCAAACATGCGAAAACTGCAGCGTCTATCCCAGTCCGGTCTTTATCCAGTACCGTCGGGACGGTATGTACCCTTGCACGAGCATTCCGACCAATCATTGTTTGCGCACCTACCCTGTGGAAGTCCGGCATAGACGCAGCCTACCTTGCGGATCCGCAAGTTTAACATGCCGCTCCCCTTCGAATGGCCTCGACGGCGACCCCTGCGGTCCCATGATGGATGGTCGCAGCCAACGTCTAAGCCTCTTTGGCTGGGGAGGCTGGCCAAATGGTACATGTCCCCTCTTCGGTGCATGCATCTTGCTGCTATCGGAATTGACGGCTGATGGACAGCGCGTAGTGACACAGCCTAGATGACGGACCCTCCTTGAAGCCGAAGATCCTGGAGATGCGGGGTCTGAACAGTTTAAAGAGACGTCGTGCCTTCGACTGAGAAGAGCATCATGCCCAGTTGACTTGTCTCCTGCGGTCAACGATACAACAATAACACCTTTCTAATTATATCTTTATCTCATCGACAGCCTTCAAGATGACGATTCCCGATGAGGTCGACATCATCGTGTGTGGAGGTGGTTCTTGTGGTTGTGTGGTTGCTGGACGTCTGGCCAATCTCGACCACAACCTCCAGGTCCTCTTGATTGAGGGTGGAGAGAACAACCTGAACAACCCATGGGTCTTCCGCCCGGGTATCTACCCGAGGAACATGAAGTTGGACAGCAAGACTGCCACTTTCTACTACTCTCGTCCCTCGGAGTGGCTTGATGGCCGCCGAGCTGTTGTGCCCGTCGCCAACATCCTCGGAGGTGGATCTTCCATCAACTTCATGGTAAGAACTTCCCATCCACATTATCATTAGCAGTTATTGACTTCCCATCAGATGTACACTCGTGCCTCCGCTTCCGACTACGATGATTTCCAGGCCAAGGGTTGGACCACCAAGGAGCTCATTCCCTTGATGAAGAAGCACGAGACCTACCAACGTTCCTGCAACAACCGCGACATCCACGGTTTCGAGGGACCCATCAAGGTCTCGTTCGGTAACTACACATACCCGATCAAGGAGGACTTCCTCCGTGCCACCGAATCTCAGGGCATCCCGACCACCGACGATCTCCAGGACCTGACCACTGGCCACGGTGCCGAGCACTGGCTCAAGTGGATCAACCGCGATACCGGACGACGATCTGACTCTGCTCACGGCTACATCCACAGCACCCGCGCTGTTCACCAGAACCTGCACCTCCTCACCAGTAACAAAGTTGAGAAGGTCATTCTTGAGGGAGACCGCGCCGTTGGCGTCAAGGTTGTTCCGACCAAGCCTCTCCACCCCGAACAGCAGATGTCGAGGGTCATCAAGGCTCGCAAGCAGATCATCGTCTCCGGTGGTACTCTGAGCTCTCCTCTCATCCTTCAGCGCTCTGGTATCGGTGACCCAGAGAAGCTCCGCAAGGCTGGCGTCAAGCCTCTCGTCGATCTTCCTGGTGTTGGTCTCAACTTCCAGGATCATTACTTGACCTTCGCCACCTACCGCGCTAAGCCTCATGTCGAATCTTTCGACGACTTCGTCCGTGGCGACCCCAAGGTCCAGGAGGCGGTCTTCCAGCAATGGAACATCAACGGCACTGGCCCACTCGCCACCAACGGTATCGAGGCTGGTGTCAAGATCCGACCGACTGAGGAAGAACTCAACATGATGGACAGCTGGCCATGCAAGGAGTTCCGCTCGGGCTGGGACTCGTACTTCAAGGACAAGCCCGACAAGCCCGTCATGCATTACTCCGTTATTGCTGGTTGGTTCGGTGACCACATGGTCATGCCACCGGGCAAGTTCTTCACCATGTTCCACTTCCTCGAGTATCCCTTCTCTCGTGGTTCCACGCACATTGTGTCGCCAAACCCGTACGAGGCCCCCGACTTCGACGCTGGCTTCATGAACGACAAGCGCGACATGGCTCCTATGGTCTGGGGTTACATCAAGTCCCGTGAGACTGCCCGCCGTATGGACGCCTACGCTGGTGAGGTGCAGGCCATGCACCCCTTCTACGGCTACGACAGCCCAGCCCGTGCCAAGGATATGGATCTTCAAACCACCAACGCCTACGCGCTCCCTGGTAACATCACGGCCGGTATCCAGCACGGATCTTGGACTATGCCCATCGAGAAGGGTCGTGCAGCCAAGCCCAACTTCTTGAGCTCGAGCTGCCAGGACATTCAGGAGGACTTGCAGTACTCCACCGAGGACATCAAGCACATTGAGGACTGGACCAAGCGTATGTATTCCCCTACTCATGAGTCGTCGGACATCTCACTAACACACTACAGGCCACGTTGAGACCACCTGGCACTCGCTCGGTACCTGCTCCATGGCACCCAGGAACGGCAACTCCATCGTCAAGCACGGTGTGCTCGACGAGCGCCTCAACGTCCACGGTGTCAAGGGCCTCAAGGTCGCCGACTTGTCCATCTGCCCCGACAACGTCGGTTGCAACACGTACTCGACTGCGCTCCTCATCGGCGAGAAGTGCGCCGTGCTTACGGGTGAGGACTTGGGCTACAGCGGCAGCGCCCTCGACATGAAGGTCCCCAACTACCACGCCCCGAGGGAGATTGCTGGATTGTCGCGCTTGTAAAAAGTCGCTGGGATTGGATGTCTGTTATATAGTTTTCATGATTCAAATGAGTTAATGTTATGTTGTGTATACTTACATTCGTACCTCGTCGTGATTGTGGTGTTTGGTTGTGACTGCTGGCTTACTGGTCGTACGATGTCGTGATCACGCTAGTACCCATCTCCACCTCATCCATTGGTCGTTCCTGAATTGCTAGCCGCTGACCCACATGGCATGAAATGTTTAGTCGAAGACCGGAGGCACCGCATACCTCTTTGTGTAAGCCTTCCTGTCTGTCTTTACATTCCACTTTTCCTTTTCCCTTCCTAGCCTTCGCGGACAGTCGCCAAACCCAGCCACCATGTCCGCACTAACCCTCAAACGTGCATCGCAAACCGCGACCAAGATCACGCGACCAGCCTTCCAACACACCATCCGCAATCTAGCAACCGTATCACCAGTACAAACAACGACCCGCAACCACAAAATCGTCGTAATCGGCGGCGGCTCAGCCGGCATATCCCTCTCTCACCAACTCCTGCGCAAAGGAAACTTTTCCCAAGACGACATCGCCATCATAGACCCCGCGCAATGGCACCACTACCAACCGGGCTGGACGCTCGTAGGCGGCGGTCTAAAAAAGAAAGAAGATCTGCGCCGCCCCTTGAAAGAGCTCATGGATCCACGCTTCAAATTCTACAACAGCGCTGTAGGAAGCTTTGCACCAGAGGAAAATTACGTCCTGACCAGTAACGGCGAGAAGATTGGGTATGAACAGCTGGTTGTTGTGCCCGGTATCACGCTTGACTATGGTAGTGTGAGTGGGTTGAAGGAGGCGTTGGAGGAGAAAGATGCTATGGTGAGCACGATCTACGACTATGCGTATTGCGATAAGGCGTATGAGAATGTGAAGAAGTTCAAAAAGGGTGAGGCGGTGTTCACACAGCCAGCTGGTGTGGTCAAGTGTGCGGGCGCGCCGCAAAAGATCATGTGGCTTGCGTTGGATTACTGGAAGGATGCTGGGCTGTATCCGAAGGATATCAACGTCGCTTTTGCGACGGGGTTGCCTACGATGTTCGGTGTGCCGAAATAGTAAGTCGTCTTCTCTACCTGCCAGTATGCAAACGAGGCAGAAATGTGCTAACACCCCACCAGCGCAGCAACGCTCGAAAAGCTCCGCGTAGAACGCGGCGTAGAAGGTCTCTTCCAACACGACCTTACTTCCATCAACGGCAACACCGCAACCTTCACATCCCCCAATTCCCCCACCCCTGTGAAGAAACACTTCGACTTCCTGCACGTCGCGCCCAAGAACGTGCCTTGGGGGTTCATCAAATCTAGCGCTCTCGCCAACGAAGCAGGCTACGTTTCCGTCTCGGATTCTACAACGCAACACACTTCTTACCCCAACATCTGGTCCATAGGCGACGCGTCCTCTTTACCGACATCTAAAACCGTGGCTGCCATCACGGCTGAAGCACCGGTGTTGGTGTCTAACGTACTCTCAGCGATGGAGGGCAAGAAGCTGACGGCTAGTTACGACGGGTACACGTCTTGTCCGTTGCTGACAGGGAGGAAGGAGGTGTTGCTTGCGGAGTTTATGTATGGGGGTGTGCCGAAGGAGACGTTCAATGGGCTGCTGGGAATTGACCAAGGGGTGCCGCGGAAGGCGTTTTACTGGCTGAAGAAGGACTTCTTTCCGTGGGTTTATGGGAAGTATCATGTCAAGGGCGAGTGGGCGGGGCCGAAGGGGTTGGCTAGGTGAGTGGAAAGTGGAATGGGTTCGCGCCGCGTGTGGCCGGGTAGAGGAATCGTCGGCATGTGAGCGTATCTCCGCGCTTGGGAAGCTGCACAGGCATTGTTAACCTATTTCAGAGATACCTATCTTCGGGATCTGAATCCGAATATTATCGTAGCTGTTGCAGCAGCATACTGTGCAATAATCGTGGGCAATCGCTTGTTGCTTGTGATTGGTGGTGCTAAACAGAACTTACAGAGCTATGGCCGCGTACTGTATCAGCTAAAAAGAACATGTCGAGATAGTGCGCTTGTTTACCGACGTTTTTTTTATAACAAGTGCCTCACCGGAAGGTTGAAGCCAGGCAAAGCGTTGTCGCCGGCCTTTGGCGGCGCCATTGCTTTTGCGCGGTCCGTCAAGCACCGCGACTGCGAACTGACGGGCACGTGCTCACCTGGGCAGTCTAGCGCTTGTGCCACCTCTGACACTTCCATTACCTCCACCGCTTCTACTACTTCTACCACCCTCACCAGCCCTACCACGCCCATCACCTCCACCACCTCCATCACTTTCGATCCGCCATCAATCCCTGCAGCTAAGACATTCTCGCGACCTTGCCCGTCTACCCATCTCCATTTGCACCATGACGAAACCCAACCTTTGAAGGTACCCGCGCGTACCTCATCACCGGTATCTACAAGATCAACAAGCTTGATCAGAAGGAGTACCACCTAAACCTGCAGACTTGGAGCGCCGTAACTGGACTCCAAGGGCTTGACCTCAGGAATTGGGTTACACAGACGGTTTTGCCATCATTGCCCTTATTCCTTGAATGGCGAAATGGCTGCCTCAGCCAAGAAGAGAAGCCTGCTGCAGTTATACGTCAATAAATGATGCAGTTCATGAGCGATGACTTGTGTTGGAGAACGTTCTCATTTGGGACTGAACATGGCGGCACGGGTTGCTTTTGTACGAGCAGGGCAGGAGGATACATGACACTTTCAATTCTTCAAGGAACTGGCAACAACCACCCTGGCGACAACGTCGGAGTTTGCAGTCACCCAGTCTCTCGGATGAGGCCCCCAGAAGACGACAAAGTGGCGAATGCTTCACCGGTGCGGCCTCTATTTGCTAGCCGGGCACCGAAAACGATAATACAGCGAAGGAAACGAGAGGACATCTGAGCGTATGACACTCATGCTGGCATGCATGTCCACGATACGAGGGGACTGTATGAATGCAGTAAATGCCCAAAGCTTTGGTACGACCTGTACCTTCTAGCTTCACACGAGACCAGGTGTAAGGGCGAGGAGAGTTCGAAGTACGCGCGGTTCGACGGCGTACATCGGGCTGAATACATACCTCAGTCAACAACTGGCAAAGCGAGAGGCGTGCTCGCCGAGGCAAGGTCTTCCAGTGCCGCACCGAAAGCATGGAAGTCTGGATAAGAAGACATGGCAAAAGGCCTACCGATATTCGCCAGAAAAGTCTTCGACACGTTGGTTGACGACCACAGTAGTGACCTGGATGTCCCGGGAACACTTATTGCATTGTATGACGTCCACACGTTATGCGCTCCAACGGGGAAGTTCTCCCAAGCGCACATGACTATCGGCCCGTCCATAAGGTCGTAATATGCTCGCGCATACAAGTTCACCAACACAATCGACAAGAGCTTAGAGGAGTTCGCCGCTCGCGGGATCAAGCCCTTCGTCCTGTCCATAGGCCTAGATGGCCTTGCGTGCAAGGTTGAACTGATCCTCCCGTGGCTCAAACGCTCGCCGCTATTCACGCTAATCATCCGGGAGACTGAGTTATTATATGGTATGAACGCCGCATATTTCCCTCAGCATGATTCCGGCTTCTACTATGGGCTCTTTGAGTCTCGCGACCTTCTTGTGCGACTGTCCACAATCACGGCGGTAGATGACGCCATCAAGAACCTACTGGAGGCCTGGAGGGCTTGCGAGGACTGGAAAGACTACGGTCAAGCACACAACGATCGCCTGATTGGGCGCAACGGCGACCCGCAACGCGTGCTCAAGAAGGCAAAACGTGGCCCAAAGAAATTGCCCGTGGTTCCGACTGGCGTAATGACCAACTTTTTCGAACCAGCATGAGCAACACAACGTCGATCATGCCACATATCATGACTTCACCGTACCTGATATTTGCGACCTTACGAAGCTACGATGTCCCGTTACTCTTTCATCTTCCTACCTTTTACCTGTTTAATTGTTACGCTGGCAGAGGACGTACCATGTTGTATGTTGAGGAACTCTCAGACGATATTAGTTGGGAAGGTCTCGCTAGAATAGTTGGCGAAAACGAGGTGGAAGACTAGCACGTCTCGTGCTACGGTTTCGTGTATACGAGACGGCGACATAGGCGTTAATCGCACTCATCTCGATAGACACAATAGAGGGTTGAGCATACATGGTCGTCTACGAAAAGCGGATAAGAGACCTATTTACGCTGTATCTTTCGGATTCTAGACGGGCACGTGGCAGACTGTGTCAAAACCTTTGTTCGAAGACGTTGCCAGGTCCAAGATGGTCCTGAGAGGACAGCTCGGTGACGACGCCGAGACCATTGAGTGTCTTCCGCCAGGAGGAGCGAGGATCCATTACGATCAGGTGAGCAGCAGTCAGGAGACGTCTACAAAGGCTACTAGATCTTCGGCCTCCACTGGCCGACTCTCATAGAGTACCTTTACCAAGCCCTACCTTGTTGTGACGGCTGTGGCACCGGGAAGACGCACGAATCTAATGGGCTCTGCAGGCTATTTGTTGCCCTATTGCCCTTTTAATGATGGCTTTACGTGTTCAATAGTCGCACAACGTGGGCACGCTCTATCGCTGCCAACGCGATATGTTATCTCCTAGCCGTTGTTTAGTTATAGGATTCATCTTAACGATAGCTCTCTTAATATTCTCGGTTAACTTTGACAATTAGTTACGCCGATGTGCACTGCATAGTAGCTTCCTGGCTATTCTCTTATATACAGCTAACAACCTGGCAACTCTAGTTGTAGCTTTCTAATGCACGTATTAGCCTAAATCATCGCTATTTATGCTGCAACGTAGCCTTTCAGCTGGCTCATGCGTGTCACTTGTAAGTTCTCCGAAGGCTATCTCCTCTCCAAAGGCATGTCTGTCGCTGGTGGATTGGAGCTGACCAAAATTCGCAAATACAGAATTCGCCTTCCTGACCACACCGGCTTCGTGGAGCTTCTGGTAGATACCCCTGATTAACAGTCGCACGCTCGGAGCTAATCTAATCTTACGGTACTCTCGCCTTGACTTTCGCCTTTGTGATAGCGTCCTCCTTGGCTGATTCCACGTCTTTGGCGTCGCGGCCTCGCACACGATCCCGGACTATGCCGAATGCACCTTTCGCGATCTCCTCTGTCGTCATCTTCTCCCGGTCCTCGAGGCCCTCACTTGCAGATTGCAGCTCACCAAAAGCGGCAAACATGGAGTTGGCTTTCTTGATCATGCCCGCCTCATGCAGCTCCTGGTAAGTTCCTTCGGTGAACAAGCGCACAATTTCGACCTCTTCTTCTTGTCCAAGGCGATAGACTCATGAGGCCGCCTGATGCTCTGTAGCCCAGTTGAACGCCGGCTCAACATGCACGACGGTAGCACAACGATGTTGAGCGTCATGGCCAGCGATGTTGAGAGCATACGTTGTTATGAGGATTTGCGGCATGTCCTCTTCGTCGAAGGCCCGGATATTCTTGTGACGCTCCTCCGGAGGCATGTTGGTGTCCAGGAGGACCGCACAAATTCCAAGGAACTCCACAAGCTTCAGGAACATCTCAGCGGATCTGGGGAATTGGAAGGTTGCGAAGATCTTTCGGTGGCTGGCGACTTTGGTGTTACCAAAGATCACCCGCTGGATTTCCCAAAGCAAGTACTTCATCCTGGGCGAGCCCCACAAGAATTGCCGTAGAACCTCTTCGTCGCTATCCAGCGGGCGATCTATATCCTCTGGGTTCAAGGCTCCAGCTGTCTTCATCCTCGCGGTGAGAAGAGGGAGAATCTCGTGCCGCTGCGCACGAATGGCCGCCGTCGACATCTTGTCGAGCCCGGAGAAACCGATGTGCGTGCACAGCACCGACAGCTTTGCGAACTTGGATCCGATCTTTGCTAAGTCCGTCTTGGAGTCCTTCACCTTCGCGCTCTTTGCCAACGAGACCGCTTCGAAGTGCTCGGCAAACTCACGCTGGTATCTGTCTTCTCGCTCGTTGTAGGCCGCCAAATCGTCAGCGATAGTCAGGGCTTCCCCACAAGAACTGACACGGGATCGTTTCATCCCTTTCCAGTGGGCGGTTCTTATCTTCCGGGTTCGAGGCTCCAGCTTTCTTCATTCTGGCGGTGAGAAGACGGAGACCCTCCTTTCGCATCGCGCGAATTGTCCATGCTGACATTCGATCCATGAGAACCCAATGTGGGTGCAGAGCACCGATAGTTTGGAGAAATTGGAGCTGGGGCTTATGTGCACTGCTTTTCTGGGCTTTTTTGGGGCGGCCGTACGCTTCCATGTAGCTACCCAAGATGTCGCCATCAAATTGTCAGACAACTGTAGATGGTGTGTATTCCACCGCATTGTTTATACATTGACACCCGGTATCTTCTTGGTAAATTGTAGGCTTCCAGGTATGTACAATCACAGTGATCAAACCATTAGTAAAGCTAGTGTCTTCTCGCAGCTGCTTGATAACTTTGCTGGACAAATGAATTGAGGGATTGTAGGCTCCTCGATACCTATATCACGAAAGCATGAACCAAAAACAAGATTCATGTTCTCACTGGTCTCTGCAACATTATTACTGAAAAGATTTCTTGACAGGACCATCATCGCAAGGATCTTCTGGACGCGTGTGGCGACGATCTTTACATCCACTTCATCCATGACGGCCTTCTTGATATGCCTTCCAATGTAGTAACAGAAGGCTGCTGTTGAACAGCACTTCAAGCTGTCAAGGTTGGCCGGATGGTAGTTGTCGTATGGGTTTTCTGGGAACGGTGCTGGTATGTCTACCAGTATCAATTGGCCATCCACTTTCTGGTGGGATTTTCGGTCGAGGCTTGAAGGTTGGTCGCGGTGGTCCTTCAGCAGCGCGGTCTAGTACGCGCACTACCGGCCGTACGATATCTCTGTCCTGATCTCCATGTCGCCAAGACCATCCATCGAGTTGTAGTCGCTCTTCCAACCCCCGATCGACTCAGAGCGGTCCTTAACGACAGTGTGATGTAGTGCCTGGAAGAAGCGATCGAGTAGTACTTGTTACTATTCGAGACCCTGGAATAGTACCTATCGTTGGGGCTCTCCTGAACCGGAGGTGAAACATCCTTCACGATAGTCTTGCCGTCGATCTTCTTCCTGTCATTGCGATCCAGGCTTTGTGGACGATCACCGTTGTATCTTATGAGCGCAGGCCAGTGCGAGCACTGCCACCCGTCTTCGATGGACTCCTTAATTTGTTGAGCATCTAGCTCGTCCACCGAGCTGCAGTCGCTGTGCCAATCCTCGAGGGGCTCAGAGCGGTTGTTGACGCCAGTCGCCAAGCTCTCATTGAACTGGTCATACCGCGACTCTCGAACCTTGTCAGTGCTGTGGGTTGAGTTTAGGTCGGCGACCCATCCCCATCCGACGAACTCCAGGAAAGCCAAGTACCCATCAAAGTCCAGGATAGTGTCAACAACAGACGAACCTGTGAAGACAGCCTTGAAGTAGGCGTCAAACGACATCAGGATTTTTCCTTGGCGAGTCCGATCACATCCACGGATGCATTGAGCCTCATCAAGAATGATGCGGAGAAAGAGCTTGTGCCGTTGCCCGCGCGCACTCTCGGTATCTTTCAGGTGTTGTAGCTGGCTGTAGCTTGCCACCACAACTGTGTGTCCCGCACGAGCTGACGTGTACACGCTATGCCTCCTGTCTAAAAGGAGTCGCTCCTTGCGAGTACCAGCTTCCTCGCCGTGGTTGTAGACGTCACCGTCGATTTTCAGTTGATTGATATCGCAGCTTGCCTCGTCTTGTCGCACTTGCGGATGCATTGTCTTACGTCCTATATGATCCTCAAGAGTCAATCGCTTTCTCCTCGCTTCCTCTTGCCATCTTTGAAGACTTGGAGCTGATTGTATGTAGCCGCCGCAACGGTTGGACCTGCTCGGATTGACGCATAAGCTGCGTGCTTGGGGTAAAACAAGAGGCGCTCCCTCCGAGCTCTGGGTGGTTGACTGTATTGTAGACGTCTCATTCGGTCGATCTTGTGACCGTGGTAGTATAAGTCTCTGAAGTGGTCCTGGTTCATCAGTCCTCCGCGCGCCGGGCATCGACTCGGAGTTGCCATAGATAGTGATGACGTCCCGCTCGGTCAGACTAGCGCGAGCATCGCGTAGAGCCGCCTGCCACGAGAACATTAGTGGCGACTGGCGTCCTATCGTTCACCATGGCATGTGATACAGGCGAGGTAATTGAGTGAGGCGCTAGACCAGTCGGAGTAGCTAGCTTTTGAAACAGAAACGGACCCGGTGAGGTGGGCGCTCCTCCAGTGATTGGGGTAGGCGTTGCTTCGGTTGAGTGAGTTACCAGGTCAGTCAGAGCACCTAGATGGGGTTGGTTGAGGGCGGCAAAGCCTGTGATCGCGGAAAGAAAGACCGAATGTCCTGCGTCTTGCGGGCCAGGGCGACTTGGGTTGGCTTCTTACGCGCCATCTTATACTGTCTAGGCATCGTAGTGCGAGTGAAGGGTGGTGGGATGAAGAAACTTGTTTCGCGACGCGTTGTGATCTTGGCGAGACGGCGCGTCACGCACGCGAACTGCGCTCCACCGACCGCGTAGAAACAAATTGAACTGCGCGAACACACTATCTCAGTGCTGGTAGGGTGAACTTCCATAGTATTGCTAGCTCCAGGGAGACACGCACACTGTGCGTATGTTAAGTTTTGTTGAAATGAGCATTAGGTCAGTCAAGGGTTCCTCTGGACCCTGTTGGAAGCGCCAAGGCCGATGCGACTGCCTGTTTCGTAGGTGAAGGTGAGAGAAGAGAAAAGGTGAAGGCAGAGTCAACGCTACCAGGACCATTTAAGCTCTTTCCACCCTTTTCTTACTGCCTGTCTTTAAACCACCTCGCCACATCCTCTGCGACTTGCACTTCGGAAAGAGATGAATACCGATCAGAACAGCGCTGATCCTGGTGCTGGCAAAGCGATGGCGTGGCGAGAGAGTCCCGGAACTGTACAGCCGGATGCCAACTTCACACTGTACGAGCTGGAGCTCACCGACGGCAACTTCCCAGGACATATTCAAATCGCGATTCCAAAGCCCCCGTCCACGGACAGCATCCACCCCAGCTCTTCCCACTGCGAAAACACCAACTCGAAACGTCTGCATCCTTCGGCGTCTACAGATGCGAGGAATTTGAAGCGTAAACGCACTGGTGATGATGCAGCTCGAGTATCGAAAAGGGCCCCATCACCAACGTTTTGTGGGGGAAGAATTGCAGATCTAAGAGGTCCACCAATGGCCATACAGCCAGCATCGAAAAGGGCCCCATCACCAACGTTTCGTAGGGGAAGACTTGCAGATCTGAGAGGTGAACCGATGCCCACACAGCCAGAGGTTCCTCCTGTGGACATATTCGAGTTCTTGAAATGGGTAAGAAGCCAAATCGTGGGTTATGCGCCAGCAGATGCCAAACGAATGCTATCAGCGATCGGCTGTTTGAGAGGTCCAGATACTCGGGAGCTTGGCTTCGAGATAGCGTTGAAGATTTTGGGCAGACACATAGCCACGTTGGTGGAAGAAGTGAAAGAGATGGAAACCAGGTACGACAAGGTCCAGAAGTCAGGTGGTACTTGCGTTGAGTCTGTCTTGCGAACTATCGATCAGGCAACTCGTCAGCTCGACAAGAGAAGGGTCGATTTCGTCGAGCGAGTGGGGGCTTTCGAAGCGGAAGCGAAGGCATGAGGTCGGATGGCAAGAGACGTAGCGAATTCGTCCGTGGACAGCATTGTTGACGCCGGTTCTCCAAGGTCGTCAGTCAGTTAGTGCGAGGTTGAGGGGTCACTAGTTTGACTGGTCAGCAGTGAGCTGTTCCGCAAGGCTCAAGTATATAGGTACGTGGCTATACTCCCAAGGTCGTCCATCCACTTTATACACGATCTTCCCTCTTTTGGTCTGCTGCTTGCCGACAGCTTAGGCTAACAACCATCACCTTAGAATACGTACCTAGGTATGGAAAGCAACATACTCAATGAACCAGCATTCGTGTTTCAGGAATCATCGGAGCTGTGCATTCCTCGAAAGTCTATTGTCGAATAATGATGGGGTGATGGCAAGAGATGTTGGAAGTTGCTAAGTCCAAATTCAGCTCAACGTCCCCGCACTTACCGCCCGATTACCCGTCAAACTTCCAGCCCCACGAACACGTCCCACCTTCCTGTCGCCCCAACTCAACATCTTTAGCTCTTCTCCACCAGATCCGCCCAGAATTCCAGTTTTCGACCCCTAACGTTGGCATTTGGCTCTTGAAGCTATGAACATACCAAATTCAGATTTCTTCATCAATTAGCAACCAATTGTTTGGCACTTTGGCGTACGTTTGATCCAGTCTATCTACCCAACGCTTGCTAATCCAAATTCTAGGGAGTGGTTAACGCGCTGGCCTGCTAGTCCTCAGTGATGAGGGAAGTTAGCCAGTTCCTTCGGGAGCGTGTGTTCGAATCACACAGGTGTCGCATCCGGGGGCGTTGTGGCGGAGTGGTTATCGCGCAAGACTAGAAATCTTGTTCCTTCGGGAGCGTCAGTTCGAATCTGGCCAACGTCGTCTTTTTGCCCCAGCGGCGGGCTTGTGGTGGTGGTGTTGACGGCGAGGTGTTGTGAGAGTTCCTTTTTTTGGGGGGTGGGGGAGTTGGGCTTGAACGTTAGAACATCAATACGAAGCCTGCAGTAATCTTGTCTTTTGAGGAACATCAAACAAATGCGAGTGTGTTGTGGCATGTGGAGCAAGAGTCAACGTGTACTGGGAACATAGTGCAAGTTGTCCTATATCTTGTCGAATGTTGTGATTAGACTTGAGGTTATTGGCTGATCTCTCGTGACCTCCTTCCCTACGATACCCTTCTACATTAGACTACCTCCTAATCGATAGTACAGATGACCTTGCCCTTAGTCTTGTTCTCCTCCAACAGCCTGTGCGCGTCCTGCACCTTCTCCCACGGCAGCACCTTCTCCACAAACAGCTTGAAACTTCCATCCTTCATCTTAGGCAACGCATGCTCGACAAGCTGATCCCTGAGCTTGCCCTGGTACTCCTCATCCCTTGATCGCAGACTGCTTCCAACAAAGGTACACCTCTTCCTGATGAATGCACTAATATCCGTACCCTCTGGCACCTTGGTTCCACCCATGAAGCCCAGATTGACGATAATACCATCTTTGGCGATAGCATCAAGGTTCGCTTGGAAGTACGATGCACCGATGAAATCCACGATGATGTCTACGCCCTTGCCATCTGTAGCCTTCATAACTTCTTCAGCCCAGTTTTGTGATGTTGTGTTGAATGCAGCAGTTGCACCGAGTTCTTTGACGGCGAAGTCGCATTTGGCGTCTTGACGTGCGGTTGCGTAGACGGCGGAGGCGTTGTCGGCGAGGGACAGTTGGATACCGGCGATCGAGACTGATGAGGCGGCGGCGTGCCAGAGGATGGTTTTGCCAGCAGCGAATTGGCCGACGAGGTACATGGCTTGGGTTGCTGTGATCCAAGTCTATAAAGACTTTGTTAGCAAGACAGCCTTACAAGACGCACTGCACGCTACGAGAAGGCGTCAAACTTACCTCAGGGATACCAGCGCATTGCTCCCAAGTCAATTCCTTTGGTTTCCGCACCAGCATGTGTGTTGACACAGCAATGTACTCGGCATACGCTCCTCCATATGCTAGGCCGAAGACTTCGTCGCCCACCTTGAAGCCTTCCTTGCCTCCACCCTCTGCGCTCAACTCTGCGACTGTACCCGAGAACTCTACACCAAGAATCTTTGAAGCACCAGGTGGTACTGGATACATTCCTTCGCGTTGCAATAGGTCCATGCGATTCAGACCAAAAGCCTTGATTTTGACGAGCGCTTGCGACTTTCCAAGCTTCGGCTTGGGGATGTCGGTGATGTGGAGGTTCTCGACTGGGCCTTTGCCATCTTTGATATCTTCGCAGAGTTAGCAAATTCGGCGTTTCAAAGTACAAAAATGTCGGTACACACCTACTGCGCGCATCGTGTCGCTCATTGTAATAGTCGATGGGGTTTGTTGGCCGCTGAAAATGAATACCAGTAAGTTGAAAGGTGGAAAGGTGGCGCTTTACAATTAGCAAAGGATTGTCAGAGACGATGTCAGAATGTCAGAATGTCAGAATGTCAGAGTGTCAGAAATTCTTAAGGAAAGTGGTAGTCTGTTCCGAGGCCATTCCGGTAGCTACGGAAATGATTGGTAATGACGTTTGAGGGGCAGCTAGTCATTGAGCTTGAGCTATGGTGGGGTCGGACAACATAGGCCGCGGCAATAAACTCATAATGGTATGGTACAACTTGCTTCGTTTGTGCGCTTGTCCGCGCGTACCGTCGTGTGCATCTATCTAACATCCATCATTTGAAGCTCTCATATACATTGCTAAATACTACCGCACGCGATGCAGTTGCTGGGAAGAGACATGGTCTACTTCAGTTTACGAACAAGGTGTCGTCGTCGATGTTGTACTGCTTGATGAGCTGAGCCAGCTTGTTGGCCTCCGCGGCGTAGTTGAGCTTGTTCAAGTTCTGAACCTGGTATCGCGGCCTGGAAGATGTTAGCAGATATCAAAACACGACATGCAGTATACTTACTTTGGCTGGTCCTGATATGTCTCCATCTTCGCCCGCACCCTGAAGTTGAACGTCTTGCATGTAGCCTCTTGCATGACATTCATGAAGTTTTGTGTGTTGTTCTCATCATCATCCATCTTGATCTTCATGGCATCGTTTGCCGACATGCCGACAATGTCCTGTCCAGCTTCGTCGAAACAGCTGAGCCACAGCGTGCCGGTGTGGTCGCCAACGTTGACGCTAAGCACATAGCGGTATTGAGGTTCAGGGAAGGTAGCCTGGCACTTCTCGCACCACCAGGCACCGGGGTTCTCCTCAATGACCTTCTTGTTGCAACCTTGCGTCGAGCACGCGGGGTATGCAATGGTAGTATTCTTGACATACAAGACAGATGCTCGGAGGCTTAGCCATGTGGGCGTGTCTTGGAGGTATGCTTCCTCCTCGATGACTGCCGAGATGGGCTTGACTTCGTTCTTGGAACCGCCTGAAGCCGAGGTCAAGTTCTGGTGTGTAGAAAATGTCGCAGTCTGTCCAGCAGCGTTGAACCATCCTTGCAGCTTGTGAGCCTCATCAATGTCTGGATCTACCATCATAGTTCCAGAGCTCAGCAAACTCAGGCTTCGTCCGCCAAAGTCGGAGACCTTGGCTCCCTTGAATGCAATGATTGATTCCAGCGGCGCTTCGAAGCTCTCGGCAGCTTTGCCCCAGATGGTAAGTCTGACAGACGTCTGGCTGTCATCGGCTAGTGTCAACTCTCGCTTGCTGTAGTCCTTGTTGGTGTTCTTCGATGTTATCGTAGTAACCTCTGCGACCTCCTTCAAAACACCGATAGTATCGACCGTTGCGTCCTTCTCGATGGTATTCAAGTCACCAATCTTGGTGAAATTGAATCGTATCTGTGGTTTGTTCTCCTGGTCCTCCGCCTTCTCAACTTCGGTATCGCGTTCGAATTGCAGTTCGTAGTCGTTGGGCAGGTTGGAGAATTGCTTCTTAGCAAGCGTGACTCGGCAGGGTGCTGAAATGTAGTATACAGTGCCCACCTCAAAGACGGGGTAAAGCTTATCAGCGATTTCGGTAAAAGCCGTGGCTCGGATCTCGCCAGTGTCATCGAGCAGATTTACGCTGAACAGCTTGCCCGTTCCCTTCTGGTTGTGCCATTCTTTCATATCGCTCTTGGCTGTGCATCGTGCGCGGATAGTCCACTTGTGTGCATATGGCGAAAGAGACTCGATAGGGTAGAGGTTGGGATGCGAGGAAGTACCGGGATTGCTCTGGTGAGTAGGGAGGGATCGCTGTTGTTGCTGAGGGGCAGGGGCAGGCGCGGGCTTCGATCCGTAGAAGTTGTTGCCAGAGATGGCTGCGGGTTGTGCCTCAGCGGCCTTGGTGTCGAGAGCTTCGGGCTGTCCGATCTTGTCGAGTTCGCCGTATTGCGACAGGACCTCCAGTTCCATGATGATCAGGATGCTAGTAGCTGTCAGCGCAGAACTCTTCTAAGGTGTAGAAATACGTACTTCTTGTCCTTGACGCGTTGAGGGTTGTACTTGAGGAGGCGAACTATCGAGCCCTTCTTAAGCTGACCAGAAGTGACAATGTCGTTGGCGGCTGCACGGGATTAGCTACGTCCGTATAGTGCCTGCGCTTGACTTACTGGTCGCGATCATAGTCTGTATGAAGTTGCGAATGTCGCTCAAGACAACGCGGAAGCGCTGCACTGGGTTCGCCTCGCCCGCCTTGGGCTCCATCGTCTTGATCTGCACGCATTGCAGGACCGGATTTTCTACGAAGCAGCCGCTGGGCTGGAAGATGCTCCTAGGTGGTGTCAGAATGCGCCATTAAATACATCCTGCGATTACTTACTGGATAGCGCCTTGCGTGATTGCTCCCTCTGCCATGGTGACTGTGTATGTGTGTTTGCGTGGTGTTGAGATGGCGTGTGTCGGTGGCGGGCACACGTCAAAGATCAGAAAGCGCGTCGACGCGTCTCGACACGTGACTCAGTGGCCCCGCTCTAACCGCATCCACGCGTCCAAGTGGCTCTGGGGCTGTGCGGGGCTACGTAATTGGCTTGGACCCTTCACAGCCAGCTGCAGCTCACTCATACCAGCTTTCGCGTATATCGACTCAACACTACACAATTTACAAACATCATGGCGGACAACGACATCGCTACGCGCGCGCCCGAGAGTGATGCGCAGGAGAAGCCCCAAGAGCAACCCCAAGAGGCAGCAGCGGAGAGCGTCTTCCCCGGAGACACCAGAGCGCAAGAAGGGCCAAGCATGGGTGTAAGTCAAGTCATTGTCACGGGAAGCTGCATATGCATGCCCAAAGTTCTGTTCCTCAAAACACTTTGAACGTGTTGTGCATACCTGCATCTAGTACCCCCAGTTCTTACTACCATATACTGATCATCCAGGAACACTGCACCACAGATCGTCCAACACCTTCCGGCGAGAAACCCACCGGCGACCTCACAAAGCTAGGCGGCGTCGAATGCTACATCGCAAAACCGGCCGACTACCCACACTCGCCCTCAAAGCTCCTGCTTATGCTGACAGGCGGCACTGGCGTCAAGTCTACAAACAACCAGCTGCAGGCTGACAAGTACGCTTCGGAAGGCTACCTCGTCGTTATGCCCGATCAGTTCGACAACGACCCAGCGCCGAATACTGTTGATATGACAGAGATACCCAAGGAAGCATCATGGCTAGAATCGGTCAAGCTGAGGACCGCAGAGGGCATCAAGTCATTCATGATTGACATGTGGCTCGCTCGACATACTCCCGAAAAGGTCCTTCCGCTGCTTCACAAGGTTGTTGAGAGTGCAAAGGAAGAGTACGCCGATGCTGTTGCCAACGGTGGAGGAATCTATGGCATCGGCTACTGTTTCGGCGCCAAGTACATCCTGATGTTGGCATCCGAGCTGCCTGACACTGTTGCCTGGGGCCAAGAAACCCAGAAAGATGTAGAGCAAGGCACGGTCAAGAAAGAGCCCGTTCTCAGGGCCGGCGCTGTTGCGCACCCAACCATGACATACAAGGAGGATCTCGAGGCTGTCAAATCGCCCGTCTACATTGCCGCTGTCAAAGATGACCCCATGTTCTCCGAAGAAGACGCATTGACACCTGGTCGCAGAGCCATGGAGACGAACAAAGTCGAGCATGAGATCCAGGTATTCGAGGGCGTACCTCATGGTTTTGCTGTATACGGAGACTATGAGGATGCCAAGATCAAGCAGTCACAAGCCCAAGCTTTCGGTCAAATGTTGGGCTGGATACAGTCTCACTAAGACTACTGTACAACGAGTATACGTACCTTGGCATTCTTCTACAGATGCGTACAATGCGCACCCGATCCGACAATGTTGGTACTACGGCGTTACGATAGGTAGGCATGGCGAAAGCCAAATCTGAATTCCATCTCATTAGCGACCCAATTAGACATGGGACGCTCTTTCCTCTGACGTGTTTTCTGTCTCATTGTACATTCTTGCTGCATTCTAATGACAAGCTCATGTCCGACAGTCTAACCTTGGTATACAGCAGATCTTCAAAACTGTTCCGCGTCGCTTTGAGTATCGTGCATCTCTTTTACGCCCCAATTTGACAGCCTATGTGTAGAATGCCAAGATGGGGCGATGTACCCTGCAATAATCCTATATGGGTAACCACTTCAATGCACTGATCCCTGCTTCGACGTCATCGATCGGAATGCTGTAATTGCACGCAGAATTCCAAGACTTCGTATTGACCCGGCGTAACAGAGTTCTTGCAGCAACCGGGACGCAAGTAGACACATTTAAGCTCGAGTTTCGAAGATTACCTTTCATTGTCACAATCAGATAGCTCATCGCTCACACGAAGCATGATGTTGTCGTTCCTTCTGCTCGCCGTTGTTATCATCCAGCTTCACCAGGTTGTCGGACTTACAATCGCATCCTACCCCCTTTGGATAGAGCGGACGCCTCAGCCCTACGCCATCGAGAACTTCTACAACGGCAGTACGCCTGCAATTCTCATATCAGGTGGTGTCCCCGACATCCTTTCCAACCAAAGTGTCGACCTCAGCGCCAACGCCGAAACACCAAGTATCAGACAATATGTCGATCACCGTAACATCCGCCTTATCTACGTCATTTGCGAGGTGTCGTACCGCCTTGTCGCCGATAGAAGGAAGGGTATCAACAAACTTGAAGATCTGAAGGGCAAGAAGATTGGCAGTTTTCTGGGTTCGAGTGCGGAAGTGTTCGTACACAATATGATGAGTAGTGTTGGTGTGCAGGATCATGAGTACGAAGGGGTTAATGCGTGGTGGTGCATGAAGACGCCGTGTGCAAACGATACTCTCCCGTATCTTCTCAACAACGGAAGCCTGGATGCGTTCGGTATTTGGGAAACTTCTGTCGAGCTCGGCGCTAGGGCTTTGGGAGACGACGCGATCATCTTCCAAAACGCATCAATCTACAGAGAAGTCTACGCGCTTTTCTCTACTACAGAAGCTCTCGACAATCCCTCGAGGCGCAAGGATATTGTAGAGTTTGTGAGGGCGCTTGACAAGACACGGGACGTATTCACGAATTCGCCGAAGGAGAAGAATGTTTTTGAATATGTGGCTAAGACTGTTGATGCAGATGTGGGGGTTGTGGGGGCTGTTTGGAAACACCATAACTGTAGTGGACGGTGGGATGATGGGATGATTGACTTTTTGGTCGAGGAGGATGGGTATCTAGCGAAGCAGGATAACAGGACGATCACTCCGAGGGATGAGCTGGAGAAGATGTTGGACTCAAGTGTTATCGATGAGTTGTAGAGGAGGAATTAGTGCCAGTTGTTGGGAATGCATAGCGCACTACTTGGTAATGGGGTATCCGAGCTTGAATGTATGTTGCAATATTATTTTAGTGTAATCACATTCATGCAATTCTGTGTCGCTTTGGCCTTGAGGTGAGGATCACTGACACTGCGACATCCACCAGCTGGACCCTGCATGACTCGCGTCTCAGTAAATTTCCAGGCCCCTCAACTGCCCCTCTAAATACTTTGCGAACGCGACACCAACACTACTGGACTAATCATGGACGACCCGGAATTCGATACGCAGACTGATCTGCAGACGCACAGCATCTTGCTCGCCGCCGCGAACCACGACACCGCCTCCCTCCGCAACCTTCTGCGCAACTCTTCCGCGAACGTCCAAGATTCCGAGACTGGTTTTACGCCTCTGCACGCCGCAATCGCTGCCTGTGAGCCCGACGAAGATGACGCAAAGCAAGTCAACGGAGACACAAACGGAGAAGCAGCGGGTGGGGCGGAGGATACGAAGAACGAAATGGACAGCGCTGTAAAGACCATCAAGTTCCTGTTCGAGAACGGTGCGATATGGAACGACTTGGATTCAAATGGCGAAACACCGGGATGCATCGCACATCGATTGGGCCTGAAGGAGCTATACGAGCTTTGTGTCGACGCAGGCGTGCGCGCGGAAATGCTGCTGAGTCGCATGGAGCAATACCAACTTCTGGGAGACGATGATTCGGACGAAGAAGACGAGGAGGAAGATGAGGTTGAAGAGGTGGCTGAAGGCGTCGAGGTAGTGGACATCAGTCAGGAAGAAGCGCAAGGCGATGAATCAACCGAGAACCCAAATTATCTCTCTTCCAAGCTCACATTCGACCGCGACCGATTACTGGACGATTCCTCAAACGGAGTCATGATGGAGTGGGAGACAACACTCATGCGCAGATCGGCCGAATTATTGGTGCCGACAGAAGGGCTTCGCGTTCTGAACGTTGGTCATGGCATGGGCATCATCGATGGTATCTTGCAGGAGAAAAAGCCAAAAGCTCACCACATCATTGAGGCGCATCCAGATGTCATCAAGCGCATGAAAGAGCAAGGATGGCACGAGAAGCCAGGCGTTGTCATCCACGAAGGCCGCTGGCAAGACATTGTACCAGGTCTTGTCGAAAAGGGCGAGCTGTTTGACGCGATCTACTTTGACACCTTCGCCGAAGAGTACAAAGCACTGCGCGAATTCTTCACCGAACATGTCATCGGGCTCCTCGATCCCGCTGGTGGTTCCGATGGCGAGGGAGGCAGATTTGGCTTCTTCAACGGCATGGGAGCAGATCGCCAAATTGTCTACGACGTTTACAATAAGATTGTAGAATTCGATCTCTTCGAGGCTGGTTTCGACACAGAATGGGAAACGGTTCCGGTGCCAAATCTGGATGATAAGGGCGAATGGGAGGGTGTGAGGCGGAAGTACTGGGTACTCAATGAGTACAAGCTGCCGACATGCAGTTTCATCGGTTGAGAATAGATAATTCCAAGAATTGATCTGGAGATGGATTTGATGATGAACAGTATTGGAGAATCTATCAAGCGATTACGGAGACTTTCCAGGCTCGATGAAGCGATTCTTCCAAGCCTTACTCCGGAACACCGCGCTGAAAATAAGATGCGATGATCTCTAGTTGCCATTCAAACCGTCCATAAAACCGTGCATCTGTAGCAGCTTGTTATATCGGTTCTGTTGCGGTTCAACCAACTGCTTTGCTGCCTCCGCCCCTACGACAGGCATCGCCTTCAGTCCATCATTCTTCAACTTCTTCGGAACCATCCTAGGATCCAGCAAGCCGACCTGCACAAGAACAGATGCTTGATCCCAATACATATGCTCTGAAACCAGCTTGTCTCCTCTTACCGCCACAATGCTGACCATGGGTATCTCCACTCGCTTGTTCGTTGGCGGCACGCCTGGCAGCACCCAGTCAACCTCGTCAGAATGTGTAAAAGACACGATCATCTCGTCCACTATACGATTGACACCCATAGTCCTCGAGACCAACCGTATGGAAAAGTCCTCCACCAAACTAGGTACGAAGAACTCTCCGTAAAACTCCGCGAGCTTCTTCCTCCCCACGCCTCCCTGCATAGTCGGCAAGATCGTGACATGCGGGCTATCCTGCGTCATATTCTTCACCACACTCATACTCGCGCGATCAGGGTCGTCGTCCTCAAACCTCGCGTTCCAGTGGCTCAGCGCAATCGGTTCAAGGTCCACATTCTTCCCAAATCCTTTCCGTATACATGCTAGCGCTCTTGTCCATGCCAGGTTTGCCTCCACCTCCGAGTACGCTCGCGACGATGGGTCCGCAAACCCTGTGGCACACTTCTCGTACCGATACAGCTTCCATTCGCACATATCTGGTCTTGGGCTAGACTGGCTGAGTCCCGCTATGTGGACTTGCAGCTGATGCGAATTCGGATACATGGTCTTAGGGCTTGGTAGCACGCTTGGGTAAAACGCTATGATAGCGCAGCATTTCGCCAAGGGCTTCTGTGCTGTTTTCAAGACGACGCTCGCTGCGTCGCCATAAGCTATTATCGCGTAGTTCTCGCCCAGGTTCAAGTTTATGGATAGTTCTTTCAGGGACCGGATGTAGGCTGCTTGGTTTTGCGTGTTGGTATCGTAAGGCAGGTATTGCGCATCGTAGCCTTCTTCGCGCCAGGATAGCAGCGCCTTCTCTGGGGCTGGTAGAGCGCAGGTGAGATAAATGCGCGGCGGGCCGGAGTTGAATTTCAAGAAGCCGCCTGTTCCGGGCTTGTTGTCGAAGGACGTTATGGACATACTGGGCGATGGGGAAGCGAGTGTAGCTAGGCAGGCGCTGCCGAAGACGGATTGAGGGCGAACAAAACGGTCTTCAACATGCGGGACGGGTCTTCAACGGCTTTTCGTTTCTTGTTTCTCCCGATGCGCGTGGCCCTGATCCCCAGCCACATGCGACCAAGTTTCATGAGGAGCTCGGGCTTTGACAACGCGGGATGACGTCATGTTCGAGATCCGGAGTGGGGCACTCGCGTGGCATGTCCGCGACGGCAGGCAACAACGAGTGTTGGTATCGTGCTTATGCTCAAGGCCTTTAGAAACGCCAATGAGACCTGCAAGATGACTCATCTTCAAGAACGCCCTTCACTCTTACTTCCCGGTGTATCCACAGGTTCTTGTGTTCTTCTCACGTACGAACCGCAATGACCAGATTTCCAATTCACGTTCAGCTCCATAGCCGCTACAACGTCTTCGACGCATCAGGGAAGCTACCATTCAGTGTAGTGTTTGGTCTTTGTCGGATACAAAAGTCTGATACAGACCCTCGATCAATACTTATTGACACGGTCGGTTCAGTCTTCGATGTGCCTTACGCACTGGCGCATGGCCTGCTAACCCTGTATGAAGAACGCCCCCGGGAAGCTACGCAATGGGTTGAAGTGGACGTAAGCTCGCTTGGAGAGGTTGATGCGAGCAATCGAGGTTGCATTTCAGTTCCGTCCCGGGTTCATCGGACCAAGAGCTGGAGACATGATATCACGGTCTACCTCTGTGCGCTTGATCTCCAGGGCGTGTTAGCATTAGTACTGAAGCCGGGAAGGAGATACAGAATCAGGATTGCAAGTCGCGACCTTGGCGTCAAGAAATAGATATACAACGACCATGAGGATTTTGCCGACAGCGACGGAGATGGCGAGGAAGCGAGACTGGTCAACAGCTGGCGTCACGGCAGTGCAGCTTTCAAAGTCGTCGATGACCTGAAGTTTCCACCGCGACTAGAGACGAGAATGCGTCTCGTCAATGATACATCATTGGAAATTACCGTCGTCAATAGTGGCTCTGAAACTGTGACCGTACAGTCACGGGGCCAGCAGAAGTTCCTTGTCCCATGGGGTCCTTCGGCTACCGAAACGAATACCCTCGACGGTCGCCGCAGGGTCATTGATCAGTCAGAGCTGAATCGTCTGCCCACATCAAGTTTTCTCATCGTCAATGCCGCGACTGGTAAAATGATGCACAGGCAACAGACTAGCATCTGCCAATTGCGGCATGCGAAAACCGACCTGAGAGCCAAGATGGATGAGTTGGTCATTTTGAAACCTGGAATCCCATTAGTCAGTTCATTCGATATCGGACGCACGCTCCGAAGCCTTGAGGATGGCCGATATATAGTTCGGATGCGTCCAAAGGGTTGCACATGGTGGTGTGGTGAGCTGGAGAAGGAAGAGGGAGAAGGCGACAGGGTTCCCACCCGTTTGTGGAAGGGTTTCACTGTTCCAATCATGCTGGCTTCAGAGGATGAGTTGGACATAACCATCAAGGATGGGAAAGTAGATGGAAAGATGTGAGATACGGTCGGTGGCTTCGCTGGTGCTAATGCACGCACGCTGACGTCATGCTGGATATGTCGCGTGGCATACGCGTGGCAGCATCGTTACTGACCAAGCGCGACATCAACTCGTACAACTCCATATGCTTGCTATAGACCCGCGACAGAATACTCCAGTAGTGATGGAACTGCACGAAGAGGTGGAGACGGCCGATTTCGGACCGGCGGGGCTTTTTGATTCGACATGACGCCATGTCGAAAAGTCCCCGTTTTACTAATCGACGTTGCCGCCGCGAACCACCCTCCAAAGCTCCAGAACACATCTCAGATACCTGATCGTATTCTGAAAACCTCACAATGGCTTCATTCTTCCCTCGTGCAGCTTCTCGAGCTCTGCGCGCTTCGGCGCGTCCTGCCCTGCGGGTACAGCGTCCTGCTGCCCCGCTACTCCGTCGCGGGATCGCGCTTCCAGCTGAGCAGCCACGACTGAGGCTGGGATCCATTGGTATGTAGCGTTTGGAGTATATCTCAGATCAACGGTACTGACTACGCGCAGCGCCTAACTTCCAGGCGAAGACCACCCATGGCGACATGGTAAGCTTCTCCGACGAATGCTGCGCAACGCATGCTTACTTCAAGTAGGACTTCCACAAGTTCTTAGACAACAAGTGGACTATCCTCTTCAGCCACCCTGCCGACTTCACACCCGTGTGTACGACTGAGCTTGGAGCCTTTGCGAAGCTCAAGGATGAATTCGATGCGCGAGGCGTCCAGATGATTGGCTTGGTACGCTTCTATCGGCTCATTGACGGATCAAGATCAGCCTACTGACCTTGCTATAGAGCGCCAACGACTTGAGCTCCCACGACCAGTGGATTGCCGACATCAACGAGACGTCCAACACCACCGTGCAGTTCCCCATCATCGCCGATGCCGATCGCCACGTCGCTTTCCTCTACGATATGATCTCGCAAGACGACCTCGACGCGCTTCAGAAGAACGGCGGCATTGCCTTCACCATCCGCTCGGTATTCATCATCGATCCAGCGAAGAAGATCCGTCTTACAATGTCATACCCCGCGAGCACCGGCAGGAACACCGCCGAGGTACTGAGAGTTATCGACAGCCTGCAGACAGGAGACAAGAAGGGCATTGCTACACCTATTGACTGGCAAAAGGGCCAAGACGTCATCGTGCCACCCAGCGTCAGCACTGAGGATGCCAGGAAGAAGTTTGGCGATGTTAGGGAGGTCAAGAAGTACCTGCGCTTCACTAACGTCGGGCAATAGACGGACAACAAGCGGTGGTGTAAGATAGATCATACGAAATGGATCTTGTAGAGTTGATCTTCTTCGGCCCTTTGGCCCGACAAACATACTCTTCCAGCCTTCATCGCGCGATTACGGTGCCGCAAGCCTGAATTCGAACTAATCACTTAATGCTATCCGGGGTTCAAGCACTAGCGGTTCGCCTACTGCCGGGTCGCGGGTTTTAGTTTTCAGACGCCAATGAGGTCTGTGAAGCTCTTTCGAACGATACTGTAAGTACATGACCTTTACAAGCACTACAACACGTACAATAAAACATCTAGACTTCAAAAGGCTGAGTAGAGGTCGAGGGTGGGGCAGGTCGCTTGCACTGCCCGTTGCACTGCATCAGTGTCCGACTACGACCGAGTGCCGATTTATCCGAATTCATGTATTCGACACCGCCTGATCCGGCGATGCAAGAATAGTCGATTGCCGTATAAGTGATTGTATCGTGCGGCCTCGCGCGCAGCACCGTATAGCCCATATAAGACTAAAACCTCCAGCAACTTCAGGCTTTCTACCAACTCACTGCCACCCGTACTGGAGATCTTCTGAGCTCGCTTCGCATCGCCGTCTTCCTCTTATCGTGTTCGCTTTCATCGACTGCACCAGTTTGATCACCAGTTGTGGCTCTAGCATATCTCGAAGCTGGAAAGTTTGACCGCAGGCCAATATCATCAAGAGTCATGCCTCCCCAGGCAACAGCTTTTACTTCATCCTGTGCGGACTCAGTGCATGAAAGATGTTAACAACATCGTTTAGCACCGCTGATTCCATCCCCCAAGAGTTTCGCGATACTAAACGCACCAGACTCGCGATGGTCGAAAGAAGCAACCTTTGCTCTACTCGGCATAGTCGTCATGGTACTATTGCCATTCTTTGGGCTCATGCTAAAGATATGCATACATAAATATATGAACTCTACACCTGAACGGGTACTCTGCAAAGGTTTGTTGCTCAATGGCATCGACATCGGGCACGACTAAGGAGAAATGACATAGATACCAGGAACCTTCATGCGGTTGCCAGGGGATCAACGCTAAGAAAACAGTGGAGGTCCAAAAGAAGTCGAGGCAATACCATCGTCGTCGTTTGCTAAAGGGAAGAATGACACACTAAGTAGGTTTCCCAGTCTAGTTGCAACTACAGTGCCCTACGTAGTTAGGCTAACCTCTGGACAATTACGAATGGCCATGGTTCTCGATTAACAGTAAAACTCAGGCTCAAACTACCCAGAATTACATCATGACAATCGCTATCATCCGTCTACGTATCGCTCCAGCGTTATTAACTCCCGATGAGACACAAAGCAGTCATGAAGTGTGCGTCATTTCTTAGATCCTGCAATAAAGCTTGCCCCATGGTACCTTAATATGTTTCCGGCCTCGACCACGCGCCCTAAGCTACACCGAGAGTGCGTTTAAGATGTTCGGTCTGGCTCTGCGATCCGCTAAGTTGTGCAAAAGATTCAACAAAGTATTGGGTGTGCGTTGCTTTCAGTTGTGTTCTGATTGCATAGACCTGTCCCTCGTACTTTGTGACAAGGAACCCGATGTCATTGAAGTCATTTCGTGATTGTCTCGTGTAATATGCACTCAGCTTGCTGGCCAATGCATTCAAGAGATCAATGACAGGGAACTGCATCTGCCCTGCGTTTGTGTTGAACGTCATAGGTTCCGAAGAGTTCTGAACGTGGTCTGGGGCACCATGAGAGCCTGTGGAAGAAGCTGTCAGTTTACATTTCACATGTACCCGCGAGGAAATACAAGACTACACTTACCGCGAAAGATTAGATCTACGCCCACCCAGAGTTCTGGAACACCGGGATTCAGTTGGCCGCCGACCAAAACGAAAACTCTCATCACGCCGGACGTGGGGCCAGCAGGGCGACGGATTCTAGGACCTCAGTTTGTCGCTGGACAGTTGGATGAAGTATTGGCTTACTCACCTGGTTTGCGCGGAAAGAACCTCGATAAGACGTAGCATTGTGCATCCGACAGCAATGTCAACGTCGCGAGTCTCGCGATCGCTTCCTCGAAGCCTTAGGGCGAACCCGCCCATAAAGGCGTAAGGAACTTCGTTGGCTTGGAATACCCGAGACATGAAGTCTGCGGCAGATACTAACTGCTGGAGATCAGCACGGCTTGCCGGTCTGAGCAAGGCACCCAGTTGCTCGTGGGTATACGTCCCCGGCTGTTGTTGAGTGGAACGGGAACGAGACATGGCGACAATATGGGAACGTTCGATCGGATGAATGTGATATGAAGAGGATATTGCACAATGATATACAGAACAAGGTCTACCTATCTAAGAGACGTGAAATTGCCAGTGGCTGGTCTGAAGATTAGAAGAGAACGTTTGGTCGTTTTTATATGCAGTTCGAGTCACCGGCTTGCGAAATTGACTCAAAACTGTGACTCAAAACTGAAAGTGCGCGCCAACTTAGCCATCGAGAATCCTGAAACAAGCTGTGTAATCCTGGCGCGAGATTCTTTCTCTTGAAAGGAGCTGTTTGGCTTGAGCGGATGTCTTTTGATCATAGCGCGTTAGGCGGGGCCGAACGGCGTCTATGCCGTGGTCGACAGTCGCCATATTAGCACGCATGAAAGCCACAAGGTGACCATCAAGCTACCTAGGTAGTTTCTTAGTCGATTGAGTATTTGAGGGGCGCTATGGGGCACTTCATGGCGCTTCGCTAGCATCTCGGAGGAGGAAACCGTACCCAGGCGGAATTGCGTTATTGCTGCGCGCAACAATACTAGGCGATTGAGCCTTACACCCTCCCAGACCTTACCAAGTTCAATTATCAAACACTCAGTAGCCACTTAGGAAGCCCTAGACTTTTATGACTTGTCACGTCGGTGCAAACCAGGTCTGAAATCTAAGTTGACTCAAGACAAGCTTCGATCGCTCCCGATGATCTGGAGTGGTGGTTCGACACGCTATCATATTTCTCTTACCAGCCAGAGCTTCTTTTTCTGCCGGAGAGTTTTCATGTGAGGTCGGCGCGAGTGTGCTCTGAAGTCTTGTTGTGTGGCACAGCAGCGGTTAACTGCGCCGCGGCGAATCGCCTCCTTGTCCACTGGTGTTGTAGCTCAATAAGAGTCTGGCCGAACATCAACCGAAATCAACTTTTATTTTTGGTTCATTCAAGTTGGAAGAGACTTTGTGGGCAGATCATAGTGGTGATGGCGATCGTAGATTGATACCTAGTTAGGTATTTAAGACAGACGAACTCCCCAAACCTGTTATCGTCAACTTCGAATTTTAAATACAATGTTGACCACAGTTCTTGTCTATTATCTTTGCAAAAGCTTTAATTACTGGTTCAATATTGATACGCATCCATCACTAACAACATGTTCCAGTAGCCTGGAATAGGAGTGCAGCTGCTGACCTACTTACTCACAGTGTTTTCTCAGTCATCAAACAGCGTTTTTTGTAGTGTATACAACCGTAGTACTTGAAGTTAACGCAGAAAATTCTGCATTGCTACCACGTCTGCGTCCGCGTCTTACGCGTCGCACCTCTCTCTGGTCCTCGGATCCGGGGATGTCCGACCACGGAACCGCGTGGCCAAGTCCGCCCCTGCCAATTCCTCCCCAATACGACGCTCTTTGGTTCGGACAATTTCAATCCAAGTCTCTTTCAGGTTGATGGGTTTAATTGCAAGTTCCCGGAGACACGAGGTAAAGGTAAGTGGAACTGAAGCTCGAATCTTCTCATTCTTTCGCAATACCCACGCTAAATCATTCTCGCCATCAAGTTTCAGATGATCTAAACCCCATTGTTCAGTCAGATTCATGCCATCTATGAGATCCGTGAGTGCGACCATGTCGTTGGTGTCGAGAAGACTCTGTGCAAACACCTCTAGAGTTGGGTACGGCAGATCCATTTGGCTACGCTCGATGTTGGCAGGTATGCAGTCGATATGCGCGTCGTCTGAGGGGATCAAGGTAAAGCACATTGCTTTGCCTCGGATTTTGAATCGTGGGAAAGTGTGGAGTAATGATTGCATACCCGGTGGGCGAGGTGGATAGGTTTCGTAGGTATCGACTGAACTCAGAAGTGCAGACGCATCTTTGAGCTTCTCTGTAGGCACACACACCTCCCAGTCCTAGTAGTTTCGGTCAGCAATGCAACGATTGAAACAATGTGGACAACAGATCGTCAGTTCGAGCTTACCCTGCGTCCCCTCGCAGCGCCGTAATAGATCAGAGCGGATATGCCAACTATACAGCAGGTAATGCCAGATCTCTCCAGTAATTGTATAACCTGTAGAATCTCCAAAGTGCCGTTGCCCCCAAAACTTGGCTCCTCATCGTCGAGGTTTCGATTCATGAAAGCGGGGTCGTTGAACTGCTCGACGGGGATCGGTTTAGACCACTGAATGACATCTTGCTTCTCCTCCTCCGTCGTGTTGTGTTCCATGATAAGCTTTCCTATACAAGTCGGGGATCTTATGGGAAGGTGGGTTGAAAATGATTAGAAGGGGTTATGGCACACGCGCTGGCTCTCGTCTATTCGATCGCGGATTCAAGAAGGCGGTCGGTGATAGGGCACTAGAATCGCAAGTGAGAGATGCCTGTGTTATAGCGTAGCGAAGTGAACTGCACTATGTGAAGGTGATGCTTGTGTCGGACGCGCGACCGCGGGGCGGTTCGCTAGCATGGCAGGCGGCCCGCCCGTACCCGCGAATCCCCACACCACAAGTGTACCTACGTAGCCAGCAATGGAACGCCTTGCAGGCTCAACACACACACACTGCGCAACACAATAAGAAGCCCGAACATTAAAGAAGCCCTATTCTGGAATCTGTATAAAGGGCAGTTTCTTATGTGATTAAGCATTTCACGAAGAAGGTTGTAAAGCTGACCTTGCCAACCAACCTTGGAAGCATTTGGCTTTCCCCGTCAATGGTCTGCTATGTGTATGCACATCTCGTAGCGACAACTAACAAGACTCAGCATGCTCTAGGCGAGACCACAATTGAATTATCTCAGGTCCGTGTTCTCATCATGCTACTTAGCTTGAGTAGTCCCGCCTATCAATCTTATCTGCCTGAAGGCTAAGGTACAGCTGCGCCGCCTCTTCACGACCTTTCCCGTTGAGACTTCCGACCACTAAAGTCCTTGGCACTCATATTCGTTGCCACACTGCCTTTCCCCATTTGGGCTTCGACCACGAAAGTTCTTGGCACTCATCTTCGTTGCCACCTTAAGACAGTCCGCGTCATGTGGTGATTTCGCAGCCTGCCCAACCACAGTAATTCTTGGCACGAATAATCACAGCCCTTTGAAGTGCTACTTAATCCCCTTCACCCTCCCTGCTGATTATTCGAGGGAAACATCTCATCGAACATCACTACAACTTTCACTTCAAACCCTTTCCAGACTTGATTACTAAAAAAGGACTCTTCGATGCTCTATACTTGATTGCGTCTAATCTTTCCACTTTTATGCCCCTAAGAAAAGGATACTTAGATAGACTACAGGCCTCGGAAGTTGACTTGAAGGCCAAGGGATGCTCCGTCTTGGTTACAGAGGCATCGTCTTCCCTAGGGCGACAATTTATCTCCCATTCCAATGCAAATGCCGGCAATACCCTCAAATAGTATGTTGCTTAGTCAGTCTACGGCCTCGCAGTCCTAATCACACCCAGCTGTCTCCCCCAACGCAACTCCTCCGGATGAATCCATCACCAACCCTCAATGGTCTAAGGAAGCGCTCTTTGGATTGCTCGGTGTTTTGATCGTCGTACTCATCCCTTGCGTTGGGTTCGCGTTCAAGACCTGGCTCGCCAGACGTCGAGGCATGGGCTTGTCGAGAAAGTATTCCTATAGTACGTATGCGGAGTACACTTTGTCGATGCGGTGCTGACAGCATATAGGTGACAGCGATTCTACTGTAGATCATCCGAGACCACGACGAGGGAAAAGAGTACAATACAAGAGGGCTCGAAGCAACACGGTCATCGTAGTTTGCTGACGCTTTGGTGATGGGTGGGTAACAACGGTGCTGGCGGTACGACCGTAGGAGTGGGTTCGTGCCTTGCAGATAACGCAAGAACATCGGCGTTGGGGACTTCTTGGCTGGACTTTCATCCGCAATATTAGCGCAAACAACGTATGGAGTCTTACTGGCATATATTCCTATCCGATCTCAGTATCAGGGTATCATGCGCAACCTTCCTCTACATCCCAGCCGGTGCCGCGGACGAAAGCCTGACAACCTGACCTCCATCGCCTCCAGCCTCTTTCTTCCATCCGAGCACCTCGTCCTTGTTCCTCTCCTTGTTGACTTCCCACGGGTTGATGAAGCCAGCGCTCAAGTTTCCCGTCTTGACACCTTGGATGGCCAGTTTCTGCTTCGCCTGCGCAATGTACGCATTCAGATAACCTTGGGTGATGAGACTGCCGCATATACACTCCAGCTCCAGTAAATCATACTCGTGGGTGTACGGCTGCACTCCTTCCATGCCGATAAAGTCCGGGTCGATGTATGTCGATTTGCTTGTTGATGCATGGTCTTGGTAGATGTGGCCAAAGTTGCGACGGCCGGGACCACGGTCTTGCGCGGCCATTGCGGCATTTTTGATGAGCGAGCGCGCCTCTAAGAAGCGGAATACAAGGACGGCTGCGTTGAGGTCGAGCAAAGCAGCCGATTTCGATGCTTCCCCTATGCTTCCAGTAAGGATGAATACCTTGCGGAGAAGTGACCACCATACGAGGGGCTCGCAATAGTTGCCGATTGGGTAGAAAATACGGTACTTGATCATAAACTCCGCACTTGGATGGGAAAGGTCCAGATTCGTTATCCGACGGAATGTTTCAAGGTCTCCCCTGCGAATCGCACGACAAAGCGGTTCGAACACTTCCCGGAAGCCCACGCATGCAGGGTCGTTGTAGATGAGTTCGTTTGGGAAACGACCGAGGAGTATGTTGGCAGCGACAAGGCAGACTGCGATTAAGCGGCGTTGTTTTGGACACTGCCCGTGGCAACCTCTGTATGCTAGCTCCAGAACGAGCTGAGCTCCGTAGAAGTTGGTGTTGCTGAAGTGGTACCGCCCGAGGTAGTAAAGGAAGGTAATGCGCTCCGCAGCCGGGTAGATGTGTAATGGTGGTGAGGAGTTCGATATGTTGTTGAAGATGGTCTCGCAGCTCCCCAGCTTATCGGCCTGGAAGAGGGTCTTCAAACATATGTTTGCCATCTTGTAGATTCCAACCTTCTTCCCGTCAGGCTTACCATCCTTGATACCTCCGGGTACAGTGTTGCGGTCGTTGAGACATATGATGAAGGCCTGTCGCACGATATTCGCTGCCCGCTCTGGCAATGACTCGCTTTGGCCATCCTCGTCCGCGTCGGTGGTGATGAGATGCATCGTCAAGTCCGGTCTCTTCTCTAATCCAATCGCTACTCTTGCGAATACCTTTGCATAGTACATGATGGTGGGAAGCATCAAGATGCCTTTGGTAGGATGCTGCAATGCGCTATTTGCACGTCTGGAGTCGCGTTAGCATGAAGTACTTTGATGGTCACTTCCGTCAACATACGACTGGAGGTCTGTCATCAGCTCGAAAATCAACACAAGGTTCTCTGCGTCCATGTCTCGGAGAAAGGTCATCCATCCGACGAGGAAGGTGACCAGCGAACCCCAAGACTGAATAGGTCTGCCCTCCTCATCCTCAGACTCTGCAGTCTCAGTGACAACTCGCCTGACAAGATCCTCGAGACGTTTCTCGGACTGCTCGTTGTTTGCAGGGTAATTCTGCTGCAAGGACTGGATGAGCTCTTGATGGTCTGGCGGGAAAACATTGCCTTCGCCTGGCTCCAGCAGTACGATGGACTGCAATTGATGCGGATCTCCGGCTTGTATCGCAACGTTAACTGCCGTGCATAAGCGCGTCTCTACATCGGGTTGACCCCGGAAGAACGACATGGCTACAAAAGCCACCGTTGGTGGTTGAGGAAGGATTGAGCTAGAGGGTGGAGCGCAAATAGAAGTAGCTGCCCGCTTTCGCATTAGCGTCAGGTCCTAGCTCCAGACCTCGCTATCCGCCCCATCCCTGTCGACGATCCGGACGAGGTCTCTCATTCGTTCCATCAGCTTGGGTCGACTTTGGCTGCTAGGATACTACTGGAAGCAGTAAACGTGGGAAGATTAACTTTCAATAATTTAAGGATACTTTCAACTACCCGTCTTGCCAGCAGGCGGAATCAAGCCAGCCCAACGATGGCTCAGTGTTGTCAAAAGCAACGTTGCAGCCCGAATGGCTTTCACATGTCACCTGCAGGACAATGCAACGGGCCCACCGTGACATCACAAGTCGTAATATGCGAAACACAACATCGGAAACTGCACGTTTCCGCAAGGCTCCGTGTGAAAAGCTGAACGTCACGTAAAATGGATCAAGGTCATGCATATCAAGATGCCGCAGCCATCTTCTCGTCTCCGTCTCTCCATCTCCATTCTCTCCCAACGAGAGAAATTCATCCGTCACGATGGGCTACTTTATGAGCTACATCAAATACTTCCTCACTCACCCCATTCTCTTCATCTACGAAGTCATACAATATGTGCTCGACTTTGTGCTCTCGCCAGCACCGCCGCCACCGCATGCAAACCTCGTACGACCTAAGATCGCAGTCATCGGTGCGGGCCTGACAGGCGTATCCGCTGCATCGCACATTGTCGGCCATGGCTTCGACTGTCGCATCTTCGAAGCCGGATCCAAGAAGAATCTCGGTGGAATTTGGAGCCGGGTGAACAACACGTCTGGTCTGCAAATCCACTCGCTCATGTACCGATTCCACCCTTCCGTGCACTGGAGTAAAGGATATCCGGATCGCCAGCAAATTGTGTCACAGATAAGATCGCTTTGGGAGCGATACGGTCTTGAGAGTAAGACAGAGTTCAATATGCGTGTTGAGAAGGTGTACAAAGATCCTCACGGACGATGGATCATCAACGACCCCTCTCACGGACGATTCGATGGCGTCATTGCTGCGATTGGCACCTGTGGTGATCCCAAGATGCCTACGCTTCCGGGTCAAGAGCACTTCAGGGGCGAAATCTGGCACAGTTCGCAACTCGACGGTAAAGTGGCCAAAGGAAAGAAGGTCGCCATCATAGGCGGTGGAGCCTCAGCCGTCGAAGCCCTTGAGTTCGTTGCCAGCGCAGAAGCAGAACACGCCAACGTACTGGCTCGATCCGAGAAGTGGATTATCCCGAGGAACCCTTTCATCGACAGTCTTCTCGCTTTCAACATCTTCGGCATGGAGACCATCTTCAGTTGGATTCCGGAGTATATCCTACGTCTCTTCTTCTACCGCGATCTCTACGACATTTCACCAGCATCCAACAGCGGAAAGGGTCTTTTTACCGAAACACCAATGGTAAACGATTCAGTCCTCGACCTCATTCGCTCAGGTGAAGCATCATGGCTACGCGGCGATATCTTGGGCTACGATGAGTCTGGCACCGGCATCAAATTCAACAAGCGCGCCCGAGGCGTCCCCAAGAACGGACCCGGTTCCGAGAAACTGATCGAAGCCGACATCGTCATCATGGCGACTGGTTACAAGCGTCCAAGCCTAGGCTTCCTACCAGATGAGGTCTTTCAAGAGCCATACGAACCGCCGAACTGGTACCTTCAAGTCTTCCCACCAGAACACCCTTCCATTTGCGCAAACAACTGCACCTACGTCAACGCCATCGGAACGGTCGGTAACTACCACATCGGCATCTACACGCGCTTCCTACTCATGTACCTCGTCGACCCTCTCGCTCGACCGCGTACTTGGTGGATGAAGCGCTGGATCGATATGACGCGGTTCATCAAGACCAAGGCACCTGGTGGCGCTTTCGACTTCTTCACGTACTCGGAGCTCATCTACTGGTTCGTGTTCACGATCGCGATCAACCCGTTCAGGCGGAAGTGGGCGGCTTTTGTGTTGTGCGGTATTGGTAAGGGATTGCCGTTGAGTGTGGTCGAGCAGGAAGACAGGGCAAGGGATGGCCTGGGTATGAGGCATGTTTTAAGCAACCATGATAACGGGGAGGATTAGACGTGTATCGAAGCGCGATGTAACCGTAGATGTTTAATTCGAGAGGTTCTTCTACCCCAAATATGTGCTCGGGAGATTGTAACCATCGTGCGCAATATGGTTCAATTTGTACCGCTGTCTTGCTGGGTGTCTGGTTGCTTCGTTCGTGGGGGTGACATGTCAACTTGACTCCACGGGTCGCATCAAGGCTCTGATCCCTTCTCTCGCGGCATCTAGAACATCATTCAAGTAAACTTTCGGCTTCCAAGGGTGGGAGTGACGTGATCCCATGGACCCTTACATGCGCTTCCGAGCTTCTTCAAATTGCCATACGATGCAATCTCTCAACTAGACCACCTAAGCAAACTTTCAGCATTCCAGAATGGAAATGACGTGATCTCTTGGACCCTGACAGCCGCTCCCGAGCTTCTTCAATTTGACTCACGATGCAATCTCTCGACTAGAACACCATCTAAATAAACTTTGAGCATCGCAGGGCGGGAGAGGCGTGATCTCAAAGACCCTGATGACCACTTCTGTAGTTCCTCGAAATGACAGACGCTGCAATCTCTCAATTTAGCAAGCTTTCGGCATCCTAGGATGGAATTGACGTGGTCTCAAAGACCCTGATGAGCACACCCGTACTTCCTCAAGATGACATCGGATGCAATCTCTCCACTAGAACACCACCTAAGCAAAGTTTCGACATCCCAGGGTGCGCGGAACGTGTTCTCAAAGATCGGTCCAAGGTTATTTCCGCTCCCGAGCCTCTTCAGTCTGTCGACGATGTCACGATGCAATCTCTCAACACAGATCACATGATCTAGGTCCGCGAAAACGAAGCACGTGCAACGCAAGTTGCCTGCTGTAAGAATGAAGCGGGCTTACCAGTCATTAAATATTGCAATCTTGCTCTGTGAGGTTACTGTCTACCGTGTTCACTAAGAAAAGGAGCAGGCGGTGAGGTTTTCCTATCGATATCGCAGATTGCATGGTCGGTGCCTCTGCCACAAACTCCACCCCCTTTTGCACATTTTGAAAAGTTTGCTCGGATGCTCATAATTTTCTGACTCTTGAGGGTATTCGGATGATACGAATAGAGTTGTGCAAAGAGGGACCGGCTGGGTACACATGAGGCGCGTCTGACCCCATGCATCGCCATGGCAACAGTGTTGCAAATGCGAAAGGCGCCGGGCAAAACCACACCGTCATGCGGAGGGATGAATCGCAAAGATTGGCAACGGACGATATGCGCGAGGGTATGTTTGGAAAATCATGAGGATGTACCCCGCGGGAAGACGAAACCGCGTTGCAGATTTAAATATACCCTTCTTTGTGGTGGTAATCTGAATCTGACGATGCGGATGCTCACCGGATGTCCCCGCAGTCACAGGCTGAAAGGGAAAGCGCATGTCACAGCGTCCCGCGTTGTCTCAGGAATCGCACCTTCCGAAAACGCCAGGCCGCAAGCGAAGGCGCCGCATGCATGGATGTGAAACCCGTGCTTCTTGTTGGACGCCGAACCCTCGAGGTACATTACTATAGTAACTATAAGTGAATCCTTTGTCACACGAAAGAGGGTCTGATGTGCAACGTGCTGGCCGAGAACGGGATGCACGCGACGCAAGGGATTGAATTTCCGAGATGGCTGATACTGGTGAACGCTTCAAGGAGCTCCAGGAGCTGTCTGGGTTTTCATGGTGAGTGACCCTCGGGCCCGAAACATGTCCCGCGATGTGTCTTGAGAATCATGGGCAGAGTTTTTCTTCACACAGAGTGTCCACCATGATGAAGCTCTTCCTGCACATCATGTCGGATGCGTCCGGCCAGGTGCTGACGCGATATGGACGACGAGACACCATGACAAAGAGTTACGGCTAAGCTGCCACCAGTGACGAGAGTGCAGATTTTCAGGGTCTCGAAACGCGAGGCCTGCTCTGGCGGCGTCGTGAAGCGGGTCCCGAGGTCTGGGGTATATGACGCAGACCCTGTGGTGAGACTCGCCTTCACCTATTTAGGTCAGGTGATGGCGCGAAGTCGGTTGTTTGTGTATACGAAGCTCGACGCGTCGCACCTGGCGACGAGACGATGGTTTTTCGAGGCGCTTGCAACAAGCGCCACAGGTTGGCCGTGCGAAGGCTTGTCGTGTGTCTGGCGGTCCACAAAAGGAGGGGTCAGCCCGTTGGTGGTGGGGTCCAGCCGATCGTGTGCCGTTATGAAGGTTTTGTGCAGACGTGTGGTGGGCAGAGCCGCCGTTCTCGAACAGCGACTCAGCTCGCCTCTAAATGGCACCACAGCAACTATGACAGCGGCCCCCGGCCTCTCCGACAGCCATGTCGGGTCTGCGCTGACGTCTGTTGTTGTTGTCATGTTGTTGCGGCTCTTAGCGAGGGTCGGTGGTCGACAGGTCGACAGTTGTCTGAACTGGTTTGCAGCAGTAGGCGCAAACAGGCGGCCGAGAATAGCAAAGTTGGCAGTTCATCTCAGCCTTATTGCCTATGACGTTTGCAACATGTCGCCATCGCGATCCCAGAGGGGAGAGCTCGATCGCGAGCACGGGACTAGAGCGGTAGCGCGTTGGATGGAGCCATTCCTGTTTTATGCAGCCGCTTAGGGCTAAGGGGATCAGAGGGCGAACGGGCCGGGATGAGCTCACGTCGTCAAGCCAGCGGCGCCTGCGACGTCGGTCTCGCTGCACCGAATACAGTCTGAAAATCTCCCGCCCGCCCAATGAGTCGCCGACAGAGGAGGCAGCCAATGGCGACGCGTGCAAGCCATGTTACAGCGAGGCGGTTCCCTGGCAGCGACGCCAAGGCTCGTCGCTGGGCCGTACGATGACGAAAGCATGCGCAGACGCAGACCGAGCTTGCCTGATCAAAACAGCTCGCGCTTCGTGAACGAGGCTGGAGATGGGGTAGATGATGCTAGCGTGCATAGAATCTGGATAGTCACGATAGTGTAGACGGTGGGCAGAGAGGGGTCGCCGTTCGGTAGCGAGTGCAGCTGGTTTCCCTGGGAGACGGTTGGTACGTTACGCAGGACGGCTAGACGCTCCACGCAGCCCACGCAGAACCACTCCGAAGGGAGAAATTCTCTCGGCGGCGCGAGTTTAGGCGGAGAGCGAACGTATGGTTTCACGTATCGTGCTGGGCTTACAGGGAGCATCCATTCCGCTTGCGTCTGACCCGTGCCGAGCTAGGCAATTGCTTCTCTGGCAACCATGGCAGGAGTGCGCTTTGGCTGCTGTGTCGAGCTTTATCTGAGATCGAGGCCGGACTGAAGCAGCGCGCGTTGGAGCAGTGTGGCCGTGATGCCGTGCCGTGCTGCTATTCAATGGGTACTGCGCGAGGTGGAACAGCTGCGAACGGTTGTTTACGGGCGTGCAGCGTGACTTAGCTGCAGCTGCACGGCGACTACGCGACAGCCTACGCGTGGGATCGCGATCAAATCATGGGCCGGTGTACCTGCGGCGGAATTAGAGGCTGCGGATCAACAGCACCGCTTGGGCGTGGGTGCATAGCCGGGCAAGCAAACTCCAGTCCCCAGTATTCTTTGTCCCGTGCTGAGCAGTGAGGCCTCCGGTGTGTGCAAGCGCCTAGCTCTCAAGCCCACGCCCTGGTCGTCGGCCCTAACCTGGCCCAGCAGCGGGCTACCCCAGCAACCACGGCATGCTCAAATCCAGTGCGTGACCGGGCTCCGCTTCTCTCTTCTCTACCCTTCTCGTCCCCAAGAAGGCCCAATCCCCTCTTAAGTTGGCTGAGCGGATCTTGGACGACGGTTATCGCCAGTATCACTACGGCAAGAGCTACCTCGTTCACCATCCACCTGCCGACCCTCGACCGGAGCCTCCCAGCCTCAGCCTCGCCCATGTCCGGAGCCCGCCTGTAGCATCTCTACCGACACCGACACCATCACCACCAGCATCTTCAGAGATTGGAATTAGCTTTCCTGTCTTGTATGCTTATCGCCAGTATTGCATCCTCCCGTCCGACCTCACTTCAGTCCCGACGTGCAAACGCTCGCTCCGCCCGTTGCCCGGTACGACGATAGCCACGACCAACACGAAACCAATCCACCATGGAGATGTCTTCGCCGCTCGCCGCCATGCACCCGCCGCCCATCCCCGGCCCCTGGGGATACCGCCGTGACCTGCCGCAGTCGAAGCCGCTGTTCGGAGGAGCACACAGCCTGGGCCCCAAGAGCTTCAACTTCCGCGACCTCAGCATGAAGAAGAGTGGGGGAGACTACTTCACTCTGCAGCCCATGCGAGGCTCGTCACCCACCACCAGCCTGGCCGCCGACATGTCGAGCAACCTGCACATGGACCAGAGGTACAATCCCTCCTTTGTCCCTTTGATATTGGCAGCACACTAACGCGCTTGTTTCAGCCCCCAGCTCGCCACGCCGCGTCGGTCGCTCTTCACGTCGAATCTCTTTCACCAGATCGACACCCGGGGTAAGTGGCTGCGCACTCCAAACTGGAAGCACAAGGGCTAACAGGCACAAACAGAAACCACGACCCCATTGGCTCGATGGGAAGGCGTTACGACTCCGCCAATTCCCTCGTCCTCGCCCGGCTTTGCACCAGACTCCATGGACATCTCGCCTCTTCCCCACAAGGCGCCCTTCAGCTTCATCAACGACCGCTGCCTGCCCCTACCCTCTCCCTCCCCAGAGGTGACCCCCGGCTCCGACAGCGACATGCTCACCCCGTGTGACGAGCTACCCACCCCACCCACATACTCTACGCCCTCGCTCGAGGTTCCCCGACCCGTGTCAGCCGCCGACCGCCGAAAGTCCAATCTTCTCAGGCCCTCTCTTGCGCGCCACAAGAACTACTCCACTAACACTGTGTCGTTCAAGGACCAAGACAAGCCATCGAGCACTCCGCTGCCCGCCTTCCAGTTTGGCTGCGGTGACTTCACCCGGAACTCGTCTTCACTCAGCTTGGACGAGTGCTTCACTGCTTCGCCTCCCCAAGAACGTCGTCCTACTTCCAACGGCTCTCTCTTCGCTTCAAAACCCAAGCCTTTCTCTCTCAACTCTACTGCCGCCCGTGCCAATGGTTCCCCCCTTGCCGCCGTCAGAAAACCCGCCGGTCCTCCTTCTCGTCGTCCCAGCAAGTTCCGCAGATCGTTAAGCATGTTCGAAAGCCCCGGTGAAGTAATGAATGCCAAGCAAGAACAGGATGATTACCAGCCCAGTGGGCTCCAGTCTGTGATGGATGTCGATGATGCCAACACTCTCAAGCTTCCCCATTTCACCACTACTGAGCCAGAGAGTCTCCCTCGCATCACCCACGAGACATTGGTAGAAGTGCTGGATGGTGCTTATGATCACTTGTATGACAACAAGGTCGTCATTGACTGCCGCTTCGAGTACGAATACAATGGTGGACACATTGAAGGTGCATTGAACTTCTGTGACAAGGAGAAGCTTGCCGAGCGTCTCTTCCAGGCCCCGTCTAGCGAGAACACTTTGTTGGTCCTTCACTGCGAGTACTCTGCGCATCGTGCTCCTCTAATGTAAGTTCATCTCATCTTTCGGCTTTGGTCATTCACTAACAACACCAGGGCCAAGTTTGTTCGCTCGCAAGATCGCAAGGAGAACGCGCATCAATATCCTCATCTGTCATTCCCTGAAGTGTACATCCTCGACGGCGGATACAGCTCCTTCTACCATTCACACGCCACTCGCTGCTACCCCCAAAATTACCTTCGCATGGATGCCAAAGAGCATGAACAATCATGTGAACGTGGCCTCAACAAGCTCAAGTTCAAGTCGCGTGCCAAACTCAACCGTGCTACCACCTTCACCTTCGGGCAGCACTGCCAGATGGAAGACAGCCCTACAGCCATGGGCCGGTCAAGATCTGGAAACAACATCTTTGCCCTCGGCAATGACTCCCTGGAAGTCGGACGTGTCACGGCCGCTTCCCGTCGCATGGCTTCTTATTAAGCCTGCACAACGAACAACCAACACTATAACGAAACTAAACTAACTCATGGCGGATTGATTCACGGCGTTATGGATGATTGCTGCATGGCATTGGATCCCCACAGCATTGGCGTTTGGTCCTTTTCCATTCCGGGGCGTTCGAGCGATTTCATTTGGCTTGCATCACTCTCGGAATCTTTGCACAGCGGCAACAGTCTGCATCTGATCTTTGGGGTGTCTCCCCGTTTCTTTTCTATACCCCTTGTCGCGGAGCTGTGGGCCCGGACAAAAGTTCACATTTCTTGATAGGGAACGCTGGATACCCATCTTGTCTACGGCGAGCGTTGAGCAGTCCAAAGAAGGCTGCCTCGCGAGCTTCTTCATTTCCTTTGTTACTATTACCCATCCTCAGACGGATCTCTCCTGGCCTTGCAGCGCTGAAACATTGCCTGCACATGTTCTTCAGAACAAGTATCTAAGAATCATCACGAAACCAAGTACACAAACAGGTCTACGTGCCTCCAGAGCATTAATCACCTACACGGCATCTACTGCCCTTTCCTTAATACAATTCATTTGGTATCATTCTCTACATCACACAGACTGAACTTCTTGGCTTCTCTTGTATCACCTTTCGCGCGACTCTTTCATGTATCTATCTGCCTTTACCTACTTCTATCCTCTGGTTCGTGTACATCTACACAGAGGAACATGAGGAGGTAATGGGCTGTACATATCTGTAATGCGGATGGACGAAGGATGGCTTGAGGATGTCCTGCAGTCGACCAAGCTAGAAACAACAACGAAATCTCATCAGATTGCTCCACCTGTACCATTATCCTGATGAAGAAACCACGATGTATCATCAAACTAATGCATGCACGGTTTATATGTTGAGCCAGACACTAGCAGTGGTTCATATTGAAATACAGCGGTAGCGACGGCCGTTGATAGCTGCACCCTTAGCTCCTACCAAGGCGTCATACATGTGTAGCCTGCTTTTCCCGAGGTGTCAAGACGCGTCGGAACCAAACTGGGACGCGTCGGCGCTAGTGGTAAGCGATCCCCGCATCGCGCATCCCTGCCCCACCAAACATCTGCAATCTGCATGCACGCTCGCTGCAAGCCAACACACGCATGCATCCGGCCCGAGACATACTTCAGATCTCTGTCTTGCATCCTGCTGCTCGTCGGGTGCCTGCCGATTGCTTACTTTCGATCCCATCACCCCGCCTTACCTCGATCTCGGTGCCGCCACGATACACGCGCGCGTGAGACACGGCAGACACGCGACAACGTACCCGACCGATACGACCGTTGGTTTTCAAGAACAGCAAAGGGTACATTTGTGTGGAACGGTACAATGGACATCGACGACCTTCTCGCAGAGGTCTCGGTCGATTCGACGCCAAGAGAGACACGCGATCTGCAGGAGTTGACGCGGTGTTGGGTCGCGGAAAGAGTTGCGCCGGAGATATTACCGTGGCCTGAGGAGCTCATGGAGAGGGTGTTGGAGCGGATTAGGAGACAGGTGAGCGCGCGGCAGACTGCAGCTTGCGCAACGCAAGGTAGCTAATGACGCAGCCAGATTGAACTTGTCGAAGACCAGACGGGCGACATGAACCCGAAGACGAATTTCAAACTCATCATCATACAGACGGAGCTTGAGCGGTTCAAGTTTCTGGTTCGTAGTTTTCTGAGAGCGAGGATAAAAAAAGTAGGGCCTTACACTACCTGTTTCCGATATGTACAGTGATGCTAACACCACGTTTGCAGATCGACGCACACCCTCTACACATCCAATCGCTACATACGGCCTCCCTCGAAACGACCTCCCCACTCCTCTCCCCATCTGAACACCAATACCTGACGTCGCATCAAGCGCTCCTCTCCTCGCACTACACGTCCTCCTTCCTCTCGCAGTTCCCGGCGTCACTACAACGGCTCGATGATACCACGGGTGGCATAAGCATGATTGATAAGCCGGATGAGGATAAAGCGGTCTTCGTCAGGGCGTTGCGCGATGTGGGAGAGATATTCGTGGAAGGAACAGATCGGCGGTTTGAGATGAAGAGAGGGGATGTCTGGGTTGTGAGATGGAGTGCGGTGAGGGCTTGGTGTGTGGGGTGTGGTACGGGAGATGTTGAGTTGATATGAGGGGGCTTCTCGGAGCAGAAGAGGAAGATACGGCAGCGACATGGCTTGCGATACGCGATGCCCTACTACACCGGAAGAAGCGAACAGCTAGGGCGTTGGAAGGCACTACAGAGCGCGAGCATACGCTGGGAGACGCCGCCTCTTCTAGATGTGGCTCTTGCCCTCCTGGTAATAAGGCGGTAGTGTTCAAGTACCCCAAGTGCTTTCGAGGGAAGCAGCTGGCACATCGTCATTGGTCAAGTCGACCGGCAAAAATCAAAGGTTCACGTACATTCCCATGTCACGATGATGATGATTATCGTCATCATCACCCTTGTTTCCCATGCATACTCTGTTCTGACATCTCTCGCACGAAAGCGACGACTCAACGTTCGTCTCCGTACATAACGCGAGTTCACATCGCTTCTGGTACTCAAAGTTTTTTTTCGAAGCGACAGGAAGGCACAGACTACGAAGTCGTTAGAACCGAGAGCTGGAAACAACACATGTAATTGTAAAAGAACTCTTTTGGTCAGCCTAGATTTCTCCTCTCCTCCATCACATCGATGCGAGAAGTTCGTTTTTGGTACTTGAAGTGAGTACTGTTCTGAGGAATGACTGATATCGCAACGATGGGTTTATATAGAAATCTAGGCACGCTAGTCGCAGACATGTTTCTTGCTGCCTGCGCTTTTATAGATACACTACGGGTGTGCTGGGTGTGGAGAGCACATGGCATGGTCTTTTGTTGTATTTTGGACGACAGGACAACATGAGGAATACGTAGGCTGGCTTTGAGACGCACGGAGAGAACGAACGACATAAGTCGTGCTGCTATGTTTTTCGCACGCATGTCTCTCTCCCTTCTCCACATCGGTTGTACAGCCTTAAGTTTTGGTATTGATTTGTAAATGTAAGTTGGGTTGAAGAGTTGTAAGGACGCAATGGATCTTTATATAAACACCCAATGACGCTAGTCGCAGACATTTTCATTTCGAGATCGGCCTTTGGAGGTATATATGTAGAACATGTATATGGGGAGAGCACATGGCTGGGTCTTGTACGCAATTTGGACGGCAGAACAGCATCAAATCCGTCCGTCGAGGTTTTGAGACACACAAAGACTGGAAGCCACATGTTACACATCTCGAAAGCGTGGTTTGTGTTGGTAGACACGTCTCTCTCCCTTCTTCACATGGCTGCGTACATGTTCTTTTTTGTTAACAAGTAGAGAGATGTTTGGTATTGGAAGATAGGTAGAAGCGAAGAACGAGGGTTTATATAGATGTCTGGATACGCTAGTCGCGCGCGTGACCCATCCGTCTTTGAGACTTCCAAGAGATACGACAGTCTTGCAGTGTGGCAAGGACATGTAATGAGCTGGGGGTGTTTTTAGGATTGTATCTGGAAGAGCGCGATTTTCGCAGAAGTAGCGGCTTTGGAAAGTGCATGGGGAGCTTTTTTTCATGACATTGACCTCATTTCTTTTCTGCAATCCTTCGAATGGCTTTTGTGTCGATATTGCAGAACAAATTGGGCGTGTAAAGAGACTATGCGCGAGTTCTGTCGCAAGATTCTGATGACCAGAGCATTCGAAGTAACAGTTTGGATTGGTTATGGGTATCAGAGTGTTTGACGACCAACAACTACTTCTCATGTCTTGAGTCCGTTCCGATTTTGATACTGGCTTTGCAAACATACCTTGGATGTCCAGCGCTTTGAATCGAGAGGCGGAGAAGCACATTGTCTTCCGCTGACGGTGTTTTGGAGATCGGTGAAGCTGGTAGTGAGGAAGTGAGGAAGATAGAAAGTGTTGTAGCAAGGTACTTGTAGAGTTCCTGACTTCAGCTCATATTGCAAACCTCGATGATATTACGGTATTCTGGTATACTCTATGATACACATGGAAAGATCTTATTCAGGTTTTGATTGGGTAGCGTGGATATGTAGCCAAAGGTAGAGACCTCTGGATTGCTTCACACGAACATGGAGAGCCCTATAGCACCTCATACAAAAAAAAAACTAAACAGGCCTGCAGACTATATTGGCCTAAAACCTTGCAAACAAGGTGGCCTAACGTCAACGTAGGCTCTAGGCTGTTTAGCTTTTTCTTAGGTTGGCGTGATAGGACCTTTTGGAGAAGAACGAGGAAAACCATCGCGGTGGGGATCATTGTTTCGAGGTTTTTGGATTTGCGCAAATACAGATGAGGATCAGAGACGACGGACAGATCTTCATTTAGACTGCCAGCACCTCGAACCGAGAAACATATTGCGCTAATTATTAGGCTTCGATGTCACTGTTAGCGTTCTCGTTTCATCAGACATGAATGGTCTTTTTGGAATTTCCAGAGTCCTCACGCCGACTAAGCACGAAGCTTCTAGCTCAGGAGAAGCTTTCAGAACGACATGTTTTGATCGACAGTGGTTTTGTTCCACGCTGAGCGAGCAATCTCATGGGTCTGTCTGTGCTGTGTTTTGATAGCGCGCAATAGAAGAAGGCTGTGAGGAATAGGTGATAATCGGCAAGAGAGCGAAGCTTTATACTGCTCAAGGTCCATCTCAACATATGAGTATGTTGGGTGTTGTCTCGGTCCAGTCGCGCACCGCACATCGAGAGCTTCATATCCATTTTGTTTAGCTCAGTTGATAAGTGTCTCTCATCGACATGTTCCTGGAACTGTTTTGAAATTGTCCACAGTCTCCAGCGCAATCATAAGATAGCCATCTAGGTATTTTGGTGGCCAGAAAGCCAACAACATCAGTGCTTGAATCGCTGGTTTTGGTGTCTGACCAGTTGTGGTGGTATACAGAAAATGAATGTATCGAACACTCGATAGAATTTATGTCTACTGTGCACGAGCCCGAGAGCGCAAGACAGGTCATGCCGGTTGTTTAATGTGTTTTTGGCTTCCACATCGGCGATACATGGCAATCTCGTACCTCGTTTTGTGGACTTCGCAGGAGTGGACATAAGCAGCGATCTCATAAGTTTTTGGTTCCCACGAAAACACATGTCCGTGGACAGACGATTTTTGTAGAAAACGTCAAGGAAGTAGAATTAGTGGAGGGTGGAGGAAGGGAAGAGGGATGCGGCTTTTATGTGGCCTGCAGTAGCACGTGCATGGTCGGGCTCCCAGTGTGAGTTCTCGCGAGAGCATCGTTCGCACATGAGACGAAGTCTTACTATGGAGATGAGTGCATGCGCTTCCATTTCGGCGAGTCTGTCAACACCACATTGAAGTCCGCAAATCTGCATTCCGCACGGCACGAATGTACACACCAAACACGTCATTGAGAACAGCAACTTCCATTGCGCGCTATAACGCTTCTACACCACCATAGTCTACCCAACGCTCTATACTCAAACAACAGTACTATACCCCCCACCATACCCTCTCCGTCCCTTCCACCTAACATACCACTTCCTGCCCTCATCAGCCCAAAAAACACAACTCGCCACCGCAACAAGATGCGCAAGATCGCCCAAACCCAGGGCCTCAGTCTGGAAAACGCTTTGCAGCGGCGGGAAGTAAATAACAGCCAGCTGTCCGAGCAAGCTGCCCGCGACAGCGTAATTAAACATCTTGTTATCGAAAACACCAATCTCGCCTGCAAGAACGGATTTGCTGGAGGAGCGGCAGGTCAGCGCGTTGAACATGTCGAAGAGGACGAAGCAGGTAAAGGTCATGGTTGTGTCGCGGGCGGTGACGAGGTTGTCGGTGGACATTTCGAGGTAGTAGGTTGTGAGGGTGCCGAGCATGATGATGGTGGCGGATTGGAGGACGCGTTGGATGAGTGGGCGGGTTAGGACGCGGGCGTGGCGCGGGCGGGGAGGTAGCGCCATGACGGCTGGGTCGACGGGTTCTACACCGAGGGACTGTGCTGGTGGACCGTCCATAAGGATGTCTGGAGGTGATTGTTAGTAGATATCAATGGGAACGGGAGTAGAGAAGCTTACTGATCCACAGAATCTGCATGGCATTGAGCGGATTCTGGAAGCCGAGGAATGTGCTAAGGAGTACCAAGCTCAGTGCTGCCGCGCTGGTGCTGAGTTGGAAGGTGAGGAAGTTTTGGATGTTGTAGAAGATGCCCTTGCCCTCTTCGATCGCATTGAGGATAGTAGCAAAGTTGTCATCTGTCAGTATCATGTCTGCGGCCTCTTTAGCGACATCTGTGCCCAGTCGACCCATGGAGATACCGATATCTGCTTTCTTGAGTGCAGGCGCGTCGTTGACACCGTCGCCAGTCATTGCCACAACATCGCCTCGTGATTGTAGTGCTCGGACAATCTTCATCTTGTGCTCAGGACTAGTTCGCGCAAAGATCGAGGTTGTCGCAATAGCTTGTGCAAGCTCTTCCTCGCTCATGTGATCCAGTTCGTCACCACGAATGACGGAGCGTCCAAGTGCTGAGTTTGGCATAATTGGCATACCCAGACTCTTGCCGATGGCAACTGCGGTGGTTTCTGCATCTCCTGTGATCATGATAACCTTGACTTTGCCGGCCATGAGTCTCCGAATGGCTCTCTCTACACCCTTACGCGGCGGATCGTTCATGCCAACCAAGCCAGCGAACGCAAGACCACGGTACTGTTCATCATCTCCAAGTGCCGAGCTGGTGGATGGTGCAGGTGAGGCTGTACCACTGGCATTCCTCTTTTTCCCTTTGGATGCACCGCTTGCGAAGCCGAGCACACGTAAGCCTTCTTGCGCCATTGCATCGGCGGCCTTCATCGCTTCTTGCTTGCGTGCTTGGTCCAGTGCCACCTCTTTCCCTTGTGCTGTAACATACGTATCACAGCGGTCCAGAACCCGTTCCAATGCTCCTTTGATGTATGCATGCTCAGATCCAGGGGTGAGGTTGCCAGAATTACCGCCAACGACGACCCCCATCCACTTCCTCTCCGAGCTGAACGGTGTCTCGAACTTGCGTTCGCCGAGTCTTTCCCGGATGTCGTCTTCCCCAAAAGCGTCCATCAGGTCTAAGAGCGCGACATCGGTGGGTTGACCGACCCATCGGCTCTTGGCAGCTGTATTGTCGTCGCCTCCTAGAGTCGAAGAAAGTACCGCTGCCGTGGACGCCGAGGCTGCCTGGTCACTCAACAAGCGCGCATTGTTGACAATGTTGCCAATTCGTAGTATGTTACGGGTCGGCGAATCGAGGTCTGTGGAGTCGTGCTTCGTCTTTACGTCGATCGGTGCTGCTTCGTCAAAATGCCATATCTTCGTAACGGTCATATGATTCGTGGTCAACGTGCCTGGTCCAAGTTAGTAAATGTCACATGCGCGAAGAACGGTTGACTCACCCGTCTTGTCAGTACACACGACATTGACAGAAGCCAGCGTCTCAACACTGGGTAGCCGTCGAACAATGGCGTCGCGTTTGGACATCCTCAGCACACCCAGCGCAAGCGTGACAGTAACGATAATCGGCAGTCCTTCGGGGATAGCGGCAACAGCGAGTGAGACGGCGATCTGGAAGACCTCGATGAACTTCCAACCGCGCCACAGCCCTACCAGACCAATCAAAGCGATGACTCCAAAAGACATGTAACTCAGATCCTTGCCCAGACGGTCCATGGAAAGTTGTAGAGGCGTCCGTGGACTTTCGATCTGCTGCAGAGATGCAGAAATGGCACCAAACTCCGTGTTGCCTCCTGTGCCGACGACGATTCCTTGTCCGTAACCCGATCTAACCAATGTACCCATGAAAGCAATGTTCTTCTGATCATTCAGTCGTATATCAGCGCCGACCGTTCCTGCGGCTTCGGACGCGTAGAAAGGTGAAGATGGGCGTTGTAAGCCCGGCGGGGGTGTGATGGTGTCTGGCGACTTGGAGACAGGCTCGTTCTCTCCGGTGAGGTTCGACTCGTCGATGCTGAGGTCTGCGGCGTGCGTGATGCGAATGTCGGCGGGTATGCGGTCTCCCGTGTGGAAGAGGACGAGGTCGCCAGGTACCAACAACGTCGCAGATATGGTAGTAGACTTCCGCTCCGCAGCTGACAGGGCCGAAGTGGTGTCCTTCAGATTCTCCAACTCGACGTCGTCAGTTGGCGTGCCATTCGGTATGCGACCGTTCCGCGGTTGCTCGACCCCAGCGCGAATGATGTGTGCCGAATGCGGAACCAGCTGGTTCAGCGCCTCAATTGACTTTTCCGAGCGGTATTCCTGCACGAAGCCCACTGTCACCACGATGGTCACAGCCACGGCAATGCTCACAGCATCATCCAAGTTGCCCAGTATGAGGGATACAGCAGCGGACCCGAGCAGCAGCAAGATCAGCGTCTCCTTGAATTGCTTGAGGAAGCGGAGCCAGAGCGGTTCGGGCTCTTCGTGGGGGAGTTCGTTGAGGCCGTGGGTGTGGATGCGCGCCGAGGCGTCCGAGGCCGAGAGGCCATGTGTAATCGACGTCGAGAGCTTGTGGGCCGTGTCCTGAGCCGAGAGGAGGGAATGGGCGGATGTTATTGACTATTCACACGTGTCAGCGGCGTGTCCAAAACTCCGGAGCGCATGGCGTACTGAGGGCGTGGTGCTGCGCTTGATGGCTTCTGGCGGCTGCAGCATGGGCGAAGAGGGCCGCGAAGACTTGGAGGGCAGGCCCGCGGCATTGTAGAGGGGCAATGAGGACGTGGATGCTTTTGACATGTTGGCATGGCCAGGAGTCGACTGTTGCGCCGCCGTCCAACGTGGCCTATCCGTCCAGAGCTAGCGTGGGAAAAGATGCTCGTCGCCGTGGATTATCGCATTGGTGCTAGCGGTAATAATGCGTCTTTGATTGGCGAGCGGGACGAGAGAAGGAAATGGCGAGTCGATTGCGGGTTGTCGTTAGGGATGGTGTTGCTCAATGTCGATGGTGCACCAAAACGTCAAAGCACCGGTACTCTCGAGCAAGGGTCTCCATCGAGCTTCTGGTCACAACTTTCACACGAACTACTGTTTGACTTCACAGCACTAGACCTTTCTGACGACGTGTTCCGTTTTGAAACACTCAATGTAACCTCTATTTGTAGCTTAGCGTTGTGTTGCCTACCATGTGTCGGCTTCTCGCAGCGTCGAGTGACGGCTTGGCAGGTACGTGTCCGCTGCACGCTCAAGTGATGGCGCGCTTTTCCGTGGCTCTGCGTGTGATGTCATACACCAGCCTCTCTCAAACTCTACAGCTGTGGCTGAAGCCTGCGCAATTTCCTTATCATCATCTTGTCGTACTTGGATTGACTTTGATTAAACGCTACTCGAGTAATAATACACCTTCCCCTCGAATAACCGCCGAGCAGTCCGCGAGACAACGCATCTATCGACAACAGCAAATGATTCCGAGCTACTTGCCACAACATCAACCTTGATCGACCCGCTCGAATGCGAAAGACAGACTCTCCTCTGGCTCGGTAGAAGATCCGAAGAGCTACCATCAGAGTCTGAGCAGGGACTCGGTGTTCGCTCAGGTGAAGACGACTGCCAGGAGGACTGCACCTTGCTGCCGGATGCAAGTCCGTGGGCTACAGTACCTTCTATGCACACTGCCGACGCCAAGCATGCCGCACCTGTGAGTTGCAGGCTCGGGTGGGGTTTGCCCATACTGAACCCTTGGACATGAACGTCCGGCGTGCCTTCCCGGCCATGGTCACCTGGTTGAGGAGATGAAACGATTGCCAGCTTCGGTGTCCCGCGGACTTTTGCAGCAGCGTCTATATCAGAAGCAAGACCCATCAAAACGGCGCCAGTACATCGTATTGACTCCATGTCCTTGAGGTAGACGGCCGTGTCCTTGCTCCCCCTCCTTAGGCTTGACGGTAATGTTCGTTCGTCGATTAGGACGAAAGGATTCGCTGCGTCTATCAACGTCGCCTTGACTGAGAATCGATTGCCGTCTTGTCCTTTCACATGAATAGTATCACATCGTCTCCCCGTAGGAAAGAGAGTTCCGGTCATGCTCCCGGCAGGATCCACAAAGGCCACTTTTACTTCGCTTCCGGTTCCCTTGACGCCTGGTATCGCGTAGTCTCCGTCTTCATCGAACGATCCGTCCTCGTCTACTTGAACGGTATCGACGATGAGCCGCGAAGTGTTCGTATTGAAGATCCGTACATCGAGCTGAAGAAGAATGAGTATCCCATCCGTCTCAATTACAACAGGAGGACTCACCGTCTTCTCTCCGGGACTTGCACGCACTAGTCCCTCTTGTAGCGCAAATGGTCCAACACCAGCGCACATGTTTCCACAGTTTCCGCTGAAGTCGACCGCCTCCTGACCCACTGCTACTTGTACGAAGGTATAATCGATATCGACGCCCATTCGGGATGATGGCGAAACCACTGCAACCTTGGAAGTCGTTGAAGTCGCTCCTCCTACTCCATCAATCTGTCGAGCATCCGAACCTTGAGAACCCATGGCGGCAAGTAATGGGCCTGCCCACGCTGATTGGGAAGATGGCAAGTCGTGACGATGGATGAAGAGACCTTTTGAAGTACCAGCACGCATCAAAACGGCTGGTAAGCTGTGTCGCACTCTTTTCGGTGCGCTTTCGTGTGCCATTGGGAGTTCAGGTATGCGGATTGGCGAGATATGTGAGACAGTCGAGGCGTGTGCCTTTTGAAAACTAGATGGTTTGAGAAGTGTGCGAATCATCTATAGAGGATGATGCTGCGATTGAAGGTGATGAATGCGATGAAGTCGGTGCTTCGTTTCTAGGCTGACATGTGTCATCATGTTCGACGGTGCAACTCTCTATATATGTCTCCGTTCCAAAAGTGTTCGGGTAGATACCAACGGGTAGAAGCATGAGACTCTTCCCGTTAGCGCGCAAGATGCCGTGGGATCTCAAGTTGCTGCGGAAAGCCTAGCCGCGGTAAAACCTCGGCTTTCTTCCCGCGGGACTTGATAAACCACAGCATTTGACGCGCTAACAGAAAAGTCTAGTGCCACTATACCCGTCTTTTCTCTGTCTTTTGTGTTCAAGCCTGAAAGGTCTTTTAGCGAGAGGAAACCTTGGCCGTGCACATTGGGAGGTGGTGTTTCCGGTAACAGTGGTTTGCCAGGCTCATGCAAAGCTTCAACTCTTACATGTCCCAGTCCAGCATTGTGAATTGATCAAGCTCTGACCCGTTGAATCCATAAAGAAGGTCATCTACTGAAAACGGTTGCTCACTGAAGGGTTGCTGTTGGCCCTGATAAGTCCAGTCTCCAGGGTTCCCAAAGGGCATGTTTGCCGTCTCAGTGGTACTGTACGCAGACGGCGGCACTCCAGGTACAGCCATGTCGGCAGCAGGGTCCATTGAACCTGGCTGCGGCATATGCGACGAGTCCTGATCTCGGACAAAACTCTGGATAATGCCATCGATATCGAAGCTTTGCAAGCTTGGTTCGCGATTCATTGCACTGCCCAAAGAAACGTCTGGTGCGCTGTTGTGGTTGTCTTCACCACTGCCGATGTGTATGTCATTCAGCTCGGGTGCAACAACACCCAATCTCTTCATCAGGCTCTGGATAATGGCATTGGCGCGTCGTACAGCCCAGTTAGTCTCTTGGTTGTCGCGGAAAACGGCTAAGCAAGTCTCTAGGCTCTTGTGAGCTTGTGAGCCGGCACCACGCTTGGCTGCAATACGGGCATGCACAGTGGCAGCAACATAAGTCGCATAGGAAATCAGGTAAGGGGCTCTCCGCACACTGAACGTTTTGTCGTATGCTCTCAGGAGCTGTACAATAGCATCCGCCGCAGTGGCGCACGCCATAAACGAGTTCACGGAGATGGCGCGTGATGTATTGTAGAGATGCCCATCTGCGACGAAGGGTCGGTGCAAGAGAATCGTGAGAACATGGTACAAGGCGCTAGTGTTGTTTTAGTACATCCGTGGCGTGTGCAGCGTTATAATCACTTACTGTAAGCTTAGGACATGCGGAGGAGGTGTCGCCGCTACTTCCGCTACATCTACCGTGAGGTGTTCGGGCAGAAGCCCACGCCATGTTAACAGCTTTTGATGTATGCTCTCCAACTTGGTGGACAGCTCTGTAGGGCTTACGTCGAAGCTTCTTTCGGTATAGATGGTGCTGAGTATGTCGCTCAGAATAACCGAGAGCTGGCAAAGGTGTCGAAACGTGGAGATACTATAAGCCGGCGAACCTAGATAGACGGCGTCTGGTTGCGTGGAATAGGAAAAGGGCGTCCAATGCTCAAGTTCTTCGTAGGTGTCGAGAAATTTGGTGGGTACGAGTGTCTCTGTCATGCTCACTGGGCGACCTTGATAGAGGCTTTGGATCTTGTCGACGACTGCGCTTTTAGTTAGTGTGATGATGAGCGATATGAATATCATACCTACCAAATGCTGCCCAGAAAACGCGACGTCGGATCTCATGGTCCTCATCAGAAAGCTTACGATACCCTGCAAATTCAGGCTTATCAACGTGAAGACCAAGGTCAACGATCATGCGAAACGCCAACCCAGCGTACAGCCAGGCAGCACTGCGCTCATCGCCAAGAGCAAACAACGAGTTGGTCATAACTAGCAACGCTTGAATTGTTGTGATTTCGCTCTTGTCCAAAGCGCCTCCCAGGAGTTCTCTCACTCTTTCACGAAATTGCCAACCAGCAGTGCGGACATCGTCTGCTACACGGCGAACTTCGTGCCGTGGGCTGAACTTACTTGCGCCGAAGTAGATGGCATTCAAGAGAAGTTTGGAGAAGTACGGACCGCCGCATGCCATGTCACGCATGAAGGCTGGGCGATAGGTAGTAAGGAAAGAATGGTGTTGCCGGTTCCAGTGTAATGATAACAAGTGCATGCCAAGCTCAGGTTCGACGCCGTCGAAATCGAGTTTCATAAGTCGAAAGTTGACCGTCTCTAGTTGTCTCTGACGGGCAGCTTCAGCAACAAGACCTTTCTCTATCCATTCATCCGACATCTGGGGTCGTACTTCCGCAGCATATCGATCATTTGTGCCTTCGTCAAATAAAGTGCTTGTGCGTCCATGGTAACTAGAGGAGCCATTGGGAGCGACAACAATGCGCGACACGCTTTGAGGTGTAGTTGCAGGGGTCTGTCCAACAGGCGCAGAAGCAGCGATCGATGGTGTTGACTCTGATGTCCTGTCTGATGCTCTTTCGGATGTTCTTTCTGCTCGCGGCGTCTTGCGCGGACGACTGGTAGCATGTTGTACGTCATCTATGGATATAGGCTCGTAATGACAAATTGTATCATGCGTTTTGCAACTTGCGCAGATTGGCTTTTCAGCACTGCATTTGATCTGCCAGCCTCAGTATGCAGCTCCTCGGCGATGACACGCAGGCGTCCAGTAACGAACCTTCCTCCGCCGGCAGAACGTACACGCCTCGGCAGCCCTTTTGCGCGTGCGGCCTGTCGCCGCTGCATTCGTAGGCATCGCAGTGTGCGATGGCTAGCACGACGGGAATTTTGGAGGGTGATGTCGTCGCCGGAGTTCAGAGAGGCGAGTAGGTGCAAAGAGCAAGGCCGCGAAGACGCAGTTGCCGACCTCGGGATAATCTGCCGCAGCGCACCTGCCTCAAGTTGGACAGCCCTACTTTTTCCGAGCAATACACGCCAACACAATGCACATTTCCTCCAAGTCATTAACTTCAGTCAAATGATCAACCGTGAAGTCATGACGTTTCAAGCATCACTTGGAGAAGGATACTCCAGATCCGTGAAGGTAGTACTGAATTCATTCCGTCTTCCAAAGCTAATGTAACTATCCTAATACAATCATACAAGGGACCAACTTCCCACAAACACCATACCTCACAAGAACACCAAAACACCAGTCAAAGTCCGTCTCCAACGTGAAAAGAGTCGTACATGAAAAGGGTATCCAGCCAACACCGACAGATGATACCAAGCCCCAAAGAAGGTCGGAGAAACACAGATTGTTGAACTTTTAGGCAGACACAGACACCTCAGGTGGTCCCTGGAACATGGCCTCAGCGGGCGCGTCTGGATCTCCTGTAGGTGCTGCTTGAGCCTGGGATGCCAGCTCGCCACTAGCACCAGTCTCTGCCCATTGTCCCCAAAGGCCACGCTTAGCGCGAATGCGTAGAGGGCCACCAAGCTCGTTAGCTGGCTGCTCAACTTTGATGGCATCCTTGGTCGCCAGCACCAGCATTTCAAAGAACATCTTCGTCGCGTCTGTCCGTGATGTGCGGGCCTCTGGGAAGGCATCCTGAAAAACGATGCTGGTCTTTTGTCGTACCGACTCGCTCTCTTCAGCTTCGGGTCCAAACTGTTCTCGCAAGAAATGGACAGCGTGCTTTGTGCCTAGCGATACGGGCCCAGCTTCGTCGGGATGGACTAGCGGCGCGGTTGTGTCGTCGAAGTTGTCTGGAACGGGCGAGAAAATGTCCTCTTCGTCATCACCAACCTGTTGGAAGCCAGGGTCGTCAGGAAGTTGAACGATATCGTCGGATCCCGCAAGCGTGGGGTCGTTGTCGCCACCAAGGCCAAGGTCACCGCCTCCCAAAGTCGGCTCATCCTGCTCAAATTCCAGCTGCAGTTGTGGCGTCTTCTCTCCTTCGGCTGCAGCCTCGTCTTCGGTAGCGTCATTGTCGGCAATTGCACCACCACGCTTGCGCTTCTGGGCTGGGCGTGAGACAACTTCTAGGGAAAGGATGCCTCGAAGCTCTGGAGCCCATCCTTGGCTTCGTCCGTCGCCCAGTATGCTTGAGATAAACCCTCCGGACTTTTGCATGTTCATCAAAGCCATCAGAAGAGGGTCGCGAGGCAGGAACGATGCAGGCTTGAGGATCTTCTCGCGGTTGTTCTGTTGCTCCCTCAACTGGTGACTTGAGATCATAGTTTCGGCATCAGCTGCAATGACCCTCCTGCGCTTGGCGCGGGCTTGATGGATTGATTCTTCCTCTTCCTGCTCTGGCTCTGGCTCAAACACGGTGACGTTCTGTTCGGCAACCTCCTGTTCAAGACGTGTGGCCTCCTCCTCTCCCAACTCGGAGAGCGGTGACTCTTCACGTTGTCGCACAGGGAAGTCGCCGGCGATAGAGCCTGCAGGAAGTTCGGTGTCCATGTCCATACCGCCCATAGTAATATCCAGGTCATCGTCCAAATTGAGTTCATGGCCGCGTGCGAGTTCAGTGGGAGGATCTTCGCCAAGGTCGATGCCGAGATCATCGTCATCCACTATCATGTCTTTGCCTAGCCCGGTAAACTCTTCGGACCGGCGGCGTTCCAAAGGTGCGTTACGGCCAACTTCAATGCTGGTACCCTCGTCGTAGGCGGCTGTCGGCTCCAAGTCATCATCCTCTCCAATGTCCAGGTTCAGGTCGTCATCCGGCAATTCCATAGGCTCTCCGCGCGCCTGCTCAATGCTGCCGGAAAGGAACTGGCTGTTGTCCCAATCGGGGACTGTGGTGTTGCCGAGGTTGAGGCTGCCGCTAAGAGGCTGGGAGAGAAGGAAAGAAGGGTCGGGCATGGGAGCCAACAGATCGAGATCGGTGATCTGATCCTGTAGCATGAGGTTTGTGGGATTGGCGACGTGAGTCTGGGCGGGCGCATCGATGTTTCCGGGACGGAAGGCCTGCAAAGGGGTCAGAAGTGGTCATGTCACGCAGTCAAACTTGGAACCTACCATCCTGATCTTCCACAGCGCTTCCTGACAGTCATCCTGGAGGTAGTTGACCTTCTTGTTGTAGATGCGAACCTCACCGAGGAGCAACTGCGCGTTCAACCGCAATGCAAGCGGACCGCCAGCGGCCACCTCAGGTCGGATGATGACCTCGCAACTCTCTGGGATCTTGTGCTGCAGCACCTGGGCCTTGGTGAGCTTCTTCTGTTGATTCGAGGCAAGCCAGACGTGCGCAAGCGCGCCCTGCTTGAATAGGAGGTCCTCTGGAAGAAACATGGTGGTGGTTGGGTAGATCGGGTTGTGGGCGGGGTGGTGGAGGAGTCGCGCTGTTGTTTACGTCGACGCGTCGCGGCCAAGTCGATGCGCGTGGCGTGAAAGCGCGCCGACAATGTCAAAATTGGGGCCCCGAAGTGCGCGCAGATGCAGCAATGGCAGTGATGGTCAAAAATGGTTGAGCGACGATGGTGTTGCGGATGCGCTCGGTCGTTGAAGGATGAATGAGGCTGGTTAGGGCTGGCTGGGATTACATGGCAAACACGACAGCCCTCGCTTAGTCATAGGCCTGTCGCAAGACCAAGCCCAACTTCACCTTCTACGCACGTCATCTTCCATTCCATGCTGCCCAGGTACTTTCACGATACAACAAGTTGCTACATACTTCGGTAGACGATGGAAACACATATTTTGGTCATGTAGACATGAGAGGCAACAAATTCTCATGCAGCTTGGACAATCGACTCAGTCAACTATTTCATTACTCAGATTGGCTTCAGATGGAAGCCGCAACTACTACCTCAGATCCTCCGGCTCCACCTCAGTCCCGGACTACTCGCTTCCACATATTTTACATCAACTTCCCTCCCTCTGGCAGCAAACCCCTCCCGAAGCCACACCACCAACCGCTCGATCAACGGCGCACAGTCCACCAAAACGTTCTGCATACCGTGTCGATCACTTACCCTGATCCTAGGCCAAGCCTCGATCGTCAACGTCTGCAAACTCTCTACCTCCATGAGATCTGCCAACTGGTAAATCGCAATTACATCTTCAAGTTCTCTGATGCGCGTTTGATCGAATGTCCATAGATCGAAGGTCCCTAACGTTGTAGGAGGGATAACAACATCCTCAGCCCAGTTACATGAGTCAATAGTCATGTACCCAACTTCGAACTTCAATGCGACTTGCGTCAGCCCTGTACATCGCTTCATGAGCTCGATGTAAGTGTTGTTAGTCCCAGCAATTGGTTGGTAGCGGCCAAAGAGTTGGAAATCGAGTTTACGAATTGCGGCAAAGCCTTGGTCGTTCTCGCCTAGACTTTCCAGGAACATCGTGAATCGCACTACTTGCTCCGGGTAGATGAGGTAGAATTCGGTCGTCCGTAGAAGATACAGTGATACATCGACGCGCGTGGCTTGGTTCACGCGACAGAGTTGTTCGAGCCACTGGAGGTAGAAAGGGTCGCCTCCACGCCGGGTGTCTACGGGGCCGAAGTTCAAGGGCTGAGACTGAGAAGTAAGGTCCTCTGGGAGTATCGCATGACGGTAGATGATCTCGCGGAGCTCAAGTGGCAGAGTTGGAAAAGGTATAGTAGATTGCGCTGCAGCGTTAGTCGGGTTCATTTTGTTCATGATGCTTGGTGGAAAGAGTGTAATAGAGAATTTCGTTTGTTTTCCGCAGTGCTCAGTTTGCTGTTTGCGAGAACAGGGGAATACATGTCTTGCAGGTCAACTAATTAGTGTTTTGGTACTATTGGCTTCGTGAAGAGCACTGCTTCAAGGTACCAGCACGCAATGCGACCAAGTTGAATTGGTCACTCCTTCTATTTTACACACTCCCTATGCCTGCGCGCGCATCGCAACGAGTTTGTTATCGACGGGCCATGTCAGCAAAGGGGTTGTCAATGGACTGACAAATTTCGGACACCTCCAAGATATTAACGTCGCCATTGACTGTGTGGAATGATATCGCTGAACATGCACTTTGTCTTCGAATCTGCAGGCATAGAAATTAATCGCGCAAGATAGTGACGCTCAGTGTCGAGTTTATTGAATGGGATGACATTGAATGGAGCGGAAGTTGGATGGTATGGGAGAGCGGCAGAGGACCGAGAAAGGAAATGAGGCAACGGTCTACTGGAAACCTCCAATCGCTCTCAGCATAACCATGCATGACTGACTTCTGCTGCGACTTACTTCAGCATGCTGCCTGGATCTATCATGTTTCATAATGTTCAGTAAACAGTGGACTTCTGGTCCCTGTGGTCCTTGAAGCACGATAAGCGATGGATCCGCCCGCTGATCATCAAACCCACTGACACCCACAAGGCTGGAAGGCGGAATTCGGGGTGCAGAGTTGCCCGCAGGCAAAGTTGTTGAGACCCGATTGCGTTTGGCCGTGCGACGGGTGCGGATGCACCGGACGGTTTGATTAACGGTCGCAGATCGGACGTCCGGAGCAACCCACTGCGAACCACTCGCATCTAGTTCTCGCACGAGGTCGAAACTTCGACCGGTTTCGCAGTAACAGCAGTTTGCATCTTCTGAGATCAGGCCAGATCTGGTGGATAAATCTTTCGCCGTGAGGCCATATCGATCTCGCGCATGTAGGAGTGCCGATCTTCATAAAAACGAACAAAGTCTCGAACGCGCACTCCGGCCTCCACTTCAGCCATCTTCTGATATCAGGTACGCTATCTTATCGGTGTCGCGAGTCGCGAGCTTACATACGCCCGCACATGTTTCCGGTGTCGAGCGGGCCGGCTTATCATGTTCTGAGGCAGCAGGGCCGGGACCACATGGCACACATGCGCCATGATTACTGCCTCACGTAGGGTACGACTGCAGCACCACGTAATCGAAGAGGGCTGAAGTGCGACAGGCTAACGCCATGTGTGGATTCTCTGGAGTGGCTTTCTTGGGTCTTGGTGCTGACGAGTGCACGGATGAAGTGGCCGTGCAAGTCTTGGACTCGTTGCCCACTTTAAGCCGCTTTCCAGAATTTGTTTGAAACGAGGTTCTACTGTGCCTGTCCCTGTAAAGTCAACTTGGCTGTTTGAATGATTAGTCGTGTGTCCACATGGATGCGAATTCGTGCAACAACCTGCTGGTGGTCGCCTGAACAACCGCCGTGGTGGCTGAGCGTCACCGAGTACGTATGAGGTATGCAGGCGACTGCGAAGTGCCGGAATGGACGGGAGAGCGAAAAATCAAGGTTTTGGCGCTAACTTGGGCGATGAACAACCAGGGCAGGGTCTCGTGCATGCGTAAGAGGAGACCCTGGCCATTGAGTAAGAGCGCACTGACCGCCGACATTCTGGCCTCGGGTCTCTCCACTGTATAATCTACCATGACACACACATCTTCTGGACGCGTCAACTGTCATAAGAAGTTGCGGCCTCCATCGTCACAGCTGATCTTCCACCTATCTCTTCCAAGTTTTTGAAAACTGTCAGCCATCTGTCTAATCTGCGCTTCATAGCTATAAGCCACGCATCGTGCATCTGCAGAACTTGGGCATCTTCACATTAACTCCATTCGGCACTCCATCACACTATTATTGGACCCATCCGCACGCTACCAAGACACGCCAACGGACCCCATCGATTACGGCTACTTTAACGCCCGAATACGCAATTACTACCCTGCATATCTTGCATTTGCTGGCTACATCATCGGGCATTCACAACCCACCAGCGCATATATTACGAAGTCTGCCCTCGGCTTCAGGATTATCTAAATCCAGCACACTACAAAGTCTCTCGATCACAAGTCGCACACAGCTACACCACCACAACCACTATCCCTTTACTACTCAACGACAACAACCAACATCCAACCAACCTCAACAACACGAATCCACAATGTTCTCTTGCGCCAACTACGAGCGAGGATGCCGGGGTCGCTGCAACCGCATGAACGGACGATGCGATAGCTGCCACACACTCAACCTCCAAGTCCGCAGCAACAGCGCCTCATCCACATCATCCACCAACGGCCTACCATCAGCAGCCTACTCAGCCATGACCAACTCATTCGCATCGCTGTCACAACTCAACTCTCAATCATCGTCGACAAGGGCGCAATAATCGCCGGGCCCTAGGCGTTCACCCTCATGACATTCGACGAATCATTCAAACATCAGCGACTTAGCGGCACAGTGTGCAGGCAACACTCTTCAGCTTCGACTTTGCGATTTGGGAAACTTTTATTGGAGCACATCGGTTCAGCATTTACACGGAGCGATCTTTTCTTTCAGTTGTATGATATACCATTTTCATTTTTTCATGTCTTTGGAGGACCACTGCAGGCGTTTGGCAGGGCATGCAAGAGGCGGAGCGCTAGGCAGAGTTTCCCTCGGAGGACTTGACAAACTCCCACCACCACAACAATCAAACCCAAATTACCTCACCTGCATCTCCCCATGCACTCGTGATTCTTTCCATGCGCAGAGCACCCTGTCGGCAACACACCTGCCACAACACGTAAGACAAGACTTTCTCTTAGCCCCACAGTCGTGTCTAGATCTCACCCTCATCCATCCGCCCATCACGCAAAACCCACAACCACGAGCCTTCACGCTTCAAGGCCCGATCCCTTTCTCTCCTTTCACGGCAATCACGGGTCCATATTTCCGTACAAAACGTCGCTCTATTTCCTTATTCCCTATAGCCTCTATACAGAATACGTCCGTGATGTCCCGTAGCTGGGGGACGCAGGCTAAAGAGCCCACTCTTTGTAGGAATCCAGACCACCGGCGCACGGAGTAGTAGGCAGGGCCTAGAAGTCGGTATCGATCGAGCGTTGTGCTGGGGATCGGCTCGCTTGGACGGGCAGGTGGTGCAGCGCGCCTTTGGTGGCCGCTGCACTGTGACGTCAGTCGCACTTCCCACCACGTCCTGCTTCGTTTCTCGCATGTGCGTTTCAGCTCCGAGGCAAGCGGGTCCTCCACGGAGTCCACTCGTAGGCGCGGAGAGGCTGCGAGAGGCTTCTTTTCGGTGCTGTCATGTCGTTTTCTTTTGATTAAACTTTGACAGCGTCTGCTTTCCGACATGCTGCCGCGGGAACCAACCTCGCACAACGAAAGGTCTGGACCTCAGGTGACGGCAAAATGGTGCCGAGGCCAATAGACTCGTGCATGGTGGTTGTGATGCATGGCATTTTCGCATTCCCATGCCCGGGTTCATGCATTTGTGCCCATTGTTTCGCCGAAGGCTGCATCAAACAGCCGTAAAGTGTGTTGTTGTTGTCGCTGTTGTTGCCCAGGTGTAGTCGCGCCGATGTTTGCATGCGCCTTGCTGCAGTTACACCACCCCCAGCACTTCTACAGGGCATCAATGTTGGCTCTTGCGGAACCCAGCATGCGACGTCTTCGATCTTCCTGCTCGCCAAACCTGGCGCATGTCAAAGCTGCATCGTGGACGTCGAAGCTATGATGTTGATCAACAAAATCCTTCGCGCCCAATTTTAGCATCGTGATCGTGACAGCGATGGAGCTTCCACTTGCACTTCCTTTTGCTCACATCTCTTGACAGCCTATCGGAGTCGATGACCCGAGGCTCGGACCTTCACTACCGGCACTCGATAAGTGCGGTGACAAGCGAAAGCGAAGAAAGATATTAGTGCCATCGACTCGAGGGTCCATAAAACCAGTGAGTTGCTAGCTGAGCATAAGCGCGAGACGTGGCTTTTCGGGAAGGAAAGACGCTTGTTTTCCTACGTCATGCCGTTGGAAAAGCTGAAGTGTCTCCACCATCGTGAGAAGTCTGGAACCTCAGACTCAGTCGTACCGATGGTCTACATGCGGTTTGTGCAGTTCTTCTATCATTGGAGTCAGTAGTCACGTGTTCTGGGGATTCCCAGTTCACTCCCAGCTGTCTGAGTGGGCACCGCTATGTGGAGGGAGTAGGTGTTATCGAACACAATGTGCACACTACCATCCACAGGATCTACTTCAATGAAGATGAGTGATCACTGTTCACTCCGCACTCTTAACAATCATGTTGTCTCCACGCGCAACAATTCCGGCTTTCACTCGGTGAAGAAGCTGCGTAATCACTTCATTCAAGCCACCAACTAGCAAAGCCTCAACGACCGTTGGGATACTCACCTATAGAACCAGCGCACAACGTAGTACAAGACACCTGAGTCACACCTCCTCGTGTCAACAAACATCAACTATTCTTGAGAGTATGACTCCCCAGAATATCCCCGCTGACAAAATCTCTCACGAACTACCGATGTCGCTACCCGGACCGGAAAGGCGTCAGGTGGAAGCGCGACAGTAGGACAAGTGAGCTGAATAGGGTATGCATGACGAGCTGGATAAGCCGCATAGCACCAGCCGTTGCAATATCGAACGATGCAGCTTATACAGCTACGCAGTAACACGGTCCGATGAACCTATGGCTGCCCAGCGATGTGCTTACTCAACCACGTCTTGTGGTGCGGGAGTGATTGTTTCTAGAAGGAGGAGGCTCGAGGTGCATGCAGCCCTACCCGTGTGAGGAAAGCTTAGTTGGCTGTGAGTGTAAGGCATAGGCTCGTGATGGCAGGGCCAGTAGAAGAATGGTGTATGCTGGACGTTGCGGTGGGATGAACATCATGCACGTCTTTAACCACAACCCTAGTACATGATCCAATCACCCGCTTCCAATACAGTGGCTAGCGAAGGCTGAGTCGGTCTACCAGCCAGCCACAACGTCTACCCACTACCATCACGCTCCATCCCCTACCTCAGCGACTCCCAAACAGGCAAGCATTTCGTGCACGCCAATACCCGACGTCCTCCCGTTGAGCCACCCCGTATCTACCCGTACTCGCATACCCACCCTTCCCCATGTCCGATGCCAAATCCCCCATCAAACATCGCGTACGTAAATAAATCCTGCTTATCAAATGCCACACCAGGCACCTACAAGCCTCACGCGCCCTGTGCTTTCCCATACCGCTCCTCCGCTGAATAATCGCGGGATGGGCGATGAGAAGAGCAAATAGCGTGCTGGCTAGACGCACGTAGGAAAATCATCAGCAAGACGGATTGTGACGCGTGGATCTCTCCGTGCAGTTCATGGCGTTGTGATATGGAGTACATATCCCCATTTGAAGCGGCGATATTTCCTGTTTGTTGATGGAGAGTAGCATCAGCTTTTCCTCTTTCCTGCTTCCTACTTGCTTCTTTCCAGTTTGGAATTGAGGTACTTGCCAAGATCGGATATCGAGGTTTTGTTTCAACTTTGTTTACGGGTACAGTGAAGTTGCCAAGATATTAAGCTTTGTGGATAAGCTCTTCCTTCCAGAAGCATGTCGGCGCCTTGGTCAGAGTCCGCCCCGCGAAGGAAAGCCAATTACAAAGTCCGCTTTCGACATGGTGTGTATCCTGATTTGGAAAGTCAGGCTACCAGGGCCGATATCAAGAAGTACGACTACTTCTTCGGTGCGGCGCAGAGATGGGTTGGTACGCCAGGAACATGTAGGTACAAGTCATGTGGTGGTCTTATTGAGTCGATGCTAATGACTGTCATGTAGTGGACTTTGTCGACGAATCGTCACTCATAGCTGAAGAGTTCGAGGGCCCCGGAAGTGCTGACAAAAGGAAGACACCAAGACATCTGGTTCGCTCCAGGACGGCTGAGAAGATACCACAGTCGGTATCGAGGAAGAGTCCGCAAGGAAGAGAGCGACACATGCGCCCGACGAGTCGAAGCTGGAATGATCGAGTGCTCATACCCGCAGCACCACAGACCACGCCTGACCTATGGCAGCTTCCGTCGCATATCCGGCGACACACAAGCCCTGCACCTGGCTCAGTCTCAAGTCTCTCCAGCCTTGACGAGCCCCTGCCGGGAACTTGGAACTCTGATATCCCCTCGCCACATCCATTCGTTCCAACGAACCATGCTTCACCGGTAGCATGGCCGATACCTGACCCAATCGAAGCATATCTTTTTCGGTTCTGGGTAGAGAAAGCATCAGACGCACTAGACATAATGAGTCCTGCTAGCATCTTCAAGAATATCGTCCCAAAGCTCGCTTTGACAAGCCCGATGCTCATGAACGCCATCTTCATGATTTCCGGACAGTGTATACTGCGCTTCGATCCGTATTTCCCCACCAGACCATACGACTATCATGAGAGACTATTGCAGAGTCTCATACCGTATATTGCCGAGAAGGGACAAATTGAAGATGAGGCGACGCTGGTGGCCGCCATGTTGCTGCGAAACTTTGAGGACTTCCATGGTACGTGAAGACGAGGAATTGCGCGGAGATCAGCTGACATTCAAATAGCGGGTACACAAGGACAATCACATCTCTCGACGTTTGAACTTTTCTATGGTCCTGAAGGCTGGGTCTTCGATATGTCTAGCCCGGTTGTACAAGCTGCTCTGGTACTCCATGTGCATACCGAGGTCAGCCAAGCATTGCTCAACCAACCCACTCTGCGCATTAATTATGAAAACTTCATTCTGCCAGCTCTAATATCGCCAATCGATGAAGTCTCGTGGGGAAATCGAATATTATGGCTGACTGCGCGCATCTTGCAGTGGGCGCAAAAGAGCGTGCGGACGATGGCCGAGTGGCAGTATCTTCACAGTTTGGTCGATGAGTGGGAAAGAAGGCGACCCGCAAGCTTCGATGCCTTCTTTTACCAGGAAGGCAACCCACATGCCGTTGGAGGATATCCGGAATTGTGGTTCTCTGGCGCTTGTCATGGTGAGTCTAATTAATCGTCAGCTCACGGACTGTTTGCTAACAGGCGACAGCGGAGGCGAACCAACAGCTGCGAATATGTCGCATTGCACTTGCGGTCTACAATCCAGGGATGAATATGCAAGGCGTACACGGGATCGTCGTGACCGATTCTGCACATGGTGAAGTCTTGAGAGATTTGAGAGAGATGATAGCTATCGCTCGGTGCAACGCTCATTGTATTTCTGCGCAATGGGACGCCGCGTATACAGTACATAAGTTTGGCACCGTACTGCAGGATGACCAGGACCGATGCAAGATGATCGAGTTTCTAGAAGAGGTGCAGGCCACAGGCATGCCGACACGCACGTCGATCGAGCATCTCCAAGACCAGTGGAACTGGAGATGGAACCATTACGCAGGAGAAATAAATTAATTCCATAGGAGAATGTGGTCGTCCACAAGATTACCTGGTCAGTGACCCAGCAAGGAACAGACTGCCAATGACCACACCCAGGAAAGTGATGAGAATGATTCTGCCCTTGCCGGTCAGAGCGAGATACGACATGACGCCTACGATAAGCTCCCACCGTCGAGCTGCGTCTCTCCTGGCTTTCCACTGTGGGTTGACCTCAAAGGGTGGCCTGGAAAGAACGTCGTTCACGCCCATCTTAATAGGCTTGTCATCAACGCGCACAGATAGAGCAACCGGTCGATGGTCGGACGTCGGCTGTACGGGCAAGGCGGTGTAAATTTGCGGCTCAAGGTCTGATGAAGACCCGGATGGGAGGTAGAGGATTCGGTCGCACCATGAGGGATACCGATGTTTCGACCACTCCCATGAGTCGTCCTCTCCAGATCGCTTGGGCGCGTTGGAGTTCTTGCCATGTGAGGTGGCGTACTTGTATGTAGGCGGGAAGTTGATAGGCATTTCTTGGAAGCCATGCAGGGTGCGTTTAGCGTCCTTTTCTCTTATCAGTTGGTCCTTCTTCAGCAGATGTGAGTAGTGTGTTGGCGACGATTCGGACGCTGTCGGCTGAGGGTATGATTGATGCGCACCCTCTTCTGGTGGGCTGTCGTGTGTGCGGTAGTTCAAGTCGCCGTAGAAGAAGACGTGGTTGCCAGGCGTAAAGAGACCGTTGTGGTCGGCTGGTGTCTCAGACGAGGGGCCAAGCAGCGGTCGCTCTTCGCTTGAGCTGTACGGGGAGTCATCGTTGTTGACAAAGACCAGGTTCCGCACCAGATTCTCCCAGTCTTTGTTCCGCGCGTCAATATTGCTCTCCATGGGCGCAAGATGGGCGGCCGCAAAGGTGAGATCGAGAGTATCTTCAGAGTCGGGGCACGAGAAGCAGACGCGCATGGCAACGGCGCCCTTGTTGCCCATGTTGGAGAAGCCGACACCTGCGCCTGCCGACTGTATCCACTGTATCCTCTGTATGACGTGGGGTTTGGCGAAGAGCATCAGGGCCGTCATGCCCAGGCTGCGCGTCGCGATGTGCTCGAGTGAGTCGCTGCCATTGCTGCGGAGGTCGGCGGCAAGCTGGACTGTCGTGGTCACGCGGTCAAAGTAAGGCTTCAGATAGGAGCCTCCGAGGAACGAGTAGGCGATGGGCGCAACCTCCTGCAGGGATATGGCGACGATGTCGGGCAGAGGCGTGTCTTTGGGGAGGGCGTCGAAGAAGGAAGGCGCGAGGGACTGGGGATCGACGAGGTTGCGCGCGGCATTGAAGGTAAGGAGGTAGAGTTCAAACATGACGGATCACGATGCTGTCGTGTCGCTGCAGACGCGTCGGTCAGCACAATTCCGGCTTGTTGAGGGCGATCACGATGTGGCACCAGGGATGACGAGGGCGGGGAAGGTGCAAACGAGGGCTTGGAAGGTACGAACAGAGTTATTGCTGGAATTAACAACACACGTAAGACGTCTACAGTACAGGTAAGGGCATGCACGGGGAGGGTGGTGGTGCACCCGTGGACGCGTCTGGTGGCAGGGAAGTGGCTGCAGCGTGGGGTAGCAGGCGGTCAGGATTTGCTGAGCTGCGGTAGTGCGGAGAGGACAAACGGCTAGGGCGGCTCCACTGAGCGCCCTGGAGGTGGAGTGCCAACCGCGACGGCGTGTGATTTCAATGGAGACAATCAACCAGACAGGCCAGGATGCAGTGTGCGGAGTGTGCGGAGGTGGGAGTGCATGCGGGATGGCCTCGCCAAATCCTGGCCCTGCATAGACCTGTCGTCAGAGGCGTCCGTCAACAAAACGCGGTGGGGGAGAAGCTCAAGCTCTTGGAAGGACCGAAATTATTTGCCAGCTGCTTGGGCATCGTGAGCTTCACTCCCAACCTCACTTGATTCTTCTTCTTCATTTCCCACTTCTTGCCCTGTTCTAGCTTGCTTCCTTCCTAAGTCATATCACCTTGACTCGAGAGCCTTCTAGAATCACCTCAGATAATCTACTTTACCTCGACGCTTACCTTCTCCTCATAATTCAGAGCTTCTCCCTACCAACTGCGACGTCCAATTGAATTGGGCTTTCTACCACAGCCATGTTCAGATCTCAGGTTTTCCGTCAAGTCGCACGCGCGGCCAGAGCCCAAGCTCCCCGTGCCACCTTCAGACCAGCACAGTCAGCTATTTCCTCACAGCGACATTTCACGTCCTCACCTAGTCGCTTCGACAAGGACCCCTCCAACGAGGACGATGTCAACGCTGCAACCACATCGGGCGAGCCTGGTGAGAGTGGGGAGCACGAGGGTCAGTATGCACGTACCCGAGACGACATTGTCGTCGAGTACCCAGAAGAGAAGGACCTACCACCCTCCAACCCCGTCGTGGGTCGTGGAGGTGAGCACTTCAAGCGCACTTTGGCTTCGTTCTCCATGGAGGGCAAGGTCGCTGTCGTCACTGGTGGAGCCCGAGGTCTGGGTTTAGTCATGGCGCAGGCCTTGGTGACCTCTGGAGCCGATGTAGCCATTGTCGACATGAACAAGGAAGAGGGTGAGCGGTCTGCCAAGGGCCTGCTCGATATCTTCAAGAAGGAGAACCCAGGGTCTCGGAGGTAAGAAACCCATATGCAGAACCAACGACCTCAACTAAGTCAAAATATAGAATTCCCAAGGTCACAGCACATTTCTGCGACGTCTCGAGCCCGACGTCTGTCAACCAATCTTTTGCCGAGATCCTGAAGAAGCACGGCAAGGTCGACAACCTCGTTACATCGGCTGGCTTCACCGAGAACTACGATGCCATCTCCTACCCCCATGACCGCATACAGAAGCTTTGGGGAGTCAACGTTGACGGTACCTACCTGTACTCTGTGGCAGTCGCGAAGCACCTCATGGAGAGGAAGGTACCGGGCAGCATCGTCATGATTGGTAGCATGTCCGGAGCCATTGTCAACGTCCCACAGCCGCAGGCTCCGTACAACGCCGCTAAGGCAGCTGTCAGACATCTGGCCTCCAGTTTGGCGGTCGAGTGGGCTGGCGCTGGCATTCGAGTCAACTGCATTTCGCCTGGATACATGCTTACTGCACTGTAAGTACACTGAGAGACGAAGACTGTGCAGATGCTAACAAAGATGTAGCACCAAGAAGATTCTCGACGACAACCCAGACCTCCAGAAGCAGTGGACTTCTCTCATTCCCGTTGGTAAGATGGGACGTCCTGAGGACTTGATGGGTGCCGTCACCTTCTTGTCTAGTGACGCGAGTTCCTACGTTACTGTAAGTGATGTTCAGCCGCACCGATGAGCAACAACTGACCAAACCCAGGGTGCCGATCTCCGAGTTGACGGAGCCTACACATGCACTTAAGCCAGGGCTGACAGTGCAGTAGCATGAGCGAGAGCGCAAGAATGTATGATTAGGTGAACAAGTCCACCAGCTGGAGTGATATTTTGCGCGCAGTCTGGCGACTCAAGGCGATATGGTAGCTTCAATAATAGTATGAGAATCTTCAGATAATCAACCATTGAAAAAGACGCGACCCACTCCCGTTTCTGTCCGCGTGAACTTGACTCTTGCATTGTCTTTGAGATTGGCGGGTGCGTCATAATCTTGGGGGATCATGAGAAAGCTGCCCAGCGCGTGTCTTAGTCATCCCGGTTCTCAGCCTCTTTGTGGCCGTGCGACTCCACCAACACCAGCCCTGCATAAAGCTCCAGTCCCTCCAAGGCGCTTCACGAGGGCTAATCTAGTCGCGTCATGTGGCATAAACAGTCACGCAATACACCATAACCAACCCTCACTCTGCTTCTTTGGCCGGCCCGAAGCCATGTTCAACATCTCGAATTTGGTGCAGAAGGCGCAGCAGTACATCGAACCCACGCTCAACACCATAGCCGCTCCCGCATCGTCAGACCGCCGACCCTCCAAAGCCACCCTCTTCCGCTACCAATTCCGCCTCCCCGACTCGCAGAACCCCCTCCAAGAGATTACCGCCGAGCTTACTCTTCAACCCCACCATTCCACGAGGGGCCCCGGCGACGTCACATCGGAGAAGGAGCGCAGTCAGGGCAACCACTATGTCGGCAAGCTGCACCTAAGCGAGCAGTATCTCTGCTTCTCCACACAGGGCTCAAGCTTCGCCAATACCGCGAGCCTGAGCTCCTCCAGCAGCTTCACCGGGCAGACTCACGGTGCGGGACCTGCGGGCAACGGTTTCACATTACCGCTATGCGGCATACGACGGGTGGAGCGGCTGCACAGTCAGAGCTACATGTTCGCGCTGGCGATAACAACATGGAACGGCATACCAGACTCGAAATCGCAGGTGCCTGCTGGTCAGAAGCTTACGATTCAGCTCGCGGGGTCGCGACAGGCCTGCGAACGCTTTTGCGATGCTCTCAAGAAGGGACTGAGAGAGGGCGTCAAGGAGGTAGACAATCTGCGCAAGGTAGTGGGGCAATGCTACTCGGAGTATCTTCTCACAGACGCCGAGCAGAAGAAGGCCGGAGATGATGGCAAGCAAGCGCGAGAACACCCAGATACCGGCCTAGGCATGATCTTCAAATATCCAGGCAACGCACGGAAGCTGAGGGATGCGACAAAGATACGGCTATGGCGCGAGTATCTTAGAGGTATGACCACCAAGCGTGCTTAAAGACGTTACTAACATGCAGCAGATAACGGCCGAAGCGCAACTCTCATCCGACAACCTACCTTCCACAAGCTCATTCGCGTCGGTCTGCCGAATCGGTTACGAGGCGAGATGTGGGAGCTCACTTCGGGCGCCTTCTTCTTGCGCCTACAGAACCCGAACCTCTACACCGAGACCCTAGCAAAGTTCTCCGGTCGAGAGTCGTTAGCGATCGATGAGATTGAGAAGGACCTCAACAGGAGTCTGCCGGAATACCCAGGCTTTCAGTCCGAAGAGGGAATCGGTCGGCTCCGACGAGTCTTGACGGCATACAGCTGGACAAACGAGGAGGTTGGCTACTGCCAGGCGATGAACATTGTGGTCGCAGCATTGCTGATGTATGTGTACCCCTTGATATACAGCTGCTTTTGTCTAACGAAACAAGTTACATGTCCGAGACTCAGGCCTTTTTCCTCCTATCCGTGCTGTGTGACCGCCTCCTGCCCGGCTACTACTCACAAACCATGTACGGCACCTTGCTGGACCAAAAGGTCTTCGAATCGCTCGTCGAAAAGACGATGCCCATACTATGGGACCATCTGGTCAAATCAGACGTGCAGTTGTCTGTTGTTTCTCTACCTTGGTTTCTCTCGCTCTATATCAACTCTATGCCTCTAATATTTGCTTTCCGCGTTCTTGATGTTTTCTTCCTCGAAGGCCCCAAGGTACTCTTCCAAATCGGCCTAGCTATCCTGCGTATCAATGGCGAGGAACTACTCGACGCTACAGATGACGGCACCTTCATCTCAGTCTTGAAGTCGTACTTCTCAAGGCTTGACGAGTCTGCCCACCCGAAGTCCGAGAACCCCAAACTGCGAGCAGTCACTAGATTCCAAGAGCTCATGGTGGTCGCGTTCAAAGAATTTGCTGGCATCACACAGAACACCATCTCCGAGCAGCGAGCGAAGCACAAGGATGCCGTACTTGAGAACATCGAAAACTTCGCCAAGCGTACATCAATACGCAACCTCGGTCCCGATAGCAAGAAGCTGAGTGTGAATGACCTTGGCTTCTTGTACGACAAATTCTACGCAGTGTTGTACGAGCGACAGCAAAGAGCTGAGATCATGCAACAAGAGGCTGAGCGCAAGGCAAAGGCCAGCAGGATGAAAGCGACTGAGGTTGTGATGGGTACATCTGGAAACGCGGAGAAGGGCCGTGTGGCACTTGGACCCAGCCCTACCCAGATGGACTACGATGCTTTTAGAGAGTTTCTTGCTGGTAAGTCATACAGTATCGTTTCTATCTATATGTGCTTACGGTAATACAGGTATCGCAAAGTGGGCAATTACTGACTCACCGAGCTCCCCACCCGAGGGCAGTGGTACACAGTCTCCACACTCGTACTTTGGAAACAGTATGAGGAAACGACCCCCAATGTCACCATGGGGTTCAGGACCGGAGCCAGCAGATCACGAGTTTATGCGACGCTTATTCCGGCGGTGGGATGTGGACATGACCGACTCATTATCGTTACAGAACGTTGTCACTGGCTTTGCACACGTAAAAGGCACCAAGGACATCATGTCCAACATCAGCTACTTCTTCGAACTCTACGATGACGACGGCGATGGCAGGGTAGATCGTGAGGGTATCTTGAGAATCTCGGAAGCCCTTCTTTTCCTGTCAAGACGAGGCGTCCACGATCCAAGTCCAGCTGCTTCTTCACTGGATGTTAGCTCAGAGGCAGGTTCGGAACGTATCGGTCGCGACGAACAATTCTTGAGCAGCGTTTCTGCCTTCATCCGGCATTGCTTCGAATACGCTGACCCCGATCACCCTTCTAATCAGTCAAATAAGGCAGTCGACCAGGTCTCAGAAGAGGTTGACAACTTCGCTATTGGCGATGACGAAGAAGATGACCTGATAGACTTTGGATCTGAGCCATCAACACCAAAAGCCACAGCAACCGCGTTCGAGAAGTCAGAAAAGAACCCAATGTCGCCAACACCATCGAATCATACCACTGAATCAGACGTTGCAGAGCGCAACGACAAGGCAAAGTCGGCAAACCTTGCGCTTGACCCGAACAAGCCTCTTCACATAACGCTTCCTACTTTCCGCATGGTCATTCTCGCCGACGACGCACTACTGAATTTCTTCGAAGTCGGCTTCTCATCGTCCTTCCGCCTGGCCGACGAGACGCTGTCCTCGGGATCCAGCTTCCACAACCTCACCACTTTCGCCAATGCTGGAAGACAAGGCGGCGGAGGTGGTGGACTAGGCGGTGTGGTCGGCGGCGCTGGCGCTGGTGTTGTGCCACCCGGCAAGGGCCTACGAGGCATGCTCGACAACATCGTCAATGACGGAATGCGCGTTGCAACTGAAGTGAGGAGGCGATACGACGAAGCGCAAAAGGAGCTGGACAAGGAAGCTCGACACGGACGAGAAGACGATGACGATGATGAGGAGGTTGATGCGAAAGACCTGGACCTCCTGGAGGGTGCCGAGACGGTGGACGTGGGCGCATCAAAGGGGGAAGCACCGCTGGACCTACTGTCACCGGCAGGTACTGGGGAAGAGATCAAGCCGGCTAGGAACCGGTCGGCTAGTGATGCGAGTAGAAGAGTGCTTGAGTTTGAGCGGTAGCATTTGGGACGTAGCAGGAGTGATCTCTTTGGAGTTTAGGATTATCTCAAGACCTTGCTTCTGTGTAGACTCATGTATGGAAACGTTCAAAGTTATCTTCTGTGCACCAAGATTAGTGATGTCGCCTACGTTGCATAGCCCATAGTCGGAGGGCGAAGACCCCTGACAGCTATCCGACGTCAACCGCGTGCGTGTCTCTAGCTCTCCACAGCTACCCCGCAAGTCTCGTACCTGGCCCGCGGCTCAGTTCCGAACGAAGCTCACTAACACCAGCTTTCTCCACACGAGCATATCTCACGATGCACGTGTATCCTTCCTTACCTCGGATGCATTCCGCGTCTGAAGATGCTTCGGTCGCTCTTTGCTCGTGCTGCAAGGTCCCGTAGGCCTGCTTACTGCGCACGACGCGGTCTACTCACACAAGCATACAGCATTGGGCCCAATGAGGCATGTTCCAAGCTTCCCGATGATGTGATGGTGGAGACTGACGTTATGATAGCCGCCATTACTGGAGAAGACGGTGCCACAGCACTTTGACGAGGTTGTGAAGCAATACGGTGACAGGAACGCGTACGTGCCGACTGACACAAGCTCCAGAGACGCGTTGCTAATACTCATATAGAGTCATATCGCACCATCAACGTATACACCTGACGTACGATGCGCTCGATCGCGACTCGAACAGGCTTGCCAGGGGACTGCAGAAGCTTGGCGTGAAGAAGGGGGAAAGAGTCGCCGTCAGTCTAGGGAACAATGCTGAGTTCGCTACTGTATGTTGGAAGCATGTTGGAGACGCATAGTTGCTGACCAGGGAAAGCTCACGTACGCGCTGTTTAAACTGGGAGCGATACTGGTATGTAGCCAACCGGCTAGGAGCATGGGCACTAGCAGCTAACAGCTACACAGGTGCCACTGAATCCCTCGTTCAACGCACCCCAAGTCCTCAACGCGATCAATCACCTAGATGCCGCGCATCTCGTCATCGGAGCCGAAACGAACCTCCCGCGTAAAGACCCGCGATCCAACATCTCGCTCCTCACGCACTTGATACCCAATCTCGCCGGCTCGACCCTCGAATCCGAACTCGTCCCGTCGCTGAAGAACGTCATACTGGTGAATAACGCGCAAGGCAGGGTGGATCTGGGAGACTATAGGAGTCTAAAGAGATACGAGCACGTATTCGAGGATGGCGCACAGGACAATGCGTTCGAAGATCAAGGCCTGCATCCGGATGACATCGTCAATATCCAATTTACGTCTGGCACTACAAGCATGCCGAAAGCTGCGTGCTTAAGTCATAGGAGTATTTTGAACAACGGAAACAGCATCGGCGATAGGATGCTATTAACGCCAGACGACGTTGTGTGCTGTCCGCCTCCATTGTTCCAGTAAGTCCTTGTAGCAATCTACTGTCAACATCAACTGACTGTTTGTAGTTGCTTTGGATGCATTCTGGGATACATGGCCACGGCTACCCACGGTAGCGCCATCGTATTTCCCACCGAAGCCTTCAATGCCCTGGCCACACTTGAAGCCGTTCGCGAATACAAATGCACAGCCCTCTATGGCGTCCCCACCATGTTCGTAGCTGAACTGGAGCTGCTGGCTCATGGTGCTGTACCCAAAGATGGTTTTCAATATCTGCGTACCGGCATTGCAGCAGGCTCTGCTATACCCTCGGAACTCATGCGCAAGCTACACAAGAACCTGAACTTGACTGAGTTGACCATCTGTTACGGCATGACCGAGACCTCTCCTGTATCAGCCATGACCACCACGGACGACCCGATCGAAAAGCGCATCGACAGCGTCGGTCGTCTTCTCCCACATGTTCGCGCCAAAGTCGTCAGTCCGTCAGACTGGTCGCGCACACTTGACGTAGGCCAACGCGGCGAACTCGCAGTGTCAGGCTACCTCCTCATGAAAGGGTACTGGGGTGATACAGCACGCACAGAGGAAGTTCTACAACCGGACGAAGACGGTATGCTATGGATGCATACCGGAGATGAGGCGTCTATGGACGAAGAAGGATACATCAAGATTACTGGCAGGATAAAAGATCTGATCATCAAGGGGGGCGAGAACATCCATCCACTAGAGGTCGAGAACTGTCTCTTCGCTCATCCTGCTATCAGCGAGGTTAGTGTGGTGGGTCTACCCGACGAGCGGTACGGTGAGGTTGTCGCAGCCTTCATAGTCACGCATGCTGGCGATGATGGGAACGTGACCACGGACGAGGTGCGAAACTGGGTCAGGGAGAAATTGAGCCACCATTTAGGTAAGTCCATGCGCTCCTACAACATCGAATTCGAAGCCTCGGGCCCGCCTAGGAACTATGCTGACTGTATGTACTAGTGCCGAAGTACGTCTTTTGGGTCGACAACTACCCCAAGACTGCGAGCGGGAAAATCCAGAAATTCAAGTTAAAAGAGCGAGGAATTGCGCTATTGCAGGAGGGTAAAGGTCTAATCTAACGTCCTGTGCGCCTTGCACTCTGCAATAAGAAACATACTTCTCTTGACTGTCGTGGGTATCGTGGATCTGATGACTAATTCGGAACAGAGACTTTCTTGACGAATTTTGCAGATCTTACAAAACCATTAACAGTGGCAACATCTGTCGCTAACCGAGACCTTTACAAATCTATTCCTAGCTAAAGGCATGCGGTCAACAAGGATATTGATGTATAGTACTTTATACGAGGAACATGTGTGGGTCGGCTCAACATACTGCATTCAGGCGCGTAAGCCTCGCAGCTTGGTACTATCCTGGTCTCCTAACGCGGACAAGAGCGCCTGCACGCAAAATTTGTTACCCGCATTATGGACCATTCTTGGACGAGAAGCGAAGCTTTGGATAGGGTTTACAAGCTTGCTGGCCAGTTTGCGCTGAATTCGTGGGTCATCCGCTTGAGCCCTTTTGATGCATGAAGTGCGCCCTCCAACACACTCGCACGCATAACTTTCAATTTCTAATCGCGCCTTTCTTGCACACCGGACTATCTGTTATTGAATACTCACGTACTAGTTATCCGTACATTGTCGCTCTTGCCTCATTCTCTATAAGAGTGCGTAGGCTAGCTAGCATTCGAAGCTCAACATCTCTCAGCGTGGACACAATACACCTCCTGCGAACCAGGAACTACTTCCTCATCGACATCAAAACTAAGCCCTCCGCCTCCTACTAGTCGAGACCGTCCCAATAGGCACTCGCCTTCACATACGCGAACATGTCCAAACCAGCAACAAACACAAAGACGCCTACTCCCTCTAACCCCTCCTCTCTAAAGCCCCGCTATGAGATCCGTAAACTAGAACCCAAAGATCTGCTCTGGGCGACCGCCATCTTAGCCCACAGCCACGGTTTCCACTCCGCGATCTGGCAGCACATCTGGCCCGACAAAGCACTCGGCCGCTGGACACTAGAAAGTGCCAGAAAACTCGAGTACCTCGTCGCCCACCAAATCGACTCTGGTCTATCCTACGGCGTGTTCGACACAGAATACCAGTTCAAGACCCCCGAGGCGAAAGAAGCAGGCGGGAAGCTATTCTGGGATGTCAATGAACCGGAGGAGAATAGCGTGGAGCAAACCCAAGGACGAAAAGCAGAGGGCTTGAGACTACTCCGCCAGATGGATTTCCCATTGGTCAGCATAGCGTTGTCGTACGACAACTTCGTCCCTCTCGATCCCGCGAAGATGGGCCCGGTAGACGAAGCGATACCAGAATTTGGTCCGCTCTTCGGCGCTCTACGGAAGCTCGACCCGAGGGATCCAGCGGAGTGGAAAGCTACCGCACCAGGCCAGGTGCTGATGCGTAACGCGACGTCTACACGCCATGACTACGAGGGCGAGGGTGTTGCGTCGGGCGCGGCGCGTTGGCTGCGGCGCGAGGCCAAGTTGATGGGGTTTAGAGGTATTCAGATTGAGTGTATTGCGGATGCTGTGACGCATCTTTGGAGCGATGGTGCGGAGGAGCCGTTTAAGGGAAGGGTAGTTAGTGAGTTTGATACGGAGACTTGGGAGGATGAGGAGGGACAAAGGCCGTTTGGTTTGGCGAGGCAGAGATGTACTAAGTGTTGGGTTGATCTGTAGGCTGGTGGTAAATGAGAGGATGAGAAGGGAGTGGATTTGGATTTGAACGACCTAAAGGTCGCTCATTTGATTGTGCTGCGTGGAAGCGTCCTCTACTGATACTGAGTGATGAGACCTCTGACGTCAGTGCCCAGGTGGTGTACATCAGCCGACGGGCACAGTCAAGAACTGCAACACTTTCTGAATCACAATCAAGCTCTGCTCGCATGTTACACATGACCTTGGAATCAATCGATAGACCGTAGTAATTCCGATACCCAGTAACATCGACGAAATGACCGATTTTCGCTCGCGGGCTGAAGCCGAGCTTCTCGTTACAAGAACATGCTATCTCTCAAACGATCCCGTCTTCTTCATAGTCCTCATCATCGCAGAGTACAATTTTAAAGAGGGAGTTATATACCTCCAAGATGGTCTCGCAGGCTCGAGGCTTTACCAGCCCATGAACTCCAGCCAATTTATCCAGTGTCTCGACAACGAGACAGGTGAGGAAGTTGAAGTCGTGCGCCAAGGCACAGAGCCAGTTCTCTTTCGTGAAGACCAAAGCGAAGTCATCTTTACTACAGGGAGGCCCAGTAAATCCTGCGAAATGCCGTTCATTACTACTGCTCTCCGACCAGATAGGAAGTACAGACTGTGCTTCAAACCGACAACCCCGATTTCGCATTGGCCAGTCAGCGCGGTGAATACTTCGACTTCTCTTTCAAGAAGCCCGGGCGGTTTGCTATCTGCGTCTGAACTTCCTACACCAGCCACACCGACTATACCCTGGCAGGCCGCCAACGGCAACGACACAATCATCTTCGAGACCCGAAGTTCGCGACCAAAGACACCAAAAGTCACCGCCTCTCTATCAGCACCATCAACATACTCTCTCTCCTCCCTCACCAAGAAACTCGCTTTCACGCTCACGTTCTCGACGGACGCCGCGTATCCCTTTACAGTCCATGCAGATCGCGCATGGGTCAAGTCTCTTCAATCCGACTTGGCAATCCTCGACGCAACGTCGCGCTGCAAGCTCGAACCCTATCTAGATGTAGATCGAGAGCATTACGAAAATGAAAGACACGAATTCATACGATTCGAAGGAGCGTATACGGAGCACCGAGAGTTGGATTTCGGAGGCGGGAATTTAAGTAGGTTGGAGCTAGAGGTTGGGAAGGAGTACATACTCTGCCATCTCGGCGGATCGTGGTGGTGGACAGAGGATACGGTAGATGAGGTAATGAACTACCTTGCTTCTTGGAGTAGTGCAGGGTTGGAGATGGGTACGAAAATCGAGTTTGAGGGCGCAGGGGAAGTGAAGTTTACGGTGGTGAAGTGATGATACTCTGAGGATAGACGAGCATTCTGCTGATGTGCACCTGGAATATCATACAAGAACCGTCTTGAAATGAGACGAAGATGTGACCCATTGCGCACTCTTGAAATAAGACTGAAGAGCATGTAGCTGTCAATACACTGGTACTGTCCATTCTTCGAGCAACACATCGACGATATCTCGGTCCACCGAAATCGAAATGTTTCCAGTCTCTGTCATTTGCTCATCGTCCTCTAGCTTTGACATGATGTCAGCAGTGTTCTTGGAAAACTGCTCATTCTCTTCCTTTGCCAAACGTCGCCTTTTTCTCGGTGAACGCTGATCGGCGTCCTGCTCCGTTCCATCGTCAGTCGAGAAGCGTAGGGCCGCTGGAGGTGGCCAAGAGAGACCTGTTCTAACGTCGGAAGGGCTGCGCGAACGCTTTTGGTCGCCCACTCTCCCTACATTGGGTTTGAGACTTTTGGCTCTAGAGAGGTAAGACTCCTCGGCCTCGGGCTCTACGTATCCTGATGATGTATCGTATTCCCCCCCATCCGGCGCAGACGTGGAGATGTTCGGGTCGTAAATCTTTCCACCTCCATCGTGAATAACGGGCGGGTTCTTGTGTGATTTGCTGCTTGACGAGCTACCAGAGGTTGTGTACAGGCTCGATGAGGGTGGGACAGGAACGCCTAGCTGTTGGCCAGTGTTCTCAAATACGGTAGGAAGCCCTTGAGCGTGCTCGGCAATGTTGATGCCGCGACAGGTTTTCTCTGAAAGATACTCTTTCTCAACGTTCCGCGTTATGCAGCTGCCACACGGATAATTATAATCGCACTGCGGCCAATCAGTACGATATGCGGAGGTGATGTGGGTTTACTTTACCTTGAGTTTGAGGCTGTGACAGTTGTTGCATGGTTGGACCGCATTCCTCTTTTGCTGTTCCGTGAATGCGCGTCCAGGGGTTGGTGCACGTTTCTCCTCCTTTGTGTTTGCTCTTTTGCGAACGCCTGGCCAACCGTAGACTTGTAAAGTTGATTGCGGATCTTGCCTCTCACTCTTCTCAGACTGCATAGGTATACTCTCTGTCATCGAATTATCCGCCATCAATTGGTTGTTACCATATTGTCCCTGTTCAGAGGGTGGATTGCTTTTCCTTTTCCGACAATACAAGAACATCAACTGATATTGATAGTCTCGCAGGACAGTGGTAGGACTTGGCGGTTGTGGTAAGAGTGTCGAATCTGCGGTCAACATGGGAGACTGGGTATGCAGCGAGCTTTCGACACCGCTTTGTGACGACTGAGATATCGCAGGAATCACAGGTCTGCTGTAAATAGGCATAGAGGGACTAGAAGTAGAGACTGGTGATAGCATGGGCCTGTTGAGCATGGGCATAGCAGGACTAGGCGGGCTTTGAATCATTCCTGACATTGGCTGCATTGCAGCTTGCGAATGAGCTTGTTGGTGCTGCCAATGAGCTTGATGGCGCTGCGCTTGAGCTTGTTGGTGCTGCGCTTGAGCTTTTTGGTGCTGTGCTTGAGCCTGTTGTTGAGCCATGGATTGCGCTTGAGCCTGTTGTTGAGCCATGGGTTGCGCTTGAGCCTGTTGTTGAACCATGGATTGCGCCTGCCTCTGAAACTGCGCCCACGTCTGCGATAATGCTTCAGGAGTCTGCTGAACAAGTGCTGACTGTCCTTGACCAAGACTAGGTCGTTGTTGCTGACCAGACAGATCCAACGGAAAGTCTGAGGCTGCACTTCCACTCGGCGCTGGAGGATAATGGGGCGTTTGCGCATCAAATGATGGGATCGTTTCCAGAGATCTATGTGACACAAGAGGCGGGTGCTGTGAGCTCTGCGCCGACGATATGGCATCGAGATTGGGTGTCTGCTGAGGCACTGCACCCTGCCCTTGGCTGAAATAGAAATCATCCAATGGAAAATGCGTGCTCTCACCCGGGACGTGAAGAAAGCTATCAAAGTCAAAATTCTCCAGACTGCCCGAGTTATCGTTCATATCGAAATCGATGAATGGAGCAACCTTTCCAAAGTCGGCAGCTGACGGAAGCTTGATACCTGATTCAAATTTGCGACAAAAGCGTTGATACATTTTGTGCACGTGTCGCTTTCGATGTTTCTTCTTGTCGACATCGAAGCTCTTCTGTAGCATTGTGATGCGCTTTAAGAGTTTCTTCACATGGTCCGCTGCTTTTGCCAGCTCTTCGGTCGAGATCTGCTCTTCATTGTCATCGCCTGACATCGTTGCGTCGCTGTCAGAAGTGTCCGAATCATTTGTGGTCGAGAGTTCGATGGTAATGGTGTTTGGCTGAAGCTTTGGGACTTTCTCTAGCGGAGGCAGCTCCATAACCGGAGCGTTGGCCATAAGCTCCAAAGTTGGGACACGAGAGGCGACGCTTGATCCTCGAAGGGTTTCTTCGTCATTGATTGCGATATGACAGAATCTGTTTTCGAGAGCTTGCAGGCTTTTGAGTGAGTCCTGCTGTCGCTGGTGCAATTCGCGGATCTTCTCACGCTCTTCATCCAAGACACCTTTTTCCATTTTTCTGTGGCTTTTGTCAGCTGCATTTTATGCATGGTAGTGTATTAACTCGGCTTACCCTCGCGCCTGACCTTGGGCTAATTGCAAGACATGCAACAAAAGCACAAGGCTGTTCTTCAAACTCTCAAGTCTCCTTCGGTTCAATTCGACCCGCTGTTCCTTCATCGGCCAGGCCAGCTTACCCATCACGCTCAAGCTTTTCTTTCCATCCTTTGCAGTCTTTCTCCTCTTCTCTACTATCTCTGACACTTCGTCGAAGACGCTTTGGCACTTTTTGATGATGTTGTTAGCGTCCTGGATAGCCTTCTTCGACACGATGGATCCGGCCTCTTCGGACTCAAACACCCTGCCTACGCTTTCGAGCGCATTTGATGTGAGCTCTACATCATCGGCAATGTCCTTGACGTCTTGGTCTGCCCGCGCGGCTGAGTTCGTGAAGTTGTACAACGCGACGCTGAGCTTGGCACCAGCCCCCGCGATCTGGATGATGCTAGCTGCGAGGCCTATGACTTCGGCCATCGTAGGATACTTGCTGCGTGCGCATTACTTGTCCTTTCCAAAGTGTCGCATTGCAATGGTGCTAGGATTGAGCGCGAAGATAAGGGCGGATTGAATGGGAAAGCAGCCTTCTTGCGAAGGCTGAGTGCCTGCATGACCCGCTGCGGCTGAGGCGCAGCCGCATGCTGTGAACACCTTGCCATGGGAATTAGAGCAAATGAGGATGCCGTCGCACATGCGATGCTGTACAGCGCTGTGAGCAATGCAGGCAAAGATATGCGACAATTGTTTCGCGTACAGACATGATATGTGTCCTACGTAGTGCTTGGGTCCTGTGCAGGTGCATGTGGCCCTCAGGTGTGCCTGCCTGTTTCGATTCCTCAGTTCCGCGCCTCCGCATCGAATCACTATCTCACACCGGTCGACTGAAGAAAAAGACGAACTCCTCTTCATTTCCACAAATTATACCTTGACAATGACACGTGCACCAAAGAATGAATGGGCAAGCAGCTCTCTTCGGTTTTATCGCGGCTGAGCTTCGCACAATAATACACCGGCTGCAGGATGAACAAGCAGAAGAGTTGGGAGACCATACAGTGCAGGAATTATGAAAGAGTAAGGTCAGTCTGGCGCATCATGCAGAATGTGAATGGTATAAACATCATGTTCTGAAGCTAGGCTCTGGGTATATAGCGAAACAGCGTGGTAATGCAAGAAAAAACGTAGGAATGGCGTGTGACTTCATCGAGCGCCCTCAGCTACCCTCCACCTACTTGACATGTACAAGTTCGGGTGTCTGCTGGTAGTAATCCTGTTGCCCATTGCCATAGCCGTACGTGACCTGCTGCTGCGTAACGGGCGCATAAGTTTGTTCGGTCTTCTCGATCGTCTGGTTCCAGGAGACGTGTTTGGCGATGCCCAGCAGCGTTATAAAAGCCAAACATTTGACTAAGCCCATGATGTAAGACAAGGCCAGCGATGCGCCAAGAGAAGGTGTTACGGGCCAGTAGATACTGGATGAGTAGATTACCCCCAATGATGCGTTCACCAATAGGGTAACATAGAGGGCGGTAACCCAGCCGAAGAGGTCCTGGGGCTGTTAGCAATTGTACCAGTAGATAGTAGCTGCCATGGACTTACACCTCCGGGTAAGCGTCTTGATCTCAATGCCGAAACGTTTGACAGAGACATAGCCGCCGAAATAATAACAACGATCATCCATACGATGTCGTAGGCAAGATCGAGACCATTTGAAACTAGTAACGCAAAGTCCCAGTTGGAGTCCAAGGAGTTGTCCGCCAATGCGACGTAGGCAAACATGCTGACGTCTGCTAGGATGACAGCAAACGCAACGCCAATAGTAATCAGAAGTACGGTCTTGGAACCAGATGACATGTTCCCAAATTGCTTGTGCAGCATGGAGTTCAGGACGTAGACAAACACGAACAGCAGCGCAGCATTGGCCAAACCGCTCATGATGGCGGAGGCAACGTTGATATTCCAATAATCAATGTAGTTGATGTTGTCGCACTGTGACATGACTTGGCTTACGAGACCTAAAATACGCGTGCTGGAGCATGTTAGCACTTGTAAAGCCTGCGAAATGCACTTTGTCCTTACATTACTTGGAGGAATAGGGCTACAACGAAAGGTACACCAATCAACTTCTTTCCGGCACCGCTCTTCTTGCGGATAAAGAACGTTGATATGAAAATTCCCGTGTACAGAACCAGGAACAGCACCACAAATGCAAGCGCGGCTTGACTGTACGGTGTATTGAAGGCGTCGGGGCATGAAGCATTGCTATATCCGGTGCCGCCGCCGCCGCTGCGTCTGGGTGCCATGGCGAAAGGGTGTTGGTGCTGATCAAGTCCCTAAGTTGGATTTCCGAAGTCAATGTGAGGTGAGTTGGCGTTCGACTGACGGTAAGACGCGAGACACGGTTCGCGGCGACCTCAAGAGTATTTCAGCAATAACAACTGCATGCTGCATTGGTGCTCCGCCTTCTCACAGCCTGCAGCCTTCCCGTTTTTCCCGTTTTTGGGATTAAGTCAGGGGCAACTGAAGCGTCGCTAAGCCTCTCAAAGCGTTTGTCGGGCGCCTTACTGTGCCAGAAGGATGGAAGCGAGAGTGCGCGAGATCCTGTGGACGCCTTAGAGCCGGGGTGTCAAAGCCCCAGCGCGTAGACATAGTGTCTGGCAAACCCCGAGCGCAGTGCATTTGAAAAGAAAAGTATACTGGCTTCGGTTTCTCGTAGGAAGTCATGTCCGCAGTATGTTGAAATGAGACGGGGAGGCTGGTTGCGGGTTACGTCGGGATCAACGCTGTTGCCGACTCTAACCAAAAAAAAGACAGGGCTGTGCCTCAAATAGCAGTGGTCTGCGGGTAGTCCGGCTCTGCAAGCGGCTCAAGAGAGTGTCGCGTCGCAAAGTGGAACGCACGGCATGACAGGACGGCCGCCCAAAGGTGCCCAGGTGATCGCCCGGGCAATTTAGCCTTGCGAGTGGCTGGAGCTTCACGTGACGTGGCTAGTGCAGCTACGGATCAGTTTCCGCGATGCAGGGCGCGGCATTACATCATGTTCGTCGCCTCGACCTAAAGCCAATTCCCTGCGCGTCTCATTCACGCGCATCTGTTCTTTCAGAGGATAGGCGGTCAGCTGCTCTGATTTATCTTATCACAGCTCGGCCGTCGTCTTACATCTCGCCGTGAGCTCGTAACATCCACCTGTTCCGATGATTCCGTTACAAGGGACCCACGCCACAACTCTCTCTACCAGCCACGGACATCCGGTATATATCCTCAGACTGCCGCGTATCCATCTCCAAACCGCAAACTATTGAAGACGACACAGAAAGGAAGCCGCAGAGTCAAAAATCCTAATTTACACCGTTGGTGCCCAAGAAGTCAGCAATGGCACACGTATTGCAGGGACTGTCGACGCGACCCGCGCTCGGTAGTCACGACACGTGGACAGCCAACGCAGCATCGGAAACACTGGATGTGGACGGCGCAACAACTTTGAGTCCCCAAAACGATGAGCAGGCAGCAGACTCGCGAAGTAGAAGTACGACAGCGATACCGTCCGATGACAGTGGTTCAGAAACGCAGGTGGTCGAGAAACCCGGAGGCCGTAGGAAGAGCATCCAGGTCGTTTTAGAGCAATCGGGAAAGAAGGGCGAGTACACATTCACTGCTAAAGATCCTGTCTTCCAAGAGGTTCTTCAGTCAGGTCTGCGGCGAGAGGCTGAGAAACTCAATGGAAAGGCGAAGGGGAAACCCCGCGATCTTGTCTTCACACAACAGTTCACCACGTTCGACCGCCAAAACGCGTCCGCTGCGCACTCCCCGTTCCATGGATTCTTCACACTCTTCTGGATCGCGATGGCTTTGCTACTCGCGCGAATAGCAGCAGGCAACTACAGGACGAAAGGCTCCGTATTTGGGGATGCAGAGATTCTGCACTTGATGATCGACAAAGACTTGTTCGTCATGTTGACGACCGATGTCGCAATGTGTGTAGCCACCAGCTTTGGCTTCTTCCTGCACAAGGCCATTGTCAACGACTATCTGACTTGGAACGGTTCAGGCTGGCTCATACAGTCTTTGTGGCAGACTTTCTTCACTTGCACCATCATCTGGGTTACTTTCTGGCGAGACTGGCCTTGGACTCATACAGTCTTCATCGTTCTCCACGTCTTCGTGTTGCTGATGAAGCAGCATGCTTACTCCTTCTACAACGGCTATTGTATGTGATCCGCACTGAAACAAGAGACCTGAGCTGACTATCAATAGTATCGCGAGTATATCGACGACGCAATCTGCTCCGTGAGAAACTACGTCAACTCGATGATATCAAAGCGCATGAGGGCCCGACCCAAACAGATCCCCCGACTGAGGCGCTAACTGCTTCCGGTCTTGAGAAATCTGACCAAGGCCAGTTGACGCGTCGGGGAAGCATTGGGCCAAAGTACTCTACCAATTTATCAAAGGAAGAGTCTGAGATTGCATCTATCGGCAAAGCTATTGAAACCGGGAACCCGCTGGATTCGGAACAGATTGAAGCCTTTCGACGCGTGCTCAACACCGAGATTACGATTCTTGATGAAGAGCTTCGTGGAAAGTGCACTACCACTGATAACGTCTACCCGAACAACTTAACGTTCTACAACTTTGTAGAGTGGGCGTGCCTTCCCACACTCGTCTACGATCTAGAGTACCCCAGGCAGGAACGCATCAACTGGTGGTATGTAGCGGAAAAGTCAGCGGCCACCCTGGGAGTCATCTGGATTATGATCATCATCTCGCAAGCATACATCTACCCAGTAGTCGTAGAGACTATGCGACACAAAGAGGCTGGCATGTCGCTCGATGAGCGATGGAAAGAGTTTCCATGGGTTGGTAAGTGCTACATCACTATGAGACCGTTGAATAAACCGCTAATCGTCTCCCTTTATAGTATCCGATATGCTCTTCCCCCTTCTCCTCGAACAGCTTCTCAGCTGGTACGTCATATGGGAATGTCTCCTCAACGTATTGGCAGAAGTCACGCGTTTTGCCGACCGTGGTTTCTACGGCGCGTGGTGGAACTCTGTATCCTTCGATCAATACGCTCGCGACTGGAACCGACCGGTCCACAACTTCCTGCTTCGACATGTCTATCACTCCTCGATCTCATTCTTCCATCTATCAAAGATGCAGGCAACTTTCTTCACTTTCTTGCTTAGCGCTATTGTGCATGAGGTTCTCATGTTCTGCTTGTTTAAGAAGGTCAGGGGATATCTGTTTACATTCCAGTTGACGCAGCTGCCGCTGGCAGCGTTCAGCAAGACGAAGTTTATGAAGGGGAGAGACACGTTGGGGAACATTGTGTTTTGGTTTGGTCTCTTCATTGGACCTAGTGTCATCACCAGCTTGTACCTTATCGTTTAGATGTACTAATACGTCGTCGAATCTCAGCTCTCTTTCAAACAATACATTGGTTGCTTAGTCTTGGTTGCATTCAATCCTCTGAGGCTTGTGCGCCTTTGCTTCTCTCTTCCTTTAACACTTCCAACACTCTTCGCGTCAACCTATCGCGCTCACCAACATCCACAGTACCGTACGCATCCTGCGATTGCTTGAAAATGTTCTCTTCCCATCCCTCTCCAACATTTGGCTTCCCCGCATCCTGCCAACTATCTTGCACCGTACCCCCAATATTCTTAAAGAAGCCTTCTAACCCCGCCGGTCCACCACCAGCATGATAGCTCTTGAAAGGTCCGGCCACTGCCCACCGCGGCCCCATACTGCTCTCTACGATGCTATCCAATTCCTCCACGGAAACAACCCCCTCGGCTACAAGATGGATAGCTTCGCGCAACAACGCAAATGCCAGCCTATTCGCCACGAAGCCATTCGTCTCTTTCTTAATATGTATCGGTACTCTCCCACGACCCGTCCAAAAATCCTGCGTCCGTTTGATGACTTCCTCCGAGGTATCCGGCGACGGCACTAGTTCCAGCAACGGCATGATGTGCGGCGGGTTATACGGATGCACGACCAACAACCTCGACTTATCCTGCATATCTTGCGCCTGCTGCGAGGCTGGGATACCAGATGTGCTGCTCCAAAAAAGCGAGTGCTCTGGTGCATGTTTCTCCACGTTCGCCCATAGCTCTTTCTTAAAGGCGAGATTCTCCGGACCGGATTCTTGGATGATGTGCGCGTCTTCTACAGCTGATTCGAGGGATTTGGCGATGCGAATGTTGGAGATAGCAGCAGCAGCAGGTTCTTCTGCGAAGAATTTTGGTAGGTTTTCTTCGACGTATTGGTCGACATCTGGTCGAGTATCGTAGATGGTGAGTTGGGAAGGGCCGAGAAGGTGGGATAGGTGGAAGGCGGCGAAGGATAGGCCAATAGTTCCGGTGCCGATGAGGGTGATTCTGAGGTCTTTGTTGCTTTCTACTTTCAAGACGGGGTCTTGTTGCAAATCTCCTGCGTCGGACATGTCGGTTGTGGAGATGGTAGATCGGTTCGGCTAGTGGTGATGAGAGGCTTGGAAGTCGCGGTTGCTGTCTGGGTATGGGCCTCCTTATATCGGGATTCTGTTTACTAATGATTTTGAAGTCCCACTCAAACCTCGTAACAAGATGATCTGGTGTGTGGCAAGCGGCTCTTACACCCTGGCTCGGATGTTACCCGAAATAACGTCAGAAGGAGCGCCGATCTTAACCGCTTCCGGATGACAGGGTAGCTGCTCAACCCCGCCTTGTACCTTATCCCCGCTCCACGATCGACTCGAGCAGTGCGAATCCGATGGAGATGAGCGCGCCGAGGAAGAATGGTGGCAGTCGCCTATTAGAAGGCATGGAGGCGGCCCATCTGATGGTCACTCGCTTCTTGACCCGTCACCTTCTGTACTGCGCTTTTCAGTACGATTATACAGCGCTGGTTTCCTCGCATCAGTTCATCCGGTTATAAGTCGCGTGTCGTTTGCTATCCATTGCTGAGTCAATTGCGTTAAGATGGTGATCTTCAAGTCCAGGCAACCGCCCATCGATCGTAAGTTGTCAAAAGTCGAATCTACCATGCCAATGCATTGTCATTGATGCTGACCGTTGTAGTACCAACCGAATTGACGGACTGGGACTGGCTCTTCGACTCCGCCTACTCGCCCATCAACAAATACCCACCGAACGAACTAGCTGGGTTCCAAAACGCGATCACGAAGGAGCGTGTAAACTGGGCTGATGTGAAGAAATACTCCACCTATATATCCACTGCGCTCGTCAAGAAGTATGGCCTCAAAGAAGGCGAGACAGTGGCGCTGTTCAGTCAAAATACTGTCTGGTACCCGGTAGCGATGTTTGCTGGACTCCGCGTAGGAGCGAAGATCAGCGGGGCCAGTCCGGCATACAACGTTGAAGAGATGACATTCGCGCTGAAGACCGCGGACGCAAAGTTCTTGATGACTACACCCGGTAGTATGGAGATCGCAGCCGCGAGCGCAAAGGCTGCAGGACTACCGCAATCCAACGTGTTCTTACTGGAGGGCGAGTTACCTGGATACACCACCGTTCAGGATCTAATTCGTATGGGAGAGTCGTATGGCGACTCCGGGCAGACCTCCGCATTCAAGCTACCTCCCGGCAAGAAGAACAAAGACGTCTGCGGTTTTCTATCTTTCTCCTCTGGAACGACCGGATTGCCAAAGGCTGTGATGATCAGTCACCAGAACGTCATAGCGCAATGTCTTCAGGTACAGCAGATCACTCCTGAAACCCAGAAAAAGATCATGGCCGTACTTCCTCTGTTCCACATCACTGGTCTAGGTAAGTTCTGACTGTACGAATTGCATGTGAGACATATACTGACTTTGTACCTCTACCTCTACAGTCCATCAGATGCATCTGCCAGTCCTGCTCAATGCCGAGGTTGTCATGCTTCCGCAGTTTACTATGGAAAAGATGTTGGATGTTATCGTTGAATACAAGCTTAGTGAGCTTCTTCTGGTACCACCGATTCTCATCCGACTCGTGCGCGACCCGTTGGTTGACAAGTACGACCTCAGCCATGTTACGCGCTTTTCGTCGGGTGCTGCTCCACTTTCGGAAGAGATTATACAACAGCTTCAAAAGAAGTTTCCCAACACCGGTTTTAAGCAAGGATATGGGATGACGGAGTCTTGTTCATGCATCACTGCGCACCCGCCTTCGAAGTTCTCATACAAGTACGCTCACTCTGGTGGTGCGATCGTAGCTTCGACTGAAGTCAAGATCATCAAAGATGATGGTACGGAAGGTGATGTTGGGCAAGATGGCGAAGTTCTCGCCCGCGGACCGCAAGTCGTTATGGGCTATCTCAACAACGAGAAAGCTACTCGCGACACTTTCGATGCCGATGGCTTCCTCCATACCGGCGATCGCGGTGCGATCGACGAGGAGGGCATGATCCACATCTCCGATCGTATCAAGGAACTCATCAAAGTAAAGGGCATCGGTGTAGCACCGGCTGAACTCGAAGACCTACTCTTAGGCCACCCGAAGGTCGAAGATGTCGCAGTGATGAGCGTGAAGGATGATTACTCTGGTGAGCTGCCGAAGGCGTACGTCGTACTGAAGCCTGGAACGGAAGAGAGCACAGCGATCGGGAAAGACATCATCGAGTATGTCAAGGAGAAGAAGGTCAGGTACAAGTGGGTCAAGGAAGTGGAGTTCATCAATGAGATTCCGAAGAGTCCTTCTGGCAAGATTCTTAGGAGAGTGCTCAGGGACAAGGAGAAGAGTGGGAAGTTTGGGCTTGTTATCAAGGATGAGGCTCGGGCGAGGCTGTGAGCCTTGCATTCTAAACAGCCTTAGAGCACTACAATGAGAGACACCGGTCTGCTATGGGTATGCTTAGCCCTAGTGTGATGCGTATTTGATCACATCCCCTGATTTATGTGGAGGCCTTACTGGCTTCTACTGAACTATCACCTTCTACTCTTGCTGGTACTAATCCCAGCAAAACGCAGCCCTCAGCCCCGCACGGACCATACCTAGGTATGCCTACCTATACATACATTTACACCTCAGCCTTGTCCGAGTTTCACAACCGTATCTTATCGACCATTTCGACCAAACAACCAAAATCAGAGTTTCCAACTTTGAATTGTACCCTGGAAGTCGTTCCTATACCCCCAAAGACATGAGTTTTGGGGTCTCGACAGGTGACGTTGTTCCGCTCCTTCTCCTGTTGTCGCGCGTCAATTATCACACTGTATCGAGTGTTTTCTTCTTCGCCCGAAACTATGGTCTATCCGGTTGGATGATTTGCATATTTGGAAGTCGCGAGGTATGGAGGATCCAGGTCCAGATATTGGGCAGCACCATAGACTCCGAAGCTTTGGACTTCAGGCGATCAGCTCAGGATGACAGCAATATTATCGCTGTCGCTGTAAGCCTGTAAAAGTCGAGAAGAGTGAATTGATTTGCTGAAGCAACAACAGGGTACAATTCTCGCTCAAATAGCGATTACAGCACTCTCCTTGGACAACCTGAGTAGCGCACATTGGATTGCAAGGGCTTTCTTCACCTTCAGCCTCGTTTCATCCATCATGGCTGTATACTACGCAACAAGCCAATATCGCATTTTAGGGCGGTGCTTAGGAGCCGACCAAGTGAAGAGATGGATTCAAGGCTCCAGATCAGTTCATTACCATGACATCCTGCCCGGATCTCACCCACGTCTGCCTTCTGCCGCTGCAGTGCTGAGCATGTCAGCCCCAAACATGCTTTTATCCTCCTCTCTGAACGCTTTCCTCATAGGATTGGGTGTGTACCTTGGATATGTCTGGACGCGAAACCTCGATGAGCCAGCTGGTGTGGTAGGTAGCCGTGCTGTTTTCATCACATACATCGTCGGATTGGTCGTTTGCTATTTCGTATATGCTTCATCACGAGCTGTTATCGCAGACCAAAGCTACGTTAGCGAACGCGAATGGGTTCGAAAATATATCGGCACGGATATTAGCCTTTCAAGGCTGCAAACACCTGCGGATGCGATTGGAGCCGTCTCAACACAAACACCCCCGGAACAGGATGAGGAGAGAGCAACACCGCCGCACGTCACCCCCGAGTCCTTGAACAGACATACGCGACGCAGAAGCAAGACGCACGACGAAGATACTCGGAAAGAGCTGTTGGCGCTGTTTCAAGAAGCCGCAGATATGCGTAAAGCATCCGCAAAGGTCGACGAGCACTTAGCTCGGCTTCTGGAAAGACTTGGAGAGGAAACTGTAGGATGATTTGTCTGTCCGTGTGGAGTAGCTGCTCAACTACGGAAGAGGAAGGGTCTGGTAAATGATGAAGTGCAGAGGCGACCTTGTTTACACGTTTTTTTTCCACACATACAGAAAGAATTGCGCATGTGTATCGATCTGCTTGAAGGCGAGTATGGTTTTCAATGTAGCCCGTACCACGAAAGGCATGGATGACAAATGACGTGTGAGGGCGTGGTGGGGTCGGCGTTTGTGCCCCTCCGACAGGGTCTTGGATCAGAAAAGTTACTCGAAGAAGGTGCAATTTTACATTTCTAAGCAACACACTGCGCCCCGTCATATAACTTCGCGCAAATAGCAGTGCGCGCTTTCTTGTACCCATCTCTCTCATATACACAAGAAGCAAATCAAAAAGCCAACAACATGGCCATCACGAACCCGACGCCCAACCAACCCCAGCATGACGAGGACGACATCGACGTACATGATGTGGACAACACCCTAGACGCCGAGGAGGCGGAAGAGATTGTGGAGGACGATGGCGACGTGCCCATGGACTCAGACGACGAGGGTGACGAGGGCCGCCAAGAGATGGAGATGGAGATCAACCTCCAAAACGACTCGGTCGCGCATTTTGACGAGCACAAGGACAGCATCTTCTGCATAGCGCAACACCCCGTACACCACGAGATCATCGCGACAGGCGGCGGCGACGATGTCGGCTACATCATCGACGCGTCTTCAGCGGCAGCGGCGCAACCGAGCAGCGACGGACAGCCCACCGAGCGCGAGGGCCTGAAGAGCATCTTCACACTAGACGGACACAAGGACTCGGTCAACGCCATCACATTCACCCAGCCAAAGGGACAATTCGTCGCGACAGCTGGCTTGGACGGAAAACTGCGCGTCTGGCAGGGCGTGCCCGACGGCAAGAAGTGGAAGTTCCTGGCAGAGGCACAGGAGGTCGAGGAGATCAACTGGGTTATCCCCAACCCGTCGCCCGACCACCCCAACGTCCTCGCGCTCGGCGCCAACGATGGTTCAGTGTGGGTATATCAGATCAGCACAGAGAAGAACAACGAGCTACAGGTCCTACAAGCATACTACCTCCACACCGAGACCTGCACTGCCGGCACATGGTCGCCCGACGGCTCGCTCCTTGCTACCATCTCCGAAGACTCGAGTCTATACGTGTGGGATGTATTCGGCGATGCCGCATCCCAAGGTCTCACCGCGACTACCGATTCACAAGCCGTAGTAGGTCTGACAGGCCTGGACGAGCGCTTCCGCGTTGAGGGCGGACTATACTCAGTCGGCATTCCGCCCTCGGGCGCTTTCGTCGCAGTCGGTGGCCCCGAAGGCCAAATTCGCATCGTCGGACTCCCCCGTCTTTCTCTCGCTGCGCCCGCGCAAGCATCTACATCATCGAGCGGCGGAGGCGCAAAGAACAAAGCTGGAGGAGGCAAGCAGGCTGGCGCCAAAGGCGGTGCTTCGTCAGCTGGTCAAGCCGGACAGATCTTGGCAAGTCTGCAAGCCGGAAGCGACAACGTCGAGTGCATGAGCTTCTCCTCCGCACCACTCACCCTCATGGCTGCCGGCAACGTCGACGGCTCCATCACCCTCTTCGATACCGCACACCGCTTCGCCGTCCGAAGGCGGATAGAAGACGCACACGCCGACGACGAGTCACCACAAGCTGTTGTCAAGCTGGACTTCGTTGCCAAGGAAGGCCCCGGAGGTTGGCTGTTGACCAGTGTGGGATACGACGGTGTTTTGAAGCGATGGGATGCACGAGGTGGAACGGCTGCAGCTGGCAAGGGCCTTGTAGGCGAGTGGAAGGGACACCGGGGAGGTGGTGAAGGAGGAGGTATCATGGCCTTTGTACAAGGAGATGGCGAGACAGTCGTCACGGCCGGTGACGACCACGTCGCGCTAGTTTTCAAGACACCTCTGACCCAGTAGATTTTATAGATGACCATAAACTAACGATATCGTACGGACGACGTCTCGCTCACATTTTCCCTTCCCCGTGGACGCCAGCGTCGCCTTCTACTACACTCAACCTCACCACACGAGTCAAACAAGTAGCGCAGTATCCCCTGGATACCCTAGCCATGACGGATATTCTCAGAGACACGTCTGTATCGCACCGGGCAAAGGTTCCACTGCCTTCAACACTTTGCCAACAAGTTGCTCCATCTGGACATTTTGCTTTACGCACCATTGCTTTTCTCTGGTAGGAGCTACTCGATACCGGACTGCTGGCGTGGTCTAGATGCTCCAAACGCTACTGTATATGCGGTGCAAAATTTATGTGTGTGTGTGTGTGTGTGGATGTGCGCAAAGACAGGGAGAAGTCAGATGGAGTCAGCCTACATACTTCGAAGCATGAGCCTAGACTTCTGTATAGCCAGCATGTGGACCAGATGTGAGAGTGGCAAGAAACCCTTTTGTGTCTGATGCATGCGTTGGCGATGATTCACAGATTCAAGTGTATAGGGAAGTCAAGAACTGCCTGTATAGACACAGTGGTACCTTCCAAGACTGTCAGCATCACAACGCTTGCGCAAGAAATGCAATTTACTTTGTCCATGCGGGTTGACGTGAAAGCACACGATGTACAGTAGATCTACCAGTTACAATCAGAGCAGAACTTGTTCAGAGAAATTAGATGGTACGGGTACAGCACCCGCACCGCGTAGTGTCTTGACCCTATTGACTACGGCCCAAGATCCCGCCTCGAATCGTTTCAACGTTCCCTTCCAGAACAAGTAACCACGTACCGACCGTTTCGCCACCACGCAGCCCGTTGGCGCTTTCCCCAGAGAACTGTGAGATTGGCATTCAACGGTGAAAGTCGCCTCCCCTTCCTTGCTTGGAGGCAGAGAAGGATCTGGTGTTGTGTGGGGTCCCTTCAGCCTTATGACGTTATGTATCCCCACTCGGTGCGTCGGTGCTCATCTACATCTGCTATCTACCGAGATACTTCCATGCGAGATTCCTGTTGCGGAGGCGCATATACGTAAGAAGGACCGAATTGAGATTTCTTGCCTGCGCTGCATGCCTCGTGGGATAGTGGACAAGTGCGAAGATTTTATTCACCCATCCCTTCCAGGCACCAGAGCAGCACATGACTACGATGGTGTACTTTGGTTGTTGAGTTGAGATTTTTCTGAGTTCCCATGGTTGAGAAACACTGAAGCCCAAGGCTTACTTCGGACACGTGATGGGATAGTGGAGGCCCTGGACGGTCTGTCCGAGGTCGCGCCGGAAAAGTGCTCCCTGACCAATGGGAGATGGGTTGCCTTTTGTAGACGATCGACGGACTTCGCGTACACATGTAAAGTGACAGACATGCTTACTGAAGTATGACAAGGGGCAGTCAATGCAAGGTCGTCACTGTCGAGCAGAGAATTGCGTTGTCGTCGTGCGGGGTCACGGAGACGTCAAGTAATGGCTTCGCAATGAGGCTTACGACACAGGCTCATACTCCCTGCCTCCCAAGAAATGATCGAAGGAGGAATCTACTTCGATTCGCTTATCTGCAGTATCCTGTCCCGTCCCATTACTTCACAATCCCTCACGTATACTAGCCAAGCGAGGCGTCTTCACGGCAAAATCTTCCGTCAGTCTACTACTCCCTTTATTGGCCAAGACTCGGATCCCTGCTGTGAGCGGGAAGCAGCAATGCAACTTAGGCGTGCACCCCGTGGAAAGGAATATCGATACGCTAAGAAGTGGCTTAAATTATTAAAACACGCTGCACAACGCAACAAGAAGCCTTAAATTTTATTAAGAAGCCCCGCCTTAGAATTTTATATAGAGTAAGTTCTCTCTATATTTTTATAATGTTTTAAAAGGCTATTATTGTAATGTTGCAAGGTTGTAAGCCTTAAGTAAGTGTTCGATTTTTCCCTTCCACGGGGTGCGTGGTAAAATCGGCTGATATGACGCAATAACGGGACCCCGTCGTCAGCTGGAGACGACGGTGTCAAGGGTGAAAGATGCGGAATTCTGAGTACGCTAACCGGGGGGAGAGAGAATGGAGGAACCCGGATCTTCACCTCGCATGAACAGGGTGTCGTATGCTACGCGATAGGCAAACTCGTCCGTAGCTAATGAAGGTACAGAAAACTTGTGAAGCTCGCGAAGCAAGAATGTTGGAGCTTCTTCATGCCGCTCATAATATGCATAATCATTCCTGCTATGTAAAATTACGTAGGCAATTTCCGGGAATGCTACTGCGGATACGCGAACGAAGGCATGCAGACTTGCCTATCTCTGCACACACCTGTCCTATCCCACTCAGGTGCTCTGCTCCGAACGACATCTGCAGCAGTGGGTCTTATTCCCTGGCGAGTATGGCACACGGCTCATGGCTCAGCACATCATAGCATCCCAGGTGTGGTAAACCATCAAAACTCTACGCGAGCTGAAGATCTGGCGTGCTCGGCTTCGAACGTCACTGATGGGGCCAGAGTAGCGAGTGGGCCCACCGCGTACCTGCAATGGGCAGCTGGAAGCGCATCGTTGCTATGCTAGCTGCTTGTATGTCTGTTTCTGGATAGTCCTACGGCGGGGAAGACGGCGCCGTTGAGAAGGACCGAATTGTCATTTGGTAGGCTATTCGTATCAATCGTGATGGCCGGCAGAGACGCTATGTTGGCATGCGAACTGTTGAATTTCGCGGGTGTTAAACAGTTGTCCTATACCTCGGGACCAAGATAGCTTCAATCCAAGCAATCTTTCCGTGAGCCAATGAGAGTATCGCATGCTGTGTGATACCCGTCTGGGGCTGACTTGACGTGTGACAGGATGTGGAGATTGCTAGACAAAAGTTGGTAAGCGAGACGCGATCCCAACGACAGTCCGTGGAGTAGCAGGGTCCGCGTTAGCGGAACCTGGATCGATTGAGCTGAACGGAATGAGAGTACGGTGGATCACTGGGGACAGGTCATTGTGTTGCTGGATATACTCATTCATATCGAAATGACTACCTGACTACCTGAGGAAGATATGCAGTAATCGCCTTTCCATTTTTATACTTTGTAGAATCTATGCAGTACACTCGTACGCGATGGGACACCAATCCCATCAACCGCTCAAACGCCATGTCGTCGGGATCGTGGCCACTGAAGCAGGCAATATCAGGCAAGCTGGTCATTGTAGCAATGTAGAAAAAGAAAAGAAGCTTTTGGTTGCTCAGAGAAAGGCAAAGCCCAGGGGTATCGTGAAATCGTTGGAAGAAGTGAGGAACAGTGACAAGCCAGCAGCCCACATTGCATATCAAAGATCAAGGCAGAGCGATGTCAAATGCATCAATACTGGAAAGCCTCGGTAGCGAGAATGTGCAAGTTGGCTTCCTAAGCCTCCAAGTCGTCCATGTCTTCGTCGGTAAAGTCCTTGAGGAGCTCGAGCCCATGGAAATCGTCGACATCGACGGAGCTCATGGAAACCATGCTCTGCTGTCGTGCGTGTTGGTTGGAGAATCCAGGGCTCTGCATATTGGAGTTCTGCATATGGGGGCTCTGGTTGCTGTGGCTATGTCGTGGTGTTGCGTGGTGGCCAGGCATACCAGGTGCAGGGGCGTCCATGCCGAGAAGGCCGCCGGCGCACCGCGCTAGATACTCGTCGACAGCCCAGAAGCCGCAGCCAGCGTGGCGTAAAACTTCGTTCTTCAGGTCGAGGACTTCTTCGCGTAAAAGCGCAACATTCTCCTTAAGCATCTTGTTCTTTGCAGAGAATTCGCGAGCGCGTCCCTCGAGGCTGCCGATGTACTCCTTCTTGCGCTGCCTGCACTTGTGGGCAGCTACACGGTTCTTCTCGAGGTGCGTCTGGCGAGCGGACGATACTTGGAAAGGGTAACCGTCTGCAGTGTAGGCCTCGACCATCTGTGGCTGCGACTTGGGCCTGCCCCGCTTGCGCTTCGGCGGCTGAGGGTTGCCGTCGGCGTTATCCTGTTGTTGCACAACGGGGACGCTAGGCAGAGAAGCGGCAACCGCGTCTTGATTGGCCGAGTCCTGGCGGCTGGTGCGTCGTCGTTTTGCAGGCGGCATCTGAGGAGAGGCTTCCTGCTTGGGCCAAAAGACAGTCTCGTTGCGGAGTTGCTCGACAGGAATGGACGTCTCGCGCTCGTTCCGAGCGTCCCGAGGGGCGTGTGCTGGTGAGGGCTCCTCAGGCGGGGTGACTTGGCCGTAGCGCTCCATGGTGGCATGTGTAAGCAGCGAGGGTGGAATGGAGAAGGCTTGCTGGGGAGGCATTGAGGTGGGATTGCTGAAGGCGTTTGCCCACTTGTCCTGCTGGGAGGGGCCATTGAGGCTGTTCATGGCTGTGAAAGCGTCGCCAGCCCACTCAAACTGTGGTTGCTGTTGGATTGCTGTCATGGTGGACGACGTTGTTTGTTGTTGGTGTGGTGGGGGCACGGAAGGAATGGTGCGCAGGCCTGAGGCGGGCGGTTCCTTATATGGGCAGGAGGGTCCGGCAGAGTTTATGTGATGAAGGCAAGAAGCAGCGGGCCAGGGCAGTTGTGAGGGAAGAAGATCGCCTGGCATGGGATTTCAAACAATGGGGGCTTTGGCAGCATGCGGAATTGAGGAAAGCGATTCAAACGAGCAGGGGCAGGCGTGGGGACCGTGCGATTGGTGGGTTCTGCTGTGCGTTACGTAGTGCGCCTTCCCGATCGACGATGAAGAGGCAATCGCTACCTAGCCCGCGCCCAGCTCGAGAATCTCGGCCTCTAGCGCCTGTTATGCTCGATCGCGATGGCCTGCCGCGCCCGTCCGAATTTGCGTCTCTACAGCATGCGCTTTTGCAGTTCCGCCATGACCAAAACGGGACAGTCCACTGGCCTAGCCATCCCAGTTTTCTCAGCCCAAGCTACTGACCAGGTACCTAGCTCGTCACAATGGTAGACAGCTTTCGCCGCCTTGGATTACGCTGCCAGCTGCTGCGAACCTCGTTTGCGCTACTCCGAGCGGTCTCCGCCATGCGAGAGTGGAGCGAGGCCTATGACGTTGTAACGGCTCGCTCCGCGGAACACGTCCGGGCTGAGAGCTGGGCCAACCGTCACGCTATAGCTCCACATGGGACCGTTCATGGCAATCACCTGGAACCATGATCCCACCCAATCACCGACGGCTCTGCATCCTGCTCCATCACATCTACATTCGACGATAGCTGTCTCCGAGTACGAGTACTGCTTGTACATCTGCCGTTGCTCATCTGTTCCAAGGTGCAGTCGTCACCATTGTCGCCTCCAACGCAAATGCTCCCGCAACGGTGCTAGTGTGTACTAGGGCACAGCGGTAGACAGCTGGAACCAGCCCAGACCGTAGCGCACGATAACGGCAGGCCACGATGCTCCACAACCCATGTATTCTGTCGATCACAAAGTGTAAGCCTGTTGGCCCAGACGAGTTTCGCCGCCCGGTCCTACAGACAGGGTTGCAGAGTGGCGCATCGAAAAGTTGGCTGCCCAACATGGGAAAATTGCGAAATCCCATCTTTTTGCTTTGAAATCCGATCAGACCCCGCCCCAACCTTGCACACCTTGCATCATCGCGCCTTAGCTCCATGTGCCAATCACAATCAAATTCCGCTTCCTTCACTATCCTCTCATTTTCACTCGTTGGCATGCATCTCGACGCCGCTTGCTCACAGTGAGCTCACGTCTTTGCCTAGATCTCTTCGCTGAACAGCACCGCAACCTATAGGAGGGACATCTTGATCAATTCAGGCCCTCCACGATGATAGCCAAAATGCGTAATCCCATTCGTTGCGGTGGGTAGCTCTACATGACACACCTCAGCATCGCTGTAAACTCGAAAATCGAGGCTTCTGTACCAAACCGATAGTCGAATTAGACGATTACTCAAATCGTTACTCACGCAATGCCCAACAAAAAGCCAAGGTGGCCATCACCGTCACAAGCTGCAATGTGCGCTATTTGCTGGGACCTCTCATGCCTCTGTCACCTTGTGACTCCCCACGATACCTTTGCACAACGTGGGCGCTTGGTCCGACGTGCTTGACACACCTAATGGTATTTTGATAACGTGTTACACCCTACAAACAGCTTTCGTTAGTGTTCATCATCACGTGGCGGTCTCGAGAACTTCGAACTTCATATGCCATGTATATCACTGTTAAGCTCGCACTATTACTAGCGACAGCGACTCTTTTGAACGAGATTGCGAGCCAAGGATTCCATGTTCACGATGTAACCACCGCATTTACCCGCGTCGTTGGCTATGTGCAGTCTATTCGAAAGGTGCATGTCTTTTGGAAAATGAAACCATCAATCCGATGCTCAGCGAGAGGTGACACCTGAGGCACTGTGGTGCCAATCGAAAAAAGGCAATGAAGCTGCTCGAATAGACATCGGGAGTGTCCAACACGTTCCACGCTGTGCATTCAGCGTCGGGAGGATGTCTTGATTCATCCTACCCTGTCCTCCTTTCGCATCCACGTTCAGGGGAGCGAATTCATGATAGAGTAGGTAGCTAATACGCAGCATTTGTCGACGGCAGATTTCCACCATTGCGTCACGTGGCTGCTCGTTGATGCAATTGGGTTAGCGTATCTTGGCGGGAAAGCGCGACGCGCATCGCGTCGTCGGCGCAACAGTAGGAAAACACGCTCGCTCACGACCACAACCACGACCCCGCTATGTCCTGAAAAGCGCCATTACGATCGCATACACGTCCAACGCGCGACCGCACACATCACTCAGTCCGACCACTCGCGCATCGCGATTGCGCTCAACCGCCGCCATGGGGTACATCAAGCAGATCACGATTCAGGGTTTCAAGAGCTACAAGGAGCAGATGCAAATCGAGCCCTTCTCGCCCAATTGCAATGTCGTCGTTGGCCGTAATGGATCGGGAAAGAGTAACTTCTTCGCCGCCGTGCGCTTTGTGCTAGGCGACGATTACCACAACTTGGGTCGTGAAGAGCGTCAGGCGCTGCTGCACGAAGGATCCGGCTCAGCAGTCATGTCAGCATATGTCGAGGTATGCTTCGACAACACCGAAGACCGCTTCCAGACTGGCAAACCCGAGTTCTTTCTCCGCCGTACCATCGGCGCAAAGAAGGACGAGTATTCAGTCAACCGCAAGAACGCTACCAAATCCGAAGTCATGCAGATCCTCGAATCCGCTGGCTTCTCGCGATCGAACCCCTACTACATCGTCCCGCAAGGTCGTGTCACGGCGCTCACCAACATGAAAGACTCTGAGCGCTTGAAGCTGCTGAAAGAGATCTCCGGCTCCAACGTCTACGAAGAGCGACGCGCCAACAGTCTCAAGCTTCTGTCCGAGACCGAAAACAAATGCGGAGCTGTCGATAGTGTAATCGACTCCATCAACGGGCGTCTAAACGAACTCGAGGGCGAGAAGGAGGAATTGGAAGCGTGGAGCCGGAATGACAAGGAGCGCCGGTCGTTGATGTACATTTTGAAGTCCCGGGAGGAGGCTGACCTAGAAGCCTTGATTGAGAAGATCGACCATATGGAGAACCAGGGTCGTGAGATGAAGGAGGCCGACGAGGCAGCATTCGTACAGACCGAAGCCGACATCGCGCAGATCGACACGGATATCAACAGGCGAAGAGGCGACTTAGACATTCTGCGGGAAGATCGCGTGCAGTCTGAACAAGAACGCAAGTCAGCGACACTGGAGAAGGCCAAGATCGAGCTCGAGCTCAAATCGTTGCAGGATAACCAGTCGGCAGCCCAACGAACGAAGAAGTCGCGGGATACACAAACGAAGTCACTCCAACAACAGATACGCGCACGAGAGACCGAACTCAAGAAGCTGATACCCCAATACAACGCAAAGAAAGAAGAGGAAGAAGCCGTCAGATCACAATTGCTAGAAGCTGAAGGCCAACAGAAGCGTCTCGAGGAAAAGCAGGGTCGGACAGCTTTCTTTACAACCAAACGACAACGAGACGATGCATTGCGCGCTCAAATCGAAGAGTGCAATGCTGACCTTAGCCGCCGCAAGGCTGTTCTCATGCAGACTAATGAAGAGATTACTCAACTGGAGAGCGACGTTGAGCGTCTTGAAACCGAGATCGCTGAACTACGATCAACCATTGAAAGCGAAGGAGACGCTAGTGTCAACCTTTCAGCCAAAGTCGAGCAAGCAAAGGATGCCTACAAAGCTGTACACGACGAGCAGACGAACCTCTACCGAGAAGACAACAGGGTCAATACTCAACTAACAAACGCGCAAGCCGAGCTTCGGAAAGCAGAAAGCACGTTCTCTCGACTGCTTGATCATGGCACTAGTCGTGGTCTGGAGTCTCTTCGTAGATACCAAAAAGAGGGGGGGCTAGAGGGGGTGCATGGTACCATTGCAGACCTACTCGATGTCAACAACGACTACAGAGCCGTGACCGAAGCAGCAGCTGAGGGTGCGCTCTTTAACGTTGTCGTGGATAACGATGAAGTCTCCAGTAAGCTGATTGATCGGCTCATCAAAGACAAGGGCGGGCGTATTACTTTCATTCCCCTCAATCGCATCCGGGCTCATGACATGAACCTTCCTGCGACCGGGGACATGCAGCCACTTTTGCCAAAGTTGAGGTACGACGAAAGATTCGAGGATGCTTTCAGACACGTGTTCGGCAAGATCGTTGTCTGCCCTGACTTGACTGCGTGCAAGAAGAACGCAAAGCAATACAACGTTCGTGCGTACACTCTTGACGGAGATAACGCTTCGCGCAAGGGTCAATACCGAGGAGGTTACCACGACCCGTCCAAGTCAAAGATTCGGGCTTACCAAACATTGGCCGAGATCCGCACACAATACGATGAGCTGCAGCAGCGGAAGCGAGATATTGCCACCGAACTTGAGCAAAAGCGTCAACAGCTCACTGCAGCACTCAGTGAGGTTCGACGGCGGGAATACGAGAAGGACAAGGGCGAAAACAGCTATGCGCCTATGCGGGAAGAAGTACGAATGAAGCAAAGGACCCTTCGAGACACACAGGACAGCCTTGCGAGAAAGAGGATGACCGCTTCAGCACTTCAGTCAACAATCAATCAGCTCGGCGCGCAACAGAGTGACTGGGAGGCTGAGATTGCTTCCAAGTTTGAGAAAGCACTGTCCAATGACGAGGAGCAAATGTTGATCACACTTCGAAGCACTGTACAAGACTTGAAGCGACAATTCGCACGAGCCAAGGAAGAGCGCGCCATGCTAGAATCCCAAAAGGACGAGGCTGAGCTCGATCTCACAGAAAATCTGCAGCCAGAGCTGGATAACATCCTGTCACAACAGGGCGGCGCAGGCGGGTCTACGGGCCAGTCGACGCGTTTACGAGAATGTGAACGAGCTCTAGATGCTGTCAATCAAACCATCGCGGACCTCGACCAACAGATCCAAGAAACCGACGCCCAGATTGAAGACATCCGGGCCCAGTTGAGCGAGCTGGAGAACTCAAGAAACGAAAAGGAAGCTAGCAATAGGCAATTGGCAAAGGCTATGGCTAGGCAAGAGCAGGCCATGTCCAAGAAGGACTCCGATCGTAGTCGTTACACAGACCGACTAGCGGAAGTCAAGCGGGATATCCGTGATCTGGGTACCCTTCCTGAAGATGTCAATCGGAAATACACTCGATGGGACACCACAAAGGTAAGCTCCACGTTCGCCTCTTCAAACCTGCACACAGCTGACATTATCACAAGGTTACCAAAGAACTCACCAAGGCCAACCAAGCCCTCAAGAGCTTCGCCCACGTCAACAAGAAAGCATTCGAACATTACGAGAACTTTACGCGTCAGCGACGTACCCTCACCGAACGCCGCGCCGAACTGGACACATCACGCAAATCCATCGAGAATCTCATCGATGTGCTAGACCAGCGCAAAGATGAGGCTATCGCGCGTACCTTCAAGCAAGTCGCCGCAGCTTTCGGCGAAGTTTTCCAGCAACTCGTTCCCATCGGCCGCGGTCGCCTCATCATCAACCGCAAATCCGACCGCGACGCACGTGGGGACATCTCCGATGACGACGATATGGAAGAACAAGAGACCCAAGGGAAGAAGAGTAAGGTCGAAGAGTACACAGGTGTGAGCATCGCTGTATCCTTCAACAGCAAGCACGACGAGCAGCAAAAGATCGGTCAGCTCTCTGGAGGTCAGAAGTCGCTCTGCGCGCTCGCCCTGATCTTTGCTATCCAAAAGTGCGATCCCGCGCCGTTCTACCTCTTTGACGAAATCGATGCCAATCTCGACGCGCAGTATCGAACTGCTGTTGCGCAGATGCTGGAGCGGTTGAGTGGTCATGGTGGAAAGAACGCGGATGGAGGTGGTCAGTTTATCTGCACGACTTTCAGGCCTGAGATGGTACACGTGGCGGATCGATGCTATGGTGTTACCTACACGAACAAGACGAGTAGCATCGATGTTGTTGATAGAGAAGCGGCGCTTGAGTTTGTCGAAGGTATGCAGAAGGCTTAATATGGGTATCAGCACAAGCATTATGCAAGTCGATGAAGGAAGTGTACTATGGAACTGTATGAGTCTTTTACGCAAGAGGAGGGTGCGCTTGTTTTGTGTCAATTCACGATTTTCATGTGTGCGATTATGGCGACTGGACTGGGAACGTGTTCGTAGGACTAGTCAGCTATGATTCTTCTGTCTTTATTTCCTGAAGTCCGTAACTCTACTCCAATCTGTGTTTTGTGCAGTGTAATGTACCGCGAGTTTGCCAGTCTGGTTGAAAAGGCGCTTTTACTACATCTTGACCTTGGACAAAGCAGCAAGAAGAAAGCTTGATTCTCAACCTTTTGGGTATTGGTAGAGAGCTATAGTAGATTTGAACGACTCCTTGATGATACCCACTTGCTCTCATATACTCATTTCAACGATTGATACGAGGGCTGGGGCAGCTTCTCTGGTAGCAGCAACGTGATCGACTTGTCAAAATGGGGCGTACGGCACCTGCCCACTGGATGCACAATGGAAACAAAACATCATTATGGATGTAAGCTGCTGTCTACAAGCCTCTATCGTAGCCTGTGAAGTTCGCCTGACAACCAGCGCGCAGCCTTGGCACTGGAGTTTGAGTCAAGAAAAGCAAATCCGACTGGAAGTCTGCTCAAATCAATTTCCCCCCGGTTTTGTTCTCTTCCTGACCATAATCCGAGGCGAAGGTGAGCCAACTGCCGTACGCTCGAACAGATTACAGCCAAACAGCGACGTGCTCGCTCTTCCTTCCGATGTTGTGTCTCTACACACGGCGACGGTACCCGATCTATTGATTATCAAAGCCGTATCGTCTCTTCTAGACCCTGCCTCCTGCCTCGCATATTGCAAATCATGCCATATACTGGCATTGATCGGTGTCGCAAATAGGCAAGTTCGAGCAAAGTGTGGGTTTCGTGCTGGAAGAGTTCGTCTCGAGATCGGGGTCTTCGCTGTACATCGTTGCATGTACACAGCTGAGGGGCTTGGCCTATGCGCTTCGAAAAGAGGAATTCGTGTCGAGAATCGGGGTTTACTAAGGGGATCGCGAGAGGGGTATCCACGAGCTAGCCGTATTTAGCGCTGACGGGTTTATTCCGGCAGTTCGGGTAGCGGCTTGGTGCTTTTGTCCGACGACAACACATCTCTCGCATCGTGATCACTGGTACTTGTGGCTGAATAGCTGCATCTAGGTATTGATTAACGCCGAATTTTGCCACTGTTCGCGCGTCCGGTCACGCTCGTAGACGTGGTTTCGACGTATCGTCTCTAGTGCAAGTGTGCTAACGCCCGACATGGACCTCTGCGTCCAGCCTTCGAAGTAAGCGGTAGCTTGATTGCGCTGGCTAGGTTCAGGGGAATGCAGTGCAACTAGCAGCAGAGGCGTGGCCATGCGCATGTATGCGCACCCAACTGTATGAGTCTGCAAGTACTGCGAGGCCAGCAATACAGATGTGTAATCATCGGATAGGGTCGGAAAGCCATCTGGAAGTCGTGGCGTAATGAGGCTGAGAAGGATGCGAGCAACGCTGAAGTATGCCACGACGAGAGCAGTGAAGGCGTCGCGAAAGTGCCGAGTTTCGGTCGAAGTGTCCTCCCAGAGCAGTAACTTATCCGTATCCACTGCATCGTTCATATACTCAAGCCAAAGCACCTCAATATTGCTCTCAAGCACGGTGTAAGCATCGAGGCCAAATTCTGGTCGCGATGCGCCGGTCTTCCGCGCGACATAGACGTCCACCAGGTCGGATACATAGCCCATAAGCGTCTGAAACCGAGGTAACTCAACGTATCTCAATGGCCCGTACAAAATGCCTTGCATTCGGAAAGGTATCCTCTTGCTATTTCCGGTCAGATTGATGAATGTCAATTGAGTCCGGAGATGATCTGCAAAAGAAGTACAGTGTTAGCGCGCGTTACGTGTTTCTCCCGTACGAAAGAGACTGCCCTCTTGAGTTTCAGACAGGGTGTGGGATACAGTCTGAAAGGGTACATCATCCTCTCTTCCACGAACAATACAATGACGACCACAGCAAATACAGCTAGGCTTTATCGCATGAGGAAACTTACAGAAGATCTGACACAACGCCCCTTGTGAGCATTGTTTTGGTGTAGTCAATTCAAGCATCCGAACAGCTCCGAAAACGTGAGAACAATAGGCTGCGGCGTTGGTAGATTGCATAGCTTCAAATAAACTGAACAGAACGCTCGTAGACACCATATGTACCGTGACTTCTTGCTTGGTATGTAGACGGGAGACGAATCGACTGTGCGCCCGTAGGGCTTCTCCGTACATCTTCCATGAGTACTGTGTAAGTGCCATGTTTCCGCTTTCGGCAGCGCAGTAGGCAGATGCCGTAGCCTGTGCAGCCGTTGTCAGTGCCTCATTTGTGCCATCTGTTGTCAGAACAGGCAAGCTATGCAGCCAAGTACGTTGATTCCGAATGTCTTTGCTTTCGCCCTCGGACGTGAAGTGAGCCATAAAGTGAGCATAAAATGCCTCGGTCACCACTGCTCTTTGCGAAATCTGATACGACAACACTTGGTCAGAACGCGCGCAGCTCAGCGTGGACGATTCCGCGCTCTTGCTTGTTAGTTTTGACTTGCGCTTTCTCATTCCGTGTTTAGCAATGTTCGTCATGTCTACGAAGACGGGACCATCTGGTAGTCCGGGGCAGTCGTGACCGGTGCGAATGCACATAAGACATTTGGGGACTGTCGCATCGCATTTGATGCGTTTCTTGCGACAGGTTACACACGAGTTGGTTCTTGCAGGCATTTAGAGTGCTGGGAGAAGTTTCAAGAGCAAAGAGGGAGATAATGCATGTACTGACGGTGCTGCCTGAAGTTTCCACGGGGTGAAGCGATATCGGGAAGTTCCATCACATGCTAACGGAAAACAGCAAGCTAGCAGAAGCTTCCAGATTCGGGATAGCGCAACCCGCATCTACAAGTTCCCCGGAACCCTTGAGCTGAAGTAGATGTCCCTTGTCAGCGCGCGCAATCAAATTATGTCAGACATTCGTTTTCAGAGTAAAGTTGCGAGAAAAATGCTGCAGCGTGTGCGGATTAGATGGGTGTCCCAAGCTCGCGAAGACGGAGTTGCCTCGGGTGAAACACGTGCTGCTCTTTACGGCTACCTAGGTATGTGCTGGCGGGATTAGCATGTTCGCGGAAACACAACCGTACACTTCTGTCCCTTTGCATTCACGCAGAAGATAAATCGGCTCGTGTTACGAAAACTGATGCCTGGGAGCCACCCAAAAGATATGGGGTGTCGTCGCTGGAGACACATCATCAACAAAAGATATGTGAGTATCCGTTATTTACATTGATCCCTCAATGTGTACAGGTGGTTTATCTGAACTCTCAACAGCAAAGAAGCGAGGTAGGAGCCAGTTCCTTGCTAGGAATGACGTACGCGACCTGCATCGCGCGTACGGCTCAACGGCGTGTTGGCTACCTAGGCATATTCAAATAGCACGACAACCCAAACGCGTTCGCCATTCTTCGCTAGCCCTGCACATGCTGTAGTTTTTCTTGCTTCATTTTCTTTCCGCGCTGCAGAGAATTGACAGCTGTGGATGCCATGCGATCTGGCAGGCAACTTCCGCGGGGAGTCGCCGCCCTGCCTTCGATCCCGATCCCGACGAGGCGAAACCTGTTCATGATTTGCCGCAGGCCTGTATAATGGGCCACTGCTAAACGCATCCGACTATATCCACTCAACTTGAAGCCACAGCACAACGCTGCTTCGGACAGTGAACTAATGTAGAGGACTATGATTGGTGGGTGAACAGCCGCCTATCAATCCTCTGAAGGGTGCGTTTCTCCCCAGCACCACCACTACCACAACCACCAAACAACGATTCGTTACAATTCGCATATGCGTGCCTGCCTATTGTCTTGTCTTGAGACATCAAGCCACACAGTCCCGTAACCGTTCCTTTACCGTGGATTACCACCCTTCGCGCCTCAGGCCGTCCTGGCAGATCCGTTTCCCCTCATCGCTCCCAGAACAACCAGGCCCACGGAGACCTTGGCCGGAACCCAACACGTGACTGAAGTCGCTCCCCTGCGAGCTGCATCTGCACTGGCAGTGCGATCCTGTACTGATTTCCAATCACCGTCGGCCTGTGCTATGCAACGAGTCCCGCTCGGGCAGTCCAGTGATGGACAGGGTAGGAAGATCGCGATCCAAAAGGCGCCAGCGCCGCCGCAGCAGGGCAACGAGAATGCAGAAAGATACGAGAAAGAGGAAAGAGTGTCAGTGACTCTAGCCTACATTAGTACACGTTGTGAACTAACTCGTTTCTCTAGTGCAAGGGCATGCAAAACGTGCCGCAGACGAAGTAAACAGCCGCATCCCTCCGTATTTAATCGTTCCTGCTGATAATCCCGCTCCAGAAGTCAGGTGTTCGGGTGATCATCCGCGTTGCGCCAACTGTGAACGCAACAACTTAGTTTGTGTGTACGATCCAGCACGTCGGGATCGTCTTGGAGAGTATGTTTAGATTAACCATCCAACATTCGACTTACATGCTGACTTTACAGGGCCATGAGGTTGAACAAGAACCTCGTTAATCTCCTAAAAGAACTAGAAGACCGGGTCGATGAAGCAGACAAAAAGGCCATCAAGCAGACATTACATGATGTATGTATTCCGTCAGTTATCTCGTTGCCTGAGAGTGTGACAAGGCTACTGCTGACCTTACTTCTCCAGGTTGAGGATGATCTTGTTTCCCTGGATTCCTTACAATCCGTCAGGACTCTGGGAAAAAGGCCACGCGAGCAATCGGCGCAGAGAAAAGAGCCAGGGGATGGCCATCACGGAGAGGCCCTCGTGACTGCATCCGTCGGCTCCAACGAAGATCTCGACTTCCTTGATGAGGATTTGATGCGCAGCCACGAGTCGAGAGAGACCGGCTACATGGGCCAAAACTCGGAGGTGCAATGGCTACGAAGTGTTCAGCGTCAAGCAGAACGTGGCAACTCAGACCCTCAAGGGCAGCGATACGGCCCTCCAGGCGCAAGTTCGGCAGCTATTGACGAACGATCCGAAGCTTTGCATGAACGAAGACAGAATGCTAGACCGGGCTCGATGCAACACATAACGGACGCGACTTTCTACCTGGACGGCGATGATATTGAGGTCGATATCGCTGTAGATCCAAACGAGATGCCTGGCCCAGACATCGCTGAAAAGCTCTTTGATTGCTATCTGGAAACTGTACACGGCACATTTCCTCTCATGCCCGCTAACTTCGAAGACCAATTTCGACGCTACATTCAATCTCTCAGGTACAGAAATCCGTATCAAATCCCGCCACAATGGCGTGCGACCATGAACCTACTTTTCGCTATTGGCGCCAAATACTCTCATCTCATTGGTGCCGAATGGCGAGGCGATGAGAGAGACCATCTCGTATACATGACACGAGCTGTTCAACTCTTGGGACTGAAGGATACTATATCGTTCCTGGCAGCCCCCAGTCTGGGCAGGGTTCAAGCAGTAAGTGTCCATCTCCATTCAAGCCTCATCAATGTACCTAACATCTTGAACACTAGACAGGAACATTGGCGTTCTACTTCCTTGTGATCGGACACGTGAGTAGAGCCTGGATCATGAGCGGGCTCTCCGTCAGACTCGCCTTGGCACTCGGTTTACACCTGCGTAACGAGGACGATTCGATGAACGACTCTAGGAGAGAGCCGTTGGTGAAGACGTGGTGGTGTTTGCACTCAGTAGAGTGCCTCGTTTCATCCATCACTGGTCGGCCTCCGGTCATTGGAAACGAGGATTGCACTGTAACATTGCCACAGTACGAACCTGGATCTCCAACGCGAGACACAAATGCGGCGCGACGACACTCTCGCGTCCGCACGAACTACAGCTCACCTCAGACTGTTGGAAGTAGCGCTGCCTCTGACTCAGGTCAACGGGATGCGGATGGAAGCCACTATCTGCATACATATGTCACCTTGACCATCATTTCACAGAAGGTCCTTCTCAGCCTATATTCGCCCCGGACCGCAGTCCAATCTTGGGAGGTATGTGTACCATCCTTCCAATCCGACCGTGTAGTCGCCGACAAATGATTCTTGTTTGTGTATAGGACATTCTGCTGACTACTATATCTATAGTACGTACAGACGAAAATTACGGAGCTGCTCAAGGAACTAGAGGACTGGGTCAAGACAGCGTTACCATCTGATGACATCCGTCCGAGTAACTCCACCCAACGACCCGAGCTCAACCGCGAACGTTTTCTACTCAGAATCTACTACTGGAGTACGAAAGTGCTCATCACGCGGCCCTGCCTCTGTCGAATAGAGCGAAGAATAGCAACAGAGAGTTCCAAATCCATGAACTTCAACGCCGAGTCAGCAGAGACATGCGTCGAGTCAGCTCGAAACATGACGATGCTGTTCCCTGAACAGCCAGATACACAGTTCATTTACTCGCAAGGACCGTGGTGGGATGTGGTTCATCTCAGTAAGTTTATCATGATATGAGAAAAGTCTAACAAGAGCTGACGTTCTTTCCACTAGTCATGCAATCAGTAGCCGTGCTGCTGCTGGAGATGGCCTATGAGGGCAAACATCTAAAGGATGAGAGAGACGACATCCTGACGTGCATCAAGAAGATGATACGCTGGCTTCGTGCTATGAAAGTAAGTGACCCAGTCGCTGCTCGGGCTCATGATGTCGTCTACAAGATTTTGAACACTTGTGCGCCTGCTCTTCGGGAGCAAGTCAAGGAGTTGATTGCCGACGATACTGGATGGACTTCTCGGCCCGCAAAGCCTACACGCTCTGCACCGCAGTCAGCCTCCTGGGAGGAAATGCCGCCAAATTTCCCACCCCCGCTTTCCCAAGATCACTTCATGGACCCGCTACTTCCGTACCCTCTGCCAGAACAACAACCAACGTCTTTCGCTTTCGGAAACCCCTTTATGACGAACTTTGATCAAGGCGTACCTCTTGTCGATATGCAACAGCTGTGGTGGCAGTCAGCGCCCTTGAGTCATCTGAACTTCAATCCTTCCGCGATGAACATGTCACAGCAGCAACTCATGCAACAGCAAATGCAGCAACAAATGCATCAACAGATGCAGCAGAGCGGTCTCGCCGAGCAGGAAGACATACAGGGCTCTTCTTGATCGTCTCGCTCGCAGGAAGGGGAAACGGATTGGGGGTGTAGTTTCGGGTTCAGCAGCTTTAAAGCGAACATAGATACTTGAACATCAATAGAATACCATTCTTTCCCCTCAGCCAACTAAATTCATTGCACCGACACCTTCATGCATGTTCGTACAAGACCAAGGCCTTTGCAACGAAGTCCCAACTTCATTCCACTTCACTCTCCATCGACGGTCTCCCAAAACTCGACACGGACTAAGTTCCCATATAGAGATCAGCGAGAATCCCTCCAGAGCAACCTGCCAACATTAACATACCTCATTAGGCGACATAGTCCTGTAGAATACAAAGGCCCTATACGCGGGGTCGTATTTACCCTTGACCATCATTTTAGAGTGATCTACAAGTCACAAGTCATCAACACCCTTACCTTTGCATCGAGGAGCCCAGACGACAAGAAGCGTGCTAGCGACCGATACATGGCTACAGTGCTATCCCATATCCACGCCATCACTGTCCTAATTGGCGAGATCGCGTAGAAGAGATGGGTATTGGCAGCCGCGAGTGGAGTGCGAGAGAAGGAGCTTGGGTATCTGCATGAACGCGGGTGCCATGGCTAATGAAACCGATGGGTCGTCGGCAGATAAAGGTTTATTGAGAATGCAGAGCTTAGGTAAGATTGAAGTCAAGATGAGGTTCTGGATATGCATCTCGTATTGCGGAATAGAGTCCCGTGATCAATCATGCTAGCGGAGGTGCGCCCAACGTATGAGAATGGTCACGCCATTGGAAACATTGCAAATGTGAAGGGCGTTGGCATGAAGTAGCCCACAAGATTCTTGTTATTGCAATTTACAACCAACCAACATAATCGTAACAGTCTTATGCAAGTCCATCGTTACTTCGTCAGATCAAATCACCCACTAGACGGCTGTCTCTTCTTCAAGACGTTCCTCCGTTGTTTCCGATCCGCCTCCAGTAATCTTTCCCGATCGTTTTTATCCTTGTGAGTCCCACTCCCCTCGCCGAATCCTTCTCCTTGTGTGATGGTGACTCCGCTGACGGCTTTGCCCGCCCCAAGAGTGATACCATTGGCTCCGAATTTGCCCGCCATACTCTTCGTGCTCTGCTGGCTGTCGAAACTGGACCTCCTGGCGGGCGTGTGGTTAGCGGGTGTGGTAGTTTGAGACGGATCTGTACCAGCGACTTCGTCAGAGGACCACCATCCTTCGGGCCGAGACGTCGAGGTTTTTTCTGTCATTTGAGAGTCGCCAACTGACGCACCTGGTGAGCTGAAGGATATGGTTGACATCCTGTTTGTTGAGGGGGGTGGTGAGGATATAGTTGATATCCTGTGCGAGGGTGGTGGCGACATGATTCTGTTGCGGGAAGGCGAGGGCTTCTCTTCGGTTTGGGTTCTTCGATGAGTGGGAGGTCGTGGCGTTTGAGACGCTTGGAAGGGACTGGCTAGTGACAATGGCCTTTCTGCTATCGTCGTACCATCGATGGAACTCGGTGCGCGCGAGTGCTGAGACACTTTTCTTGTCCGCAGTGCCGGTGGAGCTGTCGCACTCTCATCCCCTGCATCTTCGTCATCTTCGTCGCCGTCTAGTCCGGGTAGCTTGCTGGACTCTGGTAGGAGACCTTGGTACCGGCCCGGCGATCGTAGACGTCGTTGTTTCTGACTCTCTAGAGCTGCTGCTTCTGAGCCTGCAAATTTGTCCAACGCTTCAAAGACGTGCGGGAAGACGAGTGTGTGAACAGATTCCGCCCACAGGAAGTCCAGGTGCTCGTAGTGAGGGATCTCTTTGGCGATAGTATGAGCTGGGAGCTCCTTGAGCATGACCTTGATATCGACTAGACTGTCCGAGCCGCCGTAAACAAGCACGATAGGCGTCTTAATGTTCTTAGTGGGGAACTTGGCAACCTTGTAGTACTTGGATCGGTTGGATGTGATTGGATTCGGCGCTTCATCGTCGTACATTTGGAACGTGCCATTCCGAATGATCTGGAACCAGTGTACCACGCTTTTAGTCGACGTGTATGAGTAGAGATGTGGGTACGCTGCGAGCTTTTGCTCGGGTAGGATGTTGACGGCGGACCAGTTGAAAAGGAAGCGCAGGGATGTGTCGATGAATCGGACGAAAATAGGAGGATATAGGATGGATTGCCACATGGTTGCCGAAGGGAGAATGGTCTTTCGTCCAAACGCCAAGTAGAGGATATCCGGAGAGGCTTTGACAAAGGCGTCGACAATGCCAGACGCAACACCCTTAGGAGACATGGCCGGGGCTAGCGCAATGAAGACATCAACCTTCTCGTTCAGTGTAGGGTGGATGGACAAGGTCGCGAAAGCCTGCGCGGTTCCTTGCGAAAAGCCAATGTACGACAGGGAGGGCTGGTGCGTAGTCTCGAGGATGTAGGCGATGGAGTCTGGGATGTCGTGGAAGGCGAACTGGTCCATGCTGAAGTTCCAGAAGCTGCTCGAGGTAGGGGGCGTGTGGACGCTTTTCTTGGAGTACTTGTTTCCACGGTTGTTGCCGAGCCAGACGTCGTATCCGCGCTCGACCAGCTCAAATGGCAAGCATCGCTCTTTGTCGGTCAAGCAGACCCAGACCTCGCTGTTCATCATGAGACCGTGGTGGAGGTAGACGACCTTCTTCTTGACGCCCTTGGCCCTGTCTCCGCTGTTGACGCGCACGTTTTCCTCGCCCTGTCGCCAGCCCAGCCGGTGCAGACCCAGGAGATAGCCATCGCCCGTCTGCACAATGTGTTCCTCGCAGTAGTAGCCGTAGAGGTCGCAGAGCTCGGTAAAGTCGGAGGCATTGGCGATGGAGCTCCACACGCCCTTCTTCTTCTGGCGCGAGCGCTTGGACGAGGGCGACGAGAGGTGGTTGAACAGGCGGCGCGTGAGGCGGTAGCAGAAGTTGATAATCGGCGTGGGCAGGGCAAGCGTGATGACGGCAATGAAGGACTCGAGGCCGATGAGGCAGATGGAGAGAAACAGGGCGATGTACTCGCGGATGTGGAGGCGCGACAGGAAGGGTATATGGAGCGCCATGCTGCCCAGGTGCCCTCGGGCGTGTGTAGACGGGCAGGGCACAGAAGCAATTAAAGCAGAGACAAAATGGCAGCGCGACAACGCATCGCCCCTCTGTACGCGCGGGCCTCGGAAAGTTCACAGCTCGCGCTCCAGCCCCTCTTGAGTTACGGTGAGGTCTTGCAGGATAGAGTCTGAATGACGTTCCAGACGGAAGCAGCCATCCCTGACATGTGACAACGCATCCTAGCCCCGGAGGTTAGCGCGACGTTTCGCCGACGGCTGTGAAATGTTAGCTCCACTGCATCACTCCACACATGCATTGTTGAGTGCGCTGGTAGCCACACGCGACCTCCTGCCACCATGCCGCAGTCCTGCAAAGACATCCGTATGGCTTGTTCAATATCTTCTGCGATGCCTCGGCTAACCGGAGTGGCTAGGCGCTGCGCTGGCATTCTGCCTCCAAAATAGCGACTGCATCATGGTCGACCGACACACGCCCGGTGAATGTCTGCGCCCGCCCCTCAAATACACCCTCCCCACCCAGTGCCAGCAGCTGCAAAAGGGCTACGCCGAATGCAAAAAGGGCATGATTGACATGCGCAAGCGCTTCCGCGGCAACCGGCCCATTGCCGTGCCCGGCCAACTCGAGACGGGCGCATTTGGCCAGGGCCGCTCCGAGGCGGACGAGAAGGCGGGCACCATGGAGGAGAAGGGATACATGCTCTACGCGGGGCGGCCGTACAAAGACGTCAAGGAGACCAAGGGCGATGAGGATCCAGAGAACAAGGGCCTGGACCGGTAGTGCTGGTCCACGGCACACGACAGCATAGATTGGCGTTTGGGTATCACGAATGGGGACCCCCTCTCCCCTCTGTATAGCAAGCCTGTACACTACGCATACTAGCGATATATCACGAACCTCTGGGTATGATGACACGAACAACTGCAACCCCTCCTTGACTAGCTCGCTCTCTAGATTGCAAACACATACGATTGATCGAAGCACTCGTCCCACCCGGCAACCCCGCCCTTCCAGTATCTCTTCAGCACCGAACATACTTTGAGTGGGCAACTCGTCCCCAGCGTCCTACTCAGATCCTCCAAGCCCGCTTCGATCCAGTTGCGCGTCCCTTCCCCGCGATGCATAGCTTCTACACCCGCGACGATCAGCGGCCAGACCATAAACTTAGCCATACGCGGGGCCTTGAGTGCAGCGTCGAGGTTGCTGAGCAGGACGTCACCGTAAGCTGTTTGGTTCTCGAGCAGTGAAGGCGTCATCGGGAGGACCATGAGTGGGCAAAGGGACAAGGTGGCGTAGAGCGCGACGGCGGATTTGTACACCAGGCCAACAGTCAGCCATTCGGTACAGAAGGTGCCAGCTCGCGCCCAGTCCTCGACTGAGAAGGCCTCGATGCGGCCGAGGACGCCATAAGCTTCGAGTGCATAATTCGGGTTGAAATCACACAGTTGTATTGCTGCAGATGCTTTTGCGCGTAGCTGGTTCGTCCGCAATATCTCAGTGAAGAGCTCTCGCGGACAGAGCGTGTACGGGAAGATGAGACTGTACATGTCGGTTATGTCTTCTGTCATTTCCTCCGCAGTGTTGCTGATGTCGACTTGGTCCCATGACGGACTGCACGTGTTGGAAAGAGACACGATACTGATCGTATGAGTAGGTTTTCAATCTAAAGGGCAAATAGACATACAGTAGGTAGAGCACCATCGACGGGATCAGGTACGGGGCTTCCTTCATGACCTGCTTGGGTCCACCTCTGAGGTCAACTATCCGCTTCATGGCATTCACATGTGAACGTCCGTCCGCAAAGGTGGGGTTTTGGAGCTAGAGGTACATATCAGTGCGTGACTCCAAGTTTCACATTCCAGACGCGCTCGCATACCTCTAAGCACATGAACATGAGAATTGTAGTGATAGTCATGTCGGAGCATCGTGTCTTGTCCTGAGCAATATGTCGACTTAATGCTCGCAAAGCTGCCCCTCGATGTTGGTATACTTTTGTCCGCGCTATCACCGCTGTATGGCCTGCGCCTAGTGGTAGACTGTGGATGAAGTGGTTGAGTGACAGGCAGACTAACGCATGATGGATGGACGGCGTAAGCAAATGCAAGACTTGTGGGGGAAAGAGTACGAGGGCGGGGTTGGGTGCCAGTTCTTGGGATGCCTTGTATTGTGGGTGTATCCGTACGTTGTCTGGTAGCGTTAGCCATCGGCCACACATGTCGCTATAAAGCTAGCCCCATGTTCCATGATGAGAAAGGAAGTCACTCACAGTACTGGACGGCTTGCACCACTTCTGATGTCTCGTCCATGAGATCATCATAGAGTGGTACGTCTTGCATGCTCAGGAACGCGAGCAGTCGCTTCAGCCGTGGGAGTGGATCACGACTTGAGCGCAATGCGCTTGCGGCTTCCTCGTGCAAACCTTTCTGCACGATCTCTTCAATCTTGGCCCTTCCGCCGATCTCGAATACCCTGGCGGCCTCTTTGGCTACGGCTATCATCTTGAAGGATAGCACGTGGAGCTCAGTCACCCGATACTGGGGATTGACGATCCGATCCTTTACCCATTCGGTCAAGGTGGCTTCGTAGTCTATGGGTTCGCAGGCATAGTCGAGTTCACTCTTAGCCGCTGTGTTATTGCTGGATCTTTTCCGCGGACTACTGTTTTTCTTTCCTCTTCGTTTGGACGTCACCATCCCTGGCTGAACCCACTGAAGCGGCTTCGCGTCGTCGTAGCCCGAGCATTGCCGACCGCGTTTCTGACACTTGTTGCAGCGCGGCAGCGTCTTGTCGCACACTAGACGCCGTCTAAGACACTCCCAGCATTGGCGTGTTGCTCTCTTTTCTCCCGTTTCGGCCATGGTCGCTTCTGAATGCGGGTAGATGAAGATTAACTGGAAGGTACCCGCAAAGAAGGCGGCAACGGCAGCGGCTTTGGTGGCATCATAAAAGCGTGCAATTCTGCAGCTTTATTACCATAGAGGGCTCGTCTCACTATCATAGGTGGGTGGTGGTGATGAGTTCAGCTGGTTATCAAGTGCTTCTTGGCCAACTTTACTTCTGTATTGGGTCTAGTCCAGCGAGGAAGCTTATGTGCATGTGGCGCTGGGGGCCTGAGACCCGAGTGTCTTCGTATTCGGAGGTGCCGAATCGACATGTCTTGTGCTGAAAATCGCAACCGAAAAGTGCAGGTTGTGAGCGACTGAAAAAAGTTTCGAGGCATGTATACATGCGCATTTAGTAGTCTGCCTAGCGTGATGTGGCTGTTCATGAGGAAGGCGCGCGCGGGCGACGCGTTCCTGCCCGAGCGGCAGTTGCGTCATTTGACAGCCGAAAGCTAGTATGAAGCTCGATTGGCAGGTGCGCCTAAAAACGGCCACCACGATGAAGCTTTAGTAGATATGGTCATCGGGATCCCGTTCTGCTGGCCGGCACATTCTTCACTGTGTTCTTGCATGTGCTGCTACCTGCCGACATCCAAATGGTGTAAGGTATGCTACTTTGACGTGCTCCGAGTTTGAGACGCGACAGCGACGGAATCGTTCTGCCTTCCAAAGTTGCATTTCTTGAGCCAAGCTGATTGGATCGAGAGCATGCAAGCGGTATACGGGAGGAGTACTTAGCTGTGCAATCGTATGAAGGCTTGGCCATCAGTAGTGCTGTGTCAGGACAAGCCTGTAGTAATCCTATTGGACATGCCGATTGCTCTTCTCTTGCCCTTGGAGTCAGCAACGATCATTCGAAGATCAAATTGCAGTCGCTCCAGCTTAAATACTTGGATGCGCATGTCACTTCTCATGCTCTTCATTTACCCCGTTAAATAAAATCTACCATGGCTCCCTCAGACGGCGAGATCGTTCCCGGAAGTGTCTACCTGTATCAGCCTATTAAATGGGCCCCTCCTGTGTTCGCCGTGTGGTTCGCAATCGCTACCCTTGCGCATGTTTGGCAATGCTTCAAGTACAAGGCCTGGAAAGTCACCGGTCTCCACCCCTTCTGCGGTCTACTGTTCACAGCTGGCTTTGTCGTACGTTCCTATGGGGCCTTTAGTTACGAAAACATCGGAGCATACGTCGCGAGCTCTATCCTCATATTATGTGCACCGTAAGTAGCTCGCCCTTCTCTTTTGAGGTGGCTAACAAATCACCAGCCCCATCCTTGAGCTGGCCAACTACCATGTGCTTGGTCGAATACTCTACTACGTACCATACCACTCGCCTCTGCATCCCGGCCGTACCCTTACGACGTTTGGCGCAATATCCAGCATCGTTGAAGTTTTGAACGCGATCGGCGTCTCCTGGCTAGCGAACCCCAACATTCTCGAGATCTATGCCGACATCGGACATATCCTGATGAAGTTGTCACTGATCTTACAAATCGGTGTCATCCTCCTCTTCTGCATAATTGCCGGCGTCTTTCACAGACGATGTATCAGGGGTGGCATCAAGTCGGGGAAAGTACAGGGCCCTCTCATCACACTGTACATCAGTCAGGGCCTCATCCTCATTCGCACAATCTATCGCTGCATCGAACACTTCGGCATCAGCCGCGTACCCACGAATCCGTCAAAAGACTGGGATCCAATGAGTCTCTCGCCAATCGTTCGATACGAATGGTTCTTCTGGGTTTTCGACGCGAGTTTCATGCTCGTAAACACCGTGCTGTGGAACTATCGCCATCCGCGTCGCTACCTACCGGAGGACTACCATATCTACTTGGCCCAGGATGGGCAGACCGAGCTGGAAGGTCCAGGTTGGAAGGATGACATGCCGTGGTTTATGACCTTTATAGATCCGTGCGGACTTAGTGCGTCAATTACCGGTGGTGGTCGAAGGGCAGAGAGACCATTCTGGGAGAATAATGGCTATGAAACTTTCGAACTCTTTCAAAGAGACACTGGTGACGTAGTAGTTAAAGCCTGAGAGGGCGGTACGCTCTGGTGAAAAATACGAAGGGGGTTCGCTGTTTATAGATTCCTTGTTGATTGATCGGTTGCGAGTTAGACTTCTACAGATAGCGTTGAAAGCTCCAAATGCGGACCTCCTCATCTCGCGCACCATCGGTAATGAGGCCTTGGGAAGCAGCAAGTATGCAGCATCAAGGTGACGGTGCGTATCCCGAGTATAAGGGGACGGAGGGCTGTGGATCGAAGAGGGCGTCAATTGAAGGCTGCGAGCGGGAGAAACAGGGCGCAGCGTATTGGGAGCTGCCACCGTTTTGAGAGGAAAGGCTGATGTCATAGACGCGTCGCTGGCCTCTCAGCCCTTCCAACACACGACAGGCCCCACTACGCGGCCCGCCTGATCATCCACCTTCCTCCATCTGGCCATGTCTGCCTATGCTACCCTTCGCGTGCATCATGCCTGAAGTTCTGGAAACTATATCAATGCTGATTGCTGCTGCGATTGATGGTGGAGGGCCATTGCGCAATCTACCTCGGCTCCGCACACCATGACCGCGAATCTCGACACGCGTCGCATCCGGTCTTCCACTTCCGCTGAGCTACGAGATTACTACACCCAAATACTGGACGACGTGCCAATCCAGGAGATCACGACACAGCTCCTCTCAGCTATTGAGAGAGGCTCGATATCGCCGCTCACCTTCGGGCCATGGCTCGGCGTAGCACAGTCGCCTCTCGCTACACGCGAAGCGCTCAATCAAGATAAATCCGTACTTGTCCGCAAGCTCGGCATCAAGTTTCTGCGTAAAGGACTTTGTTCTTCGCGATGGAGAGAGACGTGGGATGGCTTTGGAGGAACTGCTGGGTTGCTTGACATCTTTGCAGACCTCTCAGTGATCGAGGTCAAGGCTGCTTGTAACGCAATTGGTCGTTCTGGTAGAGGCGCTGACCTGAATGCGAAAAGAGAGCTTTTCACGAAATTCTTCAAAGCGCTGCACCCTGATCGCTTCCCCGATTCGCCGCATAAGACGAAAGATCAGCGTGCACTTGGAAGGTTCTATCGACTCATCATTCCTGCGTGTTCGAAGGAGCTGGTAGAAGAGGCCATCGCAAGCGGGTCAAAAGGAACATGGAAAGATGCGCGAACCAAGGATCTCGTCAAGTACTATCCGGAGTGTATGCAAGAAGAGCTTCTCCAAGCGGTGAGCGTGGAACAATTACCCAGCGACAACATCACGGTATTTACAGAGCTACTGCATCACCATCCGCCAGGTAAATCGACCACAAAGGGCTTCTCCAAGTCGATGGAGTTCTCTTTGAGACTCTTGGAAACCCTTGGTAATTCAGCGCACTCGGTAGTGGCGGACGAGACTTTCATCGACCAACTCGTCGATCCTCTCATTAAACGTGCAATCAAGAACCACGCAGGTTGGGATATGATACAACGAATAGTCGATCTCACAATGCGGTACTTGGAAGCCCATCCAAGCACAGGATGTCACATCACTGGCATCGAGGGCGACTTTCTCCAGCAGGTCGCCTATTGCTGGTCACAACAGCCAAGTTTGTTCGAACAGCAACTGCGGAGGCTCTGTTCTCATCCGGTATTCGGTACGGCCAGCAAGACCAACATCGAAGACTGGGATGACGTCCTCGCAAGCATTCCAGAAAAGCGAAGCTACCCACTCTTGAGACTTTGCTACCAAGAGTCCACCTCGCTTGACCTCGACAGCGATGCGGATCTGAAGAAGACCAAGGGCTCGATCCATCCCAGCTTTTTCGCCAATCTGTCCCCTGCCGACGCTCTGCTACTGTTTACTCGTCTGCGAAAAGCGAGAGGAGATGTTGATCTAATCGACCTTGATCGAAATCGCTCTATTTTCGGCCAAACGCCAACCTATGAACTTCAAGGTCAAAGTGGTGACCCGGATATATTTCACTTCTGGCTACTAAGCCTGAACAACAGGGAAGAAGACGCCAAGATATTGGCCAATGGCTACGTTGATGTGCGCAAGAAGAAGGCTGCTACTGCATCTCAGCCGGAACAACGTGCATTCTTTGCCAAATCAGCGCTATTTGCTGCTATCGCCAGTGGGTCTCTAGACCTGCTGAAAGATACGCTGGAGTGGACCAAACGCTTCTTGCGAGATCCGCTCGTGATGCGGGAGATCTATCCAAACATATTTCCTGAAGAAGCTACACGCCTACTATCAGGTATTCCTGCATCAATCAACGGATTGCCAAGCCTGACTGTGCTACAACACCGAGTCGCAATGGCGAACACGATTTTGCAAAGAATGTTTGACACAGCATGCGAAGCCCTCAGGGAACCTTCGTTTAACGCGTCTGATTGGGGTGGCGTCTTTGAGCTATTCCACGATGTTATCAAACTACGGATGGATCTCACACCACATGTCAAGAAGCAACTCAGAGCCCCTGATCACGGTATACATGCCTGCATTTGGCAGGTCACGATTCCTATGCTCATTGCGGTCGAGGAAAAGGCGCAAAGAGAGGAATACGCAAGACTAGAGGCGAATCATCCCCGTGGCATTCTTGCCTATCACAGATCCTTCACTATTGAGCTTGAAAGCTCCGACGTCTCGACATATGTCTTCTTAGACACCCTCGCACGAGCGAGAAACGAACTCTGGTCCAAGCTAAGGCCGCTAGACCGTCCTGCCACACTAGCGCTTCCTGAGCCCTTTCCTCGAGGACTTCCAATACAATACCTGACTGCACCGTGGATTCTGAACGTGAAGGATCTCAACAGCATAGGGGCGTCTTACATTGCAGCGCGTACCCAGCAAGCCATCTTCCCAGATCCGAAGACTGCTCTCCAACCCGTATCACTAGACAAAGAGTTTCAGAAGACCATTGGGCTGTTCGTAGACAGTTACCAATATGGCCTACAGCTTTATATACCCAAAGCATGCGACAAGCTGGAGAAGAAAGCTCGTCTCAGAAGGGCGTGGCAGTATGCCATCGGCCCTCTAAGCTCCGACAGGATGACAGAGGAGGAAGCAATACGCTTTTGGAAAGACATGAAGCCAGACGATTTGGATGAGTGGCCGCCTGAGGGCGTGATGAGGAATATAGAGAAGTCTTGGCCAATGATACCTGAGGATGACGGTTCGGGTGGGCCATGTGAATGGAACCCTTTTGCGACAAGACCGGATTTTGTCGAGCGGGAACTTGATGCACCGACTTATGTGGACTTCTCAGTTGGCGTATCGAGAATCATGACTTCAAGAAGCCGTGTGAACTTTCCCATTGTTGCAGCACCAGTTAAAGTTCCTGGCTACGAAGAGGACGCTAGGCTTATCTGGAGTTCATCGCGCGATATGGGAGAAGGTGGCGTGTTATCGGCTCTGCTGTATCTCGACGCGAAATTCGTCAAGAGCGACCGCCTTCTAGCGACTCCATTTCCTTCGAAAACAGACACGCGATACCCGGCTTTATACTTGGACGAAGAGTTCCTCACTTCTGATGAGCCAAATCAGTTTACAGCTTCCAGAGCCATACACGGTCATCTCGATACGATACCTCCTACATTGCTGGCACAGCTTTCACGAAACCTCGTCAAAGCTCTTGATCATGCGGACACAGTTGAAGAATCCGACAGCCATACAGCTCTGCATGAGGTCACTATGCAGCTCATTGCTCGACTGGGCGAAAGTGATAGACCTGGCTTGGCCACGCAGTCAGCTGTCCGTACAATCCTGGATAGGCCCAAGTCGAGCTCATGGCATCGCATCCTACTAAAACCGAGTTTCCTCCGAAGACTCCCGGCGTCGCAGGCTAGAGCCTGCATTGGATCTCTTTCCAATGAGATTATCAACATGGTACAGACCAGAAACATGAACAGAGAGAGCTCAGTAGAGGGCGATGTTGCGCGACCTACTGGCGAGCCACATGTGAAAGTCACTACGATTAAGATGTTGGTTCAGATTTTCCAGGACCTTGACTTGAACGGAACAGACTACGCTCTTTCAGTGCTATCGACACTTTCAAAAATGAACACCCATGTGGACGTCAGGCTCAATATCGTCAAGAGTCTTTTGGTACTGCTTGAGAATGGCTCTCGAGACCAATCTCGCGCAGTAATTGCTCTCCTGGAATTGTTCGTACCAATAGCTGGATCTTTGAACGAAAGACAGCCGCTGGACGAAACGCAGTGGCTGCAATGCGAACAAGACCTTACGCTCCCCGAGATTCAAGCCGGCATCTCGCTCGAGGAAGGGTCAGAATCACCGGTTCTGGTGGCTCTGATCCAATATTTCTGTAACAAGAAGAACGATACGGTCGAGTTCCAGCAATTCGTAGATCGAGTCTTGATGCCGGTACTGCAGAACCTCAGAGATCATACGACGAGATGGGCAGCATTGTTTCTCCGAAAGTACGGGCTTGAAGACGCGTTGCTTATGGACGTTCGCATCCCATCCATCCCGCGAGACCCGTACGTGAACAGGCTGCTACTAAACGAGAACAACAAGAAGCCGGCTCATGTACCGCATACTATACTGGAAGAATATGTGGAATACCTGTGCTTTATCATCGGACCTCCGGCATCTTTGCAAGCCATGAATCAGGGGCTTGTCGCTGATCCTGCACTAGCTTCACTTCCCGAAGTTCAAACATGGATACGGCTATTTGGGCAAGACCGCAGTCTCCGGAATGGTCGCTTTTCTGCGGACTTCATCGAACTTCTAGAACATGCGGTGGACTCTTCCGACGATACAGTTCTTACACCGAAACTCATCCAAGAGCAATGTCTCAATATTTTCACGACGTTTGTATTCAACGACGGGCCAACGTACACCAGCCTTACGAAAGGCTTCTATAATAGATTGCTGAGTGGAAAATATATCGCAGAGTCTTGGTGGCTACAGCACGGCAACCCGATCCTAATAGCGATGGTGTCTTACGTCAACAACTTGCGCAACCGAAAGTGGGAGCGCGACCCAGCCCGAGAGCCTTCGGTCCTTCCTGATACCTTTTCCTGGCGTCTTGTCCTGCTCGATTATCCATGGCCTTCCCGCGATGAAGGAGAAGAGACTCGGGAGCAGAAATGCACGCTCTTCGCCGGTCAGCTGGAGGCGATCATCGATGAGTTGAGTAGCCAGCCAGTCTACCATCAAGCCCTTCGAGACCTGAATGCCTACCTTGCCACTGACATCGTGTCTTCCAAGGGCAGCGGAAGGGGAGAAAAGCGATTCGGCACATCTCTATACATTTACGATAAACACGATCTGCTGCACGACCGTCTCCAGAACAATCGCATATTGACAGCGATCTACGTAGGCGACATTCGTAAGACGAGGTTGAGCTGGTTGACAGCACCGGACTTGTTGAAGGTCGAAGTTGCCTGGGCACTAGTTCAACTCGTGGGAGACGAGTTGAAGGAGGACCGAGCTATCGTGAATAAAGAGACCAGGCATAAGTTGGAATCAATGGTGGATACGTGGAAAGCATGTGAGAATGAGGGTGTCCGAAGAAGAGGATGGGAGATCGAGGAAAGCTATCTGTCCTAGCCTTACCTAGAAAACAGGCCGTAGCAATAGTGCTTGCTTTAGTTAGCAGGCAGAGTTTACGTCAGCTCGGATCCTTCGACGCGGTCCAAGGCTGGTGGCCTGATCAATGCGACTTCACAAATTGGCGAGCCCCGCTGGAACTTCTTCCTGTAGCCCGCGAAGTGTGACAATGGCTATTCCTGAAACTATTAACGCCAACATGCGGGAGACGATGGAGAGCATGGCGCCACTTTGGTACTCTTGGCCACAGCTCGCCGACCGAAAGCCCATGCCGCCACTCTACCAACCACTGATCTTTGTCCTTACCATCGTCCCGTTCTTCTTTTCCAGCCGACGTCGGATCGCCATCTGCATATTCCCACAGATTCTAGACCTATGCCTTAGGTCACCATGCTATACCTTCGGTAACCCCTCTGCCGACTATTACAACAGCTCGTTCTTCATTGCTGTGCCTCTCTGGTTCCTCGAATTCGCCATTTTGGCTCCACAGAAAGGGCCCGATGCCCCTGCATACACTGGGAACCCGAAGCGCAGCAGCACTAAGAGGGTGATAACCTTGGACGACATGGACCTGTCAAGGCAGAAAGTTTTTCGGGTGTGTCCACTAATGGTTCCGTCGCATCGTGGTATTGGTTGGAACTGGCAGGTCAAAGGCGTTCCTGACGATCCGTACGAAGGTCTTTCAAGACGGACCTTTGTGGCCAGCCATGTCCGAAAGATGTTGATCGCGTACTTGCGGTCTATGGCCATGCTCGTGCTGCTTGGATGGGGTTCAGCTGCGGAGGTACGGCTGTCATCGGAAGCCCGCCCCTATCACCTCATGGTCGATGCACTCATTGGTTGGTCCGGTGCGATATGGGTCTGGGACAGATTGAACTTCGCTTACAGCTTCATGGCGGCTGTATCCGTTGGAAGCGGGGTATGCGAAACGTGGCAATGGCCCCCGCTAATGGGAAAGTTGAGGGATGCGTGGTCTGTGAGGCAGGTCTGGAGTGTGGTCTACCACCAAACAATGAGAAAGGTAACGTCAGGATCAACTCCTCATTACACTTTTACATCGTTTCCAAGTTTTCCACCACAGTGCGGTATGCAAGCATCGCTAACGCAAATGTCTATTGCAGATGGTCTCGCAACCCGCAGCTCGCATTGTGCGCCTCCTGGGTCTCCGCAAAGGCAGTCTCGCATCGGGTTTAATTCAACTCTATGTGTCTTTCGCGATCAGCTGCTTAGTGCACGAGTTCCAAATGTTTATGGTAACGCGTAGAGACATGGGAGAACTCGTATTCTTCATGTCGCAGCCGGTAGCTATCACCATCGAGGGTGTTGTGCAATGGATGGCTGTTCAGGCACGGTACCGAGGGGCCGGCCATGACAATATTGGACCTGCATTAGCAAGGTATGCGGGCTATATATGGGTGGTTTCGTGGTTTTCCTTTAGTCTACCAACCTACGTGAAAGGTTGCAGAGACGCAGGGATCGTTCATGATGCGATGTTCGGCGAAAGACCCTTCGAGACTGGAGTACGTTTGGCAAATTGGATTCTTCGGTAATAGAGATATCTTTCTTCGATCAAGATGGCACATACAGTACGTAAAACGGTAGCCCAACCAAACCGAAATCCGTATCGAAAGTAGAAGTCATGACAGAGGATGTAACTGTGAGCCTTTCGAGACAAGATGGAGCCGGACTGGGTGAACGGGCATGATGATGACGACGGCGCCCCTGCGCTAAACGCCTAGTGGGGGTCCGTGCTGTCAAACGCGTCTTCCAGGCTTGGAAGGGTTTCGTGCCATGAACGACACACCGCACCTCAGGAACACAGGTGTACCTAGACGCACAACACTCCCAATCGCGAAAACATTCGTGCATCTTTTCAGCCTGCTCGGGAAGATGTTTAGCGTTCCCTCCGTGCGACCCAGGTGGAAGCGATGGCATGCTCCAATGCCTCACCAACCGGCCCCTCATTTACATACCGAATATCGATCGTGAGGAGAACCCTCCTGTCGGAGTAACCCCATAGCCTTCGATTTTGGTTGGTGGTTCAGGGTCTTTTAACCCTTCTAAGCTCCATGAACTCATCATATTGAGTAGCCGCGTAGCTGCAAGGTAGGGATTCATAAAAGAGCTTCCCTCTGCTCTCTGTAGTCAGGAATCATTCGTTCTGCACGCTCGCTTTTCTCCTACATTTGCTCGATCCCCAGTAGCCAGCCGACATGTCAGGCTGCTCGCTCGTTGCCGCGGGTCTGCCGTCCCTCATTGGGTCGGCCACCCCAACCTTCAGTTATGATCGAGCTAGGCATAGCTTTGGATCTGGCGACAACTTCGGTATCCAGGTGACTTATATGTCTGGTACTTCTACCTGTTATCAAGGAACCAGGCCTACATTCACGCCCATCATTTCCAACCCGTTGCTTTTGTACACCCGCACCTGCACTTACCAGACCCAAGGCGTACCGGCAACCTATACAGGCATTTTCTGTCAGGATGCTGACCTTTACGACTGGGTCAACATGGGTCGTTATACGATCGATAACTATGCGTTCCTTAACCCGTTCGCTGCCACTCCCCGTGCCTTCACTGCTGCGTTCGGCGACCAGCCTTCCCCAAGCACTGTCGCTACAAGCGTTGTTCAGACGACTTCGACTGCTACCAACACTGCGTTTGCTCCTGTTAGGCCTGCGGCGACTACTACAGTCTCTTCCGCCTCTGCCACTAGCACACAGACAAACATCGCTACTTCCACATTCCCGGTCACCAGTGCTGTTACACAGACCTTCACTGTCTGCCCGACATCCATTCGACCGAGTTCCTCTAGCTCTTCTCCAGCACCCATTGTGCCATCGTCTTCCCGATCATCCTCCATTCCGGCTGTACCATCATCGTCGGCACAAGTGTCTACTACCACCACGGTCGTCATGTCGACAGTCACGCCAACGCCGAGCTCAATCTCTTCACCTTTCTCTGTCCCGTCATCAAGCTCATCTGCTTCGCCTCCTCCTATCCCCTCGCCGAGCTCGTCCTCAATCGCGTCTTCCATTCCCTTGCCAAGCTCATCCGCCGTACCAGTCCCGAGCTCATCTTCTACACCTTCCGCGATCCCTTCGCCAAGCTCAGCCTCTGTTGTCACCACCACAGTGGTAAGCGTCACTACGGCTACTCCATCGAGCTCCGCTTCCATCGTGTCGCCCTCGTCCGCTTCTTCCAGCTCATCCGCTTCACCGTCTCCTATCCCATCGCCCTCTTCAGCCTCCGTCGCTACTACCACCGTCCTAAGTGTGACTACGGTTACTCCGACACCGAGCTCCATTCCGGCCGCATCATCCTCGGCCGCTTCTTCTAGCTCATCTGCGCGCCTATCATCCAGCTCTGCTTCCTCGAGCCCTGCATCGGGCCCCGCTTCTTCAAGCGCTGCGTCGAGCTCAGCAGCCTCCACCCCTGCTTCGAGCTCCGCTTCTTCAAGCCCTGTATCTACCCCAGCCGCTTCAACTCCTGTCTCGAGCTCAGCCTCTTCAAGCCCTATCTCGAGCGCAGCTTCTTCAAGCCGTGTTTCCAGTTCTGTTTCTTCAAGCCCGGCTTCAAGCTCAGCCTCTTCCAGCCCTGCTTCGTCAAGCCCTGCTTCCAGCTCTGTTGCCATCACTTCAAGCTCTGTCACCCCCACTTCAGTCAGCGCGTCGCCATCTGCGTCTGCCTTGTCCTGCCCCGCGAGCGATGGTGCCACGTTCACCACCCCTCAAGGAGACTTCGTCGTCGAGTGCTTCATCGACCGCACTAACTCCGATATCGGTGTTGCGCCTGGTAACCCTGCGAACTATGAGCAGTGTATCCAAGCTTGCGGAGCTACTTCTGGCTGCCAGGCCGTTTCATACCTGCCAAACGGCCCTTGCTACTTGAAGAGCGGTGTCGGTGCGCCTAGGTCCAACGGTGGTGTCTGGGGTGCTAGGATTGCATCAGTTCCTGTGTCTTCATCTTCTTCGATGATCGCTTCTTCTGCAGGCGCTTCCTCTCAATCAGTCGCCACGACCACAGTTGTCAGCACCACAGTCGTCACCGCAAGTTCATCTTCCAGCCCTGCTGCCAGTTCAGGCGCTAGTGTTTCTTGCCCTGGCTCCAACAACTCCATGGTCACTGTCAACGGCATGCAATATCTAGTCGAGTGCGGTGCCGACTACCAGGGTGGCGATATTCCGGGCCCAATGAGCCCGACCTACCCCAGCTCCTACGAGGGCTGCTTGGCAGACTGTTCTACCACTTCAGGCTGTGTCGCTGCCAGCTACATTATTAACGGTCCTTGCTACCTGAAGAGCGCAGCCAACGCTGCTGGTTCGAACAGCAACATTATTGGTGGAAGACTGGTCCGCAGCATCTCAACTAAGTCGGCAACTAGTGCTTCTTCGGCGGCACCTGCCTCTTCCTCTGCGGCCGCATCCTCGATGACACCTGCCTCTTCGTCTGCTGTCGCTTCTTCGTCTGCGGCCGCATCCTCGGCGGCACCTGCCTCCTCGCCCATGGCTGCTTCCTCATCCGCGGCAGCCTCCTCGCCTGTGTCTACCTCATCCCGTGTTTCCTCTTCTGTCTCCTCTTCTTCTTCGGCAGTAGCAGCAAGCTCAGCTCCAGTCACTTCAGCTGCGCCCGCTCCCGGACCCTCTACCGTTACTGTCACTACGACGATCTCCAACACAGCATACCAGTGCGCATGCACACCTGCTAGCGTCTTCGCTGCACCATCAAGCACCCTTGCTGCATCATCGAGTGCTCCTGCTGCATCATCGAGCGCTCCTGCTGCGAGCCCAACAGGCGCTACTAGCTGCCCTGGTTCCAATGGCTCAATGGTCACAACGTCATGTGGCGCAGTATATGCTGTCGAGTGCAGCTCTGACCGCTTCGGCAATGACCGTAATTTCCCCTGTTCATCGTTACAACGCACACAAGTTAATATTGTATCTAGTTGAAAACGGTCTCGTGTACACCGACACTTACGAGCAATGTCTCCAAGCCTGTGACAACACTACTGGCTGTGTCAATGTTTCCTGGGTCATTGGCAAGCCTGGTGCTTGCTACATGAAGGGAAGCATCGGTGACGTCCGCGTTAACTCGAACATCATTGGAGGACGCAAGCTCTCCGGCTGCTCCACCTTCAAGCTTCACCGCAAGCGCGTCGCGTTTGCCGCTCCCAAGGTGAAGCTGAACAAGCGTGCCGCGGTTGACGACTCCAAGGCGAAGTTGGAGAAGCGTGCTGGCTTCTTCGGTCCTGACTTCACATTCACTCAGGCTCAAGTCACTGCGACTTCGACGGCCACAGCCAGGACTACCGTTACCACGTAAGTACTGTATTCCTTGCTTCCGTCATGCACTCGCTTATCAATTATAGTACCTCGACACCCGTCTCCGGTACCGCTACAGCGACGGTTTTCACTCTTGCCTCTGCTACGATCACCTCCACCACCAGCGTGCCTACCACTGTCTTCAACACCGTCAGCGTTACCACCTGCCCGACTGCTTCCCCCACACTCTGAGCATCGGGATCTCGCTCCTGATACATGCAGACACCGTCGAATGGATCTCACTGGTCAACGCTAGCCAAGCCAATCGTAGGGCTTGTCGTCACACGATAATATCAACTATCGTCGCTCTTTAACACACGTATCGGCACTGTTCGGTGTTTGCATAGGGTGTGTCTCAATAATAGAAACAGTAGACAGTTCAATAAAAGTTCTTGTTTCCTTGAACAAACATGCGCTTCGCTGCTATGACACGTAAACTACATGGTCTATAATTCGTCTGATAAACATTACCTCAAAACCTTGCGCTCGTCATAACTTCCTCCAGACACCCGACAAAGAGAATCGAAACAAAGCTTGTACACATCGAAAGTCGACGAGCGATTACCAACCACTCGCCGAGACAGCGTTCCCATAACGCCCGCTCAATTAATCATGTCAAAATCCTCGGACTTGTCACCACCCCACCCGCCGTCCCGAACACCGGCTCCAGCCTCACACCACCAAAACTCCATCCATCCACAAACACACCATCTTCATACTTCTTACTAACAATAAACCCCAACGCCCCGTCCAATCCCACACTAACCTCGATATCCCCCTCAATCTCCGCCCACCCCTTCCCCTTGAGCTCCTCATACCGTCTCGACCCGACCCTAACCCTCACCGCATCCGGATGCAACAGCACACTCCCCACATCCGGCGTAATCTTGACATCTACATAGCGCTGCGAGAAGGTCGACGGATCAAACGGTTTCCCGACACTGAAGACAAGATCTCGAGGTGGCGTATGCGTGCTATTGTGGAAGGAGACGAGGAATTGGACTTTGTATTTGCCCTGCGGTATGCCTGTTTTTATCGTGCGGAGACATATGTTGTCGGCTTTGATGCATTGGTATACGGCGGCTTCTTCGCGGCGGCCATCGTGGTCCAGGTCTTCGGCTACGGGGAAGATGCGTTTGAGGCGGCCGGTTGCGTTGTCAAGGGCAAGTCCGCTTTCGCCACTGGGCGAGAGGTCGCGGTATTGAGACATGTGTGGTATATCGTCAAGGTGCGGGGAAACGCCTAACGGCATACCCGTTTTAAAATCAACCTGCGCGAGTTGGAAGGACGAATCAAGGAGGCCGCGTCCGGTCATGCCTAGACGGAAGTGGGAAGCGCTTATTTCGAATTTTGGAGGTAATGCGGAAAGTTTGGCCATGCGTTGGCCGAAGTCTTTGGCGGACCGTATTTGCTCACCGTCATTCATGTAGAGTTCGGTTAGGGAGGCCATTTCGTCTTCTTTCATCCATTGTTCGAGGCTGACGTCTGCGAGGCCGCGGTCGACGTCGAAGCGGAAGTATTTGGTGTCGGAGTTGTTGTACATGCGCTTCATTTCGTTGTCGACGCGTGCGGTGCTTGTTGCCATGCCCGTGAGCGCGCTGGCTATGGAGATGTCTGTTCCAAGGCCGAAGGGCAGCCACGATGCCATTTTCTTTACGCTGGGGATGCTTTGTAGGCCGGTGCCGACGGAGACTATGACGCCGATGGAGCGGCCTTCCCAGAGTGCTTTTGCCGCGTAGTCGACTTCTGCGCATGGGTTGTTGAAGCCTACGCCGCCGTCTAGATAGGTAACTTTAGGCGTGCCGAATTGCATCTCTTCGAAGAAGGTTGGTGCTGCAGATGTAGCTCTTAGCGCTTCCCAGATTCTCGTCGTCCGGTCATTGGGATCGTAGGTAGACAGTATTCGGGGAAGGCCCAACGCGTTCTTGAGGGAAGTAAGTACAAAGCCGCGGCACCCCTTTGCGTTTGCCTTTTTGTGAACTGATTGCCGGTGATGCAGCTTCCAAGTAGCGCTTCGCATTGGCTTTCGCGGGCCGAAAGGACTGTCGCCAAAGAGTGTAGACAGATTCTTCGTGCTATCGACACTTTCAGGAGGGCCTGATTCCAACGAGCATAGCGAGTTCTTGAGTGTGCCGACCGGACTCTCTGTGATTACCGGCGCTGGCGGCGCATCTGCCCAAATGCTGTCTCTGGGTAGATCAGCCGCTTCATCCACTTCTTCAAAAAGCGCCTCATCCCACATCAGTTCATCTGGATCGAAGCCGAGGTCTTTCAATGCAGACTTGATGGCATTTGCGAGAACGGCACCGGAAAACCGACTTGCTCCTGTGGGGATCTTCATGCCAAAAGCCTTTATCGATCGATCGTGCTTGAATATTTGCTCTGCTAATTTACTGTATACAGCGATGCAGGTTTTGCAATCGAGTCGCAATCGTGACAGCATGATGGCTATTATGCCACCCGTTGATGTGCCTCCAATAAGGTCGAAGTAGTCGCACGGTTTTAGCGGTTCGTGGTCGTTCATGGCTTTCCTTCCTAACCTCTTCTCTTCCAAGGCTATGTTCTCCATCAGGTTTTGAAGTACCAACAGAGACGACAGGCCCCGTACACCCCCTCCATCTAGCGAGAGCAAGCGCAGCGGCGCGTTGTCATTTCTCTCTGTGTTCGAGGATTCCATGGTTGTTGGCGCCGAGAAAGGCAACAGATGTCGGTGTCGTCAGTATCAGTTTCTGGCGATCCGGGATTCTCGTGAACGGTGATGGTATACGGTGTTTCAAATACAGTCGCGAGACGTTTGCTTGTGAGTGTAGGATACTGCACTGAAGTTGTCGAGTCAAACACTAAACCCGCCTCCGACTCATACGCATGACTGGCACAAGGCGGCCTCTTCCAAATCGATACGTGTTACAGTGGCAACGACGAGGCGTGAGTCAGATGTTGAGTCGTCTGCAGAAAGGTCCCAAGGCTGCCTACAAGGCTGCGCTTTGAGGTATGAAACAAATGACGTGCCACCAGGGCAGAAACGCGATCTCAGAATGCTACTAGAAAATCATCGAAAACCACGGGAAGTGGGAACAAGCTTCCTATAAGTCCTGTGCCACACACCCCACATAACTACAGTTTGATGTGCTGTTCAGCGTCAATGCGAACATGGAGAACGCTCGAAGCATACGGGTATCCATTTGGGGGCCATCTTACGCGCCTGCTTAGCCTATGGTGGCTAGGTCAGGCCCACCTTTACACGAAACAGGGCTACGCGCTGCGCCACGACGGATATGCGGCGCAGGCGGTCTGGATATAGCACAGACAGTGTACATTTACCTTGGGAGTTCATGTGTTGCGAGTTGCATCTCCAAAAGGAGTAAAGTTGGTGAACAAATATCAGGTGGCGGGTGCAGCGGGGAGAAAAGGCAGCTAAGGCCTGGTGAGGCTGTCTGCTGCGCTTGTCAGATGTGTCAACCAATCACTAGCGCCGCACGAGGGGGCTGCGTGCTATCAAGGTCAGCTGCCATGCGCGGGTGATGTAAGCTCTGCATGCGTGCAGCTGAGGCTCCGCAGCACGACAGGGTGCGCCGCTCGCTCGCTCAGAGACGTCGACGAAGATTATGTTGGAATCAAACCAGGGCTGTAGTGCCCTGTGCTCTATTAGATTACAGTGTATACCCATATGTTAAAACGCTTGTGACCGTGAATGCAGACCGTAAATGCAAATCGGTTTCTAAATGCGCCCATATATCCAAACCCGGGGTATTATAATCAGATGCCGTGTGACGCCATGCATGCCCTCGTCTTGAAGTCGTTAAGTCATAAATCGTGATCGTTAAAGTCGCTCTGCAGCGCGGAGTCCGCTAGTCATATTCTACGCCAGGTTAGTGAGTGCTGCGTGGAAGGTGCGTTGGCAGAACTTACAAGTAGTTTTGCGCGGTATGCTTCCCAATGTTGGTCGTAAATTTGTTGCAGCATCATGTCCGACTCCTTCGCTCTTAGTGTGCGAAGAGTCTCCATTTTGGGACTGTCCTTCCTCCTCAACTTTTGCCTGGGGACGTAGATCGGGGAAGGCGAGGGCTTGATGGTCCAATGAGACGGCGGGAAATAACTTAGCGACTGCGAGCGAGTGTGTGTTGTTGGCACCATTGGAGAGCCAGGTGGTGACGTGGCAGGTGTTGATGGGCTCGACGCAGAGAGACTGGCCGCTTCGGAGAAAACAGATGGCGATGGCGATGAAGTCGCAGAGCTGTTGGAGATGACGGGTGACAGTACTATCGGCGATGGGGGTTCCACAGGAGCGAATCGGGTGGGACCGGGTCGTCGCGCACTTCCCTTGCCAGAAAGTGGTGATGGTCTTTTGATGTCGACAACACGGGGGGTCCTCTGCGGAGTCGCGAATTGCGACTTGGTGGTTTTCGCTTTTGGGTTCGGCGTGGTGTTGGGTTCCTTACGTGGCAGCGCTGGTGACGTGGGCTCCTTGGTGGTGGTGTGGGCCGATTGCGACGATCGCACTCCCTCTCCGCGCGACAACGGCGATGGCTTTCTTTCGGCGGCAACAGCGCGTCGCACCTTGGATGGCAGCGTGTTCCTCCTGCCGAACAAAGGTGTCGGGCTTTTGACGATGTCGTCGGCGTTGAACTGGAAAGGCTCGGATGGGCGAGATGGTAGCGATGGTCGGACGGATTGTGACGGCAGCGAGTTGCTCCTGGCGAAGAGGGGCTTAGGGACCAACTCGGTTTGTCCTCCAAAGTGGAACATGGGCGGTCCTTTCATCTCCATCTCTGGGTTCTCCGGTTCCTTTGGTGGCGTCGTGGGCGGCGATGTTTTGCATTTGTACTGATAGAAGACGCGATGCGGATTGCGTCGCGGAACGGGGGGTGTTTTGCATAGGGTCAACGTCTCGTCCAACAACACGTCGAGATCCTCCTCCATCTTCCTTTTCATAGTAAACGCGATCCGGTGGTAGTCGATGTTGCAGCCCCGGCAGTGCGAAGCGAAATGGATAAGTAGGTGATGAGGCGTAAGCAAGCGAGACGGGTGTCTATTCCTGACACAAAGCTGAAGGTTCCATGGGAGTGTTAGGGGAAAAGGAACGGATCACCCGCCTCCTCTACAAAGTTAATTAGTCGGTCAGGTCCTTGATTCCGTGCGCAACACGCGAGCGAGCGCTAGACGTCATTGGACAAGCCGCTGGCGCTGCAACTTGCGGTAAAGCTGGCTGGATGCGATCGAAGGTTTGCCAGCGTGGCTAGGACCCATAACCCTGCATCCTCATTTTAAAATGCCCCACGACGCGGGCGATCACGCGCAAGTCCCAACAGTCTCTCTCAGGTGAGGGTATGCAAGTAATCCGACGTGTGCATTTGCGGTATGGCGCTGATGGGGTCATGGAGATGGGATGAGTGAGCATCGTCTTATGTTGTGCCTGCATGGCTGCTCGTCATCGCCGCGCGACTGGACGGACAAACCGGGCGCTAGGGGCCAGACCCGGTAACGCCTTCCCCAGCAGTGTACCTCGCGATCGAGATCCAACGGTATTCGACGTCAGGCATCATGTCATACCACATGCGTCGCCCGCCATGACGGATAGCAGCACGCTGAAGTCGAGATTGAAGTCATAGAGATGACCTGCTTCGGAGTCTTACGGCTCAGGAGAGCAGGTTACGTAGTGTCACCACATTCAGCACGGAGTCCAGGCTCATCGGGATGCCTCCGATCAAGCTTCAGCATGGCAAGGGTAGGATGCATGCCCCAGGGTGGTGTTGTGGTCTCAGCTTCTCAGTGACGCTGCTTGCCCAGCCAAAGACGGTGTGTAAACTTGTATCCTCATTCATGCGGAGAGCGCATCTCATATTATCCACTATCGTACCGCCATATTACAATCATGTATTCTTCAAAAACGTCAACGTCGTGCAAGTACGACTGAAAGTAGCATGACCTTCGCCTTCTAGATGCAAACATAAAATGCAACGCCTGGTATCAACCGTGAAAATGCAATAAGAAACCACCATCCAAGCTCAGCCAGCCTCAAATGCATTAGTCAAGTTCGCCCGAGAACGTCTGTCGACGCATTGCCGGGGTCCCGATGTTGTTGAGCGGGATGCCGAAGTCGTCTTCTTCAGCCCAGTCAGCATCATCATCTGACTCCCAAGCGCATGGAATCTTCTCAGCGCGGCGTACGCGGTATGTGATAAATCCGAACCCATTTGAGATGCTCGTAGCGATACGGAGCATGACGGATACCAGGTGTGCGGGCGGCCCCAGAACAAGCTCACACGTCTTGCTCACCAAGGCATTTGTGAAGTCTCTTCCTGGGTTGTGCTTGGGTGGACAGAAAAGGTTCTGCGCTGGAGGCATGGGAGAGAAGGCACGTCTTTGTGAAGCGCCTGTGAGCTTCCTCATGCGGATGGCATCCGGTGGTGTAGGTATGTCTATGCTAGCACGCCCGAGGCTGTCATCGTCGGAATCGCTCATAAGCGGTGGTGTCGAAGGTGCTGATGACGGCCGTCCATCGATCGAGAGAACCGCGGACGGATAGTATGGGGCTGTAGGCGTCACAGGTGCGGATGCATCAGTACGTTCGTTGGACGGGGCGCGGACAGTAACCTCCGATATCTGACGTCGGTGTATTGAACGGCCCCTGGGCTCATCTTGCTGCTTGGAAAAGGCTTGTGCCCATGGGTTCACAACATCAGCCTCAGCATCTAGGAATTTGGGAGAAGGACTTCGTGGAGTAGCAGTATCCAGAGAGTAGAACGAGTCTGCGCTTGAGGCCAGACTCAAGGCATCCGAAATCTGACGTTCCAGTATGGGCTTTTCAGCCTCGGTGGGTTGCTTTGCTGCTGGGGACTCGATTATACGTTCCATGGCCGATACCGATTCTCTCCTGGGCGCTCGGATGGGCGCCGTAACTGACCGCAGGCCTTGAAACATGCTGGCGCGTTCCGCTACCGAGGGGCGACGTTGAGGAGATCTGGATAGGAGGGGCTTTGGTGCTGTTCTCGCCAAAGGGGTCTCGGGTGCGGCTGGCACTATTTCGCTACTGTCAGTACAGACGCTCGACCGGTCGTCCTCTTCATTTGAAGAAGTGGTACCAGTCTCTGAGCTTATAGTACCAGCAGTAGAAGGCCGAGAGCCATGTTGCTGCGGAACCCAGGTCTTGTCCATAACCCACTTCTTTGCCTGTCCTGAGGGCTTCCTCTTGATCGTCTTGCGTGGGGGGCTCTTTGGGCGCTCGAGCTCTGCGACGACCTCGAACCCGCGCGCAAACGGACACTGCGTCCTTTCGTACTGCATGACTTGAGCCAATACTGACTTGAATTGCGTGATCTTGTCCTTGTCCTCGTCCGTCTCATAGGGGAGCTCGATGCGATAGTACGAGTCCTGGCGTACGCGCAGCACGAAGACGGACTGGTTGTCGACAAGCCATATCTGAGACCTGGGAAAGATGGTGTGCAGGAGATTGCCGCTGTTCAGGAAGGAGACGTTGGAGGCTGTCACACGATAGATACGGAGAGCGCCTGTGATAGGTTAGACAAGTTCCAGCCCGGTGACACATGGGATGGCATACCGACTGCGAGTGTGCGCTCTGTAGGCGTCTTCCATGCTATCGGATGCGCTGCGTCACCTGAGCGGGAAGGTGACAGGCGCCGAGCGGGCCCAGCTGTTGTGAAGGAGAAGATCTTCGAGTTGGAGCACACAAACAGCGTCTCTATGCCATCGGCGCTGTTCGCAGACGGTGCAGGCACCGACGTAGTCCTCCGTGCAGTGCGCGCGGGCAGTGTGAAGCTGCGCCTCGAGTTGCTGGGGTTGAGAGCAGACGGCGCGTGCTCAGGATGCTGGGATGAAGCCGGCATCGTCATAATAGACTTCTTATAGGGGCATTGCTATCCCGGCAGGGCGAGGTCGAGGTGAAGGATCCCACAGAAGACAGCGGCCGGCGCTTGGTGAGAGTATTACAAGTGTTAGTGCGGAGATGGGGGGTGATGGAGAGGCTGAAGGGATTGGAAGTCCCTGGCTTCGGAACGCTACGCGCTTTGGCCACAGGGACGACTTGGAGTTTCAACCTGATCAGCGGATCGTCTGAACCCCGCGCGCGTCCAGTTGCCAGTTATGCCGCCGGTGTGAGATGGGACGCTGCAGATGGGTGCGTGTTTTGTTGGTGCGACGGCATCCCCTATCAACAACGCGTTACTTGCTTTGTTTGCGACGCGCTGCGCTACGACGGGTCCGTGGGGAGCTGTCAGTACGTCATGGGCTCCGCCAGTTCGCAGGCGTTCGCACACGACCTCTACGTGGACGCAATCCACGTTTGCTGCGCCGAAAGCAACACCAGACTGCCTGAGCCTCTGTCGAGCTTGCCAACATGGACAAAATCGACATGTCCCAGTTCGACGTGTCCAACTTCGACCCCAACGCCATCCTGCGGGGAGCCCAGCTTACTCTGGTTGGCGGTAAGTCGAGGCCATCATGGTATCGTGAGTGACAGCTCCATCCTAACACCGCCGCAGTCAATCGAGCTCTCCAGAACCCGGGTCTCTTCACTTCGGACCACTACCGTCAGGCTGCTATTGCTGTAGCTGCAGGCGTCGCCATCCGCATCATCGTCGCGATACCCGTACGTCTCAATCATTCACGGATGCCCTATGTCACGCAAACATTACCTCTAACATGGCCAGATTGTCGGCGTCAGAGTGCTACTATGGATCCTCTCTCTCTTCGTCAACATGGACCATACGAGCATGGACGAGAGTGTCGTCAACGGCCTCCACTTCCTTGAGCACACCGTCCTCCAGGTGCCCTTCTTCCTCATGACCATGATGCGCTACGTCACACCTACTCTGGATCGCATGTAGGCACGCTCGTAGCCGGTTTGAGATCTAGCTGACAACGTCTCCAGGTTCATGGACTCCCTCCGTTGGGTCGACGAGACGTACGTCCAGAAGCACAAGAGCGAAGACCCCCACAACCTCCGCGCCATGTACTACCCAAACCTCGAGAAGTACCCCGACCACGCACCCAAGCCCGAGAAGGAGAAGAAGCCAATCAAACAGGCTATAATGCTATATGCGACAAAACAGGGAAGGAAGGCGGCCATTTCTCTGGCAGTACTGGCATTATCTTACGTTCCATATGTAGGACGCTTCGTGCTGCCCGCTGCCAGTTTCTACACGTTCAAGAAATCGGTGGGAACCCAGCCCGCAGCAGCCATCTTCGCGGGATCACTGCTGTTCCCACGCAGATACCTGGTCAGCTTCCTGCAGGCTTACTTCTCATCACGAACTCTTATGCGAGAGCTGGTGAGCATCTCCTCAGCGAACTCCACATTCAACTGACTAATTTAAACAGCTTGAGCCCTACTTCACACGCGTTCGGTACAACAAAGAGCAAAAGAAGCTCTGGTTCAAAGACCGAGCTGGTGTGCTCTTCGGTTTCGGGCTAGGCTTCTACATCTTTGTCAAGATACCCCTCGTCGGTGTCCTCATCTACGGTCTCGCCGAAGCGTCCACGGCATACCTCATTACAAAGATCACAGAGCCGCCGCTTCCGCCCACCGAAGCCGACAAGTTCAAAGAAGAGTCACTGCGCTGGAAGAACAAACACGAGTTCCTCAATCTGCCATGGCAACACATGGACGAATACAACCTCGCAATGCACAAGCCCAAGATCCAATCCGAAGTCCGTCAAACACCACGAAAGACGTTCAGCTAGTCTGCGATGACGCCTAGACACGGGATGACAATGTCTATGCGAGCGGAAAACTGCCGCTCAACATGACGAACACACAACCTCGCACCTTAGAAAACGAACCGCAGCTAGTACATGCGCCGTCGGCAATCAGGTATATCTAGTTGTCACGCTATCCGGCCGCTGTACGATGATGGTTCCATTATGACTATACCCCGCAGTGGGGTCAACACGTCCCGTTGTGGTAGGTAGCTTACAGCTCCTTCCGATCATACGTAACGTAACAGCGCCGTATCATCGAGCTTATCAACCACCTTGTAGTAATAGTTGGTGGATATGGGTTTCGGCCTCGTCCTCGGCACGTATCTATTCGTCCCAGATAACAATTGATAGGTTGAGAGTTACTCTTTCCCCGCGTCTGTTGGCTTCATATACGTGACTTTCCCCTCTCGCGACCGGACGCGTCTGCCCTTATTGTCTAACTTGCAGATTGTTTTTTTCTGTTCCTCTTAACTCCCAAGCTTGATACACTTCAAAACTCAACATGGGCAAAGAAGGATTAAGATACGCGGCCAAGGTCTCGCTGGACAAACCGGCATCGGAGCAGGAATGCCTGCACGTACGTTAAATGCTCGCAACCCCAAAGTTGATCTCCAAAGATAACACGTGTAGAATCGCTGGCATCCCGAGAACCCCTCCTATGGCTCTATCAAACCTGGTGAAGCCGTCAAGATCGAATGCGTAGATTGGACAGGCGGTCAAATCGGCAACAATGACTCAGCAGATGACATCCGTGACGTTGACCTTACCAAGATCCACTACTTGACTGGGCCCTTTGACATCGAAACTGCGGAGCCTGGCGACGTGCTGGTAGTTGATATCCAAGATGTACAGCCGCTAGAAGACCAGCCATGGGGTTTCACGGGTATATTTGCGAAAGAAAACGGTGGAGGGTTCCTGGATGAGCTTTACCCGGAACCGTAAGTTTGCAAGACGAATATCGCGATTCGAGGAAAAAATGGAAGCAGAGAAGACATGAAGACTAACGCACATACAGTGCAAAGGCTATTTGGGATTTCGAAGGCATCTTCTGCAGCTCCCGCCACATCCCTGGTGTTCGATTCGCAGGCCTAATTCACCCCGGCAGTAAGCAAATGTTCCACCCACCTTCTGTCCCAATCGAACACAAGACTGATCGCATTATCCACAATCTCAGTCCTAGGCTGTGCCCCTTCCGCCGAAGTCCTCGAAACCTGGAACACGCGCGAAGCCGAACTCATCTCGACGCACACGCACCTGGACCGCATCGTTGCACAACCACCACAGCCCCAAAACGCCCACTCCGGCTCCGCCACAGGTTCCGTGAAGGACAAAATCGCGAAAGAAGGCGCTCGCACGATCCCAGGACGTCCTGAACATGGTGGAAACTGCGACATCAAGAACCTCTCCCGCGGCTCCAAAGTCTTCCTCCCTGTCCACGTACCCGGTGCGAAGTTCAGCGTAGGAGACCTACATTTCAGCCAAGTAAGCTCTTCCCATCCACCCCCACAAACTATCCTGAACAGAACACCCCGAACTAACAACCCTCTCCCTCTCCTCAAGGGCGACGGCGAAATCTCCTTCTGCGGCGCCATCGAAATGGCAGGCGTCATCACCATCAAATTCAGCGTCATGAAGGGTGGCATGAAGCAGCTCGACATGAAGAGTCCCATTTACATCCCTGGTCCTGTGGAGCCGCAGTTTGGTCCTGGCAGGTATATCTACTTTGAGGGGTTTAGTGTGGATGAGAAGGGCAAACAGCATTATCTTGATGCTACGGTTGCGTATCGTCAGACTTGCTTGAGGGTGATTGAGTATTTGAGACGTTTTGGTGAGTTTACTTCTTTTCTGGGTCTGTTTGCTTTTGCGAAGCTTTTGTGGGTTGGCCTGTGTTAGCCTGCCCTGGTGAAGTTCGAGGCTCATGTCTCGTTTGGTACCTCCAGCGTTCTTGATTCCTTGGCATTGGCTTTTTCGTTTGGAGCAGAGATTGGTTGTCGTGTTTGTAGCGATGGGGGTTGGTTTTGAGTTTCGAGACGCTTGAGGTTTTCCCGAAAATTAGTCACTGACTGAACTGCAGGCTACAGCGACTACCAGATCTATCTCCTGCTCTCGTGTGCCCCGATTCAGGGTCATATAGCTGGTATTGTCGATATCCCCAACGCCTGTACGACCATCGGACTACCGATGGACATCTTCGACTTTGACATTAGTCCCCAGCTTCCGGCGGAGAAGCGCGATCTTGGGACGTGCGCGTTTGCTGGAAAGAAGTAGATGGTGTGTTTGTGTTGGTCTATGTGTGCAGAGCGTGTAGAGGGTTTGTGGGTTAAGTCTGAGGTTAGCGCAGGGTGTCCAGACTGCTTCGTTTTGCTGTCTGATTCAGTAGAATGTCACCGTATTCGAAGCAATCTCATAAACATGATGTGTTATATTGATCATCGGTATAGGGAAGATGGGGTATCCAATCTCCTCTGCGATAGACATCGTAGGGCATTTTTGAGACTGCAAGCAGACTGTGGTCGTCGTAGCGAATATTCATCCTAGCATCTATCTGCAAACGTGTCGCGGGTCGTCTATAGAACCTTGTCTGCCGCAGAGACTGTGTCTTTTTAGCAAGCTGCATTCGCTATTAATTAGTAGGGACTCATACCATTCAAGCCTGTGTTATCAGGCTCAACGTGCGCTGCTTTGACGGCACCGTTTTCGATGACCAAGGCATATCGCTTGGAGCGGTCACCTCCGAAGATGGATGCACCGTCGAAAGAGAGGTCAAGGGCCTTTGTGAAGCTCAGGCTGGGGTCACCGAGGAAGCGGATCTAGAGAGGTCAACAGGGTGTTTTCTCATTGGAGTGCAAGGAACTCACACCGCTGGAGCCAGATGGATCAAGCATCTTGCCCCATGCTTTCATGACAAAAGGGTCGTTCACAGAGACAACAAAGACTTTCCCGGCATCCTTCAGCTTTGAGGAGTTGATGTAGCCCGGGATGTGGTTCTCAGAGCACGAGGGCGAGAAGGCAGCCGGAACGCCTTTGCCATTGTCAAACACATGTTCACTCAGTCGACGCTAGGGGAAGTTTACCGATAATCACACCCTTTCCGGACAACTCGTTGGCCAGGTTCACCTTGTTACCTGGCGAACCCTCGACGAGGTCAACGCTGGGCAGCTTGTCACCGACATTGACGAATGCAGGTGCCGAGGCGTGGAACAGACGTCGACCGGCGACTGGACGAACTAGGGGTAGACGGCGGGCGGTAGCGAACATGGCGTGTATGCAGGTAGAGGTGCGTGAATGTGGGCGTGTGTGAAGAGAGCACGTGTGCACTTGGTGGTGGTGAGGCACTGGTGGTGGGGGTATTTCGGTCGGAAGACGGCAGGCGCGCGCACCGGCCGCGTCCCACTTGACGTGTGCAGCCTGTCCCCGAAGTATGCAATATCGGAACACATGGCAGCATCGTGTCCATAAATAAGAGCTGTATATGCAGGTTGGTCTCGAGTGCAGCAGCAAATTGCGGATAATGATACTGACCCATTCGACCCACACCGGTACTAGCGCAGCCCAACTGCACGCTTGCTGCTGTATGCCGATCGTGCCTCAAGCCGGTGGTGAATCGTCAACGGCGTAATCAGTGGGGACATGGGTTGCAGAAACACGGAAACATTGGCTGGGACAGCCACGCCCAGCGTACCATGGTCGCCGAAAAAGGACTGCAGGTACTATGGCCGCGCTCGCGATGTGTGTGCGGTGTGGAAACGGGGTGCGACTCAGTCTGCTCATGGCCGTGTCCCGTGTCCTGTCATAGCAGCAACCCCCTGGCTCGTCTCCTCGGCACGTCGCCCGCTTGGCTTGCTCCTAGCGCATGCTCGACTGCATTCCTCTCGAGCCCAGTGTTAACCTGCTTTAGGCCCGTTTAGCTCCCAAGTGCCCGCGCAGAGGTGCCCATGTCTCCCTGTTTCTTACACTTGAAGGTTCCAGATCTCGTCCATCGCCCTCCGTCCGCCTGCAACACGGCGCGCCCTTTTTGGGAAATTTCGTCATCGACCATCCACCACCGATCCGCCCCCGGCCAAGCAAAAGTTTAAACCACTCCAACGCGCAACCGGAACCTTGCGCACCGTCCCCCGTAGCTCCATCGCGGTCGCCTCCACTGGTGAAGACTGTGACTGGGTTTCAGCAGACCCTTAGGCATCCATTCGACTATCTGGGTGCCGTCGCGCATCAACACGGATCACCACCAGCGGCATCTACGCCCACGGCGCAGCCCAATTCACCATCATGGATCCCAGCCAAGCCGGTGGGGGAGGGTCCAACAACTCCAGCGACTTTGTGCGCAAGCTGTACAAGTAGGTTGACGCGCCCATGCGCGCTGTGCTTCGCGCTGAACCTCATCTAGGATGCTGGAGAACGGGAGCGACGAGAGTGTAGTACGATGGGGAAATGACGGCGACAGTTTTGTCGTCCTGGAAGTATGCGCCTCGGGCCTTCAATATCGTGGCAGACTTGCTGACCCAGGAACAGAACGAGAAATTTACAAAGCACATCCTCCCCAAGCACTTCAAACACAGCAATTTCGCCAGTTTTGTCCGCCAGCTGAACAAGTACGATTTCCACAAAGTCCGTCACAATAACGAAGAAAATGGACAGTCACCGTACGGGCCTGGAGTATGTGGCATCCCTGGATACGTCTGCGGGTATCGTGGCTAACAGCCCCATAGGCCTGGGAGTTCAAGCACCCCGACTTCAAGATGAACAACAAAGACGCGCTCGACAACATCCGTCGAAAGGCCCCCGCGCCGCGAAAACCCAACCAAGCCGCCGCGGAAGAGTTTGCGCCCTCGCAACAGATGGACATGGTTAGCGGACAGCTGATGGCCACGCAAGCTCAACTGCATGCGCTCGAGAGTCGCTACAGTGAATTGAGCATCCACCATTCCATGCTCTTGCAAGAGGTCATCGGGCTACAAAAGACGGTTGTCAACCACGAGCATGTCATGCAGCAGATCATGACTTTCCTACACGGCGTTGATGCGACGCAAAGGAGGAACAGCAAGCTCGTTTTCCCCAACGGCACCGACTCGCAGAACGGCAGCATGGAGCCCGCCGCAGCCAACGATGACGATAACCCCGCTTCTCCATTGCAGCACGCTTCTAAACTTCTAAGCGAAACAAACGCAGATGCTATGCTGAACCCCCGAAACCTGGAGCAGATGAACGAGATCACCATGCGGATGAACGGCACTTTGACAACCCCACCACCAGATATCGCGCGAGCAACACTGCGACCGACGAGCCGCGGACCGCCATCAGCAACTTCGACCAACTCAATGCGTCTCGAAAACCTCGATAACCTCGTTTACCCTGTCGGTTCCAACCAAGGTATTGACCCCATGTACAGCGAGCACATCAATAACATTCCCTATGCTGCCCCGCCCAAAGCAGTAGAATCCAGCGAACCCAGAATGCCAGAGCCAAAGAGGAAAAATGCTATTCCAGATCCAGGATGGATTCGACCGCCTCAGATTCTGCTCGTTGAGGATGACCCCACGTGCCGTCGAATTGGAAGCAAGTTCTTGTACGCTTTCCACTGCTCCATCGATAGTGCTGTAAGTCATCTACTCTCGTCGTTTGTACGCCATGCTAACTGAACCCAGCTCGATGGTCTGGAAGCTGTCAACAAGATGAACGCTGGCTCAAAGTACGACTTGGTCTTGATGGATATTATCATGCCAAACCTGGACGGTGTATCAGCATGCCACTTGATTCGACAGTTTGACACTACACCGATTGTTGCTATGACTTCTAATATCCGAAGCGACGACATCTCCATGTACTTCCAGCATGGTAAGAGAAATTTGTTCATTCTCAGTCTCTGTACTAACATCTCCAGGTATGAACGATGTTCTCCCCAAGCCTTTCACTAAGGAAGGTCTTCTACACATGCTAGAGAAGCACCTTGTTCATCTCAAAAAGCCAGTCGCTCAGGCTGACGGAACCATGGTCGCGCCCCAGCCTGTGCAAATAGCGCGTCAATTGGTGCTCAAAGAGGAAGATTCTCCAGCTAAATCTCCACAGACGGTCAGCAACTGGAACTCACCCAACCAAATGCCGGGCGTCTCTCCTGTAGGCAGCACGGTCCCGGACGATTTTGCGCAAGCAATGCGAGGTCAACCAGTCCAACACCCAGGTCCATATGGTGTGAACCCCATGCACGGGAACATGGGATACAGTACCTCACCACACATGCAAATGCAACAGCAGCAACAATCACAACTAGCGCCGGGTCATCGCCGTCAAGTCTCGGAGATATCTGGAGGCGACGATATGAACAATCCAGCGAAGCGTCAACAAATGTACCCTCCCCAAATGCCACAGCAGATGGGGTCCATGCAACCACGCCCACGTTGATAGCAGGTGCAACTATACGTTCAGGCGGTCTCGCCAATCAAGCCTCACAACGAATGTGATGCAGCCACCTCTTACAGGATGACAGGTGTTGAGCATATGTTGTACTGCTGGACAAAGGCAATCCAGCCATTTTCAGGGCCGGTAGTCGTGATCGGCTCTTGTATCTACAGGAGAAAAAGGTGCAAGAATAGGATAGCTCAGGGAGCTGTCTGTCAGGGTATTTTAGGACCTGCAAGTCTGAGGCGTTCAAGGTCATCTATCCATTGTATCAGGTCTGGGTTGGACGGTTGCTAGAAAAATACCCTACTTGCTAGATAAACAATTATATTCTTCTCTCGAATATAGGGAGGTCAAAGTAGCCAACGTCAAGGATATCTATACTACTTATTTTTCGCACTTGCCTCATTGTGGGCTGTCTTGAAAAAACTGATGATTTACTCATGTCTCTGGATATCAGAAATCTCTGACAGCAGCTACTGACTCTAAAGCTGTTCGTGTAGAGCTACAGGTCTCGCTTTGCATGCCAATCTTGGTCATTCCCTTCAGGTGCAAGTGTCGTCGCAATAAGCATTTCCGAGCACATGTCTGCCCTGGTGGTCCAGACCTTGATAGCCAGCCCAGAAGGCCGCGCACGAGCATGTTCGAGAATCATGCGCAGCGGCTTACCCGCAGAGCCACCCCGCTAAAGGATCTGAGACGTGACGGAGACCCGAAGATCTGGTAGGCGTGGTGGTCCCTGGTCGGGGGCTTGTGACTCAGCGGTGGTGGTCAGTTAGTGGGAGCTTTTTGGAAGTCGTAGGCCAAACCCCTCCACGTGCACCACGAATCTAGAATTCCAAGCGCCCCTCGAGCTTTTGCGCAACACACTACCCAAAAGTGAAGATGCCACCGAAAGGCAAGAAAGGCCAAGACAAGGGCAAGTCCGGCGAGGAGGAGCGCGATGAGCCGCTGCAGGCTGTGGTAGGTTGCGCAACCCAACTGGTCGCGAATTATGCTAACCTGGTAGATACTCGCGGATCCTTTCGAGACACGCTTCAGTCCCTTCACACTCGAGCACCCAAGAGTACGCATCCCCCGACTATTGCCAGCCGCCCGCTGACGCCTGCTAGTGTCTTCTGCCCCTCGCGAATACCCCGCTCATCGAGTACACGTTCGAGTTTCTCGCCAATGCCGGCGTGGAGGAGGTCTTTGTATACTGCGGCGCACACAGGGAACAGGTTGAAGACTACATCAAGGCCTCGCGATGGTCCTCCAAATCGTCACCCTTTTCGCGACTGGAGCTGATCCAGTCGACGTCGCATTCCATCGGTGATGCGATGCGAGATCTGGACAGCAGAGGCCTGCTGGTTGGCGACTTTCTCTTGGTCTACGGCGATGTGGTCAGCAATCTGCCCCTCGAGTCTGCACTCGCAGCGCATAGGGCGCGGCGGGCCAAAGACAAGAACGCTATCATGACCATGGTGCTACGCGAGGCAGGCGCGACTCACAGGACGAAAGCCCAAGGCACAAGTCCCGTCTTCGTGATTGACCCGCAGAAAGACAGATGCCTACACTTCGAACAGATGCCGAACCGAGACCAGACGCACTACCTCTCCATCGACCCCGAACTGCTCTCCACCCACCAGGAGCTCGAAGTCCGCCAAGACCTGATCGACTGCGGCATCGACATCTGCACACCCGACGTGCTTGCGTTATGGAGCGACAACTTTGATTTCCAAGCGCCTCGCAAGGGCTTCCTACACAGCGTGCTCAAAGACTACGAGCTCAACGGCAAGACCTTTCACACACACATCATCTCAGATCACTACGCGGCAAGAGTACGGAATCTCCACGCATACGAATCGGTCAGTAAGGATATCGTCTCGCGATGGGCATACCCGCTGTGTCCGGACAGCAACCTCGTTCAAGGACAGTCATATCGGTTACAGAAGGGCAACACATACAAAGAGGAGGGGGTCATACTTGCGCGCGACTGTGTCATCGGGCCAAAGACAGTCATCGGTCGGGGCACCAGCATAGGCGATAAGAGCGTCATCACCAACAGCATCATCGGGAGGCATTGCCAGATTGGCCGGAATGTCAAGATTGACGGGGCGTACATTTGGGACTACGCCAGCATAGCAGACGGCAGTACGGTTACCAAGGCCATCCTCGCAAATGAGGTTTCTATAGGGCGCAGATGTACCATCGAAGCTGGTGCTCTGATCTCATATGGGGTCAGCATCAGCGAGGGTATGACAATACGAGGAGAGCACAGAATTACAAGGGCAAAGCGGAGACGGGAACAAGGAGAGGAGGTTGTCCGTGGCGATTCAGACCCTGCGATAGTTGGCGAGAAAGGCGACGGCTTCGAATTCCACGACTCGGACGAGGATGATGAGGACGAGCTGGTGGACGGTCTGGCCACCAAGGGCTCAAGTGAGTGCATTGTCATCAGCAACTACCTACATTCGCTAACAGAGATAGTGTACACTTTCTCGAACGAGTCAATATCCACAATCAACTCGGATTCAGAAGCAGACATGATGGGCATGGAACGCCACGACAGATCTGCGACGAGTAGTTTCCTGTCTGTGGGCTCAGCCGACAGTCAACACGCGGCAAACTTCGATCACGACGCGTCTGCAAGTATCTACGATTCGCTAGTCGAGGGCCATGAATCAGCCAACATCCAACTGGAACTCACAGCCCTCCGCATGAGCACAAACGCGTCGGACCACCAAGTCAGACGCGCAGTCGTCTCATCCTTCGTCAAGCGTGTCACCCAGCTCACCAAGTCGGGCGAAGCGATCAAGAGTGCCGTCGCGCAGGTCTTTGGACAGCACAAGGAGCTCATCGACCGCTCCATCTTCGACAAGAATGCTGAAAGCAAGACGGATCAGATCGACTTTATGCTGCTACTCCAAGCCGACCTATGCAACAAGGAGAACGGCGATGCGATTCTGCTGAGCGCATCAACAAAGCTCGTCGAGTTGGACTCGATAGAAGAGGATGGCATGATACAATGGTGGGAAGACGACAAGAGCACCGAGAACGCGGACATGGAGAAGGTGAGGGAGAAGACGAAGAGCTTGATCGACTTCTTGCAGCAGGAGAGTGAAGACGAGAGCGAAGAGGAGAGTGACGAGGATTAGTGATGGCTACAACACGGTAGAGGTCCGGTATATCAGGGACACTATTGTAGCAGATATTCAAGCCCGCGAGTCTACGTGGAAAAGCAATGCTAGCATGAATTCACGAAAGTCTATGTCGGTGGCCGGTTTCATGTGAGAGCATAGGCGACACCATTATAGAGGCACGTCTTGGCCGCTGTTGTCCGCATTGGACATTTGTGTCTGCAAAAAGCAACGAGGATGTCTTGAGGGTACACTGCGTTTTGCTATAATAGACTGGTTAACACGCGAAAAGGTGTGTTCTAAGCGCGCGGTGAAATGTGGAGAACGCGGTCAGGTTCCGGACGCCCCTGGACTGTTGCCTCCCAGAAGGCGCTAGGGCCACCCCGATGAGTGCCCGCATCGAGGACCAGCAATCGACTGCTGGACGCCATCTCTCACTTCCTGTGACTCCTTCCCTTCTGCGCTGCTGACCAATACGCTGCTGTTTCCGACCACCTGTACCGCCACTCACCACACGCGCCTCAGGCCTTGTCTCGTCTTTGCACGTCGCTCCTTTCGCCGCCGCCTGTCAAGCCCGCGTTCCGTCATCAGGCGGGACTCCTCCATCATCACGCCGTCCACCACCCTTCGCAAGCGGAAGGCCGACGAGGCAGACAACTACCTCAGCCCCGCCGAGGAATACCCCCATAAGAAGACCAATCACCCTGTTGTTACTCTACCAGCCACGCCCGCAACCGACGCCGGCAAGATGGACTCGGACGACGACTTCAACAGCTCCATGAGCGGCGATGACTTTGACGACCAGGACAGCGACCTGGACCTGGAAGAGGGTGCGCATCCCCCAGCTGCCACTGAAGACACGTGCTAACACTGCCTAGACTCCGACTTTGACATGGACCAAGATGACGTCGGCTTTGAATCACAAGACAAGGACATCAAGCCCACGAAGCAGGCCTTCGAGGTAGACTTCAAAGTCTTCGACCCCGCCCAGATCCAAGCACAGCAAGACAAGCAGGTCGACGAAGTCTCGAGCATCCTCGGCCAGCCACCCGAAGCCGCCGCCATCCTCCTGCGGCACCTGCGATGGAACAAGGAGCGCCTGATCGACCAATACATGGAGAAGACAGACGAGGTCCTAGAGCTAGCGGGTCTGGGCCAGGACTCTACCACCAATCCGCCCAAAATAGAGACGATACCAGGCTTCGTCTGCGACATCTGTTGCGACGACGACGCGAACCTGCGGAGCTTCGCCATGAAGTGCGGACACCGGTTTTGCTTAGATTGCTACAGGCAGTACCTCGGCACCAAGATCCAAGACGAGGGAGAGGCTGCCCGCATACGCTGTCCCGGAGAAGGCTGCACTCGCATAGTCGACTCAAAATCGCTAGACCTTCTCGTTACGGCAGATCTCCAAGACAGGTACGTGATGATCGCTCTACTTTCCTCAGCCTGCTAACAGTCGTAGATACCACACCCTCCTCACGCGAACCTACGTCGACGATAAAGAGAATCTCAAATGGTGCCCGGCGCCTGACTGCAAGTACGCCGTGGAATGTCCTGTAAAGAGCAAGGACCTTACCAAGATCGTACCGACAGTACACTGCGAGTGCGGACACGACTTCTGCTTTGGATGTACACTGAACAACCACCAGCCTGCACCTTGCGCGCTGGTGAAGAAGTGGGTCAAGAAATGCGAGGACGACTCAGAGACCGCCAACTGGATATCAGCCAACACGAAGGAATGCCCGAACTGTAACTCCACAATCGAGAAGAACGGAGGGTGCAACCACATGACGTGCAGGAAGTGTCGCAATGAGTTCTGCTGGATGTGCATGGGCAAGTGGTCGGAGCACGGCACGAGCTGGTACAACTGCAATCGCTTCGAAGAGAAGAGCGGATCTGAAGCGCGCGATGCGCAGGCTAAGTCCCGGCAGTCGCTCGAACGATACCTCCATTACTACAATCGCTTTGCGAACCACGAACAATCGGCGAAGCTCGACAAGGACCTTTATCTTAAGACGGAGAAGAAGATGCAACAGCTACAAAACTCATCAGGCATGTCGTGGATTGAGGTGCAGTTCCTTGACCAGGCTTCACATGCGCTTCAACAATGCCGACAGGTGCTTAAGTGGACCTACGCCTTTGCCTACTACCTCGCCCGCAACAACCTAACGGAGATCTTCGAGGACAACCAGAAGGATCTGGAAATGGCCGTCGAGAACCTCAGCGAGATGTTCGAAAAGCCTATTGATCAGTTGAAAGACCTCAAGGTCGACATCCTTGACAAGACTTCATACTGCACCAAGCGGAGGATCATCGTCCTCAACGACACAGCGGAGAACCTGAAGCTCGGTATGTAGTCCACACGCCTCCATGCACTCCTCCCTGAACTACTGCTAACATCAACAGGCACATGGAAATTCAACGTAGACCTAGTCTAGAAGCCTCCCAAACCTCGATCACGACTGCCCCTACTCACGTTTACGAGTACCACAAATACTCTTGGACTGAGAACACGGGTATGGCAGTATTAAGGATCGCTGTCAGGAGGTCTGCGCACGAAGTGTAATGGGCTCACCTTATACAAGGGAAAAACTGAACACCTAGGAGCCTACGTTGCCGTTAGGCCACTAGCTTCGCAAGGTTTTATCTTAATGTAGGCTCTAGGGTGTTCAGTTTTTCCCTTAAATAGGGTGGGCTAGCAAAGAAGATGAAGTTTCACGCTGTTTTTACGTTGCATGGTCGGTTCCACTGGCGCTTGGAGAGAGGTATGGCATTGTTTGCATGGCGTTGATCAATCTGTGGTAATCAGCGGTTCAGCGGGCTAGGCTTAGCATTTTATCTTCTTTTATGTTCGACATTTCCACATACTCGACGCAGGTTCAGAGAAGATATCGAATTAGACGTTCAAATTTCAGTGTTGCTGTTGCTCTGGCGTCGTAATGGAGTGCTGTTTGATATTCGAAGATTGTCAGTGGCTCTCGCTTCTATGGGTCCTTCCACAACCAGAAGATGGTAACCTGATTATGCTGTGCAAGGGAGGGCAAACATTTCCGCTTCTTTTCTTCCATTCTCCATCGTCTCACATACGTGCGCAAATTCTAATCCAAATCCAACTTCTACCACGACCCAGACGCCGACATCGTCGCCGCCGAGGTCGACATTTTCGTCGCGAGCGACGTGAGTACCTCCCGGCCCCCCTATGATCACCCACCCAGCACTAACAAAATATGCGTATAGCTGATAATGACAACGCAAAATACCCATAGCCAGTTCCTGGAACTTCCGGCCGAACTGCGACTGATGATATACTCCTACGCTCTCACCAACTCAGTACCGGTACTGGCTACTGTCATCAGCATCAACACTGACGGCGGCTCTATTCAAGTTCCCAAACTCTACGCACAAGGGGAGTATCACACGCGGTACACTCTAGAGACCCCCCAAATTCCAAAAGCCGAGTTCAACCAGCTCCGATACGTCTGTCGACTTTTGTGTCAAGAGACGAGGGGCTTGAGCCTGCGGTACAACGAATTGGTTTTCATGAAAGAGCCAGTAACGACAACACCGGCACAAGCAATATGCGCGAGGTTTTTAGAGGCCATTCCTGCCAGTGCACAAGCGAGAATTCGACAGATTACGGTCATCGCGGACACAGTGACGCCCAGGCCGTTGGAACACGCTTCGATCACTAGGGATTGTTGGTACGGTATCGGGCAGCTGCTCACGGGCGGCGAATACCCTATCATACACTCATTCTGTCGCGCCAACCCAACTGCGAAAGTCGTGCTCCGCTATGACACTAGGCGTATAAACAAGTTCGGACACGAAAAGCCTCTTATGGTAGGCACCAGATACGCGCTGCTTCACGCTAGCCTACGCTTCTTCTTGCGTGGCTCTTCGGCTGTTGAGGCAGGGTTGCTCCAGGCAATGACAGGGGGTTCAAGTCATCCTCAACATCACTATCCCTACGGATTGTGGAGAAAGATACATATTGCCGAGTGGGCAACCGCTACATGTATGATACCAGCGATAAAAACGACTCCGGATGCTGAGAAGATCTTCAAGGGGGCGCTATTGGACAATTTCAGAGTCACGATTTCTAGATGGTATCGTGTGCCGAGTCCGATTTGGGTGATGAAGGATGAGTGGTATGCGGCCGCGAGGCGGGAGTTTGAAGAGGGGTGTTAGACGCGTTGGAGAAGTGGAAATGGAAGAAGAAGGGTCATATGGTGCACGATATTAGCTACGGGCAAGATATAGCTTCATTTCCACCCCAAACTCTCCAAGCACCAGACCACCGATATGAAAAGTCCATCATCATCTTCCATAACCCTCGTCTCAGCGCCTTCCTCAATTTCCTCATTTCATCCCCCCTACCACTCATTATCCTCACCAAACCAATACCCTCCAGGCATGTTCACACCCCATCCGGGTTGGCCGAATGAATACGGATCACCCAAGCTAGCATGCATACGCGTTCCGCGGTTAGAGTTAACGCGCGGTCTCCTCCGTAGCTCCGTTGAGTAAGGAGGGCTCACACTGCGGTAGTCGCCGGGGTGGTGTCCGCGACGTGCCTCTTCGTGGCGGTTACGTGGAGGGGAGATGCCGCGCCTGTATGCGTAGGGGTTGTGTTGGGCCCATTCTTCGGGGGTGAAGCGGGGGTACATGGTTGGTTTTGATGGGGATTTGAGCTGGGGTGAATTTACTGGGTGGTGGTGCTTTGGTGCTTCGTGCTGTGGTAATTGGATAAGAGATGTAGTGGATAAATGAGTTGGCTTTGTTGATGCGGTTCTGGTGGAGGGTGTCGATGTGCTTTTATACGTGGGTGGCATGATGAATGCATGGAAGATTGTGACCGGAGCATGAGGTGTTACGACGATATTGGGTGAGTTGGCGGATCTCAGGACAGCGATGCGCTGGCTCGGAGTGATGGGTCGTGATATTTCTGAGGGGAGGTAAACATTTGAGCCATTCAATGCAAATTTACTCTGGACGAACGTCTATTGAAAGACACTGTTATTGATGTGCGTAGGGAATAGCCGTAACCGACGGTCAGAAAGCCAAGATATTGCTGGAATCCTTGGAATGTCTCAACCGCCTTTGATACACTTTTTGTAGCTATGAGAGACATCTCGACTGCAAGAACTTCTATTGAAGGTCGGTGGCGATACGAATGCTGCAGTATGCGCGCCTATGATTAGACTAGCCGTCCGAGGTCCTCACCATGCCCAGGTGTGGTCCATTGTGGAAAGTGCCCACCGTTGTTATTACGAAAAACTCGACATCTATAGCGTTTCCGTGAGCCTTTATTAGCTATCACTACGTAGTCGTCTTGCACATGCTTGATCTGACATTATTTGACATTGCATTGCCCGAACATGAAGATTGTTCTTTCTTAGAGTCCCGAGTCTAGCCAGACTCCTAAATCAAGCCCGTATGACCTAAGTTTTGGGATGGTATCAATTAACTCACTCAGAGTAAATTGACTGTATGTTGGACGCGTCATGTATAGAGCGGTCTGGGTTAAAATGGTGATGATCAGGAATAGCCAAATGAATAGGACGATGCGACAACCCCTAGTTGACCCAATGTGTAGAGCGAGAATCAACTCCAACGGTAAAGAGATAAGGAAGATGCCATTTCGTGGCAGAGATGTTGCACTGAATAGCGTCGCCTGGATACAGGCAACCATGGCAAGGATTGAAAGCTTGTGGCTCTCAACCCATACCCTGATATCCCATTGTCGAGTTTTCTTGTTTTGGAGGACGAGTGGCGCAGCGTAGGAGATGGATCCTCCACGCAAGTCTTTCTCGATGCGTCGACGCAGCTTAGCTTCGGTAACCGTAAGGACTTCATCACCTTCCTCGCTTACGAGTCCAGTCGTTTGTTCTCGCATGGTAGATGCAAGTTCTAATACAGCCTTGTATTCTCCTGCAACGTTTTCTTTCTCTCGCCCTCGTTTTTGCATGACCATGTAGGCTCTGAGCCACATGATGTAGAGCCCTGAAGTCCAGACTATCATGAGGATTACCATGATGAATAATTGAACATAAGAAAACCCCCACTTATAGTCCTGCACGAGTTAGTCGGAAGAAGGGGGCTTCGCGTAAGATGACTTACCGATACAGCTTGACACATTCCATTGTTCCGCATGTAGTCATAATGGTACGTTCTGTTGTTATATGCCCATAATAGTGACGACTTATTGGAAGTTACACTGAATGCTTGCTCTGTATGATAGACACCATTGCCCTCTTGCAGAGAGGGAGCTGAGATGTTCAGGACAGGAGGTAGTAAATTGATGCCCGCGAAAGTCGAGTTCGTAAGATTTTCGCCGTTCAGACCGTAGTCTGCAGTATCTTCTCGTATATCAGCAACATACGTGCTCCTTTAGGTAGCTTAGCTTACATCTAGACACATTGTACAGCAAATCGCAGACTCCAGGAGTACTGCTGTCAACCCCGGTAGCTCCGTAGCAGAAGTTAAAGTTCGAGCTGATTGTCTCAGGTGAAGAAATCACTGGCTGATTACCAGGAAAATCTACTCGAGCCCAGTCAGATTCCGAAAGCTCCTCAATACCATGATTTCATTACCTATGTTTCGGGCAGTGCTTGATGTGACACCATGGTCGCCATCCAGCTGCACGCGCCAACCGTCATGTATAACGAAGTAGGCGAAGGCGAAGGAGCTGAAGCGAATGTAATCGCCTTCGGTGGTGTTAACAAATGCTTCAATGTTCGCGCTGTAACCAGTCATTGCACTGGCGAGGGTCGGATACATAAATGTCAATACCATGGTATACACCATGAAGACCATGGCTATCCTGGAATGCAAGCCGTGACGTGTCACAAAATCTCGAATCGTATAGATGATAGCAAGGAAAAAGCCGCCGCTTGGTAAGAAGATTGTCCGATATGTTCCGAACGTAACTGGTGTAAGTTCCATGGATGTCGTCACGTATTTGGCGAAGACGCGCCACGATATATACGCGATGAGCGCCTGACCACCACGTCCTAGTAGCTTGAGGGTAGTTAGCTCTCACGTTTTTGGACCATACACTTAGCTGCCTGGCCTGGGGTATGGCGGCACTCACGATATCCCAGCTGATGTCTATAGCTTTCACTTGTGTGAAAGTCATATGACCCCATCCCAAATTAATCTGAAAAAAGCTCGAGCTGCTCAGATATCGAAAACGTGATGGATCCACTGTGAAGGCACCATCGGGCAAACAAGCGTCTAGTTCAACGGGGGCCTTGGAAGTGAGATATGACAACCATGCCAAACAAAGTAACAACGTGACCATTCCAACTACGAAAAGTAGCCACGGTCCAAGCCAGCGCCATTGTTTACGAATGTCTCCAGCTGCTTGCCGATGACTTTCGCAGCAGGTCGTCCAAAAGCGTGATATTCCTATGCAGAGCGTGGACCCGATGTTTGAGGGGTTTAGTACCATTGTAGAAGCGGAAAGATGAGTACTCGCCTTTCGCGAAAAAGTATATGCAGGATTGTGCATCCGATGTAGGTGTAAGACTGTCAATAGCACTGGGAACCAGGGCCTTGATAAAGTCATAGATAAAACAAGACCGCGCGTTTCTTCATGCACATCATCTGTAGGCAGACCGGGCGTAGTGCTTAGACGTCCTTCTGCTGACTGCAGCACCGCCTCGTTGGTCGCACTGGGGCCCATTGCCCAACGTTTTCGGTCAGATAACGGTTTACGCAAGTCTTGTGCATCGGCAGATGACGATCCTTAGGGACAGGATATTGCTTGCGCTTTTGTGTCCGGTTCTATCCATCGCAGCGGCTGCGGTAGTGGTGGTGGTGATGGTTATTATTGGAGTGGTGAGCTGTGCATCGCGTGCAGCACAGATGTTGGTTGAGGGGCAGTGGGCTGTGGCACTCCGCCACCACATGTACAGATGGCATACAGCCTTACCGGGTTATTTATTGAACGTGCACGCATAGCAGTGTGTCTATATTGCTGTGAACACTGGTGACCTCCCGTCGCACATGTGCAGTTGAACGCGACTTTGAGGCACTGGAGGAAGGTAGCAGTGGGATGACGCTGTCGCGCCAACGCTAACATCCTCAAATCGGCCCTTCAAGGGCGAAGTCACCACGAACGCCATGGCGTAGACCTCAACACATAATCATTGATTACATCTCGAACAACTCCAAAGGCGACTGGTAGTGAGTACCTAAATACAGTCTGACAACTTTATTGATGCGCGACAGACGTGCCTTCCGCTTCCAACCACCATCGCTCATCAAGCAAAGGTCATCTCTGGCTTATGTCTTGCCACTTCTGCCTTCCGGATGTTGTGGTAGTCCATATCCTCAAAATCAGACGTCGTGTTTACTGACACCAGCGGATCATCTTGCGATGCAGGTGGACTTTGCCTCTTACCACCCCAGATGAATGTTCTGACAGTATTCAATGTTCCTCCTAGCGGTCTCTGGGTGGCGATCCTCGGCGCGCTTGGATCCTCGTGCTTGTCATGGAGCGCGTCGCTTCGCTGGGGACTCCGCCCGCTGCTTCTTGAGGATCTGGAGAGCCTTAGCACCGACAGTATACGGTGCCCAAATCGCTGGAGTACACTATCCTGCTTTCGTCGGTCGTCATCGACAGGGTTGGTGATAAAGACTCCGCGGATAACAATGACGGACGCCATTATGAGCGCGACGCAGGATTCGACCATAAACCAATACGCAGCCCACACGGGTGCAGTTCCGAATGCCGCCGCTGTTGTTTCGGTCAACGAGCCAACGACCCGTATCAATGCGCAAACAACCATTACTGCCGAGAGACCCATCAAGGCCACGATTGATAATTTCCGAGAAAACGACATCATCGACTGGTTTACGACGACAATGGGAACGGTAACGACTAGAAATCATGAGCCTGTGAACCGGGGTAATGAAGTTTCTAGCACTTACTGAGAATATCGCCTATGATGTCAAGGACGCCAACGATGACATTGCCCGCGACACTTCTCTTATGCATCTGGGCATCGCCGCATTTAGCTGTATAAACTCAGTACTTTGGATCTTAATAAAGGACAAAACATTGACTGACCTGCGTCTGCACCAAAGTGTGCACATATGACGACAAAGTTAACTACGGCATAGATCCAAGCAATGACAAGAAAGCCTGCGGTGATCCAGAAAAATCGTACGACCCTGACCGACAGTCCAAGGGTCAGGCCATGGAAGAAGTACATGAAAGCAAATTTGACTAGATATATGGAATTCCATCCGAAGATGGAGAATATGAACGCCCACTTGGGGATGTCCAAGATCGCAGGAATGTCCTCTCGGAACGGGATTGTCTTCCTTTGGTTTATGGCTTCGACGAGATAGAAAGGATTAAGAGCCTTGTGGACGCAGGCGAACGCTACTGTTAAGCACAGCGACGACACCAAGACGAGTCCATCGTCCCATCGTATTTTTCGACCTCCAAAGATGCGAATCGCGAAGCGCACGAATACGGAAAGAATGGCAAGTCCAAAAAGGAGTCCAGTTGAGATCTGAGGTATTTGTCAGTATTGAAAATATCGGCCAGCACGGGGAGTGCATACCACGAATGGCACCTTGTCGATTCTACCAGCATGTTCGATGGCGTACTGTCTGCCAGGCACGTATTGCGCGGGTGGCAGCTTCGATGGATCAATCGACATGACTGGAAAGATGCTTTGGTAGGATGAGATCTCGGTGAGAAGACTGAACGATATAGCTACAGAACTTCAGGCGGGACGTCGAGACATAATAAGCACATCTTGCGATGTGGGATCACAGGCGACTGCATAGAGGCTTGGGGCTGAGAAAACTTGGAAATAGTAATTGCATTCAGAACAGATAATTGCCTGCTCATCTCTTGCGCTAATCATTGGAGTCGCGGCTTCGTGTGCTGGATGGTGGTGACAGCCCGGAGCTGTTGCGTGTGGGGGCTATGACCGGTCGGCGTCGGGTAATGAAGCACGAATCACAACATCCCCAAGAAACCGACGACTCGGTAGCATGTTATTAACCGGCATGGGTAAAATCATTTCAGCTGTCGGGGTGCATGGCATTGTAGTACAAGACTGCGGTGTTTGTGCTATAGATAGTGCTGACATGCATGTGGCCCAAATAGGGCTAGCGCCCTACCCGTGCCGCCCCCAAGGCTACTTCCTCGTGCGCCTTGCACCTTCGGCGGCATTTCAACATCAACACTCGCGAAATCGAGCTCATCTACTCGTGCTTTTGTGCCGCCCTCGGCAATCTTTGTTGCACGAAACGTGAGTAAGCATGACGCGGGTCAGCATGCCAGCCGTTATGGCTGTTGCCGCCGGAGCCTTGGTCATGTTTGTAGCCAGCTTAATGGCTAATCGGCAACACATCAAGAGGCTACAAAAGTCAGGTGCAGTAAGTCGACTCTTCGATATACCGCGGACGTACTTCTAACAATAGCCAGCCTATGCCAAAACACCATCCTCTGTTCGGTCATCTCATCGTGTTGAAAGAAACCATTCAAGACCTGCCTCGCAACACTGTAATGCATGTGGTAGTACGGCGGATAGCAGAGTCGTTCCCCGGCGGCGTCTTTTATCTCAACCTATGGCCTTTCAACGCTCCTCTCATGGTGGTCGCAAACCCTCATGTTGCATCGCAAGTAGAAGCTGCTTTCCTCAACAAGCCGCCCAACATAAATGCTACCTTGGAGGTCATCAATGGTGGTCCGTCTCTACTGACAATGGAGGGAAGCACGTGGAAGAAATGGCGAGCGCTCTTTAATCCAGGATTCGCTGCTGGCTACATCACAGGACTTTCACCTGCGATCGCCGAGGAAGTCTCAACTTTCTGCAAACTTCTCCAAGAACGCGCAAAGAAAGATGAAGTCTTTCCTTTGGAGGAGTATACTCTTCGGCTAACATTCGACATTATTGCACGTGTTACCCTGTAAGTTCACCATTCAGTACGTTTGCAACATGGGGCAACTACTGAACATCGGACACAGTGGCTCACGTCTATACTACCAAACCCAAGGAAGCGCGCTCGCAGATTGTCTCCGAAGACAAGTCTACTGGACATCGTTCGGCACAACATTCAACCCGTTCCGTCGCTATCTCAGTCCTCGCCCATTTGTTCAAAAGTACAACAATTACCGTATGAACCGATACCTCGATGAGGAAATTGACAAGCGCTTTGAAGAGTTGGCCAGCTCCCGCAAAGACTCATCTGGTGTTTCTCGTAAACAGTCGAGATCTATCATTGCGTTGGCCATGGACAAGTATCTCGAAGATGTAGAAGACAAAGATGAGATATCCGAATCGGTCTTCAAGCAGCTCGCGAAACCTCAACTTCGGTTGTTCCTTTACGCTGGTCATGATACTACGAGTAGTACACTACTTTACAGCTACATACTCCTCTCGCGTCACCCGGAGGCCTTATCTAAAGTCCGTGCAGAACATGACAAGGTGTTCGGGTCCGACTTCTCGCTGGACACCATCACTCGGACTATCACGGACGACCCCTCACTACTAAACCAGCTACCTTATACCTTGGCTGTCATCAAAGAGGTTCTACGTATCTTCCCTCCCGCCGGCAGCATGCGCGATGGCCGTCCAGATGTCTTCCTATCAGATGAGCAGGGCCAACAATACCCAACAGACGGCTGTAACATCTGGACCCTCACCTTAGCTTTACATCATAACCCCGAAGTATTTGTGCAGCCTGAAGATTTTATTCCTGATCGCTGGCTAGTCGATCCTGAAGACCCATTGTACCCGAAGAAAGCTTCGTGGAGAGCTTTTGAGTGGGGTCCCCGTGCATGCATCGGGCAGACGCTTGCGCAGTTGGAACTCAAAATTGCTTTGGTCATGACTGTGAGGATGTTTGATATTACTCCGGCGTATGAGGAGTGGGATGTACTGCATCCAAGGAAGGGTATCAAGACTGTTGATGGAAATCGGGCGTATCAGGCTGAGATGGGTGGGGGTGGAGCTCACCCGGTAGATGGGTTGCCAGTCAGGGTCACGTTACGAGCGTGAGTGAAGTCCATGAGAACGGGAAGAAGGAAGACTGTCGTCCGTGAAAAGTTACATGTTGGCTAGGTACTAGGAGTCGCTGCATCGAAAAGATGCATGCTGCATTCTATAATTACTCAATACAGGGTACAGATGTTCACGGCTGGCTTCGGCCAGCGTCTGGATTTCGTACCCTCGGATTGGAATCTTCACCTTCACTTTCACTCTCGGAACCGTCCTAGTCTAACGTCTGTGCTCTGCTCTCGCTAGGGTTTTCTCTTGCACATATTTCCGCAAGCATAGCGACACACAGTCGACCGAATATCAATTCGCACTCAATGACAACAATATGGACAACGCCCGCGACGAGCTTCTGACTCGTACAAAAGCGTGAGTAGATTCTCATCAGCAACGGCTTTGTTTTGCTAATGTGCGCTCTTAGTTTACTCTCATCAGGCGATTACTCGGATCTTGTCATCACCTGCGGTTCAGATGTTTACAACGTGCACAAAGCCGTTGTGTGCCCTCAGTCGTCGTTCTTCAAAAGGGCTGTGAGGTTCGCTGTCGGCAAGGTACGTCCGGCCAGAAGCATATACAAAGACGTTCATCTGCTAACTAGCTCTTATGCAGGAAGCCGCAGAGGGGAAAGTCGACTTGCCCGAGGACGATCCGCACGTAGTGAAGCTTCTCGTCCAGTACTTCTACGAATGCGAGTATAGCCCAGAGCTGAACGAGTTGATTCGAACTTTTGAGTCTGCCAAGATGCCTATCACGAATCGACAACCTGGCTACCACTACCTATTTCCTCATACTTGTGAGCCTGGTTGCCCACCTCCTCATCATAGCGTGTGTCAGCACCATACTTGCGTGGGCGAGACTTGTAAGGAGAAATGCGTCAACTTCATTTGCAAGCAATGCATCAAGACTCAACTATCCGAAGGCGACGCAGCTCAACTTCTTCTGCACGCGATGATGTATGAGGTGGCGGACAAGTACGATGTTCCTGGATTGTCAGTGCTGGCGAAGGAGAAGTTCGCCCGCTCGTGTGAAGCTTGTTGGGATACCGAAGGTTTCGTCACGGCCGCTGAGCATGCCCTCACTACGACGCCCGACAGTGATACCGGATTACGAGAGTCACTCTATCAGACTGTCGTAGGGAACATCGAGCTGCTCAACAAACCAGCCATCGCAACGTTGCTCTCTGAGCATGCCGCCTTCGCACACGGTGTTCTCAGACGCCTAGCGGAGGAGAAAGCAGGCTTGAAGGCGATGGCCAAGACGGCCTCCTGAATGGGTCAGTGGTCGTAAACGACCCTACTCGCAAGGAGGCAGGCAGGCACACATGGCAAACAAGAGGGGAAATTGGTGGAGGAAAGATAGATCCATTCCAGATATCTAATCTACCTCACATTGCGTTCCATATCAAGAGTAACGTACAGTACATCAACTTGTGTCCAATGAGATGGGAGACACATGCTCCATGTAGAAAACCAGACGCCGATACCGAACCCATCCCATTCCATATATCAGTAGACCCTCTTGGGTCATATTAACGATCATATCATGTCACATTTACTGGCTAGCGACGCGCTCCTTAACCTTCTCGAACATAGACTCCATCTCCTCGGCGATGAAGTCCTCGATCTCTTGCTCAAGGTGCTGGAGCTTGCCTCCGGCGCGGTGAGCGGTGCGGCTGGCAGACTCCTTAGCGCTCTCGAAGTCACCCTCGATCTCGGAGAGAGAAGGGATGGTGATGGTGAACTCGGACTCCTCCTCCTTCTCGGCAGCCTTCTTGACAGAGTAGCCACCCTTCTCAACAATCTCGGTGTAGTTGGAAGAGCCACCACCGTTCCAGGCGAGGACGTTCTTGGTGTTGCTTGGGACATCAGAGAGAGCACCGACGGTGGCGACGGAGATGAGGTTCTCCTTGAGCTTCTTGGGGGTGATGTCGGCGACAGCGTAGGCAGAGTCCTTGCTTGGCTGGAGAGACAGCATGTAGGCGAGGAGACCAGCAATGTGGGGAGAGGCCATTGAGGTTCCAGAGATGGTGTTGGTGGCGTGCTCAGAGCCGATCCAGGTGGAGAGGATGTTGAGACCAGGGGCGAAGATGTCGTTGCACTTTCCGTAGTTGGAGAAGTAGGCACGCTCATCGAGGAGAGTGGAGGCACCGACGGTGACGGCCTTCTCAGCAGCAGCTGGGGAGTAGTTGCAGGAGTCGGCGTTGTCGTTACCGGCAGCGACAGCAAAGTGGATACCAGCGTCAACGGCAGCGTTGACAGCGAGGTCGAGGGTGGTGGACTTGCCACCTCCCAAGCTCATGTTGGCGGCGCTTCCCTTGAAGCCCTTCTTCTTGCCGTCCTTAGCGGCCTTGACGGTCTCAGAGTGAGACTTAGCAGCGTACTCAACACCCTTGACGACGTCGGACATGGTGCCGGAGCCGTTGGAGCGGAGGACCTTGACGGCGTAGACGTGCGCCTTCTTAGCGACACCGTACTTCTTACCGGCGACAGTGCCGGAGCAGTGGGTGCCGTGGCCGTTGCCATCCTCGTCGGCATCGCCGTTGGGGATGGTCTTGCCCCACTTAGCACGACCCTCAAAGTCAACGTGCTTGGTGTTTGTGCCGGTGTCGATGACGTAAACGTCAACGCCCTCACCACCGTCGGCGGCGTAAAGGTACTTGTTCCAGGTGCCGAAGCTCAGGGAGTCGCGGTGCGAGATACGGGCGAGACCCCATGGGGAGTTCTTCTCGACTTCAGGTTCGTCGTGGCCGAGGGTGTGGACCTCTGAGTCGCGCTCGATGTAGTCGACCTATCAAGGTGTTAGCGCCAAGTCTTATGCAGGTACAAGTACCTAGATGGCGTCACGTGTGCTGATGCGGAGCCGGAGCTGCCTTGCGGAGATAAGGCCGCCTAGGCAGCGCTCACTCTAGGCCACCAAGGCGCTGACGCCATCTGGGATGATGCAAGCTGGTAACAGCTGGGGATGGAACTTACATCGGGGTGGTTCCTGATGGCCTCGATGGTCTCGTCGTCGAAGTGGCCAGAGTAGCCCTTCATGCCGGCCATCTCGTAAACGTGCTTGAGACCATCGAAGACCTCAGTGGTAACGGGGAACTGCGAGGAGCGCTTTCGCAGCTCCATGCGCTCCTCGTTGTTCTTGGTGTGGATGCTCTGGACCCAGTCGTGGTGCTTGGAGGCATCCTTGACGTGCTTCTTGAAGACGACCATGTAGCTGTTGGGCACCTCCTTGGCAGAGGTCGACGACAGCACTGGGGCGGCGTTCTTGTGAATGGTCTCTACGTTGAAGGTAGGCGACGCGGCGGCCAAAGCCGGTAGCGCGAAGACCAGGCTGTACTTCATGATGGCGGAGCTCGCACAGCGAGAACTAGAAACACAAGGGTAAAGGGGTGCAAGAAGCGTGATAGATGAAGGAAGGGGTGATGGGAGGGAGGAGAGTGTTGTGGAGGAGAGATGGGGATGCAGCTGGGGTAGCTCTGGCGATGGAGCTTCTTATCAGGACCTCGGTGCATGGCCCGGGCGCGCTAGGTGGATGACGCATGACCTATCCGCGCCCGCGCGAGTGAGGCTGGGGTGAGCTAGCGCACGCGCCATGAGTATCAGATGAATGATACACGGTTGGTATCAGGACACCCGAGTGCCCTGGGATGCAGACTGATTGTAGAGGCTGGCTGTGTTGGTGGAGCGTGGCTTCACATATGGGTTACTGGGAGCCAACGTTGGTCTGACATGTACTGAGGTAGTTATCGATATGCCAGCCACACCTGGGCAATGCGTGCTCACGTGAGAGGCAATAGTCAGGAGCGCACCATGCGGCCCGCGTGAGACAGAACGCGTGTTTATCATAACTATGTTGGTAGGCGATATGCACAGCTCTTAGTGCTGGCGCATTGTTTATCAGTACCTTGCTTTGCGGCGACTTGACGTTGCTCGGCGCGTGCAGCGTGGGAGCCTGGCTGAGCTCTGGACTGACAGGGATCAGCTTCGATGACCAGCTTAGCAGCAACCACGACGAGCGCGGAGCCCGCCCGCCGTAATCAGCCCTCATTGTGCGCCCGCCCACCACCAAACGACACGACTAGTATTCCCCGCAAGTCGAGGTCTCATGTGCGGGCTTGGGGCTCGGGAGATATGAAGGTGCTACCCGCGCAGCCATCACCTCCGCCCAAATTCCGCCGCAGCGGTCTCGCCTGAACATGGCGACGACGCGGCCGCACAGGTCCTCCACGGCCGCCTCACGACTGCCGCCGATGAATAACCAGATAGCCGAACTCCGAAGCCTAGCGGATGAATTGATCAGGGCCTCCGAGACCACACCACCGACCTCCGACGTCCTCCACAACCAGAGCAACGCCCTCCGCCGCATGCGCCAGCTGCTGATCGAGTCCAACGACCAAACCCATACCAAAGACGCGTTCCGCCATGTCCGCGGCTTCGAGACCCTCCTCATTACCCTGCGCTCGCTCTCTGGCTTCTACAAACCCGCCGAGCTGCCCACGCCCGACCGCATCGACTTCTTCGAGGTGATCAAGGGAACACTCGATGTCCTGTCAGACGCGCTGAACGAGCATGCCGGTAACAGGCGCTTCTTCGCCAAGCGTGTCGAGCACGGCGGCTGGAGTGCTTTGGAACAAGCCCTGGCCAGCACTGGCATTTTTGGCGGACAGTCGCAGAGCAAGCGTGACGATGCCGGCCAGGAGCAGCTTTTCGGCACCCTGTTCGCCTTTGCCTTGGGCGAGGAGACCATGACACGCATCTTCAGGGATATCGATAAGAAGGTCGAAATCGCGCAACCCAAGCAGGACGAGGATGTAGCGGCCAGCGGCGACTCGCAGCCTACTGAGATCGTAGTCTCTAGCCCGCGGTCCGTGTACAGCGATACCGATCTCGATCTCGACCCACTACGCAGCCAGGTACGGGCTATATTCAGCGGCAATGAGATACTGCAGGATCCAGACATCATTCCAACCATCTTCCACTTCTGGCGGGGTCTTTCTGGTGAAGATGCCCCGGGCACGCGCTCCAAGGCTCTTTCCATATCGGTGCTGCTTGCCATCCTGGAAATCACTTCTATCTCATCTTACAACAAAGCTGCGCTGCATGTCACTGGCGTCTTGAGCAGTGTCCTACCCCTGCTCTTTGAGAACAAGTGCGCTCCTACAGAAGCTAGCCTCTTGCAAGAGCTGGCCGACGACCTTATTCAGTACGGCATCAACAAGCTGGACGATGCATACTACCTCTTCCGCAAAGCAGCGTCTTCTGAATCAGCTGCTGAGTTTCTCTTGCGTGGTATGCGCTCATCCCGCGACCCGCCCTTCATACAATTCGATCTGTCTTTGCATGGCTTCAGCGCTGTTGAACTTCCGGACATTGGCCGTCCATTCCCACCCATGTCCCCAGGAGGCGGATATACATTTGCTGCTTGGGTAAGGGTCGACAGGTTCGACGCCGACTGCCATACCACTCTCTTCGGCGCATACGACGATACACAAACGTGTTTCCTCATGGCATACCTGGAAAGAGATACGCGTTGCTTTATCCTGCAGACTTACATGGGTCATTCTACTGGTGTCATACCCAGTGTCAGATTCAAGAAAGCTCCTCGTTTCGAAGCAGGCCGCTGGTACCACATCGCTGTGGTTCATCGGAGAGCCAAGACTATCGGTATCGGCGCTGCTAAGGCATCTCTTTTCGTCGATGGTGAGTTCACCGAGACTATGAAAGCCCACTACCCTTCGCATCCTCCGTTACTGGATAGCAGCCAGGATAGCTTTGCCTCCATGTCTTCTAGCGTGTCCAAACACCACATACTCGCGTTCTTGGGAACACCACGGAACTTGGCGCCTCGGCTGGGTAGAAACGTCATTGCCTCCAAGCTCTCAGTCGCCTCCTTCCATCTATTCTCTGAACCGCTGTCAGATGAGCTGATCGCTGTATATCATAAACTTGGTCCGCGTTATTGTGGAAACTTCCAAGATAGGCTCGGGTCGTTTCAGACCTACCGTACCTCTGCTGAGCTTCATGTTCACAACGAGATATTACATCCTGGGAGAGAGGAACGATCCGACATCGTAGCAGCTATTCGGGCCAATGCAAGCCATCTCATGCCTGAATCGAAGATAATACTGAGCTTCTCTCCCAGTTCCGTAATGGACGACGATGACAGAAATGCCATCGATGAATCTCAACTAATCCGATCACTATCACGCGAATCAGCTAAAACTCTGCATAAGTATACCAGACTTCATAGTACTCCGATCATCATCAATGCTGCCGTACCTTCGGTCAATGATGCACTGTCTCAGCCACGAGGATTTGGACGTCTGTCTGGTGACCCTGTCGTTGTCGTTCCACAATCACTCGACGATGCCATTTGGCGCATTGGTGGGTGTGTGGCTGTCGGCTTGAAGCTGGTGCAATCTGCCCAGACTTTAGACAGCATGCTTCGCTCTGTCAACATTCTGCTTGAAGCTGTTGGGGGCAATTGGCGCAATTGTGAGGCCATGGAGCAGCGCAACGGGTTTGCTGTCTTGGCTGAGGTCCTGCGCCAGAAGATTGGATTCGCCATGGGGGGATTGGTGCCGCGCAACCCCTCCTCATTAGATGTGACACCAGAAGACTGCGAAGACTTTGTTATGCAGCTCTTGCGAATCATCCTCCGATTCGTTGGATACGATGAGAACGAGCCAACCGAGTCACTCATCATCAACCCACTTGCGTATAGAGTACTTCTGGTTGATCTGGAAATCTGGCGTAGAGCTACCTCGCTGGAAACGCAGAAGCTGTATTACTTGCAATTTGCGCACTTTGCAAAGGGCAGCAAGCACCATCACTACAACGCTAAGCGATTCCATAGGATACGTAAGTATGCCGACATGGCGAGTCAACTTTAGCTGACCATTACAGGTGTTGTCAAGCGTCTCACAGATGCTCTCAAAGGTGAAAACTTCACTCCATCAACGTTCAAGCTGTTTCTCGCCGCCTTCAAAGCGCTACTTATCATCAACTTCAACGGGGAAAATGCGAGATCGCTATCTCTTTTCGTCACATATGCGCTGCACGACAGCCGCGCATCATATGCGAAACGAGCACTGCGACCGAAAGCGAGCATTGCTCGTCTTCGCAAAGGTACACCACCAACATTGACACCAGAGTCTACACCACGCTCGAACAGCCCGGCACAAAGCGGCGGCAGTTCGCCACCACTATCCCTACCCGATTTGGGCATCGCCATCCTCACTCTTCTGGCGGAACTTCTCTGCGATCCTCAGAATCCGCACGAAATCGTTCGTTTTGCGAAAAATGTCACTGGAAAGTGGCTGCTCTATCTCCTTGCCGAACCTGAACAGCGAGTCGTTGTTCTTGGGGCAAAGATCTTAGCTCGACTGTTAGTGATCAATGGTTCGCACTACGTCAAGAAGTTTGGGGACAAGACAGGAGGCTTCATCTTGATGAAGAACAGGCTGCGCCACTGGTGGAATACACCAGGCATCTGGACTATCTGCTTCGCGATCCTTTTTGGTCGCGATGTCGCAACCATTGACTTCGAGCGCGACTTTGACGTCTTCAATCTGGTCGACATTTTTATCGCGCATTCACCCCAGTCTCAGCTCAGAATTTGGTACCCTGAAATATTCCCAGTAATCACCGCGATGTTGGAGACTGGCCTGCGAGCGATAGTTCGCGACCGAGACCTCGCCCGAGCTGATGATAGCACACCAAAGCAAGAGACTGGCCAAGGCACAGTCACTCGAGGGCGTCGTAGAACAATGTCGCTAAATGCCAAGCAGCCAACAGTTGGTGAGTTAAGTTCGGCCACTATGTAACAACCATGCTAATGATTCTAGATACTCGGGCTCCTCAGACAGATCGACTGAATGACTTTGCCGTTGTTCTGAACTCTGCTATCCAGTTTCTGTCTGAGCTACATTCACGATCGGAAGGGTTTCGCGACTACACTCACTCTTCCAATTATGTCCAAGAACTGCTCTTCGTCCTCTATCCAGTCATTGTCACATCTGATAGTGTTAGCGCTGAGACGGAATTACTTTCAAGAGGGTCCGCACTGACCTTCGAGGGCCAAGACGTTGTGATCCGACCACTTTCCCGAGCTAACGGGCATGAAGCGCCTGTGGTTCGCACGACCAACGTTGACGTATCACCTTCGCCTGCGTCTCGACGCGTGTTACCTTTCCGCAGAGCGTCATCATTTGTGCTCGTCTCTGCGGATAAGAAGAAGGCCGCTCAGCAACCTTCTCTCAACCCAATACTATCACCAAAGTACGCTGCTCCCTTGGCATTAAAGGTTGGTAGCTCCGTGGTGGAAGCGACTTTGGAAGTTGTTCTCGACGTGTTCAAGGATCAGATATTCACACGCAAAGAGTTTCCTGGCTTAGGTCTCTTCCTCAAGACGCCTCCCGGCTTTCAAGAACATCAAGCATACTTCGAGTCATACATTCTTCGGCAAACGCTTTCGTCCGTCAAGAACGCGCTCCAGTTTGATCAGCAATTATTGCACGAACCGCGCGTTCTCCTCAATCTGCAACGCTTTGTGATCCACGTGTCCGAAGCAGTCTTCGAGGGATGGTTTCTTGAAGGCGCAGAGTCCTTGCTCGACTTCGCTGGCTTCCTCCTTGAGTATCTCGAACGTCCGGATATTGCGACTATCAAGTCCGTCAGACTGTGCACGCAGCCTATCTCATCAATTCGTAACACCTTCTTGAGAGTTGCTCTGCTTCGTTTGGCGGAGTCTGATGAGTCAGAAAGTGGTGCAACTACCACGGCAGTTATCGAGAAGATGATGTATTGGCAGCCTATCATTCTTTCTTCTGTCAACAACGAAACATTTTCGTTGAAGATGATCTGCTATCTTCTCTACACACAGCTGTCGTCTGAACACACGGACGTGCGTCTTGCGGCGGCGAACTTCTGGAGGTCGCTCATGGTGCAAAAACCTCACGAAACATCTATGATCTTGGCCGATGCCATCCATGGCGACACGAAAGATCTCTACGATGGCTTTCAGAAGCTTGTCGAACTTGATAATGAAACATTCCTAGAGTGGCTCGATAAGAACAAGACCGAGATGGATAAATTCTTCTATGGCTCAATGACTAAATCATGGGAAGACTTTGCGCAAAGCCAAAACAAGAAGACCGAAGAGACTTCCCAGAAGCGAATCGCCAAGCGCAAGGAGAAGCTGAAGCAGTGGCAATCTGATGAGCTTGCCGCGGACAATGTCTGGAATCACCATGAAAACTCCACAAACCACTGGAGATCCAACATACACGCTTCTGAACGCATCAAGCACCAGCGCGTCCTTCAAGACCAGCAGGATAATGCTACTTACATGGCAACAGTTTTGGCCAAGCTTGATCACCAACTGAAAGGCCCATGTGGTCTGTTCGAAGACAGTCCACCTGCCAGATGGCGGCTCGACGAAACCGAGGGCCGCGATCGAAAGCGTCTACGCATCGTTGTCGACAACACTAGCAGAGAGCAGTCGTATCAACCCAAACGCAAAGACACAGATCCACGAGAGCGACCCAGGTTGGATACCACTGTGCCAGCAATTTCGGCGAAGGAAGCTGTTGGTGCCACACCTGTCAAGGCGCGATCGACTAGGTCTGCCTCTTCCGTGAGTGCATCGGGTGATCAAACGGAAGAACCAGAATCTGCTAGCGACGACGACTTTGAGATGGTCGAAGCTATGTATGAAGATGAGGATGGCTTCGAAGACAAGAACCGCAAGGTAATGCGGAGCCTTAACCGCGGCGATCAGGTGCAATACGTTTGCAACATCTCTCGGGTGGTCGGACTAGAAGCAATAGAGGGCCTGCTCATCGTAGGAAAAGATTGTCTCTACTTGCTGGACGACTTCTTCCAAAGGTCGGACGGCGAGATCGTACGCGTGTGGCAGGCGCCGCCCGATGAGCGCGACCCCTACGTTCAAGTCATAGCTGGAAAAGAAGCTGTCACTACCCGTCGCCCACCACCCAGGAGCCAAGAAGATGCAGTGAGAAATTGGAAGTGGACTGAGGTTATCAGTATTTCCAAGCGGCGCTTCCTTCACCGCGATGTTGGAATCGAAGTCTTCTTTGATGATGGCCGTAGCTACCTTCTCACAGCTGTCTCTGCCCAGGCTCGAAATGACATCCACTCTCGGGTCCTACAACGAGCTTCGCATGTCGCGAATCCGGACAAGCATGCCAACTCTGAGATATCCTGGCGCCTTGATTCCCTGCGCAATCCGGAAGAAGCACCACAGACGTTTGGATCGCGCTTCGCATCAGCATTTGGTTCTGCTTCCGCTCATCCGGCGACCAAGAAATGGCTGAAAGGAGAGATGTCCAACTTCCATTACCTGATGTTCGTCAATACACTCGCTGGAAGGACGTTCAACGATCTGACCCAGTACCCGGTCTTCCCGTGGGTGTTGTCTAACTACCACAGCGAAGAATTGGATTTGAGCGACCCGAGCAACTTTCGAGACCTCCGCAAACCTATTGGTATTCAGGATCCTAAGCAAGAGCACCTCATCAGAGAGAGATTTAGCTCGTTTGCAGAGATGGGAGACGCTAGTCACGCCTTCCACTACGGAACTCATTATTCGTCCGCCATGACCGTCGCGTCGTATCTGATGCGACTTCAACCCTTCAGCGCGGCCTTCTTCCTCATTCAGGGTGGCACATGGGATCACGCTGACCGAATGTTCTACTCGATCCAAAATGTCTGGGACTCGGTGTCCGCGAAGAATATGGCCGACGTACGCGAGCTTACCCCAGAGTTCTACTTTCTCCCTGACTTCTTGACCAACGTTAATGGGTACAACTTCGGTTTGCGATCCGATGGCTCGAAGATAGATAACGTCCAATTACCTCCGTGGGCCAAGGGCGATCCAGCCATCTTCATAGCCAAACAGCGTGAGGCTTTGGAAAGTCCCTACGTCAGCCAGAACCTGCATCATTGGATCGACCTCATCTTCGGTTACAAGCAGCGAGGCGAAGCGGCAATCGAGGCAGCAAATGTATTCCACTACATGACATACCAGGGTGCAATCGATCTCGATTCGATTACTGACGAGAAGGAGCGCGCACAGAAGATTAGTGTTATCAACAATTTTGGACAGACGCCTCCACAGGTTTTCCAGCGACCGCACCCACAGAAAGAAAACGTCACGAAACCCACCAAGCTCGACACGTCTGCGGAGAGCTTACATCGGGTTCCCGGCACGCTATTGGAGTCTAACGATCGCATCTCATCTCTCAACTACATCAGCAAGAGCGACAAGCTCCTTTGCTCAGCACCATTTCGGCATAACATACCTCCGCATCACGATCGTTACATGGAGTGGGGTTTCACGGACGGCAGCGTGCGCTTCTATGATTCACATTCCAAGAAGCTCATCGGGCTGTTCGAGCATTTACACTCTGGCCAGCTGACAACTTCCCTCTTCGTTGACGGTAGAACCCTCATCACTGCAGGAACAGATTGTACACTCGCGATTTGGAACATGAGCAAAGCTGAAAGAGGCCACATCGACCTGCAGAACGCCACAACGCTATTCGGCCACAAGTCATCCGTCATCACACTCGCCGCAAGCCGTGCCTTCTCTGCATTCCTATCCGCATCTCTCGACGGACGTGTTTTCCTCTGGGACTTGAACCGAAATGAGTTCGTTCGCGAGCTCGATCTTGGTCCACGGCAGAAGCGCAACCCAGTACCAATCCAAGCGGCCAGGATCAACAGTGTCACAGGACACATTGTACTCGCTTGCGGAAGCCGACTCATCGTCACAACACTCAACGGCGCAGTGCTGCTTGACGAGGATATCTGCGACAGTGAAGACGACGCAGATAGCATCACGGCTGTCGCTGTGTATGAGGGTGTGGGCAATGAGTGGTGTGAGCGCGAGCTCATCTTCACTGGACATCGTAGGGGTGTCGTCAAAATCTTCCATCTAACGCCAACACCCCCGACCATCACCACTCCAACCTCAGTACCCAGCAAATGGTCTGCGAACCTCATCAATGTGCTCAATCACAGTGATCCAACGTCTCCCTCGTCTGCGGCACCCATCACGTGTATATTGCCGATGCCTCACCATGTCTATACCGGCGATGAGGAGGGCAGAGTGGTAAGTCAAGAACCTTTTCATCCTTCGTACGCACATTCCGCTAACGTCTCTCTGCAGTACGAATGGGATTGCGTGCACCGACATCATTGATCCTCAATAAGCAAACTCACGAACATGTGAGTAAGTGGCTTTTGGTATAGACATGGCACGGTGTTTTGGATGCTTTTCGCATTGGCGTAAATAGCTTGATCTGTGGCATTGAAAGGTGTATTGCGGATACTGAATAGACAAAGTTTTCGATACATCCTCTTACCAGTGTCGATGCAACGCAGTCTCGTTCCATCCAACACACCATCTTGAGTCTAGCGGAACCATTTACGGCTTTCGGATAAAATCTCCGTTCGCTAGCCTGATGATTGATCAAATGATGCAGGTGCAGAGGCAGTACGCGTGTTGCGTTCGCTGGCGTGTCGTTTTGGTCTTGTGATCGTGCTTACCTGGCGTTTGCTTGGCGCGTTGCCTGTTTGGCTAGGGGAATCCGTGTACTTGCATTGCTGGCGACCTGATCTCCCGTGCATTACATTTCTGACTAAATAAACCTACGTGGCTGGCGAGATCATGATGTTGAACGCCTAGTATTTTGGGGTATCGAATCTAGTACCATGTTGTTGGTGCATCTGTTGCTAGACAGTCGCCATATCCGGTGTGCCTTATCAGTGATTGGCAGGGACTTCGATTCTAAAAGCGCAGGGATTATTCAGCACACGGGTGCTTGTGATGACGTATCTGTGCATGTTCATGGAAAAGCCATTATCCCGTCTTGACATACGTTGGTGCGTGTATGTTGGGTGTGAAGGGTTCAATGTTGAGGGCTCGTTGCAATGACGCCAAGTCATGCCAAGTCCTGGAGTATCACACTCTAGTTGAGCCGCAAACACTATAAGGGTCTCGTGCCCCTTCTAGATCACTGGAAATAAGCCAAATATCGTCTGCTTTGAGAGTTGGCCTTCCTTAATTGCGGGGTTCAGAGAAAGGGTACACATGAGCTAGGCCCGCAAACAGCTAGCTCGTGGGGGAATGCGATCCGCACCTGCCCGAACACAGCATGACCCCACTATTAGGCCGCGTGCTTTGAGCCAATCCCAACGGATTAGCACGTCATTTTTCGCCTTAAGTCTGGGTCGTCGTCGCGCCGCCGTCGCTCTTTCGCAACTCCAGAACGACGCGACATCCCGAGCGACAAACCGAACGATACATGGAGTCGCCGGAAACGCCCGCCGTCCCAGAGACTGCTGCTAAGAAGCGCAGAAGACCAGTCAACGGTACGCGACATGGCCTCTTTATATGGCGATAGGTGTACTAACAGAGTTTCGACAGCCTGCGCTACTTGCCGTGCGAGAAAGGTAGGATCTCATGGTCTCTTGTATATCATTCCTCTCTTTAGATACCCATACCAAGGCAATGGGTATCCGGCGAGCGACCATCAGGTTGTCGTGATGGTCGTAGTTCTGGCGTCGGGGCCTAGGATATCCGGAAAACCATAAATCAGGGCCCAACGTAGCTGACAACCATCTAGGTCAAGTGCGATGAACGCCCAAACGGCTGCCTGAACTGCGAAAGGCTACAGCTGGACTGTGTGCAGAATGGCGGTGTTTCCACTGCTGCGAAGAGACCAAGCACGGCGTACGAGCCTGTTGTAGGCATCAAGCGTAAACGTACATTTCGATCCTGCATTCCCTGTCGAGACTCCAAAGTCAAATGCTCCGGCGAACGACCGAACTGCATAAGATGCCAGCAGCGCAGAACCTCATGTGTATACGATGCTGAGCAGGTGGAGCCAGCCTGGGTACAGAGCATTGCGACTCCTGCCTCAGACACGCACGCCGATTCCGTGATGATACCGCCACACACTCCCCGGGATTCTCGAGAGCCTTCTAGGATACTCGGCTCACTGTCGAATAGCGAGCCTGCTGTAGCGGGGTGTCCGCCGGGCCTACTATGGTATGCCTTACGATCTTACTGGCGTGCATCCAACTTACGAATCCGCACAGGTTGTTTTCCCAGCAGCTGCCACCCAGAATCAAACTTCATGCGTTGTTAGATGCTTACTTCAACAACGTCCACCCCATCCGCGTGTTCGCGTTCGAGCACAAGCCCTCGTTCATTCGAATGCTAGACGAAGGACAGCTCGTGGATGCCTCCGATCAAGCCCTCTTGCACATAATGTGTGCATTGGGTGCTCGGTTTTACGCTCTCGACTACAGTGAGTCGTTCTCGCCCTTGACGAAAGATCTGATCCAGTCAGCCGGAAGCCAGTGGGCTAAAGTCGCGGAAGAGATGTTCTTCGCTGATTACAGCACCATCTCAATTACCAAACTCAAGGTCTTGGTCTTGCTTCACGACCAGGAAGCTCGCAATGGCAACTATGCTGGGTCTTTTCTTCTTACCGGCCTTGTCATACGTATGGCGCATGCCTTACAGCTCAACAATGAAGTGTCACCAGATGTGCTTTGTAAGGAATTAGGAGGAAGTCCAAACGAGGTTTCTGTGCGAGAGTCGCGTAGAAGACTCATGTGGGCGTGCTATATGATTGATGTCTGGGCTGGTAGTGGCGTCGACCACCTCACTATACTCAATGAAAGAGACCTCAAGATTCAGCTTCCGTGCAACGAGCGTCAGTTCTCACTACAGATCCCGTGTATTACGGAGCGGCTCGAGAGGGGCACACTATTGGAACTCATGTCTCCAGAGGACATTCCAGAGAAGCCGGCGGATAACCTGGGCATGGCCGCGTACTATGTGCGCATTGTCAGTATCTGGCGACGTGTTCTTCGGTGAGTGTGGCTAGATTCAGCTCGCGAGTCTTGATTGCTGACTTGGCTTAGGTTTGTGAAGCACATGGATGAAGAACAACCGCCGTGGCTTCCAGAGTCAGGATTCGCCGTCCTCATTGAGGACATACAGTCGTGGAAACAAAGCCTGCCATCCTGGCTAGATTTCTCCGCGGACAACATCTACATTCGGCGCGAGACACATCAGCTAGGTGCCCTCCTCCTCATCCACTGCATGTACCATCACGTTATGTGCGACGTACATAGGATCGCTCTCCCTGATCTGTTCAAAAACCAGGAGCCGTTCGTCTTCCCTACTGATCGACAAGCGTTTGTAAGTCATCTGCAAGACGTCTGCTTTGAGCATGCGCAGCGTATGTCGGTCCTAGTCTCACACATACTCCAACACGGGGTCAAACACTTTGCGGACTCCATACTGCCTTCATTCGTTTACAACAGTAGTCGCATCATGCTCTACTATATCGCTCGGATTCTGGACGTATCAAAGCCCGACGCAGGAACTGTGATTGGTCGTACAGTCGAGTTAGTGCAGTACAACAACCAGGCGTTACGGGAGATGGCGTTCATGTACCCGCTTGCTGAATCGTTATGTATCACCTCCGAGCGCTGGTTGGAGACTGTACGCGACAGTCTGGCTCGTGGTCACTCTGCTGACTACATTGCGCCTCAGGATCCATCAGAGAATGAAGCGCGGCGCATTGTCGGCGCGCCTGCACCGATGGCTGGCACTCCTAGACAGCGAAATGCGGCCATCTCAGTTATTCCTCCTGTCGAGGAGATACTGTCAGCAACTTCACCCTCGACTCTTCGCACGGCTACTACTCGCTATCCTTTCTCAGCGCCTACCACTGGTCACGGTTCTTCTACTGTAACATCAGGCCAGGCCATGACGACACCATCTGAGAATGCAGTAGGGACCATGTACTCTTCTCCCAGCGCGCCAACTGCTTTCGAGCAGCCCATGTTCAACCTGGACGACCTCCAAAATTTCTTCGGATGGGAAGCAAGTGATGACGAGAATGCACAGTCTACTGGGTTCGAGGGCTTTGGTCCGCTAGGCTGGGCAAATAATTTCTCCATCATGTAAGTGAGTATTGTATTGTGAAAGTTACCTGCTGGGCGTTTGGGCACGGTCTTTCTAGGGTATACCTCTCTTCCGTTAAAACCGACGCGGTAGGTTCTCGGCCATCTTGGTTCATTACTAGAATGTTTCCTCTTTAGGAGCAATATCGACTTTCTAAAATGCACCTTGATCATACTGTATCTGGCGATAATGGGTAGCTAATCCAGTAACATCGTGATTCGAGCGGTAAGGTGCCGCTTGTCCGCGCAGCATGATCCAACAATGATGCAACGAACGAACACCAACATACATAGTAACCGCCAAGCTCAGAAGCCGGGTATGTGGTACTTTGCCGCCCTACCAAGACTCTTGGTAAAGGCTATCATATGTACGAGACTCAGCCAGACCGGCTCGCACCACCACAGCACGCACCTCAACATGACCGACAACGCCTCTTTCACCGGCGCATCCAGCGCAAAACAAGCTGCCCTCAATAGCTTCGTACAATTAACCTGGCGCTATTGGCGCTATCTCTACATACCCGGGACCTTCCTCTGCATGCTTGGTTTCCTCAGTCTCGCGTATGCGGTGCATCTGGGTCGAGCGCGCCCGCACGAACGCTGCAAAACCCAGAGGGTAACTTCGTTACTATTCTACGTACTAGGACATCAGCTATCACTCTACGGTATCCTGGTCTGTACGATATGGTATGCGCTCAAGGACGAGCGCCCTGGATCGGGAATCGTCCGCCCTGATGCCCACAAAAATGCTGCGGGATCTTTGAAGGGTTACGATCTCGCATTGGATGATGGCTCCGGATCTTTCGAGGAAGTGCACGCAGTCCCATCAAACAATGCTCGCGCTATCCCGCTAGTTAGGTCTGCTATCACTGTCGCAGCTTCGGCTTTGGGCGTCGTCGCCGTGGTGACCCGATATAACTGTTTAGACAGCGAGTGCCCATTTCAACAGAAATGCTACGTAGTGAGCATTGTATGCATGACAATCGCTTTTTCAAGGTATTTTCGGGGTTTTATCGAGTACGTTCGCAAGATTCGGACATACACGAGGAAGAACGCGGACTGGACCGGAGGATGAATCCGAGCTACGGGTGGGTTGAATAGGGCACCCGAAAGAACGTCGATGGGAGAGTGTTGTGGTGCATCTAGTACTTTATTCATTGGAACTTCATAACTGTTACTTGCCCTGCAAGTCCATATGCCACTCTTCACGTAACGAGTGCTCAGCTACCGAGAAGATGTCCAGCCATGCTTCGCTTCCTGTAGCCATGCCACGTCCGTATACATGTTTGTCATGTATACTATCCTGAGCGACGTTCGTTTGGGTCCAATACGTGAAGGCGGTCTGTCCATCTGGCGATATGGCTTCTATCATGAGGACTTTGTTCTGCTCTTGCAAGACTGGGAACTCTGCTTGGAACCAAAGGCCTCCCTTGTTGACATAGCCTGGAGTATCTGCGCCTGGTCCAATACTGGCGTCCATGACTGTCGCAAATACTTTGCATAGCGACGCGAAGGCTTTGGACATGTTGGTGTAATACTGTGTCCGCCAGGTTTCGTTGTTCATGATACAGCGTAGTGGATTGGTATTTCGGGCTTCGCTGTTGTAGTACTTTTTTGGCCAGACATCCTGTGCTTGTTTAGCAGAAGCCAGAGACTACGCAGCGAATATGCAAATACCCAGATCGTTGTCATAGGAGACTCCCCATTTGGTCTCGTTTTCGCGTAACGGCGCGCCGTCTCGCTCAACCCGCGCGTGTAGAATAGACAGAGGTTAGGTTCTGGTCGCAATATCGCTTCCGCTTGGAATAACTCGATGGTGTATTTGTCGACGGGATCCCAGGTCGCCTCTGAGCTGTGGAGCTGCGTGCATTCATCGTCCCTAAGCTCTAGCGGAGCAGCTTCGGCGATGAGGAAGAGTTGGTAGAGTGTTACGACAAAGGAAAAGAGCTTCATGACGATGTTGATGTGTGACAGATCGTGGGTGAGGGTTCCCATGCAGCAGGGTGGAGCTGCATCTAACGTAGGCGTAAGCGGCCCCCAAACGCCTATCTATGGACGAGGCTGAGCGTCAGGCGTGCATGCTCGGCGCCTGCGCCCTGGCGTCAAGTTTGCGCATCTTGTCAGCTTGAATACCAAGGATACGTTCGCAGCTCACACGATCAATCCCACCTCTTTAGTGATCTGGTATGCCTCCGATGCACGTTGTTTAGTAGCACCTAGATAGTCAAGGCTCACTCGGATCAATCGTGGACCGCGCAATACCCAACCAGCGATTTCGCCAAAAACAACATCTCAACGGTGTGCCATGCACATATCACCGTGCATCGCGACCTGATAGCAAATTGAAACACTTTGGCTACCGAAATGATAAATGGTGTGTGGTGGGTGGAAGACAAGTCTTCCGAGGGAGCAAAAAACGCAAAAAGTAAACTAAATATCTAAGCAAAACGTCTTATTTAATATAGGTTATTTAGCTACTAGTCTAACTAGTAATATTAAATTAAACTAAGTTCTACTATTCTAATACTAGCTGTCTACTTATTCTTTTAGTAATAAACTAATCTTAACTAAACTCTAGCTTATAGCTTAATATACTACTTTATAGTAGAAATAAAAAGAGCTAAAAAATTAATATATACTATCTCTACTTATATAAGCGCTAAATACTTTTATATTAATTCTTTAATTACTTAGATCTTACTTTATATTATCTATATTTTTAAGTAAGTATTACTTATAAACATTAGTATAATATACTACTTATAACTTACTTTATATACTAGTATACTTAAAAAAGTACTACTAAACTACTATAAGTATAGCTATTTTAAAGAATATGTATAAGAAATTAGCTATTAAATACTAAAGATTTAAGTAGCTTTATATAGTAGATTAAACTTATAATTTCTACCTAATTAGGTCTAGTACTAATTAAGTAAGAAATATTAAATATTTACTTACTTTTATATATAGACTTATACATAGAATCTTACTTATTTAATCTACTTATATTATATCTCTATACTATTTTATATTACTCTATATCTAAGATATAAATACTTATCTTCTCTTTACTACTATAACTTTATAACTTTATAAAACTATAAGTAGTTATAACTTTACTCTAACTTATAAAGCTTATTAAATAAGTAAGTCTATAGTATTACTAATACTATTCTATAATTAGAAGTAAGCCTAACACTTAAGTAATAATTAGTAATACTACTTATAATCTAGAATATAAGAATATAGAAGTAGAGTAACTAATAAGTACTACTAGAAGCTCTTTATTAGAGTACTTAGTAAAGTAACTATTAAGATAAATAATATACTTTATTACTAAAGTTATAATATAATAAATAAAGAATTAGCTTACTTTAATTAGAGTAAGTAGTTATAGTAAATCTATATATTATATATTAAGTACTAAGACGTGTAATAACTATAAATAATTAAGTAAATATAGTTAAGTAGACTATAGTCTATAAGTAATCTAATACTTTTATTTCTACTACTAATACTATATTATTATTAAAGATATTATAAGTACTATAGCTATTATACTTACGTAATTATAATACCTAGAATACTTAAGATACTTAGAATACTATAACCTAGGCTCTAGTACTACGTAAGATCTAGTAATCTAACTACTACTAAAGTAGCTTTTTAGACTTATATTCTCTATCTTTTATTTTAGAAAAGGTAACTAGTACTAAGACTAAAGTACTAGAAGAGCTTATAACTTATAATATCTAATATATTAAACTTACTATCTTAGATAACTATATTAAGATTATTACTAGTAATAACTTAGAGATTATCTATATTTCTCTAGAGTTAAAATAATAGTTAGAGCTTTAGACGCTCTATTTCTATACTAAAGATAAATACTTTACTACTTATACTATTATAATAGGCTAAGACTTTAAAAAAAGTATTAACTTTATAATAGTTAATAAATTATACTTTTATATTACTATTAGTAATAAAGCTTAACTTAGTTCTACTATTACTAAATTTTTATAGTAGTTTTACGCTACGCTTATTTATATTATAACTACTATTAAACTTCTTACTAAAGAATATAATACGCTCTTAAAGTAAGTATAACTTCTACTATCTACTATTTTATATTAGCTATATAATAAAAAGATAAATTATATTTATAATTTTAAAGCTTAAATTAAGAAGCTAAAGAGTAAGAACTCTTTATTAGATAACCTAAATAAGATTAATAAGTACCTAGCTTATCTTATACTATAGACTAAGCTCTAAGAACTTTACACTACTAGTAAGACCTACTATAACTCTATTAGTAAACTTAAAAATACCTAGAATATTAATAAAAATAAGATTAAGAAGCTAAAGAATAAGCTTAAGTATAAGAAGAGTAAAGCTAACTACTTCTATTATAATAGGCTTAGGCTTTACCTAAGCTTTAGCTTAGTATATAGAGTAAAGCTTACTATAAGCTTTCTTTTTAAGAAATATAATATCTTTACTAATACTTATTATAGCTACACTTTAAGGCTAGTTTATAATATTTATATTTCTTCTTTTTATACGCTATATCTAAGTATTATAATAGTAAAACTTAGTATATAGAATACCTAAGAGTTTTTAGAAGTCTCTTTTCTTATATTACTTTATTAGCTCTTTAAGTAGATAGTAGCTATCTATAAAATATAAATCTAGAACTATATTATAATAGTAATATTACGCTTCTAGAATAAGAAACTATGTAACTTTATTACTTTAATACGCTTTACGCCTAGCTTTATAATATTACTACTTATTACTATAACTATAACTTTATTAGTACTTATACTATTCTTCTTAGTAGCTATAGTGCTACTATCTCTAAATTCTTCTACTACTATAGTAGCCTCTACTTTCTACTATAAGATCTTACCTCTAGAAAAGCTATTTACTAGTAATAAAATATACTTTTATTTATAGCGTATTATAATAAAATATAGATTAGATATAGACTAGAAGTTTATTAAGAATATAAAGGCCTAGTTTATTTATATTTAGTAGTCTTTCTTAATTATAGTATAGCGTAAAGTTACTCTATTTTATAAACTTAGTAAATAAAACTATTAAAACTTTATTACCTTTCTAGAGTATCTTAAGTTCTATTATAGTAACTAGTACTTTTAGAAACGCGTTTAAGTATAGTTAAATTACTTATAATAAAATAAAAAGTAAAGCTTTACTAGCTTTTTTATTTACTTTAGCTAGCTTTTTATATAAGTAGATAGGCTTAGCTAAAGTAGTAACTAGAAGCTTACTAGGCTACGCTAGGCGCTTAATAAGTATATATAGATAGTTACTCTTAACTAAAGCGTTTAGTATTTAGATTTTAATAGCGCTATCTAGAAGTATAAAGCTATTATAGTAAATATTAAGACTACTAAGGTAAAGAGTTTATATTATAACTTTACGCTCTTAGCGCCTCTAGCTTATAACTATAATAGTAATATTTAAATAGTAAATATAAGTACTATAAAGACTTTTAGTACCTCTATAAAGCGTAGCACAAGTAGCACCTATACTAACTAGATTCTCTAGAATATTTTTAACGCTAGACGCGCTTTAGAAGCCTATACTTACTATAGTAAGTAGAAGTATCTTTACTAAAGCTATACTAACGCAACTATACTATAAGTAGTAGAGATTAGATATACTATAATAGAAGAAAGATATAGTATTTTAGAAAACTAGTAGCCTCTAGTTTAAGTCTAAACTAAAGATAAGTAAGCGCTAACTTAGTAGAAAAGTCTATAGATAACTTTCTTACTAATAATATTTATAAAATTTAGTAGTCTATAGATAAGAGTCTATTTCTTATTTTACTACTACTAGATAGCGTTAAAGTAGTATAAGCTTTAGTAGACTTAGAGTATAAGTACTATAGCGCTATTAGTAAGATAGTAGCCTTATAGCTATAGGCTAATTATATTATAATTTCTTCTTAGACTCTTTACTAAGCTATAGAGTTCTTAGAAAGAACTAATATTTCTAGACTTATAGCTATAACGTATAATCTAGATAGTTAGATATTATAGCTAGTAGCCTATATTATTCTAGAACTTATTTATAATATTATTTTAGAAAAACTATAGATATACTATAAAGATATTATTTTTAATATACTCTAGAGTAAACTTTACGTTAGAGTAGTAGAAGGTATAATTATAAAGAAAACTACTACGCGCTTATCTCTTCTAGAGCTTAGGTCTATAGTAGTATCTATAGTATCTATATTTATATAAAATATAAAAAGTAATAAAGATATAGCGTAGATATTATAGGTAATAAACTTTTATAAACTTACTTTTACTATTAATACACTATACTCTATTATACTTATCTTTACGCTATTTAAGAAGTCTATTATAATAAAGCTTTCTAGTAAGCTAGTAGACTTTTAGAACCTTTTTAATAAATCTAAAGCCTTAGAGTTACTTTCTTATAAAGGCGCTATAAACTATTATATTAGGTTAGCTAGATAGCCTAATAGAAGCTTACCTACGCTCTTTTAGAGCTCTCTTTACTTTATATTATATAATTAACTATTAGAGCTATAGTAGTAGCTTATAAAGCTTATAGATAAGAGCTAGATCTATACTAGCTTTTCTACTATAAGTGTATCTATACTTCTAGTTAAGAAGGTATTAGGTAGATAGCGCCTTTACGTAGATTACTACTTATTAAATAAGATTACTTAGTCTAACTACTACTTACTTCTACTAATTAAGAAAACTTTATATATAATATTATAAGCATAGTAGTTTATAAAAGTTAATATATAGGCTACGTTCTATAAGCTTTATATAGCTAAAGAGAATAAGTACCTAATAGTGTTTTATATCTATTTTAGTCTCTTTAAGTAGCTTATCTATCTATTTAGACTAACTAGCGCCTTTACTATCTTTTAATAATATATTAATAGTATACTCTTTAAAACTCTAGAGTAATACTCTACTATATATTTAAATAACGTACTAATATTTATAAGTAGATTATATACTAATTATATAGTAAAGATATACTAAGTACTTTTACTACTTTAAGCTACTAGTCTAAATTTAGATCTAGAGAAGAGCGTGTTTATAATAAAGAAAGTATACTATCTTAGCTATATAGTTTAGGTAGAGAAAGTAATCTATCTAGACTCTAATAAACTAAAAGTAGTTTAGAATTAGAAGTCTCTACGCACTATAATAAGCGTTTAGAGTTTTCTAGAGTTTATAAACTTTTACTAGAACTTTATTAAAAGATTTTTTAAAGTAGTAGTATTTTTATATTATCTTACTAGTTAAAATATTCTATTTAAGTAGAGTTCTACTAAGTATAAGGCGTTTAAGCGCTTTAAGATATACTTTATTATAAAGCTAATATTAGTCTAGTAGAATCTATTCTAGAATACTATAGTTAAATATAACTACTTAGAAGTAGCTCTTAGTAAGTATTTATTATAGTATATTAATAGCGTTCTTTACTCTATAGCGTACTACTCTACTACTTTAATAGTAGAGTAGTAGAACTATACTATTTATAATAAAAAGCTTCTTATAGTAGTATAGTGCCTAAAGACTTAAAGTAGTAAGCTATAAAGTATTTTTTATTTATTTATAGTGTTTATAAACTATAAAAACTTAGAGTACTTTATAAGCTTACGTAAACTTAGTAAGTACTAAAGTAAATAGATAGAGTTACTATTTTAGTTCTACTATAGTCTTAAGTTTAGACCTAGATACCTCTACGCGTAGTCTAACGCGCTAAGCTAATATCTATAGAATTAGCTTTAGAAAGGCTCTAATAAGGTAGTAGTTATATACTTTATTAATATTATAGTACTTATATTATTAGAATATACTAGTAATATATATTAGTCTAAAGAGTATCTTTTTTTTATAAATATATATATATAATAGTTATAGAATAAAGCTATTACGTAAAACTATAGTTACGTACTTAGACTATAAGCTACGCTAGATAAGTTTTAGAAGTTCTCTACTAAAGCGTATACTAACTAGTAGATTAGTAACTATATAGTAAGTATATATAGTATACTTCTTTAGCGTAGTATTATATAGCTACTATTATAAAAGCTCTTAACTACTATAGTTATCTAGCGTATATATAAAGAGAGTTTAGTAGAGTACTCTAGAAAGAATACTATATTCTAGCTACTACGCTATAACTATTATTAAAATAGTATATTAGCTAATATAGCGTAATATATCTATAACTACTACTACTATAGCGTATATATCTTAAGAAAGAAATATTAGAGTCTTCTATAGCTAATACTAGTTACTATATAATATTAGATATAGATCTTTATAGATTTTATAACTAAGCTCTCTTAGAAGTTTTCTAACTTACTATAGTACTTATTAGTAATAATAAACTAACTATTAAAGTATATATAGTTAGAGGCTATAATATTAATAGCTATAGAGTATTACGCGCGCATTTTTTATAATACCTAGTAGTGTTTCTATAGTTTTCTAACTACTATTATTATAGACTAGAGTTCTAACTAGTTAGATAGCTTTTAGAAGATTCTTTACTAGCTTATAGATATTAACTAGCTTTTATCTACTATATATTACTTCTAGACTAATAGTAGAATAGAGCGCGTAAACTAAAAAGTTTAGATAGTACTTTATATAATAGTAAACTTTAAGTAAACTAACTAGCCTACTTATCTCTTTACGTATTAATTAGTGCTAAATAATAAAGACTTTTTAGTTATAAGTATAAGTCTAAACTTACTTCTAAATAGCTATATAGTAGACTTATTATAGAAAATACTAATTTCTAGTAAGATAAATACTTCTTTAAGTAGCTTAGCTATAAAGTTTCTAAAATATCTATATAGTAGAGCTAAGTTAGCGTAAGTAGCTATTACGTTTTAGTAGTAGCGCTAGTAGAAAGTAACTAATTATAGCTAACGTTCTATAAAATATTTCTAACCTAGTAATAAGGTTTAGTTCTTAATACATAATATTAAGATAAATAAGCTAAGTAGTAAACTTAACTAGCTATAGATTAAGTATATAGTAGTTACTATACCTATACTACTTATAGTTATATTAGACTTCTCTAGTAATTTTTATAAAACTATTTATATAGATTTAGTAGAAAAGACTACTAAAAACCTACTTTCTAGCTAGATATAAGCTAATTTCTAGCTAGAGCCTATCTTAGAATTAGAAAAGACTAATTTAGTGCTATAGAAATTTAGAGTAGAGAAAATTCTATAAGCTAAGAGCGCGTAGAGTTATAGTAAACATTAAGTACTAGTAAAATAGATTAGCTATACTAACCTATTATAGTATTCTCTAAAGAATTTTTTAAATATAGTAGCACTAGTATAGTTTAAAGTAAAGTATAAAAGTGTATAATATTATAATAGCGTAACGTAAGTTTAAAGAGAAAAGCTTTTTTTATTACTAGTACTATAAGAGTACTAGACTTTATCTATAATAGAGAATAAAGAAGTAAACTAAGGTTTACACTAGAAACTAGTATAAGAATAAAATAGTACTAGACTAAATTCTAGAGTTATAATCTAAGATTATACTATATTCTATAAGTAAGAACTTTATAGCTCTATCTACTAAGAATCTAGCTCTAACTAAGTTTTCTAATACTACTATAATAGACTTAGCTAGTTACGTTAGTAGCGCTTCTCTAAAGAAGATAGTAAATAAAACCTAGATCTAGAGTAACTATAATAGCTACTATGCGCGCTATTATAAAAGTAGCGTATAGAAGAACTAGAATAGCTATAGTAATATTTATAGTAACTTTAGCGTAAGCTATAGTATAAACTAGAGCTACTATTTATATAGTAGTCTTAGAAATAGTTATAGCGTAGTAGAGTATATAAGTAAAAGTAGTAGCGTAGTAAACGTAAATAGTAATAACTATAGAATCTTAATAAAGATAAAGAGAGAGCCTTAAAAAGGCGCTACTAGCTAGTAGTACTAGAGGTCTAGTAAAGTTTAAGTTAGTAAGTAAAACTAGAAGTTTACTATAATAGTACTTACTATAATATTAGAGAGGTTAGTAATAGTATTACTTTAGATCTACTAAACTACTAATATTTACACTATTATTTTACTTATATTACGCGTAATAGTATTAACTAAGACTATAGTATTACTACTATAACTATAAGAAAGTATTAATAAAGCTAGCTAAACTTCTATACTACTACTACTCTAGTTATTATAATACTTAGTAGTGTAAAAGAGTACTAGAGTTATAATAAGGCTCTAGACCTAAACTATCTTAAGAAGCTTAAAGAACGCTCTAGCTAAGTAGTTAAAGATAGATATAAAGATAGCTCTCTAGTCTCTTCTTAGCTCTACGCTAGCGCTAATTATACTAGCTATTATAATATAAGAGTTATTATTATTAATACTATAATATACTAGTTTAAACTAGTAATAGAGAAGAACTTAAAGCTTTTTATTAGTAGTAAGAAAGTTATTAATACACTTATAGTATAGCTTCTTATATAAGTAGGTTTAATAAGTAATCTCTAAATAGTGTATTAGCAGCGCTATAATAGTAAACTTCTAGACTTAAAACTTACTTTTACTATATAAGTAGCGCTAAATAGTTTTATAATTCTTAGTAAACTTAATATAAGAGAGATATAGTATATTAAAGTTTATCTCTACTAGAATAAGATTCTTCTTATTACTATTACTATCTACTTTAAATCTATTAATAGCTTATTTTTTACGTATAATTCTACTATTAGCTCTATAGCCTAGTATAGAGTTACTAAAAAGATTACCTAAAAAGCGCCTAAAAGACTATCTATCTAAGACTAAGCTATAGCTACTATTAAGTACTATTAGATATACTATAGTAATAGTATAGTACTAATATAAAGTATAATTAGAGTAGTAAAGATATAGATAAAGTAGCGTAGTAAAAGTTATATAAGTATATTATAGTAATATATATATAGTAGTATATTATTATATATAGCCTAAAAAGATTTCTATATAAGTTTACTTAGTTAATAGTATCTTAGTAATATAAGCGCGCTAGCTATACACTTTACTACTATAACTTATATATATAACTACTATAGTACGCGTACTATAGGTTATAGAGTTTTCTAGCACTAGCTATAGTAGTATTATTATATACCTATTCTACTCTTAAAGTATTTATATAAAGAACTTATTATAAAGGCTATTTTTTATATTCTATTATTACTACTTTTAAGCTATAAGAGTTACGTAGTATCTTACCTCTACTATTATAGTTAAGAATACTTAGCTTTATTCTTAAGTATTAGTTCTATATAAGGTATTTTTTAGCTTATAATAAAAAATTATGTAGAATTTTATAGATACTATAGAGAGTATATAATAGGCTTAGGCTTTACCTAAGCTTTAGCTTAGTATATAGAGTAAGACTTACTATAAGCTCTCTCTCTAAGAAATATAATATCTTTACTAATACTTATTATAGCTACACTTTAAGGCTAGTCTATAATATCTATAAAGACTAGAAGACTAAATAAAAGATTATAGCTACTAAACACTAATATATAACTAATAAAAAGAAGAAAACTAACTAGTATTATATTAATTATATAAACTATAATAATAACTATAAAGATATTAACTATTAGCTTAGTAATAAGTAGACTAGTAAGGCGCGTCTATAGTAAAAGTATAATATAGTACTTAATAAGCTACTTATTTATAAGCCTAACTATAAACTATACTTTATTTTTTAGCGTAACTACTCTAACTCTAATAACTACTATTATTAAAATATACTTTTTTAAAATAGTAAATATAATAGCTACGCTATATTAATTCTTATAAACTATACTTATTATAATAATACTAACTATCTTTTCTATAAGAATATATACTATCTACGTTATAATAATACTACTTATACTTAATATAATAAGGCTACTTACCTTTATTATAATAATATTAACTAACGTAATAAGTAGTAATTAATACTTTTTATAGCTTCTAAGCGCTAGCGCTAATCTATAGCTAGCCTATATAATTAAGCTTTAAACTTAGTTACTAGTACTAGTAGAGGCGTTACTATTTAACTACCTAATATCTTTATATTTAAGAGTAAGAATAAAGATAAGAATAAAGACTATAAGAAGTAGCGTTAGTCTACTATTAATAAGTATTTAACTTATATTAATAATTACGCTACACTTATCTACTTAGAAGATTATATTAAGAGTAATACTTAGAACTTAATTAAATATAATATTACCTTTACTAAGAGCTATCTAGATATTCTTAAAGTTATAAATAAGTACTTTAAAGTAAAGATATATAAAAAGAAAATAGAAGTAGAAGCTTTACTTTATAACTAATACTCTTTTATATAGAAGTAAGGTAAGACTTTTATAAACTAGTAATAGTAGTTTCTAAAGGTTTATACTATTTTCTAGAAGTCTAATTAAGAGATAGTAGAATACGTATATTAGTATATACGCCTAGGCCTTACTACTACTACTACTACTAGATCTATTTATAGTAAGATACTTATATTCTTTTTAAACTATACTTATAACTATAATCTTAACTAAAAGAAGATTAACTATTACTTTACTCTAACTATAAAAAAAACTAAGTAAAAGTAAAACTCTTATAAAACTTCTTAATAATAGTTTTCTAGTAATTATTTCTTAGAGCGTAAGCACGCTTCTAACTAGACTACTAAACACTTTATTAGATTTAGTTAAACTAATAAATAGTAGAATATTCTCTTTAAGAATAAGGCTTACTTTAAATATAGTAATAAGTTTTATTAAAGTAATAACTATACTAAGACTACTATAGTACTTTTTAACTAGATTAAAAACTTATTCTTAAATACTATAAACGCTAAGTTTATAGATAATAAGAACGTTACTAATAATACTTATAACTATAGTAACTATAACTATAATAAGCACTAAGCTTACGCTAAGAATAAGATAGATAATAAAAGATATATTATTAACTCTAAATATAAAGTATGTTTTTAGATACTTTTAAATAAAATTATAATTAAAAGCTAAAATAGAGTAAATTACTTAAGAGAACTTATTTTATAATAAAGTATTATAATAGACTTAAAGCTATAGTAATAATAGTACTTAGCGTTAATACTCTATATAGAAGATACTATATCTCTACTACTACTATTATTTCTTAAAGTAGCTTCTACTCTACCTTATAACTAGACTTTAATTACTAGCTTTTTATATCTCTTAGTCTAAAAATAACTACGTATTTAGTTAATACTAGAGCTAGTACGTACTTTATTAGTTAGTAATAGACTCTTAACTATTAACTCTTTTATATTAAGACGTTCTCTATTTATCTAACGCTAGCTAATAGTAATATTATTAAATCTCTTACTAAAGCTATAGAATTACTTATTACTTATAGCTTCTATATAAGTACTATTCTTTACTATATTATAAGTATAGAATAATATAACTTTATTCTTAGAATAAACTAAATAAACTATTATAACTCTATATTTAGCTTTAGTACTAAACGCTCTATAACTTTTAATAGTCTCTACTACTATTAAATTTATCTATATAGTAGTATAACTAAGATAGTATATAGTAACTAGCGTCTTTCTAATAGCTATACTAGAAAGCTTAATAAAAATACTACTATTATAATAATAAGTATCTACGCTATATACTTTACTACTAAATACTACCTAGAGTAGATTATTTAGGTAGAGCTATATTACTAGAAGAAGCTTAGTAAGCTACCTAAAAATAACTATAAGTATAAAGCGTTTTATAATAATATTACTTATTACGCTAGTATATTATAGAATAATTTTAATAAGTATATAAAAAAGTATAAGAAGGCTAAGATAACTAATAAGAAACTAAAAAAGCTTATACCTAACTAGCTATACTCTAAGATAAAGAAGATCTTTAGTTTATACTTTATAAATTATCTTTCTTCTTACTACTTTAGTATTAACTATATTATAGACGTTAAGGCTAGTAAACTATCTTACCTATATATTTATAGTTTAACTTAATAAGAGATAGAAGCTATTAAGAAGTATATTAATAAGATAATAAGAAAAAGATTTATCTAACTTAGCTTATCTCTATACGCCTTATCTATTCTTATTATTAAAAAGCTAAGAAGTAAACTATATATTTATATTAACTATAGAGGTTTAAACACTATTACTAAGAAAAACTATAATATACTACTATTAATTAAAAAAACGCTTATATAAATAGCTAAAGTCTATATTATAAGTATTATTAACATTATTACTACTTTTAATTTTATTAGAATTAAGAATAGTAATAAAAAGAAAATAGTATTTTAGATAAGGTATAAACTCTATAAGTACCTTATTATACTATTTAGTCTATACAACGCTTTAGAAACTTTTTAAACTTTTATTAATAAAACTTTATAGAAATATCTTAATAATATCTATAGTATATATCTAGATAATATTCTAATATATAGTAAAGATAAAGTACTTTATAAAAGTTATATTCTTACTATTTTATAGAAACTTAAAAATATAAAGATATACTTAGACGCTTTAAAGTATAAGTTTAAAGTTAAGCGTATTAAATATTTTAGTCTTATCTTAATAATAAAAGAACTTAAAATAGATTTAAAGAAAGTAGCTACTATTAAGAACTAGTCTCTTCTAAGAATAGTTAAAGATGTATAGTCTTTTCTTAGTTTTATAAACTTCTACTAATACTTTATTAAAAGTTTCTTATACTTAGTAAAAGCTCTTATAAAGCTTATCTAGAAAAACGTTAATACCTATAAGCTATTTTCTCTCTAAGATAGCTTAGCTATCTTTATTACTTTTTACTATATTAAGAACTTTTTTATAATAGCTAGTATACTAGTCTACTTTAACTCTAACTTAGAGTCTTACTTAGAGATAAACGTATTAGATTTTATTACTATAGCTATCTTATTATAAATATATAAAAGTATACTATAACTAGTAGCTTTTTTATTTTATAAGATAATACCTACTAAGTATAACTATAAAATATATAATAAAAAGCTCTTAGCTATTATATAAGCTTTTAAAGAGTAGTAGTTTAAACTAGTAGATATAAGAAATTCTATTAAGGTTCTTTCTAATTATTAAGTACTATAGATATTTATAATAAATAAAAAGCTTAACTAAAGATAAGTATAATAGACTAAGTTTCTAGCTAAGTTTAACTTCTATATTAAATATAGACTAGAAAAGTAAGACACTAAACCTAATACTCTTACCTATAGACTAGGTAACCTACTAGCTAATTATAATAATAAGTACTACTAGTATTAAGTATAAACTATTCTTAAAATAAACTAAGTTAACTCTAAAGCTTATATTATATATATATAGTTTAAGAAAGATAGTAGTAGTTACTACGCTATTTATCTTACTTACTATTATATAAAGTAATTTAAAGATAGCTCTATTACCTTAGTCTAGATAATATATTAGCTTAGCAAAGAGAATACTATTAGTAAAGCCTACGCTAAGTTAAGTCTAATAATAGTATTCTTATATCTTACTTCTTTTAATATAGTTAATAAAAACCTTATAGTTATAATATAAGAAGACTTATAGCCTTCTATTAAAGCTAAGTATAATAAAAAAGAGAATAGCGTACTTAAGAAGCTTATTAAAGCTATTAAGAATAGACTATAACGTATTCTATATAACCTAATTTATAGAAGCTACTATATTTATATTAAACTTAGAAACTATATTTTATAGAATAGACTATTATATATTAAGAATAAAGTATATATCTCTAGCTCTAGCTATATCTATATAAAAGTTATTAAGTAGTTCTACTAGGCCTTTTATAGAGAATATAGTAGAAAGTATAAGTTCTACTTCTAGTTATTATAATAGTATTTCTAGCTAAAGATAACTACTAATATTACTTAATATATATATAACTACTTAATCTATAAACGCTTTAAAAGTTATTATAATAAAAAGTATAAGTTACTTTACTTACTACTAATCTCTTATAAGTATTAGTTATATATCTCTATAAACTTTATTACGTATCTATCTTCTTACTTCTATAATAAATAAGTCTTTATAAATATTCTAGTTATTATAAATTAACTTACTAAGAAAAAAAAGTTTATTCTAATAGTAGCTCTTACTATTAATATACTTATATAAGCATTTATAGAATATATATAAAAAGAAAAAAAATACCTAAATAAAATTATTACTAATTATAGTAGCTAATTTATAGCCTACTTCTAGAAATACTTTTACTAGTAACTAAGAACTTACCTAAAGTATTCTATAGCCTTCTACTTATAGACTAATAGTTAGATAAAAAATATAAATACCTATCTTAAGTAATACCTTTACGTATATATTAACTATAAATAAAATAACTAAGCTTTCTACTTACTAATAGTAAAATTTAAAGCTAACTCTATAGTTAGCGTAAGTACTAGTATTACTTTATTTTACGCTACTAAGAGCTATAAACTATATTTTAGCTTAGAGCTTCTAATAGTAATTATAAAAACTAACTTAAGTTTAGTGTATATAGATAAGTCTTAAGTAGACTTCTTAGCTTTTTACTTAAACTAACTACGTAAGAAGCTAAAGTAGTTTATATAGTAGGTATAAGCTAAATAAGCTAAATATACTAATAATAAGTATCTCTCTACGCTAGTCTTTAAAGTTAATAATATAGTTATATTAGATACTTAGAATATCTATACTATTTAACCTAATTACTTTCTTAACTTTAAGAACTAAAGTCTTTTTAAAGTTATTTAGTTTATTAATAACTTAGTATATAAACTATAGCTACTTAAGTGTTAAAGTAGAAGAGTAGTTATAATTGCTTAATTGTAGACACGTAATCGCTTAGCTCTTAGGTATATAGCTAGAGATTTTATTCTAACTTTCTTTTGTAGTAGATTAATTATAATATACTTAATTATCTCTAATTATTAATTGTCTCTAGCTCTAACATTAAGAAAATAAAAAGGTTATATAATATATTCTACTCTTAGTTATTATACCTTTACTCTAAAAACCTTTTATCTAGTTAGGTTAGAGATAAAAAGTAACTAGTAGTAGTATATTCTAATATTAAAGATAATAAAAACTACGTTATTAACGCTATTAATAACTATTAGATTAATAAGTAACTAAAGAACTTAGCTACTTAGTAGAAAGGTTTACTATAATATTACGTTTAATAAGCTAACTATTCTAAAGAATCTAATAACTTTTTTTAAAAGCTCTATATAAACTTAGTTAGTAGTACTAAGACTATTATTAACTTCTATTAATAATACCTAGTAAAACTAGCTATATACTTTAGCTTTAGAGACTTAGTAAGCTAATAAAACTTTATAATAATAATACTTAGTATATTTACGCTATTAGAAGAATATTACTAATAGCTAAATATAAGTACTTACGTTTTACCTTAGCACGTAAGTTACTATAACTAAGAAAAATATTTTTATATTTCTATCTTACTATATAATAAAGATACTTTTTATATATTTTATTAACTAATATATATAAAGACTTAGAGTAGACACTATACTTAATATAAAAGTAACTATATCTACTAAAGATTAGTTAAGTAGTATAATAGTGTAATTTAGCCTTTAGAGAGTTATACTTTATATAGTAATAGCTAATCTAGCTAAAATAATAACACTACTTCTATAGAAGGCGTAGTACACTACCTACTTACTAATAACTAAATAAGAACTATAACACTATAATACTATCTATCTAATCTAACTTATAGTAGCCTTATTAAGCTAGCTCTTCTAATATAAACTACTACACTAATACTATAATTAAAGCGCACTAGCGCGTTATATATAAAAAAAAAAAAAAAAAGAATATATAGAGAGAATATAATAGAAGCCTAGAAGAATTTAAAAGAATAACTACGTATTATAATACTATTTTAGTCTATATAGCTTTATAATATAGGTATTTTCTTTATAATTATTATTTATATTTATAATTATATATAACTAGTATATTATATAAAAGTAAAAAGAATATTATAAGTATTAGAACTTACTCTCTTTTAAGAAGAAGGTAGTATAGTAAATTAAACTTATAATCTTTACTTAATTAGGCCTAGCGCTAATTAAGTAAAAAATATTAAATATTTACTTACTTCTATATATAGACTTATACGCAGAATCTTACTTATTTAACTTACTTATATTATATCTCTACACTTTACGCTAGAGTTTTAGAGCTATTATAAATAATAAAAATAATATTACTATTAATAGATATAAAGTTTATTATAAAAGTATTTTTAATAGTTTTAGTTTTAGAAATAAAGTCTAAATAAAAGTAGTAAAATAGAATTTTATACTACTTATAAGTATTTTAAAAAAAACTTTACTTATAGTTATTATAACTATTTAAGTTACTACTAAACTTTAGTTATTAACTAAATTTTCTATTTATTTTATAGTACTAAATACTACTTACTTATTTAAAAAGTAATATTATAATACTAAACTACTACTTTTAACTTAAAAAAATAATTAGTAATTATATATAATTTATATAACAAACGCGCAGCAAGATAAGTAAAAGATAATAAGTAGCAAATTGCAGAATGGTAACAAAGCGCCTGCACAGCCCTGCCCAGGCGCTAACTCGGGTGCTCGGAGTAGAGCTAGCCCGCCCCCCGCATTCGTCCTAATACCAAAGGCGCATCTAGTAATGTCTGTAGATACCAGACTCGACGCGACAACGCTGGATACATAAAAGCAATCACCGTCAACCTTGAAAAGACGCGGAACTGCTGTTTCACTTGTTTTAACCGAGCACCTTTCCAGCTACCAAACGCTGGCACGAATCGAAGCCATCAAACTCCCAGCCTGCAACGCACTCATGATACGATTCTCATATGCTACTACTTAAGTAGCAAGCTGGTCGGTCAGACCCTTTGCAGCTGTCTCTCGTCTTTAGCCACACTCTTTAGGTTGGCACTGAGGTCTGTGGCAGCGGAGAAGACATGGTACGGGTAGCGCGATCTTTGTGGGTTTTGCTCATGATACTGCCAGGAGAGACTCGCAACACAGTCGTGGTTGTCTCGTCCCACTGTCCAGACCCGAACTTCTCAGAGATGCGCTTTAGATGTTGGTTCCCGAACGAAGATTTGGATTGATATACATAGCTACTCTCGCGTAGTTGACAAAATTGAGCCTAGATTACGAGCAATATTACCTACACTCTTTCTTCGCCCACGCCTGGCTTGCCGTGCTACTCCAAGAAAATCTGAATTGATAGAAACGTCAGCACCGTCATCGAGGATCAGCAGCATGTCTTTATCAACGGCATTGAGGACATGCAGCAATTCGCGGTTGGTGTCAATCTCTTTTCGCAGTTTCTCGATCATCTTAAAAGCAGTCGTCAGCCTCAGTCCATAATGTTGTTGCACTCGCACTAACCTCAATTACGGGTGGCTTGAGCTCTGCGAAATTCGACTGCCGATGGTTCCAAGGTATGAAGAAGTAAGAAGTATTCTGATGAATGCGATTGCGGTCGGTTTCGAAATCTCTGAGTTGCTCATATCCGCCAAAGTACCAGCACATGAACTCCAGGAACACACACCCGAGAGCCCAAACATCGCATTGACTACTGAGCTCACCGCCGTCTAATTGACACTCAGGTGACTGATAGGATGTCGAGCGTGGGACGGTCTTCCTGTCTTTGACGGAAACATGTTCGTTGTCGCTGAACTGCGTTGTCCCGAAGTCAGAGAGCTTCAAGATACCAAACATGTAATCGGTTGTTCCAGCAGAAGATCCAGGAGGATACCATAAGATGTTACTGGGCTTGATATCACCGTGCCGACCGAACAAACTTTTCTGATTCCGTTGCCCTGGCGATTGGGACGATTGTGGGCGGGATCGTGGAGCAGGCTGTGGTGCTCCAGAGGTGTTGTTGTAAGGCATTGAGGTATTGGATAGTGTCTTGTAGCGATGTATTTGAGACACCGCCTCGGCTAGGCCATAACACTGGTGCGTCAGCCAGGCAGAAAGCTTCTTGTCATCACCCAAGGATCGAGGATGCTTCAACTCCCAATACTGCTCGAGATCAGCATCAGCCCAAGGGAAGATTAGACAAAGGTAGTCGCGTTGCTGGTAAGTCGCGAGCAATGTCACCAAATGATGGTGAGCGTGAAGCGTCTTGCTCAGGTTTTGCAGCACATTCATTTCACGCTTGACAACATTGCGATTCTTGAGTAGAAGCTTCTTCACAGCAACGACGTTGCAAGGGACCTGGCACGTTGTTAGTCTATAAGAAGCTTTTTCTCGGTGCTTACTTACCTCGCTTGCGTCAAAGTCATGATGATCAGGGTGAACCTCAGCTCTGTACACTTGCGCAAACCCGCCTTGACGACCTTCATCTGTCCAAGCTATGAATGGTAGGATATAACTCTCAGAGACTTCAAGGTGTGCATCTGTCTTACTGTTCGGCTTGCGAAAGACAGGTGCGAGTACATACCACTGGCATTCCAGGAAGCGATGCATATTGTAAGAGCTTTTGAGACACTTCAGTGCCGTTGCCACTTTTCCACCATGCCGCAATCTGAGCATACTCTCCTCGAGAGGAAGATCAGCATCGCAGACCTGTTCTCTTACGAAAGACCATATTCTCTTAGGTCGATCGATCAACAGCAAAATCGCGAAAATCAGCTTGTAATATGGCCCGTCAGGTTGGGTGATGGCATCACCATGACCCTGCCCAGTCTGCCCACGTCCAACAGCCTCATCTTTGGGATGCATCTCAACTCTTAACTTGACGGATGAATGCCAGGGGTGCTTCAGTATCCTTGTAGGAAGATATGCTATCCTTGACAGTTCATGTTCCACTGACCGCGACGTGATAAGACTATCCAAACGCCCTTTCGGCAGGAACTTTCGATTGGTCCAAGACTCGCATTTCAAGGCTATTCGAAGTTGTTCACCAAGGTGATTCTCATTGAGAACAAGGCTGCTGAGAGTCAAGTCTTCTGTTCTCTGTTGGCGCTCTATCCGCGTAGTTACTGGTCTTTCTTCCGGTTTCGTGGTCTCGTTCTCTGCGACATCTAGTGGAAGTGAAAGGACCGCTGAGCGAGTTCTCCGTGGACTCACTTCTGCCCGTCGGCCTCTGGGGGTCATAGCCAGCGACCCATCTTCAGAAAAAACCTTCCTGTGGCCTTTGGTGGCAGTTTCTTGGATCAAAGCGCTCAAACCGTTTATGTTAGGTATCTGACGATATGACAGGGTTTTGCTCTCGTCGGTTGTGTCGGCTGTTGAGGCTGCTCTCGCAGGTTGCGCCATGTCGCTCTGCATCGCGCTGTGTAACCTGTCGTCAGATATCAACCATCAAATGGAATGTCTCGTGATGCCATGATTCGCTTACCCTGTAATGAAGCGTATCGCGTGGATGTATTATGCACGCACCCGTCCGAAGTATCCGTTCATTTGATGCGTCTACTATTGACATATCTTCTGCATTCCTGGATGGATAGGCTGCATGATGCCGAAAGATCAAGCGCTGCCACCCACTTATAATGCCCATGGCTTTTCAGCTGTGATGCGCGTCAGCAGCATGTCGCGTGCATGGTGGGAGGAGGACCTCCAGCCTCGACCCCGCAGTCACCGCACAGGGCATGCCGTCCCGCTTCAGGCCGCCTCACCAATTTGCCTTGCCGCTGCCTTCTTTTCGGATCCCCCACAACACCCATTCAGACGTCACAGCTGCACACCAAGTCCAGCCACAATATCGAACATGCGCATCTGATCACGAATGTCTGCATGCAGCAGACTGGGATTCAGTGAGAGTCTTATCTTTGTCCGCTGATTTGCTGAGCAGAGCCTCATCTCCAATGATACTGGCATAGCGATGGCTATCCTTCCAAGTGAAATGACCGCAGCGGACGGCGGCGGCCATTGGTCTTCTACGATCCATAGATGCGACGTCAGCTCTTACCGAAACGAGGACCAGTGAGCCGAAGAGCCGCAAGAGCTATTTCGGAGGTCTGATGGTGCTTATATGCCTATCGTCGGCGGCTGAAGATCTGGGTCTATCGGCTCCTCGAACCTTACTGCCGGCCTTACACTTGTCTATCAACGAATATACTGACGATCGAAGACAGCCAGCTATGTCTTCGAGTGGTGAGCAGGTGATGGAAAATGAAGACATGTATACGTCGGAATCCGACACCGATTCCGACCCCGCTGGGTCGCTGCGGGAGAGGCTCTGTGTCGCTATGCAGAAAAGCATGTTCGAAAGGACAGAGGGGAACAAGTTCATTCCAAGAAGCATTTTCGATGAGATCTTCACAGGAACCGCCTCGACTCAGACGGACAGACGCAATTTTGTGCTTCGAGTTATGGGCAGAGAATTGAGTCGGCCGAGCAAGGAAGATATCGCACTCGCCGATTACATCATGGGAAGCGCACAGAAGGTTTTCCTCATCGCAGTTTACATACGATTGGACCGACTTCATGCAGCAATGAGACTATTCAAAGATGATAAGTTCACAGATGAGAGGTTACCAATTGACGAATGGAAAGGGAACCAGTTGGAGTGTGAACTAGAGAGTCATCCATTCGTGCTGATGGAGGACAAGAGGAAACACAAAAGCAAGAGCACAAAGCGCATATGGCGCGTTCAGTCCATCAGTCTCTTCCAGGATGACCAGTTGTTGTTCCTGTCCCCAACAATATCAGTACATGAGCAGTATTGCAAGTTCGACAATCGCCGGCCGATTCCTTTCATTGAGAAGGACACACATCTTAGTAGTGGCGCGCATGGGGTCGTGTACAAGTATGCAATTCACCATGCACACTTCAGAAATTCACTCAACCAGGTATTCTAGATCAATCCCCTGGAATCGGTTATTCAGACTGACATGATACTACAGTACGAGAGTAAATCTTCTGTTGTCGCAGTCAAGGCTTTTAGGAAAGGCGGCAAGAATGTAGCAGTCGATGTGAAAAGAGAAGTCGACGCTTTGGTCAGAATGAACGAACTCGGACAGAAACACATCGTCCGTTTTATCACGTCTTTTCAACGCGGTACCCTGGCGGATTTGGAATACTACGTGCTGTTCGAATGGGCAGATGGCGGGAACCTCAGCGACTTTTGGACTCAACAGGACAGTTCAAGGCGAACAGCCTCACTAGTTGAGTGGGTGATAAGGCAACTTTGTGGATTAGCAAAAGCGCTCGCAGCGGCCCATTACATGCCGGACAAGGTTTCCTACCGCCACGGTGATCTCAAGCCTGGCAACATCCTCTGGTTCAGGGATAATGATGGATACGGCACGCTCAAGATCGGTGACTGGGGTGAGGCAAAGAGTCACGAGCAAGTTACTGCCTTGCGCCATGGTCACGTGGATACAACTGCAAGATACGGTACAAGAAGATACGAACCACCCGAGACCGGCCTGCAGCCACTTCTTCCTAAGGGCACTCCGCATGTACGGTCCCGCTTATACGACGTATGGGGTATGGGCTGTATCATCCTCGAGTTTATCATCTGGCTGTTGTACGACCATGGAGAGCTCTCTAGATTCAACAACAGTAATCAAGGATACTTCGGTCCTTCCGACATGTTCTACGAGATTAGTCACGAGAGAGTTGTACGAATCCATCGCGTCGTGGAACACTGGATGGAGCACATGGCAAAGGACGGATTGTGTCGTCCAGATGCGACGGCTCTGGGCAATCTCCTCCAAATCGTTCGTACAAAACTCTTGGTCGTTGATCTCCCCGAAGTTGGTGGTCCAGCTGATACCGGGATGCCTCCCATTTCACATGATGACAGTCCATTGATCAGCGTCACCACGCCAGATTCCACAAATCACAAGGTCATTCATGGTCCGGAATCAGGACCGCAGACTAGAATTCGTGCCTATGAGCTCGAGGCGGAGTTACTCCTCATAGCTCAAGGTGGAGGAAGTGAAAACTACTGGTACCAAAATCAGGAGCCAAGACCAGCGCCAGCGGAAATCATTGGTTTGCCTCATTTACCGGTACCTACTGACCACAGGGTCCATTCTACCGGTCTTCCCGTCCCTACAAACGACATGGTCGACTATGCGCATCCATCCTTAGATCCAGAAGAATGGGTGTTCGAACTTGACAACGACTTTGCTACAACCCTATTGTCTCGATTGAGAAGTACCACGGGAATCTCTCCGCATCAAACACCGCCGTCAGTGAAGTTGTGCAACATCTGCAGAGACTTCCAGGGAAGGCTGCTAGACACAGAGTTTGCAATTTCCTATGCCACACAAACACTCCAAACAAACTCGGAGGCCAAGAGCTGCGATCTGTGCTACCTGCTATGGCCAATCTGCGATGACAGATTGGAGGGAGGAAGCAAAAGTGTGCACTTCGAAAGGGCGGGCTCTACTGTGCGAATGAAAGGCACGAAGCATCCGGTACTTACCTTATTACGGGGCGATGGTAAGTCACTGCTCTAACCTTAGAACGACTATCTCGTGCTCACTGCTGTCACCAATACAGGTGTTAGCTGCCGCGCGCATAATGTTCAAATCGGATTCCCTGAGCTTTCAGGGGCAGGTACGGAATCGCATCTTCGCTTGATACGGGGTTGGCTTGATGATTGCGATAAAACGCACTTCAAGCCTGTTTGTAAGCCCCCCGAGGACACAAACCTCACGACGAATACCAAGGTCAGACTGCCAACCCGTCTGATTTACGTTGGCAGCGATGGCGATCATGATGTCAAGCTCCAGGAGATGCGGGTTGGGAAAACTGGTGACTGGATCGCGCTTTCTTATCGCTGGGGCGACTCCCCACCCTTCTCGACCACTCGGAAAAACCTCAATAGTCATACCAAGGGTATGGCGCTGTCAGCGCTACCTTGCACGTTCCAGGATGCGATTAAGGTAACTCGCGCTCTTGGAAAGGAATACTTATGGATTGATTCTATCTGCATTGTACAAGGCGAAGACGGTGATTTCAGTTCTGAGTCAAAGCGGATGGAAGATGTGTACAGCGGTGCCTACTGCGTGTTGGCCGCCAGCTGCGCTACCGATCAGAGGTCAGGGTTCTTACTGCCTCGGGCGAAACGAGAGCATGTCGCCCTGAACTGCGAGAAAGACGGCAGTAGTGATACGTTGTACGTCTGTAGTACGATTGAGGATTTCCGTAGTCACGTACTACAGGGCGCACTGCACAGGCGTGGATGGGTGTTGCAAGAGCATGCCCTAGCTAGACGCACGGTGTTCTTCACGGAACATCAAACCTATTGGGAATGTGGTCATGGCGTTCGATGCGAGACTATGGTAAGAATGAAAAAGTGAGTGATGCATCCGTATTTCATCTGGCGTAAGCCGTTGGCCGATAGAAGCTAATGTGTCGTTAGCGAATCCGCTGCTTTGCTCGGGGACCCAGACTTCCCCAAAATTTTCGATCCGGCGAAATACGGTGAGCGCATTCTCAGGTTTCAGGAACTGTATCGACAATATTCTCGGTTAGATCTTTCGGCAGATTACGACCGGCCGGCAGCCATTGGCGGCTTGCAACAGCGTCTTCTCCGCACGATGGGTGTGCGTGGCGGATTCGGCATCTTGGACGACCCCAACAAAAGCGGCCTCCTTCACCGTAGTCTCCTATGGCATCGTGGAGAGGAGTTCAAACAATTGAAACCAATCGCATTTCCAAGCGATCGAGAACGTGTGCCGTCTTGGTCCTGGATGTCAGTGTCGGGTGGAATTGACTACTTGGCCTTGACATGGCGTCAATATGACTGGCAAGTAATACAACCTCCGTGGTCACCTTCGCCTGTCAGGGCTCCCAACGCTTTCCATGGAAAAGCACAAGTCTTTGATATCACGGCTGCAAGGGTGAATGAGGATAGTGTTATGTTCGACAATACGCTGGATTCGGAGGTTTTGGAGTACATGGCACTTGTGCTAGGCATTGAGAAGGGTCCGAAGGAGATTAAAGACAAGAGGCATTATATACTCGTGGTCAGGCCAAAGGTGAAACCCCGCGCGGATGGTACCATGCTATACGAACGGGTCGGAGCAGGTTACATACCAGGAAGATGCCTGAGAGGAGAGGCTAGCATCTGTACGCTAGTATGATCCGTAGTCGTGCCTTCTCGCTTGTGAGCTTAAGTGTCTGGGCGGTCATCACGTCAATTGCAGTACATCTGAGCCTAGCACCCTATTAATGCTGAAGCAACAACACAGCTGGAATGAAACCATGTATTAGCATACTATTATGTCTCGATCGCGCCTACTTCTGGCAGCATACAATGATCTTCATCTACTTCAAGTGCCAGGGTCTAAGTTGCAGTCGTTGATGATACTGCACACATATGTCGCAACCTCAAGTACCGAGCCTGGGGTGGGCTGCAGGGAACATAGTACAAGCGCACGGAATAAATGGTCATCTTCCGGGGAAATGGCTTAAGCTGTATATCCGATGTACAAGAACCCCATTAAAACGATCTTCTTATAATCGCGTGTCTTCTCATTAGCGAGAGGCTGCCGCGGTAAACAATATACAAGGGCACCAATATCGTCAGACATGAGGCGGTGCTAATGCGGGGTCAGTCGGGCTGTGTAAATGGCTGCCACATGACATTCTACCCCCTCCTTCTCTCCTCTCTAGGGTGTCAGCTCCCGTATCCGCCACCAACCTAACGTTTTAATTTTCTCGTCTTTGCTTTCATTTCGAAGGAAACTGCAAATCGCAAAATCCAAGCCACTTCACGCGAGAAAGTAGTCGGTGCCGATGCCTTCCGCGAGGTGCAGCACTAGTAATTGTAACGAGTGGGCAGCGACGGGGGAAGACTTCTGCCATGGGTGTCTGGACAAACAGCAAGGCCATCATGTAGACTGCCCTCACGTATGGAGTACTCAAAGAACGATGTACGAATATTGCTAAGCATGAGTAAGCCGACACTGCTGACTGTACTGTAGCATACCGCAGAACTATCGGATGCGCACGACTTGTTCCACGATATCTCCAAACTTTCGCCCACTATCTTTGCTACCAACGGACAACCACTCAAATGGTCTGACATGTTGCGCCTCGCTTGGGAAATCATGCTCGCAACCGCTTCCACGATACATCTTACCTGATCCTATACCGATGCGTCGGTAGGTGTTGGAATCATGGCCCGATCTTGCAAGGATTAAGAAGTTGTGATATAGGTATCTGCGGTGGTAGATGGAGTAAAGGCTCAGAAGCGTAATCGGCTCCTCTCGTTCTTGGTCGAGAGCGTCGTCATACGTTCTACTTTGCGATTGGTCTGAAGTGCCTTGTGTTTCGTTTGCATTGTAGGGTGGTACGGATGCATCAATAGAGAATTCACATGTGGCCCGTTTATCGGTGTTTGGCGAGTACATTGCACCGTCGATGCAGATTGTAAAGGTTTCGAAATCGTGAGAAGACCGCCGCAAAAGAGCTGCTACAGTATGGCCTTGTAGAGTCAATGAACATGCCAAAGCTCTGTTATATGGGCCGTCACCAGCAGTCTTGTAGTGATACTTGATCATCGTCGTGTGCTCAATTCGAGAGCCGGGATATGAGTGGCGCGCAAGTCGAAAGTTTACAGCTCCAGGCGACGAGACCCACGACCAACTCGGAGCAAGCCATGTTGACGTTCTTGAAGTCGGATCAATATCGCGTTGCCAGACTAGGTCATAAAGCAATGTCTCCTTCCATCCACCCGCAATATACGTATAGCAGGTTTCTGCTCCGAATTTGTTGGCCAAGCCACTCAGAGCTGGGAGCCTGTCCTCAGGAACTTTCAGTTCCCGAGTTGAGTACTCTTCGATTATTTGACTCCAGCTCTTAGAGATGCTTAGAATCCTGTCCGTAGTCGTTGTTCCAATGAGTACAGGGAAGAGTGGTTGCGCCGGTATCTTGATATGGTGGCACTCGCACTCTTTTGATGTTCTACAGGTCCACTGTAACTCTGCCCCAGTAAAGGCTATAAGTCGCGTTGAGAGCATCTTCTCTTGCAGACCCCATGCTCGTGTATCTAGTGGATCGATGTCTTTTGACCGTCCAGTCTTGGCATGTATACCTCGAGCAATTTTTCTCCTTGCTTTGAATACCACATCGATTGGACCTCCTTTGAGTTCGCTGAACAGTTCGATTTCTTCGTATATTGGGTTCCGTTTCTGGAACAAAGAGTGGTGCGGGTCCGTCGACAAAGAGGCTGCTATGGTGATGGCAGCTCCTTCATAAATCTGGCCCATTCTTGCAGCTTGCTCTTCCCAATCTGTAGGGCTATCTTGAACTATGCATAGAGTATCAATCCAGAGATAGCAAATGCTAAGACTTTGTGCCATGTCTGCCGCATCTTGGAAAGCTAAGGGAAGCCTGTCTCGGTCGAATCCATGTTTCATCTCTTGATAGTTCCTTGAAGTGGTCATAGCAAATCCACTACTACCCCAAGAATACGATAAAGTAGCATATGTGCCCTCCGTACCTGCAGGTGGCTCGATCACACGGTATTGGCTCCTAGAAATATCGACGATTCGTTTTGGGAGCCAGCTTGGTCCCCGACCACACTGCTTCACATGCTCAGTCACGCAGGTGTAGTAATTTTCCTTTAGAAAGTCCACTGACGCTGCGAAAGTCGATTCCCTTGGAACATCGTTGCCCACTGTTGGATAATTGGGTATCGTGTTTGCTACATAGTGATTGCTTAGCGACGAGCATTTATAGAAGTTCTTCCAGAGGACAGACACTTACTCGAACATGGGTAGATCTCCACAATCTCATGAAAGCCTTGTTCACCTGAAGAGTGTAGCTCAGCCGGCGAGTCTGGGTAAAGTAGAAGTTCAACCCGCATCTCTGCAGTTACATATTGCAAGAGTAGAAAGCTCTGCAGAACAAGATCACAAAAGAAACACCCCTGCACGGCCGATGTGCGAAAGTCATCAAAGGAGCGGTTAGACACAACAATAAGGCTACGACGATGAGTTTCGTCGTGATCGCGCGTGTATAGGTATCCCAGAGAGCTGCATGTTGGACAACATACATCTGCGGTTCCGTCGACAAGCTCTAAGCGCCTGTCGCGTGGATACCTAGGTATCAGTGGCAACGTGAAGATTGAGAACATTTGCGAGGGGGCTGTGAAAATCATTGGAAAACGGTCCGTCATATACCTAGAGCAGCACAGCCTGCCTCAGACGGGAAGGCGCTGTTGAGCCAATCAGAAGGGGCCTAACCTACCGGAGCCGAGCCACCGTGCGTCCTGTGGTCAAAGAGCCAAATTCGGGCCAAATTCATCATAGCACATGTATCCTTAGCTGCGCCAGCCTTAGGATCATCGCGACTGCGATCTTCACAGGGTGTAAGTGAGCTGTCAAGGCCGGAACGATAAGGACGAGCCCCTAGAAGAGGACAGCTCCATGCATACGAAAGATGGCACCACGTGGCAAACATACAAGCAGCGACACGATCGTTAAGCTTCAAGGTTACGACTCGTCGCATGATGCCGTACCTCAGGATACACCGGTGTTGCGCTTGGAGCGTTCAGCCTTTTTGTTCAACGAACCCAACGTATGGCCAAAAAGAAGGCAGCAGCTGACCTCATGGTGGCAGGTGCGCCCTGGCGAGTAAGTTCGAAGAGCACAATGAGTGCACCTAATGGCTATGACGGTCACGACTTCTGATCACAAGCGCGAGTCGACGCATTTTTTGTTTCTTCACACGATAGAAGCAACTCGAGTAGCCAGAGAAAACGGACCTGCTTGTTATGTTGCGTTGCGCATTACTCGGTCAAAGGGCGCCCTGCTTCAGTCGGATTTAGTTGATCACTGCGCAGGCAACCACGCCTCCTTAGCACTCTCGATACCGGCAAGGTACGTCTTCTACGACCCTAGTGAAGCTCAATTATGGTACGAGAATGGACAGGACCCCACATTGAACGGTGGGCCAAGTGACACCTAAGGCATCACTACAGAACTGCTTGTTGTTGGATCTATACATACCGTCACGCGCACTGTAGAGGGGTTGTTAGGAGTAGGTTAGGCTTGCAAAATTAAATTTTTCTGTAATACGTATTGCTAATAATAGCTCTCTATTTTTTATTTATAAATAATATGTATTTACTAAAAAAAGTATTATAAAAGAAGAATGTTGTAGTTAGTAGGCTAACAAGAGCCTATTATGCGTTAATAGATATTAATTTTAATATAATATTAGTAGTCTAACTAGCCTCTAATAGATTTATAAAACCTATCTTATATAAAATATATTACATTTACTATATCTAGCGTAAAGCTATTAAATATAATATATATTAGTGTTAGTAGGCTACTATAATTATAGCTACTATTATAAGTATATTATATTCTAAAGATATTACTCTTAAATAAAAAATAGAAAGCTATTACTAGCTAGATATATTTAACTAAGCTATTAAAAAGAAATATATATTATATATAATTTTATCTTATAATACTTTTAGAATATATTAGTATTTATTATAGATATATATTATAAATAATAGATTCTTATTATACTATTAGTAGTCTATTAAACTCTTAAATAATTTTAAAGAACTAGTAGATATTATAAATAGAATATATATTAGATTAGATAGTAAAAGAGTTTAGTAGATTAATTTATACTACGTAATATATATACGCGTCTACTCTAAAGAATATAACTCTTAGAAATAATATAGTAAAATACGCCTATAATATAAATATTATACACTACTAACTCTTATATAATAAAGACGTATATCTATATTAGCGCTATAATATACTAATACTTAGCCTTTTTTTTCTCTAAAACTAGTACTTTATAAATAAGTATAGTAATTAAGAATTATTATAAGTTATCTATCTACTTTTCTATAGGCGCTAATTAATACTTATATAGTAGTAGCGTAGGTAGCTAAACTAGAAGGTAATATTACCTAGAGCTTTATAGCTAATAACTATAGCTAAAATTAAAATTTACTAGATAGTATAAGTAACGTATTACTAAGTAAAAATAACTATAAAGATTTATATATTTTAAAGACCTAATCTAGTAGAGTATAAGAATATTATTACTATACTTAAGAATAATTAGCTAGAAATATAGAGCGCTTTCTATAGTATCTACTCTTATTATTAAAAGTAGTGCTTTACTTTATATATATAGAGAGAGGCGTAGTAGTAAAACTTATCTACTATATTTTTAGGTTACTCTAAATTATTATAGCTAATATAGCGTAATCTAAGCTATTTAGCTAGTTAGTGTAGAGCTAATAAGTGCTAGTGTACTTAGTGTATAGATATTATAATAGTAGTAGATAGACTAGAACGTAAAGTAGCTAGAGATACTACTTTTATTAGTATTAAATTTATATTAAATACTAGCTATATATATTATAACAAACCTTTAAAAGCTAATAATACGTTTATATATTACTATAATAATATTACTAAGTACTTTATAGTATTATTTTATCTACTAGATAGATTAATTTAATAGTTTTTTAACTATTCTAATATTATATTCTATTCTTTTCTCTTATACTCTAGCTTATAGCTCTTATTATAGATAGTATACTAGATATAGATAAATTAGATAAGAAAAGCTAGATATAGGTAGTATATAAGTATATAAATATTTAAGAAAGGTTAAAGAGTAGTGTATTAGCACTTATAGCTCTTATAGATTACTATAATAAGTAAGCCTTAGGTCTAAGGTAGTGTATAGCTAGAGATAAGAATCTATTCTTTTATTAATAAAGCACTCTCTAGTAGCGTTAATATAGCTAGTACTTAAGTAGGTAAGCTCTTTTCTTTTTCTCTTTCTCTACTACTATTACGCCTATTATCTTCTTTCTAAGATTCTATCTAATTTTATCTTATTTATAGTATCTAAGTTTACTAAATAGTATAACTTTCTTTATTACTTACTAGCCTTAAAAGTAAATTTTAAATTTTACCTAGTAGTAGTAGTAGTAGTAGTAGCTTCTCTTATTATTTATAACCTATCTTTACTTTTACTCTTATTACTACTTACTAGCTAAAGTAGTAACTAGTAATAGCTAGCGCTTAGGCCTTAGTCTATAAATCTCTACTTACCTTCTTTATCTCTATCTCTTTTACTCTTATATCTATTCTACTACTAATAATAATAATAATAATAATAATAATACGCTTAATTATAAGATATCTAGAAAGGTTATAGCTATCTAAAAAAAAAAGTTACTAAGAAGAAGCTTACTTCTATTAAGATCTATAAGTCTTCTATCTCTATATACTACTATATATACTAATAGTACTTAGCCTTAGTAGCTTATCTATATAGCTATTAAGCTTACTTATATTCTATAAAGCGCTATAGTTACTATAACATAAGAATATTATTTCTAAGTATCTACTACTCTATAGTTATAACTTATATCTAGTAGTTAATAATAAACTATTAGCGTATACTTAGCTAGTCTACTAGGCTTAGATAAGTAACTATAATAACTTAATAAACTCTACTAACCTTCTTTAGTCTACACTACTTTACTAGTATAGAAAACGCAGCTTATATAAGCTTAATTATCTAATTATTATATATCTATATAAGTTATAATTACTTTAGCTAGAGCTACTACTAATAAGAAGTAGTACTTAGCTAGCGTAATAAGAAGTAGTATAATATTCTACTATATATAAGTAAGTAATAGTAATAACTTAATAAACTTTACTAACCTTCTATAGCCTACTACTACTAAGAAGATAGCTACTCTTTATAAGCGTAAAGCTAAGATTAATAAAAAGAGTAATAATACTAAAGTTACTTCTAAGAAGGCTATAATACTTTATAGATAAAAAGCTAAGACTAATAAGAATAGTAATAATACTAAGGTTACTTCTAAGAGTTATAGTTAATTATTCTTAAGCTACCTATTTTCTTTTCTTAGCTCTATTCTTAGTTAATACACTTAGTAAACTTACTAACTAGGTAGTCTACTACTAGTACAGCTATAAAGCCTAAAGTAAAAGTAGCCTCTAAAAAGAAGGCTAAGACTATCTTAGATAATAAGAACTTAGATATTAATATATTTTAATATTACTTATTATAAAGCTTATTAACTTACTAGCTAAGAAAGTAAAAGTCTAAGATAACCTTAGCTAGTCTTATAAGTTAAGTGTTAGCCTATATTATTATTAAACGTTACTAACTAACCTTTTAAATATTAGTACGCTTCTATTACTATATTTATATATACCTTATATTACTATTACTATTATTTATCTACCTATATACATACGTTACTACTCTTTATTATTTATACCTCTATTAGATCTAATCTATACTTTCTATTACCTTATACTTAGTTAATACTTAGATATAAAATATAGTATAATAAAGTATTTATAGAAAGACTTAGTTATATATAAGAAAATAATTAATATAAGTAAGAGTCTAAATATAGCTAGTATATAGAAGTAATAGAAGTCTTAGTTAGAATTAAAATAGCCTATAAGTATATAGATATAGCTAGTGTATAGAAGGCCTAGAAGATTATATCTAAAGCATAATATAGATAGATATAGAAGCCTAGTAAGAGTTTAGTTAGTAAGAGTAGTCTTTTATATTACTATTAGGTATTAGAAGTAGCTAAAGAGCCTTATATCTAAGCTTAGTAGGCCTAGATATTTTTAGCTAGTCTACTTTAGGCTAGGTAGAAGTAGATAGGTATAGTAGATAATAAAGTATATTATAAGAATTAGTAATAGTATAACCTTAGTAGGCTTATAGATAGCTAAGAGTATTATAAAATATTAAAGTAATATTCTAAAGCCTTAAGGTTTAGAGAGAAGTAGCGCTATTTAACTTTTTTTTAGATATATATATATATATATATATATACTTATATATTTCTATATATTTTATAGATTAGACTTAGTAGTTTTTAGTCTAGATTTTACTCTCTAAGAGCTAGACTTAGTTATTTTAGAGCTACTTTATATATAGGTTTAGACTATTACGCTAGTAACTTTAGAGTAAATATTTCTTAGTGTAATAATTTTAGGTCTAATTTAAGCCTAGCTTTTATATAGTAAGAGTTAGACTTAGTTATTCTAGAGTTAATTTACGCGTAGTTTTAGCTATTACGCTAGTAATATTAGAGTAAATATTTCTTTATATAATAGAAAATAGAGCTCTTTATAGTCTAGCGCTAGTATCTAGAATATAAATATTTTATAAATATAACTATTATATTACTTTTAGCTATACTATTAGTAGTAAATATTTATATAAAACTAAGAATAGATTAGTATTTAGACCTAGCGCTTATAGTAAATATAAGTATTTTTAGTCTTTAGTATAGAAGAATTATACTCTATTAGACTCTACTAGATAAGTATAGAACTTACTCTAATAGTACCTACTAGTACTTAACCTACATTTTTAAGCTAAGTAGAAGAGATAGATATTATAAGTATAATATATAGATTTACTTTACACTAAAGATACGCGCTACCTAGATAGTAGAAATAAACGCTAGTAGATAAATATTTATACGTTTAGTAAGAAGTAGAGATAGAAGTATAGTAAAAAAGAGTAAGAGGTTTTTTATAGAAGTAGTAATACTAAAGAAGCTATACTATACTAAGTTAAGGCTAGCTAGATAGTCTATATACTATCTAGATATTTAGACGCGTAAAAATATATAATATATTAAATTAATAAAGTAGAACTATAGAAGTATAGTATAGTTATAAGAATACTAGATAGAAAATAGTTATATTAGTGTAAGACAGCGCGCTATAGTAGGTATAGTATAGCTTAATTAAGTAGAGGTAATACAACCTCTTAATATAAATAGTTTAGAGTAGAATTCTACTAGTTCTCTAATATACTAGATATATATATTATAAGAATTTATAGCAGCGCTTAGATATAAAGTAAATCTTTTATAAAGTTAGAATAGTCTATAGATATAAAAATAGAATAGCTAAACTAATAATATATATAATAATACTCTACTTCTATCTAACGCTACGTATAAGCGTGTTCTACCTACGCTATACTTACTACGTAACACGTAGCTACTCTATAATATACGCTACCTCTTACTTAGCTATATTTTTACTATCTATAAGACGTCTAATTTTATATAGGCATACTATAGCTAACCTTTAATTATTATTATATATATAGTTACTTAGTCTAGAATTACTATATAATATACTTTATATTTTAATATATTACACTAGCTTATAGCGCTTATCTATCTTTCTAGTTTTATAAGCTGTCTTTAGTAGCTATAAACTTAGTTCTCTTAGTCTACTACTTAAAGCTGTAGCTCTAAAGCTATATATAAGAAATATAAAAGTAGTTATAATAATAAACTTTTTATATTCTCTAATTTATATATTACGCTTTATATATTATTACTAAATCTAGAGCTATAACCTTCTAAAGAAACTATCTATATAGCTATACTTTAATTCTTAAGACTTTTCTAGTATATAAAGCTATACTAAATAATATCTTTAGAATTTTATAAGGTTTAATCTACTTAGACTTAGAATAATATATAAAGAGTTCTCTTTATTATCTATAGAATATTAGAAAGGTTTAGATAATAGTTACGTAGAGTAACTCTCTTATACATAGAGTTTAGCTACTATAATTATACTTTTAAAATAGCGTATATAAGAAGCTACTTTAATATATAGTTAGCTATACTTAATAATAATTTATATTAGCAATAACGCACGTCTTAATATAATTCTTCTTTTAGTAATAAAAGATATAATTATTAAGTAATAGAGTAAAGCGTAGATAAGTATAGTTTAGTAGGTATTATTAGTGTAGTTAGCTAGAGAAAGTAAGAAGATCTTACTAACTATAGAAGATGCTAGCGTAGTAGCGAAGAGTATCTATATAAAGTAGATATCTTTATCTATATACTAGAATATCTCTTCTTCTTAGCTTAGTATAATCTATATAGTAGTAGTAGTAAAAGCTAGAATACTAATAATAATTCTTCTACTCTATATTATAAATATCTAGCACTTTAGTATAGAATCTTAATCTAAACTCTTGTCTTAAAAAGCTACTATAATACTTTTATATTTAAATAACCTTTCTATAATATTAATAACTATAAAAAGTTTATAATTATTACTATATTAGTAAGTAAAGATTCTCTTAATCTAGCTAGCTATATTATCTTAGAGTTTAATAAAATTCTCTACTTTAAAAATAATTATCTTACGTAAGGCGCTATAATAGAGTTAGTAGTATAAATAATAAAAAGTAATTAGAGGTAGTTAATATATAAGTTAATATACTTTAACTACTTAGTTTATTAGATACTTTAATATTATAGGTAGTTTATATTAAGTATTTTATAATTATTTTTATATACGTTAAAGAGAAGCTTATTAAATAGATATAAAGCTATAAGCTTATAGTTATATTATACTCTAAGTAGCTTATTCTTAGTAAGATTTTCTTTTAGTATAAGGTAAACTTAGACTTTAATATTAAGGTATATCTTATCTAATAATAGCGTTTAGAAGTTAATATTAGATAGCTTAGATAGCTCTAAATCTATAGACGTTATAGTTAAGTACTAAAGAAGAGTTAGGTAATTTATAGCTACACTCTAATATATATCTATAAGAGCTAGATAGAAGTAATAGAAAGTATTATTAAGTATAAGTATTATTATTTAACGTTAGTACTCTATAGCTATAAGCGTTTTTGTAACTCTCTAGTTATTAGTACTTATTATTTAGTTTTTAAAAAGACTAAGTAGAGTTAGCGTATAGATAGTTTAAGAAAATATATATTTATTTTAGACTAAAAAGAGAAGAGAGATATTATAACTCTCTTAAAGAAGTTAATAGAGACTTATTTACTTACTAATAGTAGTTCTCTCTCTAGAAGGTTAGAATATTTAGAGTAGAAGTGTACTAGATAATAATATCTATAAAGTAGAGAATTAAATAAATATTAGAGGTTTAACACTTTTATTTAAGAGCTACTTATTAAGCTTCTATCTTTTTACTTACTCTAATAGTAAGCTAAATATCTAAAACTTCTTTTTTTTCTCTAAATATTATACTACTAGTAAGCTATTTAGCTATATTAGATACTTTACTATTAATAGAGCTTCTTCTAGGTAAGAAATAAAAATAAGAGTTTCTAATAGAGATTAGTTAGTTAGGCGCTATTCTTCTAGTAGTAGTAATAGTAAAAGTTAGAATATTCTAGTAGCGCTTGTAGCTTTTAATACTAACTAATTATACTTAGTTATAGTTTACTATATATAGTATAGGTTCTATAAAGAGCGCGTTTAACTTTATAATTATACTAAAGTAGTATATAAGAAAATTAATACTCTTATATATTATATTATCTTTACGTAACTCTAGAATAGTAGTAATAGCTTTAAGATACCTCTAGTAGACGTAGATTAGTAGTAGCTATTTACGCAAGATAATAGGTAGTATAATACTTACTTAGCTAAACTTTTATATTAAATATAAGCTATAATACTTCTTAATATATAAGTTCTAAGGCTAGCTAGATAGAGTTAGTAGTAGTGTAAACTTATAAGTAAAGATATTATAGAAGAATAGCTTTAATATATCTTTAAATAGATAAGTAATTACCTATTACGTAATTTCTTTAAACTTACTATAGACTATATCTAGTAGATATAATTAGATATAGTTAAGTGTAGAGGTAAGAAGTAAAAGCTAAGAAGAGTTCTTAGAGAGACTAAGCTTCTAGAATATAGTATCTCTCTCTCTCTAGCTTTTACTAGATATATACTTATAAGTGCGTAGCATTTTGTTATAGTAGTAACTATTAATAATAATATTATACTTAAGGTTTACTTTATTCTCTACTTTAATAAAGTAGAACTAGTAGAAATACGTAGTGTTCTAGCTCTTATAGCTAGTATTTATCTACTACTATAGTATATTACTAATATATATAAGATAAGGCGTATATATAGTAATAGTAGTTCTATTATCTAGAATAATATTAACGCCTATTTCTAGGTTAGTAAGGTACACTAGAGATCTAACTATATTCTTCTAGCTAGCACTAAAGAGGCCTAGTGTTAAAGAGAATATATTAATCTATCTCTTATAGTTAGCTTTATTTAAGAAAGCCTATTATAGATATTTACTAATAATTAAATAATATATATTATAATATTATCTAAACCTATTAATAAAAGTAGTATAGAGAAAGCTTATAACGTAGTAATTAGCTAGATATAATTATATAATAATCTTATTCTAGGTATATTTAATAATCTTAAGCTTACTATAATAGAGTATAGAGAGAGTAAGCTTATAAATAGTAGGTAAGGTAGACTTAGTAAAGATATAGTAAATAACGTATTTATAGAGATAATAATATAAGTATAGTATATTAGTACTAAATTAGTAGTTAAGAAAGATATCTAGCTCTTACTACTTTAACTTAGACTCTTAAACCTTTATTAGTTTTTCTACTTTAACTAGAAAAAGTTCTTATTATAAGAAAAGAAGTTATAGTATAGTAGATATAGCTACTTACTATAGGTATAGTAGTAGAGCTCTAAGCGTATAGATATAATTAATAAAAAGTATTACCTCTCTATCTTTACCTTTAGCTATAGCTTTAGCTATCTAATCTCTACTAATAAAGAAAACCTATCTAAAACGCTACTTATTATCTCTATTAAAGAACTAGATAAATTTAGATACTAGAACTAGATATAAAGGTTTATAGCCTCTATAGATTATTATAAACTCTTTACTAGTAGTTTAGTTTAATACTCTCTATAACTTAGACTTCTAGAGTTTAACTAGGTTATTAATAAAGTCTACTAAACTAAAGTACCTACGCTCTTTAACTATAGTAGAATATACTATTTACTAGAATATATTCTATATATTAAAGAGGTAAATATTATCTATATAACTTAATTACGTAGAGACTATAGTTTAGTTAAGCTTTAACTCTTACTTACGCTGCTTAAGAAGAGATAGCTAGTTATTAAAAGTATATTTTATAGTATCTACACGCTTAGGTAAAGTAGATACTTCTAATAGAATAGAATTAAGAAAGCTAAGAATATTACGTAAGTCTTAGTATATTTTATATAATACTTTCTATTTATTAATAAAGATAGTAAGTATAAGAAAGAAAACTATTATAGTAAAAAGCTATAGGTAACGTAGTACCTTAGTAGTTAGATTCTCTCTAGCTCTAGAGAAAGAGCGTAGTGTAGGTAACGTAACTAGTAAGGTATTAGATAAGTTAGGCGCCTTACTATTATATTTATTATTATTAAAAGTAGTATCTCTAGATTCTTATTATTTATTATCTAGCGTATTACTAATAATAGAATTCTCTGCCTTATTTATCTCTTTAACCTTATTACTAAAGTAGATAAAAAGTATATCTATTATATTCTTATCTCTATATAGTATTACAAAGCTTCTTAATATATTATCTATTATTATAACACTATTAGATAGAGTAGCTATATCTACTAGAGACTTAGTATTATTACTATCTCTAAAAGCTATAAGTAGAATATTATTCTTAGACTTACTATACGTAGATAATAATAGTAGAAATTAAGATAGAGATTTACTCTTTTTATTCTCTTTATTAAACTTATTATTAAAAGTAATAAAGTAGTTATAGAGGTCTTATAGTATAGTTATATAGTAGATAGAATTTAGAGAAGTTAAGAGCGCAATTTTAAGCGTAGAGAAGTATATTAACCTAGAATATTATAAGAGAAACTATACTAAAAAGATTAGCCTAAATATTTAAATTATATAAGTTTTAGAAGTTAATATCTAAGCCTAAATAACTAGATTATAGAAGCTTTAGAAGTTTATATCTAAGTAATAATATTACGTAATATAGATAAACGCTAGAAATATATATAAGTCTAAAAGAAAAGTATTCTATACCTCTATAACTAGCTAGAAAGATCTAGGTAGTGCTAAAGAAGATAATATCTAGCTCTAGTAAACCTAGATAATACCTAATAGGCGTCTTTCTAGAAAAGAGGGAAAACTAATCTTTTTAGAATATAGATATATTAGAGCTAGAGATAATTAATAATTAGAGATAATTAAGTATATTATAATTATTCTACTACTAAAAAAAGTTAAGATAAAATCTCTAGCTATATACTTAAGAGCTAAGTAATTACGTATTTATAATTAAGTAATTATAACTACTCTTTAACTTTAATATACTCTCTAGAGTAGTAAGAGTATTAATCTACTTTACTAAAATTAATTTTATTAAATCTACTATAATTAGTATACTCTAGTAAAGTCTAGGCTTAAGAATCTAGAGCGTAGTAGTAGATTACAGCCTAACTAAGCGTTTAATTATACTTAATACTAATAGTAGTAAGCTCTTACTTATTTAAATAAAGCCTAATAGCCTAGAAATTAACTTTATTAGTTTAGAAATTACTTTATAATAGTTTAGAATATAGCTAATAGCTATAGAAATCTAAGTATCTAACTAGTAAGAGATAATTCTAATAGTAAGATCTAGGCTTTTAATCTTTTCTAAGTAAGGTTTATAGCATAATTAAGAGCTTAATAAGCTAAGCTAGCTATCTATATAGGTGCGTACTTAGGCTAAAATTAAAGACTTTATAATAATAAGTCTTTTAATTCTTCTCTTTTTTACTATAATTATCTACTTCTATATTATTAAGATACTTAAGCTAACTAGCTAATAAGCTATCTATCTAATTAACTCTTCTACTTAAGATTCTTAGCTCTTAAGCCTTAGCACTCTTAAGCTCTATACTTAATTCTCTACTCTACTTAATATACTACTCTACTTACTTTTCTACTCTACTTACTTTTCTATCTACTTACTTTTCTATTCTCTCTATTACTATAGTAAGTTCTTACTCTTATACCTAAATTAATAGCTAACTATTATAATTTAGTTTAATAATCTAACTTCTAACTCTAACTCTAGCTATAAGCATTAGCGTTTTAGCTTCTACTATAATAGTGTTCTACGCTCTAATTATAATACCTCTAGTAGTAGTAATTATAATATATAAGCTAGTACTTAGCGTAATAGCGCTTAGTATAATAGCGCTCTACTTAATAGCGCTCTATAGTTAAGTACTTAACTTCTCTACTACGCTTAACTTAAAGACGCTACTACTTAAATTCTACTTTCTTTTTCTAGAATAATAGTAGCTAATAGCTTATTCTTTAGTAGCTTTATATAAGATAATTAGGCTTCTAATACTTAACTATCTTAGAGCTTTATAAATTCTAATAATTAACTAGATTAGAGCTTTAAGGTAACTAGTAGCTTTAGTAATAATAACTTTTATAAGAATTATAAGTAATTAGAGTTATACGCTAAGCGTGCCTACTTAGATTATAAGGCCTCTTAGTTTAATAACTTTAATAACTAAAATATTTAAGAGACTATTAAGCTTATTTCTAAGAGTAGTATCTTTATTACTAATAATACTTTCTAAACTTAGAATTTAGGCCTTTAGTAATCTAACTATATTAAGAACTAAAGCGCTTAAGATTAAGAGAAGTAAGCGTCTCTAAGTAATAGTTATAGTTATAGTTACTTTTATAAGAAGTCTAAGAGTAAGGCTTTTATACTTAAAACTCTCTTAGATTATCTATATCTAATATATACTAGTTATTAGTATAAGTAAGTTAGAGTATTACTTAACTATAATACTTCTTAACTTTCTAAGTATAAGTATTATATTTATTAGTAGCTTCTTAATAATATTTAGAAGACTAATTATTTTAAGTAACTCTATTAGATTATGTATTATTTATTCTATAACTTTTATAACTACTATACTACTAATTAAGATTTATATAATTACTTTATAAGCTTAGTAGATTACTATAGTTTTAAAGTAAGTTTATAATTCTCTTCTCTTTAGTTTTTTTAATTTTTTACTAACTTAATAATAGTACTAAAGCTCTAAGAACGCTATTAAGTATTATAAGTAGCTTTACTAAGATCTTTACGCTTATAAAAAGTAGAAGAAAGAAGCTAAGAGTAGTTCTAAGACTTTAGCTAAATTATTAGATAGAACTTCTAAGTTCTTAAGTAAGAAGAGCTTAAAAAGTACTATGCCTATAACTTTCTAAGACTCTAATTAATATAGTACTTATAGTAAGTTTATAATACTAAGTAAGAAAATAAAAAGAATTAATATAAGTAGTAGCTAGATAGCTCTATCTATAATTTCTACTTAGAGTTATCTACTTATAGCCTTTAATCTAACACTATAATACTTAGAATATTATTATTAGAGCTTATTCTAGTAGCTACTACTACTAACTTTCTAGACACAGGCTTTTTAATTTAGAAATTAGCTACTATAGAATTAGTAGTAGAATTAGTATAGTTATTATTAGTCTTAGTAGCGTAACTACTAGTCTTAGTAGTATAATTATTAGTCTTAGCTACGTAATAATTATTCTTATTATTATAATTCTTAGCTATATAGTTACTAGTCTAATAGCTCTATATCTAGTGTTATAAGTAATAGATTCTATTACTATACTTAGTGTTAGCTAGCTAAAGCTAAGCACACAGAGGCGCTACTATATACTAAGTATAATTAGATATAGCTTAAGATTTATATATAGACTTAAGCTACTAAGACTACTTATCTATAAGCTTAAGTTAAGAACTTTAAGAATAGCTAAAATAGTAAGCTTATCTTTAATAAGAATAACTATAAGAGTTATAATTAGAGAAATTAGCGCTATAGTAGTTAGTAAGTTAGTAGCTATATAGGTTAGTCTAGTAGAAAAGTTTAGTAATTTATCTACTTTATACTTACGTTAATTATTAGTAATTACTTTTTTATAACTAGGCGCTAGTTAGAGTAACTAAGATCTAGCTTAAGTATAATTAATCTTTATAGTAGTAGCCTAAATAAAGATCTTTCTACTTTATCTACTTTTTAAAAATTAAATATTATAAATCTTATAAGTTAAGTAGCTATTTAAACTTCTTAAACTATTATTAAGTAAGTAATTTAGTTAATCTATTTATAGGTATAATTATAGTCTCTAAATACTTAACCTTAAATAATTCTTTAGTATATTTCTACTATAGCTATATATTCTAGATATTAATATACTTAAGCTAAGTATTAATACGCTTATTCTTTTTAATAACTAGCCTAATTATTTACTAATTATTACACTAGATAGTCTAGAGTTCTTTAAGATTAAGCGCTAGCTTTTTAAGAAAGCACCTAAGCGCTATAGCTTTCTTAGTAGTATACTTAAGAGTAAGTAGCTCTACTTCTATAGTAGAGGTAGTAACTATACTCTACTTTATAGCTTTCTAAAAAATTACGCCTTTATATAATATAGTAATATAGCTATAAGATAATTAGTAAGTCTCTAGATTATTAGTAAAGAATATATCTCTAGTAATTATTAGATTAGGCCTATTATAGTTACTATACTAAATTATATTATAGTAAGTATAATAAAAATATATAATTACTTACTTTATAGCTTTCTTATACTTATTACTTAGGTTTATAAGAAAGTATAAGAGCTTTAAGATAGTATACGCTATATCTAGTTAGAGTATAATTACTATATAAAGTATAGAGCTAACTATTTTCTAGTATTTCTTAATCTTAGGCTTAGTTACTTTTTTAGTATTCTTAATTAGCTTCTCTAATAGTAGAAGCGTTAGAAAGAAAGATCTATTTCTAAGCTTAAACTTCTTAAGTATCTTATCTATATATATATTATAAATAAGTATAATTATCTTTAGATATTAGTTTTTAATTATATAAATACCTAGAAACTACTCTATATCTCTCTAATCTTAGATCTTATACTTACTAGAGATCTAGGCCTATATAGCTATTACTTATTACTTTATATTTTTATAATAAAGTAATAGAATATTATTAATATAGAAGAGAATAAGAATCTTATATTCTTAATTAAAGAAAAGATAAAGCTCTTCTTAAGAAGCTATTATACTAATAGCTCTTAGCGTTTCTAAGAACTTCTTATACTATAATAGTAGAGAGTTTTATAATCTATAAAGCGCGTAGTTAAGCTATATATATAATTCTAGCTTTCTAAAGCTATTTAGTATTTTATAAATTACTAGGTTCTTTACTATAATCTTTACGTTAAGAAACGCTTCTATAATATTTAACTATTTAATCTCTAGATTACTTTAAGTAGTAATTACTATTATAGCGTAAAAAAACTTTATAGTAAGTATTACTATATAAGTTAAGTTAATTAAGTTCTTCTTCTAGAGATTACTATAAACTATAATTTAAGCTTTATATTTAAGAAGATAGCTATTCTAATTATACTTATAAGTCTATACCTATTTTAATAGAAGTAGCTAATCTTAGGCTTTTAATCTATAGATTTCTGTCTAGATTCTTTTCTTACTTAGCTAATTAATCTCTCTCTTAGAAGTATTTTTAAAGAGTATATATATTAAATACTAGATTAGTTATTTCTATAATTTAGGTAGCTCTTAGAGATTATTATAGTGTTAGTAAGTAGTCTTTAGCTTATACTTACTAAGCGTAGTAACTATAATAATAGAGTTTATAGTCTTATAGCTAGCTTAATTATTCTAGTTTTTTTAAAGACTAGAAAGATAAGTTTTATAAAAGTTAATCTAGGCTTACTTATTAACTAAACTTATAATTACTATATTTATACTATCTACGCTATTACTCTCTAGTTAATTACTAAGCTAAGTAGGCTACTTACTCTTACTCTTTAGGCGTCTTAATAGTTAATAGATATTTATAGAAAGAAAGCGCTTAGACTCTTTACTTATAACTCTTCTACTATAGCGCGTTCTAGAGAATTTAGCTATTAGCTAATTCTATAGCTATATTAATTATTAAGAGAAGGCTACTAATTTAGATAGTCTACCTCTTAGTCTTTTTAGCGCTTACTCTAGTTAAGCTAGTTTTTTATCTATTTCTACTAAACTAAAGTCTATTATAATAGACTTAATAGATAGAAATAGATCTTCTAATTTATATATAAAAGGCTCTCTACCTCTAGGCTTTAATAAATTAGCTCTCTTAGGCGTATATACTACTCTTTAACTATTAGAAACTTTATAATTACTTTAATTACTTATTCTTAAAATCTTACGCTTAGGCGTAAGTTCTAGAGTAGTAAGCCTAGTAGAAAGCTACTAATTATTAGAAATTTTTAATAGAATACTAGCCTTATACTCTATCTCTATTAAATTAATAGAGCTTTAATTATATTTAATAAATAGACTAACTTTATTACTTTAATTATAGCTTACGTTACCTCTAAAATCTTATTTAGTAGTTAATAGCTCTACTATACTTACTATTTAATTAATAGAAAAAATATTAAACTTCTCTATAAAATTAATAAGCTTACTATTATTAAGTATTTTAATCTACTTAAGTACTTAATCTCTAGTTAGCTTCTCTTTATACTTACCTTAATAGAACTTCTACTTATTAAAGGTAATATTATAAGTTATAATTATCTAATTAATTACTAGTACTTATATATAATATATATTAGAAGCTTAATAGCTAATAAGATATTTTATATAGCTATAAGGCTTAACTTTAAAGTCTTAATAGTACTTTCTAGCTACGTAATTACTATTAAGTAGATACGCTTAATAGCTATAAGTATAGATTCTACTCTAATCTAAACAAAGATTAGTAGCCTAGTACCTAATCTTAGATAGCTAATAATATTAGAAATACTTTCTAAACTATTTATGTAATATCTAATCTAAAGATTAATAGCTATAAAGCTATAATAAACTTATTCTATAGAGTTAAGCTACTATATTTATAATTACTAGCTAGAGTCTAGCTAGAAGATTAGCGCTTATATATATCTTAATTAACTTAGTAATAAGCTCTTAGCTAGCTCTCTTTACTAAGCTATTAGACTTATAGATATATAGTAGAGGCGTTATAATTATAATTCTCTTCTCTTTAGCCTATTTCTTATATCTTAAGTGCTCTCTTTAAGGTAGTATTATAGTATTATTATTTTAATAGATTTCTATAATCTTCTACTAATAGTAGCGCTTAACTATAGCTATAAAGCTTATAATAACTTCTATTATAAAGTCTAGCGTCTTATTCTTTAGGTTATAATTATATAGCTTATCTAAGTAATTCTTCTTAATAATTAAAGCCTATTTATTAAGTATATAGCTTATAAAAAAGTTAAATAGGTTTTATAATACTCTAAAGAAAAGACGTAGTAATAGCTTATAAAGCTAATAAAAAATTCTTTAAAATATATAAGTAGCTACGTAATTATTATACTTACTACGCTATATACTTATAATCTTTATATTCTAAGTAGCTTTTATAAGAGCTTTAAGAGCTTACTTACTTAAGTAGCTAGATCTTTAGTGCTAAAGATTAGTATTACTAGTGCGTAATTATAGAACTTATAAGTAGGTAATAGTATTTATAATAATAGAATTAGAAGAATAGATAGAAGAATTATATTTAATAAATAAGAAGTTAAATCTATACTTAAGAGTTATAAGAATAACAAACGCTTCTAGCGTGCCTATTCTAATTATATAATTATAGTCTATATACTATATACTACTATTTCTAAGAAGCTTCTCTAAGATAATATTAGTATAGAAACTAGAGATAATCTTAACGCTAGTAAGCGTAAGATTAGCTTTTCTAGGTCTTTTAGAGGTGCTAAGAATAAGATAAAGTATATAATTACTAATACTAATTACTAGAAGAATCTAGCTACCTACTTTAACTATTTCTCTATTAGTCTTAATAAAGAAATTAGACTTAATTAAAGCTTTATTATTAACTAAGTAGACTATAGCTCTACTATTAAGAATTATACTAGCTAAAAGCGCATAAAGCTTAAAGTCTATACTAAAGATAGAAGGTCTAAACTTAGTAATTAGCTTCTTAGAGTAAATAATTATTAAGACTATATTATCTAGATACTTAAACGCTAGAGTGCTTATCTTCTAGTCTAATTACTTAACTTTTTTATATAAGCTACTCTACTTCTCTTTATAATAGTGCTCTTAGATCTTTTACTTATTTTAAGCTAAAAGTTCTATTAGTAGAATATCTAGTAGTCTAGATCTAGTAATTATAGTCTATAATTAGTAATATAAAATAAGCTTCTACTTATACTTTACGTTAGGTTTATAAAGGTAAGGCTTAAGTAGTAAGCTTAACTACTTCTTACCTAACTTAGTAAAAGTAAAAAGTTAACTTATAATAGCGTTAAAGATTATACTAGCTTTTCTTTTTTTAGTAGTAATTAATATCTTCTAAAAAATAACGCTAAATATCTTACTAAGATTACTAAGACTTAATGTATTTTTTCTAAAGGCTATAGTATATAATTAATTATATTACTACTAGTAGGCCTACTTTAGGTTAAACTTCTTAACTATAGTAAGAAAGTTAGTAATTATAAAAGGTTTTTTAATCTTTAAGAGCTTAAAGATCTTTACTTTCTAGTAGAGTATTAATTAGTTAGTAAACTACTTCTTAGTAGTACTTTCTTAAGTCTTCTTAAAATAAGTGTAATACTTTATATAAACTATATATTGCGTAGTCTAATTTATAAAAGTAAGTATAGTCTTAAGAGTTTTTATAAAAGACTAGACTATTTTTCTATTATTACTTATAGTTATAAGTAATAGGTACTTAGGTATAATAGTACGTATAATCTAGTTTTTAATATTATTAATCTTTTTACTTTTTCTTAACTACTACTTAAACTTATAGTTCTAGTAAGCTATAAGCGTAGTACTATTTTTAGTTTTATAGTTATAATTTTATAAGAAAGTATTATACTTATAGATAGCTTTATTATACTTATTCTTTTAATTCTTAGTTAGCTTTATAGAAAGAGAAGCTAGAGCTATAGGCTCTAGAACTAAAAGATTAGAAAACTTAGGCTCTTAAGTATCTATATATTTAATATCTAAAAGATTAGAATTAATTTCTTTCTAGATACTTTTCTTATTATAGTATTACTTAAAAAGCGCAAACTAAGTATTCTAGTTAGATTACTTCTTAAGAAGTATACTTATAGCTATAATAGCTATATTATAATTACTTATATTTATAAAGTTAAAGCGTAGAATTAATATAAAGATATAAAGAGGTAGGTAGTAAGTAAGTAATTACGTAGAAGAAGTTCTAATTATAAAATATTTAGAAAGAGTAGAGTAAAAATAAGATTAATTAATTTATCTTCTAGTAAGCTTTAATACGTAGTAAGAATTAGTTCTATAATTAAGTAGCTAGGCTTATAACTATTAGAGCTAGAGACAATTAATAATTAGAGATAATTAAGTATATTATAATTATTCTACTACTAAAGAAAGTTAGAATAAAATCTCTAGCTATATATCTAAGAGCTAAGTAATTACGTATCTATAATTAAGTAATTATAACTACTCTCTAACTTTAATAAGATAGTATTCTAAATAATAGATAATATAGACTAGATTAATAATAGTATAGATTTAGTAAGCTAAGAGATAGAAGAAAGTATAGAATAATATTATAGAAATATTAAATATCTTCTAAAGATAAGAGAGGTTAGCTATAATAGAGGTTAACCTAGATATATATATATATTAGTATATATTCTAATATTATTTAACTTAGAGAAATTTAGAATAAGATCTATAGTAGTAAAGAAGTACTATAGTAGGCTATAGTAGTAATAGAAAGAGATTAAAATAACTAAGTCTAATAAGTTAACATTCTTAAGCGTATAGTAATAGAAAGAGATTAAAATAACTAAGTCTAAGAAGTTAAAATCTATAGGTATTTAGTAGACGTAGTAAGTAAAAAGAACTAAAACAACTAAGTCTAAGAAGTTAAAATCTATAGGTATTTAGTAGGTATAGTAAGTAAAAAGAATTAAAATAACTAAGTCTAAGAAGTTAAAATTAATAGACATTTAGTAGACGTAGTAAATAAAAAGAACTAAAACAACTAAGTCTAAATATATAGATAGATAATATACCTAGGTATTAAGGCGTAGATATTAGTAGAGGTTTAGAACTATTATATAGCTCTAGAATATTACTTCTAGTAGAGGTAACGTAGATAGTAATACTTCTAGAGTAAGTATAATAAAGATTACTACGCTCTTAAGTATAGATTTAATAAAAGTTACTATAAAGATTTTAGATATTTACTTATAGTGTGCGTAGAAGTTTCTAATCTAATAGCGCTATAGTTAGTAGAATTAGATAGTCTAAAGTAGTAAAATAGATAAGACTAATAAGCTTAGAATATAAGTATTATAAAGATAGAGAAAATAGTTTAGTAGACGCGTAATAGAGTTAAAATCTATTATAGTATCTAGAAATATAGAGAGAATATAGAGGTAGAGTAGAACTAGTAGTAGGTACTATTAACTAAAGTAGAGAAAGCGTAGCTTAAGCTTAAGTATAGACTACTTTATAATATATCTAATATATTATAACTTTACTAGTTCTATACTTTAGTATTACTACTACTACTACTATTTTATCTATTCTATTACTTTTTTATATACGCTACTTTACATAACTACTTTATTATTTTATTTTTTCTCTATCTATTCTTTCTATATTATAGCTTTTACTACTTTGTAATCTAGTACGCTATATAAGAGAAGAGCGCCTAGCTACTTATAGCTATTTAATAAGTCTACTAATAAGACTATTAAAATAGTTAAGTCTAAAGGTAAAGAAAAGTATAGTTATAAAGAATCTACTAAAGTAAAAGAAAACTTAGAATATAGTAGTAGCTCTTATAAGAGCCTAATTTAATATCTACTCTTATAATCTACTTCTACTTAAGCTACTTTCTAAGACACTCTATAATTAAGATTTAAATCTACTAAGTTTTTAATACTATATACTAATATATAATCTATACTTTTAAAAAGTAGTAACTTAATAAAGAGTAAGATAAGTAGAGCTAAAAAGGTTAAGAAAGTATTAGTTCTAAGAAAGCCTAAAAAGAGTAAAGTAGTATCTTAAGAGTAGAAATCTTAGAATATAATAATTTCTACTTTATAAACGCTATCTCTTATAATACTTTATAAAAAGCTTTTTTCTTAACTACTATCTAAGAGTAAAGCTAAATAATATACTTAATAATAGCTCTATCTAACTCTATCTTCTACTATATATATTAAGAAGAAGAAGAAGACTAAGAGTAAAGTAAAAGAGCGTAATATTATTAAAGAAGTTTATAGTATCTAAGTTATAAGTAATAATAGTAATAATAACTTATTAGAAGATAGTAGTAAGAAGCTAAGTCTAGATTAGGCTTAGAAGATAATACGTAAGTATTTCTAGAAGAAAAGCTCTCTTACTACTAGTAGAGTAATTAAGAGTTAGCTATCTAAAGAGCTATTTAATTATATTAGCGTAATAGACTTTATTACATCTTTACTTATAAGTTAGAGTTAGATCTATTTAATTAATCTTCTTACTAATAGGTTTTATAAATATATAATACTAGCTAGCCTATAAAATATATATATAAGAAGAAGAACTTACGTACTATATTATCTAATATATCTATTTACTTTAAGCTTCTACTTATATATATCTAGCTTTACTACTTCTTAACTCTTAATCTAGATTAAGTTATCTTAATTACTTACAAAGTCTTAAGTAACTACTATACTTAACTAGACTTAGCTTAGGTTATTAAACTAGGTATATATAAAATCTATATAAATTATTACTAATAGAAATTAAGAGCGCTAGTAAATATAAAAGTAAGTTTCTTTTAGTATTTAAGTTAAAGTCTACTAATATTTTAGATCTAGGTTAAAGCTCTACTAGAGTAAAAGTTAAGTTAGATAATTTAGCGCTACTATAACGCTATTAACCTTTACCTATTACTTAACTAAAAGGTTATAGTATTTAATTTTAATAAAGTATTTACCTTTATAAAAAATGTATATAAATAGTAGTAGTTTAATCTAATAGTCTCTTAGTAGGTAATAAGTAAGTAAGAGTTAATACACTTCTAATAGATATATATACTAATATTTTATTAGACGTCTTTATTATAGTAGCTATATATACTAAGTTTATTCTTAATACTAAAAGTAGTTATAAGAAGAAGCTATACTCTCTCTATACGTATAAAGCTCTTATTAACACTTTTAATATATATAAAGAAATTTTAGAGATAGTAAAGAATTACCTAAGTATTAAATTAATAGTCTAAACTTCTAAATATCTAGCTTATAATAAGAAGAACGCCTTTACTACTAAAGAGCGTTCTAACTTTACTAAAGCTAGTTTAGTTAGCTACTACCTTCTACTAAGTTAGAAGCTTAGTAATAATAATATATATAATAATGTTAACCTAGCTAGCTATAATAATAATAGTAAGAGATAAGACTAGTAACGTAAAGAGGCCTTTATTAATATATTATTCTTACTTAGCTATAGAGAGAAAGTGTTATATCTATGTTTATTATATTTATTTTAATATTTTTTATAACTTTAGCGTTAGCTAGTATAATAGCTTTTCTTTTCTATACTTTAATATCTTCTTATTTTTATAGGTTTACGCATTATAATAGAGGTATAATAAAGTGTAACTTTCTTCTATCTAGCTTTAAGCCTAAAACATATATATCTACTATGCTTTTTTAATTATTTTAGCTTACTAGGCTACTAGCATATATTATATCTATATAGTAATAATACCTACTTTATATATATATAATTTCTTCTTCTTTTATATATTTTATAGTAATTAAGTATAGCTTCTACTTAAAGTTTTTACTTATTTACTATATTTATACGTAAACTACTTCTTAGTTTACTACTAACTATAAGAATAATAAGAAGTTTTTTACCTATATCTACTTATAAATATAGAATACTAAGGTAAATATATATTACCTACTAAGAGCTAGTATTACTATAGTGTTAGTCTAATAGCCTTAGTATAGATAGAGAAAGTAGTAGAGTCTTGTAATAAATTGTCTTTAGAGACTATACCTAAGTAATACTTAATTTATAACGTAATTTATTATTATATAATAAATTTAATAAACTATATATATTATCTAATATATATAGAAAACTTAGAGTAGTTTTAGTTTACGCTAGAGGTGTAAAGTAAAGATATACTTATATTAGCTTATTAATATTCTATTATCTAAAGTCTAGCTACCTTTACTCTATTATAGTATAATATATAGTATATATAAGCTAGATATTTATTCTAAAAGCTATGCGTAATAATTTCTTATAACTATATATTATTAATAATAAGTTTTAATAAAAGATATACTAGTAGGTTAATATTCTAATAAAGCTATATTATTCTTAATTAATATTACATTACTAAACTAATTATAATAATAATACTATCTAGCGTATTTAGTATCTATATTATTAGCTATTTTAACTAATATATAATTAGTAGCTTTTACTTATAAAATCTTTATTATATACTTAAAATTGCGTAGAATATCTATACTAAAGGTATTCTTCTATTAATATCTATTATTAAATAATACTATTATTAGTAATACGTTATTATTTTTATAAGTATACTATTATACTTTTACTAATAGTATCTATTATTATTATAGTATTTATTAAAATTTTAAGTAGTATTACTATAAATATAGTATTAATATTCTAATATTTAGTAAAGGCTTTAATTCTGCAAATTCTATTTCTTAATATTATAATATTATTTATAATTTAACTATAAAAGCGTATTTTTAGATAAAAGAGCTATAATACAATATTATAATAATAATATTCTTTTAACATTACATTAACCCCCTAGTAGGGCGCGCTACGGTACTTTGGCACAACGTTAAGCGCAGGAAGCCATAAAGGTACGTATGATCAGCTAGACTCAGCCATGCACCTTCACGAATCGAACTACAGCCATAGGACCGAAAACCCATCGATACGCATGAAACTTCAAAGTCTCAGCCCTGTCGCACTTTGAGACTCATGATGCCCCGTTCAGCCTCACCGCTTTTACGTTCAGCTACGCGCTTCTGCAGTCATTAGCACGGATACTGAGCCAGCGAACCCACTGATAGCATTCAAACGAGTATATTTGTAGCGGCGTAACGAGAATATAGGTGTCTGACGTATACAACTACGTTGCGATTCTATGTACAGCGTTGCTACACCGCGTTGCGCCGCTCACCGTTTAGCATCATCAACTCGTCACAGCGATTATGATACAGCGACTTTCCCGCAGCCATAGTAATACCCTCAAGCGATCCTGCTCCTGTTCGACAGCTACGCAAGTGTCAGGCCTCTAAGGGACAATGTTATAGAATCTCACGATCAAGACTAGAAACCTTCAACAACCAGTACATCGCAGTCATCCCAGATCAGACTTCACTCAGATACCGATCAACTCACCATCATCAATGGCAGTCTTAATTAGTGATACCTTACAGATTATGAGATGATCCATCGACACAGCAAGTCACTCAACACTCAACACGGGTTTTCTCACAACGAGCACCAGACGACGACCGCCACAGTCGTACAAGCTCAACCGCACCACCACATCAATCACCCAACTCATCATCAAACCCCGCAAACCGAAACGTCCTCCCAACCACCTCCTTCCCATCCACAATCAATCGCGCAGCAACAACCTCATACGCGTCACCCTCATACACCCTCAATGCATCTTCCTGATCAATCGACCCGCAACAGAACGCGAACCCAGCCACCACAGAGCCCGGCTCATCGACTAAGGCTTTATACCTCTCCGCCCAAATCCTGATACGTCCACCTAGCAAGATAGTAGGTCGCAAAGCCGGCAGCTCATCAGCAGACACACCAAATAGTCGTTCAAGCCGCTCCGGATCCGCTAGTGTGCCATAGAAGAAATAGTGAACGGGGTATTCTGGTGAACTTTGTTCGCTGGCCCTGGCTGCGAGAGTGGGTCGGTACTGAGGAAGTGTTGGATCGCGACCCAGCAATGGTAGTTCCCCAGAATCTTCTTTGTGCGCGAGACCAATGCGGAGTTTTGTAAACCTCTGGTTCGGACAGTGCTTCTCAACCCAAACATCAAGAGCAATCACTCCCGATTGGGACAGCCGACAGAAGCTCGCCTCGCCGTCTTCCCCAACGCCACTTTCAAGTCGTGGTACGCGAGAAAGACTGAGAGCATTGGCTACATCACGAGGTGTAGAAAGAGGATGCTCAAGTCGGAGGAGATAAGATGCCTCAACCCGGCGACGGGGACGTTTCGGCGGTGAGATGGTAGAAGGATTCGTAGACCCAAAAGGTTTCGATAGGATGTGTGGTAGGTCAAAGTCGCCGCCTAGCTCTTCGAAAGCCTGGGTAGCGGCGTCGTCTAGTTCGAGGTAGTCCATGGCTGATGGGGCGATAGCGACTTGTAGGTGGATCTTGAGGTCGAGCTGATGCTGGAGGATTCAGGGAGAAGTGGGATGCGACACCGCGAAAGGAACGGGCGGATAGTCCGCATGGCATTTGCAAAGTTGAATCATGGTTGACAATTAGGTAGCGAAATGATAGAACCTTGGTTCGACGAGTATGGGTTGACTGTAGGTACCATCCTTAACAAGATCCATGATTGTTTGGTTCATTAACCGTTTCCATTCCATTAAGCATTACACTAGATAATAATAGTCCCTTTCTTTCTGCGGTGGTAGGCTCCAGCCGAGCCCATCATTACCACCTATTCCCAATCCAACATGGACATAGCATCTGCCGTCCATGCCATTCATACCACAACATCATCAAAACCCCCTATGTGCAGACGTCCAGCCGCTCAAAAAGTAGAATGCGGAAAGTGTGGCGGCCGGGCGCTGAAGCGAATGTATACAACAACACACAGACACAACTGTGTCGTGAAAAGTCCAAAAGGTAAGCGACCGACTTGGGTATCAAAAAAAGGGTACAATAAACCGCGCGTAATAGCGCTACAAGGGATGCCCACGAGAAGAATGATTGTGGTTCCCCGATGCATGCAGGGCTGCAGCGTCTCTGCTGCTGCTGCCGACGCTAGTGATTCTATGCCGTCAAATCCATGGTGTAGATAATGGATCGCTGAAATGCTTCGCAAACAAGAAAAAACTCCGCTCCAATGCATAGGTCGTTAGAGGCCGTCACCCGGGGAAGTAAGGTGATAGTGCGAAACGTAGGGATGAGTATAAGTCTGTGGCGAGAGAGATGTAGATGTGTCGTAGGTCTTAGTCTTTGCGGAGGGTGGTGGGCTCCGTGTCGGATCCGATGGTCTCGCCTTCCCAGAGGCTTTGAGAGTCATCGGTTGGTGATCGTGCGCCGATGGGACTCCTGCCACCGGTGGAGTAGGATGAAGAGGAGCCGCTAGCCCAGTCGTCCGAGTCGGAGTGGGCGTGGGATGGGAATTCCTCGTAGATGTCGAGCATGCTGTAGCCAGCACCGTCCATGGGGTCGCCGATTTCGACGTAGTCGTAGTCCCAGCGGAACTCCTTGTCGGATTGGGGGCGGGGGAGGAACTTGGCGCGGCCGAAGAAGTAGCAGACACCGGCAACTGGGGAAGTTAGCAGAAGAAAATAGTGGGGCAGAGATTTCAAACTTACGCAGACTGCCAGCTACCAGGTCAATGGCGTAGTGGTGGGAGAAGTACATGGTCGACCACCAAAGCCACATGGTGTAGAAAACGTACACGGGGAAGAGCTTGGGGAAGACGTGTCCCATAAACAGCGTCTCGAGAGTAGCCCATCCGGAGTGCAACGAGGGGAAGGCGCCAAAGACCAAGGGCGAAGCGTGGAAGCCCGAAGTGTAGAGATCAATGCCAGTCAGCTTGTCGATTGCCTTGAGTCCCGCGGCGTCACCAGGGATGCTGTAGTTGGCGGGGGCCAATCCGTATGTGTTCTCGTACCAGGGGGGCGAACAGGGGAAGACCATCTGGATCAGAACCGCTGTGATGTTCATGTAGCCAAAAGCGCGCGCCCAGATTGGGAGGGTGCCAGGAGGCGCCCAGATGAACATGCATGCGCTAACAATGACAGGCGATACATAGTGTACGACACCGTAGGGCAACCAGGCGAGAATGTCCAGGACGGTGTGCTTGTGCGCGGAGAGGATGTTGCTGAGGTTGGCGCCGTAGAGGATGTTCTCGAGGGCGGGGAGGACGCGGACCCAGATGGCAGGGCGGTAGTCTGGGGAGATGTATCTGGGGGATGTCAGTATGGATCCTGCCACAAGTTTGAGGAGGTGGATTACGCACTTGCAGCTAGAGAAGAGGAATAGCCATGTAAGAGTAGGGAGCAATGGGAGGAGAAACTGTCGTGTGATGGGCATACACAGGCCCGTCATGAGCAGCGTGGCTATGAATGTCTTGGCAAAGGGCCCCGGCGCCTCGCTCACGGAGAGGGAGAAGATGGCGAGGATGGCGAGGAAGAGATACTGGGCATCGTATATGCTCCAAGAATGGGTGCGCAGGGAGCGCAGGGTATCCGAGGGCGAGAAAGACGTCTCGAGGCCGGCGATGGATGACGTGGGCGCCTGGCGACTGCGTATGCGCGACTTGGTGGCCCTCCACTTCCTGCGCACGCGGTGGGGGATAAGACTGGGCAGGGCGGAGAGGCCCGGGACCTTTGTGCGCGACAGCATGTCGGCGGCGGTGCTGTTGTCGAGGAATGCGAGGTAGCTCTTGTTCGTCATGCTGAGGATGGCGCTGGAGGAATGGCGGTTCAGGGCTCGGTCGCTCGGGGGTTGTCTGTGTGGCGCAGTTCCAGGTAGGAGCAACAGCAGACACGCGACCAGAGGCGGGTGAAAGCACGTCGAAGTGGTACGGCGTGCAGGAGGTGGGCGAGCGGACAAGAGGGAAAGAAGGCGGAAGAGGGCGGACTAGGGATTATGAAAGGCAGCCGTGACTTAGTGGACACTGGAAGCTCCGGATGGCTGAGGCTTGCACAGCGCGCTGCCGGGGGGTCAAATTAGGTCCGCGACGTGAGCGGCTACGACGGACCCGGCTAGTCTGCGAGGGCGCTCAATTTCGTTTACACCAGGACGCTGTGACGGCCGCCAGGATTCGCATCATTGTTTCGACCGCGTTGGCAAAGAATGCGAGTGCCCGTGGTTGACGCTTTCTCTTTCACCGTGGGCACTCATGGTGGCATGCGACCCCAACCGTGGCACTGATAACGTTCCCAGGGCCTCTGCATCTGCATCTGCAGGCATGTGACCCTTGCAGCACACCCGTCGACTTCCTTATCACGTTGTCCGTCGCACTCACACATGGCTTTGTCATCTTGGTACGGGTCCCGTCTAGCAAAACTGCTGCTGGCCTGGCGCCAGAGTGATGCGCCATGCCAGAGTGATGCAGCGGTGCGTTAGACCCTTGGTTAGCTTGTCATGACATCAACATACAGGTGACCGCATCGTGCCGTCAAGCCATGGCAACCAACGCATGCCAAATCGTCTTCCATCGACTTCCGCATCCCGGTCCGTCGCCTGTACGAGATACGGGCATGTGCTGGCCAGCCTCGTTCGCTGTCGGCGTTGACTCACAAGGCGTGCGGCCACCCACCCCAGCCCCAAAGACACACGAAACATGCCCTGCACTCCACTGCATTGCCCAAACTTTCTCACCTCTTGCACGCTACTTACCAATCACGCCCCGACACAATTCTCACCGCACCAGAAAAGCCACCGCTGACTGTACCCGCGCCATTCCTACCGTCCGTCGCGACGTCTGAATAGGCGCCCTCGGCACCTCGCAAGATCCGCAACCCGTGCAGTCCTCGCCCTCTTGGCGTAGACACATCCTTACCCGTTTTTCCACTGCCATGGTTCCACCCGCAACCCTGTGCTTTCCACGCCCGATGCGCAATTTCTTTTTTCCTGTCCGATCCACCCACTGCCCAATCGCCGATGGCCATCTCGGTCTCGCTCTCTCGGACATGTCAGGCGGAGCCTCGGACGAACACAACCTCCACCGCGCTTTCCTCTCACGACATTCGCCCTTTCCCAAACCACACTAACCTACACTAACTAATCAAACAAATCTCTTTACCGAGCCACAGCCAAAGGAAAAAAACTCAGTTCAATAAAAACTCGATCACGCAAACTTCACTCGATTTGTAGGCTAAATCACAAAAGAAGAGTCGAGATTCGACATCGCGACCATCGCAATTTCCCTCCTCCTTTTGCCCTGACTCTGACACCCTTCTCCAACAAATGCCATGTACATCCTTTTCAACACTAACATTACCATGTTCATGCCTTGACTCGCTGTAACTGTCACTCCCCCAACAAACATGCTGCCCAAACAAACAAAACCCACCCGCATCCGCTGCCCGTCCCTTTCTCCGCCCGTTTGCTGTCCTGCATCCACACCGCAGAAAAGAAAAGAAGCACAGCATGCCCCGTTGTTTCACTAAAGCAGAATTCAGGTACAATCGTGCTACGCGAACGCGAAAATGTCGCGCAAGAACCTAGTAGTCTCGTTTTCGTATCCCGCGTATCCCAGCCTCTCTCTCCCCCGTCTCTGCGCGCATGTCTCGCGCACCGCGAAAGGGTCCGAGCGCGGCCAAACCGTCGCTCCGCCGCCGTCGTCCCTGCTGCAAAAGCGGGAGTCGGGTAATTGCCATTTGCTGACTACTTTTGCCGAGACCGTCGTGCTGCCGTTCGGCACGCCGGCTGACGGTGAAGGGTTGTCGCGATGATCTGTGGTGGATGATCTCGGAAGAGTCGGAACGCAGATGCGGTGGGAGGAGTAGGGGAGGAGGATCTCAGGGGATGCTCCACTGAAGGTGTGCGGTTCGGGATGGGATCGTCAGGTACGGTGTTGTGGAGGGAGGATCATGAGTCGATGAGGTTTTGGCAATGTGATGGCAACTTCAAGGTAGACGAGTGTGTGCTACGAGTATCAACTTGGAGCCCATCACAGTATCACCGGTATTTGTTCCACCCATTGTCCATTCCATAGTCTCCGTCATCACCATAGGCCTCATCTCCTCCCTCTTCTTCCTCGTCATCCTCATAGGCATCCTCCTGCTGCTGTTCCCTCTCGCGATCGTCAAAGTTCGGCCTCGTGACATAGAATGCAATGCGCCCATCACGTCTTGCCTCATTGACTTCCTCCGTGACATCCTCGTCAACACGGCCCTGATGATCAGAGTATGTATAAGTCGCATCGTTGTCGCCACCATCCATCGCCACGACGTGTCCACCGCCATCGGCATGCCAGTACGCAACAGAGGCTTCGCGGGCGCCGCTAAGATATGCTTCGTCTGGTGGATCGCCGGATGTCTTGAAGCCGTTTTCTTCAAGACGCTCCTTCCATGCATCAAGGTCTCTTCCTCCGGAGTCGCTAGCGGGTGGGCTGTATTCGTTGGGTAGTCCTGAGGCGTAAGATTCGCCCATGTCGGTGCAGTTTACGCCGGAGCCACTCGGGTTGAAGATGTTGGTTGGCTTTTCCATGGCTTGATCTTCATCGTAGTCGACTTCTTCGTCGTCGATGGCATCTTCAACGTCGCTAGCTTCTTCCTCACTGTCAGAATCTTGATCGCTATTGGCTTCTTCACCCTCGTTGTTATATTCATTGTTGGTGGCATCTTCGTCGTCGTCGTCGCTAGAACTCTCAGCCTCGCTGGAGTCCTCAGCACTGCCGGCATCATCATCGCCGCCAGATCCTTCTTCGTCGATAGCTACTTCAACATCACTGTTGTCGTCATCGCCAATGGCCTCTTGATTGTCACTGGCGTGTCTATCGTACGGCTTGAGAGCATGGCGCCTCATCTTCTCCACATCGTGGTAGGTTGGGTCACGAGGCATGTCGCGTATGTCGTATACTGTTTCAAGCTTGATACCCGAAAGTGTGGTTGTAGAAATGAGTATTGATGGAGTGAGAGAGTGAGAGCGCCGGGCTTTATGTCCTCTTCAGCCTTGAGCTTTCAGCCTTCCTGTTTCAACACAGCAATTGCGGTATGCCGTTCGGCTTTAGTGGCGCAAGGCAGATACAGCTGAGGTCCTTGGCCAGTAAACAGGTTTGATCGAGCGACATCACAGCTTACCTGTCGATCACTGTGATGTAAAGTCATATATGGCGGTGGCTGAACAGCGCCACCAGGCTGAGCCTTTCATCATGTCACTTGGCTATGCAACTAGACGTTCTCGTGCATGAAGACTTCGGATCGGATAGATAAGATGAGCAAATAGAGTTTCGTCTCCCTCTCTATATGGAGTAAAGACCTACGTATCATCAGACACGCTGAGCCATGCTATGTAATGCCAACGCTGAATGCCCTTCGCGCAGAAAAATGCAATGCAATACAGGAACCACCACAAAATAAAGCCGAAGCTATGTACAACCAGAAGAATACCACCGAGAACGATGTCGAACGACGCCATGCTCGCTCATCCCTGATATCGTATGCGAACTAACACCCAAACAACGCATCCCTGACCAACACATCCAACCACGTAAACCCACCATCCTACGGCGTATCAATAAGATCCTCCAAGAACTCATCGAGTTCGATAATCGTAAACTGCTCCGCCCACTTAGCCCTAAACTGCCTCCTCCTATACCCTCCATTGATCTGCTGACCCCAACTAATCAATTCAACTTTCCACCCCTTCTTCAACGCGCGCTCCACATGCGCGAGGAACCCATCCGACATCTCCGCCACGGCACCGTCGCCCGTCGCAAGAACCATGGTGCTAGGCACTTCGGTATCAATTATGCTCTGGCACATCTTCAAGTGAAGAATCTCGTCGACACCCTGCTCGACCCATTTCGGGGCCGAGGGGGTCTTCGGAGTGACAGCAGACGGACCCGTTTCAGAGTCGCTACCGCTGCCGGAAGAGCGTATTTGAGTAGCCTTGTGCCAGCCCATCTTCTTGACGTCGTTGAAGAATTTCTTCTTCTCAGAGTCTTCGCGTACGATCAGGACTTGCTCTTGCATGACGCTGTCGTAGCCGACGGCTTTGGATGTCTCGACGAGTTTCGCTACGTGGGGGAGGGGGTTGGCTTCGCGGTGGGAGCCGGCGAAGAAGCGCTTTGCTACCGGTCGGCGGCGCTCCATCAGTAGCGCTAAACTGTCAAAGGACATGTCGTATGCGTTGTGGTGCAGGCCGTGGTAGCGGAGCATGTCTTTGAGGCCTATCATGATGTTGGAGGCATCGACAAAGACATGCAATCCATGCGCTGAGTTGCGCTCGTTAAGCATTTGCATAGGGGCCACCAGCCACTTTCGATCATCAGGGAAAGTCTCCATCAACTTGTTAAACAAGTGATAATGACGCTCTACCTGTGATCTAATCGTAAGAGCTGGGCGCTGTCCGCTAAACGACTTACGTTGCGGCGTTGGGGTAGTGGGTGGTTGTTGAACGACGGCTGGTTGAGAACAGGTTCTTGGTACGGTGACCGGTCGAACAGTTCGGGGAACAAGTCCATGGTGTACCGGTGTGGTGGCACGAGGCGCTTGCTGAGGTTCGAGTAGAAGGTCCTGAGACGGGGCAGGTGCGAGTGCATCGAATGTTATATTTTGGGTCTGAGTCGGGGCCGGTGCAGTAGAGGGAACGACTACGGGGACTTCTTGAGGAGGCTGAGGAGTCACAGGCTGTGCCGCGGAAGGCCGCTTCAGTATGCTGGGGCGGGCCTTGGGTGTCCTGGGCTGCTTCTGTTGTGTCTGAGCAGCCTCGGTTGTGTCCTGTGCAAGTACTGGGGTAGGTGTCGCAGGCCTGATCTTAGCGCCCACGTTGGATCGTGAATGTGCTCGGGACGGCTTGGTTGGCATTTCCGCCACCTTGACATCCTTGGCAGTTATGCTGGCGATTTCATCTAGTTGTTTCCGCAGTAACGCCTGCTGTGCCTGTTGCTTCCTCTGCTCGCGTTCTTCCGCGAGCTGGGCCAAGGTGTCCTGAACAGCTTGGTGACGGCACCGCTCCTCTTCGAGCTCCTTCTCGGCGCGTCTGCGAGCCTTCTTCCGTTGGGTCTTAGTCAGACCTGCGTTGTCTATTCCCTGCTCGTCTGAGCTCTCGTTAAGTTTGGCAGGTGTCTTGGTCGATCCGAGGACAGGGGAGGGTAATAAAGCGTCGTCGGAATTGCTGAGTTCGGACTCAGGATCGAGTGGCGGCAACGGCGCGGAGGTGTCATCGGCGAACCCGAGGTTTTCGAACAGCTTCGAAAAGCTGCCGAGACGTATTCCTCCATCTTTCAGTGTAGAAGCCTGAGGTGTCGCCACCGACCGAAGCGGAGGGGAGCTAATCTCTTGGGTGCCCGAATCTATCAGGCCGATGGCGGTGCTGAAGTCCCAGCCGGAGTCGAGCGGTCGTGAAGGCATTTGATCGTTGTAGGCTTGCGAATCGGCGTATTGACCTGGTGTATACTTGTCGTAAGGAATTGGTGCTAATGCGTAGAAGACACTGGAGTCGTCAGTAAGGTGAACGATGAACCATGGTAAGCGGTCCCGAGGCCAAGCTCGCGCGTATTGAAGCCTGAACAGCCTTCACAGTCTGGATATATACTGCGCCGCCTGTACCGCAATAAGTGTCAAACATACCGTGTAACTGATCTCGAAACAATCGTCTTAGTCGCACGCTCATGGTCTATCGCGACAGGTTCAATGGAAAGAGTGTCTTCAGACCGAGTCGGGATCCACAGACACGAGTGAAAGGAAAGAAATGAGCAGTGACAAAGAATGAGCTTGCGCGAGGGTAAATGTAAGTGAGTGAGTGATTCTGGGTGGCGGCGGGGTGAGGGAGATCGGCAGGTAGTCAGGCGTGTCTCAGCCTCATATGGTCAGTGCTCCATGATTCATTCGGGTCGGGTCGCGAGGCCAACGCGGTGGCGAATGACACACACGAGATGCATGCCATTGGGTCTTCTCTGCGCCAACCTCGACTGGGCTTCAAGCCAGTCTTTACGTCCAGCTAGATTCTCTGAAAATTGCAGCATCGCAGCCCGATACTGCACACGCAGTGCTTGTTCGAGATACTGTCGGTGGTCCGACAGCGTCAAGCGTCCCGAACGAGACGAGCTGGATCGTCGCACAAGTAAACATGGTCTGGCATGTTTCGCTGCAGGGTGCTTCTAGTCTAGCTTCTAGCTACATGTTCACATGGACTTTGGACAAGGTCTCGATTTACTTAGCCTGTGATCTTGCCGTAAGATCTGACGCCTATATGACAATACGTGCGACGAACAATACAGTGAACATACCTACCGAGACGATAGTGAACTGCAACATAGCCGTCGTTTCCTGATACCGACTATCATGCTCATCTCCAATATGTACGATCAGCATCCTCACATTCAACATTTACAAACACTCCATTGAGCCTCGGCACAACCCTCGCGTCCCCTGCCCCACAACCCGCAGCATGTATCTCCAGCAACCGTTCCCCAAGTACCCCTCCCTTCACCCCCTCCCCCTCTCCAAACGCTTCTCCCTTCCCAAAAAGCCATGTCTGCAGATTTCTGGGCAGGCTACGTGTCCGGCGCAGCAGGAATAATAATCGGCAACCCCCTCGACCTGATAAAAACGCGTCTCCAAGCCGGTCCCTCGTCCCAAAATGTCGAAGCTACATCTCCAGCGACAACAGGCGCGGTAACAGCACCACGGGGTTTCAAAGGACAATTTGAGAATGCGGGGACACTCGTAAGAGGTGAGCAAGCAAATAGACACTCGAAACGGTATAAATGAAAGTGGGATACGATTGACTGACTCAACTCCTCCAGTATAGGCGCAACAGCACCCATCCTAACCTACGGCGCCCTCAACGCTCTCTTATTCATGACCTACAACCGCACCCTCACCCTCCTCCACGATTCTCCTGCATCGCCTACAAACTACTCGAAAGTCTTCCTGGCAGGTGCAACAGGCGGCCTCGCATCCTTCATCGTGAGCGCACCTACCGAACTCGTAAAGTGCCGCGCGCAGGTAGCGACCAACGCGACGACAACTAGTTGGAGTGTCGCGAGAGATGTTTGGAAGGCAGAGGGGATCAGGGGTTTGTACTATGGAGGTGGGATTACCAGTGTGAGGGATGCGGTGGGGTATGGGTTTTAGTGAGTTGCTTGCCTGTCCGTTCTCCTGGATGGAGAAGCACGATGATTGAGGACGTTGGCTGACCGCACACGCAGCTTCTGGTCCTACGAACTCTCGAAACAGGCCTGGTCCTCGCCAGACGACTCCGATCGCGAAACAGCCATGAAAGTACTGTTATGTGGTGGTCTTGCTGGTGTCATAACATGGGCGTCGATATTTCCGCTGGATGTTATCAAGACGAGGGTGCAGACGCAGATACTACATGCGCCAATGCGGCATGGGGAGGGAAGTGCGCTGCTAGGGTCAGAGACGCCCAGAGCACGGTTGAGCGCTGTCGAGGTTGCCAGGCATGCGTACAAGACAGAAGGTGCGGGCGTCTTCTTCCGTGGCTTGGGCATATGTAGCATACGGGCATTCGTGGTGAACGCCGTACAATGGGCTGTCTACGAGTGGATGATGAAATTGCTGCAGCAATAACACATCATATCAATCATCACGAATACATATAGACCATGACAAAGAAGAGCTTGAAACCGCTAGGTTACTATTCGATCTCCTCATTACATTTCGAAAGCTAGCCCTTTTGTCGACAAGGAAATTTTGGTCCACTACAGACATGCCCGTGATCAAGACCCGTAACATAATCTCTCCAAAGCTCCGTCATGTGTATACATGTGAAATGAGAGAGAAAAAGGTGTTCCTAACATGACAATGCTCATAACCAGAGCAGATGGGAACCCGTATGCATCAGCCTCTGATGCTTGCGCGTCGAAGAAATACCGCAAAGCAAGGATCACTTTACATGATCTGATCCTGGGTCAAACCACCAGTGTTCTCGGTACCCTCCATGGCATCGCCGCCGTTGCCCATGTTGGTGTACTTGACGTAGGCGAGACCCAATGGCCTGCCACCGTACTGGTATCCAGTGAACTTGGCTACGTATTGTTAGTAACAGGACTCAAAGTGCATGAACAAACATACCGATAGATGTCTCGGCATCTCCAGCCTGGGCGAACTCAACGACACCGGTTCCGCGAGAGCGACCGTTGGGCTCATACTGAATCTCGGCACGCTCGACCTTGCCAATCGTGGTGAAGAGCTCGACAAGATCCTCGTTACTAGTCGACCAGGGGAGGTTGCGAACGTAGATGGTGTTGCTGGGCTCTCCGCCTGCAGTAGCGTAGTCTGTGAATGGGTTGGGTGCGGCAGGAGCAGCGTTGGGGTCGAAAGCAGGGCCACCAGGGGGACCGCCAAAGCCACCTCCACCAGCGTAGCCTCCACGACCTCCAAAGCCACCACCAAATCCGCCACGGCCACCGAAGCCTCCACGGCCGCCAAAGCCTCCGCCAAAGGCACCGCGTCCGCCGAATCCACCACCGCGACCACCAAAGCCACCAGGAGCGCCAGCGAAGCGGTCTTCACGGACCTCTAGGTTGCGACCTTGCCAATCGTAGCCGTTGAATTGGGTAATGGCGTTGCGAGCATCCTCGGGAGTCTCGAAAGCAACAACACCGGAGCCCTTGGGACGGCCATCGGGGGCGATGTGGACGTCAGCGCGGAGGACTTGGCCGTTGTTAGCAGCTTGGCGGAAGAGGTCCTTCAGATCCTGCCAGCCGACGTTGTAAGGAAGCTAGAACTGGGTCAGTACACGCTATCGAGGTAAGCAAAGAAGAGAAAAGGGTACGAACGTTGGCGACATAGACCTGTCGTCCTGCACCACCTCCGGCAGCAGGGTTGCCGCCGAAGCCACCTCCAAAGCCGCCGCCGCGAGGCATTCCGCCGCCAAAGTCACCGCGTCCGCCGCCGGGGGCGCTGAATCGAGGCTCGGCCTCTCGGTCTTCGCGAACGTATACGAGTCGGCCCATGAGGTTCTGGTTGCTGAGCGATGCAACAGCGTTCTGCGCCTGCTCCCGAGTGGCATATTCCACGATGCCACAGCCCTACACCCAAGCAAAAGCCAGTCAACCTCCATCCTTCTCACGATCAAGACAAGCCATCATCCTTTACCTTTGACATTCCGTTCGGCAGCAGCAAGACGTCTGCGAAGAGGACCTCGCCAGCTATTTCCGCATTAGCCCAGCTCTTGACGCGGCGCAGCGCATGCCGTACCTTGGCGCATAAAGTCCTTCAGGTGGTGCCACTTGACATCGTAGGACAGGTTGCCGACGTAGACACGGCGATCTTGTTGCGAAGAATCCCTAATACTCTGCATCATTTCACCCTTGTTCTCGACAGGTCGCGATGAAGCTCCTCGGCCAGCACCGTACGATTGGTAGCCTCCTGCACCTTGCGCACCACTTTGGGGGGAGCGCGAGCGGCGTTCAGTGCGGCGGTAGTCCTCGCGACTGCGTGAGCGGCTACGGGGCGAGTAGGAGCGTCTGGAGCGTCGCGGTGAGCGAGATCGTCGACGGGGAGAGCGGTCGCGCTGGTCATAGTTGTCAGTTTCGTACGACATGATTGCAAAGTACACGCAATGTGTCGAGGCGACGAAGAGGTTCTGGGAGGTTCGGCGATGGCGAGCAGGTGCGGGCTCGCGTGGGTGATGGGGTTGAGGAGAGGTTGCGCGAGCGGGTGAGGGCAAGCAGCTCGGAGCTTGGGCAACGACAATCCGCCCGGGCGGCAGTTGCCGGCAGCGACAGTCACGTGACGGACCACCACCCAGGCGTGAGCAATGAGCGAGGAAACCAAGGGTGCTGGCTGCCTTGGAGGGGCTCATAGGTAGCTAACACCGGTCCCATCACCATCGCCCACGCTTACAGAGACCCATCCAGCACTGCAACAGCCTCGCCGTCCACCTGACCTGCGCCTGGCGGCGGAAACAGAAAGAAGAAACATGAGCACTTACTCGGTCGCTTGGACGATAGTTATCTCCTGCAGAGTCTGGTAGGGAGAGGTCAGCAGGCAACGTGTCGGGTCGTGAGAGAAAGCAGAACCGTGATGGCGCGGAGGATGGCAAAAGCTTTGGGAAGCCAGGGAGGGGAAGTTACGGCTGCGTATATAAGAGGGGCCCACTTACCCATCCTGTGTATTAGAAGTAGCTACCGGTGACACTTGCTAAAAGGCCGGCTTCCCTGCCAGCTGGAGGGCCAAGTGGTGCAGATATCACGCTGCAGAGAAATTGCCCTTCTTCCGTCCACGCCTCAATGATGACGCTGTATGGGTCCTCGACAGTGCAAGCCTCCCCACGGCACAGCACCCACGCAGCCAATCGCGTTGCAGAGGCGCCCACCGAAGGCCTGAGGGACGTCCCGGCCGGCTGGGTTGGTCGACGGAGGTTGAGGTTGCAAGACCGATCGGGAGCGCGTCGGTAAGCCTGGGATATAGCTGAACCTGTCGTGAACTGCCAGCTGTGGTCGATGTCACGCTATCCCACCTGATGAGTCTGGGTTTTTTTCGGTTTCGTGGGCAAGGAAAAGCGCGGCAGATGTCATGCAAGCAAACACCTTGATGGGTGGATTGATTGTGATGGAGGGCTGTGGGTGGGTCTGTGGAGTCGTTCGGTCGCTGGTCGTGCCTTCCCCCACCATCTCGGAGGCCGTGCGCTCCTGCGGGAGCGGGTTCCTTAGCCGCGGCTTCTGTCTTCCATTCCACTATTTACTCCGCGTGGCTTCGCTGTTCAAACGCTCCAGAAATCCACATCACCTCCTCTATTCAATCGCGAGCCGATCAGCGATAGCCGGTGGTACGGCTGCCAGTAAGCACAATTAGGCCACCACAGGCCTGGACCCCTAGCCGTGTGCACTGTTACATCGTCAGATCTCATCATCGATTCGGCCCAAATCGTAACACCAGCATGCACTCTCTACCCGTCCTTGTATGACCGGTTCTCCCGGTCTGTACATCATCGCTGGTTGCACAGTGCGGGCCTGGACTTCGATTAACTGCACCCTGGTTTCAGTTGAGGCACATACATATACTTCAGAGACACGTAAGCTGGCCGGTCAATTAGAGTGCAAAAGGCCACCTGCTGCCACTTTGAAACACCATGTTCGTCAGCTTGCCTTATCTGCTTCTCAACACGAGCAATCAATCGCCTTCAACACGCAATCTGCTTGCTAGTCGCGGACAGGTGCGGAGATCTCTCTCTTCCTCCACCTCTCCGCGGAACGACATGAGCTGGCCAAGCTCTTTAACCTATTCCAGATATGGATGTGCATACTTAAAGTACGCTTACAGCTCTGACGCGAATTGAATAAGGGAGTTTTCCACAAACGCATTGAACACACTACAATGCGATTCGGTAATAGGGCCAACGGGTAGGCGACGTCATCGGGACCAAAGCCGAGGTTCCCCACAGACTGACATCTCGATGCATCTCAAGTTCATCCTTTGATCAAGCTGCATGTTTACTCTGCATCCTTACGTATCCAATATAACAGCAGCCCAAAGGAAACATTGCTTGAAGGTCTCGTGACCACAGCATTCCTGCTATCGAAGTCAATATGCCTACCAAATCACCGTTTCCCGATGTGGAGATTCCGGCCGTTGACCTCTGGGGTCTAATGTTCGACCGCAAAGACCGCGACTTTTCCGACGATAAAGTCATATATCGCGCTATCAACTCTGGTCGAAAGTACACATTCGCCGATGTAAAAAGCAACGCGACATTATTCGGCGAAGGACTCCGGAATCTCTGGGACTGGCAAAAGAATGACGTGCTTGCTCTATATGCGCCAAACGACATCGACGTACCACCAGTCATCTATGGAACCTTCTTTGCTGGTGGTATTGTCACTCCTGCGAATCCAGGGTATTCAAAGGATGAGCTAGCCTACCAGCTCGAAAATTCGGGGGCTAAAGCGCTTGTCACGACAAAGTCATTCCTGGACACCGCGTTAAAAGCTGCGGAGAAGGTTGGGATTGCAAGTGATAGGGTGATCTTATTGGGTGCCGAGAAAGACGAGACACATCGATGCAAACACTGGACTAGCATCAGGAAGACATCAGGCGCATTACGGTATCGCAGGAGACGGGCGGATCCTGAAGACCTGTCGTTCCTGGCGTATAGTTCTGGAACCACAGGATTACCGAAAGGCGTTATGCTCAGTCATCGCAACATCGTCGCCGACCTGCTTCTTTGCCAGGGCGCAGTGGGAAACTGGTACTCATCCGCAAACGACAAGTTCCTGGGAGTTTTACCATTCTTCCACATCTACGGACTTACTGGTCTGGTACATCAGACACTGCATCGCGGCATTGAGCTCGTGGTGATGCCTGCTTTCGACATGGAGACGTTTCTGCGGACGATACAAGAACACAAGATTACATTCATCTATGTTGCACCTCCAGTCATTGTACGCTTGTCAAGAGATAAGATGGTGGACAAGTACGATCTCTCGTCAGTCAAGATGATAACCAGTGGCGCAGCTCCCCTTACGAAAGAGCTAGTCGATACTGTGCACAAGAGACTGAACCTCAAGATCAATCAAGCATACGGGCTCAGCGAAACAAGTCCCATGACACACACTCAGGTACGTTCCCATCTCCACAACACCGAGCGAGATATGCTAACACCCCCCTCCAGCCATGGAACGAATGGTACACCTCCGTCGGCAGCGTCGGAAAAATGTTCCCCAACATGACCGCAAAATACATATCCGCCTCCGGCGCCGAACTCGGCCCCGGCGAAGCAGGCGAACTCTGGCTCAGCGGCCCCAACATCTTCAAAGGATACTGGAAGAACGAGTCCGCAACCGCCGACGCCATAACGCCCGATGGTTTCTTCAAGACAGGCGACATCGGCTTCCAAGACGAACAACACAACTTCTACATCACGGACCGCGTCAAGGAATTGATCAAATACAAGGGTTTTCAGGTACCGCCTGCGGAGTTGGAGGGGAAGTTGATGGAGAGCGAGCTCATTGATGATGCGGCGGTTATTGGGGTGAATGATGAGGAGCAGCATACTGAGGTGCCGAGGGCGTATATCGTTGCTTCGAAGGCTGGTGCTGGGGAGGCGGAAGCGAAGGCTATAGTGCAGTGGATGGATAAGAAGGTTGCGAATCATAAGAGGTTACGAGGGGGTGTGGTGTTTATTGATGAGGTGCCGAAGAGTGCGAGTGGGAAGATACTGAGACGCGTGCTTAAGGAGAGGAGCAAGGATGATGTGCCTTTGGGTGTGGTAGTCAAGGCTAGACTATGAGCGAAGAGGATCTCACTGCTATGTTAGCCTGTATACTGTACTGTGCCGCACCGGCTGTATGCCTCGAAGAAGCAAAGCTGTCATGTCAAACCCGTGATGCTACAGAGAGGAGAGAGCATCAATCGTTTGGTAGGGTGTGGCAGTGAGTCGAATATATGCTCATCACAAGTGACAGGAGACATCTTGGTGCTTCATACCAGTATCTCTCGATTTGCACACATGTGATCGTATCAAGGCATGCTATTCCAGCGCCAGTAGATGCTCACTAGATATACGTTTTCCCTAACATACAAACACCCAAACCGGAGCAACGGCTTCGAGACCATCTGTCTAGAACAAGTCGAGCAAATCCTGGTTGCTCTTCTTGCTCTGCTCGCCGCCTAGTTGCTGTGCCGGTGGTGGCGGTTGGTTGGTATCCATGCTCATGCTCGCAAATCCATTCATGATGTCATCGTTGCTCATCTTTGTGGCCTGGGCTGGCGGTGCGGCGCCGCCTCCGTCCCCAAACAAGCCTAGCAAGTCGTCCATGTTCGATTGTTGTGGAGCAGGCGCGTTTGTGGCTGGAGATGCGACGCGTTGCGGGGTGCCAGCGAGTCCTTCGAGACCTGATGAGCCATGTGTGGGTGTTTTCTGCATTGAAGCAGGCGCGGAGCCGTCGAAATCGATATCCAAAAGGTTCTCCACGTTTGAAGGCGCTTGTCCACTGACGGCAGCAGCTGCTGCTGCTGCCGCAATTGGGTTTTCTCTTGCTTCTTCCTGTTGCTCTTCAATGGCAGCCCGTTGCATAGCCTCTGCACCAAATCTGCCCTGTCCAAGGAAGGCCTCTGGTGGCTTGTGGTAGACTGAAGCGAGAGTTGATAGTTCTGTGAGTAGCGTCTCTAGTAGTTGAGGAGGCAGTGACCGTATTGTGGATGTGATCGGGGGTTTGTCGGAGAGCACAATATCCTATTCAAAATTAATGTCATGTTGCGCAGCGTAGTAGACTAACGTACCTTGGTGATCTGGGGATCACTAGAAAGTAGTCGCCAATATACGTATGCTCGATCGCGGATATCTGGGTTGTCGTTGTCTGCGGTAGCGGCCTGCAAAACCTTTGTTACCAAGCCTTGTGCTTGATCTGGCTTCTTCAGGAAAAGCTTGACGACGGCTGTGAGTATTTGAAGTTGTGTCTGGTGGCTGTTAGTTTCCGTGAATCCATCTTGGAGGGCAGACGTACTTGAGTGAACTCCTCGGCAAATGTGTCCACGAAGTTCGACAAAATCTCACCCGCGTTGTTGATCTTCTCAGTGTACTCTCCGACAATCCAGATCAGTGAGGCTCTCGCGTTGGGCTCATCCAGCTCGTCTATGCACTGGCAGAGGGTCGGTATTATGCCTTCGTAACCGGGGTATTTGCGGAAAATATCCTTGATCACTACGATCGCTTCCTGGACGACGTAGTTGACTTTGGTGTTGATAAGGTCCAGTAGTGTGTTGACGCACTTCTCGCTTGCGCTTTCGATCTTGATGGCGACCTGTCCGATAGCCTTCACGGCTCGTCGCACGAAATCCATGTCCACCTCCATAGCGTACTCCTTCAGCTCAGCCAGTAGCTGGTCGACGTTCTTGTCGTTCGCTATTCGCACCATGATTTCCAACTTCTGCATCTTCAGGTACGGCGGGTCGTTGTATTTGCAGAAGAAGACGCGCATCTCTTTGCTAAGGATATCCGATTGCTTCTGGAGGAGTAGGTCGATGTTTCGGAGCGCAACGTACTGTACTTCAGGAGCGGACGATACGAGCGTGACTATAGCATGTTAGCGACACCCCTGTAAACCTCCGTCGTCAACATACCTAGTGGGGGAGCCATCTTCTTTGCATACGACTTCATCATCTCGGGAGAGATGTTTCGCATGTGCAGGAAGACGACCTTGACAGCGGCCAGCACCACACTCGGGTTGACGTGCTGGAACTGTGGAACGACTCGCTCGCAAATGTGCTCCGCCTCCTTGACATCTGCCGGCTTGTAGTCTGCCAAAGTGGTGAGCAGAGTGACTCGACCCCACTCTGTACACTCATTCAGCGCCAGAAGCATCTTCTTCAGCTGCTGTGACGATATAACTAGGGCCTTGGTTTCCGGTGCTGCCTCCTGAATCTCTACCAGTGCAGTGACCGAGTTTGCGACGACCATGGGGTTCGGGTCGCCAACCAGTTCCTGCAACTGCTCCAGGAAGCCGTTCTCGATGCACATGGACGGGGCGAGGTCGAAGAGCTTAGCGACACAAAGTGCTGCTGTTTTCCGTACGTACGGAGACTCGTCTCTGAGTGTTTTCCGTAGCGGTTCCTCCATATAATCTGTCATTTTATCGACGCGGATACAGCCCATTGTTCGGATCGCCAATGCTCGTATGAGCGGGTTTGCGTCTTCGGAGTCTTGTACGAAAGTGTTTACGGCGAGAATACAGAGATCGGGGTGTGATTTTGCGTAATTCCTAAGTATTTGTCAATTCCCACCTGCCTCGCAACCAGAACTTGGACCTACATGAGGTATAGATATACCAGCTTCTTCTGGTCAAGGTCGGCAGTCGCAATGTTCTTCAGAACGTCAGGGAAGAGGGCCGAGACATCTTTACCCAGCGTCATGGACATGATAGTCTTCTGAATGGCTTCTTTCCTGCCGCAGTCTTAGTATGCCCCCAGTGTAGTCCTCGCAGTTCCAGGCGCTCACCGTTCGTAGGCATATTGAGATCTGATGCAATGGTCAGCTGTGAATCGCGATCTGGCTCTTTGGGAGATTCATACACCAGACCCGCCCTCAATTCGAACGTCTCTCCCTTTCGCGGGGGCGCAAATGCGCCTCTTATCCTATTAACGGCCATCTTCGTAGGACCGTACAGGCTAATCGCTCAGCCAAACCCCTCCGACTCCGGCTCGTAGAATCTGGAGCCTACTCCCCTACAAGGCCGAGGTATTGGGAAGCGCAAACTTCTTTGGCGATTTATCCTAGCTGTCGAGAAGTCGGTGTCTCTGGATCGAGGGGCGTGGGTGAAGGTGAAGTGCGGGTTGGGTTAATGTTGGTGGAGCTTCGCGACTGCCAGACTGCCACCTTGATGATGCGGTCTGTGCGCCGCCCCGGGCCCGCAGCCATGCATCGCATCTAGCCCAGCCCTGAAATGCTTCGACGCTCCCACTCTCATCATCGGCGTAGCAGCATGGTAAGTCGAATGCAACAACCAACACGAATTGTATGACGCTGAAGTCTGACTTCATATCGCAGCCTTCCAATTTACCTAATCTACGTCGACTCTTCGTGGAAGCGCGCAGCGAGGCGGAGGAGAGCGCGTACTCGAGGAAGGCCGTATGCTTTCTCTATCAGTATCAGTTCGGTCATCTGGTGGGCTAATACAATAACAGTTTTACAACCTTGCCATATTCATGTCATCAATCGCTGTCTTTAGCTTGGTCGCTCAGCGAATGGCTTCTGCAAAGGCTATCGGTTCATGACCTGAGAACAACACCACTACATCATCAATTTCATGATCAACCCATGAGACAGGAAAGAGAAGCACGGCCCTTTCTCTAAGAATGCAAGAGCATGCGGTTCCAGTTGCGCTTTATTGCGGATAGACCTGGCGGCCGGCGCTTACTTGAACAACAACCCACCTCGGCGCTTGAGACAGCGATTCCATGAGTTCGAGCCAGACATCCGCCAATTAAGTTATTGGCGGGTGGATCTTATGCCTGTTACAAGTAGGTGAGGCGCGAAGTGATACTATGCGCCCTACTAGTTTCCGACTTGCCTGCATGTAACCCTAAGATGCGGCGCAGTAGCAATACCCCATATCAATAAGAGGACATGATGATTCTTACTGTTCAATCCATGCTCCTGGAGAGTTTTCTATCTTCCATTTTACCGACATGTTTCATTCCGCGCCCACAGCTTCCCTAGATCAAGATAGTGACACAAAAGACCGGCCCCTCATTCGAGCTTCAACAACGTTCTACGACCGAATCGTCACTGATTGGTGGTGGTGGGAGCTACTCAGCTGGACTGTTAGTCTCGCCTGTATGGCGGCTATCATAGGTGTTTTGTGGTATTATGATGGCAAACGGCAGCCAGAGTACCTGGTAACAGGCATTACGCTCAACGCGTACGTTGCCGTCTTCGCTGCGGTCTCTAAAGCAGCTTTGATATTACCGGTTTCGGAAGCTATTGGACAGTTGAAGTGGATTTGGTTCCAGAAGGAGGCGGCCTTATGGGATTTCCAGGTCTACGACGCCGCAAGTCGTGGACCTTGGGGTGCGGCTCTGCTTCTCATCAAGACACGGTGCAGGTTATTATACCCAGTTGGAACCGCGTTATTACTCGCTGACATGATACCAGACACCTGGCGTCCCTGGGTGCATTGATTACTGTTCTAGCGCTCGCATTTGAGCCATTCTTCCAACAGATTGTGGCCTACCCGGAAACGATGATTGCCGACCAGCAGAGTACAACATGGGCCGCGAGGAGTTTTGTACCTCATAATGCACCTGTATCGCGTAAGCTGTCATTCGGTGCCCGCCCAGACCCGACAATGGGTGCAGTAATCGATTCCGCCTTCACTACTCCAGAGGTTGGGATCAGGCCATCTACAGCCACGTGTCCCACAGGAAACTGCACCTGGCCTTCATACTCGACGCTTGGTGTCTGCCACGAATGTCAGGACGTGTCCTCATTGATGGAATATTATTGCAAGAATAATACGAGCTTGGATCGTGCAACAGGTTTCAGAGAGGCCGTGGACCCTTGCGGATTCAAGGTCAACAACACTTTCCTAGTTGGCTCTACGGGGCTCGTTGGTTTTCGTCGAGTAACAAGTTTAACGACATTAATTGTTAACACGTCAAACGTTCATTCCCGATACGATCCCTTCTTAAACACCACCGAGTTTGCACACGCCACTTTACCCATCGCGGATTTCTATGTTGGGTACACTCCCGGAGGTCCTGCCGCTGCAATGAGGAACGAAACGCCAGTGCTGATGGAATGTCTACTTACTTGGTGCGTAAAGACTCTCCAAGCCCAAGTCAACAACGGTGTCCTCGAAGAATTGGTCACCAACACCATCACAATACAGCCGGACAGCTATGACGCGTCATCACCGATCGTTGCCGCCCTTGGAAATGACACCTTCAACATTGTGAACCAAACTACGGAGCTTCTGCGCGACTGGATATTCTCTGATATGCCTCCCGCACTCATCCAAAATCCAGAGTACCCTTTTGCGTCTGACATCGGCATATGGAATTTTCACCAAGTACCACCGTACGACTTCGAGGGGCCTCTTTCCAATGTCAGCAAGGCAATAACGAATAACTTGAAATCGCGCGGGATAGGCACCGTCCCTATCGCAGGTACAGCGTGGACGACGGAGAAGATCGTTCAGATACGTTGGGAATGGATTACGTTGCCAGCCATTTCACTTGTTGGAAGTCTAGTCTTGATATGCGCGACGATATTGGAAGGCCGGCGGACCCAGGCTCCTGTGTGGAAATCTTCAGCGCTGGCCACATTGTTACATGGACTGTCTGAAGAAACACAGAAGCGTATTGACCCTGAACTTTCCTCTAGTCAGACGGAAGCAATCTCCAAAGCACTAAAGGTGACTCTCTCATCTCGGAGAGGTGATGCGCGTTTGGTGGCCTCATGACCGATGACCGATCCGCCGTATTCGTCAACCCTCTGTTCGATGTCCGCCGGTTGACGCAGACGCCCGCTTGAGTATCTTCGCTTGGTAGAAATGGGTCACCAGGTTCCTCCAATTCACCTCCCAGGTCCATATCTTCCTGTCGTCATCCCAACAAAACGTTCCCTTTACGGTCACCGACACACCAGTCAAATGATTCTTCCCAATGTTGACCCAGGGCGGCGCCTGTCGTAGTCGCTCCTCTGGTAAGCTACCCGCACGCCTAAGCTCATCGACGCTCTTCATCTCTCCCAGTGGCCCAAGTGTCTCCGACGACACAAGAACTGCGCGCTTCCGATCAGCAGTGATGCTATCGAACGAAAAGATGATCCTAGATCGCGGGATAGGGTCGCCAGGCCACTTCAGTGTACCTGTTGCGGGATCGCGACGAGGAAGCGCAAGGAATATTGTGATATCCGGAAGATAGGTGGACATGAAATGGCGTTCAACATAGTCCTTGAAGTGCGAAGAGACTAGACGCACGCTGCCCCAGAGATGGGAAGCATCGCGGTGGTCGGCGTGTTCCAAGATCTGCAACCAAAGCTCTGTAGGTAGTGCGGGGGGTGTTGATCGAAAGTCGCTGATGCTTTGATTCATATGAAGTGAATTTTTCATGAGTTGTAGAGTCGAAAGAAGCGTCACCAGATGTGATGTTTCCAACAGGCTTCCTGCGTCTATCGATATAAGTTGGGCGATCTATGAGTCATCGTTGGTGGCCTATCCGATGATGCGGCCGACTCAGCGAATGCATACGCCACCCCAAGGCTCTTGTTATACTCTACGCAGAGTAGAATAAGCCTTTGACTCAGAATTGGTTCAGGTCTTTGTTATCGCTAGTCACCGAAGGTGTACTTTGGTATGCGGAATAGTTGCGATAGCTTCGAGGTCCCCTTATATGCTGGCCTCGCAATGAATTATGTATTCGTAGCACACCACAGTATCACTGATTAAAGTCATACTCGTTCCAGACAATTGTTCTTCATCAACTGTTACTTCATCGGTCATGGAAAGCATCAGGTTCGCTTGGTGTTGTTACAACCAAGCCTTAGTGGGGGCGAGAGCATCTTGGGATGACGTCGCCGATGTTACAAGATGCCGTGTTGCGGCATGTTCGTGCCTGATCGTCGCATGGTGTCCTGAGACATCCAGGTTTCGACACCTTCAATGCATTCATGCGTAAGTAATCAAGTGCCAGACTGCTTGCGACACAAGATCTAACAGAAGAGCAGGCGAGGTAACATGAACAAGCAGAAATACAATAGAATAGTTTTACATTTCATCAATACTAAGTAGGCGCCAGAGAAGGAAATAGCGCCCTCAGAACCAGTCCAATGAAGCGCTTCGCTTCAACCTCCGTAGAGTGACCTTCCGTGCCCCTCTAGGGAACAGAAGTACGATCTATCTTGTAATTGTCGTCAAAGAGGAAAGTACCATTATAGCGTCCACTGCTTCAAACCTCAAACCTTGTCAACCCCAAACCTTGCCGTCAATCTCTCGATCTTCATGAAGTGCCTAGGCGACGAAGTCACGTGCGGCGAAGCTGCGGCGGTTGAAGCGTCCGCGTCCACGTCCACGACCGAAGCCGCCGAAGCCGCCCTGTCCTTGCTGGCCGCCTTGACCGCCCTGCTGGCCTCCTTGCTGGCCTCCTTGTTGACCGCCCTGCTGTCCACCTTGCTGGCCGCCCTGCTGGCCGCCCTGCTGGCCGCCCTGCTGTCCTCCCTGTTGACCACCTTGCTGACCGTTGTTCTGACCGTTGTTCTGACCGTTGTTCTGACCGTTGTTCTGACCATTGTTGCCGCCGTTGTTGCCACCGTTGTTGCCGCCACCGCCGCCACCGCCAACAGTGAACCTCACACAGTCATCCTGGGGACCACGTTGAGCGACAGGCATGACAACAGGCTGATGGTTGGAGGCAGAGGTGATAGAGCAAGCACGGTAGTTACCGGCAGGGAGACCAGCCTCGAGCGTGGCAGTGAGAAGACCATTGCCGTCACCAGCGTCGTTGATACCCTTGAAGAAAGCAAAGTTCTGAGCATCAGGAGGATTGTTGGCGTCGTTACCCATGTCCTGGACGGAGATATGGGTGTGGCCAATGACGTTGCCTCCCTGAAGCGTCTGCGGGGCAGCGTAGTAGGTGTTGTCAGGGTTGGTGAAAGAACCGGCCTCCAAGTTGGTGATCTTCACGGAGAAGTCAATCTTCTGGTTTTCCTGGATGCCTTGTTCGTTGTTCTGGGGGCTGGTGAAGACCGCAGAGATCATGTTACCAACGGCAGGAATATCTCCCATGACTATCTGAAAGTTAGCACCTATCTTCTGAAGCAGGCTTGACTGGCTGAAGCTTACCGATACCGTTGCAGGATCCCTCCTTGACCTGGAGACCGTTGGTGAGGGTCTTGCCCTGGCAGAAGTTGATGAAGTTGGCTTGGTCACTGGTCAAGTTAGCAAGGGATCTGTACAAAGACGTGCGTGCCAACATACGTGAGGGAAGCGGCTTGTCCATCTTCCTGGCCCTGGTCGAATCCATCGGACTGACTGGCGGTTTGAACAACATCAGGGTTGAGGGCCAGGTTACCACCACCACCGCCGTTGTTGCCTCCGTTGTTACCACCGTTGTTGCCGCCGTTGTTCTGACCGTTGTTCTGACCGTTGTTGCCTCCGTTCTGGCCGTTGTTTTGTCCGTTGTTGCCGCCGTTCTGACCGTTGTTCTGACCGTTGTTTCCACCTTGGCCGCCAAATTGGGCGTTGGCAACACCGGCTGCAAGCAGCATAGGGATGAGGGTTGAGAAGCGCATGATGATAGCTTCAGGAAAAGAAGTTAAGATTGATAAAAGAGTGGAGTCCGGCTAGCGGTGGATTACAAAAAAGGCAGATACGTTCAACGTAATCTGAATGAAGAATTAAGAGGAAGAGAAAGGAATGTAACCCTCAACTGCAGAACCGGAGTTTGTAATGGAACAAGCGACTGATGATGGTGAGGAAAGCAAGATATCTGAGGAATCGCATTGCCTTAAGTCCTTGGCGAGCGAATACAAGGCAAAGAGCAACCTGGTAAGGCGGCTCGTGGTTCCTCGGGCATGAAACCCACGATGAAGGCAGAGACGTCTCAAACCCACCCATACCGACATCGATAACGTCGCGCACGGGGCGCTGGCATCAACTGGCGCCCTGCCACTGACTGAGGCTGGCATGGCAGCCTCTCCGGAACGAGAATGCGCCAGGCATTGAAGAGGAGGTCCGAGAAACGGTTCGTGTAAGAGGTGTGCAAGAACCCCAATGGCGCTAACCCAAACGAGCTGCGCTAGCCGCCTTTCAGGCTCGAGCCAGGCATCTTCTAAATTTTGAGGAGGACACGCTCAAACTCCTATGATGCCTTCCCATGCGCCATAACAGCAACCGAATGCACGGCAGGACTGTGTGACTGACTTCCGATATCCGTTCGTCACCACCGCAACGCCAGCGGGGAAATTTGGTTTACTCGCTGCGGCCCACTTTGCGACCCACGCCTCCTCCATGAGCCTCACTGAGTTGTCGGAAGCGATGTGCGACGTACTCGAGCAAGGTTGGTTCGTGCTGTCATTGTCTCGATTTGACGGATTTGACAGGTGACAGTTGAAGGACCACGGAGTAGCAAGTCCGCATCCTGCATCTGCAGGCACTCTGTTGGATGCCAGAGGTAATCGATTATCTCTGCGACAACATGCGATGGCGGCAATTCTTAATCCGAGATCGATAAAGATCGATGTTTGCTGTTTGGGATGTTGCCGTGCCAAGTTGTCACGCCCACTCACCAACTCCACTGTGGACGCGGCGCCCAGACAACATGGCGACGTACCGACGTACTTCTCCACCATTAACAAGAGTGTGTATACCCATTCTCGAAGATCTGCACGCTGCTCCATCGAATCTGCAAGCGATGATGCTGCGCTTGACCCACACTCAATAACCGTGCTCGCGGCAAAAGGAACTGAGACACCTCCTGTCAAACCCCGCTACACGTTCGCTCCTTCAACGTCGTGAAGGATTACGGAATCAGGGTTGCCGTATATGGCTTGGTGTCCACGGGTCGCTCGGCTTGCCTGAGGCAGGAGGTGTCTTCAGGCACGGAGGATCTACATCTGTAACCAACACCCGCAGAAACTCCTCAGGTTCCAGTCTCTGTGACGCAAATCCTCGAGGTTGGGATTCTCTGATTAACAATCTCAAGCAGGCTTACGTGCATTCTCTTCTTCGGATCTATCTCTTCCATGAATTGTACCGCGCCATCTTCGAGGAGTTGTCGGGACACCCTTCGGTCCTACTTCATCTCAACTGTCACAAGGAGGCTTACGAGCGGCGATTACACATACGCGTTCTTTTTAATGTACCAACTTCGATACCCTCAGATGCTCAACTCTCGACGACAATCATCACGACCGCCAACGCACAGCTCCATGACGATCATGAGAACCCGAAATGCTCTCTGAGACAGACAGTACTGCTCTTCATTCCAGATGATCAGCTACCCCACTATCGTCCGTACTGTGTGGCCTTCAGCGAAGAAGTACGAGGCAGTCGGGATCTCCTCTACGTTGACAAGTCCGGGCAGGTCAACGGGCGCGACTGCACATATGTGTCCTGTCGGAACCATCGTCTTCCATACTTCCATACAGTCAACCCCCAGGCTCTACCACAATCATTACGATCGCCAATCCACAGCTCGACGGTGATGATGATCAGTCATCCCACCATCGGCTGTGCCGCGCAGCCTTCGACGAGGGACTACAATGGAACCGGGGCTTTCCTCATGTTAACAAGATTAAGCAGGTCTACAGGTATCGATTGTACATACGCCTTCTTTCGGGTCTGTGGTCTTCCATACTCATAACGATCCATTGGTGCGCGATGTCGTACACTCTCTGCCACCCAACTCATTTACTATTGCTGCGATGACTATGCCATACGGGTCACCCTCAACCTCTGCAACGCCTATGATGACCGCACGGGAACCTACTCTCGAACGAGAACCATCGCAAATACGAAAGACTTAGACAGTCAACCGCCCCTCCATGACCTGTACTGCTTTGCCTTCCAAGAACAGCTGCGCAACACTCTTGTCCTCGTTCATCTCGACCTCGATGAAGATCTCGCTTCGTCTCCCCATCTCTACGCCCTGAACGATCTCGTACTTGAACGTCTTGGATGCTTCTCCCGCTGTCTGCGACAGATATGCGGCCAAATCGCTGGCGGCGCTACCGGTAGCCGGATCTTCCAACGGACCCTCGATCATCCTCGTCCTTAGCTTCGTTACGCCATGGTCGCTCGTTCCCGCCCGAACAAAGAAATATGTCCCAATGAACGTCTCGTCCCAGCCCTGATCCAGGCCCTCGACGGAGAGAGACTGGCCAGCTAGCGATACCATGCTCAGTGCCTCTTCAGATTCCAGTTCGACCAGAACAAATGTCATGCCTTTGACTATCGAGACGATGGCATGTTCATCTTTGACTTTAACTTTGCCTTGCCGATGGGCTTCAGCCAATTGCGGCTGGAGAGCGAACAAACTGTCCTTGGTGTAGCTCTTATTGTGGATATGACTGCACTGGTTAGCTTAGATGTATACACACCTGCAGCACCTCAGGTCGCCGAATCGCTCTCAGACCGTGGGTCTGGAACAACCCGAACTAACCATCGTGATGCAGACGCTCTAGGCAGGCCGAAGGAGGACAATGTCAAATGCAGGAACATACACGTCATGAGGGATCGAAGCCTTCGCCGTCTTCTTGCCGCAATCGTACCGCAGCCCGACCCTCCCAGCTTTCAGGTTGAAGCTCGCTTCCATGACACCGCTGCTGACGCCACGCTCCCGAGCCGTCCTTCCCAAGACATAGCAGGCCGTGCCCACGGTAGGGTGTCCGGCGAACGGCAGTTCTCGCGAGGTCATGAAGATGTCGACGGTCCATTGGTCCTCTGCCGCACCATCCGCGTGCTCGTGCAAGAAGGTCGTCTCCGATAGGTTGAACTCTCGCGCGATTGTTTGCTTTTGTTCCTGGCTTAGAGTCCGGCCGGGCGGGATGCGCACAATGGCCAGCGGATTTCCGCCGTATGGCTGCGAGGTGAAGACATCCACGGTCACGAAGTCGAGCTGCGAGGAGGACGCCATGGCCAAAGTATCTGGAATGACAGATTGATAGTTGGTGTTCAGCGTTGCTCTGACTTTGTAAATACGTGGGCGAGATGACTCATCAATAGACCTGCATGCTGCACCGCAGGATTTCGCTACCACGCCCTACATGTCACATAGATTCTACATTCCAATTCCAATCCCTCCTATGTGATTTCAAATCCCTCTCGCCGTGTGTGTTCGCCGTTCATTCTGATGGAGGTCTTGGTGCAGCTTGGAAGAATGGTACCAGGGACAGCCCGCCAAGCAGACCGAGGTTGTGCATCTAGAAGGCCACGTGAGGTGCGATGGCGTCGGTATCTGCCATGCTCAGGAGCACAGCCCTTTGCATCGGTCTTGGCAGTATTTTCTATCTCCGAAGGTGAGGCTGCGGTCGTGAGGCTGTGCAGTCGCTGCGCGAACACCATCCAAGGATCACTAGCTCGCCGTTACGTGTCCTTCCGGCTTGCCCGAAGAAGTACCTGAGGCGTGGCCGAGAGTACTGTAAGGTCAACCCTACCTCATGCATGCTATGATACAGCAGTGTACCTGGCTATAGTAGTATCTCCAAGCTGTCATGTCAGGAGGTTTGAACTTGCCACATGGGGCAATGAGGAAGCTGAGTTGTGGTACTTCCCTCGGCGACTACGCACTAGCTGTCCGCGCGACGACCGTGTCACGGAGAACAGCGAGAGTGGAAACCTCCGCAGAAAACCTGATGAGATGATCGCAGAGTCTTGGGGGTTGAACCAAACTTGAGAACACCAGAATGGCTTGCATCTTCGATTCCAGATCAGAGGCCGACTACGCCACCAGGAGAAGGCATGACTACATGGCTGGCCACAGCAAGGGACTGATTTGAAATTCCACACCCTGTTTGCTTCAGCTGCCCCCCGTGTGCGTGGCGGCGTGAAGTCGATCTTCAATGCGCATGAATGTTGTTGCAACGATGGTGTTGCTTCCCAAAGGGGAAGCAATTTTGGGCCGCAACGAATGAGACACTGCAACGTTAGGTGTGGAGACGAAACGGGGGATGCTGGCCACGGTCTGCCCAGGTGCGAGCAGATCGACGCGGAGATTATTTTCAACGGTCTTTATCGATTCGTACAAACGCATCCTGGCATTGTTGTGCTAGCTGCGTTTGTTCCTGCGCGGCTGTGGGTTGTTGAGGAGAACCACCGGCGTTTGTACCCGCGGCTGAGTGGCCTGTGAGGAGATTGTCAGACGGTATGGCGTCAAAGGTCAGCGCAAAGGGACCAACAGCTCGTCAATCTGGCGATGTGCAGTACGATCGCACAGCTTCGATCGATGAAATGAGTAATCTCGGCTCGTGTAACGATGGGGTTGCCCTCGGCCTCGCAGTGTGTGGTCTGCAAGCGAGGAGGAGCACTGATGCTAGTACACAAGACTGCTAGGAGTCAGGACGATCCTTTGCGTTACCTTTACGAGTCCGATCTCGAACGCGTACATGCTGCTGCACCGCGGCCCAAGGCCATGAGCATGCAGTCTACACCTGTTGGTACCTTAGGTATACTCGAGGGGCCTCAATCACATGCATCGGAATCTGTCCGACGGCAGCGGGCGAGATTTCCACCCATCTCCTAAATCATAGTGTGCGGAAGCAAGATTTTGACATGTCAAGCGCGTCGCGTTGTTTGTTGACATGCGATAGCAGGCGCTGTTATGGTGCTTTTTTGTGATATGAGCAATCTTTTATCGGAGCTGCAAACACCCCACTCGGCTGCAGGCTTGCACAACGGGGGCAGGGGCCGTGAGCGGTGATAAGTTCGCATGGCTGCAGCTCCGAGTCTGCAAGGTACATCGCGTTTGCGAATGTGCGAGCTCAAGGATACGAGTCGTGAATCTAGGCTACAAGAGCCAAGTTCAGAGGTTTCATCGTCAACGGGCCTGCCGCGCCGCATCCTCATCGCTACACATTGCCACAATATTGTCGAGATGACGCGGATCATGAGGATTCGGGTTAGGTTCGTGAACATCCAACTTTGCCATGTTTCTGTGCCTGAAGGTTGGGTTTTGCATTGCGAGGTCAAAATGCCGATGCAGGCCCAACCCTGTCCTCTGACAGTTGCAGCTACGGCGACGTCCTTATTGGTAGTGCGGAAGAATCGAAAATGGGGTTGCATGTGCATGTGCATTCTGCAAGGTCCAAGTGCTCTCGAGGGGACATGCATCGGCACCCAGGATGATGCGGTCGAGTCCCAAGTGGAGACTGCATCGTCGGTGAATTGAGTTAGGGCGGCGCAGAGTTCGCGTGCGGTTGGGCAGACGCAGCACGATTCAGAAGCCACCAGAGCAGACCTCGGAATGTCGACAGCGGCGGACCCTTTGCGGCCAGGATCAGCCTGTGCTCTGGTGCTTCTCCATGTTTTGGTTCGACCATGGTACTGCTGTTGGCGCCCTGAGAGTGACGTCTCAGGGTCCTCAGGGGACGGCCGGAGATGCACGTCGTACCAGCGCGACTGTGAGCATAGCGCGAGGCGACGATTGGGAGCAACTGTGCCAGCTGTGCCTGACTCGGGGCGGGGTCGGCAAGCCTGACGCACTCGAGCTGAAAGGCGTTGCTGTGAGATGGCTAGGCCGTCTTGGTCGTGGTTCTCGGGGAAGCTGGAAGCCCCTGTCACTGACGCCACTCATGCAAGTGCGAAAGCGACCATCACGGGCCCTCGCTCAGGGATCATGAGAAGAAGCGTTGACTAGAGCAAACGCAAAACCCTTTCTGTATACCTACCCGACGTCTGCCCGTTCCAGCCCTCTGCGATCGTCTGCTCCTCATAACCCCGTCCTACACCACCACTGCCACTTGACCCTGCACCGCTGTGTTTGTCCTTCTTTTTTGCTTACCGTGCTCATAACCGCCTGCCCCGTCGCACACTGCAACGCCGACCACACTGGACTTTCCACCATCAACCTTGCCTGGAGCGACTCGACGTATCACCATCTGCCTGCACGTCCGCACTGTCTGCTGTGCTTGATATCCTGCCTCTCCGGTCGCGCCTTCCTTTCTTCTCGTCAAAGCTACGACCACCCCACCAAACCCCACGCGCCGCCCGCTAGCCCATCTCCCCCGGGCCGCCTTTTCTCCTCGTCAACACCCTCAACTCGCTTTCGCTTCTCGGGGATCGCATTCCGCTCTTTGCTTTTCTGCGATACGCGCAACTCTAGCGCTGCGCCATCGCCGGGACCCTTCGCATCCACACGCCACATCTTTCACGTGCTCTTCAAAATGGCATCAAATCATTCCCGGAGCGCGTCGGACGAGAACCACAACTCAATGGCATACATTCTCGAACACGTATTACAGTACCCTGGCAGCTACGACATCCCCCTCAAGACCATGTACGAGCTCAACCGCGTGGACCGCGCCCAACCCATCCCCAAGAACTACACCAAGTCGGGCAACACATCACCAATTTCCAGCTCATTCGCATGGAACACCACAGAAGCTGCGACCATGAGCTTCACCTCGTCGTTGATGAACCAGCTCAAAGCGTTACCCACACGGACCAGCGCACTGCCACCCGCCTTCATCGTAAACTTTGTGACCCGCACCTTCATGCCCGAGCCAGCTGATGTCGACTGGAGCCAAGCTTTGACTGCGCTCGACTACCTGAAAGATTTGGAGACACGACGACGCAGAGAGATGGCTACCACGTTCGAGGCCCTTGACGTCCACAGGGACACATGGGACGCCGACATGGCCCGTGTCGCTGAAAAGGCACCTGGCATCGCACTCTGGATCAACAATCTCGAAGGCAAGAACCGGAAAGCTGAGTCGTACTATGCTCAGCTATGGGTCGGGCTCCGCCGATGGGTACGTTATCTGACTTCTTTCTCACGTGATCTCAGCTAACATGAAGCAGATCATGATCAACCATCTCTCTGACGAAGAGTTCAACAAGCTCAACTGCATTAGCTACCTCAACACCCTCTTTCCTCCTGTCCATGCCCAGACCAAGCTTCCCTCGCAGTTCCTGAACCACGAAGCTCTGAAAGAAGAACGCCAGATCTTCTTCGAACTGATCAGCCAGGTGCAGAGGAGGGGACCTGATGTCTTACTTCCTCTCATCAACCGGGACAAGCGCCCGGAAGACCAGACTGGCTGGCCCACCGTCCAGAGGATCGTCGACAAGTACCTTCGCGTCGCGCAGAACATGATTCAAGACTGCATCGCTACTCACGGCCCAGAGTCATTTGATCGCTACATGAACGGACCTGGCAAAGAGAAGAAGCATGACTCCGGTGTCAGTTTTGGTTCCGAGCGCCGGCCCAGCGTACAATCTAGCGTGCACGAGAAGCAGTCGCCCGAGCCCATGCTCAGCTACACCCCGTCCATCAAGGGTCTCAGCAAACTTGAGAGGATTACTCGCGAGTTCAAGCGCATGCGAGTCAAGCCCCGGCCCGAAGTCGAAGAGATAACGCAATTCAATCAGCGGGCCGCCGCTGACCACATTCCCCAGACAGGTGCGAATGCTGGAAAGAAGTCGCTCAAAAAGGCCCGATCGCTCGCCAGCCTCAAGTTCGGCAACGGCAGCTCGGCGTCATTGGCTAGCAGAAAGGGCAGCGATGCTCTGGCATTCGACGCCGACGAGATGAAGAAGCACCGCGCGATATACGAGGCCTCGGTCAGCAAGAGCACCCACGCCCATGCGTAGACGGCGGAGCAGCTGTTCACGACGGCCTTTACGACCTCACGACGACTCGTATCACCACGAGTCAATGTAGTATGTTCACATGCGCTCACGACTCCACGGCTCATACCGCGCTATTCGGACCGATGGGCAACGCGATGCCTAGACAACATGGAGACCTGCCATCGCCGCAAAAGCATGCAGGCGTTCCGAGTCGTTTTATTAAAGTACCCCATTGTTTTCTTTTCCGGCACTGCGAAGATGTCCCGACGTCTCGCTGCCGCCGTCAGTTGTATGACCTTTCTTAGCGGGCGTTGTCAGAAGCAATACCTTCGCGGGTCAAAATTTCTATTTTCATGTTAGTACATTCAGTTCATGTGATCTATGACGGATAAAGCATGGCGTTCAGGAAACAGGGTGCATGGCAAATGGCGTACTACAACGAATTGTTTTTGGAAGCATGTTTCTTTTCTTCGGCTGTACATACGAAAAGGCACGCGACTGCGTTGCTGCGGAACACGCATCGATATCCGAGATACTTAGTGTAATTGTGTCATCTCAGACATGGACGAGTAATGGATAATACACACACATCACAATCAGCTTGTTTGAGCATGGCGCATGTATCGCATCCGTGTTATTGGCGGCCTTGCCCTCAGGTGAGGAGCGAGGCCGCGCAGGAACGAGGCTGCTGTTGCTGACCTTCCGTATTGAACCTCATGGTTTCACGCAAAGGATTGCCTTGCGCTCGCGTAGACGTCGCAGCATGGGATTAGCAAAGTTTGTTTTGCAAAATCAATGGAACTCGACTCAGGACCCTGGCGTACGTAAACTTTGTTTTTAATCACACTGCCCACTGAGCCCGCAGCTGTTCCCACATGCGTCTGCACGCACAACAACAACAGGGTAAGCCGCCCCCGCCACGCCTTGCCGCATGCAGCCCGGGTTCGGGTGCCCGTTGCAACGCCAGTGGACAGTGGACAGGACTGGGACGTGGAATCCTTCACGTGCATTTTCGGCGGGCAGGCGAGAATGCACTCGCATCACATCCCCCCGGCTTGGAAGGGCCCCGAAGCTAACCGTCGACGCAAGATCAGCACCCGATATGGCAACACGCATCCCGAACGCGGACCCGACTTCTGACGACGCCCGCCATGCCGACCGCCCGTCACCTGCGCACGCGTCTGACGCGCCTGAAGCAGCCTCATCCGCGACGCGTCCGCGTCCGCGTCCGACGTCCCCCGTCGCCGCCGCACCCCCCAGACGCACCTTCTTCGACCCCTGGAACAGCTCCAGTACCGGCCATCAGCGCGCGGAGAACCGCCTCGGAGGCTCCACTTCATGGCGCGCCTCACGGAGCCTCAAGCTGGGCGAGCAGTTCAGGGCTGGCAGAGACGGTGGCAAGAGAGTCGCGGATACGGTGGGTGCAGGGAGTGAGGACTTTGGCAAGGATGGCCGCAAGGACAATGGCAGCTGGGAGAAGGGCGCAAAGGGTCTGAGGACCGGCGGACAGAAGAGCCTGGCCGAGGTATGGGCTGCGAGCAAGGCCGGCAGCAGCAGAAAGCCATCCCAGGAGAAAGACGAGGGCATTGCAACTGTCTCTAAGCATGCGCCCCCAGACGTGGGAACCGACTCAGACACGCATCCCCAGAGCGACGTCTCCTCAGCCTCGTCAAAACCTTCCGAAAAGCAGATCTTCACCGGCCTCTGTTTCTACCTCAACGGCTCCACCGCCCCTCTAGTCTCAGATCACAAGCTCAAGCAGCTCTGCGCTGCCCATGGCGCTAGCCATTCGATATCGCTCGGCCGCCGAACCGTAACGCACGTCATACTTGGTCGAGTAAACTGCATTGGCAGTGGGGGTGGTGCAGGCGGCGGCCTAGCAGCAAGCAAGATGCAGAAGGAGATTACTCGTACAGGTGGCAAGGCTGTCAAGTTCATCAATGCGGAATGGTAAGTCGCCAGCAAAGTAAGCCTTTGGGCTTGCGCATCTCCCGTCCGTCACAGCTTGTCCGGCTGTTTCACACGCGATTGCGCATGTAATTGGGTTTATGCACAACATATACATGCCCTCTGTCAAGACATTGTCTAGGACTTCGACTGACTGACACGATGAACAGGGTTCTAGACAGCATCAAAGCCGGCCGCCGCCTCCCAGAGTCTCGCTATTCCCCGCTGAAGCTAGCGCACCAGTCTCAAAGTAGCGTACTGGGTATGATGCGCATTGGTGCTACGAGTTCGAAGTCGCAGCAAGAGCAGCAGCAGGGATGAGAACCCAACCTCGCTTTCCCCTGTCACCAGCAACCACGCAACTCTCGCCGGATCGACGACATATTACCCCGTTGGGCAACTCGCCTGACTTGTGTAATATCCCTGGACGCAATACATACAACGATGAGTAAACCCGCAAACATGAATAGATACCCAAGATACCCACATCCCAAAGCAGTAGAAAGCCTGTCCAAGGACCCTTGAAACACGCCTACCGCACAGCAAACCTTCCCTTTTCCAGCGTCCCAAAAACGCGCATCATTTCACATGATAAGTGCTAATGTACATGCCACGCGAGTATATTCACCGGCCGGTGTAGATCCACACTTTGCAGCATGCAGCAACTGAAACGTTGTCTGTGGGGAAGTTCGTCCGGGACCCGCGTTCGCGCATGTGTCGATCAATCAACCAACATGTTCTTGTCTTCCGACCAAACCACCAACGCTGTCGTGCAAGACCCTGGACCCTTGGAAACTCTAAGTGGCGCGATAACGTGGCGCGATTTTTCGGGGCTATTTGGTTCGTTAGGGTTGCGTTCGGCTTGCGCTATACCTGCCGTGGGTTTTCCGTGGGAGGGCATCGCTGATGTGCTGAGTTGGTTACGTATGATGCATTCTTTATCTGATTGTGAGGGAGGAGTAGATGGCGGAATAGAGATTGGCTCGTTCTGTGCTAGCGCAATGCATGTGGTCCATTAACACCTGGGCATCTTCCATACCTACCTACCCGTGTACATTGCATACCAAATGAACAAAGACCAAGCCGAAAACCTGTTCTCCAAAAACTCTCCGCGGCTCACGTTGCAACCGAACAGCATCAGGCAGGCCAGCCGACCAGTCTACTCCCTTAACAAACGCAACTATGAACCACTCTAACGCGGATGCATCCGTCAATAGCGTAGAAGCAGGCATCCGTGGATTGTCAACGCTGGCTGGCGCGACCGCTGCGGGCTGCAAACAGCACTGGCGTGAACTCTTTCTGCTCTATCCATCCGTCAGTCAGATGTCATGTCACATCCACGTCAACGCCAGCAGCGTCAGAACGTAACATCCCCCACCTAAACATTCTAGCTCCCACGCCTCGTTTCGGCCTCGACGGAAGCTTAGAGAAAGAATACTTGGGTACCGAAGTTTTCCCGCCTGTTTCGAACCAAAGTCGCTCGGAAAGGAAGGGGATTAAGGTTGAGTGGTTGGTTTGGCCGGTTCAACGACTGCTAGCTGGGCCTTGGTTCGATGTGGTAGTGCGTGCGCATGTGTGGCTCCTACAGCGGCGGTGGTGGGATAAGCCGGATGCGCGAGGGCAGGCTCAGTGCTACTGGACCCTGGGGTGTGAGATGCCGCGTCAGGTGCAGGTAAGTTCCGCGTTGTCGTTCGCCCGTTTTTTATCGTTTGCTGAGACGTGTTTCGTGCTGGGCGTGACTCGTTGCGAGGTTGAACCCATGGTTCCGTACGGGGGCTATCGTTACGGGCTTGTGGTGTGTTGACTCGGCGGGATGGAAAGGGATGATGGTTGCTTGGTCACTCTTTGAAACAAAGAGCTGCGAATGTGATGTGGTTTTCTGGTGAGTGATGGAATTGCTAGTTTCCCTTGCCCGGGCAGTTGTGGCGCTAGAGTAGTGTATTGTGATACTTTGGTTGGAGACATTGGAGACATAGCGTTTGGTTCGCCGGGTTACTTGCATTCCGTCTTGGGATGACGATGGTGATGGTTGTAGGTTTGGGTTGATGCGCGAGAGTACCTAGGTAGTAGGAATGGGATGGCGGGTATTGGAAGTGATGTCAGAGGCGAATCTACTAAAAGTCGGCGAATTCTATAGTTTTGAGTATTGTGATGACGAGTATTGTAATTTGATCCGTTCATGTTGTGCCTGTCTACAGAGAGAAATCAGCGTAATGCGTGTCGTCGCGGTCAGTCATGGAAATGTCATAGTTACAGAACAAGGTTAGGTGTTCGGCAGATACGGTCACAATTCTCCTTAGATCATTAGCACCTTTCCGTATCGGTGAAACTCTAGTAGTATTATCGGAAAGGTTTTTTTTTTGGAATATCATCTTTTGTTAACTTTCGGAGTGCACCATGGGCTCGTAGATGTGGAAACAGTATGACATGAAGTGGATATGAATGCTTTACGCGATGTTGAGGTGCATACTGAGACTTAACCTTGGATATACTGTGCGAAAGAACAAGACAACAAGTAACGAGCCGGGAAGTATGAAGATACCAAAGCGTCTAAGTTATGAATTGTGCATGTAACAATGCTGGTAAATGTCTTGCTTTGATATAGAACGAAGCTACATGTCGAGACACCATGAAGTAGACATGGTATAACGAACCATATGCGTATGCCTTGAAAACGCCGTAAGCTCCCCCGGTATCACTATCCCATAAACGCCCTTTTCGCGCAAACCCCGACGCTGTCTCCCGTAACTTCATATCCCTAACCAGCAGTCCTCGGCTTAGCCTTGGCCTGCTTCTTCGCCTTCGCATCAGCCTTTTGCTTCTTCTTCTTTTCCTCGAGCTTCTCCTCGGCCTTGCGCTTGAGACTAGCCTTCTCCTCAGCAGTCTTCTCAATCGGCTTGAAGAAGCCCTCTAGTCTGCTCTGCTGCGCCGTCTTCATATTCTTCTGCAGCTTGGCTGCTCCGTTGCGTACCCTGTCTTCGTTGAAGTGCTTCTCTTCGACCAGGAACTTGACGAGGCCTTCTACATCTGGGGCTTCCCACTTGAAGTCGCATTCTGGGTCGTCGGCGGGGCGCACATCGGGCTCGAGGAAGAGGAGGCGCGCATCGGCGAACGGCCAGTCGTCGGGGATGGTGAGCTTCTTGGAGGATTGGGACTTGATGTGTTCGACGACGCCTTCGAGGTCGGTATGCTCGCGGATGAGCTTGAGGGCGGTGCTTGGGCCGATGCCTTTGATGGGGTCGAGGTAATCGCAGCCGAGGAGGATACAGAGGTCGATGAACTGACAGTGGTTAGCGTATGATACGTTTGAGGTAGTGAAGTATTCGTACCTGCTTCCGCTCCATGTTCAGGCCTTCGAGCACCTTGTCCAGGTGGATCTCCAGAATGGGCTCTTTGCGCTGCTCGCTGAAGGTCAAGTGTCGCAGCAGGATGGGTGAATCGAAAGTAAGCGTGTCCATGTCCTCTGAAGCAGCGGCGTACACCTTGCCTCCTCTCGCCAACGTAGCACACTGAGCTTCAGCCTCGGTCGGTGCGACAATGTACGGGATGCCCATGAGCTTGAGCAAGCGCTGGCACTCCTCGTTGTGTTCCCTCGTGACCCTGACTGTCCGCCGCGAGAACTTCTCAACGTCCTCTGCTGTACCGGTCTCCTTCGCCTCCTCAGCCGCCGCGTGTGCCTCTGTCTTGCGCTGGAAACGCTTCGCGAGCTCGCCGGACTTGAGCTTGGGTGGAGCGCCATCGAAGACGTAAAGAGGCTTGATGCCGTTATCGACCATGCGCATGGTGCGGTAGAAGAGACCCATGAGATGTGATGTGGTTTCGCCCGTCTCGCTCATGAGCTGCTGGCCATCGGAGCGGACTGCGATGAGGAAACTGTAGATGCTCATAGATCTACACGGTATTAGATGGAAGAGCCATAGAGGGGTTTAGATATGCATACGCATCCTGAGTATGTTAGTCATGGACCGCGTAGGTGAGACGATAGCAGACGTACTATGGCGACTTTGCGTCCAAACTGGTTCTTGATCTCGCCCTTCTTGACGGCCTCTGGCGCATGCTCCTCAATGAGCTGGTACAGGTGTTTGATACCCATGGCGACTGATCTCCTCTGGCAGTTGTATTAATCGGAGAGGTTTGAGGTGCTGTTGGCCCAGAGCGTTGTGTGTAGAAGCGTAGGCGACTGCGTGGTGGCTGGAGAAAGTGACGCCAACGATCGTCACGACGCGTTCGCGTCTCACCGCGCGCAATCACGGTCTACATTCCTTGGCGTCGCTACCCCACATTTGCCTGTCATCGCTTAGTGAGGCTCTGCATGCATTCCAGGCGATGCATCTCGGAACTGCTATCTGCAACTCGTGATCCCGCCAAATCCTTCAATTGCCGCGTGGATAGAGTGATGATGCTAGCTTTCTTGCCACCGCGGAGTGCTTCCGAACCGCCTGCCGCGGTTCTTTCAACGGTGGGACTTCCGAGGCCAACTTCATCCAATTACGCAGATTCTCGTGAGAACCCGGGTATAACTGTCACTTTTGTGTAGCTGAGACACTTTCACATTCCTGATCACACGACTCCAAAATGCTGCGACCAACATACAGACATGCCACCAGGCAATTGCGCACCCCACTCCGGTCTGCGGCCCTCGGCAAGCGGTACCTACATGCTCCCGTCAAGTTTGACTGGCAAGATCCATTGAACACAAGCAACTTGTTCACAGAGGAAGAGCAAGCCATCTCGGAGACAGCAGAGTCATATTGCCAAGAGCGCATGCTCCCGAGAGTGCTAGGTACATATACTGTTGTGGGGAGTCTGGAGCTAGCTGACGTGTTACAGATGCATACCGCAATGAGGACTTTGATAGGAAGATCATCACGGAAATGGGCGAATTAGGGCTACTGGGGGCAAGCATTCAGGGCTATGAGTGTGCCGGAGTCAGCAGTGTCGCCGCAGGTCTGATCACCAGAGCTGTGGAGAGAGTCGATTCTGGATATCGTTCCGGCTACTCAGTCCAAAGCTCACTGGCCATGGGAGGTATCGAGGAGTTTGGATCTGAAGAACTGAAGGAGCGCCTCCTACCCAAGATGGCCAAGGGCCAACTGCTGGGCTGCTTTGGTCTGACTGAGCCGAACCACGGATCCGATCCAGGCTCTCTGGAGACGACTGCTAAGCCGCATCCGACCAAGAAGGGCTACTATTCACTGTCTGGATCAAAGACGTGGATCACAAACTCGCCCATTGCCGATGTTCTCCTTGTCTGGGCGAAGCTGCAGGAGACTGGCAAGATCCGTGGCTTTGTCATTGAGCGCGACCAATGTCCACCGGGTACTCTCGAAACCCCGCCAATCAAGCACAAGAACGGTCTGCGGGCGTCCATTACCGGCATGATCCAGCTTGATGAGTGTCCCGTGTCCGAAGCAAACATGTTTCCAGAGGTTGAGGGTTTGAAGGGACCCTTCAGTTGTCTCAACTCGGCCAGGTATGGCATTGCCTGGGGGACTATCGGTGCTCTCGAGGACTGCATTGCAAGGACCCGAGAGTACGCCCTCGAGAGGAAACAATTCAAGAACAACCCGATTGCCAAGTACCAGCTTGTGCAGAAGAAGCTAGCTGACGCGACGACGGATGCTGCATACGGTATCCTGGCCGCCCACCAAGTCGGAAGGCTCAAGGACGAGGGCAAAGCTGCACCTGAGATGATCTCTATGATCAAGAGACAGAACTGTGACCGGGCTTTGATCAACGCGCGGACGTAAGTAGCACCAGGCGCTTGTTCGAAATGTACTGACTGTGAGCAGACTGCAAGAAGTGTTTGGCGGAAACGCAGTATCCGACGAGTACGGAATCGGAAGACATGTCGCCAACTTGTTTGTGACGCAGACATACGAGGGCCAGAGCGACATCCACTGTGAGTATCACCGAAACGTGTCTCGACTCTGACTAACCTGCATCAGCTTTGATCCTCGGTCGTGCAATCACAGGTCTACAAGCATTCTGCTAATGGTGAAATATACTCGGGTTGTTGCTGTACTACCGACAAGAATACGTAGAAGCGCACCCAATCACAGGCAACCTGTCAGCTGTAGGCGCCTAGCGGTGGTACGCATGCAGACAATGTTTATTTAGAAGTAAATGCATATCAAACCCGGCGACTCTTGCCTCGAACGCGGCAAGTATCACATCTGATTGCTCGTATCCACAGTGCCGTTCGCCACCCGAGTAAAGGCCTCGCTACCGCCCAATGCGTGGTGACTAAGTGAGGTCAGAAGCAGCGTGAATGTCCATGTCAGCCTTGAGGCATCTTCTCCAGGCTTCGATAGGTTGCCACCCAGCGCGGTTGTTGGGTTAGAAACGCTCGGTGGAAATGTGGGCAGCGACAGTTGGGCGGTCAGCTTGTCTCGCCTCGTGCGGTTGGCTCCTCACACATGATAAATACAAACGCCCCTGCTCCAGCCCCATCGTGCAAAACATCGTGCACCTACAGCGTGACCGTCTTTGTCCTCGCATAGAGTCAGAGGTGAGTGAGTTAAAGAGTGGCGGATGAGGTTCCCGCGCTGACACGCCGCACTTGCTTTCTTTGGATCCCCGCCGCTAACTAACCGCCTTGCCTGCGCAGACATCCCACTTCAACTCTTCAACACCAACTCGCTCGACCCCGACACCCGCGATACCCGTCACCACCACTCCACACACCACACACACACACCGCAGCCATGGCTCTCAAGCGTATCAACAAGGAGTTGACCGATCTCGGCCGGTACGTGACCTATCTCCCGGCCCTCGTGGCTGGCGGCGAGGCTCGCTGTTTTGCTTGCACGGCCACGACCGCATGCGGGGCCCTCAAGCAAGGCCGCGACGCCGTAGCCCTGCGAGAACATGATGAGAAGAACATTTTGCTGACATGATACCCCTAGTGACCCTCCCTCTTCCTGTTCAGCTGGCCCCATCGGAGATGATCTGGTACGTCACTCTCCGCGAAGACAGCCACGCGGCTGGGCGAACGAAACACGACACTGGATATGACACTAACAACACGCAGTTCCACTGGCAAGCAACCATCATGGGTCCCGGCGACTCACCATATTCCGGCGGTGTCTTCTTCCTAGCAATCCACTTCCCAACCGACTACCCCTTCAAGCCCCCGAAGGTCAACTTCACCACCCGCATCTACCACCCCAACATCAACTCCAACGGCAGCATCTGCTTGGACATTCTGCGAGACCAATGGAGCCCTGCTCTGACCATCTCAAAGGGTGCGTTACCCGAGTCCCCTACGTCGAGTAGAATACATACTAACAAAAATGACAGTGCTGCTGAGTATCTGCTCGATGCTGACAGACCCAAACCCCGACGACCCGCTCGTCCCCGAGATCGCACACGTCTACAAGACCGACCGGTCCCGCTACGAATCGACGGCGCGCGAGTGGACCCGAAAGTACGCCATTTAGGCCCTCGAAGCGCATCAAAGGAGCGTCAAAACTGGGTGCGGCGGAGAGCGTGTCTTTTGTCGTTAGCATCTGCGAAAGGGAGGCTAGGATGATGGTTCGGGGCAGACTTTCATGGCAGTGACTGATGGGGGGTTTTACACTTGTACTACGGCATGCATGCTGGACTGGGGTTCATAGCATCTGGCTATTATCACTCTTACCACAACAGGCTCGATTTCTTCTCTGATGTTCGACTTGAGTCGCGTGCTTGTTTGTGATTAATGATGGGCTGGAGACGTGCATGTGTAAAGATTGCATGTGATGATATTTTACAACATTGGTAAGCGACTAGGCCTTCTTCGCCTCGTCGCCTTGTCCATCTACACCATCTTTACTTGTCTGCGGATCCTGCCCTGCTGCCATATCCATACCCAGGATCGAAGACATGGCATCACCATGGTCTAGTATCGACGTGTTTTGCGCTTCTTCCTTCAACCGCCGAGTCTTCTCCTCGGCCAGCCTCTTCCACTCCCTATCCCGCTCTTCCTTGGCTAATCGCAGCCTGGCCTCTTCCTCTTCCATCGTCTTCAGTGTATTCTCCTCCACATCCTCCTCCACAGAGTCCTTCAGCACCTCTTCGTCTACTGCGTCTACTACACCTTGCCATCCACCCTCTCTAACCTCCTTTGCCAATTGAGCAAGGTCCTTTTGCTCCCTCTCTACCCACTCGCGACCGTAGTTTTGTAGTTTTCTGCGACGTTCGAGCTGCAGCATGTAGGATGTGCCTACGAGGGGGCTGAGTATGGAGGCTCGCTTGTTGAATTTCACGTCGAGGAGGAGGTTCTTGTGGAGATCGCGGAAGGTGGCTTGGACGTGCTTGATGGCTATGCCTTTGCGGCCGAGGTCGTTGGTTTCGTCGGCGGGGTCGCGGAGGGAGAGCATGTACGAGGGGAGGGGTTTGGTTTCTCCGCTCTGTGTGGTGGTTAGCATGATGGAAGATGTAAAGAGGAGAATGGGTGGGTGCATACCTGTAGCCGAGCCCTCTGCGTATCCGTGAGGACAGGGTGCTTCGTCTTGTCGAAGAGGTAAGCAGGTTCGATAGACACACCGTGCTTCGTCATGTCGAAGTTGCCCCAGAAGTCGAGGAAGTGGAGAAGGGCACGCGCAGAGTCTTGTGGTGGCTTTGGTGCATGCTTTATGCTGGCGACGACCATCATGAAGAGCGAGTAGGAGCCAAAACCGCCGCGGAATACGTCCGAAAGGCCTCGTGTATCGAATATGGTCTTGACTACCCAGTAGAGCTCTCGCAGGTAGGGTATCTTTTCCATATACTCCTGCATGGTGACCCTCGAGATGGATGTATCGTTTGAGAGCACGACCTGCACATCCAAGCCTGATTTGCGGTCCTGCGCGGCGACGAGAGGATAGCGCGCGTGACGAATCGCGGCCAGTAGATATGCTCCGTTCTTATTGAATATCGTCCAATATAACTTACTCAGAAGACGTGTTCCCTTCTTACGCTCTTTCGTATCTGGCGGGAATTTTGGCACCTGCGCGGGGTCTGACGGTTGCGACTTTAATACCAGCCTGAAGTCTATGTCGGACAGAGGCATGGCTATGCCAGTCCGTTCAGAGCCAAACACTTCGATGTTGTATTTTGGAAGGAATTGTTTAACCTGTCTCTGCACCTGTTCGATGAGGTGCTTCCGCGCGGCCGTTTCGTATCGGTCGGGTTGTGTGTATTTGTAGAATCTCTCGATTTCTAGATGCAGACTGGACCTCGACTTAGCATGTCATTACGAGTGAGGATGGCTTGAGGATGTACCGATCCATGCCTGTCATTTTTGGCTCTCCCTCCATGTTCACACACCATGGAAGCGCGCTTTCTCTGACCTTCCCGACCACGATGGGCCGCACGACTACGCCCTCGTAGTCTTGCGATTTTGCGAACGCGTCTCTGGCAGTCACCAGCTGATCCTGGTACTCGACGTTCGAGGGAGTAGGCATTGTCCGCTTCAGGTGCTTGTTTTTAGCGATCGAAACCTCGACCTTGCTGGACAGCCAGCGCCCTTTGACCGTGGTCATTCTCCTCACAGGCAATGGCTCTGCCTTTGCCTTTGCCTCTGCGCTCTGCTTTTCTGCCGCATTTTCGGTGACTACTTCGCTAGCTTGGGCATCGCGGGCCTGAGTATTATCACCCTTGCTACTTGAACTCGCGCCATCTTGTGCAGCTTCCGTCGCAGTAGAAAGTTGGCGTCGGTCGCGGGGTCCTGGCGAGCCAGGTTGGACAAAGTGCTGCCATAGCGCAAGGGACGGACTGAAGCGGTTATGAGCGCGACATATCAGCCGGGTGCGCGAGAGTTGCATTAGGCCCGGGGGGATAACGACGACTCGCAATGGGGCAAGGTGGTGGTTGTGCTCACTCTACACGAATCTTCTGCATGCATCTTCGCGTGCACTATGCCAAGCATCTAGTCCGCTTTGGGCCGTCGACTCGACGGCGGAGGATGCCAGGCACTCCCGCGGGCATGCTGCATTACCAGTCGCTCTCGTATGCACCCGGCCGTTGGACACGTTTATTGCTAGCCCTGCGTCTGCCATGTCGCATGATATACGGAGGACATTTGTGAAAGCGGCCAGACTGCCCCCAATACCCCACAGGCACTGCAGAGGCCCCAAGGCGTCTCCGTCGGTCCACTTGCAGCACTTGCGCCGGCCCACACCCTCGTCCGATATGAAAGCTGCCTGACATCATATTGACACGCCCAACAAAACTTCGCAGAGCGGTCAGCGAGCGGAGCGCGTGCAGGCGCGAGGAGTCGGTAATGGTGCGCTGCTGTCCTGGATGCCTTGCTTGCAGCAGCGACAGTGAGGCCCGAGCTGGTCGGTTCCAACGTCACAGCTATGTTAGTGGGGCGTTGAACCATCCCACCACGGCCAGCTTTTCTTCCCTCATTACACTCGTCGACCTTCTGTGAGCTTCTCGACACACGTGGTGTCTTCTACCTGTTTTCCACTCACACCACCCTTCGTTTGACACTCCTAAATTCCCCTCGTTCCGTGACAGCCCCAGCCCAGACCCATTGCGGAGCTCTTTCCTGTGAGACTCGTCCAAGACAGCGACTCAAGCACCAGGTAATTCACATTTCATAATTATTTTTAGTCGCGCCTCACCACTGCATGCACGTAAACATTGCACTGCCCGTCCATCGCTCGGCATATTCCTCGCCTATTATCCTCCCACCTCTCATCTTCTCGCCTACAAGTACCTGACAGTTCCATGCAGAGCACCGCCTACGCTTACATCCACCATGGCCCCTCCCACAGATGAGAAGCCCCAGAGGCCTCCGCTCGACTCCCAAGACAGCACACATCCCGCGCTAAATCCCGCAATTACCAACGTGCCCGTCACACCCGGTGTCCATCTCTCCGGCAAAACTGCCTACTTCGACGAGTCCACTACGGAGAAGACGAGCAACCTTCCCTTCAATCCCGAGACTGCCACACCAGGCCCCCAATGGAGCGCCAACTCATACTTCTCTGGCCAGCAAAAGGAGGGCCAGGCTAGCACTCAGACTGAACAGGCAGCCGGCGCACAAACTGATGGAGACGTCAAGAGCAAAACGAGCGAGGTACCCGACCCGGATGCCAAGCACGATCTTGCAGACGTAGATCCTCGCGCCGCACACCCTGGTTTAAACCTCAGCGGTCGCGTTATCAGTGCGACCTTTGCCATACCCTATTCAATTGGTTACTCACAGGGCAACGACTGGGAACTGAATCCGCGACGCGGAACCTCGGCCCTTTTCGACTCCTTCTCTTACCTGGCTTCTAGCTCTTCTCCATGGAACCACGTGCTCGTAGGCTGGACCGGCGAGATCGCGCACGCAAAGACAGCATCCGTCACAGCTACGCAAGCGCCCATGAATAAGGCTGCCGCGCCCATTCCCGTCGATCCAAAGAAACCGACACAAGTACCTCAAGCTCCAAACAGCTTCAGGATAGGCCCAGACGATCGAGCACGATTGGATAAACAGCTCGAACGCGATCACGGAGGCAGGATTGTGCCAGTGTGGCTTGTCGACGAGGTAGATGATGGCAAAGATGAATACATCCTGAAGAACCAGAGCCATTGGAGGACATATGCCGAGCACGAGCTCTACACCCTGTTCCACTACAAGCAGAATGAGCCAGCTGATGGGCGCGCTGCCCGGAAATCGTGGGCCGATTACTACCGCATGAACAAGCTTTTCGCAGACAGGATCCTCGAGGTCTACAAGCCAGGCGACATCGTCATGGTACACGATTTCTACCTGATGCTCTTGCCAAGTCTCCTTCGCCAACGTCTACCCAACATCTACATTGGCTTCTACCTGCACATCCCTTTCCCAAGTAGCGAGTTCTACCGCTGCCTGAGCAGACGGAAAGAGATCCTGGAGGGCGTGTTGGGTGCCAACATGATCGGGTTCCAGTCATACAGCTACTCGCGGCACTTTTCGTCTTGCTGTACTAGGATACTGGGTTTTGATTCGTCTTCCACTGGAGTCGATGCATACGGCGCGCATGTAGCAGTCGACGTGTTCCCCATCGGAATTAACGCAGTCTCCACACAGCGACAGGCTTTTGGCGACCCGGAGATTGAACATAAACTCAAAGACATCCGCGAGATGTATGCTGGCAAGAAGCTCATTGTTGGTCGTGACAGGCTAGATGCGGTTCGCGGAGTGGTTCAGAAGCTTCAGGCGTTCCAGCTCTTCCTTCAGAAGTATCCCGAGTGGGTAGGCAAAGTAGTCCTCATCCAGGTCACAAGTCCTAGCGGAGTCCATACCGATAGAAGTGATGGCGCACAGGAAAAGGTGGTCAACAAGATCTCGGACCTTGCGGCCAAAATCAACGGCACCTACGGAACCCTCGATTTCACCCCGGTCCGTCATTTCCCACAGTACCTTTCCCGGGAGGAATACTTTGCTCTGCTTCGACTTGCAGACATCGGCCTCATCACTAGCGTGCGAGATGGTATGAACACGACAAGTATGGAATACATCATTTGCCAAAAGGATAACCATGGACCGCTCATTCTTTCGGAGTTCTCTGGTACAGCGAGTTCCTTACACAGCGCAAGCCACATCAATCCCTGGGACATGGGCGGAGTTGCCGATGCGATCAACGACGCTCTGAACCAAAGTGCCGAAGTTCGTGCCGAGACGCACGCTCAACTCTACAATCATGTTGTGCAAAACAATGTCCAGGCTTGGTCGAACAACTACCTGAAGCGATTGATGACGAATTTGTCAGCTTTCGATCAAGCGTTCGCTACGCCAGCACTTGACCGGGCCAAACTACTCTTCCAATACCGTGAGGCCAAGAAGCGACTCTTCATGTTCGACTACGACGGCACTCTGACACCCATTGTCAAGGACCCGCAGGCAGCCATTCCATCCGATCGTGTTATTCGAACTCTCAAGACTCTAGCAGCTGACCCTGCGAATGCTGTCTGGATCATCAGCGGCAGAGACCAGGCTTTCCTGGACGAATGGATGGGCCACATTCCCGAGCTGGGTCTGAGTGCTGAGCATGGCAGCTTCATGAGGCATCCACGCAGTCAGGAATGGCATAATCTCACCGAGACGACCGACATGAGCTGGCAGCAGGAGGTCATTGACGTATTCCAGCACTACACTGAGAGGACTCAAGGTGAGCTATTATACTGTCATCAAACTACCTATTACTAACAGATGATCAGGCTCATTCATCGAACGCAAGAAGATTGCCCTGACATGGCACTACCGGAGAGCGGATCCCGAATACGGTGCATTCCAGGCGCGGGAGTGCCAGAAGCATCTCGAGAGGACTGTCGCAAAGAAGCACGACGTCGAGGTCATGACGGGTAAAGCCAATCTTGAAGTTCGCCCGAGGTTCGTGAACAAGGGCGAGATCGCGAAGACGCTTGTAGAGAACTACGGCGAAGGTAGCGGTAATGCGCCTGAGTTTGTTCTTTGCATGGGCGACGACTTTACGGATGAAGGTATGTGTTGCACTTGTGGCTGCGCTTTCCACCCGCTAACATCATCAGACATGTTCCGATCGCTGCGCCAGTCCAAATTGCCCACTGATCACGTCTTCTCGGTCACGGTTGGTGCCAGCTCGAAGCAGACGCTGGCCAGCTGGCATCTGCTCGAGCCTTCGGATGTCATCTCTGTCATTTCGTTATTGAACGGATCCGCAGACGCAGGCAATGTTGGCGCGATTGCTGTGGTCGATGGCACGGTCCCGGAGTCTCGAGTAATCGCATGAGGTCATGGTCGGACAATTTCAACTGTAATGGAGCACGGAGCATGGTGAGGCTATAGATCTACGGTATGCGGCATGGCGATCCCGGAATTTTTTGGGCATCAAGTTTTGGAGAAGCAATCAGATCCTATGTCATGGTGGTTCTCATTGTCCTACGAAAAGAAACGTATCTGTTCTGTGATCGGCCATGCCGATTGCTACCCGGCGGATGAATTGTGCTGCACGAGGATTAGCAATGCGCCCCTGGGACGAGCGTCGGTTGCCAAGGCGGTGGCGCCGGCACGTTCTGGGGTCTCGCCCAAGACCCCTGATTACCACGTGAGACCCTGACTCGAGAACCGGGAACCTTTGGATGCGAACTCTGGGAAATCCAGGGTGTTGGAGCCTTCGGAGAGGTTTCCGCGACGGCTATGCTTACAGATTGCCCAGCTGTCAAGCAAGTAAGCCGCTACACCCCGCAATAAAGAATATCGATGCAAGCAAGCCGCGCAATGGCGAAAGCGGTCCACGACTCACGAATCCGCGACACGGACACGATGGCTTTTCTAGGCCTGGTATGTTTTGGCTTTCGGCTCTACTAACCCCAAATCATGCAACTTGGGATTCGAGAACTGCCCGCGCATGAAACCTGGAACGCCTAGCAACTGTCCCGCCCCAACAACCTATCCGAGGGAAGGCCCTCCTTCCTCTTGGAACTCGCGTACCGTAGTCGTTGATCCCGTCTTTTACCAGCCATCCGTTCCTTTTTCATCACACTGTTCCCCTCCCGCGCCGCATCTCTACACTCGTTTACCCGCTATCTACCCTCGCATAATCTGAGCACCAATCTCACAGGCGTGAAGCGCATTATTATAACGTAATTCGAGTACCTGGTCCGACCTCAATCCGATACGGCATCTGCAACAGCGCAGCAGGGAACTAGCCGGCGAACACATTGCGACATCACAACCGTGCCGTATCTACGATCCGCCTCTCCTTGGTATTCCTTCTTCGACACAGACACAAACACAATATCTCTCGGCGCGCGGCACAACAAACTTCACACAATACACAATGGGTCTCATTGAGAAGATGCAAGCTCGTATGTCTTACCTCGCTTCGTCCCATCTTACCTTAGCCCCGAACCTTCACACCTGCGACAGTAGACTAACAAGAACCCAATCCAGGCCTCGAGCTCTACCGCCTCGAACAGCGTTACACACGTCGCGAGAAGCGCACGACCTTTATCAGCGAAGCGCAATACGTCGACGGTGAATACGTCTATGCCTCGGCTCCTTCCTCGGCAAACTCGTCCACCACATCGAGTAGCAAGCGCTTCAGCAAGATGCCTTCTACTATACGGATAAAGGAACTGAGCCGTATGGGAACTGGACGGTCATAAACGCTCCTCGGGCCAAGCTGCTCTTGTACCTACGGGTCGACGACTATCGATGGATGGACACCTATCTGGTCGGACCAACAGAGACAAGACAGCGTCATAGCCTACCGAGGAACAGCATGCCATGCATGACACCTTACACGGCATCGCAGTACACGACGTATCCAAAGCCTTGAGGACGTCGCACAAGAAAAACACATACCACGTGCAAGCAGAGAAGGAGGAAACGCGACGTATCCCCGCAAACACTGCGCAAGCGCAAAACATAATCATTAACGCAACGACATTTACGCCAGAACAACCATCGACGAAAGGGAAATAACGGACTAAAAGTTTCTTCCATCATGTCAAGGTTCTTCATTCTTTACACCCACTATTTTCCTTTTCTCTTGCCATCATCTATCGAGATTTATAAGTCATGTTTGCGACACAGTTAGAATACCCCATTGGCTTCCAGAATAGACCTGGATCTGCATCAATACAAGTTTATATGCAATTGGTTGTGTTGGGTGATGTTTGGATGTCGTGTTGTGTGAAGGTGTTGCGGGTGAATTGAATGGTTGCCAAGGTCACCCTGCAGACGCGTAGGGCGTGCGGACCAGACTGCGCATGAGAGTGGTTGGGAATGGGAGGTGTTGTAGGCGTAAGGCGTGTGGGCGCAAGGCGTGTGTAAACAAGGTAGTCACTCAAGATACGTGAGGCGTATGTGAACTTCCAGTCGACGCAGGCCCTACTTGTCACGACGGTAACCTCATGAACGCAAGATCAATCAGGCCATTGTCAAGTACAGTCAATTGATCCTCCGATCGCATTCCTTCCATCAATCTAGTCCACGTACTGGCAACCGGGAACATGTCCAACGATCCCATCGAAAGCACACCACCAACAACTGTTGCTAACCCAAACGACCAAGACCTGTCCCCACGAAACGACTTCGAAGAGAAACACATCTCACAGCTCCATGAGTCCCCTTCCGTACTCCCTTCCAACCTTCCACCCATGGACAAAGGAAAACACGCCTGGCTCTTCCTCACTGCAGCGTTCGCCATCGAATTCCTAACCATTGGTCCGTCCTGTCCCTCATCCCTGAACAAACAACACACGCACTCCTGACACTGACACTGACCCCCAGGTCAATCCTTCTCCTACGGCCGCTTCCAATCCCACTACACCACACACGCCCCCTTCGCCTCCAGCTCCCAATCCTCATCCTCCTCCTTCGCCGCGGTAATCGGCGTCTTGAATCAATCTCTCATCCTCATCTTCCTACCCCTCGTCCTGTATCTCGCGCGCCGGAAACCGGGCTACGCTCGCTGGATGGCCACAGTGGGTCTTCTCGGTTGTATTGTGTCCAACATAGCGAGTTCGTTCTGTACGAGCACGATGCAGCTTGTGTTTACGCAGGGTGTGCTGCAGGGTGTGAGTGGTAAGATACTTTCCTTTACGAACGGCATATGAGACTTTGACTGACTGTATACACGTATCTTAGGTAGTGTAGCGTTTTGTCCGCTGTTGGTCTTTGCGGAACAGTGGTTCGATAAGAGGAGAGGGTTGGCGTTTGGAGTTATTGGTGCGGGGGGTGGGTGCGGAGGGTTGATTCTACCTCTTTTGATCAACGCGTTGCTGGAGCAGGTTGGATATCAGAGTACGATGCGGGTTTTGGCTGGTGTTATGTTTGGCGCTGGTATACCGTTGGCGTGGTTTGTTAGACCGAGACTTCCAGTCACGGATAACGGTACTGGGGAGAAGAGGTTCTGGAACTGGAAGCTCGTCTGCTCAAGATCTTTTCTCTTACATCAACTTGCTAATTTTGTTCAGGGCGCGGGGTACTATCTCCCTGGTATCTACCTTCCTTCTTTCACTCGCGAGGTGTTTGGTGCTTCGGATTGGTTGTCTACGGCCTCACTCATGTTGCTCAACGTGTCCGCTATGGTAGGTCTTACCATCATGGGGTACATGACCGATCGGTTCAACTCGCGCGTCTGCATTGCGGTCTCCGCTACTGGCGCCACGCTCTCTGTCTTTCTTTTCTGGGGCCTGGCTACACACATCGCTGTTTTATACATCTTCTGTATCTTGGTCGGGTTGTTTGCCGGCGGCTTTCCGGCGGCGTGGCCGGCTGTCATGAGGGAGATGGCGAAGAAGGGCGAGTCGAGGGGGGTGGGACATGTGGATACCATCCTCATATTCTCGCTGTTCTGTCTTGCTAGGGGACTTGGGAATATCGTTGCTGGGCCGATGAGTGAGGCGCTTGTTGGTGGAATGCCTTGGAAAGGAGAGGCACTTGGGGGCTATGGAAGTGGTTATGGTGGATTTGTTGTCTTCTGTGGGCTGAGTTCGCTGGTTAGCGGGATGAATGCGTTGTGGTACCATTTGATGTAGAGGTCTCCAATTTTGGTAGAGCAACGAGCTTGTCTTTCTGGACCAATCATGTGCACATCCATACAATCTAGAAGGAGTGTAAGATATTACCCTGCTCGTATAGTATTAAGGTTATGTAACGTACGGTTACACGTCACTCCATCTCAGATACTGCAACTTCGTAGCCACATGGTATTTCATAGTCGTATTACAAATCCAGTAACCTTCCCGCATAGTATTCCTCCCGCAATTCTGACCGACCGGCCACAAGTCCAAAAGAGTGCCATTGTGCGAAGTCCATCCACTGCAGCCTCGATCCCGCTAGGCCTGCAGATGTACACTATGCTAGCAGTGCAGAGTCACGTAAGCAAGGGAACCACGCCCTGTGAACACCGATCACTCCAGTCAGAACAAGGCGAAAAAGCAAAAAGACAGTGCATTTATTGTCATTGGTGGTGTGCGACTAATCGCGGGTGGGCGGACCAAATATGACCTGCATTGCATGAAGCTGCAACGCTAGTAGCAGAGGCAAACCTGTGACCATTGACACCCACGTAGTGACCATGCGAACCGAGGACGATGGGGGAAATTACTGAAAATAGATAATTGTAATGATGGAGTATATTGCGCTAAATAATAAGGACATTGGCGTAGTTTTGCTATCGAGTACGCGTGTGGCTGGCTGCTTGGGGGGTATCATCCGATCTATAGGTATCTTGCGCAAGTGAATGGGAGTGGCCCCTGATCTCTCTTCCCTTCTAGGTGGTGACTCCGTTTGCTCGAAAGAAAATGATGGAAGAAATGAAACCCAAATGTGGACCAACGCCGAAATAAAAGATGCCCGCCACCGTAAAACTCCATTGAATGTGAAATCGTTAAAATCGTAAAGTTCGAGGCGGCCATGCGCTCTCGAATAGGAATAGGCGAATGCGATGCGGAACTGTGCACTAAACATTGTTGTCGTAGTCGCTGAGGATGTCCTCTGGATCCTCCGGTGGAAGCATGTCGATGGTGTCGCTTGTGCGCGGGCCGGTGTACTTCTTCCTTGCACCCGCATACCACCAAGCCGTGCTAAACAGGCCAATGAAGGCTGCCACACAGATAGCGTAATTCATGTTGTCGGCCCTGACTGGCTTGACAGTCGGGAAGAACAACACAACACTGATGAAGATGACCCATGTCACTGCAATCGCATTGACCGGCTTGCTCCATCTGCCCATTGTGTATGGTCCAGGGTGGAAAGTGACAGTGTTCTCGTACCATCGGTGGGCAATGATGACTGCGATGTAACTGATGTCCAAAGCCGGGGCGGTGATGTTGAAGATAGCCGTAATGGTAAGAGTGCTTCCGATGCCGATTAGGTCGAGGCAGCTGCAGAACAGCACAACAAGCCATACCGCATTGACCGGAGTGTGCGTGTAGGAGTTGATCTTGCTCCAAAAGCTATGCAAAGTCAGCACCCCTCAATACTAGCGTCGATTGGACGCGGAAACTCACCCCGAAAATGGGAAGGCTGCGTCGCGGGAGAAGGCCCAAGCCATTCTAGCATTTGCCAACATGGCTGAGCAGCCGGTGAAGAACTGGACCAACATGACGAAGAACCACATGATGGTTCCACCTGTTTTGCCGCCAGCGTTGAAGAAGATCTGGGCCACGGGCAGACCGGTCGGCGTGGCCATAATCGCATCGTAGTCTGACATGCAGAAGCAGAAGGTGACGGTTAGCATCCAACCGACGACGCCGGAGACGAGGATTGCAGCGCGGATCGCTACAGGGCCGCGAATAGCGGCATCGTGGGTCTCTTCCGACATGCTGTGTAACGCTGATTAGATTGGCTCATGTGTGGAGTCGTAGGGCTGACTTACTGTGTCGTGCCGTCGTAGTCAGTCATCGTCCATGCAACGGAAAGGAAGCTGGGATTAGTCAGTGGTCTGGCGCTATACAAATGTTGGTTTGGACCTACCCAAGGAGGAATGAAAAACCCTTGCTTCCCCAGCCTGAGCCATCCATGACTGTTGTGAACACCCATTGTGGGCTTTGCTTGTTCGGTGTGAGAATGAGAAGAGCGATGCAGATGCAGATTGATGCGATGACTATTTGCTGTCAGACGGCGCTCAACACGAATCCTTCGTCGACGTACTGTTGATAGGGGCGAACCACAAGATGATGCGATGAAGCCAATTCGTGGGGAATGAGCAGATTGTGCCAAACATGCACAACACGAAAATAGCGAGAAGGACGGTCTGATATGCTTGCCTGCATTGATCGGTAAGCTGCTGCAGGTGATCCAAGTGGGGTGATTCTTACGGCGTAAAGGCAGACTCTCCATTGTCTAGCGTGTGCATGACAACCGTCGCCAATATCATCTGGGAGATTGTATACGCCAGACTTGCAACGCCGGCGGCTTGTCCAAGGAAGTTGCACCAACCGATGATCCACGCCCAGGCTGCAACGTGTTCAGGTGGTACAACGTGTTTTGTGACATAGTACATGCCTCCCGCTGTCGGATATGCTGAGACCAGTTCGGCAACTTGACGAGAGTTAGCTAGGACTCTTCTATGCATGTTGCAAACGTACCTGAACTTGCTATGCAGTATGCCATGATGCTGCCAATGAACCAGGCCCATACTGCTGTTGCTGGGCCACCTGAGCTCATTGGTGCACCAAAGGTGGCGGGCACTGAGCCCAGTACTCCTAGAATCGAGATGGCATATGAAACTGTAGACCATCTCGAGAAATGTCTTTGTAGAACCTGCGAAGACTGTTGGAAGGTGGTCGAGTGAATGACTTGGAGCGCTTACAGGAGTGTATCCAATGCGCACAAGGAGGCGGTCGTCGTCGTCTGCGATAGTTGCCATGATGCTTCGGTTCTGGTCTTGACCTGCTTCTGCTGCTTTCGATTGACTGGAGACGGTAGGTTGGAGCGCTCGTGGCTCACTCGGTCCCAATTCTTTGGAGTCTGGATTGAAGCCCATGGTTAATACCGGTGATCAACGAACGAGCATGAGAAGTTGAAGAGAAACAAGAAGGGTCTCGGCGACGGAAGCGTAGAAGGAATTTAGAAGGGTGTAAAAGACGGTGGGCCGTCAGCGGAGACACACTAGGAGGATTGACAGCCACGGCGTGGATCCACAAACCCAGCTACCAGGGAGTCGATACTGGATGTGGAAAGGGTACGTGGTCGGGTGAATGATGTAGGGGCATGGGAGACATGTCCACGGGTAGTGGCTATATGAATAACCTGACTAAAGGGAAAGCCAACCGTGCGACCAACGGGTGCCCAAAACGGTCCAGTAGTATCAAGTTGCGAGATGCGACCTACATTCAGGGTAGCGATTTTACAGCGTTTGCCATGATGACACGTGCGGAGTGTGTTGCTAGAGGCGTGAACGTGGGAAAGAGCAAGTAAGGAGTGGGACGACAGGGTGCGAAAACGCAGCCAATCGCAAACACTCAGCCTCTTTGCGCAGACGGGCAGATCCTGGAGTCGCTGAAGCGATTGTGGGTTTACGGTACTGTCATTTGCGCACGAAGACTGGTGCCGAACGTTTGAAGGAAGTAGCGTGCTGGGGCCAAGAAGAGTGGTGCCGCTTCGGCGACCCAAGGTGGCGGGCCGTTTACTCTGCATTTCTGACTGGGGTATACTCAGCCCTGGGAACAATATGTAACCCACCTCATGAGACGCTTGTGACGCCTGTCGAAGCGGCATGGATGAGCTTCTTGATAGCTGACTGTCGACGTTTAGCCGATGTGTCGCGAGGCACGGTAGATTACTCAACGCGCCTCACCTGGGCAGCGAGGAGCCCTTACTCAATGTCCGGGCAGGAAACTGCCGCGGTCTAACACATTCTTTGGAGCTATGACGCACGCAGATGGAAGTGCGGCTTGCCTTGCGTGAGCTCACGAGCGGTACGACTCGGGTGTTACTACGGTCTACCTGTAACCGGTACCCCCTGACTGTTCGTAAGAAAACTTCGTCCAGGCGGTGAGGAGGAAGATCTCTATTGGTCCGCGCGGCTATTTTGATACGACGTACCTTCACCGAGGGACAGATCTGACGAGCATGATATCAGGGAATTTTGTAAGCTTCTGGCTGGGCTCTCAAGGAACGCAGACTTCGGAGTCGCTCCATGAACCGCGGCGGGAGCTTTCATCCGAAACCTTGATCCCTGACTCTGGACTGAAACGTCGGCCATGATTTACTCGGGATTCGTATACTCGACAATATACTTTGAGAACGAGAGTCTCGTCGACAGCTTATCAGAAATCAGTCCCGCGCCGTGTCATCTTGCCTAGACGAGTAGCATAAGCGACACTCGTGGATGTGCCTGCGACGGCATACATGCAACAACCAATGCACATGTAACACGAACATGACCAGATCGCCGACGGAGATTTGCTTTTCATTACCATTGCGCTGGGCCTCTTGCACCTCTCAAACTGTGCCTTAGTCGCGCGCCTTGGTGCGCGCCACATATCTTCGAGGACCCGATTTAAACAGCAGCACGGATCGTCTTTCTGCAACCAGCCACGACGAAGCATGGATCAGGAGCGTCGCCTAAGTATGCACATGGCCAGGTGATCATGATGATGGTACCAAGGCCAGGACATGGAATACTCACTAGACGTCTAGGAGTGTTGGCAAGATCCGAAAGAGCGGTGGAAGCTCGCGGCTATTCACCCATCGACTAATTCCAGGGTCTTCCTGTTCGACTAAGTCCGCCGGGCACGGAGTTGAGCACGAAGCAGAGCCGTTGGACAAATTACCAGAATCCCTGGTCTTTAACGTTTGTCAAGCGTTCACGGCTACGACGGAAGACGATGCGTCGTAAGATGAAGATCCTCCAAGGCTCTGCGATGAAATATACCGACCGATATCGCTTGCAGCTGCCTCATCGATCATCACAGACGACATGGGTACATCGTCATTCTGTTTCGGGCTGTCGGGCGTGTTAGCACTCGAAGGTTAGCTTGGACGGCGCAGATGTGAGTCGGGGAAGGAGCAGAACCGGCGTCTAGGGCCCACTGTGGGCATCATCGCATTGCTAGCTGCAGCGCAAGCCCTTGGACTACCGCTTGCTCTTCACATCACCTTGACCGCGATTCCAACCGCAATCGCATTAGCCATTGCCTTTTCAAAGCATCGCCGACACTACGCAGCAAGGACGTCAGAAGTTCCTGCTTCATCTACGCCATGCGCCTTTTGTCCGGGCAATTGCTGACTCGTCTCGTTTCTCCAAGCGAACCTGACATCTCTGATCTTTTCCAGAAGGTACCTCTCTCTTTCGGCGGTTTCAAAATAGTGCCGAAGCCATGTGCGGACCCGTCCGTTAGGGCCGGCGATCAGCCTGGCACTTAGACTGGCGCAAGCCCACGCTGGGCTGCTTCCACCTCCAGACGGTGTACCATTTTCGATATAGTAGCTGAAGACATCCTTCTAGACTGACCGGAAAGTGGCGCTCTTCCCCATATCCTTCGATAGTTACTAGCCACGTTCAACACCAAGATGCGACCTCCAGGTTTCGCTGACCTTGATGCGTCTTCGCAAATGCGACAGCACACAGCGCTGATCGAACCTCACCGATCGTACAGGGCGCTACCGCTTTCAGTCATCTACAACCGCTCTTGCTCACACCCTCGAATTCATAGTACGAGGTAAGGCCGACATCGACAACGCAGAACCAAAACGAAGCAGCCAATCCAAGGGCATCTTGTACTGGTGGCCAAGATAGGCTTTATACCCGTCAGTACCGTGGTAAGCGTGATCGCACTCACTTTGGTACACGCATCTGATAAAGATGCACAACCGAGGTGCCTGACAATCAGACGAAAGATGCAGACCCCTTAGTGCGAATCAGGCTCGGACACGTAAGGGTGGCGGATATACGGCTGACGGGGAAGTGAGAACGCTTCCCCTCCACGCGCAAAAGTACCAGAGAAGGCCCGAGATAGTTGTTCATCTGACCAGATTTCTGAGCCCACATCCAGGATAAAAGGAAGTGCCCTGCCTCCGCGGAGTGAACGAGACGGGATCAGGGAAGTTGTCGCCGTCAGGAAAAAGAAAGAGTTCTTCGACGTCCGCGGCACAGACGTCGAGATAGGGTATTTGCAACGAAATCCGAAGGTAGCCATAGAGACACCGCAGTAGGGACACAACGGATGTCGAAGACCTGCCTGGTACGCTCGTCAGCATTTTCGATGGCAGGCTATGGACTCAGAAGGGCTAGGAGAAGTACCTAACTCGCGGCCATCAAACGCAATAGTTACTCAGCAGCGGCGTGACTGCATCTTACACCAGGATATTCATTACTGCAATACAGACGCTAATTGCATTGCACCCTTGGAATTCGACACATTCGATGCGATAATATGCGCTTTGCGACGCTGCATCTACCAGCGCATCAAGCAAGCACACGGCCATTGTAGGGACCGCAGTGCAACAGCCAAGGTCACGCATGCACACAATTCTGCAACGATCAGCTATCCATTGCGATTGATAAAGTGTCTGCGCAAGTATCGATAACATTGGATCTTTTCGAACGAAGTGATGATTTCGCAAACAGCGTTACGACAAGAACCAACTACGCGGCACGACACGATGCAGAACGAACAGACACAAGTGTTTTCAATTGTGATGCAGAGATCTATTCATGACGACAGCTATATACGACTGCAAATATATACAAAGAAGCGTTCTGTTACCCGTCTCAGGGTACTGTACTTGAGGGTTCCCATTCCCGGGTTCCTGGCTCAGAGTCCCCAGCCACTTTCACCCCATCTAACAAGTAAACTTCTTGGGGCCAGGAATGGTGTAAGTAGCCGCCTTGTAGGCATCATAAGTGATACCGGCATCGCTACCCTTGTACGCACCGGGGAAACCAACAAGGCCACTCGGCTTCGTTGATCCACCTCCGGTAACCTTGAGTTGATGGCACCCAGGATAGAACTGCGCACCAGGGTACTGGTACGCGGCGTGAAGAGCAACGATTTCATGGCGCACGAGGTAGTAGCCTGGGGTGATGCACTTGGGAATGGTGTATGTGACGGAGCCGCCGGGGACTTGGAGGGCGTCGGAGCCCCAGACGTCAGAGGTGCCTTGGCGGCCGTCTTCTTGGACTTTGAACCAAACTGCACTAGTGGGGGTGTTAATATCATGGTGGTGGATAATAGGTCAGGTGGGTTACTTACGCTGACTCAGGCATCCAGTCGTTGCATCCGGCATCGGGGCACTTGGCCATGTATGTGATGGTAGGACCCATGTGGCTCTCAGGCCAGAGCGTCCAGTAAAGCTCGACGTCTGAACCCGCGGCGGCTTCGGCGTGTAGAGCAGCGGGCTTGGAGCCGTTGATACCGCCGGCTGCGTAACCGCCGCATTGGATGTCGGAGATGGCTACGTCCTCAACGGGGCCGTTGCCTTGGATCGGTCGTGAGATGCGCTTCACGTCCGTCATGTAAGGGTCTTGGTATGGTTGGTAGAAGATGTATTCTTTGCCGCCAATGGTGGCATTGTTGACGTAGCCGTGGGCTGCGACGGCAGTAGCGAAGGCGAGGGCGGAGGTGATGTACTTCATTTTGAAGAAGATGGTAGCGTCGATTCGAAAAATTCGGGGTATCAAAGAAAGGTAGATTGGAGATGTTGCTGCTGTGAAGATACGGTCCTGCGTATCGAGCGTGCTGATAATCCGAAGATGGGGAGAAAGAAGAGAACGACTTATAAGTTTGAACAACACAAAAAAACGAGTGAATAGATGACGATGGAGTTAGACAGACGACCGGTACCGAGTGACCTAGATGCCGAAAATATAGATTGACAGAGGTAGCTGCATGTCTTATAGTAGTTCCCGGGTGGTAATTACTCCACGACACAGGAGCGCAGTTGCGTCACCATGGGATTCGATCCAAGGCACCAAGCATCGAGATGATTGTTTGAAACTTGCACTGGCTTGCCATGGCGATGGCCACATGCTGGAGGGCGATCATGAAAGGAGGGTGCGTAGATTAATCAAGGCGCGCTAGCGAGGCTCTGGGCGGCTCCACTGTTTCCCCTGTGAGGCTGTGAGGCGTGGCTGGATCAGGCTGGAAGGAGCCGTTGGGCCCGTTGAGGGAACTCGAGGGAGGTAAGCGAAATGAGTTGATGGTGGATTCTCTTGTCAGACGTCATATTTCTATCGAATGCCATCATATGTTGTTCGTGAGGGAGAACAGTCTCGTTCTGGCGTTGGTGATGCGGCGTCGCAGGGCACGGGTTCGTCCGCGTTGGAAAAGTTAAAAAGCGTCTCGACCTTTTTTCTTGTGAAACATGACGCACAGAACATGTTCAATAATCAACCTACGCTTGCGATTCACGCAATTGGTGGACACCAGCTAGATGTTTCTTGGTGGTTGTCTCAGATTCGATATTACACCTGGGCATCTGCGGATGTTCGTTTACCCAAGTGCCGTACCAGGGAAAGACCCATCCTGCATCTCGGAGAAATTAATATAGTCGTTATATAGAGGCAAGCCGGGTTGCCGGTCGACGTCGTGTCACGATGCACACTTTACATGGCATTGTCGAAAGACGTTTAGATTGCTGGTGCTGCGGGACTGTTGCGATGCGGCCCGCGGGGTTGGGGAGGGTTTGGTGATGGCGCCGTGGTTAGATTGCGATGGGCTGGTCAAGAGCTTGGCTTTGGCTGGACCGTGGGGATGGGAATCCCGGGAAAGTCACGGGTTTGGTTGCTTGTTTGGATTTGTATCAGATGGCGATTGTTGCGTCGAGTGTCTAGGTGCTGCTACTCTACCTAAGTGTAGGACCTCGAAGCCAATATCCGCCTACCTCTACCATCTATCTAGTCCTTCCCATGACATTGTGGCCCAATGCGATACTTACCTCTCCCTTGATCAACATCCACCTCGCAAAGTCCTGTGCGAAATGCGCATACTTCCAGCACAAATTCGCGAGCTCTTTCTTCACAGCGTCCTCACCTGTGTCGCCATGATTAATCTCAACCTCCTCTTCGCCTTGTTCCTGGACTCCATTCTGACCAGCAGCCGGCGTTGCGTTCCATCGCTGCGCTCTCAACCAGATCCTAGCTGCAGTTTCGCATACCAAACCTCTTAGAGGCCAAAACCTGATCATGTCAGGTGTATCTTGACCCTCAAACGTCTCCCAAGTATCATCGTCGTTCTCGTAGATCAGATTGACATACATGCGGAGCAGTCTCACAGCGTTCTTTGCCGTATTGTTGCCTGGCTGGTCCAACCATGTTAGAGCGTCATCAGCGCCTTGCTGGAACTGCCCATGAACGAGCTCAGCCAGGCCACCGACACCGCACACCTTCTGACGTGCCAGATCGTAGACGGCAGCGTGACGAGCGGCGAACCTCCTGCGCTGCTGCATGCTAGACATCGGAGCCGAAGGGAGAAGAACCGGATCGTAGGTCTGGAGGTAGAAGTAGCGTAGCACATCTTCTATGGCTTCGACGTTTTCATGAGAAATAGTGATGGTAGATCCAATGTCCTTGACAGGTTAGAAAGCAAGGATCCTACATGGACGGAAACAGGAAGTGATGGTCAAGTTGACTTACTAGTTCCCTGGAGTTGAACTTTCTCTTGAAGGTCGCTGAGCAGTTGAAGAGAACATCTTTGTGAGTGCGGAAGCGGTATTTGGGATTGTTTGGGTGTCCGTACTGGATCATGACATTGGGGGTCATATGGCCCTTGAAAGCAGCAGTTAGCTCAACTTCTAGTGGGGAGTTCATGATCATGTCCATGGTCGATACTGCTAGATGCTAGATGTCCAGGCTCATCATCTCAATGCCTATATACCACATTAGCAAATATAAAGCGCTTGCTCGATGATCCTCGTGCTGATGACTGAAGATCGAAAACCACAAGCAATGGTAGGCAATCAGAGAGTAAGTATTAACACAGCTGCATGAAGTACCCTGCAACCTAATCCGTAAACTCCAAGTTTTATGGCCGTAGACACGCTCATTCGTATGCCAAACCATTGCCCTGAGCTCCAAAAAAGATAGCCATCTACCCATGTCGTCGTTCCGTCTAGTATCCAGTCGCACCCGGTGCCTTCTCGTCCTTCTTCAGACTGAGCAGCAGTTCCCTGAAGCGGGCCTTCTCGCTGCCTGACGCGCCGCCCTTGGTACCCTTTCCACTCAAATCGACCAACTTGGCAATGCGCTCCCAGCTCGTACCGCCCGCGGTGGTGTCGTCACGGTTTGCGAGGAACTCCTCAGCCTCCTTCCGTGTCTTGGCGATCTCCTTGTCCTTCTTGTTGTTGTAGTTCTCGTAGAAGTCGTCAATGTTTTGCTGCGCCTCCTGGATGGTTTTCTGTTTGCGGTCGTGCGATACCTCGTCGCGGTGCTGGATCTGGAGGTCGCGGCGCTCGCGCCATTCGCGGATGACGTCGGGCTCTGGGGAGTCTGAGCGCTGTGGGGTGAAGGATGGGGCTGGTTGGCCGGGGAGGAAGGGCAGGCCTGAGCCTGTGATGGTTCCGCCGGGAGCCATGTGCTGCTGGAGTCAGTATACCGTCGTGAAGTTGTTTATTCTATGCTCAATTCATGTTTCGACTGGCGCGTCACTTTTGAACATGCCAGATCGCAACCATGCCTTGGCTAAGGAAGCAGGCGTGCTTACGTCGTTGGTCGTGTCAATGGCGGGGAAGGAGCTCTCGAAGCCGCTCATCTCCTGGCCGCCGACGTTGGCCTGGCTGAAGTCGCCCCCAAGCAGGTCGTCCTCGCCGTCCTCGACCGTCGCTGCCCTGTCGTTTTCCGAAGCAAACTGGTCGGCATCGTCGCCAAGAAGCGCGCGTTCACGGTCGAGGAAGTTGCTGGCATCGTTGTCGCCGCTAATGTCAAAGTCTGCCGCATCGCCGCGCGCTTCGGTCTGGCCTGCTTGGTTTAGTATGCGGTGCGGAGGTGCTTCGGGGACCATAGCTGAGCTCACCGGCGTCAATCTCGTCTAATGAGGGGAATCGGTCTGCCATTGTGGGTGTGGAGGGTGTGGGGGATGTAGTGGGAGGCGCGGAGATAAGTTTGGCGACAGCAGTTTGCGTACAAGTGTCTTGTTGTTGCGTCTTGGATAGTTACCGTTGGTGACGGCCAGCCAGGGAGCTGCTTGGCGCGGCGGAGCCACGTTTAGCCGCATACCACCTAGCGCCTCTAGCTCTCAAGTGCTCCCTCACCTTGAACTTCTCCATCCATTCCACCTCCAACACACGTCATCATCTGGACACTGTAGTCGCGAACACTTGCAGAGCGCATATCGCACGCTGAAGGTTACATCCCATCTGTTGCCCTCACGCGCACTCTCACTGGGTGATTGTCTTCTGCTCGCGTGCGCATCATTCTTCAGTAGCTGTCGCATATATTCGTGAAGACCTCCAGGGCCATCATGGCTTTCACCGAGGACAGCCTCAAGGCCAAGCTCTCATCGCTCAATGAGACACAAGAGGCCATCTCCACTGTCGGCCAATGGATCCTCTTCCACAGGTAAAGCATCTCATCTCTGCCAAGACTCCAGTTTGCTGCATGCACCACGCGTCGAATCCATGGATTGCGAGTTTTGTCATGCACTTTGGAACCATATACTAACGTCACGTGTACAGACGACATGCCGAGCGCATCGCTCATGTATGGCTACAGCGCATGAAGGAGTCGCCTCCGAATAAGAAACTGGTGCTCATCTATCTCGCCAACGAAATCACACAAACCTCCAAGATGCGCAAGAAGGAGGAGTTCCTGCGCGCATACGAACCCATTCTCGCCGAAGCGACGACAGTAGCCTACAAGGGCTCCCCCCACGAGATACAAAACAAGATTCGAAGGGTCGTCGAGGTTTGGAGGCAGCGCAGCATCTTCAACTTGGCTGTGCAGCAGGCGGTGGAGAGGTCGATAGACGAGGTGGACCGCTCCAAATCTACGCGCAAACCTGCTTTGGGTGGATCGCTCTTCTCGAGCTCGTCGGTCCCGCCTGAGCTCACACCCGTCGCGCCTCTCGCGACCGCCCTCCAGAAGGCCGATGCTGCCACGAAACCCGCCGTCACCACCGCCAACCAAGACTACGAGAAGCTCACCAACCCGAATGCCGCGATCCCATCCCCGCCAATGCACGCGGCTGGACTCGCTGCACTCTGCAAGAAGCTTGCGCTGGCCGAAGGCGCCGTCGCCGAGAGCATCAAGGCGCGCAAGGCTCTCCTCACCGGTCTAGAGCACCTCCTCGAGGCGAACAGGAAGAAGCTCATCGACGAAGAGGCGCAGGAAGCAGACCTCAAGACGCGCAAAGACGCTATAGAAAGCCGAAAGCGCGCAGTCGAGGAAGCCATCCTCAAAGGCCTGTCAGCAGCAGAGCAGAACAGAATCTCTACCGCACCCCTCCCCGTCGCTACAACCTCCCCTGTCGCAGCGACCTTCTCAGGTGCGCAGGAAAGACCAGAAGTCGAGGAACTCACACCCCCACCCATGGAATCTTTCACACCCGTCGGCTCACCACACCTCGCACCCGCGCCCCAGAACGACCCTGTGCCCACCATCCGCGACGACGAAATGCCGCAACCCGCCCCCCATCCCGTCGTACCAGAGACCGCTCCTGCCCCCGCGCAGCACACCACCCAGCCCGAATACGCGACCGCCATCGGCGAGCCAAACCAGCACATAGCTGCAGACCTCCTCAAGAGCCTGCAACATGCGCCACTGGGTGCTGCTGAAGGTGGTGTGTACGGACAACATCATGCGTACGAGAATGCGCACAAGAAGAGGAAAATGAGCAGGAATGCTGGTGAGGATGACTTCGCGGCGTTTGCTGGAGACCGGGATATGGCTGGCATCGACGACAACTTTGCTGAGCTGATCTGAGGATACTGGGTTACTTGGGATAGCTAGGATTCGTGTCATATTTTCTAAGGAAATTGCTAGAGCAGGCAATGGATGGAATGGTAGTTTTAAAATGGATATGTTGTAGCACGGGGGTGGCATTTACTACTGCATGGCTTGCAATTTAGTCTGCACAGGGCGTCTAGGGTTTAAGGGTCGATGTACGATATGGATGGGGTCTCAGCATGGGCGCAGGCATAACAAGGGAGATGGTGGACTGGATCCAAGGCAAAGCTACAGGATATCAAGTAGGGGACACACAATTAGGATTTTTGATCGAAGCCAGTTATTTTCAGATACCATCATCAACCATAATGTACAATTACAGGACCCATCATCCCATACCATGCCATACCATTTCCTTTCCCATAACTCATAATACCATGCCCATCACACCCTCACCCATCCCCTCCCTAATCCACCTCCTCAATCCTACTAGTCCCCTGCTCCTGCTCCTGCGCCTGTCCCTGACCCGGCATCTTCCTATTCCTCTCAATCTCGCCCATGACCCTCTGTCCCTCCTCGGTCGTCGCATCAATCACGCCCTCTTCCAGACTCAGCATACCCCCTTGACCCAGTTTCTCAACCACCTCCTCCGCCTCATCCACACTCATCTTCGCCAGCACCTTGTTCACCTCATCCAGCTTCCCGCTTTCCAACGCGCGCTGCAGACCCGGCGGGAAGGTTTCAAAGATCTGTCTCGCTTGCTCTTCTGCTTCTTTCTCTGCGGGGTCCGTGGCGAGGGATTCTTTGGGGGGCACCGAGATGTTGATGGTGGTGCCTGGGTCTACGGCGTGGAGTTGGATTTGCTCGACGCCTGCGCCTTCGGATTGTGGGTTCTCGGCGCGTTCTTTCAGGATCTCGGCGGCGCGCGTTTTGATGCGGTGGTATGTGGAGTCGACGTCGTCGTTGAACATTTTGCCGGCTTGGTGGTCTTTTATTTGTATACGTTTGAAGAAGAGCTCTACGCCTTGTCTGCCTCCCAGCTGCCTACAATACTGCAAAAGAAGACCTTGATGCACGCATTGCCGTGCGTGCTTGGGCTTGCCGTCGAGTTCAGAGTTGAAGGCTTCGACGAGCAGGCCGTCGGTTTCTTTCTCGGCGAGGATCTCGGGGTGTGCCATGAGGAATTGGAGACACGCGTACCAGTCTCCGGCTTTTATTTTAGCGAATTGCTGGGCGAGGGGTGAGGCGGTGATGTCGTCTTCGTTGTCGGAATCGGCGCCGGTGGGTTCGACGACGCTGCCTTCTTCTATGTCGCCGTCTGCGCCGGAGGACTGGCCTGTGTCTGTTCGCGTGGCGGAGGGGCGGGACGGGTTGTTGAGAAGTTCGACGGCGGGCTCTTTCTTCGATGAGGAGGATGAGGCGGCTTTCTTCTTCTCTTCTTCGGCTTTCTTGACGTTGGAGTAGCTGAAGCCTTCGTGGATGTCGTCGCTCGTGATGTGCTTCTTGTCTTCCTTTTCTAGCTCGTCGAGCTTGGCTAGCAGTTGTTGCTGGAGATCTTGTATGCGCGCCTTCTCCTTCTCTAGACCCTGGATGAATAGTGTGTATCGCGGCTCTTCGCTCTTCTGCTCGTCAATGTCCTTCTTCACGGCGTCTACTAAGCTTGCCATCATCTGCGGGTATGTGGGCTTGTCCTTGATGTGCTCGTGTACGCCCTCTGGCGGTGGCGGCGGCCTGTCCGAGCCTCCGTCTTTGTCTATCTTCATGTCCATCATGCTCTCCATCATGGCCTGGAAGACGAGCTGGTCATCGTTCTGGCCATTTCCTTCGGCCTGTTTGTCCTTGTGCGACTTCAGCGCTGTGAGCAGACGGTCGACGCGTTCGGTGAGGCCATCGTTGATGATGCGCTCGTACTTGAGCGTCTTTATTTGGTGGCGGCGGTGGTCGCGCTCCTGGTGAATCTGAGCTTGTTTGGCGCGAATGAAGGATTTCTTGTCGACATTGGGGTGCACTTCGATGTCGCTGTCGTCCGAGAGCTCCAAGGCGTCCTGGGAGATTGTTAGAAGCTGCCTCTATTACAATGGTAGAAGCGCATGACTCACCCACTTGCTGTAGTTGATTACCATGGTGGCCGAGGTCTGAGTCGTGTGCTACGGCGAGTGTTTGTGTTGTGCTTCGAGGCTGCACCTTGTCCGTAGCACTGCGGGGCTCAAGTGGCACGTCGCGTTCGGACCAGCTCGTCATCGAGAAGGTTCGACCAACTTCACTTTCACTCCATCGCTTTCGACACGCGCGCTGCTATCACCGCGGCGAATTAGATGCATGAAGCCTGAGAAATACGTGTCGCATCACAAGAACAGTATCGCGAATTCGTATATTCCAACAGTAAATATATTGCGTCATTACGCTACGCGCCTACATACCTGTCTCCATCGCTATTGCAAGATAGCCAGATTTCACAAGACGTGGTGGGCCCTCAACCAATCATTATCACTGTCATAAGCGTAATCCTCGTCTTCATAAAGATACTCGGGCATGCCTTCTATGCGCGACGACTTCAGCGCTGCGACAATGAGATCCGTACCGAAATCCGGGAACATTTGCGCAAGAGGCACAAGATGCTGACGATTGAAGTCCGGATGCGCGTTGACCCAGGCATTCATGGCTCCTTCCGCAAGAAGATCCTGGACGCGATCGAGAGGGTGGTTTGAACTTCTACCTTCGGTTGAATGTGGGTTCGGTGGGCTGGATGTTGTCCACCGCGTGGAGTTGTGCCGCTGAGATGTAGCGCTTACAGGAGCGTTCTCAGTAGACATGGATTTGGTTTGCTCAGTCTCAGACGGATCTGTCTGCGAAGTGCCTTCCGCGGTCTGATCGGTTTGGTATAGGTCGTCCCGCAGAGCTGGAAAATAACGCTCGCTTTCATGATACACTTGCCTTAACATGAATTTGAAGAACTCAGATGCTGTCGTTTCATCTTCGTCACCGTAGGTCCGTCTTGGCTCAGTAAAGAGATCCACGAGCTGCTTGAGTTGGCGATAGGCTAGAGCTGTTAGGCCTTCCACTTGATACTTATCGGCTACTGCGAAAACACGCAGACGATGCATGAACCGCTGTCGTAGCTCCGTCAACTCATCCGGAATGTCGACTGTTTCGAGATACTCCTCTTTGTACGCGTACTCGAAGAAAGCCTCTAGGGCTTCCGGATGGTCGCCTTTTAGAATTATCACCTGATCATTGGCTTCCTTGAAGTTTTTGGATGCCTTCTTAAACCACTCACTCACTGAACAAAGGACGAGACGATGACCGACGAACTCCTTCTCACCATGGTCGCCGTATTTGATGGTAATGTCAGCTAATAGCTGGTTCTTGTACCACTTAGCGTTGAGGTGAGGCTGGTCTGGATCCGGACGGACGGCGACTGTCCCGCAAGTGGCACACCGTGGGTTGGCCATGACTGCGAAGTTGATCTAGCCGCTATATTGAGAATTGTGAAGAGAAGTTGGGCTGAAGCGTGAAATAGCACAGGAGGTACCTTGCTTTGTAGTCGATGCAGTGCTGCTATGTACTTTCACATAGCTGATCATTGTTTAGCCACAACGATGTCTTTCCAGAACCGAGGAGGGGGTGAAAGGCCGTTTACTGGGCTGTTCATTCCGCTGCGGGAATGATCTCGCTAAGAAACGAGTCAGGGTTGGAGCTCTGGGATAAGTCATGGAAGCAACACGCCGCGATCTCCGTAGTGGAGTTCAGAGCCATGCCATATGTTGATGTTATTCTATGGTGACAGAAAGCCAGCTCGGAAAAGATGGTCGAACACGAGATCCGTGATGGGAGTAATCTAAAAGAGCAAAGTTTTCTTGTCTTCCAGCGAGATACCAGGACTTGTGACGTATTGCACGCATTGATCAGGTTGAGTAATCGTCGCGATCGAGAGGCTTCTCAAGAGTATCAGGTACGAGCCGCATTCCGAACGCAATGGTAAAAGCGAGTTGGCGAATGATAAGGTGGAGATACGGGAGATGGCTGGGAAGAACCATCGGAGAGGTGCGATGCCACGCCCCGGTCCTCGGAACGCTAAAGTCGCGCTTGTCACCCAACAGGAAGGAGAAGGCCTCGATCAAGCCTTTTGGCATGGCTTGTCCACGACTATGCCGAAGCTTATCTTCTTCTCCAATGACCGTTACACGTGCGGTTTTGCCGCTTCCGCCCCTAGGGGCATTTTTGTTCGGCGGCATGGGTAAGACAGCCGAAGCGGCGATGCACGTACGCGTACCGGCCATGAGGCTATATAAGAAGATGACGCCCTGAACGCTTATCCTCACGCGCTGTCATTCATCCGGTCCTCATCATGCGGTCTCTTGCCTTTGGCGCTTTCATAGCGACAGTAGCACCAGCGCTAGCCTGCGAAGGTCATAACAGCTGCTACGGGCCGCTGAAAGACGATGTCGTGTTGACCAGGAACGTTCGTCGCATGCAGCCGGACGCGCAGAATGCGACCACAACACCGAAAGCGCCACTGGAATGGGGTCAGATTAACTTCCTGCATACCACGGATACCCATGGATGGCTGGAAGGTCACATCAAGGAACAGAACTATGGGGCCGATTGGGGTGATTACGCCAGCTTCACCAAGCACATGAAGCAGAAGGCTCGGAACCTAGGCGTCGATCTGCTTCTGGTAGACACAGGGGTTAGTGTCTGCCATCAAGCCCTGGGGACGAGTAGGGCTGCGCACGTGGTTGAAGGAAGTAGCTTTTTGACTAACGTGCGATAGGATTTGCACGACGGTGCTGGACTCAGCGATGCGACGACTCCCAATGGCAACGTCTCGAACGCCATTTTCGAAAACATTGATTACGATCTGCTGACCATTGGAAACCACGAGCTCTATGTTACCGAAATTGCCTACGAGACCTTCAATAACTTCTCCAAGGTTTATGGCGACAAGTATCTCACTAGCAATGTGCAGATCAAGAACCCCACCACTGGCCAGTTCGAGTACATTGGATCACGTTACCGCTACTTCACCACAGAGCAAGGTAAGTCGATCAATCGTGAAATTAACAATATGCTGACAGAATTAGGGCTCCGCATCATGGCATTTGGCGTCCTCTTTGACTTCACCGGCAACAGCAACGTCTCCAAGGTCATCAAAGCAGCCGACATGGTGAAGCAGCCGTGGTTCCAACAGGCTGTCAACTATACCGAGCCAATCGACTTGTTCGTAATCACCGGCCACAACCCGGTGCGCACCAGCGTTTCTAGCAGCACAATGGGTACTGTCTTCAAAGCCATCCGCAGCATGAAACCAGACGTACCCATTCAAGCTTTTGGTGGACATACCCACATCCGAGATTTTGCCGTATACGATGACAAAGCTACAGGAATTGAGTCTGGTATGTACTTTGGACGTGCTTTGAAAGAAGTGGCTAACATAATCTCAGGTCGTTACTGCGAGACATTAGGCTGGGTCGCAATGTCTGGCATCGAATCGAAGACTTGCAAGGCGCAGCATAACCCTAAAGGTGTACCGAATCCGACACGCAGTGCAGTAGTACCGGCAAGCACTGGAACTGCATCTGCTAGTGCACATTTGCCTGCGTCTACTTCCAACTCCACTCTTCGCTACGCCCGAAGATACCTTGATTGGAACCGTAACACATTTGCCTACCATGCCAAGGGAAGTCAACGCTACACCGAGTTCGACACATTGGCCGGTGTCAGCGTTACTAATGAGATTACGTCGGAACGAGCCAAGCTCAACTTGACTGATTTGTATGGTTGCGCGCCAGCGACATACTGCCAGTACTGCAAGCCATTCCTTGCTGAAGGCAACATCTTCGGACTCCTCCAGACCGCGTTGGCTACTGTCGTCGTAAACGAGACGCGCAAGGACGTTCCCAGACTCATCATCATCAACACCGGATCAGTCCGCTTCGACCTCGCCAAAGGCCCCTTCACCTACGACGACTCCTTCATCGTCTCCCCATTCAAAGATGCCTTCCAGTTCATTCCCGACGTGCCCTACGAGCAAGCGTCTCAAGTCCTCGGCATACTAAACGCCGGTCCCTTCCAGAAGAAGAAACGGGACCTTGCGACCGCCGACTTCGGCTTCAGCCCCATCCTCGCAGACCGCGATACCTGCCTCGACCCGCCACTCACCCACCACTACGAAGGAGTAATCCGCCGCTCAAAGCAAGGCGGCCGTCTCATCCGCCGTCAATCCACAGCCCCTAACCCAGGCTACACGACCAAAGACGACTTCGGTATCGACGGAGACGATACCGTTCACTCAGCCATCCCCAACTTCTCCCAACCCAACGATCTCCAGGCGAACGCTTCCTTCCCGCTCGATGGGTCGATGCCGAAGACTGTTGATCTCGTGTTCTTGGACTTTATTGCTAGCTACATCGTCGACGCTTTGAATCAGCCTGATGTTGGTGGAGACTTTTCGCTCAGCCAGGTGGAGTATTATATTGATGAGAGCTTTACGACTAATAGCTATTTGCCAGCGTATGCGAAGGTTGCGTGGCAGGAGAATGTGCCGAATTGTCCAGTGGGTGAGGGGATTGGTGCTGCATCGTGAGAGGGGTGTTAGCTTGGAAGAGACGTATGAGCTGCATTCTTCGTGGAGAGATCATTAGCTTCTTATATGTAACTATTGTCTTGAGCTGTATTTACAAGAGCATTCATTGAGTCTGCACTCCCAATGGTAGGTACAAAAGGTACAAAAAGTTTTGCACGACCCGTGATGTCTGGGTAATCCATCGTTGTTCGGCTGCCTTACCTTTAATGAGTGCCATCTCCAATCCCAGTGTACCATTGTGTAAGGATTGGTTTTGTGTTGATGTCGCGAATGGCACGCCGCTGGGAGGTTGCGCATCAAAATGTCTCCGCAATAAGGTAAGTCAAACATCTTTTCTGAGAGAGAAGGTGACTGCAACACATTTCGATGAGATTGCCAGATATGTTCCCACAGTTTGTCCTTGCGATCGAAGCGGTGAAGACAGCCGTCCACGAAGCAATCGTGGAATGCATCGTGGTAGACCTGCGCATGACAGATGAGTTCCGATCGTTCACCAATATCTGTGCGGCATCCTCTTACGCTGCAGTGATACAACCCCTTCTCCGTGGCAAACCCTACAACCCCTTCCTGCTCTGGTGAATCTGATGGCTGCAAATGTAGGGACTTGTCTACATACCGAGTCGTGTCGTCGATATTCTGTCCAAATCCTTTGCCTGATTCATGGAGGTCAAGTCGCCACGTGTACCATGTCTCTCTTGAAGAACTGAAGTTGCAAAATACAATGCGATTCCACCAAGCCACTTCGACATGACGGCCCAGCTCTGCCCGATCGCAAAGGATCTTGAGTGATTCTTGCATCAACTTTGCAAAATCAAGTAGACCAGTGCTTGATCGCTTCGTTCCCATCTTGGGCGCTAGTGGCGAGCAGGCATGGCAGATCATCTGGGTTAGGAGTTGCTTTGGATCGATCCGGTAGTTGATGGGTATCATACTACTATCGCTTGCCAGTCCATGGAGGGCGTACACTTTATCTCTGACGTCGGTCGAACGCTGTCTATGATACTGTTCGAGTAGTGATGTGAATGGTTGAGGAACGCCATTCCATTGCGCTTTCGCCCTGATAATGATCACAGCCGAGCTCTCGAGGACAGCTGGTACGCCGAAAACGTGAAGAGATCGACCTCTATCCGAGATGGCTTGAAAATCTTCTATTAGTTGCTGCAATTTGGCCCATTCCACGCAATGGCCGCCGCATAAGATCTGTATGTGTTTCGCCAGCAAGACTTCCTGCACGATCCAGATTCTTCTCCAATACCCCCTCTCACACAGTTCCAGTACAGCGTTTGCTTTATGCGCAGTCCAGAACCTTCTCAAGTCGACATCTTTGCCACTCCAAGCCGTGCGCTTACTCAAGTACCGCATTGCGACATCGCTGGACGTGGAACGATCCGCTTCGCCAAGCCAGATCCACACAGAGCAAGCTTGTGTATAGATCTCCCTCATCATCTGCACTTGGTGATTCTGCTCTAGGACGTTCGCTTGATTGATACTGATGGCGTCAATCCAGAAGAGCACCTGTTGACCCTGCATTCGCATTTGGTTGAGGAAGTGCCAGAGATTGCGACCGACGGGGAAAGACGAGCCATTGATCTGGATATCATCGTATCGCTCTTTCGCGCCCCATGCATATGAAAGAGCGACGTACGCCGAACACTCGTCATCCAGCGCGTGGCTCTGCAGATTGCATTTGATGGACTCTGACGCGTCGCCGGGCTCCAGCGTCACCAGCCTGATGTTTTTCCTTCCCAGATTGAGCGGTACGTCGAGATACGGATCTCCCGACGGCGGCATTCTGCGGGGCGACTCGCAATCACGAGAGGGTATGTGAGGGTATTGTGGACTGGGCTACACATGTCAGCGTTCTCAAGATGCGGCAAAGGCCAAGGCTGCCGCCTGAAGCCTGCGCCACCACCTGAGCACCTTTGGGGCTTTCTCGGGCTTATGGTAACACAGCATTTGAATCCTTCAGTGGATTTATCGTACGCTACTCATGAAAAAGAGTCAAATCCCACGTCGACGACTTCCTTCGTGCTATGCACCTTACTTGTCTGAAAGCATCCAATACACCGTTCGGCATAACTTCACCTTTCTGAAGCCCTTACCAATACCCCAAAGGCCCTTTTTGTCTGCCGAAAGTTCCGAAAGTCCTGCAATTGAAGATACCGATAGAAAAGCCTCAGGGGTTGTCGCAGCAAGAGATGAAAAGCAGAATAGTGCTGCGCTAGCGACACTAGGCCGCCCCACTCGCTTGGACAAGAACCTGAGGCAAACAGAACCCTTTCTCACACAATCCCCGTTTGAGAACCCACCCCCGTACCATTACTCCGCTGTCCTATTACTTTCCGAGCCTATGACAGCTGTAGCGCATGCCATTCACGCCACGGTCGCGATAGACTAGACCACACGTGTGAACATGCGACGCGAACCACGGGCCGAGGATCTTGGGCCTTACCACGCGTGGTGCAGCCCTCGCTGCGAAAGACGACCTGTGCAGTGCCAGAAAATGCAGGTACCGTGCAGTGTATGATCTCCACAGCCTGTTGGCTTGGCTGTGCTGGGGTTCATAATGAGTCGGGCTTTCTATTAGGCTTGGTTCTCGTCCGATCTTCGTAGGGGTAGGTATCTTCCGTTTCCTTCTCGGTGTGTGTGGATTCTCTTCGTGGGTGGGCTCTTTTCTATATATCTTTGTCGTCTACACTCGCTGGCGAGACTACTTTTCGAAGTGAGGTATACGCTCTTTACATTCGCTCGTTTTCTTTACACCTTTTTAATAATCGGGCTGTTGTTCGTGAGCTGCTTGGCCCTCACAAGAGCACGAACATTCCTTCAACTCATCTCTTTCGATTAATACGCGCGCGACATGCATTTTTCCAGCCTCCGCGGCGCGTTTGCCGTTCTCTTAATCGCATACTTTAGCGCGGATGTTGCTGCGATCTCGGGTAGTGACCTTGAGACGCATCGGCTGCTGCGAGCAGCTACAAAACGAACAGACCTATATCGGAGGGGTGTGAGGATCACCAAGAGATTCGAGTCTGAGTTGGCCTATGTGGACAGTATGTTGTAGCAGCCACGAGATTGTACCAACACTGACAACATGCTAGATGAGAACGTCTGGAATGACGAGTCTACATTTGCTTCGCAGGTCAAAGTCAGCGGACAGAGACCACTGCTCAACTTGGAAGAGCATGAACATCACCTCAAAGATGTGCAATGTGGGGATGACACGATGAAGCTACACTTTGTGGATACTTCTTCGGCACGAGACGCCCGAGCGGCCTGTCATGACGCGGATGGTGGTTTGATCATCACATCCCACGAGGGGTGTAATGATGACGGCGAGCGATCAGTATATCGGTAAGCTTACCACGGGCGTTTCGGTGATTTCATCTGACGATCACAGGGTCAATGACGTGTCGTTCGCTGAGGACGGTGAAGCGCTTGAGCTGTCCGTCTCAAAGACAACATGGCGAGCAGCATTTGATCATGTCGACATCTCTTTCGGCCACACGACGGACGATCATATTTACCGACGCCATTCCGACTTCGCGAGAATTCGAAACAAGCGACAGAACAAGGTCGACATACCGGCAGACACTCCCGACGATGTCAACACTGTCTCCTTTGACCTTTCATCCGAGCTTCTCGACACCACTTTTCCGGTCGAAGCATTCCTATCGGGCATTGCTGGCCTTATTGGAGCACCAAATGTGCCGTTGCCGATCGAGATTGGATGCAAGCGATGCGCGACAAGTGGCCAGATTGCCCTCTCGCAGGGTGCGTTCAACATCGATCTTTCGCAGATCGATCTCATTCCGGACATCTTCGAAGGCGGCGACGATGGAAAGGAGATTTCGCATGTCATCAGTGGTGGCTTCGTAGAGCTTGTGGCGACTGGTGTTGGTGCAACACTGGACTTGTTCGCTAGACCGCCCAGCTCTGGGAAGTTCGAGGTCGCTTTGTTCCAACTTCCTATTGCTGGTTTTACAATTCCGGGGATTGGGAAGGCTGGAGCTATCTTTGAGCCCAGGCTCGCCTTTGACTTCAACATCAGCGGTACACTTGAAGTCAACTACGGACTCCAGCTTACGGTACATATTTCCCCACATGGTTATTATGGAGATGCTAACGCTCTCAGGTCCCTGATGGTTCCAGTATCCGAGTGGAGCTTGCTGATCTTGCCAGCAGCCGCGTTACTGGCTTCCAGGAAACAAGTCTCACTCCGCTGCCCGTCAACGTTAACATCACTGACGCAGAGATCTTGCTTGGTCTCGCGTTCGTCCCTGCCATACCGATTGGTTTCGACTTTCTGGATCAGCTGAAAGCTGAAGTCACACCATCGTTGAACTTACCCCGTCTGGACGCGAAGCTGTCGAGCAATATTCCGGAGAACTGTGGTGCCGGCAACAGCAGCAATGCTACAGCACCAAATGCGCCATTCGCCAACCAGACAACAGAATTTCCCCCCGAACTTCTCAGCCTGGGCCCTCTTGCTTTGGTCGAAGCAAATGTTTCCCTTTCGATCGATATCGCTCTCGATGTTTCGATACCAATCCTTCCACCACCTTTCAACGCAGTTGGTGTCCAGGAGAATATTTTCACAGCCGTCTTCCCTCTACTCTCCGGCTGCGCAGCGCCTGAGAATGCTTTCGACAACGTCACAGGCGTCATTGTGCCTCCACCTCCGCCGATGATGGTTGAAGCTACATCGGCGCCCCCGAAGCTCGAAGCCAACATGACCGCGGCGCCAAAGCTAGAAGCCAACATGACATCTTTGTTCAGCGCGACCGTATCTGGAACGCCAATTGCAGACACTACAGCGAAGACTACAGCGAGTATTGCTAGTGAGATGGCCGCGGCTCCCACTTTGATGCCAAACGTCACCTTCATATTCGCCAGCGACGTTGTTCCGTCCTCTGCGGAGTCGATTGCTACTTCGACACCGATGAGTAGCGCCATGTCTACGACTTCGCTCTTGAATACTTCTTCCAATGCGATGGGTAGTATGGTGTCTACGACTGCTGCGCTGAACAGTACCTCCGCTGTGGCAAGCAGCACCGCGTATGAGACGTCGTTGTTGAACAGTACTTCAACAATGGCGAGCGAGGTCGTTTCTACGCCTTGTACTACTTCTCTGCTGAACTCCACTTCGGCCATGATGAGCTATGCTGTCTCCACGACTTCATCCGCTGCTACTACGACAGCCCCAGCTATTGAGTACACCCCGTCAGCAACATCGTCGCTCAACGATACGACAACATCAGCCGAGAGCACTTCGACTGTGGAGGTCACAAGCACAGCTTACGTTACTTCCAAGGTAACAGCAGAAATCACAGTGACTGCTTCCGAGAGCACGTCGTCAGCTGCTGAGGCTTCGAGCCCCACGCCTCTTACATCAGAGGCTTTGACGAGCAACGCGACATCTGTGGCTTCGAGCACAGCCAGCCAATCCTCAGCTGTCATCCCCGCTTCGTCGATGGAGTCGTCGATTGAATCCGCAACTCAGGCTTCATCTGCATCGCCATCTTCATCGTTCAGTCCCACCTTCAACATATCGAGTTCAGCAAGCCCCGCCTCTTCAGCCTCTTCGGCCTTGTCGAGCGCATCCGAAACTTCTCTCGTAATTTCTTCCTCCGTTGCGTCGACAACACCAATCGCATCCGCACCCGCTGTCGCGACAGAAAACCTACCGCCGCCGGCACCGGTAGTTACTATGGCGGCTGGCTTTTTGGTGCCGAGTAACGCCAGCGCTGCGCCCGTACAGCAGACGGCTCCTCTGGAGTTCACCGGTGCTGCGGTCAGACATGCCCCCGAGGTGAGGGGTATGCTGGGCTGGGTGGTGGGTGTAGTGGGCTTTTGTTTGATTGGAACGTTGTTCTAGTCGTAGCCTTATTTGATCCATCGAATAGATGACGTTGATGATGGCCCTTTTTCTTTTTCAATACATCGATCTTCTACCTGAGCGTCCTTGCAAAACGACCCTGAGTGTTCAGTGTATGTACCTAGGCAGCTGTACAATCGAAGACCTCTACAACTTCTTTTAATTCTTGTGCTTCTCTCTAAGCGTCGATGAGATTGCTAGACGCAGATTTTAGGCTGTTCTCCGGGTCATACGCAATGCCACAAGCCCGCGCTAGCGTATATTAGCCAGAGCCTCTTTACTGTCTTCGCTGTACATTCCAAGGTTCACCTGCTTTTTCTTCTTTGCCACGGAATGCACGCTCCAGAAGGACTGAATAATACACGACATCCGATAAACATCCATTCCTCATGTTCTCTCACTCGGATCTGGTCGCCCATAGTTGCGGATACTGCGCCGATTTCGAGGAGCATGACATTTGTAGTTATCCTATACAAAACTGGAGTTACGAAGGCTCAAGAGATGACTGTCTGTGGTTTCATCTGGCAAAAGCCTTTTTCGAATGGATTGATACCACAACGCAGATACGACCCGCACACGTGAACTTCAGAAAAAATGGCGGACTTGATGTATATCACGTAGGCGATGGTGAACTCGGGTCGTTGCCTAGTTTCTGGATGTTCTTTGAGTGCTTAGTAAGAAGTTCTGGTACGCATTGTCATCTCTACTCTCGTGTGTATGTGCTCGCTTCGTTAATTTCTATTGGGAGACTGTTGTGGGGTCTGACTATATTCGTAGACGACTCTCGAGTAGTTACGGCTTTCGACAAAAGGCCCATGGCTCTGCTTCCCGGAAAAACTTCATCAAACGCAACTTTCGATACTACTAAGGCCTGGATGAGCGAGTGTGTTTCAGATCATCCCAAGTGCTCGGTAGACAGTGCACAAACGAGTAAAACACTGGAAGGCATTAGATTTCTGCTCATTGGCGACAAAAACATCACTCTCAACGAAGATGCGCCACCCAAGCGATATGCCTGCTTGAGTCACTGTTGGGGGAACGGGAAAACCCTTATCAGGACCAGTGGTCAAAACCGCAGTGAACACATCAAAACGGGCATACTGATAGAGAATCTCCCAAAGACGTATCAGGATGCCCTATTAGTCTGTAAAGAGCTTGGAATTGACAGCATTTGGATCGATAGCCTTTGTATCGTGCAAGACGATGAAGATGACTGGCGTGAACAGGCTTCCCGCATGGCAGATGTCTATGAGAACGCACATGTGACTATTGCAGCGGTCGGGGCACGAAACGCTTCTGAGGGGCTCTTCAAATCAACCCCAACCCTTCGTATGGGCTCTCTTCTGCCTGCATATCCTTGGCTATACGTGCGACAAAAGTTTGATGTGCCTGGTAGTCGGGAAACTGACTTACATCACGAGACAGATGATGGATGGCCGCTGTACAAGCGCGGATGGACCTTCCAAGAGCTCAGTCTGTCACCCCGAGTGCTTCACTTCGGTCCCAAGGAAGTGAGTTGGTCTTGTCGAGAAAGAACAGTCTGTGAGGGTGAGCCAGAAGGTAGCGTCAACCTACCACGATCCGTTTTGGTGTGTCCCTCTGCATCTCGAAGCTCCTTACAAGATCTATGGTATGACATTGTAGAAGGCTATTCTTGGCGAACCCTCACATTTGCGAAAGATAAACTACCTGCAATTGCTGCCTTTGCCAGCCGAATCAGAGCAAATTCTATCGGCAACCGATACATAGCCGGCCTGTGGGAAGACACCCTGCTTTTCGATCTTCTATGGCATAGTAAATCAGGCGGTACAACCCATCAAGTCGAACCAGGAGTCATTCCAAGCTGGTCATGGTCGTCATCAAAATGCACCGTCGAATGGGAAAGGTGGAATCTGGACATTTGGCAGTACAGCACTTGCACTCAAGTCGTCGAGATCATTTATCACACGCGGGGTCCGCTAGTTCTTGGCGACGTTGTGGAAGCTGCACTCGTACTCCAGACACCCATCATAAAGGCACGCAATGGTTTTCACGCACACCTTTGGGAGTGTGTACAAGACGCTTCAGACCAAGTACCAGCGTTGTGCTTGTTCGAATGGGATGATGAGGTTGAGTATTTCGAAGAGCATTCTGAGGTGCTTGCCATACCTCTGCTTGCACGCAAATCAGGCTCTCAAATTCAGATGCAGCACAACGCGCTGATGGTGAGGGAAGTGGGTCCAGGTGTATACAAAAGAGTAGGAGTGGGTGCCATCTGTTTGAAATTGGAACTCCCCGAGCAAGGTCCCCTTCGCGAATCTTGGATACGAGGACAATGTATAAAACAACCAAGAGCATGGAGGTTCAGGCAGATGGTACTGAACCAGATGATGGCGAGATTGAATCTGACACCCCATGAATGGTATGACCGATTCATTGAGGAGATGGGTCGACGCGAGAAACAGCTGATCAAACTGATTTGACAAACATCATCGAAAGGCGTTAGCGGAGCGAAAGATCAAGCGTTACACTTTGTAGGAACCTCGATCTTCGACCCTGCGATCAGATACATGATCTAATGGGTCTAATGTCTGCCTCACCTTACGATGCCACCGTCGCGTCTCCACGCAAAAGATGTGTTATACTGACGTGTTCAAGAAAGCATCGTGCCGCCTCTGCGTCGTCGTACATGTCGCTCAACTGATTCCCACAGTCTATCCGCCCCTATGTCTTCCTCGAACGTTAAGACCCTCAGGATCACCAAGCTGCTGTAGAGTCTTGTTGATGGAGAGCTCAACTTGTCCATAGCTGCCAGAATACTTGGTTTCAGAGTCTGGAGCCAAGCGTGGACTTGAGTGATGTAGTCGTGTACGGTAACGAAAGGATGTGTAGTAGGCAGCACCTCGAGGGACGGCGGAGGTGGTGGGCAAGCCATGCCGCAGCAGCGCAAAAGCGCCCGATCCTCGTCGTTCTCAGTTTCGACCCACTCTTGATTGTCCTCGTTATCGTCTCGATGCTCTCCTTCCCATCTGTATCCCCATGTATCCAGATTGTCTATGTTTACGCTGATCGACGAGACCGGTGGTTCCGTTGCGGGCGAGGTGGAGATCTTGTGAAAGGAATGACCGTCGGTAGTGTAAGGTTCACATTTGAAGTCTGGGCCGAGGGTGTCCGCAACTTCGACTGAAGATTCCAAAGGCCCAAAAAGCGACAGGTGCACTCGCAGCATGTCCATAGAGCTTTGGATGAAGCCCCCAGAAGCGCGGAGTTCGTTGTAAGACGGAACAGAAGCTGACATGATGTGAATGGATGAGAGTTGTGCGAGGAAGGTCTGTTAGTTTTGAAGTGAGCGGAAGCTGCTTGATGAACAGGATGCGCCAGTTATTCGGGTACTTAATCGCGTAGGGATGCGCGACGCCGCAATCAAGAAGAGAAGGATTGAAGTCATCAGCCGATCAAGGAGACGAGCCGACGCGACAACCAGTAAGGAAAACTGGTCCGACGCCCTGCAACACAACAATCCTAATGTTTCGTTGCCGTGCACCTGGGGAGCTTCAAGGCCCCAAAGTTTGCGCCTAAACACGTGACGTCATGGCTTCCCGTGGTCAACAATCGCTGCTTCCTAGGTACCGTAAAGTCGCGTCCACTTTCACTTTCTTGGCGTGATGCAACGTAAACAATATTATTACTCACTTCAGTCTCGCTGCGGTCCTAGCCATAACGTCTTTCGCACCTTCCCGCACCTCCTGCACAATCTCGCCCGCGCTTTGCACTTCCTTCACCAACCCCACACCAGTACCCGCCCAGATTGCTGCACGCCCTTGCAAGCCCGTGTTGTATCCTTTGTCTTCACCCGCAGCGGCCTCATTGTGCAGCTTCTGTATCTCTTCCAGGCTCATGCCGTTGGCAAAGTCCTTATGGCTCTGCGCCACCAACCCGCGCCCATCATACAGCTCCGGCCAGATGTTGGGACCGCGCAACTGATCAAAAAGCTTCGAACGCGTCGTCACCTGACCGCCGTCTTGCGCCTCCAGAACTGCGGCTTGGTACACCGGATGGACGTTCACCTCTTTAGACGCGAGGAAACGCGTTCCCATCACGACGCCTTCGGCACCGAGTGTGAGTGCTGCAGCGACGCCACGTCCGTCAACGATACCACCTGAGGCAACGAGGGGTATGTGTGAGAAGCCTTCCGCAGCAAGCGTGTCGGTCACCTCCGGTAGTAGTGAGACGATGCTTGCGCCTTTCTCGAAGCCGTGACCACCGGCGTCTGCGCCCTGGAGACACAGCACGTCTGGTCGCGCTATCCTCGCAACGTGAAGAGCCGCTGCGACGCTACCGAGTTGAATCCAGATCTTGCTCTCGGGTGAAGCCTTGCGTATCGCTGGTACCCATTCCGCGTAGTCGTCCAGATCTTTCGGCACGAACAACCAGATGACCGCGGGCTTGTAGTCATCGAATACCGGAAGAACGTCTTCGAGTTTGAGCACAAAGGGAAGGAAGCCGACGCCAACTGGGAGAACACGCGACGCCGATAGTCCGGGACTGTCCTTGAAAGCCTCTGCGGCGATACCCAGCTCTTTTCGCAAGTCGTCCATGCTGCGTAGACTCCCGATCATACCGAGGCCACCAGCGAGTGTCACAGCTGACGCGAGCTTACCGCCTGCGAAGCCCGCCATGGGCGCGTTGACGATGAGCGGTGACAACGTCCATGGCAGCTGCTCTTTGAGGGTCGACATTGCGGACCAGAACCAGATCCAGGAAATGTTGAAGACCCAAACAAGCTGTCGGTAAATGAGACCTTACTAGAGCCTGTACTAATAGGTGTAGGAGTAAGCAACGCCCTTCGTCAGACCTCCGATGCCATGTTGGGCACTCGACTTTACCACCAGCTCCATGCGGTTACAATCGGTGCATCGTGTCAGCAGAAGTCAGCACGCAACTTACGCCCAACTTGATTTGGTGGAAGTTCTCAGTGGAGATGCGAGCCATGCCACGGATGTTCTTTACCCCGCTATCAGCCCCACCTTCGTCTTTCGAGCTCGCTGCTTCGCAATTTCGCGCGATATATTGCAACTTTTTCTCCTTTCTGGCATCAAAGTTGGTTCGATGGTGTAGTTGGTTATCACGTTCGCCTCACAGTCTCTGTTGTACGCGCGAAAGGTCGCGAGTTCGAGCCTCGCTTGAATCATTCAGCTGTCTTTTTGCTGTCCCGACGGTCTCGGCGTGAGGTAGATCGACGCGGTGGCATCAATTTTGCCCAAAATTTGATTTTGAAGGTAGCCAAGAATCTGACATGGCAGCCACAGGGAGAAATTGCGGATTGGCTAGATAGCATTTAGGAATACATTTGTTTCTACTCAGGAGAATTATAAGATTATAAACAGGTTTGACGTCTACAAGTGATTCAACCCATCAGCTCCATCGACCAGTAAATCTGCCTTGGAGAACACGCCCCTTCCATAGCGCCAGCTAGCTTGCAGAGCTTCATATGCTAACTTGATCAGAGGCAACACGCACTCGCGCCTGTACTACCTTCGAAGAGTATGTCATGACTGTCTACCCCGACAAATCGTCCGAGACCGAAGACACCAGGAACTCTGCGACTTTCATCCCCCGCACAAAAGAGTTTCTCGGTGCAATGGCCGATCTCAGCACTGGTCATCTAGGCGACAAGATCAAAGCTGATGGTCTGCGGCAGCTCAAGCATGGTCTGTATTGGTGGGCTTCTACCTTGTTGCCGGACTACAACACCATCTGGCAGAAATGCCAAGAGGAAGTCAGCCGTCATGTTCATTTCGTCGCTGTAAAGTAAGACCTTTGTTCAACGTCATACGCCAAAAACAACCTCTCCGATCCTGAGCTTGGTCTCATCTTGCGATTTATCGTGGAGCAAGACTACAGTGTCGCGAATTTCAAGCAACACTGGGCTGCTATGCTGCTTGCCAGGACCACTGGTTGTCGCCCTGGTACCTTCACCGTATCCCAGGGCTACGGCAAAGGCGCGAGCCTACGTGCGCATGGCTCTTCGTATTGCTTGTCAGGTTGCACTCCGTTTCCACGAGGGCTATCGCAATCCTCACACATACTGACGACAGTAAAGAATTGAGTTTCTTTAAGCTTATGTCGACATCTTGGTAATTAATAATGTTAAAAATCAAGCTTCCTAATCTTGATGTCGACTTATTAATGCCTTTTTATAGCGACGGTTGGATATTTTAAACTCTATGTAGATATCCTAGTAATTAGTCGCTCAAAAACACCTGCTCCATTTCGTGCATATTTTGATACCACATCTAACAAAGCATCCAAGAATGGGGATCATCCGGTGCCGCTATTGAAAGCTCATACCCAAAACCCACGGCTTCCTCCTCTCCAAATCCAAAATCATCTGCCCAAACAAGCCATTCGCCCAACTAAACCACTGCCGACTCCACACACCCTTATCCCTCGCATGAACACTTTCATGCATAAGCCCCAGCCCATCCGTACTCTGCACCAACCACATCAAATTCCGAACGATCTCATCCTCATCCTCACTCGTTAGGATAGTCATGATAAGCGCCATGGGCCATGGTCTACCAGGCAGGGTATGCGGACTCGCTACACCAGTGATCACGGGTCCGACGGCGTAATACGGATTATCCCTCGACAAAATCTTCCGTCGGGTATTCTGATATATCGGATCGCGCAGCGTCGTGTATCCCAGAAACGGCGCCGAAAGCAACGAAGGAACATTAGGATCGTCCATAATGTTCACCGATCCATAACCATCGACTTCATACGCATACACCTTGCCGAAGTTAGGATCGTTGACGATGCCGTACTTCTCCACGCCCCGGTTTATCGCTGTGCTGAGTGCTTGCATGCGTGCGGCTAGCGGGTTCTCGCGGGAGGTGATGCGAGACATTATTGTTGAGGAGGTGTTGAGGGCGGAGGAGAACATCATGTTGGAGGGGATGAGGTATTGGTATGTACATGCGTCGTCGCTGGGGCGGTGAAACGAGCGCACAAGGCCGATGTTGCCTTTGTGTGGACTGCCGTTGCAGTTGTTGATTGGGGTGCCGCCGTAGGGGGCGCAGTATGTGTATGGCGTGTGTTGCCATTCGCCATCTTCGGTGTATGAATCTATTGTCATGCTTTCTGTGGTGTTCAACACGGTTTCAACGGCTTTGGTCCAGTTGCTGCTCTTTTCGAAGAAGTCGTAGTCTTTTGTTGCTGTTACGTAGTCCACGGATAGTTGCAAGAAGGAGGCTAGGGAGTCTAGTTCCCATTGGCAGGAGAAGACTTTGTAGTAGTCGAATGACGGAGTAATGCGGTCGCTGTTCATAGAACTCTTGTGTTCAACTCCGCTCTCATCCGGTGCTTGGAAGGCGTTGCAAAACGCGTTTTCGAGAATGTAGCGTGCTTGTAGATTTATGGCTCCCCGGAACAGTCCAGCTAGACTGTCATGACTGTTGTCTTCTTTCAAAACCGAGATGTATGCTTGGAGTTGGTTTGCAGAGTCGCGCAGCCACATTGCTTCAATGTCGCCCGTGATGACAAAGGTAAGTTCCTCAGGCTTCATGCTCATCAAAGGCCCTTCCAACGAGTCCGGATCGCTAGTCGTATTTGACCATCCTCGCCACGCGATAGTTGTATCCAATGTACTCGGCCATGTATTCTCGAATATCTGCATTCACATCAACATGTTCATCTTGATAACACCGCATCAGCGACATTGCATACACGAAAGAGGTCCGGATCCTTAATAACACCTCGTAACCGTTCAATCGTCTTCTCCACCTCTTCCGAGCGATACGTCCGACACGGTACAATCGGTCTGGCATAACTCAGATTCCACGTCCCCTGTGTGAAGGGTTCGTGGTATTGCGCGGCGTAGTTTTGGTAGAGCGGACATTGGGCCGAAGACAGGGATGGCAGGAGAAGCGAGATGCAAGGGATAAGGATCTTTGCGGGTGACAGCCTCATCGTGGCGTGCGCGACGGGCCGATAGTCGCCTGGCAACGTAAGAGTATGGTACGATTCGATGCGAATATGAAATAGCGATTAGAGGATATCGCCGATGGGTTAAGATGGAGTTGAGCGTGTGCGATGTTCCCCGTGACAGGTGTGAGAGTTCAGCCAAGCCGGCACGAGCCACATGTCACTCGGTTGCAACGGATCGCAGCGTGGTACTAATAAGGTGCCACGAGCAGTCGCGATACGAAGACACAGTGAAAATCATTTGCGGAGAATAATCCACTACCGAGGCGGGTGACAGTCGTTCATTTGTATAGATTGCGTGCCAAGGATGCTCCTCCGTCTATGAACCCCGCTCCGGAAGGACAATTCCAAGCACCATCTGATCAGCCTTTGACGATGGCTCTTACTCGCTTCCTCTCTTCAACATCCAGCACCCAGGGTATGCCCGAGTCGCCTGATGTATCTTCCGCTACTTCTGCAAACTCATCGTCCTCCATGTTGAGAATCAGCGTCATCTGCGTACTCTTTTGGAAGACATCGCGGAGTGAGTAGGCGCCGCCACTTGTAGCCGCTGTGATGATGCCGGAGATGTCGCGCTCGAGCCTGACAGCACCCAGTTCATTCACTCTACCGTAGTAGCTCTTGATGCGCTTCTCAAGTGATGACGCAAGAGAGTTCAGACCTAGAGCGAGCAGTCGGTCGAAGTTCGCTGAGGTCAAGATGCGCTTGATGGGACGGATCACGACTCCCCAGCCGCGATCGAAACGCGACTTTACCACATCAACGTCCTCTTCCTCTTCGTCTTCGTTCTCGCCATCCTCGGGATCGTATTTGACGTCTCGGAATGCTTCAGCCAGAATGGGTCGAATGCGAGGCTTTAGGACGTTGGAGAACAGTACGGTGATGCCGTCGTTGAGCAAATCTCCGCTCTTGGATGCGAAGGCTTTCTCCATTGCTTTTAGTGTGTTTTCAACGAATACCGCGTCATGTCCGAACGGGAAGAGGTCGTGCAGTGGCGACTTCACATCATCTTCGCCGCCTTGTGATTGTCGACCCAATTGCTGCTGGACTATGCGCTTGACGTAGTCGTTCGCGATATCGAGATTGTTGATGAGCACCAGGAACGCAATTACCTTATCTTCTGGAGGAAGACCGCCCTGGATAACAGGCTTGGGGTAACTTTCGTCGCGCATCTTTCGTTGTATCATGCCGATGAACTCAGCGCCTAGAATGTGGCTGACGGCAGGCACGACGCTAGAGACTACGGCACGTTGCGAGGTTGCTAGTGTTCTCTGGATGACCTGGTTGACAATGTACATGACATCGTCCACGGCGGAGGTTATGAAAGGTGGGTTGGACCCAAGAGGCTTTGTAGGATTCAGTGTGAGATCTGCCGGGGCCTCGTCTAGCTGGAAAGCTTTCTCAACTGATCGACGGAAGAAGAAGGTTGTCATGGCATTGACAGGCTCGATGAGATGGCTGTTGACTTTCTTGTGGAGGTTACTAGTAGCAAGGAAGTTGGGCATCACGAGGCCATAGTCGATGCGGTCTTCAGGTTCGGAGGGCTGCTAGGGTAAGCTGATGAAAATACACACATGTGTCCGCACTTACTGCACACTTATCTGAGAGGAAGCGCGCATACAGGGCATAGCGTCCCAGCATCAGCGCGCCCTCTCCAAGCAAACCGTCAATCTCTTTCATGTCCACTCCTTCATCCTCGCTTGCCCGGCCAGCACCGTTGGCAGGCGAGCTAGAGCGAGGTGTTCCAGATGCAGGTTTTTGTGAGGGAAGAAAGCTCTGGACAAGGAAGGAAAAGGCATATGATTTGATATCGGTAAGCTTGCGGTCAATGTGGCGTTCCTCATGCCACGTATCGAGCACAATACCGCCCTGGACATCAGCCTCAATTTGCAAACGTTCAATGACTTTCTGCATCATGCCGGGTCCATAGTGGCGCTCTACCAGCGGCTCATGTCCGTCGACAATTTGGGCAATGTGCTCGAACAGCTTTGTGATGGTGTTGCCGTAGAAGAAACCCTCATTCCTTTGGGCAGGCGCAGCTGAGTTGAAGTTTGTGCGCGCGCGTGAAGCTACTCCCTGGCAGACATAGCGGCCATATGCATCCAGTCCTACATTTGTCCGTCCGATCAGGGGAAACAGCTTGAAGAACCTCGTCACCTTGGAACCGTCGCCTTCTTGCGCAGCCTTTTCAAACTCGCGCAGGAACAGGCCACACAGCGACTCTGCTGCTGCATCTAGTGTCACGCGCGGCGGATCAGGCACCTCAGCCGTGGGCACAATCTCCTCTGCGAAGCTGCCATTTACGACGTCGTCGGGTATCTTGGCGGCGCGACTGAGATAGCCCGCTGCCGTCTCCCAGTCCTGGGGAGCTCCCATAGACCCATGTACGCCCAGCACGCATGCCTTCAGTTCCGCCACCTGCTCCACCACCTCGAGCGTGGCCTTGACGTTGGACTGTTCCTGATCTAATCGCTTGACGGCGCTGGAGATTCGGTTCGCAGTCGAGGCGGCGTCGGAGAGCATGCCACTGCTAATGGCTCGCGTGTTGACCGCTTGGGTGCCGAGGTGGGCGCGCAGCAGATCGAGGCGACCGAGTTCGCGCGAGAGATCCTTCTGCGAGGCGATGAGGGCGTTTAGGCGCTGGGTGACGCTGGCCTCCTGCTCATGCAATTGGCCGAGGGCTTCATGGATCTGAGCCACGCTGGCGGCGGCGAAGATGTCCTGGTGGTCGTCGATTTCAACTGCCATGTTCAAACACTGCAATCATGCCGCTGGAGGTGCAGCAGTGGAGGAATATCACACGTCGCGTACTGGCTGTCGAGTGTTGATCATCTATTTCTGGCGCGGCAGCTGTCAAGCGTTGGTGGGCGGGCGCCGATCTCTTGGCCGGTGACGTCTCAGAGCCCCCCGGACACCCACGATCCATGCGCCGTTGCCCCTGCAGCAAGATTACATGTTGACGGCGGCGGGACGGCCTCTGCTGTCGCATGTGTCTGTTTACTCAAGCAATCTCCGCCGCAACTTTTTGTATAACAGCGTTTGCCAGCCCCTCTGCGCCACGCTTTAGCCCCCAACAGCCGTGTAAACACCACGACGACCCGCGCACCAATCACCTACGCATCTAGACCCTTCAGCTGTACGCACCACGATTACGCACCAACGGCCCGCATCTGCACCGAAGACTGCGCCTTCCTCGTACTTCACCAACAGAACGCCCCTACCACTCGCGCCTTCCTCTCCGATTTTTGCGACTTCCTCTGCGACCGCTTCGCGCCTTCCTCTCTCATCTCCGTGGCGCCCTGGACCCTGTCCAAACAGACTTCCCAAAGCGTGCCTGCCTCCGCGATCCAGCGTTCCTCCACGTGCACCTTCACACACGGCATTGAAGTCGCCAACAGTTTTATCCATGCTTCCGCGGTAAAACAGCTGCAAAATCAATTACACCCCCAGGTCGAGTCGCCAGTGCACTAGCACTTGGTAGCACACGCTGCGACCCAACCAAACCATGGACGCAACAGCACACGTCCTCCATGCCGCCGCCCAGCTGGATGCCCGCGCTGGTGGCATGGGCGGCGACACTGGAACCCGTCCAGGCTCGTACAAAATCATTGGTCTCGTCCTGGCGATTGCATCGGGAGTATTCATCGGCACGTCGTTTGTTATCAAGAAGCATGGTCTGTTACAGGCGAACAAGAAGTACAATGAAGAGGCGGGAGAAGGCTACGGATACCTCAAGAACGCTTGGTGGTGGCTCGGCATGACACTCATGATTGTTGGAGAGATATGGTACAGACTGCGAGGCATCACGTCCGAACATCCTACTAATACCTGGCAGTAACCTTGTCGCATACGCTTTCACCGACGCTATCCTCGTAACCCCCATGGGCGCTCTCTCCGTCGTTATCTGCGCTATATTGTCGACTATATTCTTGAAGGAACGCTTGAGCTTTGTTGGAAAGGTGGGCTGCTTCAACTGCATCATCGGATCTGTTGTCATTGCAGTGAACGCGCCAGAGCAGTCGTCTGTGGCGCGCATCCAAGACATGAAGAAATGGGTCATTGCGCCCGGCTTTCTCAGCTATGCAGGTGTCGTAATCGTCGCATGTGTTGTCATTGCTCTCTGGCTCGGCCCAAAGTACGGAAAGAAGACCATGATGGTCTACATCACCATCTGCAGTCTGATCGGAGGGCTCAGTGTTGTCGCAACCCAAGGTCTTGGTGCTGCTGTAGTGGCGCAGGCTTCTGGCACATACGGCGGACAGTTTAAGGAATGGTTCCTCTATGTGCTGCTCGTCTTTGTGGTCGTCACATTGTTGACGGAAATCATCTACCTCAACGTAAGTCCCTCCCTCTTTCTTGGCCATGTGGAGTATGCTAAGCTTTGCCCAGAAAGCCTTGAATCTGTTCAATGCTGCTTTAGTAACACCAACCTACTACGTCTTCTTCACTTCCGCGACTATCGTCACCTCGGCCGTCCTCTTCCAGGGTTTCAAAGGCACACCGCTTCAGATCGTCACCGTCATCATGGGCTTCTTGCAGATCTGTTCTGGAGTTGTGCTACTACAACTCTCCAAATCGGCCAAGGACGTTCCCGACTCCGCCGTCTTCAAGGGCGACCTCGACCAAGTGCGAACCGTCGCAGAGATGGAAGAACCAGAATACGAGCCCCGAGCCGACACTCTTCGTGGTGGTGCAGCAATTCTCAGATCACTGTCAAAGGCTAGGTCGCACAAGGAACTGGCCGAGGCGAAGAAGATTCAGGAAGAGCACATGGAGCCGATTGGTGAGGGCGAGCAGGTGGAGTTTGACGGTCTCCGAAGACGTAAAACGGTTCTCGACCCCAATCGGCCACCGACGCGCAGCGGCACCATCGTCCAAACCCGAACCATACACCCTCCTCTTGGAATGTCTCAATTCCCGACCGACGAATCCGACGACGACGACGATAACGCTAGCTTCCACCCCGGCTTCTTCCAACGACTGCGCTCCCGAGGCAAATCGACTAGTAGTCGCGGCAGCTCTCACGCTCCAGGGACCTCTGGCATGGGCATGCAGACACTCCCGTCCATCCCACAAGCAGACGGCGCATCGGACCGCGAATCAGACGCCGGATCCTACAAGCAAACTATAATGACACAGGACACATCTTACAAGCCAATCGACACGCACATCCAGTTCGCCGCGCTCCCCGACCCGCAGTACCGTCACAGCCGTACCGATTCAAATGACTCCCTCGCTCCTCCACGACCAAACCCTCACATCGCCAAGCGCCAATTCTCTTTCCAAAACGTCTTCTCGCGACACCGCTCAGAATCCACAGGCGAAGCATCAAGTAGCAAAGTACGACCGACTAGTAGGCATAGTCGAAAGAGCAGCAGAGAGGGCAAAGCGGCAGCTACTGCTACGGAAGAAGAGAGACTAGGCCTTGTCAAGGGCGATTCAACGAATCTCCTCCCTATTGCAAGCCGTGACGATGATGATGAGCCGGTTGGACCGCCAGGCTACTCGGATGACTGGGATATGCCGCGGACGTCTAGTCCTGGGTTTGAGCCCGAGAGAGTACAGAACAAGCCAGCGATAAGAAGGGTGGATACGGATGGTTCGGAACTCAGTCCGAGGGATCCTAAGGAGTTTGAGAAGGGAGGTGGAGGGGCGTACTTATAGCGGCTAGGATGATGACTTTTCCCGTCTTTCCTACGCGTTGTATCCCCTACTTGGCTTCTTGAATGTCGTTTTGCATAGTTTAGTGGCTTCTTTGTTGGGCGCTGTTGGTATATATTGAGCGTCGGCGCTTTCTGCAGTGCGAGCTGGCGCGATACGGCTGGTGGATATACTACTGGTTCATGTCGTGAAAGACGGTTTTTGACGTTAATGAGTACTTTCATGTACATGAAGATGGTTTCGACTCTCAGGTGAGTGTATACGTAGATAGCAAGTGGAAGCGCGATTGAGATACATGGTCGTGGAATATACATACATGATGATCACCACCACCACTTTTAACACCGGGAAGACTTGCAGTGTCCGAGCGTTCGGCGCTTGGGTGTGGGTATATAAACTCGTGACTTCCTTCTTTCCTGTCATTATCCAAAACTCATTTCTTCCTTTACCAAAATATCCAGAGTTGCCAATCATGTCTGCGGTCTCTCTCTTCTTTTCAAAATACCCAAAGTCAATCTCATGTTTTGTTGGCGACTTCCTGACGTCTTATTCAAAAAAAAAACTTGCCTGGAACGTACGTCAAAAAACATTGAGAAAGAAGTTTCATGACTTTTCCGCCAGCTCTGGTCTTCTTCCCAGAACTGATACGCCGATCGTGCCATGTGTCTGGTGCTGCGCTCACACAAAAACCAACCCGCCCAATGCGATGTTCTGCATCTCCGAAGATTTCGCAACTTCTGTCTCGAAAGCGGATTTCACATTCTCAAAAATGCGTTTCTCAATGCGATGATGTTTCTGGAAGTGGGCTTGAATTATACCTTGGCTTCCAATCTCGATGATTTTCCAAATGACTGGATCATGTTACGTATGGGAAGTGAATAGTGAGCAGTTGTGTATAAATACGTCCTCGCGCCTTCCGCTTTTCTTCTTCTTCATACACACATCCCTGTGTTTATTACCAAAAGACTGCGGTGGCACTGCGCATGTCTGGGCAATCTTCCTCTTTTCCAAAATGACTATGAAGTCAAGACATGTCCGCGCTGCTGTGCTCCTCTCAAAACCCTAGAGCTGGTGTCGATGACTGGAAGATCTGGCTGAAACAAAACACGACGTGCCAGGGCCATGTGCCAGCGCTCTTTTTACCCTGTTCAAAGTTACATGTCTTAGCTGGGAGTTTGAAAGTCGCTTCAAAAGTTTGCTCCGAAGCTTACATGGTCCGCTCCGAGAGTTTTGCGGTTCTGTCTTTTGAACGACAAGGTCGAACGTCTTTCTCTCATTCTCAGAAAAGCGAGAGACCAACTACATGTGTTCGTGTGCGATACCAAAGCATTCATTATTTGATACTCTTCTTCCTTCCTCATCCGCTCGACAGGGTTATGTCCTTAAACAGTCAAGTAAAACCCTTATGTTTCCTGTGCTGTCGGGAGTTCTCAAAAATATAATACCAAAACATCGAAACTGGCTATCCATGACTGGCCTTCGCTTCTTTCCCCTCTTCTTGATAATGAAATTGAAAGTGTCGATGGCTCGTCCGATGCTGCGGCTGTATATAAAACCCCGCATCTTTCCGCTGTCCATTTTCCCTCCTCATCCACCCAAAGGCTTTATTTCTCCAAAATGCCTTCATCGACTTGAAATGTTTGCTGCGCTATGCCCAGTTCAATCCGCTCAAAGACCAAAAGGGTATTCGCAAAGATGAATGGCTGTGCCAGCTCCTTCCCTTCAATCTTCGATGTAAATTCCAAAAAGCGTACCTTGCTCACGCACGCTATACTTCCAAAGAGCGACATAAAAGAGAACTTCGCCTATTTCATGTCTTTCCAACAAAACGATTCAAAGTACGTCAAATGCTGTCCGCTCCAGGTTGAAAGGAATTTTGCGAGGATTACCTGGGTAAAAGTGAACTTTCGCATTAGCTGCAACGGAATTGAACCAGTTCGCTAGTATACTATGCTAATAGCTTCCCCGACATGTTGTAGACTAGGAGCTTGGTTGCTCCGATACGTGCCTGCGTTTGGTAGCTGGGTAAAGTTGCCGTTCATTCCAAACAGCGCAGCAGTGTCGTCCTTCCAAGAATAGTAGTTGCTTTTACGAAGCTTTGTCACGTTCAGTCTGATGATCGAATTACCTATAGATCGATGCGCCTTCAGTGAAGCAATCATACCTGCTTCGCGGCATGCAGAGTAGCTAAGCCGGCGCATAGGTGATGGTTAGGCACTTGTGGTGCAGGCGGCTCGAGGCTCCCGCAACATCGCGCAGCCGCGCACCTAGCCCGCCCCAATAAACCTCACGATGCATCCGCACAAGTCCAGATTGAAGAAGCACATGTATAACCCAAGTAGCGCACTTCTATAGTCCCCATTAGCACCATCTAAACCACGTATCCCTAGTCTTCCGCGTCTTCCGCGTCTTCCGCCTCGCATAACACACTTGCGCGGTCCACGGGTCGTTGGTATCCCAAAACCACGGACCAAATACCCCAAACACCCTTCCAACAAAAACAACATACAGCTCCCCATGTACATAATACACTTCTTATGCACCCTTAGACTATAAACCCTCTGCATCTACTACCCCTAGCTTCCGCGGTCTATTTCCGAACCCGCAGACCTAACCTAGCCACCAAGACAACTCTACTGCAAAAACAACATTTGACATATCGCGTACACCTCGCATGCATCCGAGACTACTCCACTCCAACCCTATCGACGATGCCTAGCTTCCGCGACGTGCAAAAAGCATGTACATGATCACTAATCATGTGTCCATGCCATCCACCAGGACTGTGGGCGATTACGGGGAGGTAGGAAGAGCAAAAAGAAAAGCTCTCCAGCGGGGAATTGAACCCCGGTCTCCCGCGAGTTGTCTTTTGCAAGATGACAAGCGGAAATACTGACCACTATACTACTGAAGATTGATCAACTTGATAGTTGAGTAGGTGGTTGATGGCAAATTTCGAAATTTGTCCACTTATAAGCTAATAAACATGGCCTCGATGCCGTAAGCTGCTCGCATGTCTTTTGGATCTGTATTGGAGAGATTTGTGGAAGATGTTTGTCGCGCAGTGAAAATTTGTGTGGTGGGGTATCCTGGTGCCAGCGGCGGTTGTAACCGAGTCAGCGATTGACCCATCGAAGAGCAGATTGTCACGCATCTTCACAATAACAGACTCAGCACACGATACGCATGGTATGCAGATAGATTGTTTATTCAACACTTAGATTCAAATGTATTCTTCTCTTTTTTCATCGCATTCTCAGGGCGCGCATCTAAAACTGCATGCTACCCATACCGAGACCCCTCCTGTAAATAGTACCAGTACCAGTGAAGTTACCAGTCTGCGTAACAAAGTTCTCAGTGCTGCTGAAGTCCTTGATGTGTCCGAGGAGAATCTCCAACATGCGGTATGCGACACCAGGAGTGTAGCCAGGCAGCTCGTGGCCAGCAAGACGGGCAGTGTAGAACATCATACCGCGCTCAGCAGTCCAGTAGCCCTGGTAACCAGCACCCGCGAGCGCACCGCCGTTGTACTCTGGGTGGTAAGGAGCGTACAGAGGGGTGGTGGGGTACTCGGAGAGACCCTGGGCGCCGTTCCAGGTCATGTTCTGGATGGCGAAGAGGGTTCCGTTGGTACTGAGGAGCATGTCGAGGTCACCGGAGCCGATGATGGTGTTGTTGGTGTACTCGATGACGCGCTGGAGGACGCCGTTGTTAGCGGGGCCAGGAGATTGGTCGGAACCTTCGTCGTCGCCGTTGCCGAAGACGTTGGTGTTGGTGCACTGGAGCCACTCGGTGCTGACGTTGGCGTGGAGTGCCATCTTGACGTCGGTGCGGTTGAAGTAGATCTCAGCGCCTGGGGGCGAGTAGTCGCCAGTGTTGACTATGCCGAGCTGGGAGTATGGGTGCGGGCATGTCTCGGTGATGTGGTAGATGTTGAAACAGGGGTTCACCTCGAGGATAGCGGAGTAGAAGTTGTCGAACTGGTCGCAGGTGTAGTTCTCCGAGCTGTATGGGTCGGGGAGAACGGGGAAAGCACCCTGTGGTGGGGGGAAAGTGAAGTACTTGTCCATGTAGTCGGTGTAACCGCACTCCTTGTGGTGCTGGGTGATCTGCTCCATGAACGTGTCGTTCAGGAAGAGCAGGTTCTGCCAGAAGTTGACGAATGGGAGAAGGACAACCTGCTGCTGGATGGTCTCGTCACCAATGATGGGGTCGTTGATGGAGATACCGGCAAGGTTGAAGTACTTGTCATCGTCGGCAGTGATGAAGCTGTCGGCAATGTAGGGGACGTAGTAACCAGCGTAGGACTCTCCGGTGATGTAGGTCTTCCAGTTATAGAGTCCGAAGAGATCAACGAAGCTCTTGTAGAAACCACGGAACTGATTGCCAAGCTCAACCTCGTCGGTGATGTTGGGAGTACCTTGCGAGTATCCAACACCTACGGGCTGCTCAACCCAGAGCATGTTGGTGAGGTTGGTCCATGAGTAGGGGTTCTGGACCGGGGCGAGAGTGCCAGATTCCCAGGTGAACGGGCCGTTCTCCGTGAGGAAACCGCTGAGCGAAGAGCATCCTGGGCCACCGTTGAGCCAGATGACAACTTCCTCAGGGGTCTGAGCCTGGGTGGAAGGGAAGAACCAGAAGAAGAGCTTTCGTGTCTCCTCCGGATCATCCGAGATGGGCAGCAGACCAGCGTAGCTCTCGCCAATGTCGAAAGGAACCTCTGGGATACCAGTACCGTTGACGGCGAAGGCTATTGGCTCATTAGTCTGATGTATCACAGTATGACAATGAATACTAACACTCAGTCTTGTTGGTCAAGAAGAAGCTCTCGGCACGCCTCTGGATCTCGGGATGCTTGAAAGCCTCTCCCGGCATACGCCTCTCGACAGCAGGCCTGACCTTCTCAAACACACCACGCTTGTGTGGTGAGCTTCCAGCAAGAGCTGTAGAAGCACACAGCAAAGAACCAACCACTGAAAGGAGCTTCATCTTGGAATTGACTGATGAAAGCGGCTGTGAGCTGGCACGGAAGAACCGGGCCCAAGGCGAGTATTTGAACGTGACGGCATTGCGGTATACAGACCCTTGCGCTTACCCCGGAAGAGCAGGAGGTTGGCGGAGGCACCAGCAAGGCTCGGTAATAAACCTCGCAAACGCCACTTTCCGGGTCGTGCAGGGCATGCTATCGCGTTGAGATTCGTAGCCGAAGGGCGAGCACCAACGAGGTATGCGAGATGACGCAGTGGAAACAGAAGCACAGCCTTAGGCACCTTCCTGAAGCAGGACTATACGAAGATTAGACCGAGACGTTTGCATGATGTTTGGCGTTGATTCGCCGCGGCTCTGTTTAGTGCATTCGATGTGCCCAGACCAGCTCAGAGTGTAAGCCTCGGAAGCGGATGCTTGTCGAGGCTTGGTCAAGCTTGTGGAGCGACGGACGATAGCACGGTTACCGTAGGTACATGGACGACGACACGCGATATTTCTCCCGTATGTCTTCGTAAAGCGAATTACGAAAGATTCATGTTGCTATCGCATGGCGGTGACCGTAATAGTGACGGTGTTGGTACCGCGCCGCGTGGGCGCGTCATCAGGCCCAAGTTCAACCCGACCAAGCGGGCCGAAGCTTGTTAAACTTCAGGGTACTGTTGAGGCGGGGAAATGAGAAGTCAGCAACACGAGTTACGGAACTCAAGGTCAAACGTCATGGGCCGAATGCGAAGTCTAAGTGTTGCGCGTTTTTGAGGTTGTTAATATGAGAAGGGCCACGCGGGCGAACCGAACCGTTGCTGACGGTCGCGTGTGCGGTCGTGGCGGTGTTGCCCGGCAAGGCTATGCTATGGCCAGCCCTTCTTGTAGCTATCCCTTCATCGTCGGTACACGAACGCCAACCCTAGCATGTCGAAGTTGGAACGATGCGCATCGCAATTGATGGCCAACAGAAGGTCTGTAGGCACCGGAACTGGCATGATGTCGTTGCCCAAGACATGTAGTGGCCTTTGACATGCGCACGCACCTCGTGAGGCGTTGGCCTTGAGCAACGCCATGCGCCACCACGCGCCGCCAACAGCCTTTCCCACCTGACTACATGCGGGTCGGACAGCTTGGTTTCTATTTGGCTTGTCTATCCTGACAGCTTGATCTAATTGTCCACAGGTCGCAGGAAGTTCATATCATCGAGTAGTTCTCTGGCATCCTCCGCCTTGTCTTCTTCCTGCTTGTCTGCGCCCACGCCGATGCTCAGATCTACCAGTCCGTCTGCAGGCGGCGAGAACTGGCGCAGCTTGACGCCGCTCTCCGTAAAGATCTTGGCCGTTTGGTCGTCCACGAGGTAGCCTTGGTTATAGACGACCTCGCTGATACCAACTTGTGTTATCTTGACGCTGCAGGTCAAGCAGGGACACGTGTTGCAGTATAGGATGGCGTTCTCGCCGATGCGGTCGCGGCCGGCTTCGAGAAGGGCGTTTTCTTCGGCGTGCAGGCAGAGGCAGGTGGAGAGACCAACACCTCCCTGTGCGGCGTTGTTGCAGCGGGGGCCTGTATGTTGTCAGTCTGTGTCGTGGGGATTCCCGAGTGTGAACGTACATCCGCCCTCGTTGCAGTTGGTCATGCCACGTGGGGTACCGTTGTACCCGGTGCTAATCACACGCTTCTCCCGTACTATGCAGCAACCGACTCGTCGCTTCATGCAGTTGCTCCTGCGCGCTGCCAGGTCTGCCAACTGCATAAAGTATTGATCCCAGCTTGGGCGTACACGGGCCTCGTCCATGAGATCCAGGAACAGTATGGCACTACGCAGGGAAGCCATGTCGGACGACGAGTTAAGCAGCTTCAGCTGTGCTCTCTGACAGAGGGCGCTTAGGCCTGTTCTGGGAGCAAACAAGTGCTTGTCATTGCGTAGAACGAACTCCTCGAGAGTAGGCGGTGTGTGGTCGGTGGCAGCACATCGGGCCTTGAACCGCTGCCATCGCACACTGACAGGCGCGTCGACGCTGACGAGGAGGAAGAAAGGACGCCTGAGGAGGGCATCGACGACCGTTTCGTCCCATATGTCCGTTGTAACGAATCGTTCTCTCCATCTCAACGTTACGAATTCGAGTAGCGAATCGATGTTGGGGAAGGTATGCTGTGCGTCTACGGACGACTTGACCGGCGAAGGCACACGTGTATTGGAAGCTGACTTTTCCTCTGGAGGCGTCTCAGCAGTTCGGGCGAGGCGTAGGCGGGTGAAGTGGTGCTCCTCGACGAGGTACGAAGCTATCGACGACTTGCCCGCGCATATTCCTGTGCTCTGTCAGCCTCGTCTCGTGTAATCTCGGACGGTGCTTGCCTCCGCACAATCCAATAAGCATAGCGATAGATGTCGTCCGAATGTGCTGTAACCTGGGAACAGCAAGGGCGGACTCGTGGATCGAATCTCGGGTTGCTAACAGCGGCTAGGCGCGTGGTCGGCTGCAGGAACGCGTCTAGCGTGGCGGGGCCTCGCCCAAGACTCCAGGGCTGGACCCATGACGGCGCGCGGGGTGAAGCGTGCGGCTGCCTCAGCATCACTGGGACATTCACTGTCACATGCAGGCGCCCTTGACAGCTGCACGTGTATTGCTTTTGCTCGTATGACTGCCATCATCATCGCCTGTTAGGACACATCGCCTGCATACTACATCTCCGCCTCGCCACGCATCCTCACTCCGTCTCATCGCAACCCCACCACTTACTATCACCGCCCACCATGTCCACCCTCAAGTTTGCGCCCTGGCTGAGTGATGTCGACGTTCAGTTCTATGCCGCTCTCGCACACATCAAAATTAACCATGACAAACTCGACGACTCCGCGCGCAAGGTGCTCGGGCTGTACGAAGTCCGTCCTGGAGAGCACTCGTCGCGATCTATGCGAGTACAGATACACCCGAATGCGCTGACATCGGACGATACACCTCCAACGTTCTGCCGCGCCGAAGGCATCATAAAGAACTGCAACACCATAGAAGACTACAAGAGTCTCGATCGCGCCGCCATACTCGAACGATGCGCCCAAACAGTACGTCCATCATCTCTCCCTGCGATCGAAACTGACGCGGCATAGATCTGGGATGCTATCCACGACGGCTCGATATACGAATGCCCCTCCCTCCTCTCCTCCTTCACAGCCATCATCTTCGCCAACCTCAAGAAGTACAAGTTCACATACCACTTTGGCTTCCCCGCCATACAGTCAGATCCACCGTGGAAGCAGATTGGGGAGGCAACAAGGCTACACGCTAGAGAGACCACATACCTAGTAGACGCGGTGCAGACGTGGCGATACAGCTCAGACGTCCGTCAACGAGGCTTCTTCCTAGCCAAGCGCATACAAGGAGGGGGCGATCCAGAGGAGAGGCCGAAAACGCCCGTCTCACCTCTGGAAGAATTTGGATACACATGGTCTATAGGCAGGCTGGAGGCCTACGAGAAGGGCTTTTTCGACAAGGTGGATAGCAAAGATCGCTTCATATGTTTCGCCGATCCCTCCACATACGAAACCAACCCAGGCTGGCCCCTTCGCAACTTGCTCGTGCTGATGCGAAATCGGTGGCACCTAAACGACGCTCAAATCATGTGCTATCGCGACACCCACACACGACGCGACCACTCCAACTCGTTGATCCTACAGCTACGGTCAGACCCAATACCCGAGGCAGCGCCCACGTCCGAAACACCAGACACTCGCCCACAGACACCCAAGTTACCCAAAGTAACCGGCTGGGAACGGACAGAGTCAGGCAAACTGACGTCGCGCAACGTGGATCTTTCTGAGTACATGGACGAGCGCAAACTAGCAGATCAGGCTGTGGACCTCAACCTCAAGCTGATCAAGTGGCGGATAGCTCCTACCATCGATCTCGATGTCATTAAGAACTGCAAGTGTCTGCTGCTCGGAGCGGGAACATTAGGCACCTATGTCTCAAGAACGCTGATGGGATGGGGTGTCAGGAAGATCACATTCATCGACAACGCTACAGTCAGCTTCTCCAACCCCGTACGACAGCCTCTCTTCAACTTCAACGACTGTCTACAAGGCGGCGCAAAGAAGGCCGAAAGAGCGGCAGAGGCTCTACAGGAGATATATCCAGGTGTCGATGCTCAAGGGCATGTCATGGAGGTACCGATGCTGGGTCACCCGATGACCGATAGCGCAAAGACAAAGGCCGAGTTTGAGAAGCTACAGCAGCTCATCCGCGAACACGACGCCATTTTTCTACTCATGGACACACGAGAGAGCAGATGGCTGCCAACCGTCATGGGCAAGGCCTACGGGAAGATCGTCCTCAACGCCGCACTAGGCTTCGATACCTACGTAGTCATGCGCCACGGCCTGAAGACAACGCAAGAAGGAAGGGGAGAAGTAGAACTAGGATGTTACTTCTGCAACGACGTCGTCGCACCCGCAGACGTAAGTTCCCTCATCTCACTCTACTGAACACACCGCTAACCCCAATAAAACAGTCCCTAAGCAACGCAACCCTCGACCAACAATGCACCGTAACCCGCCCCGGCGTCGCCCCCCTCGCCTCCTCCCTCCTCGTCGAACTCCTCATGTCCATCCTGCAACACCCCTCCCAAGCCCGCGCAGCACCCCCCTCCGTCCAACCCAAAAACAACACTGCCCCCACACCCGCACCCTCACACCCCGCGCTACCACCACTCTTCCAACACCCCCTCGGCACAATACCCCATACAATACGCGGCTACCTATCCACCTTCTCGAACCTGCAAGTCGAAGGTAAGCCCTACGACTGCTGCTCGGCGTGTAGCGACAGGGTGCTTGAGGCGTATAACAAGGATCCTTGGGAGTTTGTAGCCAGGGCGCTGAATGAAAGGGGGTGGGTCGAAGAGATGAGTGGGTTGAAGGAGGTGCAGAGGAAGGCGGATGAGGCGGCGGCTGATATGGATTTCGAGGAGGAAGAGGATGAAGGGGGGTTGGATGAGGAGGGGGAGTTGCTGTGATGAGTTAAAGGGAATGGGTACTTGAGGGATGGGGAGGAAGAGAAGAGGTGGATTCAACATCAGCGTTTTTTCCTTTGTAGTAAAATACCCTGTTTATGTGTATATGTAAATTTCAAGATGTACATATAGAGACGTGAACGTGTAAAGATGTAATTGCATTGATACCAGCAAAACTACAAAATACCGGGCATATACCATACCAAGTAGCCAACCGAACAACAACACCGCCCAAAAGCCCCCATATCCCATCCATGCTCATCCAATTACCCACCCTCATGTCATGCATATCCGCCCTTACGTGTATCCAAAGAGTCCCATCGCCATATCTCTGTCGCGATACACATATCTCTAGATAATTGTATGGTCACAAGAACGCAGGCGTATCCTCCCTAACCAACACCAACCCACCCCTCAAGCTCTGCTTCCCTGCGCTTCCACCCGGCGACAAAGCATTCTCACTCTTTCTCTGCCTTAGGAACTTGTCGGCCATTCGCTGACCTGGTGTTACGTTGCCATCCCTGCCTCCGTTCCCAGGGCTTTCACCACCAAGCACACTCTCAATACCCCTCCCAACAGAAACTCTGGTCTCGGGATACGGTTCCTTGCTCATAGCCAATGAGCTGGTCGAAGTTTTTAGTGTTAGTGCTGGACGACGGAGCTCTGAGCCAGGAAGTGGAGAGTAGTTGTCCATGTCTATGACGGCGGGACGACCTGTATTGTTGGTGCCGCGGAGGTCGAAGGCGCTTCGTGGTCTACGAGCGAGTTTCTCGGGGGACATGGGCCGTAATGTTGCGCGGATACGGGGACGGAGGGGCGTTACTATCTCTGCTGAGCTGGCATTCTTCTTTGCCGATGGTGTTTCAAGGGTGTGAACGTTGGTGCTGGGTGAGTTACGGCGGGGCGTACACAGTAGTTGCTGGGAGTTTGGTCGCGTTGATAGACCTAGCGGGGAGATGGCGGAGCTTTTGTGACTGCGGAGGGACGGAGGAGTGACATTCTCCTTACGCGCGGGGCTCCTCTTTAGGGTGGTGATTGGCACGCGCTGTGTAGTTTCGTTCGTGGCCGGGGCAGATGTATTGGTGGTAGCTTTGGGATCAGGTGTGGACTTGGGCGAGGATTGGGATTTGCCCGGCGCAATTGTCTCGGTGGCCGATCCAAGGACGTTGCTACTGGCGCGCCCACCAGCATCAAGGAAAGGGAACCGGTCATTTCTTGAAGGCAATTCTGGCGTTTCAAAAGCCGGGCGCGATGTAGATGCGTGGCCTTCGGGTGTTGACAGTAGATGCTGCCTGTTCGAAAGAGACCTCGATTCGGGCTGAGAGTGTTTGATGAGCTTTTCAGTATCAACAATCTGTCGAAGTGGGGTATGATTGCCATCGCGAGTGCTGATGTGCGACGAAGACTTCTCCGCGTCTGACTTCGCAGCACGTGCGCCACCGTCATCGCGACGCTTGAGATCTTCTGCGCGGGTAACAGTTGTATCAGCATTCTCATTTGTATCTTCGGCATGCGGTCGCGGCGTGGAAATATCGAGTGATCCCCTAAGAACGACCGTCGTGTCTTCATGTTCTGTATGTGATGTACGGCTCGAATCTGGTCTGACTTTCTTTGATGGAGTGGTATACCGATCATGAATCCTCAGATCTTCTTGACTGGTGAGCTCCATACCAGAGATCTCATGCGACAGCCAAGCTCTCCAGTCACGACTAGTTCGAGTAGGTTCGCGCCGATGAGGAGAAGGCGTGCCTACAACGTAGCTTCTTATTGACTGACTAGTTGAAACGACTGCCGAGCCGCCGTCCTGAGACTGCTCAACCTCACCAGGCCCTCCGAAAGACATGACACTGTCATTAGGAAGGATGCTGACGCCATCTGTGTTTCGTGAATAGATGCTGGGAGACATTGGCGTCATGGCAGTATGAGAAGCTGGTGACACGGATACTCTGGGCGAAACAGGCAGTCTTCGTGGGAATTGACCAGCCATGCCACGAGCGCCCGGTGCAACTTCTTTGTCATCTTGAACAGCTGGTTTTGTGGAGTCATCAGTCCGTTGAACAAACGATGCGACATCGTAAGTTCTGCCAGTTTCACGCGGGAACTGGACGTGCTCTGCCCCATCCAGAGGAGTCTTCCAACGGTCTTTAGCTCTCTCTACACGCTTCTCAATTTGCGATGTCGTTGGAGTAAACATCTGGACGGCGCAATTGCGCTCAGCTCCATCACTATCGGTCTGTGTATCATCAGACTCAGGCGTGCTGCCCGACGAAGGCATCGTTTCCTCTCTTCGATGTACTCCTTTCGTGCCATCGACACGACTGGTAGGGCCTGGATCAGGAGATGAATGTTGTCCGATGGGTGTGACTGTGCGGATGGTGGATCTGATCGCCCGTCCAAAAGATCTGATCGTGCTGGTCTTGCTCTGAGTGCTTTGGGATGTGGCCGGTCGTCGTGATGGAGGTCGCTGTTCTAGATCGATACTGCTACGAAGGTTTCGACTTCCACTGGAATGCAACTCTCGTGTATGAGAGAACAGCTTGGTAGTACTGGACTCAAAAACATCGCTTTCTGCGCCTGGTGTTCGTTTGGCCGGGCTTGAAGACTTTTGTGATCTTGACGATCCTATCTCTTTCATCAATGCAGAAAAGACGCGTTTGGGATCGACAGGCGTAAGTGACTCTTCGGTGAGGATCTCCATGGGCATGGGGTCGCGGAAAGCGGCGAGAGGTGGGAGAGGCAGAGACTTCCTTCTCGAAGCACTTGTAGATGCCGCACGGTCTGCCTCGCTCCCAATGCTATCTTTAGACTCATGGATAACGGTCATTCGCTTCATGGCACGTTGTGTCAGCGTGTCGCTGGTGGTAGTAGTTCCCCAACTTGTAACTCGAGAAGCTGATACGTTCGCAGCATTAGCTTCGCTATGAAGACTCCGATTACTCCGTGCACTTCCAGTGCTGTTGCTTCTGGATCCAGATCGTAGAAATGCAGGGTAGGCACCTTCAAGTGACGGTGTCCGAGCACGAATGCGTTTCAATGTTTCTTCATTAGGCGGAGGAATACTCAGTCCGTCTTTCACGGTGGGTGGACTGTAGTGCGCAGTATGGAAGTAGTCGCGACTGGCATCGATCTGCTGGACAGGGAGATTGGTGGACTTGCCCGACGTGCGCCGGAAGACCTTCTTAATCTTGCTTTTGAGAGACCCGGAGAACGATCTCTTTTCCTTGATTTCCTGTGGTGGCACGAAGTCGCTCAAGGCAAGATCCACCGTCGACTCGTCGGGTGTTTGCTGATAATCCGTAGAGAAGGACTGCGCTTCTGACGCGACACGCTTGCCCTTGTCCTTCCCTTTGTCTTGACGTTTCTTGAAGGGCGCTAGAAACATCGACGGTTTGTGCTTCACCGCCTTCTGCTGAAAGTCTTGTAGATACTCATCTCGTACTTTGTCAAGCGTAGTGTCAGGTCCAACTGTGACCGGCATACGCGGGCCTGCTAGTGGTGACGGCCGAATTGTTCGAGAGGGTAAAGGTATGGGCGAGGGTTCTGATACCGGGCTAATGCTTGCTACTGGTGGCGTTGTAAGATATTTGGACGGCGGCCGAGCAATCGGCGAGCCGGTCTGAACACTACTTGCGTAGTACATGGAACGCGCCTTCCGTATCTGCTGCGAGGTAATCGAGGACGAAGCACTCTGTCGGAATGACTTTGGTTGGGAACTCGGTCTAGCATTTTCGCTGAACGTGATCGAAGGCTGCGTCGATAGATACCGCGGTATGGAAAGCGACTCATGAACGCTGGGAGTAGGATAAAACGGCGGGAATTGCTCCGTGTTCTGTTCCGTAGAGTCTGCTGAAGCTTGTGACAGGCGTTGTGCACTTCTCGTCTGCTCGGCAGTCGGACGCTGCAAAGACCGGAAGCTCGAGTCGCGAGGTGGGAAGTGGCTGCCCTGCGAGGTGAGAGACTTGCGGCTGGCGTTGCTCTTCGATCTCGCCAGCTCGACACTGCGCTTTGCGTTACGGTCTGCCGCATCTTGAGCTTGCGCACGAGCAAAGGCAGCAGTGGCTGCAGCTAGGGCCTGCTGTTTGATCGCATCTAGATCCAGCGGTTCGGCGATGGAAGTGGGACGTTTGTGGACGGTCGAGGCAGACTTGGACCGGCGGAGTCGGGTGCCTGCATCGCTATTCGCACGAGCAAGCATCGGAGTGGCAGGATAAAACTGTGGTTGCTGGAGTAGTGCGGTAAGAGGGTGCGGCCAACTTAGCGAAGCAGTGCTAAAGACGTGTTGACGGCATGTAGCAGAAACAGCGGTAATGAAGCACGACCAACGGTATGGTACGAGAGGTGATGCATTCGAACATGTGGGAAGAAAGACACAACAGCCAACGGTTGTTGCGGCAGTTGCAGTCTTGTACGTCACTGCCTATGCTGTGGAAGAAGCGGCGACTTGAGGCCTCGCATGGCAGGAGATACCGCTGTCTCTGGAACGCGCCTTCCCGGGAAAATATTACCATTTTGATAACATGGCATGTGCCCCAAATTCGAAAGAAAGCCTTCGCCATCGGGCATGAGAAGTCAAATTGTCTGCCTGTATATTATGATCATGGCAAGTCTCTATGCCTGGCGAGTTCCTCGCGGTCCAGCGCACTCGTGCGTATCTCTTCCTCGTCCGCGTCATCCACCGGCACATAAGACGGCTCTTTATCCCCCACGTCAATATAATTCGTCACAACAGTCATGAACGCGAATACCACAACGGAGGTCAAGAAAGGTAAACCAAGCCAGGCGCCGCCAAGACCAATACCCACCTGGAACAGCTCGCTCAGCAGTGGGCCCGCGATCATGGCGCCAATACTTTCTGCAATCGCAATGGTGCTCATGAGCTTGCCAATATCAGGACTCGACTGACCGCCCACAACATGAATGGAAACAGATCGCATTGCAGCGGTGTAGCCAGTTCCCATGTTGTAAATGAGAAGCCCAATGATCAGAAGTGAAGGATGCGCGGCAATACCCATGACGAAGAAGGCAATGGTAGTAAAAGCTATGGATCCGCGTGCGATCCAGAGATCGGCCCAGTGTGCAGGGAATCGCAGCTTCTTCAAGAGGAAGAAGTTTGCTAGTGGGATCAAGATAGTGACAGCCACCAAGTTGGTGGCTGCGCGGAATGAGAGCAAGTAGGCGGCCTTCTTGATCTCCCAGTTGTAACGCTTTGAAGCATAACGGACCAAGAGCGAGATGCACTGTCTGCCCAGTCTATTGGCCAAGAACGTAAGGACGACCAGGCTCAAGGTCCAATCGCTCCTCAGGAAGTGCACTGCATCCTGGAAGTTGCGGAGTTGTGCTCGCAGCGAAAAGTGGCTGGTTGTAGGCGTGGGCTGTAGCTCGAAGACCTGGTCTCCGCTGTCCTTGGGTTCAGGCAGATCGCGCAGGTGCAGCGTCTCGGGGACGAACAAAGCCACAACAACCCCCATAAGCTGTATCGCTAGTGACAATAGCAGAGGCAGCCAGTTCCCGCTCTCCATCAGCCTCGCTGCCATTATCGGTGCCAGCATTTCTGCAACAAGGACACAGGCCGTCAGGTATAGGAAGACCGTCGTTCGCTTTTCTGGAGGTACGATGTCGGAGATCATCGTTACACCGATAGCCATGGCTACGATTGGACCGCCGCCGATGATCGTGAAGGCGCTCGAGAACCACGTCAGCTGTAAAGGGAGAGAATTGAAGTAGGCTACCCATACGTTAGCATATGTACAAGATTCGTGCAATGCCGTCTTACTTATTATCATCACCCAGACGAAGGCAAGGTCCAACCCGACCAAGCTTGCTGTGACGATCCACTTCCGCCCTACTTTGTCTGCCCAAGTGCCATATGGTACAGCCAAAAGAATGCCCGGTATCGCGCTGAACATGTCCTGCCAGCCAAAAATGGTGGCGAGTCTCTGCTGCACCACATCCACCTTGCACAGCTGCTCTGGTATGCTTCCGTCGCCATCGATCACCGAAGGGTCTTGTTCGCGGTAGTACTTGAGACATAGATTCTCCTCAAATAGACGTGTCAGAGGTGGCTCGGCAAGGTAGGCACCCACATCGACGACTGCGACAATGATGAAGATGAGCACTACGAGGAGTACCCATGGCTTCTTGGTCGATTTGTGCGGTGGAAGAAAGTCCGGTTCTGTCGGGGTTAAGAGGGCCTCGTCTTCTTCGAGGGATTCTCGTGGTAGATCCAAGTGTAATGCCATTGCGATAGCTCGTCAACGTACGGCGGGAGGAACGAAGGGGGGCGGGTATGTGGCTGACGCGCATGCCAATGGCGCGACGGTAACAAAGAGAAAGGACGCAAGGAGCAAGCTGCAAAAGTCAGTGATACCTATCGTTAGCTGGATATCATCGTGAGAGTGTTCATGGGTTTGTAGGGCGCGCTCTGGAATATGAGACGGCCCCGGGGCTGTGAAACGAGTCCGCGATTACTCTGGGCATCCCGACGATCTTTCCAACGCCGAGTGTTGTGTCGCGTCACGGACACGGCCGGGGTTATGTCAGCAGCGAAGTTTAGCCGGTCAGATAATACCCCGCCGCCCGTCTTGATTACTCCGCGAACAACACCATACATTAAGATTCTGTTAGGTCCAAAGTTTATTGCTGAAATAGTTTCGGTAATTATTAGTTGGTCGTATGGAGGGACCGACATTGACACTTGAAGAACGCATTTGACTCAGATCATTTTTCGCACACATCCTTCACTTTGCTACGTCTCTAAACCACAGTCTCCTCAATGCAAGATTTGTCGTAATATCAGACAGAGCTTTGACCGAGACTCGGACGTTTGTGAATAACCGGCTTTCTTAGAGCGTTTGCTATAGTCAGTCGCATGCATCATTTTCTGCGGAGCGCTGCCGCACCGATTCTATGTCAAACTGGACCTGATGTAGTCCCCTGACTTGACGTGAATGAGGATACAAACGGCAATGAGAGAATTCTTTCACATGCAAGTGGCCCCTGACGTCTTCTTTGATATACTGATAGATCCTCATGAGCACACTGAACGCAATTGCTGATTAAGTCGGGTACAAAGAGGGCTCAAGTGTGCGTTTGCCAGTGGACCATCGCTCTCACACTCTCAACTATACTGGATATGGGCCCGTTGGTTATATATCGATCGCGTCATCAGTCTCCTCCTCGCCTTTGACTTGGCCTTCTCCTTTACCTTGAGCAAACGCTTTTGTCACAAGGACATCATTGCAGGTGAGCTCGTGTCTCGGACTAGGGCCATATATAAGGATCCTTTACCACCACTAGACTTGGACTCCTTACCTACACCTCAAGGCTCCACCGCCTGACATACCTCGCTATATCATCATCTTCCTTCCTATATCGGAACCACCACCCAGAAGCTATACACACAATAATCATGTCTAGCTCCAACAACCCCAACACCACTGGCAACCTTCAAGTCCACGGATTGGCTCATGTCCGTGTACCCGATGACGCCAACATCGCCATCTGGCACATCCTTTGCAATGGTAATGAAGTTCACTCTCCTCATTGTATCCACCAACTCTAACTGTGCCATCTCTTTAGGCCCTTTCACCGTCGACATCGCCGCCGAGTCCAGTACACCAGAAGCCAATCCCGGTCGCCCCCAGTTCCTTAAAGGCATCACTTTCAACGCCGAAAAAGAAGAAGAATGGAACAACACCGTCCTTCCCTACATCCGCCTTCTGACTTTCACCGTCGCCTCTACCACCGACACCTACTTCATCGGCGATATGCTGCAAGTCCTTCCCGACATTGACAAGAACATCCTCAAAGTCGACATGAACGGCTTTCACTGGTTCTCCGGCATCACCGACAACCGCAGTTCAAACCCGTATCTCGCTCTCGCTTCAAGTCTGCCTGAACTGCAAGAAATGGCTTTCACTCTGCATACGTCGACGATTACAGATTCCATGTTCGGTGAGAGGCAGCTTCAAGAGTTAGAACGGGTGGATCCTGAGAGGGCTAAGAGAAGGGTGACGAGGTCGGTTGCGGATATTGTTCGGAAGTACGGGATGAAATCCATCTTCGACAACAAGTCCCTGAAGCACCTCCGTCTGGTTTATATCAAGAGCGACATGGTAGCCGCCTACACTATCGATGGCAACCCCGAGAATGTCATCGCCGGTATCAAGAATTGGTTGCTGCAAGGCTTCAGGAACCAAGGCCAGGAGGTTGTGGTGGAGCTTTCACGTGCGTCTTGATTTCTGTGGAGGATTCGGAGTATGATAGTATATATTATGGAAGTGTGATACCATGAAGACCTCTTGACTTCTTCATAAATATAGAGGTGGAAACAAATAAACACAGTCTGCTATACCCCAACGCCTTTTGGCTCCGATGTGATGACAAAGGAAATGTTTTGTATACCCGCAGACATATGTGCAAAGAAATGAACTCGTCACCCCATTATCATTATGTATATGTCCAGTTCTGTGCCTACCGCGATAGGGTGTTTATCGCGTCATCGTCATCGTCGTCCTCTACGTCTCCTCCTCGTGCGGTGTCCTCGTAGAGGCTCTTGAACCAGCTCCCTTGGCGGTCCAACAGCTTGTGCGGGCAGCCGTACTCGACGAGCTGGCCCTTGTTCATGACGACGACCTTGTCGAAGTCAAGTATGGTGTCGAGCTTGTGCGCGACGGTAATGAGGGTGTGATGTGGGAAGCGGGAGCGAAGAAGGCGTTGGACGTGGGCGTCGCTTGCAGCATCGAGACTAAGCGTCATTGTTAGTATTGAGAGAGCGGGATGGAATGTGCGATGACTTACTTGCTGGTGGCTTCGTCCATGACGACCACGGTGGATTTGTCCTTCTTGAGCATGGCGCGCGCTAAGCAGAAGAGCTGGCGCTGTCCGTGCGAGAAGTGGAGGTCTTCAACCTCGACATCTAGCGGATGCGCGTACTTGTCGACATCGCCCTTGGACACAATGATGTCCCAGAGCTGGACATCTTTCAGCGCGGCCATAATGGCCTTGTCATTCGACTCTCTCAAAGGATCGGCGTTAAGGCGGATCGAGCCGGGCAGTAGGTAAGCGTCCTGAGGTAGGCCGATGAGGCGACTGCGGATGGTTTGACGAGGAATGCGGGTAAGAGGTACGGAGTCGATGGTAATGCTGCCAGACGAGAGCTCGACCATGCGGAAGAGTGAGAGCACTAGCGACGACTTTCCACTACCGGTGCGACCAACGATGGCGACCTTCTCACCAGGGTTGATGGAGAGTGAGAAGTTTGAGATGACGGGCTCACCGGGTCGGTGGTATGCTTCGATGCTTCTGAACTCGATCTTGCCCGCGCTTGGCCAGTTGGAAGCGGGAATGTGATCTTCGCTCTCATGGTCTTCCGCGATGGCATCGGTGGTGAAGTTCTTGATCCTAGCCACACTTCCGATGTGTGTTTCTAGCTGAGTCCAGAAGGAGATGAGCAGCTTGATGCTTTGAGAGAAGAGTACGACGTTCAGTAGTGCAACACCGACATATCCTGCGCTGAGCTTTCCCTTTAGTGTGACGACGAGGACGATGAGAATGGTGGCAACAGCTGCAACGACGAGGTCCAAGACAAGCGTCAGCCATCGTTGTGCCGCGAAGAGAAGGTAGAAGGGACGCTGGCTGCGGTCAAGCAGCGCCTTGGCTTTCTCTTCGACGAAACTCTGCCATCCAAAGGCACGAATAGTCGCCAAGCCTTCCAGTATCTCGTTGAACTGAGTGTAGAGCGGCGACTTGGCTTCTAGATCGAGGAAGCGGAGTTGACGCGACGTGCGCAAGTAGAACTTCTGTACGAAGAAGACTGCGACAATGACGACAGGGAATGAGATCGCTGCGTAGGGAGCCGCGACGGCGATGAGAACCATTTGTCCGATGACCAGAACGAAAGTGGCAAAGGTGTTCAGTGCAGCGACTGGCAGCTCCATGTCGATCAACATGAGATCTTGGCTGAAGCGATTGAGCGTCACTCCGGTATCGGTGGTGGAGAAGAAGGACATGGGCGATGCGAGCACTGTATCCAGCAGCTTCTTGTGGAATGTGACACCAGAACGAGGTACCATCGTGATAATGAGCTGCCAGCAACTGACCATGAGGAAGAAGAGAGCAAGCCCACCAAGCATGGCGTAGATGCCCAGCCAGTAACCGAGTCGCTCGTTGGGGTGGTTCTCGTTGTACTCAGCCCACATCTTCACCCAAACTGTTGGGAACGAGATACCGAAGATAAAGATGACAATGGAAATGATGAAGATGATCGTCGGGATCCAACCCACAGTGCTGATGTAGTAGAGGTAGATGGCTGTGTCTCCAGTGCGGCGGTTCGCTTCCGCTTGGACGTCGTCCTCTGTGAGCTGGGCGTCGGTGACTTGACGCTCAGTGTATCGTGGCGGCTCTTCGTAGATGTGCTTCTCTGGGCGGTAGTCCCAGTCGGCGCGTCCAAGATCAAAGCCTGATACATAGCCTCCTGACTTATTTAACTTCTCGAAGGGGCCTTGTTCCGAGATGCTACCGTTGCTGTCGAGAGAGACGATATGATCACAGTAAGGTAGACGTTTGGCTGAAGAGGATGCAACAAGAACAGTGGTTCTGCATCGCTTCAATAGCCCCTCATAGCCGAAGAGGCTGTGCCAGATGCGGTTCTCGGTCTGGCCATCGAGACCGCTAAGGCAGTCATCGAGGATGATGATGTCTTTTTGGGCGTAGACTGCTCTGGCAAGCGCCTGGAAACGTACAGTGGTTAGTAATGTCCAATCATGAAAAGAGGGGTGAGTGTTGGTGTGTCTTACAATTCGTTGGCTCTGGCCTCCGCTCAATGCGATACCCTTGCTGCCGATCTCGGTTTGATCACCCTGGGGTAATTGCCGGAGGTCTTCATCTAACGCGCAGCTCCGAACAACCGATGAGTACCACCGATGATCAAATACTGCTGCACCGATAATGCTCTCCTGCACTGTGCCGTTCACATGCCATGGGGTTTGGTCGCACAAGGCGATCCGCAGGGAAGACACCTGCAGGGAGCCACCCATGACGGGCAGCTCTCCTAACACAGCTTTGAGCAGGGTTGACTTACCACACCCTACCGGTCCCACGACCATGGTAATCTTCCCGCGTGGGACGATCATGTCGATGTCCTGCAAGGTACCAGAGGGCTGCTTGACCGGGTCCCATCCGAAGTAGCCGTTCTCAATCACGATAGCCTGAGAGCCGAGCGCGCTGAACTCCTTCACTTCAACAGAGCCGCGGCTCTTTTGAGAAGTTTCGGATCCCTTGATCGACTCACCTGCGAACAACGACGTTGTGCTGCCACCATAGATGGAAGGGAATCTGCGCTGCTCATTTCTCGGAGCTAGTGTCAAGAAATCCTGGATTCTCTTGAACGACCCCACACCTCCCATGAGCGAGGAAAGTGCCATGATGAGAGACCCTAGAGGCTCAGTGAGGAGTGTGAACAGCGATAGGGAAGTGAAGACGGTGGCGGTGTCCAGTGTGCTTTGGCCGTCGCTGTTTTGTGCGATGACCGAGAAGACAGCAAACGCCAAGATGGGTGACACGATTGGCGAGATGTAGGCTATCGAAAGTCAGTGAATGAGGGGAGATTTTGCATGATATAGGACTTACAGAAACCCATAGTCCAGATGAGGAGCTTCCTGAACTTCTTGGAGATGTTGAGCTCATCGACTCGGAGCTTCTGAAGATCATCTCGTAACACTTCAGTGAGACCGCCCATCTTGACACCCTTCATCGAGTTGAGCATAGCGTTAGTCGCTGCGATTCGCCGTTCTATACCTTCAAGCCAAAGTGCTTGACGTTGCATTACCAAGCTGGTGGCTGCTATCGAGCCGAGCAATGAGAGGACGGCAACGCCGATAGGGATAGCGCATGCTGCACCGAGCTGTCGCTCCAGAAGATACATCGCAAGGGTGATTTCAAGAGTATTGGACCATATCTCGTGGCCAGTCTCCATGCCAGTAACAATGCGCTCAACATCAGCGCTCATGAGCGTGATAGAAGATGCAGCGTCCACGTCCGTCAATGTGACTTCTGTCGCCTTGTTGTATAGCATCGAGATGAGACCGCCTCGCATTTGGGTGATGAATCGGAACGTTAGATGCATGTACTGGCCGGTAGAAACCTGCATGGTTAGTTAGCGCAGCTGTCCACGACATGTTATCCCGGTTATATACTGACTGCGATGCCGATGAAGACAATGATGTATGCGCCGATGAGTCCGTAACCGATGTTTGAAGTTTGCGCCGTGTCTTCTTCTTGGGAGAAGAGGACTGCCCTTTCGATCAAGAAGGGTTGGCAAAAGTTGAAGGCGATCAGGAAAAGTCTGGGTGGCACGACTGCCAATATAGACCATTTAAGGTTTCTCAGTGTCATTCCGAAGAGAGAGTGGGCACCAATGTTTTTGACTATGAGCTCTAGCATTAGCGGATGTGCGGGAAATGTTCAGACGTGATTATGACCTACCTCTTGCCCATGATGATCCAAGCAAATGATGCAAGTAGTCGGCTCGTAGGTGTTTGTCCAATTGAAAAAGGTCTTCGATGTTCAACGAAGTTGAGAATCCTTTTTTGAACAGCGAGTTCAGCCACCAGAAAGTCGCTCGCTTGTACATGCCACTGGTAGCCTCCGGCGGATTGTTGGCGAAGTCCGGCAAAAGGTGTCGGCGCTTGTCTCTTGCTTCCACTATAGCAAGGAAAACCTTCAGTCCCAGGCGGGGTCCGAAGACGGTGGCAACATGCTCAAGCTCTGGGGTGAGTCCGTAGCTGCGGGAACGTTCGATGTCGAATATGCTGGTGAAGAGGAGGTATACTGTGAGGAGGAATGATGGGCGAATGGTTCGCATATGCTCTACGTAGGAGAGACATCCTAGCAACAACGCGCCGACAAAACTGATGGCAGCGGAAGGGAGTTCAGCACGACTGTTGCGGACTTGTCGGTTCGACCAAACAACGAGAAGGGCGAGTTCGAAGCCAGTGAAGACGGCCCATGCTATCTGTGGTGTAATGGTCAGATACCTGAGTGTTGAGCTCGCGATGAAGTACATACCAGTTTAGTGTATAACAAGGTAGACCTAGAGACCTTGGTCTCCTTCCACCACAGTTGGTAGATCCTGAAGGGAGCAATAGCTATCAACAGAGATAGAGGTATGGTGGAGAGAAAGATCTCTGAAAAGAGAAGAGTAAAGTCGAACCCGCCACGGCACTCCGCGCCGGCATAGGGACCAAAGGTGTCGTCCGTCAAGGCGCAGTTGCGATCCATACTTGTTGCCATTATGGGCGAGAACCAACTCGTCGACGTTGTTTAGCAATGTAGATGGTGCATCGAGGGAAGCATATAGGGAAGGGACTCTTGATACTATGAGAACCCCGAGAACCCCACAAACGCTTGAGTAGTTCCAATCCCTATGTTGATCATGTGGACGGGTGGCAGGGTGATTATTTCTTTGCTTCCCTGCGTCAGTGTTTCTGACTACTCGCGGCGACGGCTTGGACAAGGCGGTAGCATGTTTGAAGATCCTTTCAGACCAATGCTCCGCAATGCCACACAGACACACACCTCTTCTCTTCCCCAAGAGCTACTAGTAGCGCCTTACGTATTAATTATGAGCTGAACACGGCTTTCAATCGCCATCTTGATGGCATGATATTGAGTTGGCTGGCTGAGATCATCGTCATCTTACACTAAAGCAGATAGCTTGCAGACCCGGAAAGTGATGGTGGAGAATATACCGGTAGTAGGGTGCGTGACTGGCATTTCATAACCTGGTACGGATTTGGTGCATGCAGGTTGCATGCGTCGTGTTGTACACTGTTTGAATGGACAGGGGCATCGCATGGTGCTTGGATTTGGATTAGCCCTGGGTTCCACCCGAATTAGCAGCAACGACAAGCGCCCCTCCCATCACCCTGCGCTTAAAACAGTGTGGTCGGCGGCCCGGGAAGAGAATCCTTAACCTTAATTACTCTACCACGGTGTCACCTTGGCACAGCCGTAGCGCCTGTTTTGTGGCTTGTGGCTTGGAGATCGGCGCTGTCATGCCGACGATCGCACCCGAAAGGCCGTAGCAGGTAGCGCGGCGACATTGCTGTTGGCTCACCGTGCTCTGAACTAGGGGTGTTGAAAACGTTTGACAGCGGTGTCCTTTCCTCTTTTAGCTGTGTTGAGCGCCAAAATAGGACATGTAAAGAAGGAGGGATTATGGCTTCCAAAAAAGGCGAAGACATCGCTTACGGCCGTTCATCGGCCCTTTAGTCATCGTGAAGTGCAAAGTAGCCTGAACTGCTAACGACGGAGGAGCTACTCCTTGACGAGAATACCATTGATCCTCCAGGTGTAAAGATGATGTAACAGTGCACTTTCATTGATCCCTGAGTTCTCGTATGCGGGTCATGTACAACACTGGCTGTCCGAGGCGCACCTGCGTACTGGATAAAATCAAGTACGGGAGTCAAAATGCAACCCACGTCATCACATAGACATTTTCCTGTGCATGAAGGCGCGTTCGTGCAGTCTGATTGATCGAGATCGAAACCTCCGCCACCGTGAGGAGAGTGATAGTGAACACGGACCGGTCTGACCGCGATGATATCTCGCATTACCCCTCAATCAAGAATGGTGCAATCCAACAATTAGGCTGGTGACGCGGCAATTATCCAGATGGAAACGGTGTTGATCACCTCAAACACAGACACTCACGTGCTGAGACATGGAGTGGTTACGGCACCAATCACTGTTATAGACTCGCCAACCCGCCAATGTACAGGCTCATGGTCGCGAAGCCTAGGAGACTTCAGGCGCGAGAACGAAGCCCTGAAATGGGTACAGTAGGACGCGATGAACTCTGTCAGTGATCGACTGTTCGTAGGCGAAACTTGATTCCTCGTGGACCGAATAACGGAGTAGCCTCTTTGTTATGACGAGTGATTCGTCAAGATTGCGGACTTGAATACCGGCGGAGTGCCAAATCGGTTTCCGAGGAGGCGAAGAAAACAGGCTGAAGGGATTGGTGTCGACGAGCGAAAGGCAGATGGCTGAGCTTGTGTGATGTGACCGCAAAAACGGCACCAGGTTCATGGCAGTGCCGATGTAGGTCTCCATGTTGTTTGGTAGCTTCATTGCACTTGAGTGATGATCGATGCAACGCCGATCGCATACGTTTTGATCGGCCGGTACAGCTCGCGATGAACACTCCAAAGGGCACCGGAAGATTCCACTACTAGCTTAGAGCTGCAAGTGTATCCACAGGTGAAGTTCATGGCTTGCGCAGCTCGTACGGGTAATATCAGATTTCTGGGGTACCTGCAGCCATGTTCATATGTCTTGGACGGCTGTCTACCCCACAATAGTAGCTGAATACGACGAGGCTGAGCTCCTGTCAAGCAAATTGACGACCGCTAGGCAGATGAGTTTCGCCGAGGCCTGCTGGATAGTGGCGACAGCATGCAGTGGATGCGCGTTTGTTCACGTGCTCGTGTTCCGCGGATGACAAAGGCATTTCGACAGATGGTACGACGTGTGCTGACAGTCCTGAAAAGGCATGATCAGTTGCAGGGAAGCCGCACATGAGGATTGAGCTGCCCTAGGATGGGAGTACCGGCTGCCTGGTAACCAGCGGTAGGAGCCGGATAATCCTCATCCGACGTCGACTACCTAGACCATGTCTAACTATCAGGAGCGGGACCTTGGAAAGTGCTGTGCGCCTTAGAGATGGATCCATCCCACCATCACAGTGTGGGTCTTGAGGGCGTGCTTCGCGGGAGCGGCAGGCGAGACTTCTTGGAGCGTGATGGCGGCGGGTTCAAAAGCCGTTCCGGATATGCACACATGGGAAATGAGAAAGTGGAAGGTGGCGTACAAAGAAAACCATACAGTAGCGCGACTGACAGCGGAACGTGAATCGTAGTCACGGCACCGTGTCATGGAAGCGGCGGAAGCTTCGGGAACTGAGGCTGATGGTGGCAGACTGTTGAACGTGGCAGCGTGAGGCGAGATCCCCGTTGGGTAGCTGACCGGTGACAGCTGGCGGCAAGCTCGTGGGTGCCGTATGCAGACGCATGCCAATGTAGGGAGGCTTGAAGTACGGGCAGCGAAAGTCGCGCCGGGGCAGCGCTGAGGCGGAGAAGAGCATCCGATGGCGCTTGGAGCTAGACCAAGGCTCTTTGTAGCCTAGTGCGTGACGCGTTACATAAGCGCCCCGCATCTTTGTTTTCGCGCGTCTTGCCCCAACCAGCAGGAGCCAGCCGGCCACCGACGCGTCAAACCTCATTCTTCACACCTTCCATCTCCGCGTCGGACCGTCTCGTGTTCCTACGCACGCCACAATATGTACCTATTAACCTGTCGCGACCTCCGCAGAGACTTCACAGCATCGCAAAAGCCAAGCACGTCACAGCCAGCCTCGCGAAGACGCGACGGTCATGGCCCTCGCCCACTAGGAGCCGCCCGTTGCTTTTTGGTTTCGCACAATCTGGTATGCACTACTCTTGGTGCAACTCGAAAAGGAACTCGCCAGCGTGTCCACCGCTTCATGCCCAGCTCGTCCGTCTCCTTCGTCTATCCAGCGCAACGCCTCCAATCACGAACATCTCTAAGCTGGCCTGGGGCGCCTGCGGGTCTTTGCAGCTAATGCTTCTTCGTTCTCGAAGACGATGCCTGCCTGCAGGCCCCGGCTGTTTGCGCTCGCATTCCATGCTTCTCCAGTCTGTGTGGCTTGAAACAGACAAGAATAACCTATGATGATTTCACTGCCATGCCGAGACCCCCGTATCAGGTGGCAAGGGATTCAGGAGTAACTCACTATCCCCGAATGACGATCCCACGCAGCATATGCAAGAGTAGAACCTGAGGCCCGTACTGAGCTTTTTCATCTTCTCAATCACAGACATTCCGTGTGACTGAATCTAGAATCTTTGGATTGCTATACCCAAGTTTTTGTCGGCAGCACAAAAGGCACGCATCTGCCTTCGCCACCCTTCTCATACTCGACGAGAAGTTGTAATCCACGGTACGTAAATTAATCACATTGTTGCTGACAATCAGATTCGTCAGACACACTCTACCTGATCTTTGTAAGTATACCCTCCATGCAAGCAAAACGCGTACCGCGCGATTAGCACAGAACCCTTCACATGGCCCATGCCCTGATGTAGCATCACATTGACCCCTCAATACAATCATTTGCTCACCCAGTGTCTAACAGGAACGACACACGACCCAACATGTCATCAACAGTCGTCACTAATGTCGAGGAGAGCCTCCAAGCTATCTGGGCTCATGTCCTCAATTTGCCCCATGTTCCTCTCGACCAATCCTTTCTTTCGATTGGAGGAGACTCCATTTCTGCCATGCAGGTCGTGGGCCAATGTCGGAAGGAAGGCATGAGTCTTGGCGTCCAAGAGGTGTTGCGCAGCAAGTCCATCACCCAGTTGTCGGCTGCTGTCAAAGAAGTCGGCAACTCAGCCTATGACCACCAGGAATTCTTCGATGAGGACTTCGAGCTCTCTCCCATTCAATCACTCTTCTTCAAGCGTCCAAACACAAATGGCCATTTCAACCAATCTTTTTATCTCCGGGTGTCACGTAAGACCGACGCCGGCGATTTTCAGTCTGCGGTGGAACAGCTCGTAACACGCCACTCCATGCTGCGAGCACGGTTCACGCATTCACCTGAGCATGGCTGGCAACAGCGTCTTACAAGTAAGTCTAACAGCTAGTGCCCCAACCTACATGGCCTCGTGTACTACTGCTGCTCTGTAGGCGAGTCGCTTGCACATTGCTGACTTCCAGTGCAGACGATATCAGTGGCTCCTACCGGTTTCGTCATCTTGACGTAACATCACAAGCTGAAATCGACACTCAGATCGCCGACTCGCAGCAATGTTTTGATCACGTCTCTGGCCCGCTGTTCGCTGCCGACTTCTTCGATTTCGGTGACGAGCAGTATGCATTCCTCACCGGTCACCATTTAGTTGTTGACCTAGTCACGTGGAGGTTATTGCTTGAAGAGCTTGAAGAGATCTTGAAAGGCGGGCAGTTGCTTGCCCCTGCTCTTCCGTTCCAAAAATGGGCGGAGCTACAACGTGATCACGCTGAGTCGCTCGAGCTTGATGAGGTCCTTCCTGCTGTTGATGTTCCTCCTATGGACTTCACGTACTGGGGCATTCAGCATCAAGACAACACCTACGGCAATGCTAGTCATGCCAGCTTCGAACTCGACAAGGAGCTCAGTGCCGCCTTCCTGACCAACTGCCATACTGCTTACAAGACCGAGCCAGTCGAGGTCTTGCTTGCATCATTAATCCAGTCTTGGTCACATGTCTTTACCGACCGACCTGTGCCTGCCATCTTCAACGAAGGTCACGGGCGTGAACCTTGGGACTCAGACATTGACATCACCCGCACTGTTGGGTGGTTCACCGCGCTATCTCCAATCCTTGTATCGCCATCACGCAATCCTACAGATACAGTCCGCAAGATCAAGGACTTCAAACGACGAATCCCTGGTAATGGCCGGCCGTATTTTGCTAGGCGTTGTCTCACTGAAGAAGGTCGTGATACTTTCGAAACTCACTGGCCCATGGAGATCTTGTTCAACTATCTCGGCCAATATCAGCAACTCGAGAGAGCGGACGCTCTTCTCCAGCCATCCGGCACCATGGCCGGAGAGACAGGCAAGGCTGGCGGCACGTCTGACTTTGGTCACGAAACCTGCAGGTGGGGTCTCTTTGAGATCTCCGCTTTCGTCTTCAAAGGTCATCTCAAGGTCGCGTTCACGTTCAACCGGCACATGAAGCACCAGTCACTCATTCAGCAATGGGTATCGGAATGCCAGTCAACCATCTCGCAGATGATCCGAGGTCTCACTATCCTCGACCCGAAGCCAACACTCAGCGACTTTCCGCTACTGTCATTGACGGACGAGAGCTTCTCAGCCATGATCGATAGCCTCTCAGCCATTGGCATTCGGGACACCGACACTGAAGATGTGTATCCATGTTCAAGGATGCAGGAAGGCCTGCTGCTGTCACAAACCAAGGATGCCGGTTTCTACGCTGCGGCTACTCTTCACGAGGTTACCACGATCCACGGGGATATCTCTTGGGAGAAGGTCGCTGACGCTTGGCAACAAGTCGTCGAACGACACCCAGCTTTACGCACGATCTTCATCGAGAATGTCGGTGCGAAGGGTCTCTACAATCAAGTGGTTCTCAAACACATCGACGCCAACATCGTACACTTCGAAGCCTTGGATGAGACGGATGCTATAAAACGCATTGAGGAGCAGCGTTCCGTCACTTACAACCACGGTCGATGCCCAAACCACCGTTTCACCATCTGCACTACGGTCGACAGGAAGATTTACTGCTCTCTGGATATCAGCCATGCCATCATGGACGGCCACTCCATGAGTCTATTGGCTGAGGAACTTAGAAAAGCATGCGCAGGGCGAACCATTCTCGACGGTACTCCCTACAGCGCATACATTGCATGGCTTGCGAAGCAACCTGAAGAGTCCAGCCTCGAGTTCTGGAAATCTTACCTCGGTGGTAGTGAGGTTTGCTCTTTCCCCACTCTTGACGACGGCCTAGGCCATACTGTAGCCAAAGAACTGGTCACTATCCGCCTCGATCTGACCAGTATAAGTTTGGCCGATCTGCAGCACTTTTGCAACACCAATGGCATTACGCTATCCAACGTCTTTCATACTGCATGGGCACTGACACTCAGCTGCTACATCGGAAGTAACGACGTCACGTTCGGCTACCTCACTTCCGCTCGTGATGCGGAGGAAGTCCATGGAGTGGAAAGCATCGTCGGACCGCTGATCAACACGCTCGTCTGCCGCGTGGATCTATCGGATGGGTCTCGTTGTCTTTTGGACATACTTCAGGACGTACAAAGAGACTATATGGAAGCCTTGCCTCATCGTCATATCGCTTTGGCCGACGTTCAGCACGTGCTCGAGCTCTCCGGCGCCAACCTTTTCAATACTGCGCTCTCCTACCGTCGCCTACCCCAGGAACAGAACTCTCCCAAAGAGGATGTCACTCTCCGCGAGGTTCGACCGATCTACGATCCGACCGAGTACCCAGTTAGTGTCAATATCGAAGTCGGCGATGACACAGCAGCTGTGGATCTCGACTATTGGACAGACCATCTCACCGCCATACAGGCTAGGAATGTCGCCAACACTTTCGCGCGTGCGCTCGAGAACATTGTCTTCAACTCGAAACGGCGCATCTCATCCCTGGACCATCTCAGCCCGAGGCACCTGCAACAGTTACAGGACTGGAATGTCATGCCGGCCACGATCAACGAGTGTGTACACAACATATTCGCCCGATGGGCTGATTCTCAACCAGAGGCACAGGCGATCTGTGCTCACGACGGAGAGTACACATACGACCAGCTGAAGACCGCCACAGATCGCTTGTCGCATCATCTCGTCAAGCTTGGAGTTGGACCTGAGGTGTTCGTGCCTACTTGTTTCGACAAGAGTGCCTTTGCAATTATTGCCATGCTCTCTGTTCTCAAGGCAGGCGGCGCTGCTGTCCCACTCGATGCAGCGCATCCCGCCCCAGCGCTCCAAACCCGTCTCGAAGATGCTGGTGCCCAAGTGGTACTGACTACTGCTTCGCGTGCATCCAAGTTCGACGGTCTCGTGGCCAATGTCATCATAGTAGATGATGCACTTCTACAGAGTCTTCCTCTTGTCGGTGGTCCTGCCTGCCCTAGCGTGCAGCCCCACAACCCGGTATTCGTCATCTTCACCAGTGGTAGTACCGGGCGACCCAAAGGTGTTGTACTTGAGCATTCGGCAATAGCCACCAGCGCGGAGGCCCACGGCTCCAAGTTCGGCATCAACCGGGACTCGCGCATGCTTCAGTTCGCTTCATACACGTTTGACAACTCACTAGAAGAGATGTTCACTACTCTCCAGCGAGGTGGCTGCGTATGCGTACCCTCTGAAGCCGATCGTGTCAACGATCTTCCTGGTGCCATCGCTAGGCTGAGAGCGAACAAGATGGATCTCACACCTACGGTGGCGGCACTTCTCACGCCTGCACAGGTCCCTTCAATTAAAAGCCTTTGTCTTGGTGCGGAGCCTCTTACCAGGGCGCTCATCGACCTCTGGAGTCAACATGTCCACCTTGTTGGAATGTACGGACCTAGCGAAGCATCCATCAACTCGGCGTTCAAAGATTTCAGTGATGGCCGCGGCGAAGCTACCAATATCGGCAAGGCAATCGGTTGCGTTGGATGGGTCGTCGACGCCGAGAACCGTGACCGCCTGATGCCTATTGGTTGCAAGGGAGAGTTGATCCTCGAAGGACCAATCCTCAGCCGCGGTTACCTCAATGACGCCGAGAAGACAAAGGCGGCATTCCTTATGGATCCTGAGTGGGCTCGTGTCATGGGCCCCACGGGACGTAGGTTCTACTGTACTGGCGATCTCGTACAATACACCTCCGACGGTGACATGATCTATCTGGGCAGAAAAGACTCTCAAGTCAAGGTACGCGTCTGATCACATATCATTCTGAAGTTCATCAACTAACTTTACATAGCTGCATGGCCAACGTATTGAGCTGGGGGAGATCGAACACCACCTCAAGCTGAACCTACCGGCTGGCGCAAAGTCGGCTGTCGAGCTGGTCAAGTTCAACGACAGCAACAAGACAAAAGCGCTCGTAGCCTTCATGTGCCTCTCTGAAGATGAGGCTCCAGCTGCCATCAGCGAGATGGGCGAGTCGGCACGCGTAGTGGCCAAGCAGGTGGAAATCGCGCTCGCCAATGCGCTCCCTGTTTACTATGTCCCTTCCATGTTCATGCCAGTCACCCGCATGCCCATGACAACGTCTGGCAAACTTGACCGGAAGGTGCTACGCGCCTTGGCGGCAGCCCTTCCTGAATCACACATGACTCCTTTCCGCTTAGCAGGCAAGAGCGGCCGCGCACCTGCTGGAAAAGCTGAGGTCGCGTTGGCGCGTCTCTGGGCTTCGGTGCTGAAGCTCGACGCGAGCGCTGTGGGCGCAGAAGACTCCTTCTTCCGCCTTGGTGGGGACTCCATCAGCGCCATGAAGCTCGTCACTGCGGCTAGAAAGGATGGCGTTATGCTCAATGTCGCCAATGTGTTCGCGCAGCCTAAGCTGCTAGACATGGCCGCTACTGCGGTGATGCTATCTTCCGATGATGCCGCAAAGCCGGAAGCAGATACCTTGCCTATGGAGCTGCTCCCGCAGTCTTCCCGTCAGGCTATCGTGGCACTGGCTGCAGCTGAGTGCGGTGTCTTCCCCGATTCCATTGAAGACATATACCCATGCAGCAAGCTCCAAGAGGGTCTTGTAATGCTCACCAACAAGGATCCAGGAACGTACGTCGTGCAGCCCATCTACCGCCTGCCAGCCGACATCGACCTGGCGCGCTTCAAAGAGGCTTGGAAGGCCGTCATTGCCAGCGAGGCCACTTTGCGCACGCGCATCGTCTACTCAGAGGAGCATGGCTTCCTGCAGGTAGTGTTACGCGAAGAGATTGAGTGGCAGTCTCTCCCCGACATCCAAGACATCAACGAGACCACCAGGCAGCTTCCCGCCAAGAACGGCGCACCTCTAACAACTTTCACCCTCGTTGGTGAGAAGACTGACTCGGTCTTCTTTGTATGGACTGCCCACCACGCCGTTTACGATGGTTGGAGCTGGACAGCATTGTTCCGCAAAGTCGAAGCACACTACCGCAACGAAACCCAAAACATCGCCCTCACTGTGCCTTACTCGCGCTTCGTGAAGTACATTACGAGTTTGGAACAGAAGCAATCCGATGCGTTCTGGCTTTCGCAACTTGACAACGTAACGGCGTCACAATTCCCCCAGTTGCCATCCCCAGATCACCGCGTGGAAGCCAATGGCCAATTGCTGCACTCTGTACAGCTCAAACGCAACCCAGGCCTCGAGGTCACCGTCCCTTCCATGATCCGCGCAGCATGGGGCATTCTCCTTGCCACCTACTCCGGACTAGATGACGTTATTTGGGGTGAAACCAACAGTGGTCGCGAGGCTTCCGTTCCTGGCATAGAGTCCATCATTGGCCCCACTATTACGACTGCACCCGTCCGGCTGCGGCTCAACCGCACTTCCACAGTTCACGAGTATCTCAAAGAGACCCAGAAACAGTCTTCGCTTTCGCTGCCATATCAGTTCGCCGGTCTACAACACATCAGCAAACTCAGTTCCGAGACAGCCATAGCCTGTGACTTCCAGAGCTTTCTGGGTATCGAGTCAGGAGACGACTTCGACGCCGAGAGCCCTCTGTGGAACATGATCAGTGCCAACACTATCGGAACTGACTTTTTCAGCTATGCGTTCGTCTTCAACTGCAAGGTCAGTTCGACTGGCGTTCTGGTAGAAGCGTTGTTCGATGATCGCGTTGTCGAAAAGTGGCTCGCTCAGCGCATGGTGCAGCAATTTGACTTCATCCTCACGCAGTTGAATGGTGCTGACAACATCACGCGAACGTTGGATGACCTGGATCTAGTCAATCCTGCTGACCGTGATCTGATCGGCTCTTGGAATCGCGAGCCAGTGCCATCAATCCGTAGATGCATTCACAGTGTTATCGAAGAGGACCAGGTTGCGACTCGTCCCACCGCTGCTGCTGTCAATGCCTGGGATACTGGTGTCATGACTTACCGCGAGCTCGACGACCGATCTTCTGCTCTCGCGCACCGGTTGATGCGACTTGGGGTTAAGCCAAATCAATTCGTCCCGCTTTGCTTCGACAAGTCAGGTTGGACCATCGTCGCCATGCTGGCTGTACTCAAATCTGGAGCAGCATTTGTTCCCTTGGACTTCGAGGCACCTATTCTCCGCCTTCGTGAAATTGTCTCAGACATTGGCGCCGACCTGGTCCTTTGCGCGCCACAGTATGAAGGGCTTTGCCAGTCTATCCCGTCCAGCACCCTGGTTGTAGATCGGCAAGCAACTGAGACTCCTCATGATAGTCTACAGCGTCTTCCTTCAGTACACAGTGACTCTCCAGCATACGCCTTCTACACTTCTGGGTCGACCGGCAAACCCAAGGGGGCTCTAGTGAACCACAACCACTGGGTCACCAGTTCTACTGCATTCGTGGCTGGCTGGAAGATCTCTAATACGTCTAGAGTACTCCAATTCGCTTCGTACACATTCGATGCTTGCTTAATTGAGATACTAAGCACTCTCATGCAGGGCGGTACTATCTGCGTACCAGACCAGGCTACCCGAACGAACGATCTTGTTGGTGTCATGAACCAGTTCAATGTCAACTGGGCTGCTCTCACACCGTCGGTCGTGCGTATGATGTCGCCATCGCAAGTCCCTATGTTAGAGACTCTGTTCCTTGTTGGCGAAGCAATGTCGCAGCAAGACCTGATCACTTGGGCGGACAAGGTCACACTCGGCAATGGTTACGGACCAACTGAATGCTCTGCTGTCGCAACTACCAGTATCATGACATCTCACATGAAGCCCAACAATCTTGGAAAGGCTGTCACAGCACGAGGCTGGATCGTCTCAAGGAACAACCACAACGTACTTGCACCAGTTGGCGCCATAGGAGAGCTTTTGTTGGAGGGAGGTGCAGTTGGAGCCGGATATCTCAACAATCCCGAAAAGACAGCCCAGTCTTTCGTTGGGCATGTCAAGTGGTCTCCAGGTCTACTGAGCAATGACTCCTCAGCGTCCCTGCGCATCTACAAGACTGGTGACTTGGTCAAATACAACGAGGATGGCACAATGCTGGTAAGTCGTTTCCATTACTCTAGCTCGACGCATACTAACTGTAATAGTATCTCGGTCGCAAAGACTTCCAGACCAAGGTGCGCGGCCAACGATTAGAGCTATCTGAAGTTGAGCACAAACTATTGAACGATCACAACGTACAAACCGCTCTGGCTTCGGTGCCTAAGGCTGGACCTTGTGCGAAGCGACTTGTCGCAATTGTGTCCCTCCAAAACATGGGCACGACTACGATGAGCACGGGGAACGGATTGAAGGTGTTGCCGCAAGAAAGTGCCTCGCTGAACATTGCTTCCATTCGGGACAGTCTATGCGAGCGCTTGCCCGCCTACATGATACCCTCCTTGTGGGTCGCTGTCGAGCGCTTCCCGTTGATGCCTTCCGGTAAATTGGATCGAAGACGCGCGATCCAGTGGCTGGAGGAGATGGACCAGCCTACTTATCGTCTGATCTCGGCCATTGGATCGGACGACACCGGATCCAACGACGGTAATGCGATCGAGAAGAAGCTGCAAGCTATCTTCGCCAAGGTTCTGAACCTTTCAGTCGCTGATATCCGTCTCAACCAGTCTTTCCTACATCTTGGCGGTGATTCAATTGCCGCTATGCAAGTCTCATCGCAGTGTCGTGCGCAGGGCTTTCCCATCAGCGTACAGGATATCATTCGCGCCAAATCCATCTCGGCTATGGCCTCAGCAGCCAATGTTTCCGAGAAGTCACAAGTTGTATCGGAAGCCGTAGACTACGATTTGCCCTTCGATCTTTCGCCAATTCAAAACGTCTTCTTCGACACCGTTGGCGATGCGCACAACCACTTCAATCAGACTGAGCTTTTCCGCCTCTCACGCAATGTCGAGACTGCAGAGCTTCGGGCGGCGGTGACTACTCTAGTCAAAACTCATCCAATGCTTCGCGGACGCTTTGCCAAGAACGAAGCAGGAGCTTGGAAGCAGCGAGTCGAAAAAGATGCACCAACGTCATTTAGACTTCGTCGCCACAACGTGCAAGCAGGAGACGATGCCAATTTACGACCCATAATCGATGACAGCCAGGCAACCTTGGACGTTTCCAACGGTCCGACCTTTGCTATCGAGCTCTTTGACATCGATCAATCTTTCTCTCAGGCCATAGCACTCGTCGCTCATCATCTTGTCATCGACGTGGTGTCATGGGGAATCATCCTCGAAGATCTGCAGGGTCTCCTTCACGGCCTTCAGCCAGCACCTCAGAGCTTACCCTATCACCTGTGGCTGCAACAGCAGACCATTCAGGCCAAGCAAGAGAACGCCAGAAGTGTCTTTCCGGCTGGGGATATTGCACCGGGAGATTTCGACTACTGGGGCATGGAAGGCCGTTCCAATCTCAGTGGAGACGTAGTGGAAGAGGATGTACAGCTGTCGACTCGAGACACCATGCTCCTCCTCGGTGCACAGGACGCTCTGGCTACCGAAATCCTTGACATTCTCATCGCTGCTTTATTTGAGTCGTTCCGCAAGGTTTTCTCTGACAGGTCCACCATCACGATACACAATGAGGGCCACGGTCGTGAAACCTTCAATAGCCGCCAAGATCTCTCGCGCACAGTGGGCTGGTTTTCCACAGTGACGCCTATCCATCTTCCTGTCCCACTGGATGAAGCCACAGACATGATCAGCACTATCCGATGGGTCAGAGACTTCAGAAACCGTACGCCAGACAAAGGGCGGCCTTACTTCGCCTACCGGAATCTCACAGAGGAAGGCCAGACTCGATATGCCAGCCACTGGCCTGCAGAAGCTGTCTTCAACTATCTTGGCAGGCTTCAAACACAAGACGGCAAGGAGGGACTGTTCACTTCGCTCGATGAGGTCGACTCTCGCGAAGTTGGAGCGGATGTTCCCCGCCTAGGGCTTTTTGACATCACGGCAGCGGTTTCCCAGGGCGCTATCAAGCTCTCCTTTGGATGGAATCGCAACATGCGACGACAGAACGAGATCCGTGCGTGGGTTGCACAGTGTCGCCAGACCCTCGTCGATGCCGTGGAACAGCTTCTCGAAGTTCGACAGGAGCGTAACGTCAGCAACTTCAAGCATCTTCCACTTCTTTACAACGGTACATCCAGGCTCTCCGCGGTTCTGCCCGCCGGTATCACCCTCACCGATGTAGAGGATATATACCCGGCATCTCCAATGCAGCAGGGTCTTCTTCACACGCAATCACGCAATCCCGAGCTCTACACGTATCACACCGTGGCACAAGTACAGTCCACGGATGGCAAGCCAATGGATCCACGCCGTCTTACCGAAGCATGGCAAGTCGTAGTGCACCGTCATCAGGCCTTGCGAACTATCTTCATCGATAGCCTTGCAAAGGACGGGTCGAAAGATCAGGTCGTAGTCAAGGAGAAAGCCGGAAGAGTTCAACTCCTCGCCGACTGCGAGGACGATCAGGTTGCCAAGCTTCTGCGAGATCAATCGCCCATTGACTGCCGCGAGGCTGTGCCACCTCATCGCATGAGCATTTGCAAAACAAAGACTGGCAAAGTCTGGATTAAGCTCGAGCTCAGTCATGCGATCAATGACGGCACCTCGGTATCCAATCTACTTACGGATCTTGCTCGTGCGTACGCACGAAAGCTGACACGGGCTGATGCCGGACCACTCTATTCCGACTACATTGCATACATGCTCTCCAAATCCAGCGATGCTGATTTGTCATACTGGAAGACGCATCTTGCCGGGATGGAGCCCTGCTTCTTTCCCACCCTCAACGATGGTATCCCAAGCTCTCCAGAGTCAGGATCAGTTGACATAGACCTCGGTAGCACTGCCCATGTTCAGGCGTTTTGCAAGCACAATGGTGTGACTCTTTCGAACGTGCTCCAGCTTACGTGGGCTCTCACTCTTCATTACTATGTAGGCACGTCTGATGTCTCCTTCGGCCTAATCGCTTCTGGTCGAGACATTCCGGTCACCAACATCGAGGAGGCCGTGGGCTGCTTCGTCAACATGGTCATCTCACGCATATCTTTTTCGGATGACACGACCATTGCCCAGCTCCTCGAGGCTCTCCAAACAGGCTCTACTGAGGCTCTTTCGCATCAGGGCTGCTCTCTTGCCGACATACAGCATGCCCTTCAACTACCTTCATTGTTCAACACGGCTTTCACCTTCCAAAGGCGCGGTCTGTCAAGCGATCCGGAGGAGACGGCTCTCACCTACGAAGATATGGAAGCGGAAGATGCCGGCGAATACATTGTCACAGTCAATGCAGATGTTACCGACGACAACATCACTGTCGACTTTGGCTATTCGAAAGACAGGATTCTCCCCTCTCAAGCACAGAACATGGCCGATACTTTCAGCAAGATTCTGGACAGCGTTGTTGAAAGCAGTGCTTCGGAGCTCACTGTTGGCATGCTGGACGTGTTCACCGATAGTAGTCTCCGACAAATCACCGAATGGAACCCACAACTTCCGCCACCTATCCGCCGTTGTGTGCACGACGTCATTCATGATCAGGCACTGACGAGACCACGAGCAACGAAGGCTGTGGAAGGATGGGACGGGTCATTCACTTACCAAGACTTTGACAAGATCACCAATCAGCTTGCAGTCCATCTACAGGCTATCGGTGTGACCACTGAGACTTTCGTGCCAATTCTGTTCGAAAAGTCATCATACGCCATCGTCAGCATGATTGCAATCATGAAGGCTGGTGGAGCGTACGTGCCGCTGGATCCGAAGCATCCGCAAACCAGACTTCGAGAGCTTATCGAAGACGTTGGCGCCCCGGTGGTGTTGTGCTCGCGCGGATACCACGACAAAGCAAGCGAGGTCGCAAAGGCAGCCGTTATCGTCGACCAACGATCCATCAAGAAGCTCGGAATTCCAGTGACCAGCAAGCCACGTTCCACAGCAACTCCCGACAACGCAGCGTACTGCTTGTTCACCTCAGGTACTACCGGCAAGCCGAAGGGAACAATCATTCCTCATCAAGCATTCTGTACAAGTGCAGCTGCTTTCACGCGTCGCATGAATATCAATGCAACCTCTCGCACCTTCCAGTTTGCTTCATACACATTCGACGCAAGCTGTATCGAGATTCTTTCAGCCTTGACCGTAGGCGCCACGGTATGCGTGCCAACAGATGACGATCGCATGAACAACGCAGCTGGCGCCATCCGCAAGTTGAGAGTCAATTGGTCACTCTTGACCCCGTCGGTTCTTGGAACTATCGAGCCAGAGCGTGTCCCTGGTTTGAAGACGCTTGTTTCTGGAGGCGAGGCGCTTCCCGGACCCATCCTCAAGAAATGGGGCAACAGCACTTGCTTCATCAACGGTATGTATACAGACCCTATATTCCCCGTTCGGCTCCGTACTGACAACGAACAGCTTACGGCCCTACCGAGTGCTCAGTAGTAGCCGCTACTGCATACAAGTCCACACTGGATCACAAGCTCATTGTTTCAGAGCCAGGCACCATCGGTACCGGAAGCGGATGTCGACTATGGATCGTACACCCACGAAACCACGACAAACTCATGCCTATCGGTAGCGTCGGCGAACTCGTCATTGAAGGCCCCACCGTGGCCCGTGGATATCTGAATGATGAAGTCAAGACCGCGAAGGCTTTCATCGTTGATCCTGCCTGGGCGAAAACTATCTCTTCCGGCAGCCAAGTCTCTGGAACAGCCCGCATGTACAAGACAGGTGACCTTGTCCGCTACAACACAGATGGGTCCGTGAACTACATCGGTCGTAAGGACACCCAGATCAAGCTCAACGGTCAGAGAATTGAACTGGGTGAGATCGAGTTTCACGTAGGAAAGAACTTCCCCGAAAGCGTACAGTCCGCAGTGGAACTAGTCGCACCCTCCAATCGCAGCTCTGCGAAGGCTTTGGCAGTATTCTTTGCTGTTACTCAGGGTCAAGCCGGAGACGAAGCGCAAAACGTCCAGCCGCCCTCGACCGACCTGCCCGCCTCCGATGAACTACTTCTTCCGCTCAGCGACGAGCTTCGAGACATGTGCAAAGACACTGAGAATGGGCTCGCCGGCTCTTTGCCCTCGTACATGATACCTTCGATCTTCATCCCTGTCACGAAGTTGCCCTGGACTTCGGCGGGCAAGCTAGACCGCAATCGTCTCCGCAGCTTAGTACAAAACCTCAGTCGGGAGACAATGGCTTTGTACCGACTCACAAGCATGGCGAACAAGAAGCAGCCCACGACCGAGGCAGAGAAGAAGATCCACAAGGCGGTGTGCTCCGTCTTGAGTTTGCCACCTTCTGCAGTAGGCATCGACGACAGTTTTGTCCGCCTTGGTGGCGACTCCATCTCGTCCATGCGTCTCGTTGCGATGGCTCATACCGAACAGCTAGAGCTATCATTCATCGATATCTTCAAGAATCCGAAGCTCTCCGAGTTAGCCAAGATTGGTACCCGTTCTAACACACTCAATCAGCCGCAGAAGGCAGTGCAGCCTTTTGACCTGCTGCCAGCTTCGTCTCCGAGAGCTGAAGTACTGGACGAAGCTGTCCAGCAATGTCGAGTTCCGAAGGAAAACATCCAGGACGCCTATCCGACGAGTCCACTCCAGGATGCGCTTCTCACGCTCTCCATCAAGCAAGCTGGAGCTTATGTCGCGCAGCACGTGTTGGCGCTACCAAAATCTTTGGACATGACGAAATTCAAGGCGGCCTGGGACACAGCCATTCAAGAGATTGACATCCTTCGTACTCGCATCATCCAGCTACCATCCGGTATGTTCGTGCAAGCTGTCATGAAGAAGGATCCTGTTTTCTGGAAAGAAGAGACCTCGCTCATGAGTGCCGAAGGAGAAGCGATGACCATTCCTTCGGATCTCGGTGGCAAACTTGCAGCGTACTCACTGGTTACTACGACATCAGGGGAGCGGTACTTTGTATGGACACTGCATCATGCCTTGTACGATGGCTGGAGTATCTACCTGATGCTTCAGCGAGTGCAGCAGATATACTCGAGCGGCACATCCACCATCCCTCAGACACCCTACTCCAAATTTGTGGGGTACATCTCTGGCACTGATGCCTCTGCCTCGAATCTTTACTGGAAGAACAGCTTGATGGGTCTCAACGCCTTCCAGTTCCCTCAGCCACCCCATGCCACCTCAAACGCAACATCCGACGGACGGATGTTCCAACATACCGTGAAGCTTGCACCTCGCAAGAACACAGACGTCACACCAGCCAATGTCATACGAGCTGCCTGGGCTTTGCTGCTTTCTGCCTACACCGGAAGTGATGATGTGGTGTTTGGTGAGACTCTTGCTGGGCGAGACATTGCCGTCGCGGGAATTACGGACGTGTGTGGTCCTACATTGACCACCGTTCCGTCCAGGGTCAAAATTGATCGCGGCGCTACTGTTAGCGACTTGCTCAAGATGATAGCGACGAATGTCACCGACCGTATCCCATACCAACACCATGGGATTTCTGCTATCAAAGCACTCGGCGACGACATGGCAGCCGCATGCGACTTTCAGAACCTTTTGGTTGTTCAAACGGAGAACGAGGAGCTCGCCGACTCCATGTGGACCGTTCACGAGAACGAAGATCAGGGCAATTTCTTCACATACCCACTCGTGATTGAGTGCAAGATGGGATCGACCAAGATCGATGTCTTGGCTCACTTCGATGCAAATGTCATCTCGCTTTGGCATGTTCAGCGCCTTCTATACCAGTTTGAGTCGGTGCTGAACCAACTCCAATCAGCTACTCATGTTCGTCATGTAGCTGTCTTCAGTGAACAAGACAAGCAGCTCGTGCAAAAGTGGAACGCGTATGAGCCTGATCTCATCGATGACACTGTGCCCTCGCTCTTTTTCCAGAAGGCTGCATCTCAGCCCGCTGCCACAGCCGTGACCGCTTTCGATGGGGAACTCACCTACGCTGAGCTTGGCGCGCTTGCATCGCAACTGGCACAGCAGCTAGTGAAGCTTGGTGCTGGCCCTGAATCTCTGATCCCGATCTGTGTGGACAAGTCGCGATGGGCCATCGTAGCTATCATGGCTATTCTCATCTCTGGCGCAGGCTACGTGCCATTATCTTCATCAGACCCGCCTTCACGACATCTGCATATCGTTGAGGCATGCAAAGCTTCGATCGTCCTGTGCTCACCGCCGTATGCCCATCGTTTCACGGACATGGTCGATCACGTGTTTAATGTCAGTGAGACCGCCATTCGACGACTACCGACCTGCTCCGGACCGCTATCGCAGCGCGCCAAAGGCAACAATACCTGCTACGTCATCTTCACTTCAGGTAGCACAGGACAACCCAAGGGAGTGGTCGTAGAGCACAAGAGTATAACTTCCAGCTCGGCTGCGATATGTGAAGGGCTTCATGTCACGCCTACTTCTCGAGTGTTCCAGTTCTGCTCCTTCCTTTTCGACGTTTCCGTTGGCGAAACCCTCGCCGTCCTTCTTAGGGGCGCCACGATCTGTGTACCATCAGACGAACAGCGCACCACGGACCTCGCCGCTGCAGTGACAGATCTCAAAGCCAACTGGGCTTTCTTCACACCGTCAGTTGCCGGTACGCTGGAAGGACCAAGCGCTGTACCGACATTGGAGACTCTGGTAGCCGGTGGTGAGGCGATGACATCTGACGTGGTCGACAAATGGGCCAACGGGGTCAAACTACAGAACGGCTACGGTCCTACCGAGGGCACTGTGTTTGCTATCGTTAATGATCATGTCTCTGCACAACGAGACCCGTCGAACATTGGTCGCGCCCTAAAGAGCGGACGTGCTTGGCTTACTAACTCTGACAATCCTCACGAGCTTGCACCCATCGGCGCAACCGCAGAGCTTTGCCTCGAGGGACCATTACTCGCCCGAGGCTATCTAAACGATCCCGAACGTACTGCGGAAGCCTTCATCGAAGCCCCTGCTTTCTTGAAGATGTTCTCGACCCGTAGTACATCGCGTATCTACCGTACCGGCGACCTTGTCCAGTACACCGCTGATGGGTCTATCCACTACATCGGGCGAAGAGACAACCAAATCAAGCTCGCGGGTCAGCGAATCGAGCTTGATGAAATCGAGACAGTCTTGCAGGCGGACGACAACATCCATCAAGTGGTTGTACAGCTACCCAAGATTGGTCCCTGCACGAAGAAGCTCACGGTTGTCGTCAGTTTCCCCGGAACCGCCGCTACCAACGCTGGTTCAGACTGGCGCACGGTACTCTCCGACAAAGAAACGCTCTCGCGAATCAATCGCGCAAGGGAGAGATTGTCTGATCTCGTGCCATCATATATGGTACCTGCCATTTGGATCGCTGTTCCCCGTATCCCAGCCTTGGCTTCCACCAAGTTGGACAAGAAGCAAGTCGGGTCGTGGCTACAAGATCTGGATGAAGCCACGCATCAGCGCATCGTGAACGCTGAGCTTCCTGAAGTGGCCGATGGACCTGTTGATACCGCTCTTACAGTTCTTCGGGGCATCTGGGCGAAGGTATTGGACTGTCCTGTGGAAGACGTCAAGCCTTCCAAGTCCTGGCTATGTAAGTGATCCCCAGAGAGGATAGTGTCAAGTTTACTAACCACTCATAGCGCTTGGTGGCGATTCGATCTCTGCCATGAAGCTTCTCGCAAAGTGCAGAAGCGAGGGTATCAGCCTTACTCTGAACCAAGTGCTGCGCGCCAAGTCCCTGGCCCATCTGGCGGCCGACATCAAGGCTGTAGTCATCCTGGACCACGGAACAGAGACAAGCGACCAACCCTTTGCCCTCTCTCCCATTCAGCGCTTCTACTTCCAGACCGGCAAGATCGAAAACGGCACACACTTCAACCAATCATCATCACTGCGCATCTCACGATACGTGGAGCCGGCTACTATTCAACGCGCTATGGATTCCATCGTCGCATGTCACTCGATGCTACGTGCTCGCTTCTCCAAGGACGAGGCTGGGAAATGGCAGCAGCTTGTCACCTCGAAGATTTCCGGATCCTACGCATTCACGGCACATGAGGTTTCAACCGCTTCTGCTGCGACTGCCATCATTGCCGCTACCCAGAAAAGCCTCGACATTCGCGCCGGTCCTGTCTTTGCCGTGAATCTCTTCAGTCTCAAGGGCAAACAGATGCTTTTCATGGCGGCTCACCACCTTGTCGTAGATGTAGTGAGCTGGGGCGTGTTGCTTGGCGATCTGGAAGACTTACTCGCTTCTGGCCCAACTACAAAGCTTGCAAAGAGCCTACCTTTCCAGACCTGGAATGCGATGCAGAGCTCAAACGCCTCGCAAATCGATCGACAACGCGACGTGCAAACCCAGCCGCTCGCAGTTGAACCGGCGAACTACGCCTTCTGGGGGATGGAGGCTCGATCGAACGTGTACGGTGATACTGAGAGGGATGAGTTCGTCATCGATAAGGAAATATCTGCGATGGCTTTCGAAAACCACCACGTGTACAGGACAGACCTCGTCGACATCCTCCTGGCGTCTATTGTCCACTCCTTCTCCCGCGTGTTCATCAACCGCAGGGCTCCCACCCTGTTCAACGAGTCTCACGGGCGAGAAGCATGGGACTCAAGTAATCTCGATCTTTCCCGAACCGTCGGATGGTTCACATCCATGTATCCGGTCACCATTCCCATCGGTGACGAAGAAGACGAGGTCATGCATACGCTCCGACAAGTCAAGGATACCCGCCGCAAAATCACAAGTAATGGCCGACCTTACTTTGCTCATCGCTATCTCACAGAAGATGGGCAGCAACGCTTTGACAATCATGCACCGATGGAAGTGCTGTTCAACTACCTTGGCCGACAAGAACAGTCTGGGTCTAGCGATTCGCTCCTACAGCCATTGCAGCTGGACGGCGATGACGAAGAGACATCCGACGTGGGTACCAAGACAACGCGTATGGCACTCTTCGAGATTTCGGCTTCAGTCTCTAAAGGTCAGATCCAACTCAGCTTCATGTACAATCGCTACTCCAAGAACCAGAAAGGCATTCGCAGGTGGATCGCCGAATGCCAACGCACACTGGAGGAGATCGCCACCGAACTGGCCAAGACCGATACCCCACAGCCAACGATGACCGACTTCCCACTACTACCATTGGAGTCTTACAGTCGCCTCGATCGAGTCTTGAAGACTCTTCCCCATGCCGGTATCCATTCCTTTGATCAGGTGGAAGATATGTATCCTTGCTCGCCTATCCAAGACGGGATGATCTTGAGTCAGATCAAGGCCCCGGAATCGTACTGGTCGTCAACCACGTTCGAGGTCAAATCGAAGCGAGGCCCAGTCGATGCCAGTCAAGTCATCGATGGATGGAAGCAAGTCGTTGCCCGTCATCCAGCGTTGCGCACCGTCTTCATCGACAGTGTCTGCAAAGGAGGCGTCTTCGATCAGATTGTCGTCAAGGGCCCCGATTCTGGCATAGTCAAGTATACTTGCAAGGACAGCGAAGTGACCAAGATGCTAGAGTCCATCAAGCATGGCTCTCTCAACGGCAAGAAGAAACCTGTCCTTCCCCATCAGGCTGCTGTCGTCCAGACTCCTTCAGGCAAGATCTTTGTTAAGGTCATTGTCAACCATGCCGTCATCGACGGAGGCTCACTCGGCATTATCGGACAAGATCTCCAGGAAGCATACCAAGGGGAGCTATCTGAGGACGGACCGCTATACAGCGACTATATCAAGTACCTGCGCGGTCTCCCAGTTGATGATGCGGTACTGTACTGGAAGGCCAAGCTTCGCGGTGTCAGCCCATGCTATTTCCCGACTACGCCTCGTGACCCCAGTAAGCAGCGAGAGCTTCGATCTTTGGACATGCGCTTTACCCGATTTGACGAGATTCACGATCTAGCGGAGAGCAGCAACGTCACTTTCGCCAATATCCTCCTCGCAGCATGGGCTCTGGTGCTCCGCTCTTACACCAACTCCTCCGATGTGTGCTACGGATATCTCACGTCTGGAAGAAACGTACCAATCGACAATATCGAGAGCGCAGTTGGCGCGTTCATCAACATGTTGGTATCACGAGTTCAATTGAAACCGGCTTCTTCACTGCTCCAGATCGTTGAGAAGGTGCAGTCCGACTTTGTCGACTCCATGCCACATCAACATTGCTCGCTCGCTCAATTCCAGCATGATCTTGGTCTTTCTGGAAAATCGCTCTTCAACACTGCCGTCTCGATTCAGAGGCGCGGGAACACAGACGAGCCCGCGGCAGATGACTCTGGTATTGAGTTCGAGCAGCTTGATGGCCACGATCCCAGCGAGTTCGCTATCACGGTCAACATCGATGCCACTCGCGACGATGAAGCCGTGCGCTTCACGTATTGGAGTGATGCAGTTACCGATGCCGAGGCGAAGAACGTTTCTGCTCTCATGGCAAAGGTCCTGGCCCAGGCGCTCAACAACGCACAGCAAACCATTTCAGACTTGGATAACTTCATCAAGATCAAGCCGACACAGTCTTCACCCGGACACCTTGCTTTACCCAAGCCGCGTCCTATTCTCAGAACCAGCTCGAGCATGTCCAGTGCCGGATCAACCTCACCACCTCGTACGCCGAGGATCACATTCCCTGATCTGACACCAGCGGCGCCGCAGCCAGCTGAGACACCTGACTGGAGCAGCCTCATCCGATCCATCGTCAGCGAGATGGTGCCCCAGATCGTCGAACAGATCGTAGCGCAGAACAAGCTGACAACCGAACCCACATCTGCGACAATCGATCAGATGACGAACCAAATGACGGGGATGCTCACGAGAAAGCATTCAATGTCACAACGCGGACGACCGAGTGTCGATGGAGCGTCTATACACCCAGCCTCACCACGAGCAGCCTCTATACGTTCGCGCCGCATGAGCATTGCCAGTAATGCGGAGAACAGGATCCAGACCGCTGCTGACATGGTCGCCACTCTTGGTGTCATTGCCACCGAGACCTCTACCAAAGTCACACCCGACATTGTTGAGAAGAAGCTACTCAATCTGTGGGCTGAGCTTCTCGAGACGGTGGAGGACACCATCGAGCAAGAGGATAGTTTCTTCAATCTCGGGGGTGATAGCATCATGGCTATGCGCCTCGTCGGAGCCGCGAGAGAAGAGGGCCTTTCAATGACCGTGGCTGATGTGTTCAAGAACCCCACATTTGCCGACATGGCTCGTGTAGTACGTGTTGCGGGCGAGGTCATTGATGAAGTTATGTCCCGAGCCGGCGGCGGCTCAGTGGCAGGCAAGAGTGTCGGAGGCCAGTCTAGGTCTTACCAACGCGGCAGAGCCGCATCAATCTGGAGCGACTTCCAGGACAACATGTTCGATCCAAACGCCGACACCAAGAGCATAGCTCCCAGCGAGATGCCCGCCGAGTCGGAGCTGAGCCACAGAGATTCGACTATGTTGAAGAGGTTGCAAGGGCTTACCACCGGCCCAACGAAGCCAAATGCCTCGCGCAAAATCAGTTCAAGGCCGTTGGCGACGCATACTATCCAGGAAGGTGTTGAGAGCTCTCTCAACAGGTCCATTTCGATGCTCGGAGACCCCAATGTCGACAGTGTCATTTCGAAAGTGCAAGTATTCAAGGGAGGCATCTCGGACGTCTTCCCTGTCACAGACTTTCAATCACTCGCCATCACTGGTACTCTCATGGAGTCAAAATGGATGCTCAACTACTTCTACCTGGATGGAGATGGGCCTCTCGATCTTCGCAAGCTCAAGCAAGCTGCTTACCGTATGGTACAAGCCTTCGATATTCTTCGCACTGTATTCGTCCCCTATGGCGATCGCTTCCTTCAGGTCGTATTGCGGAAGCTTCAACCAGAATTCATATACCATCAAACCGACGAAGATATCGACACCTTCACCAAGGATCTGCAACAGAAGGATCGAGAGGGCGGACCACGACTTGGCGAAGCGTTCATCCAATTTGTGGTCGCGAAGCAAAAGCAAACAGGGCAATACCGTATCTTCATGCGACTTTCACACGCCCAATACGATGGAGTGTGCATGTCCAAGATTCTCAGTGCGCTCCAAGACGGATACAATGGCCTTCCAGTCTCATCTGCCCCAAGCTTCGGCAACTTTGTACGCGAAACTGCCAAGACAGTATCGGGAGCCCACGATCACTGGAGAGACATTCTTCGCGGCTCTAAGATGACAGAGATTGTCAACCGATTCGGCCCCAACTATCAGCGCTCAGCTGGCCAATCCATCACGCTCGAAAAGAGAGTCAGTGCACCCAAGCTCAAGGGCGTCAACATCACCAGCGCAACGGTGGCCAAGGCCGCTTGGGCTTCGACTCTCTCCCGTCTTGTGAGCAAGGCTGATATTGTCTTTGGTCACGTCATCTCAGGCCGTAACGGCGGTGTCGCCAATGTCGAGAACATCGTCGGCCCTTGCTTGAACATGGTACCTGTTCGCATCGTGTACCGACCTGATTGGACTGTAATGGATCTTCTCAAGTATGTTCAAGACCAACAAATCGCGAACATGCCATTTGAGTCGCTCGGCTTCCGCGAGATCACCCGACACTGCACGGAATGGCCTGACTGGACAAACTTCTCCAGCGTTCTGCAACATGACCAGAACATTCAAGATGACCAGCCAACTATGCAGCTAGGCGGCATCGAGTACACCATCGGCGCCGTTGGCTCTCAGGAAGACTTCGCAGACTTTTCCATCCACACTACCTCCCGTGGCAACGAAATGGATGTCACGTTGACGTACGTCCCGAACAGCACGATTACCACAGAATTTGCACAGCACGCATTCGACATTCTTTGCGCCAATGTCATCGCTTTCTCGGAAGACCCGCACACTCTGCTGCCATTGTTTACAGAGGTCAGCTCCGGTAGCTCGACTACCGCCAACTCAGAGAAGATGCGCAAGCGGTCCGTGGAGAAGCAGCCGATCACTTTACCCACCGACACAGGCCTCTCAAATCACGAAACAAACACCCTCGCTACAACGCTGCGATCGGCCTGGGAGCAAATTCTACACGACGAGCGTGGCTCTCCTACACCCATTGATCTTGGCTCAGACTTCTTCCAGCTGGGCGGAGACATCATGGGCTTGGCACAAGTCGCATCCATTCTTGACCAAGATGGTCTGAGAGTCAGGGTCGAAGACTTGCTCGACAAGTCTGTGTTCGTGGATCAAGTTGGCATACTTGCTGTGGAGCGCAAGAAGCAGATTGAGCGAGAGGCGCAGAACCCTTGGGGCGAGAAGGGCAAGACGAAGGTTGAGGTGAAGGGAGTGAAGGAGAAGGAGAGGAGGGGTAGTGGGTTTGGTCAGTTGGCTAAGAGGATTGGATTGAAGAGGAAGGAGAGTTCGAAGTCAATTTTCCAGATGGGAGGGTGATTTGGTGGAGTTGAACTTTAATGTATTAGTATTACGGGTATCTAGGGGCGTACGGTGTTGACTGATTGGGTTCTTATTCAGCGTTCTTCTACAAATAGTTCCCTTTACGTCGCTTAGCAATAGTTACATGCATAACACCTCGCCTTCTCAACCCTCGCCTGATTCGTGCAGAACTAGCTCATTGCCTCTGACGCTGCCCGTCATCGCTCAGCGAACGCTTCCTCTTCCTTTCGCGCGTCGTTATCGTAGCCCCAGCCCATAGCTGCCCTGGATGTATCTTTTGCAAGTCAGCAAAATGTCGCCGAATCTCTTCGCAATGCTCTTTCGCAAGCTGTCTTTGTATATCTGCTTCATCAAAACTTGAAGCGATTTCAGGATGCGCATGTTCTGGATGTTTGTACTTGTCGCTACCGCATGCAGGACAACAAAAGGCATCGGCTAGCCATGCGAATGCTTCGGTACCGCAAGTGGTGCATATCATGTAGTCAATGACTGTGTCGGGGTAGATGTTGTAGTACGACATTCTGTTCTAGATGCACGGTGCGCGGTGGTATCTTGGTCAACTGTGTAGTGGCGAAGATGGGTTGTGGGCAAGGAATGATGTGTTGGCCGCGATCGCATCTAATACGTTGGCTCTGTGTAGAGACAGCTGGCTAGTGGCAGAACAAGCATTCCATCAGTGGAATCATTACACAATTCGTTAAATACATATATCGCTGAGAATGGTAACAGCTTTCTACACTTGCACATCTCCGTCTTCTTGATCTGAGCCCGGCTTGTGGCCGTGCCCTTCAATGTCCTCCATGTCTTCATCCATACCGGGCCACAAGACCTTCTTCTGTAGCACACCTTTCACATTGAGTACCGCCACCCAGATCCACAGCATCACCAAAACAATGGTCATTGCGCTGCACACGCCCTTGATACCTGGACTGTCCAGTGCGTTGGCGATGTAGATGAGTGCGATGGTCATTCCAGCGTTAGGGAAGATGAATCCCCAATGATTCAAGGTGAAGTGTGACTCCTTAGCACTGATGACAATGCTGATGGTGGCGATGGCGGAGAACCAGAAGGAGATTAGCCATAAGAAGATTCCCACGATAACTCCGAAAGCCTTGAAAGCATCACCAACTGGGAAGGATGTGATACCCAGCAGATGTTCGGGGACGTGCTTCGGTGCCTGCATACCAAGCGAAATGCATGCGTTCGCAGTGTATGCAGCCGGACCAACAGCCACATACATGCCGGGGCGTTTGGGTATCTCGGGAAGATTGCTGTTAACCAAGCGCGTGAAGTAGAGGGTCAACATTAGGAACGCGATAGTCCAGCCCAAGCCCTGGAAGGTAACGCTGCCGACGAAGATGGCGAAGCCAGGCCCAGGTGGCTGGCTCTTCAACAGTGTACCACCCAGAACTCCAAGGACAAGGAAGGGGTATACCGGTAGGATCCAAGCGGGCATTGCGTCGGTAACAGGAAGCTCACGTCGATCGAAAATAACGTGGTATTGGAAAACGGCGACCAAGATGACGATGGCCGCGTATAACCAGAAGAGTATTTCCAATGTCTTGATGAGCCATGGTCCTGAAGATGGCACTCCGTACAGCTCGATACAGTAGATGATGAGTGCGATAGATACGAAAAATGCGCCGAAGAAGAAGCTTTCGTGTGGGTGGTGCAGACTGAGCTTAAGGGATCCACGGTTGTGGATGAAACGGTAGGTGATGCATGCGCTAAACGCAAGGAACAAAACGATATCCAAAATGAAGAAAATCTTCCCAATGGTCTTTAATCCGTGGAAGCTGTATGGCTGCTGCCCGAGAAGTGTCGCAATGGCGCCGGTCGACATAGTGCACTCAAACCACGACCAAGTAAAGTGATCTAAGCGCTTCTTCCATGGCAAATATGTGGGGTTGTAGTCTTCTCGTTGCGCGGGCCGGGGGCGCCGTTTGATGGGTCTGGCACGGGCACTCATGTTGTCGGTAGAGGAGGTGCCTGAAACCAATGAAGTCGTTGATTCGGGATGCGAGGATGATGGGCGCGACGGGGACATGGTGTCTTATCGACGACGGGGGATGACCGTTGACAGCGAAGCAAATCCCATATTGCTTGACGTCAATTTGGCATTTTCTTCGATGCGATTTGGCTCGATGCCAAGCGAGAAAGTCAAGGTGTCATGCCTTTTCCAAGCCTGCATCATCATGCCTGAGGCCGAGTTGGGTTTAGCGCGCGCTGATCTCAGCACAGGTCGAGCGAAGGAGGTCTTGCCGCCCGTCGATGCTTGAGCCTCACAGATCACCAGACGCAACTGTTACAGCCATCCTGGAACTTTTCACCATGCCAATATTGCCCATCCCCCGAACTTTACCATGTTTGGCGTCTATCCGCGTTCTGTGGAGCCCTGGGGACCTCCGCGGTGATGATGCATCTATGACGTCGCGGCTACAGCTAGTGCAGCATTCACGATCGCGACTCAGACCCATGCAAAGCCAACCCTTGGCCCTGGGCATTCATTGATTACCAGATTTTGAGATGTCGCTTTCTGATGTGTACGATAGCGCAAAGCGCGCTCTTTCTTCAGCTCCGCCAAACGACTCCTACCTTCGCTGGGATGCGCCGGGGGTGGAGACGCCAAAACCCAACGAAGATGAGACCGCTAAGAAGATTGGAGAGACGATGAACAGGATGCAGCAGCACAATTTCGATCAGCATCGACATGCTTTTCGAGCGACGCACGTCAAGACGCAGGGTATTGTCAAAGGCAAAATGACCGTGCTTCCGGACCTGCCGGCCCACCTACAACAAGGCCTATTCAAGACACCCGGCAAGATCTACGATGTCGCGGCACGATATGCTAATGAACCTGTCTTTCTTCAAGCAGACCAGCAGCCAGGGCCTCGCGGTTTGGGAATGCGAGTATTCGGTGTGCAGGGTGAGCAGCTCCAAAGCTCTGACCCTGAGGCCAGTACGCAGGATGTGTTTTTCAATAACGCTCCGTCGATCGAGTTGACCGATATCGATACTTGTCTTGAGATCATGGAACTGAGGGAGAAGTACTTTGACAGTCCCTTGAAGTTGGCCGCAGCGACAAAACTAAGGACAGATGCGATCAAGCAAAGTGCGCCTGGTAGGCTACGTGCTGTTTCTGGATGTTATTTGTCTTGACTCATTGCGCTAGGTATGCTCCCGAATACGAACATAATCAGCCACTCGTTCTACACTCAGAGTGCATTTCGTTTTGGCGAATGGTATGGCCACATGGCGCTCTTCCCAGTACTCGACGATATGAAGCAACGAGAGGAGAAAGTCAAAGGTAGTGACTCGCGAGAGGCACTTCGCGATTGGCTGTTGGAGTACTTTGCTGATAATGGCGCCAAATACGAGTTCAAAGTCCGTCTCGACAACGCCTAATTGTTGTCGCTTTTGCTGATGTCAAGTGCAGATTCAGCTCGGTACTTCACCTGCTCATCACCCGACCGAAGACGGCTCAGTGGTATGGGACGAAGCTACGGCGCCATATCAGACCATCGCAACAATTGAATTCCCGCCTCAAGATGCGTTGAGCGCCCAACGAAGAGTCTTCTGGGAGGACATGATGAAACTGAACCCATGGGATGGACTGGTGGCACATCAGCCACTGGGTAGTATCAACCGTTTGAGGAAAACGGTCTACGAGATGAGCAGGAAGAAGCGTGAAGCTGTGAACGCTACGCCAACCAAGGCGGTCAACAGTGTCAACGAGATACCATGAGCATCGTAAAATTAATATACACCAGTGTGACGAAGTCTTCAGCTCAGCTGAGCGGTGTCATTTCACTCTCGCGCAGTCCAGGCAAGAAGCTCTGCAACAGCCAACGTGTAACGCTCGTATATCCAACATCTCATTTTATACTTATGATACGAAGAAACCGATATGGTTTCACTTCCCCGGTCTTTCGTACTGGTACCCGCTATCCGGTCACTGCTACACGCCATTGTGTTTTAGCTTACCGTAATATACGAGCTGTCTTAGTGTACAAAGCCCATACACAACCGGCTGGTACGCCTCACGTAGCGTGAGTATGCCTCAGCTGACACCAATAAGCGTACCTCCAGACGTGGGACCATGTGATTGGTATCTGCATGCCGGCGCGCATCATTGGAGGCCGAAAATAGCTGGCCAATCATTAATGATCGCCACCAATACTCTAACGAAGAACTTCGTTTGCTGTCGGTTACTCGGTCGCACCGGTGCAATGATCCTCGTGGTATGTAGACAAAAGTAGCGAAAGGGTTGCTGCAGATACGAGGATCAATCACGGCCACGCTGTGTGTGGAGTGTAGTAACAGTATAAGAGAGCTGTCACAGTTGTCCTCGCAACAACTGTCCACCTTCAATCGCAAACTCGGTCTTCAATCGGCAACATTCTTCAAAATGCTCTTCAACGCACTTGCCGTCACTGCACTGGCCGCATGCGTCAATGCCGCCGGTCGCGCCATCGTAACCAACCACTGCACCGATCCAATCTACCTCTGGTCTGTTGGCAGCAGCATGAGCGACCAGAACATCATCTACCCCGAATCATCGTACAGCGAGCCCTTTCGCACTAATCCCAAATTGTAGAACAGAGAGGAGTGTAGAATGTATTAATGTTCTATGTACAAAGAAGTGTGCCCCTGTTTATATAGGGAGAAGAAAGCGCTAGTAAGTACGCTAGTAAGTAAATTACGTAAGAGAATACCTAACTAACAGCCTCTCTAAATCTAAATAGAGAATAAATTAAATAAAAGAAAGAAGAAAAAAACAATTTGCTTAAAACAGTGTACTGTAGAAAGAATAAGCTAGACAAGGCATAGGTACTACTAATGTTACAGGAGAAGTTAGACCTATTATAAGGCCTAAAGTGTAGTAGATCTTTTAGAACTTAATAGTATTAAGAGCCTTAGTTAATATATTAGTAGAGTTATCTTTGCTATTAATTTACTAAATTATAATATCTTTATTACGTACGTAATTACGTATAAAGTAATACTATATATTAATATACTTACTCTACTAGTAAAACTCTAGATTCTTAGTAAGCTTAATAGTAGACTTATTATTAATATAAATAGAAATAGAGTTAAAGATAATACTAACTCTAAAATTATTAATAAAGTTATAAATCTAAATAGCTTCTTTAATAGCTTTACTAAGAGTAATATACTTAGCTTTATATATAGAGAGTGCTATAACCTTTTATAAGCCTAAAGACTAGAAGATAGAACTTCTAGTAAGTGTAAAGATATAGCTAGTTATAGATTACTAGGTATCTAGGTATCTAGCCTAGTTAGCGTCTATATATCTATATAGACTAGGTTCTTACTTTATATATATAATACTAACCTAAGAGGTACTATTAATATATGCGTAGGCCTATATAATACTATCTAAATAAGACTATATAAAATAGCTATTAAATTATCTATATAATAAGGCTATATAAATAAGATTAATATATATTATAGCTAGTAGGTAGTTAAAAGAGCTAAACTTCTATAAATACGCCTTCTAGAAGTAAGGTAAAGAAGTAGTATTCTTATTATTAGCTAGTTTTACGTAGTAGTTATATAGCGTACTTATAGTAGGTAGATTTATAAGCTTATACTACTCTAGTACGTATTATATATATTTAGATTAGTAAATAGTAGTTATATTTAATTAGTAATTAATATATATACTAAGATATAAAGCGTCTAGTTCTAACGTAATAGTAAATAACTTAGATAAGTTATCTTTAAAATAATTAATAATACGCTAGCATAGTATATAGATTTAAATATTATCTATATAAATAGATATAATAAGTAACTTAGTGTTATAAATATAGATATAAGAGTTATATAAAGAGATGCAAAATTCTATTATAATAAGTTAAAAGGTAAAAGTCTTATACTAGCTACGTAGAGACTAAATAAGGCTATATAGAGATTTTCTTAGTAGCTATATATAACTAGTAGATAGAATAACTAGAGAAGAGAGTATATAGTAGACTATCTTATAAAGCGTAGTGTTAAGAAAGGTAATAAAAACGTCTATTTAATTACTTATCTATTCTAGTAGTATATAAATAGTAAGTAGTATATAAATAGATGTAGAATGTACTATTAGAGAGAACTTTTTAGTATAGTTAATTTCTTATTATTACTAAAAGCTATAAGCTACTACTTATATCTTTAGCTTAGTAAGTTTACCTATAGAGGTTAGTTTAGCCTTAAATATAAACTTAGAAGAAATAACTTTTATTCTTTTAGGCACTAGTATAATATTATAGACATTCTTTAGAAGTAGATTATTAAGCTTCTTATAAGTTATCTTATACTATTCTATAGTCTATAGTAACGTTATAGCCTCTTTATAAGTTTTTAGTATATAAATTAATAAAGCTAAGATTATAGCTATTACTAGATTAGTGTAGAGACTATAAAGATTAGTATTAAGATTCTTATTAATAGTAATAGGTGTATTATTAAAAGAAACTAAAGTAATATCTTAAAGATTATTATCTAGTAGTTCTTTAGTAAACTTATTACTATTATCTTTATTAATAGGCGCGTGTACGTAGCGTATTATACTCTATATTAGAGAAACCTATATATTAGAGTTATACTAAATTATCTATTCTTTCTTATTACTAATAAGGTTATAAGTAGCTAGGTTCTTATATATAAGAATATTGTTAGAGATTTTCTATATATAAGACTAGAAATTATTTACAAAATTCTTAGTTATATAAAAGTAGTATAGATACTTACTACGTTTACTAGTATAGTCTCTATTAAAATAATTGTATTATATATATTTATATAGCAATAAGTAATCTAACACTCTAGGTAGATAGGTAGCTATCTAAGTACTATTATTATTACTAAAATAAGTATAAGTAGAGCTAGACTTAATGTAATTTAAATATAGTAAGGCAAGGTTACACTATACCTATTTACCTAAATACCTAATATACTTTCTATTACTAACGTTTTCTAGTAAGACGTATAGATAGTTAGTATTCTTATATATATTATAAGAGTAGTTACTATTATATATAGTTACTAGTAAGTAACTTCTTTATTAATAGCGTAGCTGTATTTAGTTTTAGCACGTATAGTAGTATTAGTAAGATAGAAGTATAGCGTAAACTTATATCTACACTAGTTTATAGTTAAGATAGTTATTAGTAGTAATATAAGAGTTATAAACAGAGTCTAGCGCTTCTTAAGTATAATACTTCTTTTTCTAGTAAGGTATATAGTAGTTACTAGCCTATATAATTTATTATAAGGTAGCTAGAATATATATAGTTTAGCGCTTAACGTAATAGTTATATTTAGAGATTATAGAAGAAAGTATAAACTTACACTATTTTCTATACTATAAATATAAGGTATAGAGATATACTCTAGCGTTACGTATTATACTATAATACTAACTATATCTTTTATTATTCTCTAAGTCTAGTTAGAAGTTAGAAATAATAGTATTATAGTTACTATTATAGTATATAGTAGACTTATGTAGTAATAGCATACGTACTACTAGTATATCTTTAGGTACGCTTACTCTATTTATTAAAACGTCTAGTAGTACTTTATTATAGTTACTATTATAGCGTATAGTAGGCTTATGTAGTAATAGCGTACGTACTACTAGTATATCTTTAGGTACGCTTACTCTATCTATTAAAACGTCTAGTAGTATCTCTAGTAATAACTAAGTAAAGTAGAGAGAAGTAGTAGACTATAACTTAAAAGCTTATTTCTACTGTACTTTATTATTTTAAGCTATAAGAATAATATCTTAGTCTACCTAAGTCTATATATAATAGTTAACTTTTATTCTAGTTATATAATAACTATAGAGAAGATTAGAGTCTTTTAGATACTTATAACACAAACGTTAGTAACGTATATAAGGTCTATAGGCCTAGTCTAGAGGTACCTTCTATATAGTTAGAATAGAAAGAGGTATATTATTCTAGTTAAGAGCGTCTTCTATAGTAGTTAAAGTAATTAGCGTATAAAGATTATTATAGTTAGAATTAGAGTTAGAGTTATCTACAATAGTAGGCGTAGAGACAGAATCTTATAGTAAACGCTAGTTAATATATTAGCTATAAGGCTGTAGGTCTACTATACTAGTAGTGTTGTTAATACAGGTAATAAAGATCTATTTAACTTATCTAGTATTAGAGTTTTAGACGTAGTAGATATTATTACTTAATATATAGAAAAAGTGTATAATATAAGTATAAGAAGTATAAAGCTTTCTTAAAGTAACTACGTTACGTAGCTTTAGTAATATAGTAACGTATACGTAAGCTCTCTATACACTAGCTTTAGATAGGTTAGATTACCTCTAATATAGTACCTTATATAAAGTCTTAATATATTTAAGAGCTTTAGATAGAGAATTATTTTTTTTATAAACTACTTTAAGTAGCGTATACATCTATAAACTCTCTAAAAGTATAGCGTTCTATAGTATTTCTTTAGTATAGTTAATAATAGCTATAGTTATAATAGAAGTAGAAGTAAAGTTCTAAATTATAGTAGCTACTTACTCTTATATAATATAATATAAGCGTTTAACTATATCTACTATATAGTAAGTATATAGAATATAAAGTTCTATAGTAATACTATAGTTAGCGTAGTATGCCTTAATTACATTAGTAATAAACTTATTATTACAGCGTAGCTAATAGATAAGTTTACTATACTTTATAATAAAACGCGTAAGAAGTAAGATAAGTTTAGTACTAATAGTGTTCTTTAAGCTAAATAGCTTTATCTATATAAAGCGTATAGCGTTATTAATAAGAAAAAGAGTATACTTTTTACTATTTAAACTAGAGACTAGATAAAGTCTCTAGATATCTATAGTAACTAGCTTACTAAACTATTAATAGTGTTAGTTAGCTAGGTTACGCAGAATCTTATATAAAGCTTAGATAGTGTAGTATATAGAGTAGTTATCTTTAAGCTTAGCTTTAATTTAAGTATTAGTAATAGTTATCTTTATGCTTATTTAGGTAAGTTATTATATACTTTCTAAACTAAGGTAGCTAAGGTAGTAGTGCTTAGCCTAAACTAGATTATTAAAATTAACTATAGTAGTAATAATAGACTAAGAAGGTAGTTACTTAATAGAGAGAACGTAGATATTAATATAAAAATTGCAAAGCGTATAGATAACTTTAGCTTTAGTATCTTTTTTATATATCTTTATATAATCTTTAGTAGTAATTATAATAAAACTAGGTTTTAAATTAGCTAAGAAGAAAATAGAGAGAAAGTTACACTATACTTAGAGCACGTAGCGCACGTTATAAAGCTAGAGTATAATAATCTTACTTTAGAAGTTTATAACTATTATTTTAATAGTCTCTATTCTAGTAATATTAAGTTACGTACCTTATTTATATACGTTTATAGTTTCTATATAAGGCGTAAGTTTAGTAAATAAAGAGTAGTTATTAGTAATATATTAGAAGACTCTACTATTATAGATCTAGTAGTAAGTAGTTAGAGTTAAGTATATAGTTATAAGTATAACTAATAATATATTAGAACTATAAATACTATCTAAACTATTCTTATATAGGCTACTTAAGAGAGCTCTCTATACTTCTAAGTAAATACTTTTACACTTCTAGATAGCGTTAGTAAGTACTAGGTAAGTAGAGTAAGAGTACGTATAGTTTAGGTCTATAGTAGAGTTAAAGTTAGCGTTAAAGTTAGTAACTACTATAATAATATAGTTCTAGTTACTACTAGAGTTAGTAGAAGCGTAGAGAGTAAGAGCTATAGTAGGTTTAGCCTTAATCTTAGCAGCGTGTTTCTTAGCGTTATACTTATTCTTAGTATATCTAAGCTTTTTATAGAATATATACTTAGAAGTGTCTAGCTTATCTATATAATAATAGGTATTAATAGTATATCTACTATAACTATAGTAATTATAGTTAATATAAGGTAAATCTTATTTACTAGCCTTACTAGACTAGGTAGTCTTAGTCTTATTCTTAGAAGTAGTGTTCTTAGAATAATTCTTAGAATAATTCTTAAACTTATTATTTTTGTTAGCTTACTAATAAGCGCTATTATTATTAGTATAGTTAAGTAGAAGTAACTAAAATTTCTTAAAGTTATTAGTGCTTACCTTCTTACTAAAGTGCGTAAAACGCTAGTGTTAGATAAATAAGTTATAGAGATAGAGTAAAGTAGTAAGAATCTTAGTAATAAGCTGTAAGCGCGTAAGAGTACTATTAGCGTTCTAGATATTATTATAGATATTCTTAAACTTAGTAAGAAAAGAGCGTATAGCTATAATATTATTAAGCTTAATATAGTCTAACTTAATAAAAGAGCGCTTAAACTATATCTTGTTATTAGATTTATTATTATTAATAATAGAGGCTATTACTAATAAAGGTAACTCTAGATTACTAATTTTCTTCTATATCTAGAGTTCTATAGCAGCCTAGAGAAGTGTAAACACAAAGTAATATAACTTCTTATACTCTTTATACTTCTAAAGGTAGAGATTATAGTATATTAGTTAAGACTATAGGTCTAGTCTAAATAAGTTACCTTAAGTAGTAATCTTAGAGTTAGTAGTCTAATAAGTGTAATAGAAGAAGGTAAAATCTAGCGTAGTAGGTTTAGTAACTATAGCTAAGTTATTCTTATAGAGATACACGTATCTATTAAGACTTATAATAAGACTAAACGCCTTAGCCTACTCTAAGTAGTTCTTAGAGCTAAATAGTTTAGTAAAGTTCTTATCTAAGGTAGTAGTAGTATTAATTAGAGTACTTATAATAATATAGTGTATTAAGAGTAGGTAAAGATATAGAGTGTAGAGTAGGTACTTCTTAGATAAGGTGTAGTGTAGTTAGGTAACTATAACTATAGTTAGTCGCGCAATGTAGAGCGCAAGTATAGTAATCTAGTAAGCTAGATCGCGCGTAGTTGTATAGAGGCTTATAACCTATAGAATAGAGAGAAGTGTAGAATATATTAATGTTCTATATACAAAGAAGTGTGCCTCTGTTTATATAGAGAGAAGGAAGCGCTAGTAAGTACGCTAGTAAGTAAATCACGTGAGAGGATGCCTAACCAACACAAATCTAGTGGCATCGCCCTCAAGATCTCCCCCATCGAAGGCGGAATCTCCAAGCCCAACGTCAGCCAGACCATCTTCGCCTACAATCTCGACGTCAACCAGGTCTGGTACGATATGAGCGACATCTTCGGTGACGGGTTTGCCGGAAAGTCCTTGACACTCAAGCCAACGGATGCTACCTGCGAAAGCATTGTATGGGCTTCAGGCGAGCCACCCGCGGGTAGTCAGATTAAGGTCTGTGGGGCTGAGACGGACTTGGAGCTGACATTCTGCACGCCTCCGCCGCCGTCGCAGTGCTTGCCCGCTTGGTCTCCTTGCGGGACGAGTGCGCCTCCGGGTGAGACGAGGCTGTGCTGCACGCATTGCATTGGCAATCATCACTGTGTACAGGCTCCAGGTTCTTAAGTGAATGTGGTTCAATGGCGAAGCGGACAAGAGTGGTATAAAAGCTGGGCATTCGTTCTTTACTGAGGAGAAGGGACTATCGAGGTAATGTTTTTATCGATACGTAGTTTTGCTGTTTAACACGTCGCTCATTCAGACTTTGATAGATGCAATACACCATCTAGAACAAATGTTTTGCTAATGCTTCCCCAGGGCCTTCTGCTATACTGATTTTTGACGTTAATATTCGTTGGACTCAGTCCTGTTTCTGGGGCAGTAACCCACTGAAGCTCTTCGCCTAAGACAGTCCCAGTACTCATTCGAAGATCTCACAGATCTCGCCATCAGCTAGAGTGACAATCGGGATTCCCGCCCTCTTCGCCATCTTCGGAAAGTTCGCCACTATGTGATCAGGCGGGGCCAAATCGCCGCGCCAATGCACCTCTAGGCGTCGTAAATCTTCCAGAGGCGCGAATTTGCCCTTGAGATAATCATCTAGTGAGACCAGCGTATCATGATCCGCTTGATGAATCGCGAGGGTATCCACACCCGCCAGGATAGGGTAATGGTTCAGGGTTGGACCAGACTCGACTTCGAGGATCCGCAGATTGGGGATACTCTTCATGAGGGCTAGCAGGTTCTGTGCAAACCTTCCTCCGCCCCACAAGAGTCCGCTTGTGACTATGACTTTGAGAGTATTGACGTTAACCCAGCAGCCTTTGTGCACTGTTGGAAATGCTGTACCTCTATCGTACTCGAGAGTGAGGTTGGTGAGAGTAGAAAAAGGAATCGCGCTGAGACCTTCAAACCCAGTGGAAAGTGTGAGTGACGATATCCTGGCGGGCGACAAACCCTGTTTCAAAGGTGTGAGGTCGAACGCTAAAACCCAGAAGCGATCTTTGGGATTTTGAGATTCTACAAAACAACGTCTTGTATACAGTTCCACGGTCTGGAGTTTGGGAAGTGCCGCAAGAATGAGGCCGCACACTGCGGCCTCTGAAGGAGATCTGAAGTTCTTCATGAATGACTCCTTCTCCTCAACCGATAGCTGGAGTGACTCAGCAATGTTACCCAGGTTCTTTTCACAGCTACCACAATTGCAGAGCCTGTCTTTTTCGTAGTCTTTTGGAATCCAAGCTGGCGACTTGTTCCAGAACCAAACAGCCAGGCTGCGCACACGGATGCCAAGTTCTGGACGATGGGTTATCGTACGTAGAAAGGGCGCCAAGAAAGAAGGGGCCCTCTTCTTCAGCAAATACGAGCGGTATGGCTGAGGCAGGGAGACGTCGCGATACAAAATGGCTTGGGCTATAGGGAGCAGCCGCTTGCATGTCAGACTCGTGAAAAGCATACTCTGAACTTCTGCCCCATGCCTCCAACGCGCCTGCTCAGTTTCTGGTGCCACTTCTGGGTATTCCCCGTATGTGCGGTCATAGGTGCGGTCACCGTACCCTTGGCTCATGAGTAGACCCTTGGTAGGCGCAAGGTACTCTACTATTCGCAACAGCAGCTCGTTGGGTAAACGCAGAAGACGGCTGTCATCTGGTTTTCGCGTTGATGATGAGCACGGATCGATGCGCAGGTAATCAAAACACTGAGCCATGGAGTCGTCGGAGTCATTGGAGTCGCACCAATCCCTCCGCGCGGGTGCCATTTGATCGTAGTGGTGGAGGATGGAAGTGTAAATGTATTTTCACGTCTGACTGTGGGGATCGTGATCAGCTCGCACAGAAGTTGGTATTTCCAAGCGCTTTCTCTACTTGACAAGCGCACCAATGGGTGTGCGATTCTTTCCTCCGTTGCTCGTGACAAACCAATGTGTGTGTGTGTCCTCAAATCAGGCAGAAACAGAGCTGTGAACTCGGCCCCGCGGGACATTAGGCCTCCAGGGCCGCAATTTGGGGCAGGCTATACCTGATTCGGCATAACAAAGATAGGGGAAGGGCAAGCGTCACGCAACATCTCTCTATTCCACTTCGCAGCTATTGCGCGCAACCATATTGCCATGGCGGCTGGTAGCTCTATTCAGAGCGGATTAATTTACGCGAGCTCTTTACATGCGAGCAAGACTGCTTGTTTCCCACCGCCGTAATATACAAACACGAAAGCCCTGTCGATTGACAAAAGTACCTGGGTAGCTACACATTGATCGCACATCATCCTTCATATCATCTATCACGCTAGATCATAACCGCATCTCCATCAGCGTCCCACTCAACTTCCACCCTATCCATCGGATCCTGATGCACACCAAAAGGTCCCATCGCTTTCCTCCAGCACACGTACTCCGCACGATGTAGCACATCCGGCTCGGCCTTCAATCGCCACGGAGTACCACCCTCCGACTCCCATGTCGACATAGTCCACGGCGGGAAGTAGAGATACACCGCAATCTCGGCGTCGCGACATATTTTGCGTACATCGTCGATTGGATCTAGACAGTTGTCCAGTTCGGCGCTGAATCTGGTGTTGTCTAAATGTTCCATATGATAGGCTTCTATGCGCGTGAGGTTGGGTAGGTGGAGCTTCTTCTTAGCGAGACAGAGCGTATTTAGGAAGTTGGCTGTGATGTGCGTCGCCTCGCTGATGCGCAGGACTTCCAGCGTCTTTGGGAAGATCTCCGCCGGATCCGTAATTGGCAGTCCTTGTCGTATGATTCCATGGCCTTGTATCGCCTTCATAGTCAGACCGACTTCCCTCAGGCTCTCGAAGCGGCGGAGGTCGAAGACCGTAGTCACGCTGTGGGAGTATCTTATCGCTGTCATGTCGCTCGGTATCTCAAGCACTGTCAAATGCGGTAACTTGGCTGTCAGCGCTCCAAGCAAGAACTTGTGCTTCCACTCGTATGGTAGTGTATAGCTTGCGCGAGCGGATGCAGACCGTGTACTCGCGAAGAGAGGAAAGTCCATGAGCCATGTATCGCCGAGCTTCAACTCGCGTAGATTGGGTAAAGCACAGATAAGGACGGCGAATAATGCAGGGACGATGTCATCTCTGATAGCTTCTAGCCAATCCTTCGCATGTCGTTTGTTGGTAGCGAAGTGATTGATCATGACCCCACATGCTTCCAGGAACTCAGCGTCCTGCCTTATGTAATCCGGAGCAGGCAGCGCATTATATTTGGGTTGGGTGAGATACACTTGTACCCCAGTGCGAGTAGTATGTTGGGTCCTGGTTGTTCTGCCTTCACTCTTACTCCAAATCTCCAGGCTCTTGACCTGGCCGAGCAGGTGCGACCGGTATCCTAGTTCTGACATGTACCGATCGATGAATGCGAGATTGAACCTTGGTTCTTTGAGTAGCCATTCTTGCGCGACAGGCCGCCATCTCTTGGATACGAGCGCAAGACTTGCAAGATCCTGGTTGCGACTCAAACTCGTAAACTGTGCGCCGATGTTGAGAAGTAATTCTTCCGGAAGATCGCCGATGGTCTTAGGTGTGCGAGGTGAATGTGAGAACGTGGAAGTTCGGAACATGATGGGCAAGCTAGAGAAATTCGGGCTGGAGCAAGGGTCGCGCGGGCGGTGATATGGTGGGGTAGGCGCGAGGCTGAGATGTCTAATTAGGCAGCGGTGATGAGTGGTTGACTCGCGCCCAGGCAGCGATAGGGTATCATCGACGGATAACAAGCTGCCAGAATATACGAATGAGCTTTGCGCTACCGTAAGGATTGGGTCACGTCGAGTGCGGGGTGACCAGATTTTGGAAGTTTGGAAGAAGCGCACGGTTGTGTCACGTGTTTGCGTCTTTCACGTCCGATCTTTGCAGCGAGCAGATGCAGCTGATAACTTCCGCCCATCTCATGCCCACTGCTCTTCCCAGACTACTACGAATACTATCTAGAATCTTTCACAGATCGATAATCCACCCTGAACATATTGAGAGACAGGCCGGCTCGGAAACCTAGCCCATGGCGCATATCGTCCATGTTCATCTAATCATTAAATACCACCCAAACATTCTGAACAGTTCCTGTAGCATAACCTCCTCTTCGGTTGCAGCAGTATCTTCCAGGCAACGCTAGCCCACAGTGTCTCACTGAACTCGGCGGCCATGGGGATACTTACAGATTCTAAATGCAGACGTTCTATGTCCTCGTCCAAGCCCTGCGCCTTATCGGTAATGTATGATGCAGGCTCGTTGAATTCAGCTTTATTGGACCGCTTTGTCTGCTCTTCTTTCGCACACGGTTTCTTGATCGAGTCTCTGTACTGATCTGGAGACTGTGCGTTCGTACTCTCCGTGGTGACAAAGCTCGCACCAAGGAATAGAGTCTCTTTAGCGAGAGGCGCAAGTTTCTGCTCGAAGCGGAGAGTGAACTGGAAACTGTCCAGATCTGCCGTGCGCGTTAGTCTTATGTCAGTATCGCACCAATACCAAACTCACTCAGTAATGGCGAAAGCCGTCGCCTGAACGCACGCTTCCCCAGAGCCCTGTCAGCCCATCCACTAGAGTCGATTGTCGCTTGCTTCTTGTTTGGTTCTTGAAGCTGCGGATCCCACTTGCTGCTCCTGATACCATGAAAGAATGCACTCTGTATCCACAACCTCAAATCAAATGTGGGGCTGTTCAGGAGTTGCGAGTGGTGGTCAGCGTGACGTAAGAACACCCTGACGCCAAAGGCCGGTTGGGGTTGTCTGCTTGCTTCTGGAGCCCACTCGGAGAATGGCGCTGATGACCCTGAACAGCGCCACATTTCCAGAGGCCGTAAACGATAAAAAGCCTCGAGTTCTTGGCGCATGTCGCCGGTTACCTCTTGGGACCCACTATGGAAGGTCACTTTGATGCCTTTGCGACCGAGGCTTGTAAGTAGGTCAAGGTAATCCAGCCGACCCAGATCGAAAGCGTTGCACAGTATGATGAGTTGTTTACACGGCGTGTTGAAATATAGCTCAACGTGCTTGAGTCTCAGGTCGCCCACAGGGATTTCGTTTATTCTTTGCAAAAGAGCAAACGTCCATTTATTACACGAGCGCAAGTGAAGGCGTTGGATAGTGAGTGGTATGACTTTGGAACGTGCCTCTTCTAAAGTCTGTTTAGCCGGGAGCGCATCATTGACACGTGCTGCAAAAGGTTTGGCCGCAAGAGAGAAGACTACGTCGTCGGGGCGCCCAAGAATGCCCATGGGTATGTCAAGCCGCTTCAATCTTGCGAAATCCGCCAGTGTGATTATGTGCGCTCCCATACTCCTCCATTTGGCATCGTGCGACTCAAGAACCTCGATGGTGGGCGGCCCTTTCCATCTGGTGTTCTCCGCGATTGTGAGAGATTCGAGCTTGGCCTGGAACAGTGGTAACGCTGGTCCTTGGAATGGAGCACCGGGTAGCATCTCAAGATTCAGCGCTGGAAAGACTAGAGGTGCCCGCTGAAGCGAACGTGGCGGTTGGCTGGAGAAAAAGGGCCTCACTTCCGGTAGCTGAACAGCCACCGATTTGATGTTGGGACACGATATCGCGAGAAGATTAAGGTAAAGCGCTGGCTCCTTCCTCCATATGGTGCCGACTGAGGCGTTGCTTTCCCAAACCCGGCTCCAGTCCGGGGTATGTCCAGTAGTCGTAGAGATGGCTGCGCCAAGACCTTCCAGTATGTCCAGGTCGAGACTGTTTCCATTCGCGCAGAAACAGCCTACGTGGTGACTGCACCCGAAATCCCCAAGATTGATACTGAGTACCTTGCTAAGGAGTTCCGGCTGATAGCAAAGCATTCGCAAGAAGCCTTTGATGTTCCTCCCCGACACGATCAGCTCTCGCAGGATGGTTTTTTGAACAATTTCTCCAAGACGTTTGTTGACCAGTCCAAAATTGAAGATGTGCGTAGTGCCGAGCATGTTGGAAGCTACCAATTCAAGGAGTTCGGATGGGAGGCGCAGCATTCCGTTGTTTTGGACAAGGTGGGTGTCGACTTCGTCCAACAGCGCAGACGCATCGTGCTGGCCGACATCTTGGGAGTCTTCGGGACTGAATTCTGGTATCGCAGCTTCCCGTGAGAGAGGTGGTGTCTTGACTCCGTTTGCGGGACTCGCTACGCGTCGCTTCCTGGGACTAGAGCTGAGTGGCGTCATCGGCGCCATCGCGGTATGAAGAGGGTGAGATGTGGTTTGGGTGGTTGAGTTGAAGCGCAGATTATCGCGCTGGTATACTGGTATTCTGGCAAATATCCATGGGCGCATGTGAGTACTGTGGGTCAGTCACAAGGGCGGCTACCGCGGTACCTGCATATGGTCAGTTATCGGGTGACGTAATCGAGTGAATGTAGTGGGGTATTACTTGAAAGACCTCCCTAGACTGTGAAAGAATGTCTTCGCCTCGTAGCTTAAAGGTATAGAAAGTGTATTGCGCAACATGTGTACCGTGGCTGCTCGTTGACTGAGGTGCAAGGAGGGTGTGACACGTCCGCGCCAAGCCGCTAGTATACAAGCAGGTGACTCGTTCCAATGCTCTTTCCATTGACACGCATGCCCTACTAAGATAAGAAACGATAGCTAGGCGCACACTTCGGTATAAGGATATTGATTTCGTGTCGCTTCAAAGCTTGCCAAATACTGCAGTATCGGGTCCCATCCCGGTGCGTTATGTTACCTCTACCCTAAAAGACAGGGCTCACATGCCCAAGACCGACAGTGGCGATGAGATGTACTCTTCCCAAAATACATTCATCCATCAAATTACCGACTGTATGCCGCCTATACCTGCTTCGTTGTAACTCTAAGAAACTGCAGCTCCTTGGGCTTATGCGCAGAATGCCAATTAGGGTCAACCAAAGGGGCGACAGTAAGCACGTTGCCACTCTCGTCTTCAAGTTTAAAGTCAAAAGTAGCAATAAAGTACGCCGTGATGATGTTCTGCTCGAGTTTTGCAAAGCGCATGCCCAAACACGGATGCCGTCCTGACCCCCAGCCAAGGAAGCCATGTGCTGCCTTCTTCTTGTCCTCCGCACGATCTGGCATGTATCGAGCCGGGTCCCACTTCTGTGGGTCGGGATAGATCTCTGGATCGTAGTGTATGTCGCCCGGGGCGTATGTGACGAATGCGCCAGGTGGTATGACTTCGTCGCCGTTGCCGGTGGGTATGTTCTTGCCGCTAATGTTCCGCCTGAAGGCCGTACCGAGTAGGTTCAGACGTAGGGAGTCTCGCAGACACATGTCGATGACTGGGAACTCGGCCTCCCATGCCTCTGTAGGTACATCGTCGAGCTGCTGGAGCAAGGGTGCGTTCGGGTTCTTAGCGTACCTCGCCGCATTACTGCGGACCTCGTCGTTCGCTTTGGCGAGCCACTCGGGTGAGGTCGCGAGATAGGACATGACCTAGTTGAAGTTAGCTTACATTCTGTTGGCGCAAGGTATAGGGAGGCTTGGATTGACTTACCCAGGCTACGTTGATACCGCTGTTGAGTAGACCAGCGAACAACGCTCCAACGACGAATTGAGCGACTCTCTCGGCGCGATCACCCTGATCCAGCAAGTACTGCAGCGCATCATCGTGCTTCTCGTCGCTTGCCGCACGCTTCTTGATGATTTTGTCGATCATCATATAGAGTTGCGCTCCTGCCCAGTTCCGCTTCAAGAGAGCCGGTGAAGGGAGCTTCGGGAACAAGACTGACGTAGCGGTAGAGCTGCTTTCAATCGTCTCAAACATCTTTAGAACCTCCTCCAGCATCTGAGGGTCGTCGGCAATCTCAGTAGCGCCTACCATGCGGATGGTGAGACGGAAGACGATCCGGTACAGGCTCTCGAAGGGATTGGTGCGGCCACTGGGCTCATTCTTGATGGCTTCGAGAGCTTGCTTTGTGTCAGATATCAAGATAGGCAGCTTGCGACGGAACTGGTCGTTCTTCAAGAAGAAGTTAAGACGGCGATGGAACATGGCGCTGAAGCTGAGATTATTATCCTCCGCGGTGATGGTCCTGGAAGCTTTGGGCGAGTTGCCGAACAACACAGCATACCCTTCGGTGAAGCCCAGATCTTTCGACTCGAAGAATAGCTGGCGCCCTCTATCTCCTGAAAGCGCAACAATCATGTTTGGTCCAGCATGGAAAGAGAAGGTTCCCGTCTTGGACTGGTCGCGTCGCTCGCTCCACCATTCCCATCTTCGGGTCCAGAATCCAAGAGCTCCGACGACTGGAAGATCGTCTTTGACTTGAGGTGGCGCATTCTTAGGGACGCGATGCGAGTAGGATAGTGCGCCGATAGCGCACGCTGTCAAGGCTAGCCCGACTATTGCGAAGAAGAGAGGGTTGATATTTGAAAACTGTTGGAGGACATCAAGTACCGCCATCTTGCTGGGGGAAATAAGCGACCAGTGACTGTAGTGAGTAGCACAGGGGTTTATGAACTTCTTGGGTTTCGCCGCGCTGAGAAGGGGTGGAGGGCAACCCTGATATACATAATGAATGCAGTCGCAAAACAAGCGCGGCCTAGCTCTTATGTGGAGCTTGCATTCCAGAAAAGTACTGCTGCAGGATTGGCGACGTCTGGCGCATCATGGTTCATATCTCATCGGTGCTGCGGCAAGCGTGGTAGTGGCGCTGCGCATGGCAATGACAAGCAAGTGTTAGAGTAAAACAGTAACAGGGTTACGAATTGGCTGATATACTTAGTGGCGACACAATCGTCATGCTCGCTCGTATTACTACGGGCGTATGTCTGCAAAGATGCAGATGTGTGGTCGCTTGCCGCTGGTCCATAGATTCCCCGGCCCGTCCTGCAGTCGTGATTCCCGGCATTCCAGCCACAATTCACACAACCATCGGCCATCGGTTCGGCACTCGGTTTCCGATTGGAAGTGTCTAAACGAGACACACCAAGCACACGGCCACCGGATAATATACCTCGTCTGCAATGGCTTGCATAGACGAGAGCCCGAGAGGGTGGATCCGATAGTCACCACAGCACCTTCCTTTTTGATCCTGGCACTGAGGAAGCTGCAGCTGAGTAGGATCCATGGTCTTTTCCTGTATCTTCTCGAGAAGAGTGAGGGCTCCAGGGCCCTCGCTCGCTAAGGAAGCGAGCCATCGGATTAAAGTCGGCATAGGAATGCTGTTTGCACCCGTTTGCCATGATATGAACAGGTGTGAGCTCGCGCACAACCTCGTTGTATCCTCCCCTCCCTCTCCCCAGTCTAGTGTAGTTGTCACTGCCCATAGCATCGACGGGCACGGCGCGAACAGAGATGTCCATGCCCATGCTTATGCCCATGAGGTCGTGCTCCATACTGTTCGGACCTGCTCCTTGTGTATGCTTTTCTTGTGCACCGACGTGGTCTAATGAGACCAAGTTCCGTTCGGGATTTCTTGTGGGCTTCTGCGACGTGCCTGCTGGTCGATACCGAGGATGCTCGACAATGATACCGTCAGGCCGCTTGACCGCGCGGTACTTCTTTGTAGAGCGCCGGGGTTTGCTCCCAAGTGTCATTGTAATACTAAGGTCGGCGTTCAGAGGTAGACTCAGGGGAATTTGCTCGTTCGGTTCGATCGATGTGGACGACGTGTGTTTCGGTTCGCGCATTTGGAAGTGAGGAGACTGGTATGAGGCTGATTGTAGTGCAATCTTGGATGCGTAGTATCTGTAGAGATGGTGATAGCCTTCGCCATGTCAGTGTACAACGCTTACCTTTGTATACTCGAAGTCAGTGCAACGCAAAGAATACCCAACGCCGTCGTCAGCGCCGTAGCCATGGTCTGAAGAGTCCAGATCTCTCCCATCGAGATCATAAACTCTCCACCTCCCTCATCTCATCCTCTCTGGCACGACAAGTACACCGTAGGGTAGATGCCTTGCGCACAAGTGAGCCTGATCGACCTTGTACACACCATAACGACATCATACCCAGGTCCTGCGGTCACGATAATGGCGGTCTGGACCCGTGGATGCGCCCTCTATCCGTCTGCAGCCCTATAGCATGCGAGCCCGTTATAGCACTGCAGCTCTGTCCGACATTTTGGTATATTCAGAGCTTCGACCGACGTCATATCGAGTGCGTCGCACGGGAATCTAGGCCTTCAGAGCGACGGTTGCGCTGCTGAGCCCCTGTCGCGTATCGTGGCCGTGAAGGGGTGCTCCTCAGCTCAAGCGCGTGCGGCCACACAGCCCCCTGCGCAGCATCGCGAACATGTCGTCATATGTGAAGCTGGCAGCTGGAGTAGGCTTCGTGGGATCGTCTGCGCGGGTATCGGGGTCAGGCGTCTGAAATAGCCAGAAGGTCTAGATTTTGATGTCGTGGGGGGCCAGAGGGGGCAAGATGGCGAGAGGGAGGCAGGAGGGACGGAGCGAGTGGGACCAGTAATGATGTCAGGGCGCGTGCGCAACAGCAGACGGGGGTGAGCAAACCATCGCTCCTTCACCACACCAACACAACGCCTGGCACTACATCACTGCAACAATCGTCACATTAACCTTAGCTTTTTTTTATTCGTCTTTTTGTTTTCGCTAAATGATCTGCTTTTCGAGTCCACCGCAGCTTCATTGGACAAGGCCCACCTTACGTGTCTGCTGTCACCCATTTTCACAGACTCAGGTCGTCTTTCAATATTGAATTGTCGCAATAACCCCTTCCAACTAATACTTCACATATCAGGCCCACTTATTAGACAGCCCCGTGATACTGTCGAAGACGGCGCCATCAAGGAGACCTTAGCACATAGCCAAGTGCTGCCATCATCTCAGGTTCCTTCTCTAGCTGATCATGTGTAGTGGCCAGACACTTCTCGATAACAGGGATGAGATCACCGGGGGTATAATGCCTTTCTGGCCGTCTCGCGTCCGCGTAAAGTTTCCTAGTATCCCAGGCGGTAGTCAGGTTGCCGCTCGGTGCCTCCCATCCTATCTCGCGGAATTTAGTAGTGCCAAAAGCGGTGGTTAGGCCAACACGCGATGCCCGCCATCTCCGAAGCGCAGCCGGGAACTCCTTGTTGTTGGAATAGGGAATGGATCTATAATGCCAGCCCATGGAGACGATGTTATACGGATACAGCAGCTGGACTTCGCGCAATCTTGGAAAGTTGACATCATCAGCTATCAGATTGTCGAGCCATTGTGTGCCTGGCCATAAATTCTCATGGCTGATGCTCGTACGGAGAGACTCGAGGGATGAAGGGAGTACGTGGCGAAGCTCAGCCGTTGCTGGATCACGGATGCGATGTCCGAACGTAACCCTGTCGTGGATGCATAGCTTGTCGAATAGGTATTGGTATGGGATCACCAGCCGCTTGAGACTTGAAAAGTCTACCGGGTCCAGGCCCATGATCAGACTGTTGTGCAGATATTCACTGACAAGACTAACTTCGACATTGATCTCCTCGAGTCGCGCTTGAAGATCCGATCTCACTTGTCGGATTGGTTGATGCGTTGATATGGTTGCAGGCTTGTTGTGACGGACGAAAGCATGATATGCGTTGTTGACTTCATTGAAGATGATGCCGGACATCCCATTGAAGGATGTAGCCTTCAGACCATGCGCAAGAGTAAAGAGAACGGTCATGCTCTCGAAAAAGCATACTGTCGATCTTTCCGCTTCTGTCGTGCTATGCTCATAGCAACCCCTGCTGATTTCCCATGCGGTGTAGTGTTTTCGGTATGAATCACGCGCTACGTCCATCGTCATTGGTCCGAGACGAAGATGGGTGAAGGACGCGACCAGATCTGGGTGAATTCGCAACATCGCGTTCAGCTTCCACAGGTTTGCGGGCTCGACAGTCGCTCGTTTGATAAGACCTTCTTGTGCTATTGGACGCATACGATGACAAGTGAGCGAGAGAGTGTGGAGGTCTACGATTTCGACTCCGCCAGTGATACTGACCAGGAGCTCATCGGGAAGTCGCAGTATCGCGGTCCTGGATTGCGACATGGCGGCGGGTTGTGAGTTGATTCCGGAAGTACAGATCTGTTGGTTTTGATTGTGTAAAAGGCTGGATTGTTCAATGTTGCTTGTGGCCTTGAGCCACGCTCGAGCCACGCTAACTGCATCGGGTAGGCTTCTGGCGTTGGGAGAGGAAAGAGCTCTTGGCAGTTGCACAATCGTAACGCGATTCACTATGGAACTTGCTAACCTCTACGGACCTCTCGCCCGAGTTGTACCGTCTCAGGCCACGTGCGCGAATTGCGGTCAGCGGACCCTTTTAATTCCATCCTTGCACTCGTCCTTCGCCGGGATCATGACACTGACTCTACCTCGACTGCAACATCAGTGGGCTACGATACACCTCATATGAGCGCAAATTCCACGCCATTTATCGCTCCTTCACCGGATCTGGAGGACTTGGGAGCGCCTAACGAAGCTGCACTCGCGTGAACAGTGTACCCTGGCGTCAATATCCCCCTATAATACTAGTTGACGATCGAATTCTAAGGATACACACCTTCCATGACTTGCTATCTTCGACTACAACAATTGAATCACCACTCTACAACACTCGTTCCGATCCAATGGAAGTTCTTGTGGACCATATCTTCAACATGCTCAAATGCGTGAAGATCGGCTCCGCAAATATGTTGGTCAATATCGGTAAACTGGTTGTCGTTTTCGTTGCGGCCCTCATACTCTACCACTCTCAGGTATCTTACTTCTCACAATGAGCACCCTGGAAAAGTCACTCTCTCATGTTCTGTTCAGTACACGATACGCCTATCAATTTACCCACGCCGATCCGGCCGATCTTATCGAACAAGAATGTTGGATATGCCTGCGCACGTACTTTAGCCAAGAAGAAGACGACGAGGAGGGAAGTGACTTAAGACCCGAATGCCTACCCATAAGATTACCATGCGGACACATTGTTGGCCAGCACTGTTTTGAGACCTACCGACGCGCCACCGACGATGTAGAACAATGTCTCCTGTGTCGCCAAAAGCTCCTTCCACTACTCCCTCGCACGAAACCCACTGCTCTTCTAGGTAGGGTATGCCGAACACCCTGGTTCCAGTGGCACGACCGCAAACTCGGATGGACCCCGTTCGGCGTCGAAGACATGGATGCATCAAGCAGCGAGATCAAAATGTACAACGGCGAGGTACTGACGTGGTTCGACGTATTTATCATTATCGTGCACGACGAAGCCTCGCGCGCGTTTCTATTCATCACCCTTCCCATATTCGCTATTGTCGCTCCCATCGCGGTCTTCTGCCTGGCCTATCAGCGATTCGGGAATCCACCTCCATCGTACGTCGCTATCCACGATCCAGCTTTGCACGTTGCGTATGGCACATACTCGTACGGTTTAATGGAACGCTTCCCTGAATTACGACTCTTATGCGACGTTGCAACTGGACATGCAATTTATGACCGCTCGCGTTCTGGCGCGCGTTCTGGCGAGGATGTCGCACCTGCCGTTTTCTTCATAATTGCAGGCTTTGCGTTCACTCGTTTGACATACGAAACACACTTTCCAAGGTCCAGTAGGAATATGTTGAAGTTTCTAGTGTACGGACGGCTGGTGTATGCTGTGTTGGGGTTTAGCGTCATCATGAGCTTTGGGTTTCTAGACATATTTGCATACCTGATTGTGGCGACTCTCGTCGTCCTAACTGCGAACGCGCGGGCAAGAGGAAATATCCGAAATGCATAGTTCTGGAAGGAGCACGAAGCAAGAGCAGGCGACTGGACTAGAATGTTGACTCTTACAGTGCGAGAATGAGATTCATATAGTTTGACATGTAATACGGGTACAAAAGAACGATGTTGAACAGTGTTTGGGTGTAATTGGCGTTGTGAATCATGAACACCTCTTTTGTACAGTTACTACCTTCGTATGTACGATCTCCGTGAACTGCTTATAATTCGATGATGCCTCGTTCACATCTCAAGCTCAAGAAATCCTGATCACCATATCTAGGCATCCAAAATATATCTATGACTAGCAAACCCTCTCTTCTCGACCTACCCAACGAGCTCCTCCTCCAGATTGCCAGCTACCTAGAGCCTGACATCAGAATCCACAAAGACGCTGGCTATGGCTCGCCCACCTGGCTTCCTCATCATCCCAAAGATCAGCCGACAGCTACACTTCCCCAGAGTGCCGCAGAGACACGGCAGAAACAAAGAGAAAGCACGCAACCACTAGTGAATCTAGCCTTGACATGCAAGCGGCTTGCACCCATAGCGCAAGAATTCTTGTTCAAAAATGTATCGCTACCGCGCCAATTACAAGACCGCGAACCGTCGTACGACGGCTTTTATGCATCAACGATGCTGCATTTCTTGCGTACAATCATCGAGCGCCCCGATCTCGTGAAAAATGTGTGCAGTCTAGCGATATGGTTATGGCAAGGTGTGCCTATACGGCCGTTGCAATACCTAAGCGAATCGTCGGACCATGCCCCGGGCAGCCTAGCAGCAAAGATGGCCGATATCGTGTACACTCTGCCCGATGGCTCCCAGCGATCCGGCGCAGGTCACGCACGATGGATACAGAGCCTCTCCTGCCCGAGCGAACTCATGGTGGCTAGTTTGATATTAGCGTCTTTGCCTCAACTGCGCGCCGTCGAGATCTACGCCAAAGCAGCCCCTAGTTCCAACAACGTGTATGGCAATCTTGGCTGGTTTCTCAGGCGAGAGGAAGAAACTGGTATTTGTCGGCTAAGCCAAGGTTTGGGTATGACGAATGTAAAGAGCTTGACTCTATCCACTAACCTCGACTGGTTATGTATCAACATGAGCAGTCTCACACATCTAACCCTGGACTACAACGGGCGACACCCATTTGCAAATTTCCTCAAGGGTGACATCGCGCCTATCACAGAGCTGACTATCCTCTGGGAATGCAATGACAATGTCGATCCATTAGGAAGGTCACAACGTGAGAATGCAAAGAAGCTCAGGTACTTGTGCAGAAGGCTCACAAGTCTACACACGCTTCGTTTCAACTCCTCAGCGTACTTGCTTACAAGGAAAAGACCCCCCCACACGATGGAACGTATAGTCTTTCAGCCAGCTGACGCGTTGGCTTTCAAATTTACGGAGAAGATTTGCGGTTGTGCTTTGGGTTATCGCCTCGATAGGTTGCGTGTTGTTGAGCTGCATCGGTTCATCGAAGGGCCTGTTCCTGCTACGGTCGTGCTGGAAAATGTTCGGACTCGGGATGCCGTGAGTGGGCAGGATGTGTGGACTGTGTGGCGGTCTGAGCCGGGCTGTCCCGCAGTGAGTACTGGTCGTCTATCAACAAACAAAAACTTTCAACTCGATGATTAGAGGTAACGGGATGCCTTGAAGATGGTAGTTAGTAAGTCACAAATTGACACATCGGTCGCGGTTGGGTTCTGACAAATTGATAAATCGCGTCTTTGTTGCCAATGACGGTCTTCGTTAACGTTTATTTATCATCTACCAACTACCTCGTTGGCGCATTCACCAGAGGTTCAGCGCAGCAGCACCAGCAAGGGCCAGCAGCGCAGAGCCCTCAATGCCGTACTTGTGAGCAGCACCGGTGCTCTCGGGCAGAGACGCAGATGCCGAATCAGATCCACTGGCAGCCGGTGTAGACGCTGAAGCCGAAGAAGCCATGGTGCTAGTCGGCATGACAGATCCACTGGGTGTCATCGCGCCCGTGCTAGCACTCCTCATAGTAGTAGCAACAGTGCTGCCAGCTTGCGCAGAGGCAGTCATGCTGGTCGCGGCACTTGCAGCAGGAGTCAAGAGGCTGTTTCCAGCAACGACGGTTGCAGAAAGGAACTGCACGTCATCACTGGAGAGCGTCGCAGTGATGGGTTTGCCGCCCGTATCGTCATTGCCACCAAGCTGGTTCACCGTGCAAGTCATCTCGACTGCCTTCTCGTTGTAGTCGCATCCGAGACTCATGGATATCGTGTCGGTAGACATTTGGGCTTGGAAGCGCGTTTGCGAGAGGATGGTGACATCGAGGCCTGGGCCCCAGCCGCACTCGCTATCGTCGACGCCCGTGGGGCATGCGATGTGGAACTCGGTAGTGGAGGGGTTGGCGGTGTTGATGGTTGCGACAGGATCGATGCCGTCGTAGCCTACGCTTGTTAGACTTCGATCTGCGGTGTTCCTCGGGCTAGAGTGACGTACCACCAGGGAAAAAGAAGCTGACGACGTCTTCAGCACAAGCCGCGCTTGCCAGGATGGAGAGGATAGCAATGGATTGACGCATGGTGGGTTTGGTGGGTCTCGTAAAAAACAAGGATTAGATTAGGGTATAACGGTCGGAGTTGCGCAAGTACAAAGAATGACTGGATTGGGTATAAATGAGTGTGTGGTCGCAAAAACGACTGACGATACGAGGAGCTGAGGCTTGACGGCGTGCAGGCGCCTGTACGAGGAGGCGCATTGCTACTTAATATTTTCCCCTGACCTTGGTAACAAGGCTTGTTCGGCTAGTTGCCGCAGACAGGCTGAATGCTAGTGTCGATCTGCGTTAGCCGTGTGGGTTATCTTGTGGGAAATTAGACAATGCCATCCAGCGGAGCTATCCAGCCAATTAATTTTGCAAACGTAGCAGGCATAGGGTGCGTTGTCATGCTCATAGTGCCGGTAGATGAATTTGACAAGAGCTTGACATGGTTCCCAGACGATGTTCACCGGTTTCCACGCGCGAAGATCGCGGATCCAGAGCAAGGGATTGTTTTGTTCCAGTTTGTTCCCTTAACGCAGAGTCTTCTACCGATTCGATGTACGCTTAGGAGGCGGCGTTTCCATTGGCGCGAGCGTTATCGATTTTCGGATGCAAGTGAGCGAGATTGTAATTCTCCTCGGCCGTAAAAGCTGCTGCACGATTCGAGGACCAGGTCATCTGGCGATGCGCCGCGCCGTGGCGAAGCGCATAGCCTTCGAGAATTTCATGGCACCGGCAGAAACTGAGACGTTATTCTCTCCGGCCGAGGCTTGGGGATGCCAGTTTCAGGCCGCGACCATCGGACGAACGTGCGGATTGTCGATCATCCACTTTTTCAGACTTTGTCGCATGGTGAAGAGCGTTTTGTCACCCCCTGGGCATGTTGGACAAGGGAATGTTGGTGGAAGGGAGACGTGTGATGATCGTTGTGCGGAGAGCTGCAGGAACAACCGGCAGCTGCCCCACTTGGCAAATCACCGTAAGGTCCGATAAGAACAGCACTGCGCGCGCGCAATAACACCAGCCTGGGCAAAGTAATCCCTTTGAGTCTTCTGAGCCATCTTGCGACCTACGCACGACTCGTATCGAACTGAAATTGTGGCTAGTTGTATTATCAGCAACCCAAAGCTGGCCAACTTCGTGAACTCCGTACCGCCCAGCTCGCCTTAGCATGAGATGGCATCTCCCTCAACCGCGTCGCAAACGACTAACGGTATTCTCATTCTATGGGGATCTGTTGACTCTGCCACAATCGATCAAGATGCACTGAATGATTGGTGGACCAACGAGCACCTGCCCGAGCGTGTATGCCTCCCGGGCTTCCAACGCGCGCGCCGTTATCGCGCACAGAAACGCAGCGATGGCCTGGATAACTATCTAGCCTTATACGAGACTTCACGCGTCCAAGATCTCGCATCTACCGAGTACCTGTATGCGCTCAACCACCCGACGAAGAGGACAGTTCAGTTCATGCCATGTCTGGCGCAGATGAGCCGCTTCGCGTGCGAGAGGATCTGGTCGAATCCCTTATCGATCTCGAAACCGGATCATGCGACCAGCGACAACGGGTGGCTTTTGATGCTGGTGTTTAAGGTCGCTAATGCTACCGATGATCCAATCTCTCGTATTGATGACTGCCTCAGGCGCAAAGAGCATGGCGCGTTAGCGGAAACAACACATACTCAGATCGCAAAAGTAGATGCAGATATTACAAGAGTAGGAACGACGAGCAAGTCTTACGACGATGTTCAGTTCAACGACTCGAGTGATGGCGATGGCACAAAGCCGGCTGACACCTACATTGCATTGTTCGAGTTTGAGCGCAGTGCTGACGGCCCAGGACATCCCCAGTTTCCAAACAGCGAATGGCTTGCATCTCTCACCACCATCTTGACAACCGCCGGGCTACATATTCAATACATCAACACCTACACGCTCTTAGCCTCGCTCGCCAAAAACCAGATCGCGTGCTGACAACTTGACACGACGTCCGCCTACGCCAGGCTGGCCGCCTAAACTACGCGACACGCTTGCGGTATCGCGCGCCCCAGTTCCAGGCACCCGGCCCAATCGCGCGCCACCTCCCCACCAGGGCGCGCGAATTTGAGTATAGAAAGATGCCAAATTTGGGATTCTGAGGTCTGTGGCTGACAGGGGTATGCATCCCGTTGTTCCTGAGGCGCAACCGGTGAAGCTGCCAGCCCCACGATAAAGAACGCTGCGACGCCCGCATCGTGTGCTTACATCTGCGTCCTCACATCTCTTACCACCACGAAAGTAACGGCGTATCTGCTACCAAGATGCCGTCCATGAACTTACCCACGAGCTTCGGGCCCTTCTCCGCCCTCCCTCGCGATGCTTCTCCCCGCTTGCGCATCGTCCAAAACTGCCAAATGGGCATCGCACTCCTCGCCGTGGTCGCCGCCTTCTTTACCCTCGTAATCCCATCGGAGCGCAAGTTCTTCACCTTGAGCCTTCTCTACACGCCCCTCCTGACCTCCATCACTACCGTCTACCTCGTCCGCCGAGAACAGAGGCGCGCCGTCGCTGGTACCCTCTCCAAGCAGAGGTATATCAAATACCAGTGTTTCAAGATGGCGGCTGCGATTGGCATGTCGATCATAGGCTTCATTGGACATGTCGCTAGTACACCGGCGAAGGGAGATGCACACTTTGCTGGAGAGCGGGGACTGTGGATTAGCGGAGTCAAGATCAACACATGGCAGGGACTGTTGCTTTGGTTGAACTTCTTCAACTGGTAGGTCATCATTTTCCAACACAACATGTGTCTGTACTGACAGAAATACTTTCGTAGGGTCTTCCTGTGGGCTAGCTTGTTTTATTCTTGCTGCATGACTGGTAGGCAACAGGGCTCCATTGCTCTTACTGGCGAGGAGGCACGCATTGGCATCAACCCTGAGGAGGCTGACGACGAGGCTATTGCTCGCGCTCTTCAGGCTGAGGATCCCAACTGGCAGGGATAGACTGCTCTAATGGAATCATATTCGAGTCGTTTTGTGGGCGACAAGAGCTAGCGATGTCGTTCCCTGATCGTTTCGCATGCTGGATGTAATCAGGATCAGTCGCTTTGCCATCTTCACTTCGGTAGCCTGCACTATGGCTCTGAACAGAATACGACGGGTTAGAGAGCTCGATCAGATTGCTGAAAACTAGTCCAGTATCGCAAACACGCTCCTTAAATCAGCCGTTAATGAATATGGATCCTACTTCTACGTATCATTACTATCTACTCCCCCCTCCCAAAACCAAGTGACCACATACCTTCCCCTCCTACAGTACCAAAGCCATCCACCCAAGAACCCCAGCAACCATCACCGGCACCCCGACCGTCCCAGCAGCATCCGTAAAACCCGGCAGACCCGAAGCACTCGTCGTGGACGGAGTCGGTTCGACAATAACAGTCGCCGTCGTCGTATCACTAGCACTAGGAGCAGGAGCATACGGAGGCGCAGCACTGCTCTCCTCACCATCAGAAGCGACACTGCTCGGAGCGGGCACGAAATCCGTGGCCGTACCGCTCGGTGACTGGGGCGCAAGCCAAGTAGTGAGTTCTATGAGACCAGTCTCGCTCGTCGAAGGTGCTGACTGAGAAGGCATGGAGGAGCTCAGATCGACAGTACCGGTGACACTAGCGAGACTGGAAGGGATTTGCGTGATGACTGAGACGGTACGCGTAGTCGTGATGGTGGTGAGGGCCGTGGAGCACGAGTCGTCGGAGCTGATGTCGGTAGGCTCTACCAGCGGTGGGACCGCAGGGTAGGACTCTATGTGCACTGAGTCGGGGACGGGAACGGAATCTGAGGTTGTCAGTTTTTGGGATTGATATGATTGGATGGAAGGGGTGTACATACATAGATCTGACTCTGATCTTTTCTTCTCGATGCGAGCTCCGCCCTGAATGCCTTCTGCTGCGGCAAAGCCGATGGCGATGAAAGCGACGAAAGACAGGTGGTACTTCATGTTGAGACGCAGTGGGTTTGTTGTATGGAACGTTGGTGAAGTTGATCGATTGAGAAGTCACACGTTCAGGTGGGTGATGCTGGTTCTTATACTGGGATGTCAAACAATCATTTGATTCGTCCTCTCGTGATACCTATGTGCTGCGTATTTCTTACCAGGCAACATCATAACACGGAGTACCAAGCGGGAAGACAATCTCTTTCAGTCAATAGTCTTCGGTTATCGGCTAGGTATACCACGCGCATGTTTCCCCTCGCGGCATGTTTGTTTCACAGCCGTAAGTACCCATAGCGCTTGTACGAGCGAGTCTGACCAATTGATTTATGCTTGATTGGCGGCCAAACGAAAGAACAGTTTAGATCAGGGGTATTGCGACACGTATGCGTTGTTGCACTTCATCCCAATAGTCTGTGTGAAATCTTCCCAAGGGCACACGGGCAAGCAGCCGCCCGTGACACGTTTTGTGTGGTAATGTCGTAGAAGCAATCCCCCCAATATTATCGGAACAGCCCTGGCCCGAACAGTATATTGTTCAATCAGCAACATATCTGATCTACGGTACTTGTGCGCATTACTCTCGCATCTGCAAACCCGTGCGAAGGATTGATAAGTGTATGCGCAACTTCCGTATGCCCTTGGAGATGAACATCGTGCGCTCAAGCGACACGAAGACGCTGTGTGACATGAGAAGCCTTCATGCAGCCTCGTACCTCTTACATGACGATCAAGGGGCGTACGTAATGGCGATCTTCTGAGGCGATGCCATTTGCTTCAACATAAGCAGCGTCGCTGGTCCCATCACGCATCCTTCTGGTATGTCAATGGTCCCGGATCGCGTTGAGTGGGCTCGGTGCGATTCGAAGTCGGCAACAAGACGTAGCACTAGCGTCAGGAGGATTGTACCCCTGGTCTAAATAGTTGCTAGGTGATGAATGAAGCGATTCGCAGGATTGTTCAACCAACTTCCGACATGTTTGCTCGAGTAGGAAGATGTACTGCCGCCGGCATGGGGATGTTTGGTCCTCCATCCAGACTTCTGGTCCTGCTCGGCACCTTGCTCTCTTGACGACAGTTCTCCTGGTGGGTTCTCGCGTTGTTCTTCGCTTCAGAGCTGAGATTATCGCTGCCAATCATATCAGGCTCCTTCTCCACCCTAGGTTTCCAAGACGGTAGTTCGTAATCAGGCACGGATGTGCTACCTGTAGAAGAATCTCCCGGTTTTCTCATGCGGACATCCTCTTGCGAGAACGAGATATGGTCGCTACCGAACAAACCGCGAATGAGCGAACGTCGTTGCTGTGGTACTTCCGCAAACATATCGGCATTGAACATGTCTTCACCGGGCGAAGACGAGAAAGTCAAGAGTCGTGAAGGGTCGTTACCAGGGTTCGGGGTGCCTAGGGCTATGGTCTTGATGAGGTGAGCCATGGACATTTCTATGTTGAGCTTGACGAGGTATGCCAGAGGATGGAACATAGCGTAGCTGTAAAAGTTAGTCGAGCTGAGCGAGGGTGCACTTGAGCAAGACAAACTCACACAAATCCATTGGGGATGCTCATCGCGCCAATGATCAAGACGTCCAACAGGAGAGAGACGATAATGATGCGCTTGTTGAAACGGACCAGGCGATTGTACTTGCTTAAGCCGTTCTTAACCAGGTCCGCATTGACGACGCGGATGAAGTACCAATTGAGGTATCCATCAAGGAGAAGAAATAATACTTTCTCGGTGCGATCCCAAATAGCGTTAATTCGAACCCAACTGCGTCCATTAGTGGGCATACTCGTGAAAAACGGATTGCAGGCGTACTTTGAGCTTATTTGCAGCCGCGCAGGTATCCAGATAATGAACACGCTGATGTTGATCAAGGTCACATAGATCGCGGCGCCTGCGACGAGGCGCCGGCCTTTGACTCGATCCCCAAGGATGATACGAATGCGATTGATGATAATTTGAGGCAGTAACTGAATCTGAAAAACCCAGCAAAGCACTGCTGATGTCAGCCAAGTACAGATGCCAAGGCCACGGTATACTTGCGGACTGAGAAGAAGAAGTAAAAGCTAGGTTCTATAATCCTCAACAAATACAACAGGCAATCGATGGCGAGAGCTACCGAAGCCGCGATTTCCAGCCAAACCATCCAAATATAGACACTGGTCCTTGGGCGTCGACATGATTTCGTCTGCCTAATGGCGATGAAGGCTGCGGTTATGGCGAAGAAGTTGGTCAGACCGAACGCTGCAGCCGCTACAGCTATGTCTGCGCGAGTCACACGTATAGGGCGGTAGTTGTCGCGAACAAACGGACCCCAAGCACCGAAATCTTGGGGTGGAGCGATCTCTTCGCCCATGGGGAGTTCTAGGAGGCATTCGTTGCGGATGTCGTGGGATGCATAGCGAGATATGAGGTAGAGCCTACCAAGGCTATTAAGAAAATTTCGTTGTTTGAAGCGGCCCGTGGCTTGCACTATTGGGGGATCGCGGAGCCGATGGCGCTACCCCACAAAGTTCAGGATGTAAAGATCCGGTAACGACGAGGGACCATCGACGCGCGTGCATGATAGGCGTTCCATCGGAATGACACCTGAGCTCTGCACATCACGATACACCTCGATGCGAACACTTCTTACAACGGAATTGGATCGCTTGAGATGCCTCGAGCAGAACAACGGTCTATAATGACGTCGATCGTATCTTGGATGGCTGTCGGGATCTTGGGCCGCATATGCTGATTGGGCGAGTTGCGAATGAGATGTGATGGTGGCTTTGGTTTGCTTCTCCTCAACAGCAGCCAACGTTGTCTCTGCTGCAAGCTGAGTGCTGATCGCGATCGTTATGACCCTCTGGTCACCGCGTGGTTTAGGGTAGCGGATCTCGGTGGTTTTCAGTGGTAGTGCCTCCGGCCGAGCGCACTTGCCATATTTCTAGGTTCATCGTCATTACGTGAGAAAGACGTTGCCGTACATCACGGTATCGGAAAATTGTTAAGGCAGATAGCCCTGACTGCGTTTTCGCTGGTAGTTGTGAGATGGGTGAATATACGACAAAATTGCCCGAGGCTGTGCTGATGGATTTGGCGGTGACTGATGCGAGGGGGTTGTGACGTATGAAGATCGGCGCCGCTCACTTAGCTCGTCTTACATAATCACCCAAATGGGCTGACAGGGCTCCGCTCGATTCCGTCGACAGATATCCCCACACTATACATAGGTCTCGCTCAAACAATGGCGCAACGTAGCGCAGGAGATTTTCGACCCGGAGGACACGATGGGGAGATCTGCTGATACGCTAGTACGACTTGGCACGCAGAATGAGAAGGCGTCAACTGAAGCTACACCAGGCCGAGTACAAAAGATTCACTAACACACTGTCGATTTTGGTGATGACTTCATGAACGAACTATTGAAAACTGGAGTTTGGATGCTTTCCCTTCCTGGACCCTGCTACATACATCGAGATCTCATCAGTGCTCTCATTACGTGGCTCGTTCCCTTCTGGATTATCGACACCTTCAAAACCTCCTCCATGTGCCCCGCTTGCTATATTCACCGAAACCTGAACCAACGGTCTCCGAAGGCGCGGTATATAATGTGGCCCTGAATCATAGGCGAGTTATTGAACACATCCAACAAATCGCAAATCTGTTCCATAGTCGGACCCTCGGATAGCACATGGTACCAAATCTGATCCCGAATCTCAGCTGGTATGGATTCGAGGGTCAGACGCCGAACATGATCGCTCTGGCTTCCATGCTGGCTACTCTGGGAGTGTTGGCGTTCGAAAATCGGTTTAGAAGAACAGTGTATTTCCTGCGCCCTGAAGTCAACCCGAGGGAAGACTCCGCTTGATGCGACTCCTGACTGCAGGGCCTGGAGTTGAAGTGCTTGACCTGTGGAGAGAAATTGATCTACTGTAAGACTGCGGGCTGGGTAGGGTAGCCTCAGAGTGTAGAACCGCGTCATTTCCATGAAGTCTGGTGGTGCTCGTACGTCGTAAATGTATGGGCCCGGGCCCGGCCGCGGCTGTGTGACTAAGATACGAAGATGCGCCGCATGCACATACTGTTTGACAGGCAATGGGTGAAAGCAAGTGTTCTCGACGATATGTTGGAGACGTGCGTTGTAGTGTTTCGCCCATTCGTACTCGAAGTCGGAGGCAACCTTCTTGCACGACAGAAGGAGACCGGCATAAGGTGCGAGATTACCTGGGCCAGGTGCTTTCGGAGCGGCGGCAAGAACGTATTTGTAGACCTTGACTTGGAGCTCGGCGGGGAGAGTCAAGAAGCCATCGGGCTGGGTTGCGGCGGCCATAGTGAGTTTGCGAAAGGTACGCGGTATGTGTTGAGGGGTTTGTTGTAGGTTGATAGGACGATCTTCTGTGTTATGCAGTCAATAGAGCACGGAATATATATGCGAAGTGGTAGCCATAGGCAGCCGTGTATGCACCCGCACATTCACTACGTGTATAACGCAATAACGAGGCGGCTACTTCCTTATACCCATCTTTCTTTCGGATCTACAGTCTTCTCAACGCAGTAACGATTCTGTCATACGTTCTTCATAGAGCTCACAGGCATTAATGCCACTCACTGTGGTACTTGTCTAAAGCTTCCCAAGTCAATTGGTGTAGAGTATCGTTAGAAAACAGAATTGACGACGGTAGTGACAGTTCTAATGGAAATGAATAGACAGCTAAGGAGTTGACGAAGAGCCCGAGACACGAACGATGAATCGGATAACATATCCCTCTCGAACTAGAACTATTGTAGACCATGGTTGAGTACGGGAACGACCATTCCGACGAACAACCCTAGTAGCCCACCGTTATCGACTTACCAACCCGACCAATGTACAAACTCAAAGTCCCTCACGGGAAGACTTGAAGCCTGCGCGCGAAACCCGAAAGAAGCATCTGAGACAAAAGGACTCGGGCAGCATACCGAGGGTCTACAACCCGGATTGGCATCCGTAGGAAAGAGTGGGGAAAGCTTATGCACGACTTGCTATCTTTTGCCTCAGACTCGTATAGCGTGATGCCAGTTACCCGCAGCGCAGGACCAAGCGAACGCAGAATACACCAGTAGGATTGGCTTAATCTTCGCCCATCTAGGAAGCGGAGAAACAGTGAAAGGATAACGGGCTTCCCAAGTTGCGATTTCGTGGTTGAGCCGCTGTTGCACCGCGCTCTCACTGGTCGGCATATGAGCTAGATAGCGGGCCAGCAATTTCACTTCCTAGTTCGCCACCGATGCTTAGGACACATTAATATCTCTTACCTGAGTTGCGATAGAGCTTCCAACCTCGCAACCCTTGGACTATACTACCGTGCTGCTCGTTCTCGAATTCATTCCGCCGACGTGAAATGGCGCCACAGACGTCAATACCTCTAGCTGCGAACGTACTCGGGACCATTGGAACAGTATTCTGGTGCGTCCAATTACTACCGCAAATATACCGGAACTGGAGGACCAAGAAAACAGATGGACTACCTGAGTCCATGATGCTGCTATGGTCAATTAGTGGAGTGCCCTTCGGAGTGTACGCCATCGCGCAGCAATTCAACATCCCGCTTATCGTCCAGCCGCAGTGCTTCTGTGTGTTGTGCGGTGTTAGTTGGGCGCAGTGTCTTATTTACAGCCGGTGAGTCTATCGAAATGAAACGACATTGCCTGTCAAGATCGGACGGCTAACCAGGATTAGGAAATGGCGAACCTGGACTGCATCTCTTCTGCTCTTCGCTCTTCTCGTCTTGTTCGCAGGGGTAGAAGCTGGCCTTGTTTATGCTATCCGACAGCCATACGCCGACGGGTTGGAGTGGCCAGTCCTGTTGATTGGCATCGTCGCCTTTCTCACTCTCATCTCAGGCTACATACCTATCCCATTTGAATTACTCAAGAGACGGGGCCGTGTCGTAGGTATAGACTTCATCTTCTTGGCCATCGATTGGAACGGCGCGTTCTTCTCGCTGATGGCTCTCGTAGCCCAGAACGAGTTTGACGTGCTCTTCGGGACCATGTACGCATTATGGTATGTATCGTGGTAATCATGTTATCAGTGAATAATACTAACGATGCTTAGCTGTGCCATCGAGATGAGTATGGTCGTCTCACACTGGGTCTGGCTGTTCCGAACTCGTGGGATCCGTAAACGCGCGAAAGAAGCTGGCGTGAAGTTCGATGAGTTCGAGGAAGCAATAACCTGGCAGGCTAAGGGTATTGATGTCGAGAAGAAGATCTTGCGCTTCTTCTCGAAAAAGAGCAGGCTCGAAGAGAGTACACACACACATGGGAATGGCACAGACACCCTTGTCAACCCGGAGGAGATAACCCCAAAGACAGTCCCAAATGCGGTTGTATAACAACACGATGGCGATAAGACAAACTTATCTTTGTCTCTAGGAGGTATTGGTTGGATTTGGTGGATACAGTCCCGTGGTTCCGCGTGTGGACGAAATACTTTTAGCGCAAACCTAGCTAGGCCGCTGGGTCGGCGAGATGTTCTTTGGTGGCGTCCGCAGTATAAAGGTACATGCGCTCTTCGTCACAAGAGTGCTTGTGCTGTCGCACCAGCGGTCGCGTCATTGTATTGGTATAAAAATAACAAGGATTTTAGTGTTTGTGGTGTCTCGAGAGGAAGTCGCGCAACAACAGCAACAGCAGGGCAGATTCGATTATGTAAGAGCCAGCACAGATCCCAAGGCTTGGGATCGCCATCCGTCACCAACATCTTCACGAGAGCAACACACAACCAATTTATGAACATTAAGATATCATTATGCCGTATCGTCTGTATTACTAAGAAACACAAGCGACGCTCAAGCACCTACGGCGCTGCGCGCACTCTGCCTGCGGTGCATCGCGTACCTGTTCTCGCCACCCGGAACACCGCGCACCACACTACCCCTGCGAGAGTTGGGCATCGAGCCGCCCTGCTGCGCGAATGAGTTTGCGCGAGAACCGTACATGCCTGGAAGACTGCTAACACGGCGGCCACCAGTCTCGTCACGAGCAGCACTAAGTTGCTGTGCGAAGGGACTGCGCTTCCTGAGTTCAGGACCCTTCCAGTAGATGACGTAGACCGAAACTACGAGAAGAAGAGATATAGCGAAGAGGATCGTGGATGCGTACGCGAGATGGTTTTCTCCACCAATGTTGGAGAAGAAAGGCGTGGCGGGGAGTGTAAGAACACCAGCGAGGAAGTCACGAGCCCAACCGTTACCACCAGTCGCGGAGGCTGAGTAAGGACCGTACGCGCAGATCATGTAGTCGATGGTTGCCATGTAAATGGCGTAGTTGGCGATACCAATGATTGCTGATCCAATCAGAGATCCTATCCAGTGAATTGGTGGGCCAGTGCTTGTCCAAGCGAAGATGATGAGACCGATAGGAAGGCATGGGGCGGTATACAGCAACCACCAGAGACGCGCCTCATATTGAGACCTCTCGTCATCGGGGTGATCGCGACGGAGGCGCTCGTTACGCTTGATAGCCGGGAAGAACGAGAACCACGCGATAAAGTAGCCGATACCGATAGCGATGAAGGTCAGTCCAATAGCGTAGGCGGAGAAGTTCCATTGCTCGTATACGAGTGCGTATGACTGCAGGAACATGAAGATGATAGCATCGGAGAAACCGGATAGCAGGGAGAGAACGAGCACGATGGGTTCCGTGACGAACATGCGGAAGGGACGGACCCAGGTAACGAGAATCTCGTGGACACTGAAACGTTCCTTGAACGTCTTGAGCTCGTTGGGTCCCCAGATGTTGTTGGGCTTGCCGTTCTTCTCGCCTTCTGTACGGCGTTTCTTAGCGATACGGTCCATGAGGACGGTGGTACGGGTTTCGGGAACGAAGATGGCGTGGGCGATTTGGACGGCTCCACCGAAGATCAACTGAATCCAGATGTTCCACCTCCACGCGAGGAATTGTTCGACGAAGCCACCCGCGATGGGTCCGAGGACCGAGCCGCCGACGGAGGAGAAGACAATGAACGCAACGGCGTATTGTTGGTTGTCACTAACACTGTTAGTATGAAACTCGAATGAAGGCGCGAAGTACTTACGGTTCCCACATGTCCGCGACCATGGCGAGAGTGACTGAACCACCTGCAGTAGAGAGACCGCCGAGTGCACGGAATCCAAGGATGGTACCGAAGTTGGGCGCAATGCCCACGGGAATTTGCCAGATGTTGACAAAGAAGAGACTGAGCTGGAGGATGGGCCATCGTCCTAGCTCTTCACTCCAGGGAGCCCAAAGCTCACAGCCGAACGCGTACGTGATGAGGAAGATGGCTGCACCCAAACGCGCTGCCTGCTTGCTGACGCCGAACTCCTCAGAGATACCCCCGACGGCGTTGCTGTACAGCGAGGTGTTGAAGTTCATGCTGACCTGCACCATGAAGACGATGCTGAGAATGGTCCATTTCTTCCATGTTGGAAAACAAAACCCGAGTTCGTCGTAGCAGTCTTCCTCGGTGATTTCGTAGCGATCGTAGGTGCCGTACTTTTCGTAGTGTTCTTTGTCGGCGGCGGTGATCGCGTGATCGGCCGGGTTCTCAGTGTGGTGAAGGTCACCGTCGGAAGCGCTCTTCTTCTCAGCGTCACCAGCTTCGTTCTTGTTGACGGTGTCCATGTCGTGGATTTCGGGCTTACGCTCTGCTGCAGACGCCATGTTGTCGACAGCAATGCGCTTGGGCGGGTTATTGGTTAAAAGTAGTCAACCCGGAAACCAGTTGCGGGGACTGGGTGGGAGAATCTGGGGTAAGATGATAAAACCCAGACGTCACGCAGGCGGAAGAAGCAACTTATAAGACGCGCAGTGAATCCAGAGGCGCGGGTGCACGCTCCAAAGAGCCCAATGCACACTGTGCGCATCACAAGGCACGCGCTCGAATCCTCGAAACGTCATATTACAGCTTCCACGGCTGACAGGGCTTGAGCGCTATGGCGCGTTGGTGCTAGAGGCCGTTGGACACTGTCCCGGGGACCTCTCAGACCAGGCGATGTAGCATTAAATATGGGTCGAAACTTAAGTGCGCGTCGACCGAAGCGAAGGTAGTATTGGCTTTGGACAGACGCGCGGGACGCCTTGCCATCTCCTCACTGTCGGGTGTACACCGAGTAATTGGTAGAAGGTGTGCTACGTCATCCTTGACTGCATTGCACGTCTTATCTTCGCACGATTCCCACACCACAGATGGTTTCGCAACACCTGATCTTGGCTTTTAAGCCTCCAACACAAGGCCCCCGCCCGCCCTCTAAGCATCGAAAGAAGGCAGACCAAGCTGCGCCGATCGTCCGCGCCAAGCTGCGCCACGCGCCTTAGCCTTGTTTATCGAACTTAAGGATGCGACCCGTGACGTCAGCTCGGTTACCGTCTCGAACGACTGGCGCCTCGCCCCCATGGCACACCGGCTGCCGGTGCACGATTCACTCCTCCGCGGAATCTCCACTATCGATTTCTCGATCCACCTCCGACCTGCCCCCGACATTTGCACGTGGGGCCTGCAAGTTGCTGACTTCTAGACGGTCTGCCACGCGCAAAAACGTTATAGTGGCGGTCGGCTTCCCTTTTCCAGATGCTCCGACAGCTCCGAACGGCCCACGCGTGCTTCGAGACGCGTTGTGGGTGGGATGAGGCTCAAAATTTGCATATCGACACGCCTAGTAGCGTACATGATGAGCGAGAAAATTTTACGGCCCGATGGTTCGAGATGGCAAAGTCGGTGTCCGACTGAGCTTCTCAGTGCACGCGCTGGACCCATCGGAGGTGGAGCAGGGTGATATCCGTAGCCTGTTGAGTAAACACATTGCCGGATCGTTCAGCTCTTTACGATTTGCTGATGTACCTGATTTCGAACTCATGGTTGAGTTACTACCGAAGACACTGTACGGAAGCGAACAAACCGAGCCGGCTCTACCGCGACTTAGGCATTTGATAGCATTACTGATCCTGATCAAGCATACGTCGCGCCCGTAAAACTCCAAATGATCTAGTGTCCACAGATCACTGCATCTTCCGACTACCGGCATGCGACCCTTTCAAACTACCGAGTCGCGACCAAACTAGTTCCCTGAAATGTCATTATACACTCTCAGCCAGGTCGCAAATCCTGTTCACTGTAGGTCCTTCCATCACGTGTCCAATGCAAGCCTTGGGCTTCAGTGTTTCTCAATCATGGGAACTCAGAAGGTCCTTCCAGGCCGTATCCATCACCTTTGTGAAGTTTCTCCAGATTCGGCTTTCTGCCGCCGGCTCGTCTGTCGCCCAATCCGGATCGTTCTCCAGTTGTTGGAGAAATTCTTGTTCCATTCTTTTTCTCTTTCCCCCACCTTCTTCGTTCCAATCTTCCAACATGTTTTCGCAGACCTCGCTCAGTTCCTGTATCTTCATCCACAACATATTATACCTGTTCTCGAACACGCCTCGCAGTTCTGTAGGCAGTATATCGAAGTTCCCATTCAATGCTCGAGCGCAACCATGTGACGTAGTCGCTGCATGTATTGTCCATTCACCAGCCTTTGTAAATCTCACTGAGCATTCGGGCTTAGGGCATTCGAAAGCATTGCTTTTCCCCTTGTCGAAGTGGTGGCGGTCCAAGGCTTCTATGAAGAGAGGCAAAAGCGCGCGTTTCTGGAGGACGTTCCTATCCGAAACAAAGCTGTGTTTCTCAAACTGCCCGACTAGACCGCGAAATGGCCGTCCAGGCACTAGTACTGTGTTATTACGCGTTGTCGCCTCAAGATCTTCCCAGCCTCCATCTCCAAGAGGCCGAAAGTATGAACTTCTCCACTGCGGCTTCTCCCTATAGCTGTACAAGTCGGTTTTCCAATTTTCACCTTTCCCTCGCGTCTGCATGATGACTGCCTCAGCGGTGATGCTTTTTGGAGAAGCTCGTAACAACACTTCTAGGCATAGTGGCACATTCTCGACTTCCTCTATGACGTCGCAGAGCATCAAATTCTGATTGAACACTACCCTCTTAGCTGCCGGGCATCTCTTCCTCAATGTAGACCAGAATCCAGCCACAATATCTTGTTGTACGTCTTCTGGGCGGAGTGGTTCTTTTGCTTCTCGTTCCGGCCAAAGCCAGTTATGCAGGCAGCCGTACTCTAACTCTACGTTCTGGACATAGGCAAGGAACGTAAGGTCGACGCAAGTATGACCGGGATAACCGCCTTTAATAATCCAACTACTATCCAGGAGGAAAGAGGCGTTAGGATGTCCCCAGAACAGCTTTGATGACTCGATGCGTAGCATGGATGAAGTTCGCATGAGCTGCCAAAGGGTTGGTATCGAACAACATGAGAGGATACGAAGCTGAAGTTCGGTGGGGAGCCTTTGGAATGAAGAGAACCCGGAAGGCGATGGTTGCGATATATTGTTGCCGTCACGGTGCCTTACGTACGCAGGGAAGAAGACGCGTTTTTCGCCACCCCAGTTCATTCCTAGATCCCAATTGAGTGGCTGCGTCCATGGAGGTCGAGGGAGTAGGTTAAGCAGATTGCCAACACTTGATTGATGCATTGTGGCAGGTCTAGGGCGAAGGCTACGAGACTCGGGGTTCTCTGGTGGCAGTCGCTGCCTACCTGTGGGCAATGGCGGGGGCCAATGAGAGTTCAGAGGCCTTACAGTGGCGCCGATCACCCGCGGGGTTGTCGTATGAGCACCCGATGCCATCCTCTGAACTTCAACACTGACCAGACGCACTCTCTATACTCGGACTACCCAAGAATCGCCACAACTGATGGTTGATGCGCTAGGTTTTGTTTCTCCAAACGTCTTCATGGAGCACACATTTGGGTAGGTCACCAGGTGTCGCGTCTTCGTACGACTTCGGATTTGAGGTGAAGGCAGGGCTGCATACAGACGGGCCGTCCAGGTGATGATAAATCAATATGGACTCAGTTTACGAGAGAGATACGCTTGTAGGATGCAGTTTAGCTTCCTTCAGCTTCGCCATAGTAGGCCAAAGGGAAGAAAAGCTGGGTGTCACGAACATTTGATGAGTACCTGGAAGGGCTAGCGGAGGCTTGTCTCAGCATTTCCTAACCTCAAATGATTACATCGATTTAGTGCCCCACATCACGAGTCTCTACGACAACCACTGATAAGTGAAAGCGAAAGGCCAACATGTGTTATTAACCAGCTTTCTCGCGGCGTCGTTTGCGCGAAAGCACGTGCAATCGACTGACATCTCATACGGGACACAGAAGTCGGACATAGGCCTCGGCTTCACTCAAGATCGGAATGTTGGCAAACGGGCACTCACTTGCTGGCTGTGGAATTGACCTGCCTTTACTTACTCTTCCCAACACATAAGCCTGCCCTCCCGTTGCGATCCTTGCCTCCTACTTCTTCCTCCACCAACAAGTCAAATCAACTCCTTCCCAATTCGACTTATCACTTCGTCCTCCTACAGCAATCTCTCACCCGCCATGCGTCTCCTCATCCTCTTCTTCCTGACGCTGCTTTCGGTTGCAGCAGGTTTCACTTTGCAAAAGACTGATGGCACCACGATCGAGCTCGGCGATGAGCCTATGGTCATCGACGGCAGCGACGTGATCATGCCTCAGGATATCTTCGCTAGCGCGTCCCGCGTCAAGCTTGACGGCATCTCCGAGGCTACCGACGTCAGCACTGCAGACCTTGACCCTTTTCCGGCTGCTGTACGTGCACACCACTACCTCTTACTCATCTTCTCTAACTGCCATCTAGGTAAATCTCTATGAAGGACCCAACAGGCATGGCAGGCGAGCTAAAGCCTACCTATGCGCTACAGGAATGAATGGTTGCCTCGCAGACGGCGCGTGAGTGCACCGAGTCAGTCCACCTCACCGTGACTAACATATTCAAGCTCTGAGCCATGGGCTTCTTCGCTCACTCTACAAGCATGCCCCCACGGCTCACCAAATGGGGGCAAGACATTCGCATGTTTCTTCTTCTCGTAGGTCTTATCGAGTAAGCTCATCTGCGGTACGAGAGTAACGTTAGCTAGCACACCGACCTGCGATTATACTTCTAGGTTCCTTTTGACTCGCACGTCTATCGACGATCTCAGGAAGACGACGCCGAAATTTGATGTGAGTACCAATGGGTCTGGACGTCGTGAAAGAAGCGTCCCTTTACTGACCATGATGAACAGGAGACGATTAGGTCTATGCAGTGCTTCTGGGATAGGGATGCTCACGTCGCTGGAGTCGATGCTCGTTCTGAGCGCCACTCCGACATCGAAACCTTCTCCAACGTCGGCACCGCAGACATCGGTACCGCAGACACCAGCGCCGAAGATCCGCACTTGGTATGGCGCATCGTCGTCCTATTGATCAATTCGCTGATAGCTATTTAGCTTGCCCTGTTTGAACAAACCAAATACCAAGGTAGTAGAAGTGTCGCCTACTCCTGCTCCAAGGGCGATTTGGGCTGCAGGAACATCAGGGAGTGAGCGCACCAACCTACGCCCATTCTGTACAATTGCTGACACATGATAGGGACAACCCTTGGGCTTCCTCGGTATCCTTAACACAGTGTCCTGACGGTTACGAAAATGCGCACAAGCAGTTCCGATGCGACTTGTTCCAGTATGTCTCATCAAGCAGGCCCACAAGTGATATAAGGCTGACCCAAGCTAGGACGCGGAACTGCGAGGTTATCAACCAAGATAACCCGTCTCACAACACCGGCCGATCTATTGAAGATCTTTATCCGTACGGATTGGATGTGAGTGCTCTAGATATATGACCTCTTTTGTCAAAGACATCTGAGCTAACGACAATGAACAGAACAGGATCAAGTCTGTCAACTGCTACTTCGGCGCGCTGCCAAATTCCCCACCCTGAAGCTGGGGGGACTACTGTACGACTAGTATATGGCGCATCGGAATCGATCTTTTCCAGCCTTAGCTGCTCCAGACGTTCATTCATGTAGCTGTCAAAATGACACAGGCCTTATACAATGCAAAGTGCACAAGCACTCGCCACTAGGAAAGATGAAATGAGATTCCTAATTATACATAATTTGTCTTCAAGCTCAGACTCTAGACATCGTATTACTCGCAATCAAGGGCCTACACACTGGTAGGTACTGAATCGCGCCGACAAAAGACAGGGATCTTGTTGTACCTCGCCTTCACCTTCACCCAGCTTCACGTAGACCCCAATAACCCACATCTGCGTTGGTCGTACTGTGACGCACATCAATGTATACCCCAGCGCTCACTATTACACCCACCCACTGCTCTTGTGAAGTAATAATTGCATGCAGCAAAAGACCCGCTGATAATTACTTGACCGCGCCATGTCTGTACATCTTCTCTCATACCTGCGGCTCCAACACCCATACCAGACCATGCTCATCCTCAATACCGACATCGAGTTTTTTGAAAGCTGTCGATCCGTGCAGCGCCAGAAAGTCACATGAAAAGTCTTGAATCAACTCCTTCAGGCCCTCCAGTTCCGCACGACGACCCTTGAACACGTGGAATCGAACCTTGGTCAAATGACCACAGTCGGCCAAGCCATGTAGACGCAGACGCTCGAAGATCTCAGCACCGGTGCTAGGTTTCTTCTCTGTCGGTCCGCGTTCCGACCATTTATAAAGATGTGGTGAGACCATGTGGAACACAACTGTCTTTAGCGCGGTGCACATCTTGATCGAAGGTATAGCTTTGCTGAAGTCGTAACAGAAGTCTCCGTAATAGGCAAATTGAACATGTTTCAACCATCGTAGTCCCTCATTGGCTTCTCCGAACTGTGATAGGAAAGCTTCAAGAACTGGTGAGTCGTCACTGTTGTCCATGAAGATTGTTTGGTATCGCAGGTAGAGTCGGGAAGCGATGATGCGCTCGAGCTTGTTGGTGAAACAAATCGCTGGGAAAGAGTCCTGAAGTGCGTTCTTGCTGGGACTGTCGGTGGGAATGTCGGTAGGAACGTAGAGTTTGTTCCTGAGATGGCCGCCAGCGAACATGGCGTGCTTGTATATAAGCTCCTTCACCTCGAGAGGAAGAGCGACGAAATTGAACGGTTTGTTACCGGGAGTAGCTTGGCAGACAGCGGCGGAGCTGGTGAGCGACATGTTGGCGACAAGTCCTGTGGTACCGGATTGTGCAAAGATGTGTTGGGGTAGGCGCTGTCCAGCTAGACGCTTTTCGTGAGTAGCTAGACGATGCAGAGAGGCGAGGGCTGCTGAAAAGCTGTATAATAGCGAGAGAAGGTCGCAAAGAAATGACGATCACGCGCTGCTTTGTGCACAGACTCTCGGGCGCTGGTCGTGTCGCGGAGGTGAAAGATCGCAACCAGGGACTTGGCTACAAGCACTGCAGTCTGTCGTACAGTAACTGAGAGCTGCAATGACAGCGGTGTTCAAAGACGCGAAGATTCAGACCAAATTGACACTCACTGAGTCGGAGCTGTTGCTGGCGTAGGCTTGGAAGATGCTGCCCAGAGGGAGAGCAGCCCCAGATCACGTGAAGACGCGCTTACTCCCTTAGTCTCTTAGCGTCCGCCATGGTTCCACATCCATGTCCAGATTTGCATCAATATGATCGCTGCTCATACAATCTGCCAAGTTTCCTGTTGATTCATCCGGAAACGTCGATGCCGTTCCTCAAGCCCTCCTATCCTACACAGGCATTCCACGCAGAAGCGTAAACTGTCGCACCCAGATATACACGGCTACGCCAGCTTTTTTGAATGTGTTCCAGGCTTCATGGTTGATGTCAACATCAGCCTCAGACAAGAGGAAAAGATCGAGACGCGAGAAGATGCCGTGGTCGAGCCGGTGTTGAAGGATGTGTTCGACCGAGGTTGGATGGACACCGCTGGTGCAAATTAGACCGAGCTTCTCAAGAAGTGGAGGTAGTTTGCCTTCCAGAGTGTCCGTAGGTGGTCGAAAAGGCAAAGTGAGCTGTCGTAGGTGAACGAATGTGCTGAAGTCTGATATTAAGCCCTCCTTATGACTTGGGTATCGACAGTGTAAGAGTTCGCTATGATCAATGGGTTCGACAGATAGCGTCTCTAGAACAGCCTTGGAAACAAGTAGACGTTCTAATAGCTGAGCAAGAGATTTAATACCGTAATTGAAAGTGCAGAAACCGCGGACGGTCTGTGTCCGAAAGCGTAAATTGACGTTTCGTACTCTTGACATGTCATCATCCTTGCGATATAATCGAGCGAAAGACCATGTCGGAGATTCTCCTTGCCACAGGAAGATGCATGCATCTAAATGCTGTATATGCACTAGGCTCGGATGGTCATAATGGGGGAGATCTGTGAGCTCACCGAGTCGTAAGGTCTTCAAATTGGGTAGCAGTTGAGTGCTATTGAGCATGAGTCCACTCTTAACATATAGCTCACTCAGCGTTGGAAAACGCACCGGGTCTACGTCATCGTGACACGGCGTGATACCCAAGAGCCTTCGTGTGAACGTGACATCTGTCAGATCTAGAGACAGATACGTTCCTCCATGCTGCTTGGTGTAGCATTCAAGCTCCAGCCGCTCTAGATTAGGCAGGAGCCTGAGCAATCCGCCGTAGAGGGCTGCAGAGCGCCACCTCACAACATCCGAGAACCAATGCTGTTCGGACACGTGGGTTCCCATAATTCGTTTGAGGCGGAAGACGAGCTGCTCTTGAATATCCCTGTATTCCAGACAATGGGGGCTGTCAAGAACCTTATCGACCACAATATCAGGGCGACCTGAAGTCATATCCCAATCGATGCGTTCGGCTTCAGCCTCGTCCGCTGTCGAAATGATGTCGGAGGGCACGGTGCAGTTCACGACAGCGAGCGATATTGAGCGTATGCTGTTGAGGCGCTGAGGTTGAGCGAAGAGCGTGCGTAGCAACAATATGAGGCGATGGCCCTCATCTGGCTGTTGGATCATCGGTGCGGAGTATAGATGCTCGTGTGCGACCTTGGCTTGGGCTTTGCCGACGCGTGCATAGGACGCAAGATCTTTGGAGGAGATATATGCCGCGATCTGGAGCTCGATCTCGGTCGGAAGGTCGGCAAGGCGAGCCATGCTGGCGATGTAGGTGTAAGTGCGGTTGCGCGGGGATAGGATCGTTAAGATGTCGACGTCGAGATCACAGCGCTAATAATAGCCACGCGTGAACAGGTATCATGAGACTAGGCTGATTAGCACGTTAGATCTACTTCTGGTATTTCTGGGCCGCCACATTACAGCCACGCGTTGTCCGATCAGTTTGTTAAACGTATATGCCACGACAGTGATCTCTCGGCCGCCAACCCTCATAACCTTCGTATGCAGGAACGGCGTGCCTGCTCAACCCATAAAACATTTGAGGACAGGCGAATAAGCTTACGGATGACATGTATGCATTCCGCATCGAAAGCTGGAGCCCTTGACCACTGGCAATGCGATAGCCGTCGTCCCAACCCTTACGAGCCTGTAGTAGACAAACTTGGTTCGGCTTTGCCCAGGTGGCTTGCATGGACTAACTCATGCTCGAGGATCCGAGGTTAGTGTACGCGAAAAAAAAGGATGCGATCGCAGTGTGCATCGTACGAAGGCAAGAGGCGTGACGAGAAATGACGTTGAAGTGGAGCGAAGACGCGTGCCGCACACGCGCTGGACCCCTGGCGCTTATCTTATCGCGTGTCTGCACGTGTCTATGGCAAATCCAACTCGCGCAGGTCGCACCTGCTGTTTTTCATCTCTCACACCTCAAAAGTGCTCATCAGCATACGATTCCAAGCTCTCGACATGACATCTCCGGGCAGCATCTCGACCGAGCCACCCCTCCTTCCTGTTTGATCGTTCGCACCAGCGGCGAAGCGGGGCTGCGGAGCTCCCACCTGCCCCTTGCGGGGTACACTTCATAATGATGTATAGGCTAACGACGACTTTTGAGCCTCTGAGAAAGTTCTAGGCGTCCTAACAGAAATTTGTACCGTAAAATCATTCCAGAAGTTCGCTTCTCTTCACATACCGATCTCGCATTCAATTCATCGCAAACATGTCCGCCGCTCAAGCGCTCCGCCAAAAGCAAGCCCCGATCAAAGATGGGTACCGCAGCGACCCTTCATCCGCCGTCGTCACCCTCAAATCTACTGGTTCGCTCGACGACCATTCGATAACATGCAAGCTTTCCGATAGCTCAGCTGTGAAGGAAGCGCATAGGGTAGCCGGCCTGCACCAAAAGGCTGGCGGCGACGACCCAGCGATATCTGGGGAATTATGCTCTGGTGGTACGCAATATCTTTATCGGATTTGTATGTGATACATGTGCTGACATTATGCGCCGTCAATTAGACATGCTCCTCGATGCCCTCGTAGCCTGCTCAGGCGTCACCCTAAAAGCCGTCGCTACCGCCCTCGGCATACCCATCGCCTCCGGCACCGTCACCGCAGAAGGGGATTTGGATTTCAAAGGCACACTGGGCGTAGACAGGACGGCTCCTGTTGGTATAACAGGCATACGGTTGGAGTTTGCGGTCAAGTTTGGGGAGAGGGAAGATGGCAAGGAGGTTACCGAGGAAGAAATCGAGAAGTTGGGCAAGTTGACAGAGAGGTATTGTGTTGTGCTGCAGACGCTGGTACATAAACCTACCATTGCTGTCAGGCTAGCCGGAAGTGGTGGCGGGAAAGAGGGTGACGGTGTTAGTAGGGAGGTGTCGCATAAGAGCGAATTGTAGCTACGGAACGTAAGTTGATTTGGGTGACGCTATCTAGCTGAATATAACAGAGTACATTCAGTACCTCCACATTGCAACTAGGTACTTCCACACATCGCTATATCTCATCAACAAGCCAATGCTTCTCCCCTTTCCATCCCTACCTATCTCATATTGATAGGATGAATCTCGCCATCATAGTCATCATACATCTGATAAGGCGAGGGGACGAACCTCTCACTAAGCTTCAAACGATGCCACTCGTTGTTGTAGTACTCCTCAAAGTCCTCCGGAGACACCAGGTTCAAACGGCTCTGCAACATCATACTCGGCAGACGGTGGCCGTCCTCTCCGTACTTCGGGTCTTGGAGCCTCTCGCCAGTGTAGATTATGAGGCAGAAGAGGTGCGTAGGCAAAAGCGGCTTCCCGTCCTTGCGAGCAATGATCAGAGTGCCAGTCTTAGTTTTCTGGTTTGGCGGGTTGAGCATCGCCGCGTTGTGGTTCTCCCGACGGGATTCGACGTCGCGGTCGCGCCAGGAGAGCGCAGGGGGCTCTTTCCGGATGATCAATGGAATGCCGACTTTATCGGCGACTGGGCAGGGGACCTGAGAATCTTTGCTCAGGATGGAGCGCGGCTCGATCTGGCTCTCATATGTAGGATGGCCGAAGAATAGCTTGTCGCCCACGCAAGTGAGGCGTACGGCAAGGACACCACCCGTCTTCCTCGATATGACCTCCTTCGCTCGCAAGCTATCTTTGTAGTGGTTCTTTCTCAGGGCGTCCACAGCGTGACGGAAGTCTGCCGGTGTGCAGTTGAGATCGGAGGTTTTGCGTCTGTCTTCGGGACAATGGCAGCCCCAGGCAAGGACGTGACCTTTGCCGTGGAGTCGCGCAAGCTCAGGATCGATGTCCATCAAGCTCTTGTCTGTATTGAGTTAGTACATTTCTCGTGCGACTTGTACAAAGACATTGACGAACTGATTGGTATATCCTCCGGCAGAGGCTCTTCGAAAGATCCCAGGTTTCTCGTAAAGAGCAATCCGAGATGCTTTCCAGCGATGTGCCTCTTAGTCGTGTAATCGGTGCTGTCTTCCTCGAAGTATCCTATGGGGTTGTTGCGATTGTTGCAATTTACGCCATAAAACTCGAAGCCCAGCTCTTGCACGTAGGCTTTCTTGGGTGAAGGAATCTTGGCGTTGTAGGTGCCAGGCTCGAACAGAGTCCACTCGAAGCGAGGCGCCTCTTCATCTTTCGGGAAGACAATGATGCTGTAGTGCTTTTGACTGGGACGATTGTTCATGTGCTCGCTGAAGGATTTGCAGATGAGCTTGTGGACTTTCCAATCGGCCTTTTGGCACCGCTTGGAGCAGTACTGGATTCCGTTGCAGGCGACACATCTGAGCTTGCCTTCGTCAGGGCACAGCGCACAGTGGGCAACCATGATTCGATGAGTTCTTGTAAAGTTTTGGAGATCAATTGAGGGGAATTGAGGTGTAGGATGTGAAGAATTGAGGCGTGGTGCTGCTACAACAAGGGGAGCATAACGAGAAAACGACCTGGCATTTCCTCGGCAACGCGGAAGTGGGGCTGACGCGTCAGGCTCCTGAAACGTGGCCCGTTTAAGCTAGTAACCACGCGCATGCACGTGAGAACGCGACATCTCATAATTCGGGCAAACCATCTAATCACCCTGTCGCGCTCTCAAGTTCGGCGAATTTGTATCGAGCTTTGAGACAACACAAAATCGTATTCTCTACCTGGACTAAAGAGCTAACCATCAACGAATCTCAAACACCATCGAAGGAATGACCCCTTCAGCACCCTCATTCTGGTGCTGCATCGCCTCACCATCCATCATCCCATGGATGTAACACTCACCAAGCAGCGTGTAAGAAAAGTAGCCTTCGTCGCCGAGTCTCTCTCGCAGATTATCCATGACCTTCTTCTTGTATTCAATCGTCTCGCCCTCCGTCAACTTCGTTCTGTTTATGGGACGGCGCCAGCTGGGCCGTATGGCCGCTGGCATATCATACGGCGCATGTACAGTCAAGGGGCTCGAGCCCGACGATCTTGAACGTGTCTGAGACGTCTCTCCGTTCCCGTAATGTTCCGCTTCTGTCTTGTGGTCACCGTCATATGCATTGGTTTCTCTCTCCGTCTTTCCGTATTCCTCAGTACTGTCATGCTCCTCGTTGTCTTCATGGTACTGAGAGTATTCATCATTCTGGCCGTTTCGATGCTCCTCGTTGCCTCTTGTCGGTGAGTCGTTTCTTTCGAGTCCCTTGTTCGCTACTTGGTGGCCGCCAGTCACACCTCCGTTGTGAGTTCCGCGTCTGCGCATCAGGTAGGATCTAAGCTCGTCGGCCTCTCTCTCAACCTTCTTTTTGTTCTCCTTCAGGATGAGCATTCTGACAGCCTCGTACTCGCCATGCTGCTTCTGTCTCCATAGCTGTTCACTGTACTGTACCGCAAAGTCGATTCGATTGGCCTTCCCTCTTCTAGTCATTTGCAACCAGCGTCTACCGGCAACAAGTGCCAGCTCGAACTCCCACCAGTCCACCAAAGGTTTCTTCTTCTTGATAGTTGTGGGCCCTTCCTTAGAAGCGGCAGAGGTAGCACCTTCAGCCGTTGTTGGTGCTTCAGTGATTCTCCCCAGCATGGTTGCAGCACCCAGTGATTGTCTTCGTTTTCGTGACGTCTGTCTACGTAGGTTTTCGTCCGTCTCCTTTTTACCTGGCCTGCTCACTTTCCTATTGGGGTGCTCCTTCCGCTCCTTCATCTCTTCCACAATGCGAATCCTGATCGCGGGCCATACCCTCTTGCGTTCTTCATACAACCAGCATTTGAAGTCGGCAGTGGCCTGCTTCAAGATGCGTAGAAGAATTCCTGTCGAGTTTTGCTTGTCTTTGGCTGACATTTTGGCAGAATCGATGCCGTGGCTACGCATGTAGTCGGTGGTTCTCAGCCATGCACGGCAGAGCTTTGCCATCTCTTTGTCTTTCCAAGCTTCATGTCGTCGTTTACGCAAGATGTATTGCCTTAGTTTCTGTACAACAGTATTCTTGACATCGACCAGTTCTTGCTCCATTTCTTCCTCAAATACTTCTTCGGTTTTCTTGGGACACTCCCGCAGCACGACCGGAACACTGCATCCGTAGAGTATGCAGACCAAATCGCCTTTTTGGACATCTTTCCCGACCAGCCCTAGTGTCCCGCTTTCGGTACGCACAAGGGCACGGTTCCATGTGACGGCCTGCACACGGCGACAGAACTGGGCGACGACAGAATTGCGTTCGTACTCAATGAGCGCGGTAGTGTCGATTGCGCCGCTCTCAAGACCACCTTTTCTGAACGATTCTTGGCAAGCCCGCGAGTAGTATACGGGTGGATTCTTGCCATCCTTGCCCCGGTTGGCGACGAGCGTCCGCCAAAACATATCAGGTGGGAGCCCTTTTCCGTCTTCCCATTCTGCAAGATCAAGCCACTCTGCGGGAATGTGCCCGTTGCGAGATACCTGGGTGACATCCTTTATAACATCAAGCTTGAAGCCGCGGACGTACATGCTGAATCGACCCTCGTCAAAGTGTCCAGGTTTCAGTCGCTTACGAAATCGGAGTGCCTTGATGTCGACGCCCTTGGTCTCAGCAGCAGAGTAGGAACTTGGAAGTCCAACCAAAGGATCGGCGTTAATGCGACTCATCTTGGGGCCGGTCAAACCCGGCCGTTGGGCCATCGCGTATGGTGCATTCGAGAGTTGTGGTACCCAGGAAGGCAATGCCATATCCCCCGATTCAGCGTTCGTAGATACGTTCTGAACAGGTGCTCCCTCAGGTGGGTCAGGAGGTTCGGCATGATTGGAAAGTGCTCTACGGCTCTCGCGTCCCTTGCGGCGTGCTTCAAGGTCCTTCTCTCTCTTCTTCCTTCTTTGTTCTTTCTCCTTCTCTTTCTCCTTGGTATCCCGCATCTTTTGTAGCTTCCTCTCCTCAATGGCCCATGGGCGGCAAATGACATCCAGCGCGCGACTTGCGTTGCCGTGAAGAGAACGGTCGATCGAGAACTGAATGAAGTCCTTGCATACATCTACGTACGGCAGTTTGTAGTCGACGTTGTAGCTCTTGCGCTGTGTGTAAACCTCAAGGCCTGCTTGAGCGCTTCTAGACGTGACAGCAGCATTTACGCTCACAGCTCGTGGTGTGGTGTCCTTCGCGATCGCAAGCAGTGCATAAATTGTGTCGTGAGGAACGGTGGTATCGAAAATGGTCAAGCTTGAGACCAGATATTCCAGACTCAGAAGAGGCTGTATACGATGTCTCGAGCTACCAGATACGTCCTCTACATGGCTTGAATGAAGGGGTGCAGATGTGTAGTCGTCTTCGCTGTCGCTTGGGTCAGAAAAGGCTTCGCTATCCGAATCGGTGATTGACTCAATCTGTGCCAGAGGGTCTGGCACGGGTTGCGCTACTTCGGATTTCTTGTAGTCGCGAAACAGGCGCTCTGTCGCATCAACAAGCAAGCTAGCGCCGAGGGCAGAGACGTAGTCGAAAACACTGGGAATATACTGGTACTGTCGATCTTTCTTCATGACCTCCGACAGGCGATGCGTCGCTGTTTCCACCTCCACGAAGAGTTCCACGGCAACAGCGAATTTCTTCCAAGAGATCCTATCTCTGCCGCAGTAGATGATGGGGTTCTTCGCCAAGGCCAATTCTTGAACAACCCACCGTCGTGAGAACCATGGTCTTTGCATCAGATCTAGTAACGCGACCCATTTCTTGCTCGCGTCTTGACTGTCGCAGAGGGTGTCGAAGCTTCGTAAATGTGAGACCTCTTTCTTGATGAAGCGTAGTGCCATGCGACTGGATTCTGTCGCGTCCCCAAGCCAAATGCAAACTCGCGAAGCGTTGCCGTAAATTATGTTCATCATCTCGACTTGATGATTCTTCTCACCCAGGCTACAGAAGTCAGCGATTATTGATTGAGTATCATTGACTGACCTACTCGTCTTGGTCGATGCAAACCATGTCAATCCACAGGAAGCGGCTACGGTCCGGGTAGCGAAGTGCCTTCATAGCAGCCACAAGGTTCGGGCTCACTTTCTTGATGTATGTCTTGCGATTGCGTTGAATCCTGATCTCAGCAGACTTGCCTGCTGTGCCCCAGCACCACGACAAGGCTTCATAGGGATATTGGTGTCTCTCGTTCTCGCCTGGTGTGATCAATGCACAAAGAACTCCAGCAGCCGAAGTTTCGCTAGAGAAAAGCTCAAGGATCCGAATGGTCCCCTGGCTGCGTGGCAAAGGTTGATAGCTGAAAGTGCTGTATTCACGACGATGTTTCCACGACGAGTTGCCCGTTCCATGGACATCATTGCTATCCTTGCCCCGCCTCTTGCCCGTCCTGGCCTTTTGTTGCTCTGACAAGTCGTTATCGGTGGAACTCATTGCAATCGAATTCAGAGTAAGTGCTTTATGTACGATGACAGGTGCTTAACTTAGAGCAAGCACTTCGGCTGGCTAGAGCAACCTGAAGGCCTTTATACCCGCGAGGCCGAATCAGACTCCTAGGTCAGACGCTCGACACGTTAGACATCACCCTTTTACAGAGTGACTGAAGCGAGCGCATGCCTCAGGAAGCGTCAAGCACCATTCCGGTAGAATTAAGCAATGCAAGGTAGCAACGCCACTGCCGTCCAAGGTCTGATTGGACAGGTGATGCTGTTTGGTGGAAGCATGCGGGTGCAGGGTGTTCGCGCACGGCGCCTAGGTACTCATTCTGTAGTACAAGGACGAGTAGCGGAGGTTCGCGAAAGCCCGCACAGCCTTGTGGCTGATCGTCCGGCCTGGCTGCAGGAGAACAATGTTACATTGCATAACAGAGTTTTCAGCCTTGGCGCATGTTTCCGGTATCTTACATGGAGAGTTGAAGCAGGAGGCACGGTTGAGGAAAGACCACGCGCCAGCAGAGCGCTTGTTGGCATGACGGGGGCCGACTTTGTCCTCGGCCTTGGGCCTGGCGAATGGTCATGACATGACACAGGGTGCTGATCAAATTAGCGAACGAAAAACAGGCGTCAATCAGCCACTTCATGAGCTTGAGAGCTGAGAAGCTGGGAAGGCTGAGAAAGCGGGATGGAAGGCCTGCTTCTGGCCGCACGAGCAGCATCTCCCGCGTGGTCAGCTATAGTTATGACCGCGCATCAAGAGGAGCGATGAGTAATCCATGGGTAGCAGTTCAGTCAGTGGTGCGCGGAAGCGATTGTACGTCGAGATTGGAGGTGCGAAAGTGTAAAGCTGAGGTCCTGCAGGTCAAGCCTTCATGAGGCGCACACTAGCGCGACTTCCCGCTTTCACCCAAGCGACGGCTCCACGCGCCCGCACCTCCACCCGTTCCGTCTCTTCGGAGGTCTGGATTTTCACTCCTTGAACAGCTGAGAAAGTGTGTAAGCAATGAATAGCGAATCATCAAAAGCACTCATCCGGATCCGGGGTTGGAGTAAGCGAAAAAGGTTATGGTGTATATTCTTTACGTATCATGGCAGGGCCAGGCATTCGGGTCGTTATCTTAGTCGCCGGCATATGGGGCGCTTCATTACTTCTTACCGTTATCGATTTGGACGCGCGGGACGGCTATGGTGGAAGGAGGTTGCGGCTCAGAACCTGGTTCTATGGCTTTGGCCTGCTTCTTGAAGTGTTTCTGCAGCTGAGCTATGGCCGCATTCTCGTCTTGCTTGACAGCCGTGTGGCTCTCCTTGTCGCGGTCCCTCCAGTTCGGGCCCAGAATCTCACCAAGACTGATGGAAGCTCTGCGATTGATGTTCCGTCTCGTACGTGGGTGCCACATGTGATCGTGCACCATGCCCTTGCCGAAGAGTTGAGGCTCCCGCAGTAGCGGGCTTCCCCATATCTTGTTGACCTCGTGAACGTATCGCGCATACGGGAGCGTGTTGGACCTCTCCACCACTCTATTTTCTCTCTTTTTGGAGCGACCATGGCCAAACATGTTTATGAACTGCGACTGCAAGGCTTTGAGTACGGTATGGTAGTGAACAAAGACGCCGAGATTTCGTAGATGCACAAGGATCCGTAGACCTGCGCTCCACTCTAATCGGCGTAGCATCCGGCGCTGCAGCAACCGACGACGGTAATGCTTCTTGGCTAGCGTCGGGCCCAGCATGGACTGTTCGAGAGGTGCGTTTGGCAGGAGTCCAGCTTTGAAGCCCCAGATGATGAGACTTTGCTGAAGGGAGGGGGCGAACAGTCGTCGAACGGGGTGCAACGGATTCTCGCGCTGTGTGACCGTCGTTGGGAAGTGAAAGTAGTGATATCGTTCAGGGTATGCAGCACGCAGTTTCGCTGTTGCCGGTTCGAGAAATGGTGATTTTGGCAACGTGCTGAACTGGTAACTGCTTCTCGGTGCATACCAGCAAAGAAGCCAGAGTAAAAGTCTTCTAAGCTCCCTAAACCTTCCAACCATGCCAAATCTGCGTACGATCTCGCGCCATTGGAGTGGAGAGATGGGGGCTAGACCGTTCTCTAGGATCATGACGAATACACGCGCGACGAAACGCAAGTCATCGAATCGGTCACTGACAGGCTTGTGTCCTCGTTGCCGACGACGCAATAGGCTGCGAATGGCCATGATTGATTCAGGCGACACCATGATGCCGCGAGCACGCATGTCTTGGAGCACTTCCACGACATGGTTCTGTCCAGAGCGTTTAATGTAGACTTGCAAGAGCAGGTTCCAAGACTCTTGACTAGAGTCATTGTGGAAGAGCGTTAGAATGGCAAGTGTGCGCTGGACCTGCGCATAATCGTCGTTGTCAAGATAGTGCTCGAGCAGCTTGCGTTGCATTTCCACGTCGCCAAAGACGTCCGGATGCTGGTCGCTTTGCAGCATACTGCGCACCAGTTGCCACTTCTGCTCCATTGCGAACGTCTCCAGTGCCAAAGAGAAGACGCAGCCCTGCAGGGCAATGCCTGCTTGCCTGAGCTCTTCGAACCTCATAGGTAGCTCCTCCACCGGTTGTGTTTGCAGTGCCATGGTGAGCACAGCTTGAGGCCCAATCTCGTTGATGCCCACCATAGAGAGACCTTGTATGATCGAAGCAGGTGGAAAGGTACGCGTTGCGAACATGCGGGCGACGAACGAGTCTTCGAATCGGACGGGCGCTGTATCGGGGCCTTCCAAGCGGCGCAGAAGGTTCTCATTGTATTTTGCTGCACCCCGCCTCCACTTCTTCGTCGACCCTTTCGTGTCAAAGTAGACCTCACGAGCTGAATCCTCAACGGTAAACAGCTGGACGAGAGGATGTGACGCGACAGACTCGGACGGCATATCGTTGCGAAGAGTGCAAAGTGCATGCCATCGGCGTGCCGCAGTTATGTCATCCTTCTCAATGAGCGCCGGCACCACCTCGTCGTAGAGGTCCCGCTCATTGCTGTGCTCGTATATCTCCATCAATGCTTCGTATGCGCCGTGCTTGTAAGTGGATCGCCCCTGATGTGCCAGCTGCCGTAGGGGAAGCCGCTGGGGCTTCAGGCTCTTTTGTATCGCGTAGTGATACCTCAACGCGGGCGCTGTTCTCCTCGGGAGCCAGTGGCTCATGACCAGATAGTACAGACCAGGGTATGTCTTACCTGTCTCGTGAAGCAGCTCCTCAGCGTGCTCTATCGCCTTGTCCGCGATCAGGTGGTTCTTCACGAAAGTTCCCCATAGGAATGCGGCATCGGGTGTGTCTTCAGTGGGCAGGCGGTACCCTCGATGGCGGAAGTTCTGCCAGACATTGCGGACACCCTTTTTCCCGTGCAGTCTCTCTTCGCTTGCAAGGATAGCGGCGAGTTGTGCAGGATCGTCTTCCCTTTCCGCTACACGTGCGACGTCGTTTTCAAAGATATCTACGGTCGGGACGAGGGTATCGTTGGACTCGTCACGCTGGAGTGCCTTGAGCACGTGGTCTCGGACTGCCGCGTCTTCGCTTGCATCCTTCATTCGCCTCCATTTCAGCTTGGGTTGCGGTTTCGGCTGGGTGGAGTAGTTGCGGCGGCGTGCTACTGGCGGGCAGCATTTTGTTGCCGCGGAACAGGCTGCGGGGAGTTCGGGGGCATTGACGACGGAGCGAAGGAGTCGCAGGGCTGACGGGCTGGCGAGGAGCCTGTCCAGAGCCGGTGGCATCAACGAGACAGGGGCGGAGGGCGAAATCAGTCCATTGGCGTCGCAATCGTCGTGCGTGAACTGAGCATGCGGAAAGTTGTTGCGCCCAAAGCGGCCAAGGGCCTTGGCGGCCGACTTGCTTTCGCCGGCGGATCATTCGACCTCGCGACATCACCAAACTGACCAATCCACGAAACCACCAATTGCCCCCGCACGCCGCGCAATACTCCTCTACACTCTTCAAAATGCCTGGGTACGTCCATCCTCGAGCTTTGGGCCTGGCCGCAGGCCTGAGGGAGCACCGCGACGGCCTCCAGTGCTCCTCCGCCTTTCCGCACAGAGCTGGATACTGACAGTCGGCAGCTGGGTTATGCGCGAGAACAAGGTGCCTTACTGGCAACGCGAGTTCCAGAAGCACGACGGACTGAGGACCTGGGAGAAGGTGCGTACTGAATACACAAGAGGAGGGTTGATGGGGGCATGATGTGGTTAGAGATGATGCGCATGCGGTGCTGGACACATGGCGTGTGGAAGTGAGAAAACACAGGGATAAATGCTGACAGATTGCTTCTTAGGCCCGTGGAAAGTACCTGGTTCCCGGCTTCAAGGTTATCATGTTCAGCAGCCTCGGCGCCAGCATGTACATGATGGGCCGTCTCGTCCTTGTAAGTTCGCACTGGGTTGAATTGAGTGCAACATCATTACTAACTATATTCAGGGACACAAGACCTGGTTCGGCAAGAACTAGACTCCGCACTTCGAGCATGATATCCAGATGGGTGGGACCAATATGAGTCTTCTGCATCAATATACAATCAACCGACAAGCCTTTACCCATTACAACATCTCCTTTGTCAGACCGCATATAACAATCTTCATTGTCTGTTTACGCTATGTTCACTTATTCTGAAGTAATGCTGCCACCCAGCTGCTACGTGGCTGATAAAACACGAATGGCTGTCACTTGCATCGATGACTAGACTGACTTGTGAGATTACGTCTTTGGGTCGACCTTGCGGATACGTGTGAGGCAGCAGACAATTTAGTTACTCCAACTGCAATGGGGCTTGATGTCGAGCTTCCATGGTCATGGCAGAGTGCCCGTTCCTACCAGTGTCGAGTACGGATACAACCACTTCAGATGACCAGTCTGGCAAACCAATGTCCCCAAGTAGCTAATATCAAAACACCCGACCGAAATTCCACAATAAGCTGCACCAGATCCAGGCGCGAAACCAGAAGGTGCTCTGGGGTAGCTTGCCCAGATGCCCCTCCACATGCGTGCTAGTCGCTGTAAAATGAGGTCAGTGCCTGGAACGTGGAACCGAGCCGAGATCCTCCAAACCACCTCCCGCGCCGCCAAATCTCCACGTACGCTCCTTCGTTGTGACGCATCGACGCAATGGCAGACTTCGTCAAGGGTCTCTTCGGTGGCCAAAAGCCTGTCCAGGCTCCAGTTGTTGGTGATGATGGTACGTACACTACATTGCATGCGCGGTCGCGAGGCCACCAGCCTGGGATGCGGGACCACACGAGACCCCTTTGCGATACTCGAATTCTTGACCGGAGATGGAGTCGCGAGGTTATTTTGAGGATGCCATCAGGAATTGCAGAGCTTATCAATATACATAATCAATGGCTGCGCTGACACCAACCAGACTTCGCCGACTACGCAGGTGCTCCTGAGCCCACACCTGCTGCCATCTCGTCCTTCACGACCGGTACCGGTGCAGCGCAAGCCGCTCCTACAGGCCTCGGCGACAACCGGCCCTATACAGCATGGTACCGGGTGTGGGAGCGCACCACCATGGACGACTTCAAGCTGGAGATGTACATCCTGCCATTCCTCGTTGCTCTCATCGCGGTTCACCTCTGGGGCACCAAGCGCAACCGTAGCAAGGCCAAGGCATGGATGAAGGCTCACGCCCCTGTCCTGACCCAAGAGTTCGCCCAAGTCGGCTACACGCGCCCAGACGGAGAGGGAGCGGTTGCAGATGTGGACAGCATGCTCAAGGAGAAGAAGGCCGACGAGTACCAGACCTACGCGACTGGACGCCAGAACGTTGCCTTCGTTGACTTCAGGCTGAGCTTCTACAAGCGCGCCAACCCCTTCATGTGGCTGGGAGAGAGCGTCCTTCCCCTGTTCTTCGAAAGTTTCCCGGCACCTAGCGAGCGTCTTGAGGCTACCGCTTACGTTTTCGATGGCCGGGAGACCAAGTTCGCTCCTTCGTACGGTCAGGCCGATGCGAAGAAGGTCACCAACAGCTCTTTCGACGGCTTCGTCTTCGCAATTGTACACAAGGATATCATGAAGCGCATGCGCGATGAGCGCTACGACTTGTCTCTGACCAGCACGCGCGACCACGCCAAGTTGCCTGTCTGGGTCACTGTCATGAGCGAGAGCGCCGAGGTTACCGACATGCTGCTCACACCCGAGCTCATCAAGGCCGTGAACGACGCCGGAGACAGCTTCGAGGCCATCATCGTCAGCGACCAGCCCATCAACGCGCCCAGGACGTAAGTTATCCAGCATCCAATCTCTCTATTCTTTCACCCAAGCTAACATTTCCCAGCCTCGACGAGACCAAGCCTAAGAAGCGCCTCAGCCTCTCCCTGAAATTCGCCTCGGACTACTCCACCACCATGCCCATCTTCCAATACTTCCTCCGTCTTACCGACCAGCTTGCCTCTCATGGACACTTCCGCCCCGAAGCCCTCCGCCGCATCAAGCAAACCCGCGACGAGCAAATCGCCAAGATCAAGAAGGCAGATGATGAGGAGAAGGCTGAGGAGAGGAAGCTTTCGCTTGACAAGGCAAAGAAGGAGATGAGAGACGCCAAGTTGGGTCGTCTCAGCGCCGATGAGCAGCGCAAGTTCCTCGAGAAGGAGAGGGAAAAGAACGCGAGGAAGGGCATGAAGAGGAGTACCGTCAAGGCATAGGGGCCCAACAGGAATAGTAGGGTGGGTGAATGAATGGATACAAAAGTATCTCAGGTATTGCTTGGATAACGTGGCACATGGGATGATTGTATTAGTATAGGACTACCACGAACTTTGTGTCGTGGAGGCAAAGAGTAGTAATTCATTAATCGCACGCTACTTTACAGACAGAGAAACAACGCGTCGTCGACTGCCAACAGCATGCCATCTTGCAAACTCAAACAACAATAAAAACAAAACGAAACATCGCTGTGCGTCCAAAAACAAAACTTCTGCAAAACAGTCTTATCACGCTTTGTGTGCCCTCTCACGCCTACGCATACCGTAAGATCCACCAGGAAGCCCACTCTCCGGCGCCTGCGGTATACCGATATGCGTAGTAAACCCAGTCTCGATAGCGGCTGCGGTCATAACAGCAGTAGGGTCTTGATGCACTGGCCTCGGAGTCTCGAGTCCGGCTGCGTCGAGTGAAAATTTATTGGATACGAAGTTATCCATGACGGAATGCGGACAGCGAGTTAGGCCACCATGCACGCCTGTGCATTCGAAATGGACATTGCTAGTCGGCGAGGGAGTCGGCGAGGGAGTCGGCGAGGGGGTCTGGAGTGCGGCTGCTTTGGACTTACTCATACTCGATAGGGCTTCGTCTGTGTAGGATTGCGGACACCAAGTCAGGCCACCGTTCTCGCCCATGCATTCAAGGATGATAGCGTCAGTCGGCGACGGAGTATGCAGTGCGGGTGTGTAGAGTTCGGATTGTTTGGATAGGACGGCGTCCGTGTAGTATTGTGGACAGCGAGTTAGGCCACCATGCTCACCCAGGCATTCCATAAAGACACCGTCAGTCGCCGACGGGGTCTCGAGTGCGGCGGGTGTGGGCTCAGTTGCGGTTCCATGAAGAACCTTTGAGGTGACCCAGTCCGGACAGCTTATCAGCCAACCATCATCGCCCATACATTCCAAAAAGACACGGTAATGAGGCTCCGGAGTCTTGTGTGCGGTTGGAATGGGCTCCGCTGGCGTGTAGTATTGCGGAAAGCGAGTAAGGCTGAAGTCTTGACGCATTGTACCAATCTCGACAAGGCCATCGTCGTTCAACATGGGCTGAACCGGGTCATTGCCATCGTAGTGGTCCGGATAAAGTGCCCACGAGGAACATTCGGGGGTGTCGCATGCACAGTAAACCCGCCCTTTCCCATCCCCGCAGTCGACCAAAAAAGGATGGTAAGTGAGTGGAAACATATATCCCGGTTGGTGGATCAAGAATTTCGCTGGATCGTAGCCGTTTGGACAGCAATAATGAGCGATCTCGTCGTACAGGTAGCCATCGACTGGCTCGTTGGAACCGCTGGCAGTCGCCGAACCGAGTCCAACTTTGGCAACTTCCTTCGCCATCTGTCGGATATGACTCCAGTCCGCGCTGTCTTCACCTAGACTCCACGCCATGACGCCTCCGAGCTTGTATTTGCGGACGATGTTGTCGAATTTCCTTGTGATGAGTTCGGGCGTATCCCATGTCCAGAAAAGGCGGTTTGTGGCATCGAAGTAGTATTGTCCGCCGGCTACTTCGTCAGTAACACCGTATTTGGCTGCGAGCTGCCATGAAGCTGCTACATCGGCGTCCGTACATCCAGTTCCAAACGCGTGTTGGCAGGCGCCGTTGCAGTGTTCAGGCGAAGTACCGCAGTGGCCGTGTTGAGAGCAACAGCCTATCTCACACTTGGTTCCCTTCTCTGGACCGCAGGTGCCGTCTTGGGATACGGTCAGAGAGGAGGCATCAACGGGGCGTATGCGAGATCTCTCAAAGGTCCAGGCGCCAGAGGTGAGTGTGTCTTTGCCTTGGGCATCTTCCGCAAGGACGATGGGGCAGTTGAGGGGGCTGCCACTGCAGTCGCCTTGCGTGGTGAAGTATTTGGCGTAGTATGCGAAGCCGAGGTTGAGCTTGGAGGGGGGTGCGCCCATGGCGAGGTAGTCTTTTATGCTGTTTTCGGCATCGATGGCGGAGCTGTGGTGTTTGGTTACTGTGTCTCGGCGGTTCATTAGGTCGTAGCTCATCACCTGGGAGAGTTAGTATGATCTCTGCAAGGTTGGTGTGAGAGATGATGTCACTTACGTTGATGAAATCGACGGATGGCCAGATCTGAGGTCCGGTTGTTCGAGTGTATCCAAGCATGTCAACTACTACTTGTCAGTTGATTTGCTTCAAACATGTATATGATGACTGGCCTTCTTTTCCTGGGACAGCAATCGAAAGCAGCTTCTTTCCAATAGCGGCACGGATGGCAGCCAGTAACTTAGGGAACGCGGCGATCTGGTAAGTCTGATCCCAGTTCGCCACTTGTTTGTAGTCCGCCCCGTTGCCGCCAGGATATTCCCAATCGATGTCTTCTGTTGTGAGCATCGACAAGTAACCAATGTAGGTAGATGGTGTACTCACCGACTCCATCTGCTCCAGTCCTGGCAAGCATAGTAGCAACATCAGCGGCAAACGCGAGCATCGATGCGTCGGACTTCGTGGCTTGACAGAAACCAACCGTATCGCCCCAGCCGCCAACAGCAATCATGACCTTTGCGTTGGGGAACTCGGTGCGGATGGTGTGTATGGGGACTTTGGGCTGGAACGTAGCTGTTGCGTTGGCTGGGGCAAAGGCGAGGATGACATGGTCGATGCCAGCTCGATCTCGTGGGTTGTCTGGACGCGTTGGGTGCCATTCGTCTGCGTATATGACAAATCGGGCTGTTGCTGATATTGCGAGTATCATCGACGCAAGAAGCGCCGCGGATGGGAAACGCATGCTGGAGCTGGGATGTACTCAACAGCTTGTGAATGGTCGAATAGAAGACTAATAGACAATGGGGTGATGAATGCTACCAAGGTAAGCAATACGTGTTGTCATGGAGAAGATGGAAGCATATCATAGAGATAGGTGTCTCCCAATCTGGCCTGTGGCGTCCATCGTAGCTACCTCAACGTGGTGTTTGTTCTTGCAGACTGTCTGAAATGGAAAGAGCAATGATAGTTGAGAGCTCTTTCTGACAACAACTCTAACAGCGAAACTATTCGTTCTCTCGCTCTTCGATAGAAAATAGAATGGCACGACGGAAAGCACAAAAGCCTAACAAAAGAAGTAGGCGTCGGTTGACTAGAAGGTGTAGTATATTCTGTACTGTGTGGCTCTCAATACAGTCGCCTTCCTAGTTAACCCGACGTGAAGAAGAGGAAGTCTTGCAAAGAAGCGGGGAATTCATCGTAATAGCAACATTCGGTCTGGTGAGCATTGCCATGTGCCGAGTACAACACAAGCTCGCTCGCCGCTTCAGATGCTTGCTGATCTAGAAGGGGAAATGGCGACTGGATAGAGCCTCATGAAGACATGACCTAATGCGCGCTGGAATGAGAAGTCTACAGGCGTCCACGACTATAGTCCAAGCATGAGACTGATCATATAAACAACGATATAGCAGAGATGAGGAGGGTGCAGAGTGTAAGGTTGTGTAGTCGCTCCTACCTATACTGATAGCCGAGATGCAACAAAACAGCGCGATCAGCAGCTACTGGACAATTGGAAGTCGCGGCCAGCCAACGTCGATTTCCGCATAAACATGCAACTCCTACATCGAAGCACGTCGCAAATTCCATCGTCATTGGAATCGGGCCCGTCATCCGGTTTCGCAGAAATCATCGGAAATGCTTCGTCGGGCCATCGACTTCCCGAAGCCAAACCCACGTCGGTTCTATATCCTTGTTACAAGTCGTTAGTGTTGCTATGTATGACAACGTATACACAGGGAAAAGTATAGAGAAAAGCGGATTGCAGAAAAAAGAGTCAGATCTTGCAGGAGCTATTTGGAGGCATGCATAGCAGACTGTCCGAACTATAGCGACCATTCGCTCCTGGGTATAGGCTGCTGACATTCTCAGTGCGAACACCGTACAACAGCTACGTGACATTGACAGACCACACAGTCCTTGTAGCACACCAATCCAATCACTAAACTCTCCACAATCACGAAACCGTCGCTGCGGCAGGTGCTGCATGTCAGACGCGGGCGCACGTCGTGGGGACGATGATGCGGACAGCCGTTGAGAACCACGGTTCACATGCGTCGAGTCCACAAGCGACCGGACAGCTCACCCAGTCCGCGTCAATTTGCAGCACCTGGACCGCGATCGATGAACCGTCTCGCACGTGATAGTCCGGCGGATCCGTGATCGTCGGGCCACGCAGCTGCAGCCATGCTTTTCGGGCTGCAGCAATATGGAGCTCTGACCAATTATGACGCGACGAAAACGCGGTGGCTGGGGAGAGGCTTGGAGCTATCAACAGCTGGCCGCGCGCGACATGGATAGGCTGAGCTGAAAATGCCTCTCTTCACGGAGGAGCTGGCGCATCATGCATGAGCAGGCCGTCCGGCCCCAATTGAAGCATACCACGCAACATTGGGATCGGCCCACTGCCAATGGCCATGGTCGTGGAGCTGCAGCCAGGTCGGGGAAGCTCCCGGCAGCTCTGTGGAGCTCCAATGCGACTCGACTCTGGATTGCGACACCAATTGCTGGCCATTGCCCGGTCAACAGCCGTGCTAAGATCAGTTGCGCGTCCGAAATTACCTCGGTGCGAGAAGCGCCAGGATGTGATGGGTTCTCTGGGGTTGAATCGGTCCATGGCTGGGAAAAAGGGGAAGCTGATACGCGCTAGTGCTCCGTGTCAATAACGCTAGTCCCAGCTTGAACAGCTCTGCCAAAGCTTCCCAGCCTCCACAACCCTGCGACCATCGATACGCCGACACAACAGTGATCCGACTGACCGCCAATCTACTTGATCCCCCTCCTCGGCCAGCCTGACTCCATCACTCCTCCACCTACACCCCGCTACTGCATCCAATTGCGCATCTTCAAGCTGCTGCACGTCAACACCATAAAGCTGGCGACTCTTCAGTAGATCCTATATCTCCAAATATCTCCACGTGAGACCCTCAAAGGAGCCAAGAAGTTCTTCTTGATTCCTTTCGAATTGTTTTCGAACGGTTCGAAGGGTTTTCAGGAACGAACGACCAGACTCCGGCAAACTGGATTTTGAAGCACGAGTATGCTCTCTCACCGCGAGTGTATAAGCAATTATGCTAATCCACCCAGGTTCCGATCCCCTTCAGTGTCTTCCCGTCTGCGTATCGGAACGCGGAAGTTAAGGAATCTACCAGTGTCCAGGTAGAAGAACAGGAAGCACAGTTCGAGCAACAGGCTTCTCACGGACGGGAAGGTCACGAAGAGGTCCACGAATCCTTCTCCGCTACCGTCCTCCCTCCTCCTCCGGCTCCCCAACAGCAGCAGCAGTTTGAGCAGCAACACCACGACACCCACGTCAAGGAAGAGGTTCGCATCTACGAAGAAGAGCGCCTCCGTCGTCCCCAGCCTCCCCAGCAGCAGCAGCAGTTTCAGCAGGCTCCCCAGCCCCAGCAGTTTCACGCTCAGCAGCCTCCCCAGCACCGTGAGGAGCTACATATCCACGAGCAGACTCGCTACAGACAGCCCGGACAGCCCCAGCAGCCCCAGCCCCAGCCTCATTCTCAGCACGTTCAGCGTACTGACCGCGTAGAGTTTGAGCGATCCCACGACCGGTAAGTCCGATCCATTGTTTTGCCAGCGCATCTTCGCACGGATCAGCACAACAGACCAACCCCCTGACTTTAGCGGCACCCAGCCACGCGCTAGCCGCTAACCCCTTTCATCTGTTGTTGTCCTAGCGACATGCAGGCCCCACTTTTCCCTCACCTCCTCTAAGCTCTTCCTTGCCCAACCCAAAGCTGACCTTCCTTTCTTCCTTCAGCTACCAACCTCACCCCCAACCTCCTACATCATCCCACTCCCACGTCGAGGTTCAGGACAGGACCTACGATAGACACTTCAATACAGTCCACGGCCCTGCCACCGACTACGCTCCATCCCAAATCGACGTTACTGAACGTCAGATTCGCGAACGTACCCGTCCCATCGTCGCCGGTGCAAGCTACTCGAAGGAGACTTACACCACCAAGCACGACACCTTCCCCAGCAGCAAGCACGTCGAGTCTGTTGCCTCCCACCAGCCATCTGAGGTCCGAGTAGAATCATCTGCTCGTTCCACTGCCGCACCCCCCAAGCACCGCAAGCGTGATATGGGATATTACGACAACGAGGGCCAATACCACTCGCTTCGTCAAGGAATCTCCCACGCCGCTCACAAGGTCGCCGACCGTATCCAACACCCCATCCACCCTCACCGTCACCACCACTCTCACGAGCACTCCTACCCCGGTGCCAAGTACGACGACGACCGTGAAGAGGTAATCGTTAAGGAGAAGTACACTTCGGCTACTCCTTCTGTTGCCCCTGCCCGCCCCGTCCAATCCGGAGCTCCAGTTGAAAGGGTCGTTCGCGTCCACAGCTCCCCAGCCCCAGCCCCTCCCAGGTCCACAGTCTCTGCTGCTGCACCTGCCCACTCCCACTCCATCACCCACGCACCCGCACCCGTCTCTGCTTCTATCGCACCTGTCCCGACTTCTGTCCGTACAGTCCGCAAGATGGCTTCCACCAAGACTATCACCATCCCCTGCCACCACATCCGCATTGGCGATCTCCTGATCCTCCAGGGCCGCCCTTGCCAGGTCATCCGCATCACCACCTCCTCCCAGACTGGCCAGCACCGTTACCTCGGTGTTGACCTGTTCACCAAGCAGCTCCATGAGGAGTCCTCCTTCATCTCCAACCCGGCTCCTTCCGTCGTTGTCCAGAACATGCTCGGACCTGTCTTCAAGCAGTACCGTGTTCTTGACATCCGTGAGGACGGTCGCGTTGTTGCCATGACCGAGTCTGGCGATGTCAAGCAGGGTCTTCCCGTCCTTGACCAGAGCGGTCTCATCTCCCGCCTGACCGAGTCCTTCGACAACGGCCGTGGCAGCGTCCGTATCCTCGTCATTGATGACGATGGTATGGAGATGGCTGTCGACTACAAGGTTGTCCACGGATCCAGGTTGTAGAAACATCTCGTCAATGGTAAGCCATCATCACCATCACTCACTGTCATCGCGCATCATCTAACATTGCTCAGGTCTCATTCAAACGTTCGATCTTCAATCATCCCTTAGGCGTTTGCTTGCTCATGGCCCCTCATCTTATACTTGTGTTCATAACTTTTGCATCGTCACTTGACGGGTAGCATGGCGCTCTCAGGCATCGATCGGTGTCTATCGCTCTCGGTGTTTGGGTTGGTGTTCATGTCTGCTTGTTCGGGTGGTGGAAATATCGGAGCTACATCTGTGGATAGTTAATGAATTGCGTCTCCTTTAACACTCTACCCATGCATCGTGATGTCTGTCTGTTTGTCTTATGTTGTTGTGATTGCTCCTTCTGAACTCTATCGTCATGCCCTAGTGTTGTCTATCGCCCTAGCTATCCGAGGCTACCCCGCGTTCTCCACGCGCTCCTCCACTTGTGTACCTTATCACCAGCAGTTATACCCGGCCCACACGACATGCGAACAACGCACGTATCTTGCGTTCCTCCGCGATGTAGTTCACCACATGAAACATCTGACACCTACTCGCCATGCCTCACTCAGACCACTCCCCATCCCCACCACGCGATCACTTTCCCGATCTTCCAGTCTTCCCCGACAACGTACCCACCGCGCCACTTCTCCGCATCTCGCTTCAAAAGCTACTCGACCACGACGAAGAAGAACAAAACAGGTGTTGGCAAGCATGTCGCGAGTTGGGTTTCTTCTATCTTGACGTACGCAACTCCAATACACATTCAAACAGTGACAGCAACAATACTACCAACACGTCCGCTGTCGACGGCGATGCGCTACTCCAAGATGTGGACAAACTTTTCGAAATAATGCGAGACTTGTACGATCTGGATGTCTCTGAGAAGATCAAGTACGATTTCAAAGATCAAGGCAGTTACTTTGGCTACAAAGGGTACGGTGAAGGTTACGTCGATAAGCAAGGAACGAAAGACCGGAATGAATTCTACAATGTACATGCTCCTCTTCCTTTTCAACTCGAACATTACTAGCTCAAGTACTAACACACAACTTCCAGATTTCCAAAGACGATATCCTCGGCCTCAGCGACCCTCTTCCCTCCCCTACCGTCCTAAACCCACATCGCGACCTATACAAATCATACATCACATCCTCCCATGCAATCTGTATGCTCATAACCTCTCTCCTCTCGTCCCGCCTCCCTCTTGCAACACAGACGAAGTCAGCAGGCGGACTCCCCGCCCTCCACCGTCTGCACGCCTCATCAGGCGACCAAATCCGCTTCGTCAAAGCACCACCCCAAGAACAATCCCTCAAAGGCGTCGCACTGGGCGAACACACAGATTTCGGCAGCGTGACCGTCCTATTCAACCGCCTAGGTGGCCTGCAAGTCAGACTGCCATCCCACATCTCCCCTCTCTTACCAACATCCACATCCCCACCACCCACAGCCATCGAGAAGAAACTCTGCGAAGACGGCTGGACATATGTGCGTCCCTTACCCGGGCACTGCATCGTCAATCTAGGCGACGCGCTTGTCAAGTTCTCCAGCGGCGCGTTGAGGAGTAATATTCATCGTGTTGTTGCGCCGCCTGGGGAGCAGGGGAGTGTAGAGAGGTATAGTCTTGTGTATTTTTGTCGGCCGGAGGATGATGTATTGCTGAGAAGTCTTGTGGAGGGAGGGTATGCGGAGGGCGAGGAGGAGGTTACGGCGAAGGAATGGATTTTGAGGAGGGCGTTGGGGAGGAGGAAGGCGGATGGGTGGGAGAAGAGTGAGGGGACGGAGGCGGTTAGTATGGGGGTTAGGAGTGGAGGGATGAGGACGTGAGCAAGGACCTATGGAGAAGGAAAGCTACGGGAGTGCGTAAGTAGTCGCCGTAGTTGTACAGAGCATGTCCAAGTGCATAGGTAAGTTTTGTATCATGTTTGTGTACAATAATGTCTTCTTCCAAAACTGAAAGTCCTCGAAGCCATGTTGTTTTCTCAGACACTCCGTCATCTCATCTTCTGTCACGGGGGGAGTATATAAGCTCGAGAATCCTCTCTACCTCCTTCTTTCTCCTATCTACCTCCAAAATATGTGGCATACCTAAAAACCTGGGCAGAATATGTCATGTCTTTCCCTTCTCAAAACCTGCAACTTCCTCGTGGATGAACTGGTCTCCTCCTCCGGGTCCCAGCACAAAAAGAGGATATTACCAAAAACACCTAAGAAGGAACCGATGCCTGAAACCTTCCAACAATTCATGGATGCCTACACTCGAGGCACATTTCAAAGACATACGGAAGCACTTTATGTCGCTGTTCGTCGTTCGGAAAGAAATGTCCTGCATAGCGCCCCATGCCTGCTCCTTCCCTTCTCCAAGTCCAGGCCTTCGATTACATCTAGCCTACCTATCTTCTAAAAACACGTTCCCTCTACATTTATGGCATCTGCTTCGGCTCTGTGCGCAACAACAAACAGCCAAGAAAAAATTACATGCCGGCTTCCGCCAAAGCATTGCAGCTACTTCAAAAACTACCCGCACACGTACCTATGTTGTTCCCCAGCACCGATACCACAAACACTCCTCCGCCGCCGGTGCGTACAAAAGCCCATCTTCTCTCGACATCAGACCTTTCATTCAATTTCCACGTCCAGCCATCCCCAGACAAAAAATTCAGCTCCAGACTGGACATGTGTCTGCTTTCTCCCAAAACGACATTCATTTAAACACATGGTCTTTGCTGCAACACACTCTTCACATCCACTTTTCTCTGGACCAAAAACCATGGCTACCCAAACTATGTGTCTGCTTCCTCCAAAAATACGCGCCACCAAAACCGCATGTTCCTCTCTTCCGCCATTCCCCAAGTCGGAACCAACCACAAAAATCTACACAAGAGCACGATGACTCTCTCCTGTCTTCCTAAAAAAAGAAAAACATACTTGGCCCACCGTATGCCTTTGTGCCGCTGGCCTTCTCCACTCTTCCACCGCATTGAATCAGATCGTATTCTCCAAAAGGAAGAGTTCAAAGCTACATGGTAAAAGTGCGTTGGAAGACTGCGAAACGAAACTTCAAAAAGAAAACCGCCATTATCATCATGTTGCTTCCTGTTTCCTCTGTCTCTGCAAGAACTCGAGAGGAAGAATCAAAGTCAAGGCGGTCGGAATCATGTTGCGTTCCAGATCTTGAACCTGATGGCATGAAAATCTCCTTGACTGGTTCATCATGCAGAAGAATGAAGACGCAATTTTCAGGCACAGCTCTGCGAAATTCGACTTCGACCATTTGATGTGTGTGCTTCGGCTTTCTTCCCAGGCTCGGTAGATATGATCGAAATTACGACAGTGTCGGCTTATGTCTGTCCAATCCTGCACGTCTACCCAGAAGGCATAGACATCGAATATATGACTCCCATCAAAAAGCTGAACTCAAAGAAGGATGACAGTGAACAACGATGATTTTTTCTCATTCCTTGCAAAGAACTTATTTTCCAAAAGACAAAACTAAAAAACGCTCGCACGCTTCACCCATAGGGCGTTCGTTCCATCGTTTACCCATCCGCCTCAAAAGGCTTACATTCAGTCAAGACGATCTCACAAAACTGCGCTTACTGTCCACCCATCTTCTCATGCGTGCTCATCAAGCTACCAATGAAAGTAGTGATAAGCCTGCTCTGCACGGCAACGATATCGTCAGGCACAAGCCAAATGGTAGCGCCCATCTTTCGCGCAATACTGATAGCCAGCTTGGCGTTCTGGTAGCATTCGTCGTCGTTGCGGCCCTGGGCGACGAGGTCGTAGTCGACGTAAGCGGGCTTCATGCCGGCGAGGACGTCGAGCAAGAACACAGCGTTGGCGAGGGAAGAGTCCTTGAAGGAGCGGACCTGGGTGCTCTTGCCGCCCTTGCGTGCCATGTCGTTGGCCCACTTGATCATGTCTGCGTCGGAGATTTCGCGCTTGCCGAGCTGTTGGGCGAGACCGTTGAGGGTCGAGACAATGTCCTTGCGCATCAGCTGCCATACGAGGCCGAGGGTGAGTGTGCGCTGGCCGTCGGTGATGTCGGCACCTTGGATACCTGGTAGCGAGAATTGGACCTGCTTGCCGAGCTCGACGGCGTAGTTGGTGTTCTCGAGGGCCTTGAAGCGCATCAGCTCTTGGCCTTCGCGCGGCTTGTTGACGTGTCGCCAGTTTACGCTGCCAGGAATGACCTTGTCGTATGCTTGTAGGATAACTGTGCCGTCCTTGAGATCCTCGTAGAAAGATTGTACGACGGGCTTAACGTCGAGAGAGTTGAGCCACAGAGTGAAGACACGGGCCTCGCGCTCTCCTGCCGCATCAAAGTCGTCAATCTCGGCCTTCTCCTCCTCGGTGATGGGGTCGAGGCAGGGATGTGTGTTGAACAGGTTGGCGACGAAAGCCAGATTGAGCTTCGGGTTTCCAGCTACGAGTGATGTGGGTGTGAGGAACTTGCGGCAATCGAGGGCGTCGGCGTTCTGCAGGACCATCTCAGCGCGCTGAAGGAGGTCGGTTTGTTGGAGCGGCGCGCGAGAGCAAGTTTCGGGGGCGAGCTGGCTGAGGAGGACGGTGTAGTTCTCGCCATCCTTGACGTCAGTGGAGAAGTTGGAGACACTAAGGAGATTAGCTATGTGGTGAGTATGATTGAGCTCGTACATACGTCCTGTGCCACTTGGCGTTCTTCAAGTGGTAGTTGAACCATCTCAGCAAGATCTGCTCCGGGGGCAGACGCAGGAACTGCTCCAATGTCTCGTCATCCTCCAATAGCCTGTACAACTCAGGATGTAGCTTGATGTCAATCTTGCCGAGCAGACCTCTCCGGATGACCTGCCAGATCAGACCCAGAATCAAGTGCTCGCGTACCTCAATGATGTCTCCACTGCCAATGTTGACGACGGAGCACCCGATACCCTTGGCCGACTCAATGACGATGTTGTTGTTCTCGGTGAAGTGGAAGTTGTTGAGCGACTTGATCTTCTTGCCCGGCTTGTTCAGCACACGTTCGTCGATGGTGTCCGGCACGCTGTCGTTGATGAGCTTGGACAGGACCAATCCGTCCTTGCAGGCGTCGAACATCTCGAACGTGTCGGTCGGGAAGGGCAGGCGGTCGCCGATATCTGGGTCGCCGGCGAGGACGGCGTTGATATGGCGCGTGAACTCGGTGCGCTCATCTTCGTTGATGGTGTGGGTGACGTTGGCCGAAGAGCCCTGGACCTGGATCCTGCCGCCGCCGACGCTGCCTTTGGAGGCGTGACCTGGGTTCGAGGGCGAGTTGACGCTGGAAGCTGTGCCGGCTCGTGGGCGGGTTGGGCCGGTCGACATGCGCTGCTGGGCCGGCGACGAGACGCGCAGTTTGGAGATGAGCTGTTGCGGTTAGCTTGCACGTGGCGCGTAGCATGCTGCAATGCGTACATCTACATAGTCGTCGAGCTCGACTCTCCGCGAGCTGTCGAGTTCCACCTCTTTCAGGGCCTGCCGCACCACGTCGTAGGGCTGGTGCTCCGACTGCTGGGCGCCCTTGATGACGGTGCTCTCGTCGAGGTAGCCCTTGTCGTCGACGTCGAGCTTGCGGAAGGCATCCTGCAGGCCAAAGATCTCGCCCTGCTCGAACTGGGGGTATTTCCTGTGCGCAATGGCCTGTTAGCTACCGTGGAAGCCAGCGGATGATGTTAGAAGGACGGCGCGCCCACGTACTTTTGCAGCTTGATGATGTTCATGTTGGCGGTGCAGGTGGACAGAAGTCTAGCACAGCGGGGAGGATATACTGGGCGGCAACGTGACTGCCTGGCTCCGCCTCGTTCTGGGTGCGCGTTCGTCGACTTTGAGCCTCTGTTTTGCTTACCCGATGACGACGTGGGGCGACTGCCAAGACGGACACCTCGAGGGGCAGGTCGCAACTTGATCCCGGATTACGTACGCACGTCACCGCGCTCCCTGCATTAGGCTGCTATCCCTTCACCTGTACCCAACGCGACTACATCGCATGTGGCACACACGACTCTCTCGTACCCCTGGACGCGCAATGCCATTGAATCTTTTCGCCGCTTCATCTCTCTCCAACACCCACCCGTCGTCAATGCCCAAAGCCTCCATGGGTCCCTAGTGTGTGAAGCGGTGTCCATTGCCACCTCACCCGTCGCTAGAGCCAGCCTTAGTCTCTACTTACGAAAAAGCCGCATACATACAACGCATCACAGCACATCACAGTCAATCGCCGACGCATAACATCAGTGGAAAAAGAGCTTTTGATTCCCTCATTAACATCATAAGGTCCATGTCGCCGGCTCGTCCAACGAAAATAAGACACTAAACCATCCCGTCTCCTAAATCGCTCAAAGTGGCTTGACGGCTGTCCGTATGCTATTCAGCCCGAACGCACCACCTACTAAAAAACAACAGGGCGACATGTCGACTCTAGACATGCCCGCCAAATCAATGTCATCATTGCGTGAACATCCCGTCGTGTACGCCTGCATTTTCGTCAAACATGACGCGCCGTTGTTTCCCAAGCAGGAAAGAGTACTGGAGTTGTGTCGCTCACGTCGTCGGCCCCACTGCCACATGTGTCCGGTATTAACGGTGGGTGTGTTGGCGTATGTCGAGCGAGAGGATTACTGAGGTGGCAGCACGACCGACTCCGAAAAGCTTCCAGACTCTTTCCAGCTCCAGAAAAGTAAAAGACGTGGTTGTAGAATGTACAAGACTTGCACGTGCTCGTGCCGCATGCAGAAGTCGTATATCATGAGACTGAAAGCCCAGGATATGGTGTCGTGGAACACGAGTTCCGAGAAGCAAATGGTCGTTAAAGTCGTGAATGCCGAAACGTGTTGAAATGTAGACAAGAGACATAACCAAAGGAAATATAAACACTAGGAAATACGAGAGAGCGACAAGATGGGCGTCTGCGTCACCCCGAGTCGTTGCGTTTCGGTCCGTGAGTCTGCTGGTGAATGTCGAGGTACCATGTTGTGTTGCTGCTGAAAAGACCGCTCGCTCAATGCCGCGAAATCGCTGTAGATAGAGGCCAAACCGCCTTCTAATGTGAGAACAGGCAGCTGACCACCCGAATGCTTGCGCGAATGAGTCCGATTACCGCCTGGTACGCTGAGCCTGGGCCGTCATGGTATGCGCGCGCTGAATGCCAGGGTTGGGGTCGGCGTAGTTTCCACCAACGGCACCGCCCTCCATAGTCTTGCGTCTTTTGAGGCCGCCCATATCGTCGCCTTGAACGCTGTCAGGGCGGTATGGATCCTGCTCCTCGTCGTCGCGACCGCGCTTACCGGAGTTGTTCACTCCGTTGGAGGGAGGGTATCCCTGGCTGGAGTACTGCGAGACAGCGCCGGGACCCTGGTAGGCGTCGTGAGCTGCGTTACCGTTAGGGGGACCTCGGGGATCGCTCATAACACTGTAAAGGTTGCTGGAAGGGGGTCCCTGACGTTGCGGCGTGGAGTAGCCCGGGTTCCATTGAGGCTGGCCGGTAGCTGCCGATCGAGGCGTGGCTCGTCCAGACCCGTTTTGGTGGGGCGATCCCGTCATCTCAGGAGACAGGTGGGCGTGGTCGGGGTGCATGGCGCCAGGTGCACCGTTGGAGGCGTATCCGTAAGGGCCTCTGTTTCCGTTGTAAGGAGCGCTGGCGTGGGTGTACTCATTTTCATGATCGCCCTCGCTTCCAGCTTGGGGAGGAGCCACCTGCTCGCTACCCTGCGGCATCATGCCATCGGCTGGCTTGACGTCGCCTTCATCCGGCACATCGCTGATGCGCGATGGTGGTGCCATCTCCGTCTTTGGGTAAGAGCCGTCTTGACGGTATCCCATCATGGGCTGGCCCTGTGCGTATTGGCCTGGCTGAGATGGTGGTCCTGAGTACAAGGGCCTGGAGCCATCAAAGCTCTGACCAGAAGCGTACGACATACCCTGCTGCACAGCGCCAGGTGGAGTGCTGGCGGGCGTGGTTGGTACAGAGCGCGTGTTGCTCAGTCCAGTGTCGATGGACAGCGGTTGACCTCCTTGGGAGTTTTGGACGTTGGCGCCGTTCCACTCGTATGAGCTACCTTGGTTGCCCATACCCATGATGCTTGAGGCGCTTGTGGGAGGAGTAGGGAAAGTGTGAGCCCGGTCGATGCCGGGGCGACCTGACGAAGGGTGCGGCTGGATAGCATGCGGTGGCTGAGACATGGCAGCACCAATCGGGTTGCTCATCGAGTGGTGATGATGGAGCGACGGAGGTTGCGACGCTGCCGGTCCGGACAGGTATCGCTGATGTGTCTGCGTATGGTCAGGTCTCCGGTTCCCAACAGCAGCCATGGCAGCGCTTCCTACACTTGCCCTCGTCTGGTTCGAGGGATGATAAAGCAGTGCTCCAATGTCGTGAACAAACAGAGGATACAGTTGCTCGGTGATCTTCTCCTTGTTGGCAAACTCGAGAGCTCGCTCGAAAGGAATCCTGTCTCAAGTTAGTGTCTGAAAGTCGCATGCGAAGTGGTGACACTTACCAAACACCCTTGAGATGCATTGGGCCGATCTTAACAACATGGCGCGTCTTCTCGCTTTTCAGTATGCCGTCACGACGACCTCGGGTCATTCCCGCGACATTGAGAAGCTTGGTGCCGTTGATCATGTGATTGTCTATAATGAGTCAGCTCAGTATTCCGTCGTGTGATTGAAGACTAAACATACCTTCACGGCGAGCAACACAAACGCCCTTGGCTTCAACCTGGAAACAAAGACTGCCTTCATCTTCCCACAGTGTTGCGGTCACACGGGGCTTCATTCCTGGGGGAGCGACCTGGCCAGTGTGGTCGAAGGTCTGAGATTGATAGCTCTGCGAACCTGGTAGTGATGATGCGGGGGCTCCGGACGACATAGCTAGAAGAGTCAGTCTTATCTCTGAGGACATGGCATCAAGCTTACCTGGAAGTTGGAGCGTTGAAGGCACCATGGCCGGATTCATTGAACCAGAAGAAGCAGGCATCTGCGAAGGGACACCAGTGGGGTAGCCATATGGATATCCGGGTGGACCTTGGCTGTACTGGTGTTGAGGCTGCATCATCGAGGACTGTTGCGGGGGGTACGAGTAATGCGACAAGCCCGAAGGGGGAGCTGACGCCGGAGCGTGGGTAGCGGTAGCCATGTGGGGTTGATGCACGTCAGCATACGATTGCATCTGGTTCATGCTGTTGTAGCCGCCCGTAGCAAAGCCGTATCCGTCTTGGGTGCCGAATGGTGACTGCGCGTTCACGTGGGAGTCGCGACGGATAGACTGTGGGGTGTGTTCGGGGGAGGGCGTCTTGAACCCAGTGGCCTGACCGTTGATCGATGCGGCGTAAGATGTATGGGAACCTGCGCTTCCACCGACCACTGAACCAGAGCTAATGGAGTCGCCTCGAGGGGAAGAGGAGTTTGACGAGGCGCTAGGATGCGATTGTATCTGGGGTAGGGCTGGCAGACGCTCGTTGGATACTGCAGGCTTGGGCTGGTAGTGGGATTGGTACCAGGTATCGACGGGGCCGCGGGCGTGGACCGACGAGATCGACGGGAGCTCCAGCTTTACGGTATTGACGTGTTTTCGCGTAGAAGTCTCTGTGTCGCTCTTCGAGAAGCTTTTCGCGAGGATGCTCGAGTCAGTCCTCACGATAGCCGAGCGTATTGTTGTGGCGGAGCAATCAGTCGACGCTCACGAAACTAGATTGCAGTATCTGCGCACGTATCCGACAGACGATAGCTCGCTGTTGTTATAGCTTGCCGCAAAAGGTTGACAGGACGAATGATCTTCACCGCAAGTTAGTTGTTTGCTTCCTCAAAACGAAATCGGTCGACTGCAGCGGCAGCCAACGAGACGCGGCCAGACACGTGTGCAAACAAATCCAACTGGAGAGGCAGGTTTGAGAGTACAATGGGGAGAGTCGAGTGAAGGGTGGTGGGCCGGATTGGTTGGGGTGGGAGTGCAGTGGTGGTAATCGTGAATGGAGGAACTGACCAGGATGACTTGTCGATAGATAGACGCGACGCAAAGCTCAAGGCGCGAGTGAAGCTGCAGGCTAAATTCGAACGCTGCAAACAATGCTAAAGTGTCAAAAAGCTAATCGTTACGTCGTTGCAGTCGTGAAGCAGGAAGAGCTGGTAGTCGACAACGCTTTTGACGCTCAGGTGCAAAACACGCAAAGGGAGGAATTGACGAATGCCGGTCTGGAAGAATAGCTGAAGATGGCTGAACGGGCTCGAAACATGTGCTGCAGGGTGGACGTGGGCGTGGGCAGTGTTGTTGTCGTGAAGGGTCGTAATGTCGTCGCGCTTCGTTAATGCGGGCCGAGCTGTATCGATACTGATAACCGCTGCACCTGCAAGAAAACACTACGCGCAGCACGCGTCAGTACTCGCACGTGGGACACAAAAGAGGAAGAAGTGAGTGCAAGACAATCAACAAGCGGCCGTATATGGGATGTAAACAGGGAAAGCCAACAGAGAGGCTTCTTCGCAGACTGCGGTGGGGAGGCGGAGGGTTTAGAGGCGGAGGTGGTTGGGATGGGACCTCTTGCTAGTGCTGGACCAACCAGACAACGCGCGACAGATAGGCGAAGGAAACGCAGGCGGCGTGTCCGGCGGGCAGCATTCGAGCGTGGCAGAACAGAAGAGAGTGGGTAGACCCTTTGACTTACCAAATTCTTCAACGAACGAACGCGAAGAGTGCGGACAACAACGACGCTGGACGGTTGCTTGCGTGTGGAGAAGGAAGTCGTTCTTGACGGCGATGCTGCAGGATTCTCTGCAGCGCTCGACAGCAGGCAGGCCGCAGCTAAGAGGGCTGACCGAGACAGGCGAGCAACGCACGCCCCGCCAGGTAGTCTGTTCGAGGTGGCCGCTTCTTTTGCAGGCGGCGTGTCCAATGCTTCTACACTGTCAGTGCGCGATGGGCGTCGCTGGCAAGTTGTTCCGTAGAGAAACGCTGTAGCTGCGTGAACGGGCCGGCGCGAGTTTGCAGGAGCGGCTCAATGAGACAGGCGATGCAGTCGAGATGAAGCCGCAGCAGCGCGTGAAGCCAGAGACGGTGCGCCCAAGGTGCAGGCTCTTTACTGTACCTAGGCACGGGTGGTGGAGATCTTCTGGGGACTCAGCGCTGCACACACACGAGCCGCCGCGAGCACACAATCTAAATTCACATCGGGCTTGGTGAGAGTCGCAGAGGACACGATGGCATGGGGGTGGCCCGGCTTGCGCACCCAGCCTGGACCCGCGAGCAACAATCCCGTGAAAGGCAGGCCGTTTCGCTCTCGACGCACAGACTCCACCTTGGAGCATGCTGACTGGGCTGATCCGCCGACGGTGCGGTTGACAAGGGCGCTGGATGGAGAACGAGATGACAGGGACAGGGCTGCGAGGCTATACCGCGACGACCACTATGCACGCAAGCGAGCATAGCACTCTCGTGCCAGCCACCACCCTGGCCCAAAGAAACACGACAGCAGACGCATCCTCTCGCACGCCTGCTGCCATGAGCACGTCTCAGGGACCGTCAGACGGCTGCTATTCCTGTTCGTGCCTCCAGACTCTTGCCAGCTTCCTAAACACTGGCGATGACATGGCGGGCAAGGATAGTGGGCTCCATGTTTAGCGGGCGCCTACTTTTTTTCACCAGTGTGCCGCTTCCTGAGGCATCGGATGGGCTCCCGATGGGGATAACACGGCTGAATACATGGGGCCATTGAGAGTAGCCGGAGATATTTGACGCGCAGTGCGAATACACCTAGTCAGTCGTCGAGTGATAGGGAGCAGTCGCGCAAGGGCTGCAGCCTTTGACTAAGCTGCGCCGGACCGCGTTGATGCGGAGCATAGCCCAGAAACGCATCCCAACAAGCGATCGGAAAGCCCCAGGTCAAACGTCTGGGTCCATATCACGCACAGTCGGCTGGAGCTGCTGAGTGGCCCGGCTGGCGCGATGATTTGCACTGCTGCGAGTCAGAGCGGGACGCTTGGTAGTGCTCACTGAGACGAAAAAGCAGAGAGAGACACTGCAGCACTGCCGGCCAGCCACGCTCGCTCTGAAACGGGCTCAACTGCCGCGGCACGCCCATGGGCTGACCACCATCGTCATCCTTTCCTCTTTCACAGCGGCAATGGATGCTTTGGGCAGGACGTAGATGAGATCCAGCTCCCCGAATGTCTCTCGACACCCTGATGCCGTGCGAATTCCCTGCTCAGGCTAAATGGGCGCCCCATCCAACTGTGGCAGGGATGAGGCCCGAGAGCGAGCGGGATAGACGGACGGTAGGCCGTGCAAGCCAGCTGGCTGTTTGGTATGGTATTGGTCAGACCCGATTTGATTGGCTGTGTAGTCGACGGTATGGACTGAGACCAGCGTCTATCATTGCCATGGGCTTATCCACTCGACGGCCTAGACACGCAAGACATGAAGCGAGCATGTGAAGCAGGTGCGACGTGGAGACTCGACTGTGTGCGACAGCCATGTCATGTCCGCAGCGTCGACCATAGATGCTGGAAGCCCTCCACACTGCCATCGATGGACAAACGTGCCGACCGTGACACAGGCTTGGGCTTGACGTTGGATGTGGACGCCGCAGAGTTTGATAGGATGCCCACTAGTTGCGGTGAGTAGATGCGCTGGCGACGCTAGCCCCAAGCAGCCCTGCCAAGCCGAGGTCACGCTTTCTTACTGCGCCCTCAACAGCCACCCGCACTACCGCGCTATGAGTGCAACTCAATATTCATCACCGTGTCTCGCTGTCGGAATCTCTTGACCCAGTACCCTGGCAGTGACCTAGTGCAGTATCACAAGGGCATTCCTTTCGGCCAGCTGAAACAGTAATACGGCCGGACGCCTCCCTCGCCGCAATCCTCAAAGCGAGAAACGCCCTGCCATGTCACTGCGTCACGGGATTCGCAGCACAGCGCACGGGAGAATCCGCCTCCATCCCTGCCACAACCATGCGAACGGTGACAGCCTCGACTCTGGGACTCAAAGCAGGCCAGCCACTTGACAGTTGGCACCTGTCCTGCCCATGTTATCGCCTCAGGCGCCAAACCAACTGTTCGCATCCATCTGATCCCCCCTGCTAGCCGCGGAGCGTACACTGATGCTCTGACGGCCAATCCTCCCATGTTATCTTGCAACATGTGGTCTCAAGTCTGGTCGGGAACAACATTCCCGCACACCTGTACCACTACTGACGGCATCAGATGAGGGCTGTCGGAGCATATCGCATCGTCAGTTGATCCTCGCCAAGATTGGAATGGCCATGCCAGGAACTCTATTACAGTGCGGTAGTACAGTTGCTAGTATGTGAATCACACCAGAGGCGAAAGGTAGGACCAGAAGCTCAAGCGACCCGCACCGTATTACCGTGTGTAAGTCTACGTTCAAGGAGCTGTGCGCACCATCTCCTCACCAAGGCGCAGTCACACCCTCGTCGCGTGGACTACCGTGGCTAGCAGATATGCACAGGTGTAAATAAACGTGCAGTGCAGCCGGCGCGATGTGGGAGCGGATCGTGGAGAAAGGCCCGCGCCTGTCTCTACCTCTTACTTGCTGACCACCACCACAGCGGCAGTCGGGACTGGCAACATCAGTGTGTCAGAGCAAATACCGTCCTTGACCGATCCGGTCGAGCGCCCAGAGGTTTCAACCTCTCAGCACAAGACCAGCGTTCTATTCTCGATCCTTTGACAGGGTTCATCAAAAGGGCGACTCTTGTTGCATCAGCCTTAGCTCCCTCGAGCATCGTGTTCTCGTGTAGTGGCCACGCAGTGGGGTCTGTGTACATTCCTGTCCAACTGGCAATAAAGCGCAATCTGTACTCGGACCACAGCTGTCTGTATCCCCGGACGAGGGCGTCGCCCTGAGCCTGCTTAGTACAACTACCAAGCTTATCATTTGCTTCACTGAGAATACCGCTCTAGAGAAAAGAAATCATTCTCCACGTCCAAGTCAAAGACCGTCTCGAACACATGTACAAACGTTCCTGCAGCGTGAGGCAATCCCGCGATGCGGCCGCGCTTGGGACAATCTAGCCTTCGATTGGATAACGCCGCGTATGCAGCAAGCCGCACTTGCATATGCATGTGATATAGGGTATCCCTGCATGGTCTGAGCCAAGCTCGTGCCCCTCAGTCGTCCACGATCACGGCTCGATCGAACTGCTGGAATAAGGCCTTCACGTGCGGTTCCACTGACAATTTCATGTCTTCGCTTGATAGCACACGAGCGCGAAGCGACCGTCGTGGGTTCAGAGCGAGATATTGAATTCTCCCGCGACGGTCATTCTGGAGCCCTTGCTTCCATATTGATCAGCACCACATCCTCGTTCAAGCGTTCAGATAGGCGTTCGGCTACCAATCACCACCGGCCACGTCAGGAGACAGCAGAGCCGTTATCGGGGTATCGACGGAGCAAGTAAGCCACGACCGCTCCTTGCAGCTCGTGGGGTGCGACCTCTGATTTTGATTGGCGGGTCGACACGCTCACCGGTCTTGCTTCATGGGTTTTCGCCCCACCCCTTGTCACGCTCTGTGGACGACTCGCTTGTTCCGACGTTCTCTAGCGTCTTTTCGATTGCACTCCAGATGCTCTTCGATGCTCAACAAAGTTCAACAATGAACAATCGAAGTGAGGGGTTCATTGTTCGGTTGAGATGACTACCCGTTTTGCCGGCAACAAACATCCTCTAGAAGCGAAACCCTCACCGCTCTTCTATTCTTGTACCTCGGATCTTCAATGGAAGGTTGAAGCAATCTAAAAGCTTGCTGGCGAGCTAGGGTGAAGTAGACGGCCGTGCTCCCCCCGCTGCGCCGCACGCTCAGCGTATGTATGTACTTGTAAAGTGCCGGCAGCGACGCAGACGTTTTGGAGTCGTCACTTGAGTCAGAAAGTCGCCGGTGGGCACACATGTCGACTTCCGCCTCCATGCAGCATCTCAACGGCAGCCAAAGCAGGCTGCCATCTCGCAGCAGAGTCGCTTGTGGCTAGGGCGGTGCATGATCCGCACGACATACCTACATGCGTCAATTGTATGTCTTGCCACAATTCAGGGTACACTGCAGTATGCCCCACGCTATGAAGCGGATTACATACGATCATCAAGAACCTTGGAATGACTCGAATTGAGGAACATACGTTCTAAGAAGGGTCTCAGCGCAACTATGCATAGGCGGCGATGGATTTCCATGGGTGCATTCAGCCTACCGCGACGTCCTTGCTGTACTGACCGTCGGACCCAGCTGTATGGACACATAGCGACCCGGTATACTACTGCAGAACGCGGCTGTACCGGTATCGACGCTCCATACATCGACTCATCTTTATCCAAAGACGTACTTTCGCCGGGCAACAGGCGAACAGATAACGCGTGCAAGCGCTATTGCGCTATCTACTGGAAACACGCCACCTTCGATATCTTCTCGATACTACACCGGCTCGCTAGGGAAAGCAAAGTGCGTTACCCGCGTCCTTGGTAGTGGGCGGCTGGATAAATCACCACAGTCGCTTAAAGGCATGGTCAATATACCTCAGTGCGTCGGTAATATGACGGCATTCTAGAGCTCCCATCCGAGGGTCTCTACACAGGACCGAGAGCATCGCGCGATATTCTACCACCTACGCCTTCCCTTCTAGCCTACGAATCGTCTAGTGTGTTTCGATAGGTAATCAAATTCAGGACTACCGGGTCGTGTTGTCGTATCCGAGCAAAGCAAAAACACTTCGAGCCGAGCTGGTTTTGGCCGAACCTCTAATCCGTGGCTATGCGAACGGACTACTCACCGAATGTAACGGGCTATGACGCCTAGGCCCGGGCTATATACGCCAAAGCGTTGCTAAAAGCTAGATACGCGTCAACGGTGGTCCACACACAGGATGCTCGAGCTCTTCCATCGCTATCCGAATACACCGAGGAGAACGTGCTCAGCCAGCCATCCCGGGATACGCCGGGGTGGCTGGGAAACATGGGCTGATCTGGTAGGAAAATCTCTGCATGCATCGCGGGCCGAGAGAACTCGCGCATTGATCGTGTTGCAGTCCAGCGTCGTAGTTCATTTAGTCATGTTGAAGTTGCTTGAGTTTTGCTGCGCCTGCCTTGTGGCTGGGTTCGCATTATGCGAACCACGGTACCAGCTGTCATAGCGTGGTGCTACCTTTCAGCACGCATGTATACTTACGTCTACACACCCTGCAACCACCAATACTAGGTCTTTGCCTTCTGACCCCGCATCGCAGACGGCAATGTCGGGTGTCGACCACCGACTGCTCCCCACGCGTACCTACAATTCTGCCTCAATGTACATGCAGCATGCGCATATCCACGTATTGGGTCCCATTGCCTTGCCTTTGTTGACATCAACGATATGGAATAACTGTGGAAACAACATCACTGTTACTGTTGACGACTGCATTCCAATTCGCGGGAAAGTTGACAATCCCCCGACACGTTCGGCTCCGTTGCGCCTCTCATCGCGACATCATCATTCAACGCGACCGGCTAATGCTTCTCCCCAACCCACTCCGAATCACACATACCTACCAGATCCATGAAACAAGCCAGGCTAAAGCCTGAAACATACAAGTTTGCTACTACGGTAAATCCAGCAAAATACCCATCCGCAATCTCCTGCGAACACATGTTGTAGATCAAACATTCGACGTTGCAAGTGTCCACGATGCCATGTTCAACCCAAGACGGGCGCATCCCTCCTGTCGAGTAATTGACGTGCGTCGCGGGTCGGCTCTGCATGTTTTGACACGTTCGGTATCTTTGACCCTGCATTGCAGACGTGCCTCGGTGAGGCGTGCATGCGCAGGCTTGCTCGTGTCTCAGATGTGGCAGGATTGTACTGCTGCAACCTTGCTCGTGGAGGTTGTGATGTAGAGTAGGATGACATCACGTGTGTGATATGCGCCTGCATGCGCGCTGCGCGTGCGCATTGCGTTTTCATGCCTCTACTGCTATGCGATTATCTCTGTCTGATAGTTCGTATCTCCGCATAAGTGAAAAGTCGATGGTCGGATGAAGGCGACTTTTGATATCCATTCGTTTGAACATCAAGTTGCGCCTGCCTCAATAAGCACGATGCATGTGTGACCCCGCGTGATGTGCAATCTCAGCGCGCAAACACCCAGATCACAGATGTCCAGTGTCTTCTAAATTCTAGCTACACCAAGGTGCCCGCAGTCAATCAGAGTTTCAAATTATCGACCAATGCCTGCTATGATGATCATCGCAACCATACTCTGTCTTTTCGCTCATGTCTTTATCACATATCCGCTGTACCAACTCTATCGCAATTACCTGTCCGCACGTAAGTCTGGCTTGCGCACCATCATAAGTCCTGTCACCCCATATACTCTACAATGGCAGCTGGTGGCCAGTCTATTCCGAACGCGCCTAGAAAGATACCGGTGGTTCAGGGCCATTGACTGGACATGCTGCTGGCAAGATAACGACAAGTTACATCAAGAACTTGGTCTTTGCTTCATTGTGGTGGCGCCAGGGCATAATGTGCTATGTACTAGTGACCCGAGAACGATTGATCATGTACTCAAGAATTGGATGGGTTATGTAAAGCCTGATAATGTGAACGGTGAGTCCGACGATGTGTGATAGGAGACTGGAATCGGAGACTGACTATGGCTGTAGAGATATTGGGCACGTTTGGGCAAAACGTTGACACGGTATGTGCCATATGCTCTGGAAACTCGCAGTTCACCCCATATTCTTAGTACTCGGGACCGTAAAAGCTAACGCAAAAAGTCAAATGGCAATGATTGGATCCGTCATCGCAAACTCACAGCGCCATGCTTCAACGAGCGAGCCTCAGTCACGGTATGGAACGAAGCTCTGCAACAGTCGAAAAACATGATCGAGCGTTGGCTTTCATCCCCCGGCGGAAGAACGAACAGCATGATCAAAGATACCAGTACACTGGCGCTCAATGTCATCTCTTCGGTCGCTTTCGAGAATACTGAAGTCAATCAGCCGACACCAGGTCACCAACTGTCACTTCGCGATGCACTAGTGACGGTGATGAGTACTTCGATCTCTCCGGCTATAGAGGGTATCATGCCAGTCTTCAAATTGCCCGTACTCGGATCGCTACTTCCAACCAGTACTAGGAGGCTGCTACTCGCCATGCATGAGTTCCGGCAATACATGGACGAAACTGTCGTAAGAGAGCGATCAAAAGTGACCGGCGGGCAACCCAAAGCTGCTACACTCATCAGTACGCTGATCAGGGCCAACGATGCAACCAACACTGGAAGTGCGGGTTCGAAAGCTAAACTATCTGACGCTGAGTTAAGAGGCAATATCTTTATTTTCACAGTTGGTGGACTGGAGTCTACTTCAATCACACTATCATACGCATTGGCTTTACTGGCTGTGCACCCTGAGGTCCAAGACTGGGTAGTGGAAGAGCTGGATGAAGTCCTGAAAGACGAAGCAACTGATGACCCGGAGTATGCAAGAATGTTCCCGCGACTGAAGAGGGTAATCGCTGTTATGGTACGTCTTCGTTCGCCATCAACACCAGTCATCTACTGTTACGCATCGTATGATCGAAGACTAACAGAATTGCAAGTACGAAACGCTACGTCTCTACAGTCCTTCGCCACCTCTTCCGCGTTCGACTTTTCCTGCACATCCCCAGCGTACTATCCCACAGACCAGTTTAGAGTCCAAGAAAGCCCATGAGAATGTCGTTCTTCCGGCTAACACCCAAATCATGCTCAACTCATGGGCTTCTCACACCTCATCCGCCAACTTCCCCGATTCGCTTACTTGGAACCCGAAGCGCTGGATTCAGTCGCAATCCGCCGGAAGTAGCAAGGTAACTCTAACCGAGATACTGTCTGCTGAAGAACTCAAGCACCCAACGAGTGGTAGTGGATTCTTCGCATGGGGGACTGGCCCGAGGATCTGCCCGGGAATGAAGTTTAGTAAGGTGGAGTTTTGCAGTGTGTTGAGTAGCGTCCTGGAAAAGGTCCGGGTTGAAGTGGTGTGTCAAGACGACGAGAAGGTGGGGGTGGCTGGACAGAAGGTGATGAGTATTCTGCGGGACTCATGTGCAGACCCGCTGCTGCTTCATGTCAGACAACCAGAAAAGTTGGAGTTGAGGTTTATCGAGCGCTAAAATCTGTCGACGTTAATGTTAAATGCAAGATTAGGGCATATAGCACTCGGATGGTCGTCACAAGGCGCAAAGGGTTGTAAGCGATAGGCGATTGTCAAATTTTCATGTAGTAATCGCTGCAGAGTGGTACAGGATATGTTACCCGCAGTGAAGCAAACATCTCTGACTAAACTGCATACTGTGTAGTTTTCCTCTCCCGAAGCCTTCCACGCCATGCGCCTATATTGCGGCGTCTTTCCATCTCGGCCCGCGTCAACTCAGGTGCTCGCATCATAGTGGTCAATCGGCCCTCCATCTCTTTCTCGGTGAGTTCGCCTTCCACGAACTTCCAGGTATCCGTTACGACGACATATTCGACCTTATCTTCGGTACCGTGGTGAATCCAACTTTGTCCATCCAGCTTGCTTGGGCCCTTCCAAGTCCATTCCTTCAGCTCAGTGTTCTCAGCGCTCAGATATCCCTCGAGCTCATTATTCTGGAAGTTGCCGCCTTCTCTTCGTACAGGTAGTTTCCATTTCTTGTTTCGCTCGATGATGCGCATCATCTCCGCTTTCTTCCAACTGAGCGTCTCGTACTCAACCCTCAGTACGCGCAAGCCGGGGTTTCCTTCGAAGTAACGTAGCCACTTTTCTTCCATACTCAGTGGCGAATTGCTTTCCCAGAACCACCAGTCGGAGTATCGTATGGTAATAGTAAGCTGGGTTGGTCGGAATTGAGGTATGCTGAGGATGTAGAAAAGTTGATTGCCTTCTTCGAGCCAGAACATCTGCGTGAAAAGACGAACTTTCTGGAGTGACTGCACGGCTTGTGGAGTTAGGTTGCGGAAGAACTTTTCGCACGCTGGAGTGCATGTACGGCCATCAGGTCCACGATCTACGTCGAGATCAGTTTGGCGTAACGTCAGAGGCTTCGCATAAACATACTAAACCAAAAAGCCCATTCCAGCTCTCTGAGGAACACTTTCTGACCCTCCGCGTACGCGAGCTTACACGTGCGCAAAAGTGCACTGCTGCCCTTGAGCGGACCTGAGAAACCTGGTCGGTACCAGTACGAGTCTTCCGGATACGCAGCTGCGCTGTCTTCATCCTGCATGAGCGCCAATTGGAAGATCTCGTTACGGATCTCGCCAGGTATGACATAGAACAGCGGGCTTTGCGGCTGAAAGTTGGAGGGTGGAGGGATAGGATCAGACGCCATTGGGACAGCGCGAGTTTCGTAGCTTGTGATAAATGGTAGATGATCGCGAAAGCTGTCGAGAAGACGTTATGAGTTTATGTACGGCAGCTTGGAGGTTGTCGTATTAGGTAAAGGCTGATGGCTGCCTGTTTGGCGGCCCCGGGCACGCCCGATGTGGTTAGCGGCCCTGCCCAGGCCGTCGTTGCCCAATGGACGGACGCGCTAGCCGTCGCAGACCCACCGGCTGGTCAAATACGGAGATACCCTCAATGAAGGCTATGGTGAAGGAGGGGAAGCAGCAGCCCAAATCTGAACATAGATGTATAGAAACGTCGACTGGATAAAACGATGGGTCAGGCGCGAAGGTGGCGAGTGGAGCTGACACGACGGTTATCGAAGGCAAGTGCATGTGTGACCAAAGAGGGGAAATCACACGAAGCAGCCACACAATCCAATGCGACTAAAGTGACCAAGCGTTTGGTAAAGAAGTCGCGGGCATACCTAGACACTGAGGTTGACTAGGTCCAAAAGCGGGAAATATTGACTGCAGGAAAGATAGATGAAGGGATGGACCCGTGGACGCAGCGGAGCCAACACGTGAGAGCTTAACCAGTAGTACTCAGAGACATTGATCGAAAAGTTCTGGGAAGTGGAATGAAAATGATAGGCTGTATCGCAAACCTATGATGCTTTGCCCTCTAAAGTTATCTGGCAGTGACACATTCTGGTGCTTCACGGGCTTTGACAGAGAGCACAGCGCGACCACTAGACAACCTTGCGATATACAGTGAGTGAAACCTGCTCGAGCTTGCAACATCTGTAAATGCAAGTGAGAGAGCAGTCAGCTGATAGCGCGTTCGCAGCTTACCCAGTCGAGACTAGGCTCGTTCGCGACTTCCTGCTCTCCAGTACTGAACCAGGCTATCGCTCTTTCATCTCACCTGAGATCATCACCCCACGCCTCAGACACGCGCACTCGTCGACATGACTGACTTATGCGGTCTCCCAGACGAGCTCCTGCTCGCAGTCGCCAAATGTCTACGAGACGACACCAAGAACGGATACAGCGATCTCAATCACCTCGCGTTGAGTTGCCGGAAGCTACGACCTATTGCGCAAGAAGTCTTCTACACGGATATCTCAATCACTCCAACCCTGGAACGAGGTCTCGCGCTTCTCGCGCGCACTCTCTTGCAGCGACCCGATCTTGCCACCAGAGTGCGGAAACTGGACGTCAAGCTCTCTTACGAGCAATTCACGCATTCTGAGAGCTGCGTATCCGAGGGATACTATTATGAAGATAGCGAAGAGGAGTGTACCTGCGGTATTCCGGACCTTGGTACTCATTTCATGAGGTTTCTGATCGGTGTCAAGTCAAAGGACGGTGTTCCGCTTCGCAACAAGGGCTGGGAAGATATGCTGATGAGAGGCGAAGACACGGCCCTTGTCGGACTAATCTTGTGTGTTACGTCGGCCCTCAGTGATCTCACACTGATGATCTGGAACTCACCGAGGTGTAACCCCAATGGCAATAACGACGTTGCTTGGACCGAATTCGAAGAAGTGTTCGAATTCAAAGAAGTGTTCGAAGGCATCACCAGGCAAAAGAATTTGGCAGATTGTTTCCAGGGTCTATCTAGGCTGAAGCGGCTATTCACAGATGATTACCCACCATGCAGCTGGCTAAGTTTACCACAGCTTGAAGCCGCGAGGATCAAACTGTTCGAAGGCGCTTACTACGACGGCACGATGATATCGCAAATTACACATGGTGCAACTGTTTCTACGACCTTGACCAGTCTGGTCATCCAAACGGAATTTGAAGCACTCTACTCATATGATGCCATTCACATGAATGGTATGTACGGTCATATGAGAAGCGTTGTCCGCGGCCTTACAAACTTGACCCACCTATTCATTCTGTACCGCACTGTTCTCGACTCACATGACGACTTCGATCCTCGCAACACTCCACGAGGATCTTTCGCGCATATTGTCGCGCATCTGGAGAGCCGCAGTTTGACGAATCTGACTCTGGACGTTGAGCCCACCCTCAAAGATCTGGTCAGGTACATGATCATGTTGGAGTATACTCGCGGTGTATCTCCAATGACCTGGCTTGCTGGATTACCTAAACTTCGCAATCTCAATGCCCCACAGGAAGCTTTCTTCTCTGCGAACGAGGAATTCCGAACTTGTCATCTACCTACCACGATCGAGAGCATCAGTATCATGGATGCAAAGTACGAGACCAAGCGCTACCTCAAGCATCTCCTGGATCGCCAAACAGAATGGCCAAACTTGAAGACCATCAAGATTGGGGAGAGTCCGTGCAACGACCAGTCCGTATATCCAGCTGAGAGCGATGACGACGCTAGCGAAAGCGACGCAGGAGAGCGGCGGAAAGTCTCCGAGGTTGATGACTCAATCTACGAACAGGCTCGGAGCCGTGGTTTGAGGGTGGAGAAGGTGCAGGATAGAACTGCATGGAAGAAGGGATGGGAAGGTCTGGGTTTGTGAAGAGAGTATGTGGGAGCGGGGACGAGTTAGTCAGCAGACGACTGTGCGCTCAATCCGGACTGGCGAGTGACAGAGAACGATACCTGAGCAGACACTGCAATCCAAAATGGCAATATAAACTAGCAATTAGCGATAAGAAACATCTTACGGCTTTAGTAAATGTGAAAGCGGATGATGCATCGATCAAGTGTCTTGAGAAACTTGAACAAGCGCGATGGTACATGTCTTCAAACTAGGCTACTAGCGCTAAGACGATTGAGAACAGCAACGCAGACTTGTCATAGCTTCGGGTAAACTATGCGTAATCGGCTGAGCTTTGGGCAGCTGGGTAAACTCCGGGGGTCGCAGAGCGGGCGTTGCCTATGCTGAGACCACAAGCCATCACGAGTGGTCGCAGAGTAAGTATGGGAGCGATCATATGACTTGAAAACTCTTGCACCGGTGTCATATCGCAGGAGTCTCTTCTCTAGTGTTATGGGTCTGAAGTGGTTGCCTGAAGTTCTGAGCGATATAATGACATAACCAGGAACAACATGAGGTGCAGCGAGAACCTCCGGGCTGCAAAACTGAGTCTCGGTTTTTGGTCGAAGGTTTTCGCAAGATAAGGATAAGTCCAGAGACACCATATGGTGCGGCGCGTACTTCCGGGCTGCAAAATCGGGTCTCGATCGTTGGTCGAACGCTTGCGCGATACAATTCTATGTGATGCGGCGAGTACCTCCGGCTGTGAACTTGAGTATCGGTTCTTGGTCGATGCGCTGATTGTATTCGGTATGTCGTGTTATAGGGTAGCTCTGTGATTCTTGTGACGTGACAATATGCTCGTTGGACGCTTTGAGTGGAGCAAAGACACAGGCGACCTTATGACTCTTCGCCGCCGAGTAGTCTGGTACTGCAGTTAGCGCGCTTTGAGTCTGAATAAAAGGCAGCCCATTCCCCCCTCTCTCTCTCATCAGAACTATCCTCTCATACCATTTTACCATACCCGTCCGAACTCGCTTCAGACAAAACCAGTACACATACCAGTACGCCAGACAAAACCATTACTACATCACTACCAATACCATCGCCATGTCTACCTTTACGCTCTTCCCAAAACTACCCAAAGAGCTCCGCGACGCCGTCTGGCAAGCGAGCATGGCCACAACAGCAACCGTCGAATTCGACGAAGACGAATACATGGTCACAAGCATTTCGTCACCAGCCGCCCTCTTCACCACATCAAAGGAGGCGCAGGCCACAGCGTCGTCCTCCTCTCACCAAAAATTCCCCATCTGGGGCCCAGAAGACTGGGAAGATCTCGCCATAGATCCTGAGAACACGATCCTCGAGATCGTCATCAAACCATCAAAGTCCGCCACCCTCAACATCACATGGACAGACATCTGGGGTGTGCTTGGCGACGCACTACCAGCCACAAAACGCCTTCACATCGCCTGCACCCAGCCTGAGCGCCTGGCCAGGCTGTACATGGCAGAGGAGGCAGAATACCTTGGCGTGGGCCAATCCTGCGTCGAAGCGGGATTGTTCAACAATGCCGAAACCGTTTCGGGTGAGCGAAAAACCCGACAATCACTACACACACACCTCACGGTCACTGCTAGCAAGCATACCGTTGAAGAAATCGACCAGAACGCCTCTGAAAAAGAGGTCACCGTCTGGAAGATGACCAAACACACTTTTTCGGAGTTTGGGCCTGAGGCCAAAGTTTCCGCCAGCAAGGGGCTAGCGCGCGTAGAGGTCGACAATGCCTGTAAGATGTCCGTAAAGCAGCTTCACGACGCTGCGAGGACCTTCGCGCTGGCTGCTGAGGAGGGGGTGGAGGAGGTGTCAGGGGTCGAGGAAGAGGTGGAGGAGAAGTCAGGGGCGGAGCTGACGGAGGATGCTATCGCAAAGCATCTGGAGTGTCAGGGGCTGTGGCCGCCTAAGGCAAAGGATTTCGACTGGGATCCAGAGGGCAGCATCGCGAGTGGGGATGACGAGGCCGTTTGGAAGTGGCTGTAGTCGTTTCGCGGGACTTTTGCATTTGTTTTGGCAGCGGAGAGATGCGATGTCTGCTCCTGGCTGAGGTTTGGCGTTTCGGTTTGCGCTGGTTTTCGACGCGAGTTACTCCCGGCACCATCATTCGCCGCACTTGCGTTTAGTTTAGTAATAAAGTCGTCCTCAAAATACTTCGTCTTCTGCTACTGTGAATGCATTCCTGCCTACACTATTGGGTTGTAATATCCAAACCTGTTCTTCGGATCCCACTCACCCTTTAACTTGACCAATTTAGCGAGCCTAGCATCATACCCATAGATCTCAGGCCTGTTCTCTTCTCCGTTAGCGTAATTAACATAGCAGTGTCGCTTCCTGTTGCTTTTATCTACGCCCATGTATAGCGCATCGCGTATCGCACCTTGGTATGCATATGCATCCTTCGTCGTCTGCGCATCGTCGCCGGCCCACCACAAAACCGGCGAAGCAAGAACAGGATACTCGCGTTCTTCGGGCGCCAATGCAGTGGAAGCTGTATCAATAGCCCGTACGCCTTGCATGCCGTAGTTTTCCAGTAGGGTGACAGATGTATTGAAGCGAGGATCGGCCGTGAGGTTCCCAAATATCGTGAATGCTTCTCGGACACCCTGAAGGTCCCAGGCGGGTAGAGAAACCCCGGCTCCTGCGATGTTCTCATTGCGCCAGCAAGTTTGACTTCCGAGGTTGTTGCCGGTGACCGTGTATAGCTCTACGTAGTTGACGTTCGTCGAAAGTGTAGTAGATACAGGACCGATCGCTATGAAACGCGCGGCGTAAGGTTTAGCTTCCGCTTCCGTACCCTCGTATGCGACAGTGTATGCTACGACAGGCTAGTGAAGGGTCAGCATTTGGCATATATGTTGCCGGGCTCTACTTACATTGACAGGATCGACGGCAGGTATCCTCGCGAACACTCCTGTGAGCGCCAGCTTTGTCGGGCGTTCTATAGTCGGCTCTTCAAAATCGTTGATCAAGCTGAACAGCGCCTCGATTTTGTCGGTGGTGAAGACGAGTGAGTAGACGGTCCAGTTGGAAGGGATGTCGTAGGTCTTCACTCGAAGGGCTGTGACAATGCCAAAGTTATGACCTGCTCCCTGCAGGGCCCAAAACAGGTCGGCATTCTTTGTCCGGGAGGCTTCCATAACTTTACCGCTGGCAAGTACTACGCGTGCGGACACCAGACCGTCGAGAGAGTAGCCGTGTTGACCTTGGAGTAGACTGTGGCCGCCACCTAACAGTGGCCCGGCTACTGACACACATTCTGCAAGTCCTGTGACTGATGAGAGGAACAGTCAGTGACTGTATGTCTGCAGAGACTGGGTCAAACTCACCAGCATACTTGCCCGAGGCGAACAGGGCGCGGGTGATCTCGTATTGCATCGTTCCGCCTCCGACAGTAGCAGTCTTGCCATCCCGACTGAGTGTCGTAGTATTGAGCTTCCGCATGTTGATCTGGATACCGAACGGCAGTCTGTTGAGCGTATTGGTCCACCCATGACCCCCTGTAACGGCCAAGAATGGAATATCGAAACGATTGGCCAATGCCACGGTGGTTTGCACGTCTGCCTCTGTTGCTACTTCGACCACCACGTTGTAATCGGGAGATACGCGTGGGGACGAGCCGCGGACTTGGAGGTCGTCCCAACGAGCATCCCATGGAAACGTGATAGTGGCGCCTTTCGATAATCGCGTGTTCAACGTAGACACTGCGAGTCTCAGGTCGTCTATCCCGGATGCAGATGAGCTATGGATGGCGCATAGCAGCCAAGCGGAAACAGTCGGAAACAGCATAGTGATCGGTTCTTCGTGCGAGCGCTCGAGTGGAGGGTGTGAGGCGGAGAGACGAAGACTGGGGAGGTAGCAAGCACGAGGCGTGCGCGTTGGACTATGCAGTCAATTAACCCTCATGAGGTACTAGCCGTGGAGCAGATCCATGTTGCCTTTGCTGTGCCGCAGATGTCGGCAAGTTGAACGCGGACTTTAGCCCATCGGCTGCACATGTCGCTACGCTACTGCGTCGCTCATTCGACGCGCTGAGTTGAAGGATGCAGAATCACACGGCAGAGCGCCGTAGCGGCGGGGAAGTCGCTTGGGAATAACGTTGCTTCCATACAAACACGTCGTTGGGGCTGTTTGGTGGAATTAGTGTAGTTACCCGTTTGATCGAGTCTGTCGTACGCTTTCGTGCCTGGCCTGAGGAGCAGGAAGGGATGGGCGACAGCGCGTCGAGCAGGAGAGGGTTCGCGTACGCGAAGGCGCTGCCAAGGCGGCCCGGGACGGCACTCTCTTCCCTCCGTTGACTCGTCGGCCACACCCGCCACTTCGATACCCCACGACATCCGCTACACCAACTCATGCGTTATTCGAAGGTCGTCACGATGCTGTACAGCGCGCAATCAGCATGATAATACGCGTCACCTCGTTGTATCTACCAAAACCGTCTGTGCCGCATCATCCCATTCTCAACCGAGATTGGACAACAAAATCTCCAGACGAGAACGCCACGCCGCAACTCCAAAAGGAGAAACTCCCACGCATGGTGTCTACCGATCGTCACTGGCTCCATGCATATCTACCGAAAGGATGTGTTGCTCAAGTGTTGTATTATTGACTGTTATTGTCTGCGCCGCAATGATCATCATGCTTGACCAGTGCCAGCCTTCGGGATAAGCTTTCAAGCATCGCATCAAGAGTCCCTTATTCAGCGCTCACCATCTTACTCCGCACTCACTCAGCGTCCTATACTAGCTTCTACTTGATGACATCCGCGCAGCAGACCTTGGTAGTAGGGCCTTTGAGCTCGACACTCGATGTAGTCGTGTTCACAGCTCTCACGGGGATGACATGGTAAGTGAGCAAGCTATTCTTGTGCGCATGATACACACTTACCCTGATAGGTTTAATGGCGCTGAGCTTCTAGTCACCATTTTCCTCACGTTCAAGCGCTGGTCCGGTAAGTACTTCTACTGCTTGCTCATAGCAACTCTGGGAGTACTTGTCTATCAAATCAACGTCTTCCTCATGATCTTCGCTCCATACCTGAATGCTTACGGGGTGATCGCAAGCATCGGGCTTGGGTGGAGTGCAATGGTCACAGGCCAATCGTTGGTACTTTGGTCACGGCTGCACCTTGTGTGTCGCAGTGTTTGGAAGCTGCGTTTCATTTTGTGCATGATCATTGTCAATGGCTTATGCATGCATGTGCCTCAATTCGTTTTTTCGCTTTTGGTGAGTCCGGCAGATGACAAGAAGACGTCGTGCTTACTGGATCCACAGGCAGTAAAGACTGACGCAATCGACCCGTCTTACAAGCCGTTCGTAATAATGGAACGGATATCTGTTGCCGTTCTCACTACCCAAGAGATCATCATATCTGTGGTGTACTTGGTGGCGGCAGTGCGCATATGCCGGATGGGAGAGACCCTTCAGAGAAAAGGATGCCGTCGAAAAGTTCGATTACTTTTCCTGGCCAATGTCTTCATCATCTTCATTGATGTTTGCACCATAACCCTGGAATATATGGCGCTTTGGGGTGTCTGGTGTAGCTTCAAGGGCTTTGGTTACAGCGTAAAATTGAAGGTCGAGTTTGCTATCCTTAGTCAGCTATGCGACTCAGTCAAGAGCCTCGATGAACAGAGTTACGATTTACATCTTCCGTCAAAGACTGCGGGCGTATCTCGGCAAGATCTTACAGAGTATGACGCGCAGAACCAAATGGATTCATAGATATTCAGCTACTATTAAACCACCGTTCCAAGCCAGCGATTAACAACCTCCGCACACTCTTCAGGCGCCTCCTCCGCACCAAAATGTCCAACCCCATCCCCCAACCCATGATTATCAATCTTCACCCCCTCACCAACGCACTCCTTCCACACATTCGGAAAGTCAAACCTGCTCCCAATGCTCGCCGCACTATATACCAACAACAGCGGGACACCAATCTTCTTGCCCTCCTTCTGGTTCTTCTCCTCTCTTTCAACATCCGTCGTAGCACCTTCCTTGTAGTCTTCACAAGTAGCTTTCAGCGTATGTTCCTGATTGAAGAAATCGCCATAGACGGTTAAGGAGTCATTAGCCTTCAGTTTCTCGATACCAGCATTGCTCTTTCCTGACCAACGCAGGATCATCTCTTGACACCATTTGGAGGGGCCGAAAGCAGTGATCATACGCGTTGCTAGATCGACGTTTGCGAGGAGCGGCCAGTGGAAGTAGCCTGTTATCTCCTTTGCTGCGGTGGCTGGGGAGGTGAAGTGCTGCCATTGTGTGGAGGTTGGGACCTATCAAATTAGCATAAATCCGTTCGAGCATATGTCAGAGATAAACTTACGATATCGATCAAACAAACACCCAAGATCTTCACTCCATCCACCCCGCTCACAGTAACGTGATGAGCAACTCTCGCTCCACGATCATGCCCAATAAGCACAACCTTTACATCCCCATCTCCAATCTTACTCTTCTCAACCTCCGTCTTCAGCGCCTCGAGTACTGCCGTCCCAATGCTCACTTTATCGTTCTTCGCAATCGGTGCACTAGCGCCGTAGCCAGGTAGATCCGGAACGAAGAGCGGTGCCTTGGATGGGAGAAGAGGGATTATGTGGCGCCACCTAGCCTTTTGTCAGATCATCTGATGTATGAAGTGCAGTGATAGGGATGAGAGGAAGTTACATGTAAGCCGATTGTGGATAACCATGAATGAGAACGAGTATGGGGTTGTCATCGCTGGCGTTCTCTAGCGAGCGCGTGTAGCAGCAGACTTTCTCCTTGTTCAAAGTGGACTTTGAGAGACCGAGATCGTTGAACTTGGTGTCTTGGATGTGGAGCGCGGATCTAGATGCCATGTTTGCGATCCGGGCGGCTCAGATTGGTATATTGCTGATTGGGAGTAAAAAGGCGCAACTCAGAGGGGTCTGAAGGTTCCAAGCCGGATAGTGAAGTATGCTGTTTGATCTCGGTCAAATGTCACTTTTCGCGCCCTTTCGTCCTGTGGATTACATTGGGGTAGCTATTAGACCGAGGTATGACGCAATCACGCGACGTCACGTGTGTCAACGTTCGAAAAGCATCGGTTTCAATGCAAGCATTTGTTGCTGGAAAGGCAGGATGATGGAGTCAAATATTCCATATCTTTTGAACTACGATCAACACCCTCAGATGCATCGTATAGTACCGCAGGTCCTCTACCCGAAGACCAAGAACGCCAACGCTATGCAAAACATATACTAAACCCTTCTTTTGACTTATCATTGCTCTCTCGCCAAGATCATCTTCTCACGCTCTGCCTTTCTCCGGACTGTGCCCTTCTTCGTATGCCTCCTCTCATTTTCTTCCTTCCTCTTGACAGCCTTGAGCTCCTCGTTCTTGATCTCACCCGCCTTCTTGACAGTCTTGGGCAGATGCCTGTGTTTCTCGATGCGCTTGATCTCTGGCATGTGCTTGTATCGCTCCTTGAGCGCTGCGTCATATTCTAGCTTCTGCTTTAGGGCGAATGACTTGACGCCCTGCCTCTCAGAAGCTCTCGCTCTCCATAGACGGACGTTGCCATCGTCTGATCCGCTGAGTACGTAGTTGTTGTCGGGACTCCATGCGACAGAGAAGACACGCTGCATTCGCTTGGTGTGGTAGACGTCCCGGGCGTGGCCCTTTGATCGCTCCCAGATCCTTATGGATCGGTCGTAGGAACCAGTGATGAGCTCTTCTCCGGTCGGAGAGAACTCGATCGACATGACTGCGGCAACATGTCCTTTCTATTTGGTGTTAGTAATGAGTCTGGCCTGACCTCGAAATGGGAGACTTACCAAGACTTGCAGCGCACGCTTCATGTTGCGCATGTCGAATATGTATCCATTGTGGTCTTCCGAAGCAACGGCGAAGTTGTAGGCTTCCATGGGATTCCAGGAGATGCAGTTCGCGGGGAAGTTGAGCACAGTGCGGTGTAGGGGTGAGTTGGTGCGGGCGTCGTAGAGGATGACAGCGCGGTCGGTCGCACATGATGCGAGTATCGAGGTTTCGACCTGGTTGAACTTGACATCCGTGATGGTGTCAATGGCCTACTGAATGTTAGTATATGCCTTAGGTCTGCTCTGCATGAAAGACCTACCGACGGCCACACAAGGTTGGAAACAGGGGCGCCAGATGTCCTCGATGTATCGTATATGGAGATGGAGCTGGATCCAGCAGCAAAGGTCGGTAACGAGCGATGGTGCGAGACCGAGGTGAAGGCTGAGTTGCCGTGCCATGTTGCTTTCGGCGCCGATTTCGAGGCTTGCGCATATGGCTCGAACAGCTGAATCTGGCGATCTGATCCACAGGTTATGAGTTTCTTGTCCCGCGTCCAGCACATGCCCTTGACGAGGTTCTCATGCGCCTGCGCCTGCCACTTCTCCTCCCTGCTGGTAAAGTCCCAGACCTTGACGATGCCGTCGCCACTGCCACTGGCGAAATGCTCGAGGGAGTTTGGGTCCTTGGCGAAGGAGTATACACCGTCTACGTGGCCAGGCTCGAAATCGCCGAGGAAGGGCTGCGCAAACATGCGCTCGACTTTTGTCGCATTGAGGGCTCTGGTGTATTCGCGCGCACGCTCGAACGGATGCAGGTTGGGGTCGAGGTTCCTCGTGACCTTGGCGACGCTGGAGCCGGGGGCCTGGGTGGACGCCGTGGACCGGCTGAGGGCCTTGATCTTCATGGTGGTGGTTGTCCAGCTGTGTCGACTGGCTGTCGCGAACTTTGCGGGTCTTCAAGATTTCCTAGAGGCGGCGGCGGGGCCAGCCAACCAGCGTGTTTGGCGCTAAGAATTAATGTGGGGCGGCGCCGGCCAAACTCATCGGATCAAGCGACATGCCACACACCATTTTTGCTCTGGCGACAACCTCGAACTCCAGGACCAAGAACCCCATCACTAACCCGGACTCCAGCCAAAATGAAGTTGTGAGTGCCCCGATGCTGCACACGATCCTCTCTGCGATGCAAATTGGCGCCCCGCGGTGCTCCCCGAAATGCGCAGCGGGACGCCAATTATCGCACCCTGGAAAGCCCACAACATGCGACAGAACAGCTGCTAACAATTCACCAGCCTCAAGGTCGGACGCGTTGTCGTACGTTTGAAATCGCTCGAAATACCCCCATCGCACTCACTCACAGTCCGCCTAGATCATCACCCGGGGCCGCTACGCCGGAAAGAAGTGCGTGATCATCTCACCACTTGACAACGGCACCAAGTCGCACCCCTTCCCCCACGCGCTCGTTGCCGGTATCGAGACCTACCCCTCCAAGGTCACCCGCCGCATGTCAAAGACCAAGCAGGCCAAGAAGAGCAAGGTCAAGCCTTTCGTCAAGCAGGTCAACTGTACGTGGTCATGAGGACGCACTCGCTGGGCAGACGCTGATAGACGCAGACACCCACATTATGCCCACCCGCTACACCATCGAGCTCGAGAACCTCAAGGGCGTCATCTCCGCCGACACATTCAAGGAGGTCTCGCAACGGGAGGATGCCAAGAAGACCGTCAAGAAGGCATTCGAGGAGCGATACCAGTCCGGAAAGAACAGGTGGTTCTTCACTCCCTTACAGTTCTAAGCTTTCCTTCGGTTACGGCTGGGCGCAGATGGGCATGATTTGAAACGGAAGATGCTGCATGAGCGGTGGATATCATAGGATGACAGGACACACAACCGGCCTGCCGTCCAGGCGTGTATTTCGGCTTGATAATCAAAGCATGAAAAATCCGGCATCCGCTCAAGGCATCCGGCTCAATTCACGAACTTCATGAAATGAACATGATTTTCACGTTGGCCACTGTCTACCTCTGGATGATACTGATGATGTAGTGAGGCTCATGCTGACAGCGCAGAAAAGAACGACTGGCATTACCGAAGCGAAACAACGAGCTGATACAGTACACCACGACCCGAGCGCCCAGTATTGCTGCCTTCACGTGCGACGATGTAATCACGCAGACGGCCTCGGTCCCGTCAACGAAGAAGCCGTCTAGGCCCTTGCTGACTCGGTTCACATGCTGATACAGTGCACAGTCAACGCCAATCGATTGAACAGAAGGGATATCGTGTCATTAACCGGTCTATCTTAGAAGGAAAGGCGCGCAGACAGGCGCAAGAAAGTTACTCGACGTTACATCGACAAGCCATACTGATGGACGCCCCTTCGCCTTTGCTTTTCCGATCAGCGAGCCTTAATCACCTCGCCTTTCATCGTACAAACGCCCCGAGATACTATGCAGATCATAGTCGCACTCTACTGCTTAACTTCATCAACCTTCTTCTTTGTCTGCTCCTTGCCCTTGTTCAGGTATCCCAGCACAACGTCACACGCATCGCTCACCATCCTGAGCTCGAAGCTGACTGTCGCAACACCCATCTTGACGACACCGTTGTTGTAGTGCGTCTTCTTGTACTCGTCTTCCCAGGTGCTTCGCACATATGTGACGGGCGAGAAAGCGTACTCCTTGAGTTTTGACGTGTCCTCCTTGACGATGGGCAGGTGTGTCTCGAGGGTGGAGAGGCCAGAGTCACCAAGCTGGTCGGCGCGTGCCAGGTAGGGCGAGAGGTAGGAGTATGGTGTGCGCAGGTAGGGGTGGAAGGGTGCAACGACCGAGTTGTATGTATTGCTGGCGAGGTTGAGGGCGCGCGAGCCGTAGGGGTTGGATTTGAAAGTCTCGACGCTGTCGTGGACTACGGGGTACGAGTGGAGATGCTGGAGGCTGTTAGTCTCGTGCTCGTCTATCGAATCTCAAAGTATGCAGTTGCGGAAGTTCCCACGGAAGCTTGTCGGACAGCTTCCGCGAAGTAGGGTTCATGCTGTAAGAAGGTTCGCGGAATGCTGGGTTGATTGGCTGGGCCGTAAGCTCCGCGCCTGCATCGTGGGTTTCGTGCGCCGTGTTACTGGTCCGAGTAGATTGCGGTTCCCAGGTGCTCGAAACCCCGCGACGGTCCGCAATCAATGCCAGATCGCAGCAAAGTGACCCATGATGTGTGTGAAGAGACGTGTTTGCGGGTGTGATGAGAAAGAGGAAAAGTAAGAAGTACATACCGACAAAGCTTTTGAGCTGGGCGTCTCGCCGTTGGTCATAGGCGCCTGGGAGCTCATGTTGCCGTCGTCAGTTGCGTGTGGTGCCATTAATCGTAGTAGTAGATATGCAGTGTTGCAGGTTCTACTGTGGTGGAAGAAGAATTGTTGGGTTGCGAGGCAGTGGAGGAGTAGCAGTAACGTAGAGCAAGAGAAAAGGGTCCTGGTCGACCTTATTATACGGCTGTGCGCTATGATGTGACTGTATTTGGTTGAGAGGCTTTGCTGAAAAGGGCGTGGTTCAGTGGGCTGGGATGAAGCAGATGCAGTGGCATGTGAAAGTGGCTATCGTCGACAAGCGCCATGTCAATCTACGCGGGGACCTACCAGAACGTCACTACCCAAAGTCGACTTCTCGCCTCGCATCTCGTCTCGAACGTTGAGACCCAGCGTGCGGAGTCGATGCAAGTCAGACGTTACACAGAGCAAGCTGCATCATGCTGCCTTCATGTCTGCCCCGCGTCTCGAACTCTATCGCGCGCCCGTTGAGCGTTGAGGAGCTGGCCTGCAAGGCGTACAGCTTGCGCCTGGCATGTGAAAGACGCGACGCTTTGGCCACTCACGACGCGGCGACGTCAGATAAGGTCAGCCACGCCCCTCTCCTGTTGGCGAAATATTCAAACAGCTTGGCCGCCCTGTATACACGCATATGTCGGGCTTGCATTTCTTGTCCTATCGATCGCGTCTCGATGATACGGTACGTCGACTCCGCTTCCGCGTCAGCTATCGCGGAAGGTCCAATTGCTTGCCGCAAACCTACCATGGATCGGTTGGCATCGTGCATGGCAGCTAGGACTCCTCGCCTCGCAATTGGGTTCTCTTATCACGTCGACAATTCCAGCGCTGCCATTGAACGGTGACGGGAACTGGCTCCGTCATACGTGCCGCATACATACCTCCTGTGCATCAGCAGGATTGCAGGACAGCGCGCGTCTCGATATCAATACGGTGGAACGTGTTAAGGCCGTTCTGGGTCCTGAATGAGAATAGAAACCTGCAAAGCATGTGAAAGTGGATGACGAGGTTTGGCGTGTTGCTAAAGCGCACGAATCGTGTTTTGGCGCACATGCTGAGCGCGCTTACTCATCGGGCGCCGATGCGGAGCTTGCATGTCACGCGTTGCGGCTCAAGCTCACGAGAAAATCTCCTTTCGTCTTTGTTCTTCAGTGGCTTGGCTATCACGAGTCACAACGCCTTTGATCAGCTGCTACCGAGCCCCGATGGAACCGCGGCATGCATCTTCCTCCGAACCTCGATAATCGGCATTCCTTCTTGAGCAGGTGGGCCTGCCGGGAAGGATGCGATAAAGACAGCACGCCACTTTTCACCACAACGGCGGCTTTCACGTGCTTATGCAGTGTGGCGGATCGACAGGCTAAGCGAGGACGGTTCATCGATGATCGCTGTCGTTTGTTGAGGCTAGTTTGACGACATGCGTTCTTGTGCATAAGGAGATGGGCGCAGAGCCTGTTGCGTAAGAAGGCAGCTACACGGCAGCGCGTGGGACGGTAAGGCGCATACCGATAGAAGCAGGTCGGCAGTCGATATCTTCCTCGAGCTTGGGATGGTTTGTCGGATCATCAGGGCTTGGCTTACTCCTACCAAGATGCAGGGCGGTGCCATGGACTGTGTATCTTGGGACGAGCTCCATTACCTGAATTGGCTCAAGGTTACATATCACTTATCAGCACGAACGGCGTCACGGACTGTGATAGATGTAACAAGATGATAAGAGCAAGACATGTCCCGGCCTTGGGTCTGAGTTCGGGCATTTGTATATGGGCCAGCTACTCAACTATTGGTACTTACCGATCCTGTGACTCCTGCTGGTCCCACATTCTCCGGAACTGGCCGTCCGGTTTCTGAAGCAGTTCATGGGGGTGCCCAGACTCAACCAGGCGCCCCGCGTCCAAGACTGCAATGGTGTCAAAGTCAACAATGGTAGCCAGCCGGTGCGCAACCGCTACAACTGTACTGCCTACAAACTCGGTTCGCACAAGATCAAGAATCACTTTTTCTGACAACAAATCCATAGAAGAGGTCATTTCGTCCACCACCAGGATCTTGCTTGGGCGTAGAAGTGCCCTGGCAACAGCGAATAGTTGTAGTTCACCTTGAGACAGACCAATGTCGGCCATGTTGGTTTCGATACCACCCCGATCAGCGACCAGTGAAGTGAGGCCGACTTTCTCCAAAGCCGAGTTCATCTCATCGACACTTCTCTTTTGCACAGGGTCCATATTCTCCCTCATCGTACCAGGTATGATCAGTGTCTCTTGAGGAATCGCCGTCAGGCGTTCCCGGAGTGAGCTTCGAGGAACAGTAGTAAGATCAACATCGTCGATATAAATACTGTCCCTCGGGATATTCTCCAGCATGTGGAAGAACGAGAGCAGAAGAGATGATTTTCCACTTCCTGACCTGCCGCAGATACCGACTTTGGTTCCTGGTGCAATACGAAGACTGATTCCGTTGAGAACATCCGGACCATCTGGAGTATAGGTAGCGCGCAAGTCTTGGATGACGATCTTTCCATCAGCCGGCCAGTCTTGATTAGGTCTCGCGATTTCTAGTGGCGATTGCTCGTTTGGAGTCGTTTGTTCGAAATTCTGGCAGCGAAAGACGGCACTGGCAGACGTCTCGATCGTCGTCCAGGCGACTACGAAAGTAGAGAGTTGACCGTTAAACCCCAAGATGTTGAGCAAGGCTAAACCTAGAGAACTCGCAGATGATGTCGACGGCACGCTGACAGCTAGGGCTACGACAGCGGTGGCGATCACAGCTGTCAGAAGGTCCAGCATGAGGCCCAACCATCGTTGGATACACAGCAGAAGGTAATGCGGGCGTTGAGAACGGTCCAAAAGGCTGATGAATTTCCCATGGGAAGCAGATTGCCATCCAAAGGCGCGAATGGTCGAAATGCCATACATCGTCTCCTGAATCGCGTCAACCAAAGGCGCCTGTGTTTCGAGGTCCATGTGACGGAGCTGGCGCGACGTGCGAAGGTAAAATCGCTGTAAGAGATAGACCGCCACAAGCAGGAACGGCAGAGTGGCACTGGCGTAGCTCGATCCGGCCAGTATCAATGCCGCGCTGCCCAATACCATCGTAAGGCTCTCCGAAGCTTGCAAGATAGGACCTGCAGCAGCGCTCTCGATCAACGTCATGTCATTGGAGAAGCGGTTCACGATCGACCCCAGATTCGTCTTGAAGAAGAACCAGTATGGAGCGTTCATTACGCTGTTCAAGATCCGATGATGGAAGTGCGCTGATGAGTGAGGTACAGCCCAGACGAGGATGATCCAGAATTTGGCAAAATCGAACAGCAATGCGAGCAGCGCGAACGCAATATGCCAACCGATCCAATATCCCAGAGAGTGTCGCGATGCTTCTGCATCAGACCACCACCGCACCCAAATCTCCATAAACTTCCAGAAAAACCCTGCCAATAATGTTGCGGCCAGGAACAGAAGAGATAATCTCAATCCAAATGATCGGAACCAGTATGCATAGGTCGAAAACTCTCCGGTCCGGCGTGCAGAAGGAGACACCAGAGCATCGTCTGACTCGCCGACTGGATTCGCCGGAATCTGAACAGCATCGTTTGGCTCTTCCGACGTACTGGCTGCGTTCTCTTCCCGAAGCTCGATGGTATGGAGAAAACTGTTCGGATTGTTTATCAGCTTCCCGAACGACCCTTGCTCAGCGATTCTACCGTCAGTTCCCAAGACGACTATCCGATCTGCCTGCTGGACAAAATACGTGGCGGTATGAGTGGTCATGAGGACTGTAAGACCATGCCGCTTGGCTATACCGGAGGAGCCGAAGACAGATCCAGCAATATGTTTGAGAGAGTTGATGTCCAGGCCACTGAAAATGTCGTCCAGCACCAAAACAGGGATCCGCGAATAGAGCGCTCTTGCGAGGGCGAGACGTTGCTTCTGTCCGCCACTCAGTGACATGCCTTTGTTGCCTACCATCGTTTGCTCTCCAGTCGGGAGTCGGCCAATGTCGATCGATAATGCGCATGCGCTCACAATCGTGCTGTACCAAATCGGCTCAAAGTCGGACTCTCCAATGATGATGTTCCGGATCGAGTCATTGGGCAGCCAGGGTTCTTGAGAGCAGAATGCGAATGAGTGGAAGTCCCTCGAGGCGGTACGTCCGCCAGCATCCAGCTTCACGTCGCCGACGATAGCGCGAAGTAGAGTCGACTTCCCGCTTCCGACTGGTCCAAGTACGAGGGTGAAGGATCCTTCTTGCAGATCCAGGGAGATGTCCTGAAGGGTGGGGCGTTGAGGATTACCACCAGCGTATACTGTCGCATCGGTCAGACTGACGCCATTTGGAACCATCGTCGTCATCTCAATGGACGGAGAAACACTGTTTAGATCTAGCGAAGGCTCAGATATGGTTCCATCGTCATTTAGCAGGAATGATTGAATGCGCAAAAGGCTCGTGTGAGCTAGTTGGAGGTCAATAATGGCCCATACCACCTCTTGTATCGGCACGGACAGTAGCGAAACCAACGACAATGTACTGAACGCCACACTTGGGGTGAGCTTGTTGCCATCGTTGATCAGTGTAAACATCATTAGAGTAAGAGTTGGCCCCAAGGCATTGGGCACTGAAGCGAGTGTTTCCCTGGCTGCGACGAACTTCCGGTACCCGGCATAGTCAGCAAGCTCCTTGACTCTCAGTGCTTGAATCCGTTGAGACAGGAACTCGGTCAACCCCAGCATCTTGAAGCCTTTGGAGCAACCGAGTACAGCAGTTGTGTATGCGATCCGTCGTTGAATGGCATCAAGCCAGACCCTCTGCATCGGTAGGCCTCGCTTACTATTGAGGGCACTGATGATGGGCACTGCCATTCCCACTGCGATTGGGGCAATGCAAGAAACACCACTTTGACGAGCTAGCAATGCTGCGACACCCACGATTTCGAACGGGGCAGCAAAAATCTCTCCGACTCGCTGCAAGCTCATGCCAATGCGCAACACGTCGGTGCTTACTAGCGTGAGCATATTCCCATTTGAGAGCTGGGTGTTGGAAAGGGCCAAGCTCTGCGAATGCAATGCGGAGATGAAAACCCCGCGCAGCGTAGTGAGAAATCGGTCGGCCTGCCTTCTGTACGTTACCGTTAAGAGGGCCATGACCAGGTAGATTAGCATCGTCGCGGCAATCAAGCCTTTTCCGGTATCATGATCTCGCGAGTCATCTCCGAGCCATTTCGTTATTTTGTCAATCAGAAGAGGCTGGGTGAGCTTCACAGCGCTGAGACAGAGACGTGGCAATATAGTCGCAAGTAGACTCCACTTAGTTGTCGAGATCATTGCTCGCAGTAAGGGACGCTTTCTGGTATGGTATTGGCCTGTTCGTTTTGTCAGAAGCAGGCTAAAAAGATTTGAAATTATGACTTACGGAAGCGTGACCAGTACTGCATGAACCGCTCTTCTACTGATTCAGACAACAGGCTGTCATCGATACCGTACAAATCCTCGAACTTAATGTTCTTTCGATACGCGAGGAGAAAGAGCGGGCCAAGCCACCACAGTACAGTTCGATCGAAGATATTTGCGAGTGCCTCCGGCGCGTGGGCTCGATACGGGGGAAGTAGCCATGGTCTCTTGGATCGTGCTTCGAAAAAGAGTATGACAATCTTGATGGCCAGGCAAGCAGTAAAAATGGCTGCAACGGCAGTGTCTGAGCGATGACGAAGCCATAAGATACGAGCCTGTGGAATGTCCAGGATAATCGAAATGAGGATGAAGACGCTGATGATGTCGCTGGGCCTCGCTGAGCGCATGTGCTCAACGGAAGACAGCCAAAACAGGCCCAAGCAAGCGAAGAAAGACAAGCTTGCCGCTGCTACAGCGGTGCGACTATTGTTCTTTGCAAGGGCCCAGGAAACCAAGAGAGCGCACTGGCTCAGAGCCAAGAACGATATGATGGCTTGCTTGCTACGGCGCGCCCACGATTCTGCACATTTCGCTTCTTGTCGTCGCAATTGAGAGGCTCGAATTGGAAGAGCGAGAAGGAGTAGAGCACACGGCGCAATCTGGAAGAGACTTTGTTCAAAGGCTAGTGTAAAGTCGAAGTCGTCGCAATACTGAGGACCGAAGCTATCGTCAGAGACGAGAGAGCAATTCATGATAAAGTCCGCGTGTTTGGCAATGACTACGCAAAGACAAAAGTTGAGGAACCACACGCGATAGTCTCTGGATCAAAACAGCACGTATAATTAACGCTTTAAACTAATTAGAGACAATGGTAAAGTAACGCCGCAACAGCTGCGCGCCATCGCATAAGTGAAATCCTACACTAGCTAGAAACGACATATACAGATAAGAGAGGAATGAGATGCCTTGATTGGCAAGTCCCAGGCTGCCACCTCAGGGCGGACTTACCAACGGAGATAAACACCGGCTCATCACTAGGCATCGTGGCTCAATGGCGATTCGTCTCTAGTCTTTCATAACAACATTCCTGGTGATCTATCGCATTTTGTGTCCAGTATAGTATCATACTGTGTTGTTTGGCATTGATCTTGGCAGGAATGACGACATGCGTGAAGCGGCTGCCATGATGCTGCCTAATACCAATCTCGCAATGCGGGGTAAGGTTCTTCCATGCGAACAATGAACCTGATCCAAGGAGACCGATAGCTCAACCTACAGCTAAATATGAGCTAATGCTATCTTGCTGTTCGTTCCACGTTCGGTGCGCTGTGCTACAGGTTATCGGGATGAGCCCCAGTAACGATAGTGAGCATTCATCCATTCACTACTACGTAGGTATCGCAAGAGGCACACTCGAAGCCTTGGACTCTTCTTCAGGGTCAAACTACTGCCAGGCCATGCAACTGACTTCTCGACAGTCTATCGGTATTTCATGCTAGAGAAAACATAGTTCCGCGCTGATTCGGATGGACCAGATCGCATAATCCTGAGAAACCATCGCCAGCATGGCTTTGGAGGACGCTTCACTATGTACTGTGTGCCAGAGGGCTTTCGATATTCCGGAAGAATCTGGTGGAAAGTATAAAGCGGTTACTTACGATCCACGATGCATTGTTGATGCAGCTGCAAAGGGCTGCCGAGTTTGCATTTGCCACCAACACACACTCACGACGAGATACGGCTCTATCAAGGATCTAGAGCTCATCAGCAGCCTAGATGTGACTTTACAGAATCCATACTTTTTTCCAAGCGTCTTTCGTATCTGCCCGAGGGATAATGAGCAAAATACATCGCACTATCTGTACATGGAACACAACGCTCCGAATAAAGGATTCATGGTACCGACAAGCCTCATAGCGCGACACACAAAAGACCAAAGATGTCTTGATCAGGCATCGAAATGGCTGCAGCACTGTTTGAGGAGTCATGAACGATGTGGGAAGGCAAGACTGACCCACACTTACGCCACGTTTCCTGCACGTCTACTGGAACTAGGAAAAGCCTACGTGCGGCTTGTCCCGAAAGACGATATCGATGATCTTGGAAGTACGCACTACGTAACCCTGAGTCACAGATGGCAAGTCAGTATAACGCCGAAGCTCTTGCGAGATAACATTTCGAGGATGCAACGAGGAATTGACCAGGAGGCCATACCACGAACCTTTCAAGATACCATATTCCTCGTTAGAGAACTGGGTATCAAATATCTCTGGATAGATGCGCTATGCATCATTCAAGACGACGTCGCCGATGTGCATCGAGAGATTGCTTTGATGGGGAAGATTTACCAAGGCGCGCTGCTGAACATTGGTGGCCTTCTGGATCAAGGGACGACAAAGGAAACGGGGGTTGGCTTATTCACGACGCGCGATCCGAGGCAACATACGCCTTTCGCTGTTAATATTAGATGGCTTGGTAAAGACTTGCAGCTTCGAGTCTACGGGTCCGCCGCATTTGAAGAGATTGCGAAGGCCCCGCTCATGGGTCGCGGATGGGTGTTGCAAGAGCGTTTACTCAGTCCGAGGTCGATCTATTACGGAGAACAAATACACTGGGAATGCACCGAGACCTCGGCATGTGAATCCTTTCCGGAGAAGAAGGCACAGCCTTTCTTTAGCGTGAGGTTTGGCCATTCTTTCCCTCTCCGCATTACCACACTACTCGAAGAGAACGTTCCGTCTCGAGTAGGAGAACACTACAAGTCTGATGTGTATCGAAGCTGGATGCAAGTTGTTGAATGGTTCTCAAGCTGCAAATTATCTTTCGGAGAGGATTGTTTCCCGGCCCTGTTAGGCCTTCAGCGTCAGTTTGAAGAGGTACTTCAAGATGACTATCTGGTGGGAATGTGGCGCAATGATATAATCCATGAGCTTGCATGGTTTGTAAAGCACGAAATACATGGACGCCAGCTTGAAGTCTACCCAGAGAAGTATAGAGGTATTATCACCTAGCAGCAGCCGGTCCCACTTTTGACTTACAAGAGCAGCACCATCTTGGTCATGGGCGTCGGTTGCCATTCCAGTGGGGTTTCCGATGCATTGGGACTCAAACGAATCCTCATCCTCAGAGAAGATTATCGCCAGAGTCGAGTCTATCGAGACGAAACAGGACGATGAACTGGGTTCAGGCAGACTATCTAGCGGTAAATTGCGAATCTCTGGCCACATGGTACGGAGCAGTGAAAGACATTACGAGAAAACACCCCTAATCATCGACTCTTTCCCCTTCAGCTACGAGGTTTACGATGCCGGATGCACTGCAGATGCGCTCCGGTCCTCTAGCGGCGGCTTTCATTTTATCCTCCATCACTACGATACGACATTCGGGACTTCGCGCAAAATGGATGAAGTCAGAGTGCTGCTTGGATTGATCGTCGAATGTATAGATCAGCGGTTGCAAACTTATCGGAGGATTGGCATGTTCAGGCATTGTTTGGGCTGTAGTGACGAACCCTGCGAGTACCGTGAGTTCGATGATTGGGACCCGTCTAGAAGCGAGCGCCACACGATCACAATTGTGTAACATCGTTAGACACGTTTCGCGCATATCAATGGAGCCAATTGTTTGGGCTTTGCTGTAAATAAAACACTGATGACATCGGTGGCATGCGTATTTGAGAGTCACGTGTAGTGGTGGCTAACCTTGTGGTGCGGGGTAGTTATGTAGGCAACCACCGTGAGAGACCGTCTGTTCACTTTTGTAAAGAACACCACACCTACTTTGGTCATTAAGAATCAGTATTCAAAAAATATCACATTGGACTAATCACTTGGTCGCATCGTCCAGTCTACCTCGGAAGGTCGCAGGCTTTCTTTCTTATCAACGACCGCTCCCCGCCGTGTGCTGTTTCCGGTAGCTATCGCATCATCAATTGAGATGCGCGTCCAGTGACCACTGCCCCCACCACGGTAGCTGGTCTCATAGAGGCGCATCCTTCTTACTAGGTGTGCGCCTCAGCCAGATACCAATTTTCTCTGGTCTCGACATGCGCTACACACATATTCAGGTGAGCACAAGCGTGTCTCTTAATCATGATTCATCACGGTTTATTAACGTCACAATGCCTGTCATAGCTGACTCCTTCCGTGTAGACTGATCGAGATGAAACCTGTGCTGCAATCTCCTCCATCTCCTCCATCTCCTCCATCTCCTCCATCTCCTCCATCTCCGCCATTTCCGCCAACAAACGCCCAATCCATTTGCGCTGATTGCCAGGAGTTTCTTATACAGCCGGATAAGGCTGTAAATGATACATCGCGAGTCACGCGCGATGGGCGTGCTATCGCGCTGTCGGCAGCAGGTGGCTGCCCTCTATGCAAATCATTCGTGTGGAATCTGCATCGGCTACGGGACATTGTAGATCTAAGTTACTCAACTTGGGAAACATACGTTCACTTTGATGAGGAAGACTTTTATCCTGATATCATCGGTATACGACAGAGCGGAGAGAACTCGAAGCTGTGGAATTCGTACGAACTGTTACTTCTTCCAATAGTTTGCTACAGCGATCCAAGCAAAGAAACTCAACAACCCAGTTCTCGAGTTGATCAAAGTAATCCATCTCCCGTCCAAGCTACTTTGCCTGTTCTACCCAGCAGCACCAGCGGCCGACGATGCATAGCCCAGGCTTCTGCATGGCTCAAAGAGTGTTCGGAAAACCACAAGCGCTGCAACCAGCTTTCCGATGTCCAAACGGTAAAAGTGATACCATCTCGCTTGCTTGCGATCAGTTCGCAAGGAGTGAAGATTGTAACTACGGCACATAGGTGGAAATCAGAGGCCCCTGTGTACCTGACAGTCAGCCACAAATGGCGAAGTGAAATGCCAAAGTTACTGCAAAGCAATATCAAGGGGTTGGAAACGGATGTGAATGTCTTAGAGTTGCCACAGTTATTCCAGGACGCCTTCGAATTGGCTAGGGCGTTACAAGTACCATATGTCTGGATCGATGCTCTGTGCATCATACAAGATGATGAGATTGACAAGGCATCCGAAGTATGCAAAATGGGTCACATCTATCAGAATGCTGTCCTCAACATCAGTGCCACTGGAGCCGCTGATGCTGTGTGCCTGACAGCAGACAGTGACTTGATGCCTGACGATCTAATCAGGGGTCAAAGCGAAACCGAGATGCGCGGGGATAGCAATTCCGATTGCTTCGTCACCAAACACATACGGCCACAAAGACTGAGCGCAGGCTTGTTCGTGGACCGAGATCCTCTGGTTCATTCTCCAATCGCTGTGGTAATTGAGCGAGAAGGCGAAGAGTACAGCTGCATCGTCTATGATTGTTCTCACGCGATCGACTTCCAAGACAGTGCTCTCTTCAAGCGTGGATGGGTGCTACAGGAACGCGTCCTCAGTTCAAGAACGTTAGCTTATGGGCAGCAGATGTTCTGGGAATGTTCTGAGCTATTCGCATGCGAGACTTTTCCATTCGGCTTTCCGGGAGACCTTGATCATGGAGAACCAAATGTTCGTTTAGGAAGAATCCTCGCCAAACGCAATGAGAGTTCCAAGCAAACTGCACAATATGAGTCTTGGCTAGATATTGTTAAGGCATTCACGAAGTGTCAGCTTACGTACGATTCAGATTGTTTCCCTGCTTTATCAGGTCTTGCACACCATTTTCAGGCTTCGCTCCAAGACGAGTACTATGCTGGACTATGGAAAGAGGACTTCATCTCGGGCTTATGCTGGTTTCGCGAAGACCATTATTTTAGCGGGGATCCTATATATCCAGATGACTATCGGGGTAAGATCTCTCCGGCATACATATTCTGCGCAACCTTTAACGTTATCAGCACCCTCATGGTCCTGGGCTTCTGTGAAATTTCCCGTTGGTTTCATCCACCTCAGACAGCCCAGCAGCAAAGAAAACTCTAGATACACGTACATTGGGCAAATCAAAGAAATCGACGTGAGAACCTCAGGCCCTGACCCTTTTGGCTGCATCGCTTTCGCTCGTGTCCAGGTCTCCGGCCATCTCCGCAAAGCCATTCGACACGTATCAGAACGCAACATCAGACACGTATCTTCCCAACCAGTCGATTACGTGATTGATCAGTACGAGTGGTTTGACAACGGAGACGAAGGGGAGGATTCCAATACTCGAGACACGAGCGCTGCCTACTACCTTCTGCTTGCACACCAAGAAGGGGCATTGGTGAGGAACACACGTGACCTGTGGGTACAAATTGAGAGGCTCATAGGCATCATTGTCGAACCTGTAGACAATGATAGAACAACATGGCGCAGAATCGGGGCGTTCGAGCATCCTCGAGGTGATGGGTGTTTGGAGCAGGATTCCAGTCCAGGCTATCCCGAATTTGACGACTGGGACCCAGAAAACTATGAGAGGCATACAATCACGATCGTCTAGACAGGTTGCATTTACATATCAATCGAAAGAAGAGTATCGTGAATGTGAACACTTTTGCCATTTCACAATGCAAACATGCTAAACTACATCGATATTAACCCGCCTTTTCCCCAAACGCCCATACCATGCTCAAGAAACACATGCACTCATAGTAACGTACAAGCAGAAGAGATCAGCGGCGCTTAATCGCTACTCCGCCTATGCTTCTTACTCTTCTTCTCCTTCTTCTTCGGCGACTCTTGAACGACCTCTTCCACCTCCTCAACAGCATCCACATCCTGCATCTCCACGTCGTCCATCTGAACATCGCCATCGATATCTTCATCCTCCTCTTCTTCTTCCTCGTCCTCAGACTCCGAGTCTGAATCGCGCTTCTCCCGGATACCGTTGGAGATAGCTTCGTTGACCTCCTCCGCGACGTTCTTGAGCGGATCCCTGATCTTGACCGGTGCAAGCACGTCGAACGCACCCGTACCGATACCACCCAGTCTACCGACGACAATACGTGCGCTGGGGTTCTTGAGCTCGTCCCAGTCGCGCTCCATGACAGCGTCCTTGAGGAAACCGACGGTGGTTTCGAAACTCATCTTCATGAAGGGGCTGACGTTGCCCTTCATACCGATGCGGTTGAAGGGTGTGAAGCCACCGCCCTTGGTCATGGTGTCGGCGATGAGGTTGAGATGGCGTTGGTCGACGGAGATACCGTGACCGGAGAAGACGCCGTGCATCTCTTTAACGATGGTCGCGCGGGCGGCTTCCACACCGTAGAGGTGCAGCATGGCGACGATGTCGTTGGTCATGGTGCGGTTCACGTCGATGATGTGGGCGTACTCGCGCATGGCGATGAGGTTGGAACCTTCGGTGTTGATGACACCATCTGCATCTGAGTATTGAGCGGCTGTGATACCGGGGATGACGTGGATGGTGGCGAAGTTGGCAGCGTCTTCTACGTGGTGCAGCATGAGCAGCTTGGGAGTCGATGTCTCGAACTCAAACGTGATCTCGCAGAAAGCTCCCTTGCGATCGTCAAAGGTGAAGTCGTGGATGTGTTCGTTGTCGTGGCAGATGCGGTCGTGGCGGATGTCCGAGGATTCGTCAGTGGGTACGAGTGTAACCTCGTCCTCGTCGTCAGAATTGAGTTCCGGGGTAGCTGCGCGCGAGGGCTTGGGGCTGCCACCGTAGGTCTCGTCCTCGTCGTTGATCTCGTCTTCTCGATCAAGGTTGTCGTTGACTGCCTGTTCCTCCTCTTCTGGCTCTTCGTAAGCCACGCTGTCTTCACGTCGGCCTCGGTCCTTGGCGTGAGTAGTGTCGTTGTCACCCTCGCCGTCGTCACTGTCATCGTCCTCTGCACCGCCTTCCCGTCCCGCGCGGAAGGTCTCCTCTGACTCGTCAACTGTTTGCTCTCCGCTTCTACCAGTCTTCTCGCCGATAGTTGGGATGGCAGCCGACTTCGCCGTTGACAAGGATTTGTTCGCAGCCTTCTTCTTGAGGTCGGCCTTGATGATCTTCTGGAGACGCGGGCAGAACTTCTGCTCGATGGACTCGGCAACGTCGCGAACCTTGATAGCGTACTCCTTGGTGTACTCCTTCGCCGGGTAGAAGTCCAGGCGGATCTTGTAGCTCCTGGCCTGGTTATGTTCGCGACCGGGACCAGTAGTCTCAGTCACAGTGACCTTGTCGAGCACAGCCGAGAGTGGCAGACGACTGATACTCTTGGCGAATTTGTCGTTGTCTGATTTGGAAAGCTCGGGATGGGGATATAGTTGCATCGACGGGGTAGAGATGTTCGCACTAGCAGTCATGACGATTTCTCGTAGACGGGGAATACCGAGTGTGACGTTCTTGGCGGAGTGACCAGCCAAATGGAAAGTGTTCAGCGTCATCTGTGTTGAGGGTTCACCAATAGATTGGCCAGCAACGACACCGACAGCCTCGCCAGGCTCGACCAGGGACCGCAGGTACTTGAGGTCAAGCATTTGCTCAAAGGTACGCTTGAGGATCTCGCCCTCCTCGTCCTTCTTCTTGTTCTTGAGCAGCTTGTCGGGGTTTTGATCACAGTACTATGATTGTTAGCATCTTACAGTCAATTAGGACGAAGTCACTTACGTCGCGCTTAGCTTGCAAGAACAGTTCTGAAGTACTACCACTATGCCTCGATGGCGTGTAAACTGCAGTAACAGGGTCCATTGCAGCCACATCACCCTTCCTAGCCTTCTTCGCCGCCTTCTTGTTGTGCTCAACTGCTTCAGCACTAGAAACCTTCGGGTAGGCTTCAGCAGTGTGGAGGGATTGGGCTAGCGAGTAGAAGTTCTCCGCCTGGAACTTGAAGTCGTTGAGGTACTTCTGCTTGGTTGTGTCGAGACCGTCTTCACCGTACAGGAACTGGACCATGGTACCATCTGAGTCGCGGACAGAGGTGTCGTATTCGACCTTGAGACCTTCCATACCCTTGATGATGCATCTTTGCAGATAACCGGAGCGCGAAGTCTTGACAGCAGTGTCGATGAGACCTTCTCTACCAGCCATCATATGGAAGTAGTACTCTTGCGGTCGGATACCAGTCAAGAAACGGTTGACGATGTAACCACCAGCGCGTACGCTCGTCTCGAAGGGCTTAAAGCACGGCAGTGTCTTACCAGAAATCATAACTGGAACTCTTCGGCCTTCCAGAACTTGCTGACCGAGGTTACATGAAATCTGGTTGGCGTTGACCATACTACCCTTGGCTCCAGAGCCTGTCATGGCTTGCATTTGGTTCTTGGGGAATGGCTTGATGAGCTTGTCTGGTAAACAGGCTGAGGTTACCGCAGAGGAAATCTTGCCGTTGGCGGTGTTGGTGAGCAGATCCAGACCGTGCTGCTTAGTGTCGTCTCGCAACACGGATTCGAGTCGTCGCCGCAATTCCGGGTTCATAGGGTCGATCTTCTCCGCATCCATGGTGACGTACTTGGAGGCGACCTCGAACCCAACCTTCTCCGCTTTACGGAGCTCTTCCAGCCTGGCACGATCTCCCTCCTCTGTGAGAATCAGATCCTGGACACCGCAAGAGAAGGCGCGCATGTGAAGCATCTTGGTAAGCAGCCGTCCGATGATACTGAGGGCTCGACCAGCAATCGTCTCTCCGTAAGCCTCGTAGATGCCGTTGATGAGACCTCCCGCGGCAGGTCCAATTTGACCCTTGTCCATGATACCGGACAGCAGTTGGCCATCTTTGACAATGACGAACTGCTCCTCCACGTGAACACCCCAGAGTTTGCCATTGGTTGACGACTTGGATGTGAGGGTCAGTTCCTGGTATTCCGCGGGCTTGATGTTCTTCAGAACAGTGGTGATGATCTGCTTTCCTGTCCACATCGGCCGAGGCTTCATGATAGCAGGGTTGACTGTCTCAAGTCTACCTGAGGTGGTATGGCCATCTTCGGGTCGCAGGCAAGAGTAGAGTAATTGATGGTACTCTTCTCTTGTGAAGAATGTGTCCTTGTTCGAAAGCCAGACTCCCATGGAGATATGATCTTGAATCAAACCACGCAGAGGCTTTCCAGCGGTCGCAGATAGGTATTGATGATCGGTATCCGCTACCGTCATAGCCTCCGCTCGGGCAAGCTCGTTCTGAGGGAAATGCATGTTCATCTCGTCACCGTCAAAATCGGCATTGTATGTGTTACAGTTGGCGTAGTGCATGCGAATGGTCTTCTCTCCCGGTAATACACGGGCGCGATGTGCCATCATTGACGGCTTGTGCAGTGTCGGCTGTCGGTTCATGATAACAACATCGCCATTGTTCAGATGACGATGCACCTTCTTATTCCGAGCTCCATTGGAGTATGAATTTGTGGGTGCAAGCAGTTGGTTGGCCAAAGCTAGTCGCTCTTCGTAGTTCTTCTTCTTCAGTGACACAACTTGTCCAAACTCGTTCTCGATGGCATGCGCTCCTGGCCACTTGTCGGGACCGTTCAGGACAGCTTCCTTAAGATCGTAAAAGTTGTGGTTCGTGACAGGCTCTGGGTATGTAAGTTTCATGGCGAACACTGGAGGGACACCGATCTCGTTGGTCTCGATGTTCGGGTCAGGCGAAATAACACTGCGCGCGGCGAAGTTGACACGCTTGCCCATCATGTTCTTTCGGAAGAGACCCTCCTTCTTTTCCAGACCCTGCTTGATACCATCGGCGTTTGTGACTGCAGCGCGGCCTTGCACGGGGTTTGCATCGCGATCGATGAGGGCGTTCACGGCACCCTGGAGGTTGACAAACTGGGTCTGCATGTCGTCGAAGTTACGTTTCCGGTATCCGAGCTCGTTCTCCATGCCTCGCATCTCCTGGCTAATCTGACGGATCGTGTCACATGCTTCGAGAATGCTCTTGTAGAGCTTGTTCCTGGCGGATTCGGCAATAGAGTCGCCCGTCTTATCTTCGGGTCTGTACTTGTTGGGTGGTACGACGATGGCCTGTGTGAAGAACATGTCGGGGTTTACGTCGACGAGAGACTTGGTTCCGTGAGGGCTGTACAGAAGTCGCATCATCTCAGTTTCGCTCTCGAAGAGTAGGGTCATGGCTGCTTTGACCTCTGTCGCGTTGATATACTCTTGCGCACTCTCTGAAACAGCGGATGACGACTTCGCTTTCCGTGCCATGCGGGATTCTGTAGCCAGGAGCGACCCGTCGGCCTGCTGTATATCCTCCATTTCGATGCCCTCGTCCTCGCTCGAGTTGGGATCCAGGTCCGCGACTCCCTCATCCGCGTGTACATGTTGCTTTTTCGCCTTCGCATCTCTGCGAGCCAGTATGTCCAGAGGGTTTTGGAAGGACATCTCTTTTGCAGCCATCTTGGCCTTGTCCTTTTCGCTCAGAGGCTTACGGAAAATCTTGATGCCACGGTCCTTTCGGTACGTTGGGCTGATGCCCGTGCAACTGCCGCAGGCCTTCCGCTTGGTCAGATCGGCATAGAAGTCCTTGATGACTTGTCGCCGCGCATCGGAGATGGTCTCGTTCTTGTCGCGGACAGCACGCGCATCGTGCTTTGTGATGCCTGCCCTCTTCATGCAGCGCTTTACGTAGTTGTTGCGCTGGGTGATGATGTCGGCATTGTCGTCATCGTCGTCGTCCTCGGAATTACCGGCGTCTTCTGTCGTCTTGCCCTTCTCCATGCTGATGTGCTCGTGCATTTCGTTTGCTTCCTTTACTAGTCCACATCTTATCAACCGCAGCTTAGAGACGAATTCGCTGACTTGGACACGGGGGAGCTTGAGCTGGTGGCAATATGCGCACTTGCCCCGGAGCAGTCGCAGCAGCTGGTCCATGAAGGTGAGGTGGTATACGGGTACGGGGAGCTCGATGTGGCCGCAGTGGCCGGGGCAGCCTTGGAAGCTGGTGAGACCGCATGTTCCGCATCTTGAAGTTTGTTAGCGGAGTGAATGAGCTTGTAGAAACGCGATGAAGCTCACGCATTGTCCAAGAAAGCGCCCAGGGCAGCGTCGTGCAGACCGCCAGGTACCGGGTGCAGCAGCGTATCGAAGGTGGTCGGGTTCGTGATGCGCTTCACCGAGAGCGACTTGATATCGCTTGTAGTCAAGAAGCCAAACTCGACGCCATTTATGGCCGAGGAAGTCGGCTGGTGGGTGTTCATGGCGGCGCCAGCTTGTCTTTTGCGCCTATTGTCTGAAGAAGTCGCGCGCAAAGGCGTTTAGTGAATGTTCGCAGCAGCGCGAGCCTTGCGGGGAGTTTTTTTCGGGACCAGAGAAGTTCGGCCAGGGTTTAGCCGGCAGTGCCAAGGCGCTTGTCGAGGCGGCAGCGCGGATTTCGCGTCACTCTGCAGCGACTGGCTTTCATCATCCACCACACCCCACCCGCCAGTTTTGGGACACACTCGCCGGCTACATCCTACGCGCATCACATGTAGTGAATTGCGTCGATTCTCTACAGCGCTACAGCGACGACATTGCGCGAATTCAACCGGACTTCACACCCGATCCTCCGCTTACGCCAATCACACGACCCACACTCCTTTATCCACCACATCCACCACATCCACCATGACCATGGCAGAGAAGCGCCCCTACCCCGACGGCCAGGGCCCGAATGGAGACGCTAAGCGCGCAAAGGCTTCTGATGCCATCGAAGCCGCGAGGGCGAAAGCCAAGGCAAAGGCCGCTGAGATTGCAGCCCGTTTTGCGAAGCAGCCTGCCGCTGCAGCTCCTGCACCGGCGTCGGCTGGCGCTAGCGAATCAGTCCAGGACAAGCTGGCTGCCATGAAGGCACGGATGGAAGCGCTCAAGGCCGGTTCAGGAATCGCGAAAGCGCCAACACCAGACTCCACTGGCCCTCGCTTTGCGACAACACTGGGCAATCGCCGCTCAGAGACACCCAAAGTCGACCCCAAGGCCAAGCCCGCTGCCTCGAAGCAGAAGCAACAACAAGAGGAGGAGCTGGAGAATCCATACTTTGACCCCAAGGCTGCTGCCCTTGCCAAGAAGAGAGGCCCTCGTGTCCTGGCTTTCAATGAGCATGGAAAGTACCTCGACCAGGCCTCCAAGCTGCGCGCGCAACGCCGCCTAGAAGAGATCAAGAAGACGCTCGCCATCCAAGCACGCCGCGCTGGTCTGGACGAGAATAGCGAGCGCGGATTCCTGGTTCAGGCACCTCCGGACATCGAGTGGTGGGACGAGGGTATTCTGGCCGAGCCTACCTACGAGTGCTTGGACGACCCAACCAAGGTCAAGGTTGAGACCGACGATTCAATCATCACTCTCTACGTCCAACATCCTCCCCTCCTGAAAGCGCCCCAGGATCAGCGTCTAGTCCAGGTGAAGCCCATGTATCTTACCACCAAGGAGACACAGAAGTTACGCAGAATGCGCCGTGCGGCCGACCTCAAGGAGCACCAGGCTAAGATTCGTCTCGGTCTGGAGCCGCCTCCGCCACCCAAGGTCAAGCGCGGAAACATGATGCGTGTCATGGGTGAGCAAGCTATCGCAGACCCTACTGCTGTAGAGATGCTCGTCGAGGGACAGATCCAACAGCGTCACGACGATCACATCACTGCAAACGAAGACCGGAAGTTGACCAAGGAAGAGCGAGCGGCCAAGCTTGCAGCCAACCAAGAGAAAGACGCGCAGAAAGGTCTCTACATGTGCGTCTTCAAGATCAACACACTCGCCTACGGAAAACATCGTTTCCAGATCGACAACAACGCGAAGGAACATGCGCTCACCGGTATCACCCTATTCAACCCCGATCTCAACCTGGTCGTTGTGGAAGGCGGCGCATATGCAATCAACAAGTACAAGAAGCTTATGCTCCATCGCATCAAGTGGCATGAGAACGGGCCACCGACAGAGAACCAGGCCGAGAAGCAAGCATCGGACCCAAAGTGGCTGAGGCCAGTTACTGATACCGGAGACGTCAAGGACCATTCATCCAATAAGTGCATTCTCATCTTCGAGGGTGAGATCAAGGAACGCTCCTTCCGCAAGTGGGGTTCAAGAGTCTGCGAAACCGCTGGCGAGGCTCGTGAGACACTCGGACGGGCTAAGCTTGACAGTCTGTGGGCGCTCGCCAAGAGCATGGAGTGAGCGCGTCTTTCATCGCGACTTGACTATCTAGGATTGTACTGCATTTTTGGCGACCTGGGCCGACATCATTTCGGACACATACCATTCAGGGCGCTCACTTGGAAAAGCCAATTTGGGAGGTCTTCTCTTCATGCTCAATGTAAGTTTACTCATACCTCCATAGTTTGGAATCTACGTATTAATGCACCCTCTCTTGTCCCAGCCGCGCAATCGTGATGTTGCATATAGTCTGCATCTGCCCATGCCATACTAGCCGAGCTCCCACACAGCCTACTGGCAATGTTCCTTCCACTGAGCCTCTAGAAACCTACGTGGGTATGGTAAGTGTAGTAGCATGCGACGTAAACGTGATGTATTCGGCAGACGTCGAGATAGATATGAGCGTAGGTGTTTTCCTAGTACTCCGTCTTCTTCAAATCACATTACGAGCGTGTCTTTTGTTCTCTCCACTTCAGTTGTATGCTGCAACGTGCCTCTTGGAAATTTCTGTGAGCTAGATACCATAGTCGTATGCTCCAGGCCCTACTTTCAGCCGCCTCGCTGAGTGGCACACCGATCGTAGTTGCAACGGTAGGCTGGGGTGCATTGGCCAGATTGGGTGCCGCGGAGGCCTCCACGCTACCTCATGACGTGCCATACGTTAGTATTGGACATTGAGGTAGGTGCCTCGCTGGAAGGCGTGCACGCGTTTGATACATCCACAAGCAAAATAATCATCCACTGTGGAGGCTACATTGGTTTACTTTCTTTCAGCGATGAACCAGTTAGTGAAGCGTGTCTGTCTTCAAGGTGTCTTGGGATTTTCTGTGTAAAATGAAAGTGATGTGAAGGGTACACCTTTCCGCTGCTGAGAGAAGGGAGGAGCTGGACACTAGCGCGCCTACTAGCGGTAAACAATCGGAGGGGTATATGATGGCTGGGTGGCTTCGTCTTTAATTCTGCGGTATCATCATCGCTAATATGTACTACTATCGCTTCCGGTCATTTATTAACTAGTATTTTTTCGATGACCAGCCTTGGGTGTGGCTCATTGAAAGTGTTAGTTTTCCTCTATCTTCCTTTCACCCAAGCTTTGAAGATGGTTTGCTAATTGCCTTTCTCATTCAGGGGCTCTGCTGTGTGTATGCGCTGGTGGAAGCGATCTTCCAAGTGGACTCGTGGCGGGACCTCATACCTGCTGACAGAAGCCTCGGCGCCCTGCTGGGCCTAATCGGCCGCGTTCTGGCCTTCCGCCTCTTTGCGAAGGTGGCCCAGCATTACGGGGCGTCACGAACGGTGGAGTCAGTGGGGAGAGGCCACACGAACGAAGCTCGGGGAGAGGTCTAAGGATGCCATATGATCGACCGCGTTGCCGTTATGATACGTTATGATACGCCGGTCGTGCCCTTACGATTCCGACCTCTCCTCGCCCCTCCCCAGTTGCCGCAGCAGAGCACGCCACCCCAAGAGAAAAATTACAAAAAAAAATTTAAAACCAAAAAAAAAACCGAAACCTCAAAAACGTTCCATCTTACGACGCTTCTCGCCCTGCCGTTGGCGTCGAGGCTCCTCACCAAGAAGGAGCGCCTATTTGTAAGCCTTCACAACCTCTAACATCACCTCGATTTCTGACATCTTGCACAGCTTGTTGAAACTATGGAACGATTCCTCATCATATCGGCACCGGTTCATTCAACCATGGTACAACCAACTCGGTACACAGCCACCGGCCAGCCCTTCTTGCGTCCACATAAAAGGCATGCGGCTTGTACCTCAACATCATATTCACACGCCAAATTCCTGCCTCGGTCGCAGCTATGACAAGCTTGTGGGATGATTTCACCTCCTGGTGCGAGTTCGTTCGGCGGGACTTGAGCAACGCGCCAAACTTGCACATCGCACTGCTCCTTTGCGCACCACCCGGACTGTTGATGTACACCGCAGGAGCTCTCAGGAATAATTACCCAGGCACGTATGCAGTCTGCTACTGGAATGCTCCAGGCGAGATGCGAACATCGTATCCTGAGTGCCCGTTCAACCGACACGTCTTGGAAACACCTACGCATCGCGGCTGGCCAGCCTTCTACATCTTTGTCGGCGCCACGCTCCTATACAGTCTCATCGCCTACCGTAACAGACTCCGATGTCTGCTGCAAGGCACATTCTGGCTCCACTTCCTCATCACCACCGTCATCCGGGTCCTGTCTATCTTCTCCGGCTGGAGCACCCAACCCAACTGGTCAAGCTTGGTCTGGAACTCCAACTCCGTCGGCAAGATCTTTTGGCTATGGCTTCTAGTCGAAAGCAGATATTGGAGCTGGAGCTACCTCGGTTTCTACGACGATTACTACTTCCGCGAAGAGACCCGTACCGTGCACAACCGAGGCGGCGACCCAGTATGGACCTTCACGTCTGAAAAGACGGACGCGGACCCAATCGACATGCTCTACTTCCTCTACAGCCTCATCTTCCGGCCATGGCGCGACATTGCAGTTCGCTTGTCGTACATCCACCTCGTTGACAACGCAATCCACGTCATCTGGTTCCGATACTTCCACGTCGACGCTCCCTACACTACTTACATCAACAATTCGGAGATCTTGACCATCCTCCTCTTCGTCACTCTGGCTGTATACACTTACGCACGCATGCGGACGCACGTGTACTTTGACGACAACGCTACCGGTCCGCTTGTCGATATCAAAAGCACAGTCCCGCTACCCATTCGATCGGCTTCGCGCGATCTATTTACCTTTGCTTCGACGCATCATGTTTTTCGTACGTGCTCTGAGAGGCGTCAGGCGTTCATGATTGCCGTGTGTTTGATGACGACTGGGGCGCTGGCGACTTGGGAGTTGCATTTAGGTTTCAAGATCTTGTGGGCACTTTGCCTCCAGGCTACTTTGCTTATACTCGCAGCGGAGTTGGAGGTCATGAGACAAACGGGTAGGAGGGAGTTGCTGAGGGAGATTGATCGTATGTGAGGCCTGGCCCGGGAGAGGGTTGTGAGGAACATGGGGGGTGGGGTGGGATCACACTATGGATGTGACTGAGTGGGTAATGATGGTTGGTATATCGGGCGGTAGGATATCAATGTGTATGAGGGTATCGTTGGTTCTGTATCGCGGCTTCTTGCAAGGCATTCCCTTGGATGATCAATCGCAACTACTGGCCATCATTGCTCCAACCATTGCTTCAACCACTGCTTCAACCACTGCTTCAACCACTGCTTCAACCACTGCTTCAACCACTGCTTCAACCACTGCTTCAACCACTACTTCAACGGCGCTCTCTTCTGTCATTCCTGCAATCATCTCCTCACCACATGTGTCCTTTCTGCAACCAATGCTCATCCACCAAGAGAGTTTTACATATTCTTCAGGGCTCCGAAGCTCCCATTGCACCCGTACCCAGCTTCACGAGCAATTGACCTTATCCGGTAAGCAAAAACGGAGACCCTCACACGTCCGGGGCATAAGACAGAGCACATATTACTTAAAAGGCGGAACAAAAGCAACTAGTACCGATCATGAAAAGTAGCTCAAACCGTACAACAGATAAGGACTACGGAAAGAAAGCCAACACGACATCTCCGATGGGATATCAAGACTGCATTCACATACCCAACCTATTTACAAAAGAACAACACGTTCCCAAAATCCATCCCACACACATACACAAAGAAAATAGCAGGTAGTCTAAATAGATTGGGGTAATTAACATCTTCGTACGTGCATCTACACTTCCACCTCGTCCTCCTCCTGCCCATTATTCAAAACAACATCCTTCTCCATCTACACACCCAGATAAGTCCCGCTGGTAATCTTCTTCACAGTGGCGACAGGCTTCCAGCCAATCGCCGGACTAGGCGGCGCATTCTCCTCTGCGTCCGCAAACGGATCCGCCTCGCCGTCGTCCTTCTTCGCGTTGAGAGGCGCACTCATGCTAACGCCTAGCCCGCTGCCTAAAGTCAATGACTGCTCGTCGCTGATCTCCCAGCGGGCCTCTGTGTTACCGGGTTTAGCTTGGCCGTCGGTGATGAAGCGGGCGCGGAGGGTTTGGGGGGCGGAGTCTTTGAAGAGGGTCACGTCGCCGAGGCGCCAGTAGATGAGGCCTTTGTCGCGCGAGAAGGTACCCGTGGGTTTCGATTGGCAGGATGTTGCTTTGGACCCGGGTTCAAGGCGGATTACGAGGACGAGGTTGCGGACGGTGATGCTGGTTGCGCCGCCGAGTTCGAATCGGGGGTTGAGGGAGTAGTTGAGGATGGCGGAGGTTTGTGTGGGTTCTGACTTCCAGGCTGGTGACAGGATGAGTGGTGGGAGGGATGCTATGTTGCTGTCTTCGATGTGAAGCTGGTAGTGGAAGGCCACTGATGTCTTCATAATCTTCGACAGGTCAACAGTGTAGTTGCCTGGGCTGTCTGTTGATTGCTCGATAAAGGCAGGGTTGGGCGCTACCTTCTCGAGTACGGGGAAGTTCTCTAGACGTATGCTCTCGGTGCCCAATGGACCGGCAGAGACATCGACGGGGTTGTACGCGAGCGCGACCTGCCCGATTACCATGGCCTTGGTAACGTTACCCTGCTCGAACCAGGCGCTGACGGTCTCCACTAGCGACGCATTGAGCCCTGGTTCATGCAGGTCCGGATGCCTGATCGTGGTGCTAGCGGAGCTGCTTAGCGATCGGCCCGATCGAATGGATTGCGTATCCGATGCTGGGTGGTCGTCTGACAGCAATGCGCGATGGGGAGGCTTGAAAGCTGGAGATGCAGGTTGGGGAGGAATGGCAGGGGCAGGGAATGTTGCTGAACCGGGGCCAGAAGCGAGACCAGAATCGCTCGTTGGGAGCGGAGGCACTTCGCCTATGCTTTGAAGCTCGGGTGCTGCGGGGTTTGGTACGAATATCGTGTTACGAACATCTCGGCGACCACGCAACGTGCTTGACCGCTTCGGCTGGGCAGCTTGCTGTATGGGTGTTAGTATAGGATTGAAGACACCTTGCTATTACTTACTGTGCGCAGCATGTTGACCAAGTTGGCGGTAGCCGCATCAGCATCTCCATCTTCCTCTTGAATCGGGGCATTCCTGATGTCGAGCTTAAACTGGGGTGGTGCGTTGCCGTCATTTTGTGCCCTGCTCATGGTTAGCTGAGTAGACTGTCGTGTGTATGGTCATCTTACAAGCCTGCTTCTCTCTCGGCTTCGGTGATGGCATCAAGAGCTGATGGAGGCACAGAGAAACCCTCGGCATCTTTTTCAGGTTCTGGCTGCGTCTCCGTAACTGGTGGTGGCGGTAGTGGCTCTTTGAGCTCTGGTATGGACTCTTGGACTGGTGCAGTGCCATTGACGGCGGCTGGTGCATCTGTCTCCACGGTCGACTCGGGTGTGGGGCCATTAGGCGCAACATCAGTGCTGGCCTGGCGGGTAATGCTTTGGGAATCGGATCTTTGAGAAGTACTGGGTCTCTGCGATTGTCGCAGAGGTGATATTGGGCGTTCCGCAGTAGGAGGCAGCGATGGGCCCTGGTTATCTCCCTTTTTCGATTTGCCCTTGCCAAATCCACTGAATGCCGAGCCCAGGTTTGAAGAAGATTGTCGGTCTGGTGATTGCGCTCGGCCGTACGGATGCGCACTTTGTCTCCTTCTCCCCAATACCGTGCCGAATCGCTTGAGGGGGTTGGAGCTGTGTTTCTCCGGCACAGAGCCACTCTTCTGGCTGCGGTTGTCATCAACTGCGGTAGGGGATGTTGGTCCAGAAGCTGGGGGTGCTAGGGTGCGCGAGGGAGTTGGTGGGTTGCTTGGTTTCCGCGAAGGCTGGGGTGCATCTCCGCTCCGCATTCGCAACGCCCACGTTTGTATTTCATCGGCGGTTTCAATGTTCAACATGGCATTCAGAGTCTCTTCGGCGGTAGTTCTACTCCGCTCTACCTGGTCTACCTCATGCGTTTGGAATTGTGTGAGCACATCGCGCAGGTGGTTCAGGCGGGTCTCGTCAATGGCCTGGAGCTGCTCGAAGACGTAGGGTGCCTGCGAGTCCCATTGCAGCTCTGCCTTCTCGATATCCTGTACGGCGTCGGCAACGGCGGAAGCTTTGGCCTTCGATCCCTTATCACGAAGCTTGCTTTGCTTCTTCTGCGCCGTGTCGATGTCTTTTGCGATTGCCGAGAGATTCCCCTGGATGTTGCCGAAGCCCTGCACGTCCCGGTTGTTGGCAGAGAAGTCGCGAAGGGGTCGTTCGACGTCGGCCTCGATCCGGGAGGCCAGATGCGCATGCGATGCGGCGATGGATTCGGTTGCGCTCACGATCTTCTGCCAGGGCGTCGCGAAGATGCTGCCCGTGTTAGCTGGTGTGCTATGAGACGAATGGGGCGGGTGCATACCCCAGGTCCGAGGACTCGTCGGGAGGATGTCTGTTTGCGAGCTTGCGCAGGCCGGTGACGTATTGTTCTTCGACGCGACGGCGTTCCTGCGCATTGGTGAGCACGTGTGGATGGCAATGCGCGGCAGCTGGGCCTGACGCACCTGCAGCCAGTCGGCAATGTGGGTGTTGAGCTGGCCGACATGTCTCATGCGGGTGTCGAGGACCGTCACGGCCTGGGCGGGCGACAGCGATGTCTATACATGGTGTGAGCCGAAGAAGTTGGGAGGGCAGCATCGAGGCACTCTCACCAGCAATGCCGGGTATTCTTTGCGTTGGAGCTCCATGGCGAGGAATGCGGGGGACGGGCGCACAGCCACAGAGAAGCGATTCGGGCTATTTACATGGAGAGGCAGCTCGGCGGGCTGGTCGGGAGTCGTGGAGCTGTCACAACTGCGCTGGCTGTCATGGCTTGGGGCTCGTCGCTTTCGGCCTAGTCCACCGCGGTTGCGTCCGGGAGTCTGACGTAACCTGGGAAACGACTAAACCTCGAGATGCCTCCCCTGACCCAGTCGGGGCTTTGGTGAAGATTCTGAGACGCGCCAGAACGTGTCGAGTGATTGCATAATATTGACCTCTGTGACCATGGCCACGCTGCCTTTGGGCACCGACCGCGCGGGCTTGGGCAGTGGCGGACACTGAGTCGGGGCGACTGGTCTCCTTCTCTTGCCTGGCGACACCGCTGCATGTCTCCTACCTCGACTTCTGCGTCTGAGTAATCGCGCCACATGGCTTCCTCGGACTGGCGAGCGAGCTTGGGCTTCACTGCCCGCCTGATGGCTGTCACAAAAATGCAGGTAACATGTTTACACCGTCACGCTAGGGAACCTGGTACATTCTAGTCCGGAACAGGGCCCGACCATGTGAATGGCATACTTGCTTGATCGCGATCTTCGATGGAAAAAGACGATTTAGCCCTATCAGCACGCGTGGAACATGGAAATCCAAAACTAACATTATTGCAGGACATCAGCCTTCCAGGCAGCGGACCCTTCATTATCGGCAGACGATGCTCGCAAAAAGGCCACTGTAGCTGAGACGACAATCTACGCCGACGCCCACTCTCTGGTATAGACCAATATGGTGCTTTATGATTCCATTTTGACCATGCCACAGGACGACTACGACAGATTGTGCAACGACAAGATAACCAATCTGCCCAGACCGTCACTCGACTTTCCAACACCAGAGGTCAGTAGTTGCCATACTAAAAACCACAAATCAACTAATTCGTATCCTAGGACGAAGACTATGTCCCAACACCCGGCGGCAAACCGGTTGGCAAGTATCAGAATGCACTGTACCATCGCGAAGGTCTCTTCTCCGTCATCTACAAAGCGCCTGCAGTTGGAAATGAAAGCTACTTTCCTACAAAGTCACCCACGAAGACCAATGTCGTAGCTCTGAAGATCACTACACCATCGGTAATGGAGCCACCGCACGACTCACAACGAGAGGCCAAGATACTCGCCAGGGCGGCATCAGAGCGGGTCATCCCTCTCATAGAGACTTTCCGCGAAAATGGAAGCCACTTCGTTCTGGTCTTCCCATTCGTGCGCCACGATTTCAATGACCTACTGCGGGACAAGAAGCTGTCCAAGAGCCAGATCAAGTCGTGCTTGAAAGACCTCTTCACCGCCCTAGCCGATATCCATGGCAAGGGGATAATACATCGCGACATCAAGCCTTCCAATATACTCTTAAAATCCCTCGACGGACCAGCATATCTTTCCGACTTCGGCATCGCGTGGGCGCCCGAAGCACCGGGTCCAGAAGCAGCGGATGCGAAGATTACCGACGTTGGTACTACCTGCTACCGACCGCCAGAGCTGCTGTTTGGGAACCAGAAGTACGGCTGCAGTCTGGATCTGTGGGCTGCTGGTTGCACAGTCGCCGAAGCACTCGACCCCAGCCACGAGACGCTGTTCGATTCTGGAGAGTTAGGAAGTGATCTGGCGTTGATACAGAGCGTCTTCAAGAAGCTCGGAACTCCGAACTTGGAGGTCTGGCCGGTAGGTTTATGCGTCCGGCTTACCCAAACTCTTACTGATTGAAGCAGGAGGCTGCGGGTTTCCGCGACTGGGGCAAGGTCCAGTTCTACGAGTACCCGCCCCAGAATTGGTCGGTGTTGTTGCCGAGCCTTTCAGAGCAAGAACGAGATCTCGTTGGCAGTCTAGTCAAATACGAGAGTGGCTCGAGAATGAGTGCATCCAAGGTGAGACGACAGGCTAGCCTTGAAGATGTGGCTAATTTTTTATCAGGTCCTAGAGCATGCCTACTTTTCGTCGTGAACACCATGGTTGTTGGTCTGGGATATTCGCGTCCGCAGGGATGTGGAGGAGCGGGGCAATTCCGCACGCGTTGAACATACTGTCATTAGCATGACGTACCGTATATAATTGAAATAGTGATATAATTAATTCTTGTTAGCCGTCCACTGAAAAATTAGCACCAACCTAGAGAACCAACTGTGGGCGAGTGGAAGTACAGGTCAGCGCAGGGTGCACTAGCCGGGCAGGCAGGGTTGATCCTCGGGCCATTCACAAGCAACAGCATCACCAGGGCAGAGTAGAGACAGGACAGCAACCGCATTGGCCCCCTGTATGCCATAACCGCCCTCGGAGCCCAAGTCATATTCCCCTACCGTCGCCTGTATGTTGTCGCCGTCAAGATAGCAGCTTCCCGGCCCTGGCCTCAAATCGCAGCCCCTCATAGCACCGCCGCCATCGCACCTCGATCCCCGCCCTGCAAAACTTCCGAGCCCCCTCAACATGGCGTTCCTATTCCGAAACAAGCAGAAGAACAACCTCGAGCTTACCCGCTCCATCAAAGAGCTTACGTTGCGGCTAGGACAGGAGGACAAACCCAACCCCAAGGTGCGACCAGCCGACTGCAGTGCAGCGCTTGGGAGACATTTCTGACATGTGATAGCTGGAGGAAGGACTAGCACTAGACCTGCAGCAGATGAAGATCAGGCTTCAGGGCACACCCGGTGCGTTCGTCTCTTGCGACACAGTAGAGAGTATACTGACGTGCCAAAGACACAGAAGTAAATCCCGAGGCTGTCTTCCAGCTGCTCACGAGTATCCTAAACGAAGACCTACTCTACGCGCTAGCAATCAACATCCACAAGCTCCCATTCGAATCACGAAAAGACGCCCAGGTCATATTCTCGACCGCATTCCGCTACAAGCCCGCCGGGCAGGCCACACCACAAGTCCTAGAGCACGTCGTCGCATACCGACCGGATATCATAATAGCGCTATGTCGAGGCTACGATAGGCGGGAAAGCGCCATGCCATGTGGTGGCATTCTGCGCGAGGCACTCAAATACGATGCGATTGCTGCGCTGCTGCTCTACGACGAGCCAATGGAGGATGGCCAGACGCTCGACTTGGGCAACGTGAACCCGGATCTACCAGCCACCGGCAATGGTGTCTTCTGGAAATTCTTTGGGTGGATAGACAAGGGCGCATTCGAAGTCAGCGCAGACGCATTCAACACATTCAGGGTAGGTTGGCTGGCTGGCCATGGCATTTCACGGGCTAACATGCGACAGGAAATCCTGACAAAGCACAAGCCGTTGGTGGCTACGTTCCTACAAACGAACTTCGACGCCTTCTTCTCGAAATACAACTCGATGTTGGTCCAGTCGGAGAGCTATGTGACGAAGCGCCAGTCGATCAAGCTTCTGGGCGAGATTCTCCTCGACCGGGCGAACTACAACGTCATGACGCAATATGTGGATTCGGGGGAGCATCTCAAGATCATCATGAAGTTGCTGCGGGACGACAGGAAGATGATCAACTACGAGGGCTTCCATGTCTTCAAGGTTAGTTATGATAAATGTGAGAGGATGTGCGCATGTTGACAGACGCAGGTGTTTGTTGCCAACCCGAATAAATCAGTCGCAGTGCAACGGATCCTGATCAGCAACCGCGAGAAGCTACTGCGCTTCCTGCCGTCGTTCCTGGACGATCGGACAGAGGACGAGCAGTTCATCGACGAGAAGAGCTTCTTGATCCGGCAGATCGAACAGCTGCCCTCAGCACCAGTAATGCCGCCGACACCGACATAGTCACACGTTTTCTCTGTTTAGACTCGCATCTAATGGCGTTCGAGGTTGGATATCCTTGGAGTTTCCCGTGGTCGGCGCAGTGATCGGCGCACTTTTCATCGATGGAAGGTTGGCATGCAGGGCGGACTGCAGATGCAGGGCCCGCAGTGCATTGGGTTCGGAAGTCGGGTCGTGAGCATCATGCTTTTCCAAAAGCATGTAGGCACTCTTGGACCAAAAATAGTCAACAAAGGGATTGCAGATTGTGGGTGTTGGACAGTCCAGCATGTGCATTTTCCATGACATAGAGAATGATGCATACCAAGTGGTCGCGTGCAGTAGTCGGCATCTCGGCTGGCAGGCGTCTAGACTCCATCTTCATCACCTGGTGGATCTCCCGCGGCGAGCTTCCCCGCTTAACAACTAATTATGACACGTGGTGGTGATTGGTCGCCGCTTGGTGCGCCGTCTGAAGAGCCGGCCAAGCCGGTGTCACAGAGTGCAGGCCGTAACAATCAAAACGTCGCGCGCTGCGGCAGCGGGCGTGATATTGTCGCGTCTGTCTGCTTGTACCTGCATCCTTCTGTCGCGTTGAAGCATCCCTTGACGCATCTTCCCGCTCAGCCCCTGATGCTAGCCCGTCGCTAGCACTGCCAGGAAACCGGGCCAGCTGGCGGGTCTTCCTCCTTCTCGGCTTGGCGACCAGGCTAAAGCGAATCAGGTGCACGCCGTCGAGCAGCATGACTTCAGAGGGGGCCCGGATAACTCGCTGGCTGCAGTTGCAGGACACCGCTACACAACAAGGCCCGCTGCTTAGTCCGGGGAATGAATTTCCTCTGAGAACACTGCCGTCCCTGCCCTCCGCCAGCTCCCTCTCCGACCTGGCTTCGGATGACGGCCGCAGAGTCTCGCACCGCACCAACATTGCGAAACTCATCCACCCGCCCATCCCTACCATGACGGATGAGCACACGGCCGCTCGCAGACGTTCCTCCTCGCTCGCCGGCGCCACCCTGCCCACCAAGACAGACCTGAAGAAACACCGACGCCGCCGTTCCGACCACATTGCCGAAGAAGGAGAGGAGTCCTCCTCGGGTGCAGACCGCTCCGACTCAGAGTCCAGTGACAGCGCCGACGACGACGACATGAGCGCCGACGGGCTCGAAGACGACGAGGAGACGGGCCTCACCAAGCGCGACAGGCGGAGACGCCGGAGAAGAAAGAGGCGGAACACGATGCTCGATCAGCGCATCGTGCCGGATGATACATATACCAAGGAGGAGAAGAAGCTCGCCGACCAGAACTTGCTCAAATCGATGCTAGTCAATGGCGTTCTGATATGTCTATGGTAGGACGTCAATAGGAGTACGGTTGACACGCGCTGACAGACCCAGGTACCTCTTCTCGATATCGATATCCGTCTACAACAAGTGGATGTTCAAGGAAGCCAAGGGCGACGGCGAGGCCAAGAACATCTTTCCCTTTCCGCTATTCACGACATGTCTGCATATGATAGTCCAGTTTACGCTCGCCTCGCTCGTCCTATTCCTAATACCCTCCCTCCGACCGCGACACGATTCCCTTAACCCGCACGCTGCCGGCTCGCGCGTAGAGCCGGTCGATCCTAAGAAGCCGCTCATGACCAAGTGGTTCTACTTCAGCAGACTCGGGCCGTGTGGTGCAGCCACTGGCATGGACATTGGCCTGGGCAACACGAGCTTGAAGTTCATCTCGTTGACATTTTTCAGTAAGGGATGACATCTCCTTTCTACGATTACAACTAATAGCAACAGCTATGTGCAAATCATCTGCACTCGGCTTCGTCCTCATCTTCGCCTTCCTCTTTCGCCTCGAACAGCCCTCTTGGCGACTCGTATTCATCATTCTCATCATGACCTGCGGCGTCGTCATGATGGTAGCCGGCGAGGCTGCCTTCCACACCCTCGGCTTCATCCTCGTCATGGTCTCGGCCTGCTCGTCTGGCTTCCGCTGGTCGCTGACCCAGATCCTGCTCCTCCGCAACCCCGCGACAGCGAACCCATTTTCCTCCATCTTTTTCCTCGCACCCGTCATGTTCATCAGCATACTCATTCTCGCGATACCCGTGGAAGGCTTCCCCGCGCTCATGGAGGGTCTTTCACAACTTTTCGAAGCCAGGGGCACCGGCCTCGGCATTGGCATTCTTTTGTTCCCGGGCGTCCTCGCCTTCCTTATGACCGCCTCCGAGTTCGCTCTGCTGAAGCGCACTTCAGTCGTCACCCTTAGCATTTGTGGCATTTTCAAAGAGGTCGTCACGATTGGGACTGCGAACCTTGTTTTCAAGGACCCCCTTACGCCCATTAACCTGACTGGGCTTGTCGTCACGATCGGTAGCATCGCGGCATACAACTACATGAAGATCAAGAAGATGAGAGAAGAGGCGCGGATGAACGCACATCTCCAGAATCAGGAGACGTATGCGCCTGTCAACACCGTGGATCCATTGGAGCGCGACCGAAGAGGCAGCGTCGTCGTACGACCAGGACAAGGCATCGTACGCAACAGTCTGCAACTTGCGCCGGGTCTGAGCGGGGCATCCGTCGCTGAAAGCCCAGCGCGAGCAAGTCCGATCAAGACTGCACGGGACACTGAGTAGCATACATGTGTGTAGCAAGCAATCATTCTGGATTTCAGCGTGTGTATTGTTGGGTATTTCATCGCACTTTTTTGTTAGCATCATCAGGCGTTCAGGACACTTGGGAAGTTTTGGAAAGCGGGTGTGCGAACGCTGCCGTGCCGTGGGATTACTATACCCTTTCCTTGAGACTGCATCTGAACCACATTCGCTATGTACTATCATATCAATATCTATTTCGTGTGTTTCAACAAAAATAGTCTTAAAGAGTGGTGCGCACTGTACAAACGTGAAAAGTTCAACGCTCTACCTGCTAGAATTCCACGTCGCCTTGAAATTTAGGAAACTTAAGGTCTCGTCTTGATGTAGACGACAGCGCACCTGTTCAAATTCAGGTTCTTCCTTGTACGAGGCGGATGATCCAAGGTAGTTGTTCGGTACTACGTGCTGTAGTGCATCTTGTAGCTTGATATCCAAGGAGTAGACAACCAATCGACTACCGCGGAGGCATTTCGGGGATCGGCGGGACAATCTAGGACCCTTGGCCGCAGTTACCTCATGTGGCCATGCACGTCGAGAACACCTGCCACAACCACCTGGCACATCCACATCTGGCGTTGACCGTCAGACCCCCTTCTCTCCCCTCTCTCGCCGTTTACACGCCGGCACATCTGTTTCGGGCAAACGTCCGCACTTGCGAGCGTTAAGCGCTTCGTTTCGCACGACGCAGGTTTCAGAAGCCCCGAAAGTCCGGCAGTACGGTACAGTAATCAGCCTCATCGTGGCTTATTAACTCGCACTGCTTCTTGCCTCTCTACCTCCTTCCTCACGCGCAATACCGCATTCGCTTTTCTTGTTCGACCGCGAATGCGACATCACGTCGCTTTACTGCCGCCTGCCATGCGGCTCCTCACCTCCCTCCTTGCGCTCCCCCTCGCGCTGTTGCCTTCGCTTGCTTTCGCGCAGGATCTCGAAGTCCAAGTCACCAGACCGGCGGAATGTACGCGCAAGACTCAGAAGGGCGACAAAGTGTCGATGATGTACAAGGGCACGCTGCAGAGCGATGGCAGCAAGTTTGACTCGAGCTACGACCGTGGCGCACCGTTTACATTCACCATTGGCAAGGGCCAGGTGATCAAGGGCTGGGACCAGGGACTTCTGGATATGTGTATTGGAGAGGCCAGGAAGTTGGTTATCCCGCCTGGGCTGGCGTATGGGAACCACGCTATGGGTGATAAGATTCCTGCTGGGTCGACGCTGGGTATGTTTGCTTTATGCGGAGAGTTTGGGTCTGGCTAATGGTGCGTGCAGTTTTTGAGACCGAGCTTATGGGCATCGACGGCGTGGAAAAGGAACCTGCGAAACCTGTTGAGCCTTCGAAGGCTGCCCCTGCGACACCGACACCCACACCGACTGGTATTACGGATGACAACGTCAATGCCAACGACGAAGAAGCCGCGCCCGAAAACGTACCCAGACCGACATCTACACCCTCGTCTGAAGCTACTCCGGCAGAGACCAAGCCTGAGAAGACAGCAGTACCAGCCGCCGAGCCTAGCAAAGCTGTAGCCGCACAAGGAAACCCGATGGATGGCGAGAGCGACAAGGGCGAGTGCAACCTCCTTGGAAACTTTGCACTGATTGTACAAGGTTTCCTTGGACTACTCGCCGTATCCTCTCTCGCAATCAAGAGGCTGAGGGAGTCTCCGCGACGGCCCATAAAGATCTGGTTCTTCGATGTCTCCAAGCAGGTCTTTGGCTCGGTTCTGTTGCATCTGGCAAACGTCCTGATGTCTATGCTGTCCTCCGGCAAATTCGACGTCGCAGCGACAACCAGCGCGACGACGAAGTACGCTGGAACCAACGAGGAGGGTGACCAGCCGAATCCGTGCTCGTTCTACCTCCTCAACCTGGCCATCGACGTAAGTTCATTCCCACGAGCATCTGCAATCAGCAACTAACGATACCAGACCACAATCGGTATCCCAATCCTCGTGCTACTCCTCAAAGTCCTCCACGCCGCATTCGCCAAAACCCCGCTAGCCAACCCCCCAGAGTCCATCCGCAGCGGCAACTACGGCCAACCACCCCGCGCCACCTGGTGGCTCAAGCAATCCATAATCTACTTCCTCGGCCTCATCGGTATGAAACTCTGCGTTCTCGCCATCTTCGCTTTCCTTCCTTGGATCGCATGGGTAGGAGACTGGGCACTGCGCTGGACAGAAGGAAACACTGCACTGCAAATCACTTTCGTCATGTTCATTTTCCCGTTGATTATGAATGCGCTGCAGTACTGGATCATTGATAACTTCATCAAGGACCCTGAGCATGGTAGCGGTGGTGCTAGTGAGGGCAGGTATGGTGTTGTTGGTGAGGATGATAGCGAGGATGAGGACGACGAGGAGTGGTTGGAGCGCCAGAGACGGAGGCGTGAGGCGGGTATTGATGGTGAGGACAGTGATATCGAGGCTGCGGAGGTGGATCCGTTGAAGGAGGCTAATCCTACGATGGTACCTTCAAGGAGTAAGAGTCTCAAGGCTGGAAGCGACTACGATCCCGCTGTTGATGGGGCGAGTGGTAGTTTGAAGACGAGGACGGAGTAGGATGGTTGTACGTAGTGGGTTGCGGTGTTTGCATTATCGATAGGCTTAGTTTGCGTACTTGTCTCATAGCGGGCTTGGGGGTTTGGAATAGACGTGCATCATCTGTGCAGGAAAGCGACATTGGTATTTTTTGTTCGAACGTGAAGACTATACATCTCCTACAACATCGGCTTGATCTCCGCTGCCTCCTTGAAATCCGCACCGGTCTTCGACCGCACTTCATCTACGGTCACACCATCCGCAAGCTCAATAAGCGTCAGTCCCTCTGTAAAGTCGACATCAAACACGCACTACACCAATCGTTAGTCTCCAATCCAAGAGTCCGATGAGAAAAGAGGGGGTACTCACCAGATCCGTAATAATCCTGCTCACACAGGCCTTACCCGTAAGCGGGAACTCGCACTGCTTAAGAATCTTGGGCCTCCCCTTCTTATCCGTATGTTCCATGGTAACCACCACCTTCGTCTTCTCCGGATTACTGACCAAATCCATCGCGCCGCCGAATCCCTTGACCTTACCGGGCAACATCCAGTTGGCCAGGTCACCTCTAGCGGACACTTGCATGGCACCGAGGATAGTCAGATCGATCTTTCCCGCACGAATCATGCCGAAACTCTCTTCGGAGCCAAAGCAGGACGCGCCAGGGAGAAGAGTAACAGTTTCTTTGCCAGCGTTGATGAGGTCAGGGTCTTCGAGGCCCTTTTGCGGGTATGGACCTAGACCGAGAATGCCGTTTTCAGACTGAAGTTGGACTTCTACGGAGGGGTCTACGAAGGACGGGGCGAGCATAGGCATGCCGATCCCTAGGTTGGCGTACATGCCGTTTTTGAACTCCTTCGCGGCGCGGCGGACGATGCGTTCGCGTTTCGAGGCTGCGTCGCCGGCGCCGAGGGCGGAGACGGCTTCTTTGGGGTCCTTTGCGTTGACGACTTTTTCGATCTTCTTTTCGGCGGTCGATTGGATTACGCGGTCGATGTAGATGCCGGGGACGTGGACGGCATTAGGAGGGATCTCGCCGGGCTCGACGATGTGCTCGGCTTCTACGATTGTAGTAGTTGCGTTGCGTGCCATGGCGCCGTTGAAGTTTTGGGCTGAGAAGCGGAATTGCACGTTGCCTAGACGGTCGGCTTTGTAGGCTTTGATGAAGGCGTAGTCGCCTTTGATGCTTTCTTCCATTACGTAGCTCTTGCCTGCGAAGACTTTGACGTCGCGCGGTGTGGAGTATTGGGCTACGCTGCCGTCGCTGTTGTGCTTGAGGGCCAGTTCGCCGGTTTGGACAACGGTGCCAAAGGCCGCGGGTGTGTAGAAGGCTGGGATGCCGGCGCCGCCTGCTCTACATCGCTCGGCGAGGGTGCCTTGGGGTGTGAGTTCGAGTTCTAGCTCGCCGGTGAGGTACATTTGCTCGAGCACTTTGTTCTCGCCTACGTAGCTGGCGATCATCTTCTTGACTTGCTTGCTTTCGAGTAGTAGACCGAGGCCTCCTCCAACGATGCCGGCATTGTTGGATACGGCGGTTAGGCCTGTGATGTGTGGTGTGCTCTTTACTTGGTGGATGAGCGTGTCTGGGACGCCTGAAAGTCCGAAGCCTCCGCATAGCAGCGTACTGTCAGAGGCCATGTCTTCGATAGCCGCTGCGGCACTCGGGTAGACCTTGTTGATCTCATTCCGGCGCAGAGACGAGGAGAAGGAGCGCGAGAGGTTGAGGTATGTCTGTCAGTGTTAGCAGCCGACGGAGAGTAACAAGAGAAGGTTGAATGACTTTTGTTGTGCTTCGCGAAAAGGTGCGCGCAGTGCGCAGTGTGAGGGATATTGACGGCATGCTGGGCTGGGCTTTGCGCAAGTATACAAACTTCCAGACTTCCGATATATGATATGCAGCGCTCAACTCACAGACTGTGGAGGTGTAGATAACAAATCACTGTGGGGAGAATTGGAGCGCTCCCGGATATCTGTATACCCAAGCATCGTCGCAGCAGCCTCGGGAAGCTCTAGTATGGGTTGCGTCGGCATCTTGACGCGGGAGGGCGGAACAGCGCCGACGCGGAATGTGGAGGAAAATCGAGGGCCTGGAATGCGGAGTCGTCAGGTACTGCGCGGTGATTGGGTGGGCTGTGGCTGACACAGGGCAGGCGCGGACTTGTTTTCCTCGTGGCCAGCTAACTCCGGAACGTCAGACATCGATGAGCAAGCACGCAAGGTCGTGAGTCTTTCTTCATTCACACATCCATCAAAGTCACTCGTACCTTGACACACCTAGTAGAGATTATGCCTTATCCTACCTTCCGTGGTTCTCTCCGACGGTCTACTGGTGCTGAACTGGATCGATAGCGCGTCTACCTGTACAGGTAACGTGAACATGGCGAGACGTACACAAGAGAGCAAAACCCAAGGAGTTGAGGAGCTACACTCAGCTTTCGTCAGCAGCGCATGTGTTACGTGCATTCAGAGAGACAGGGTATTGCGCTCGCTCGAATGACAACCCTCTAGCATACGTTTTCTAGACTATTCTTCTTGTTGTTTCGTTGTTTTATCGTTGCTTCAAACAAGCCCTCCATTCCCGACTCTTCTCGTCATCTAACGGGTGTTGTTCGTTATGGCGCTTCTGTCAGCCATCCTGGCTCGAAGAACGCCCAAATCGCACTAATTTTACTCTCATGTCGCGTGACAACAAAGATAGACCTAAGAAAGCAGCAAGACGTAGCATTGTAGAGAATTACGCGCTCTACAGTCCTAGTTTCGTTGAATTTTCGCCAATACGTTTGTTGTATAGAGACTCAGACAGGATGAGGGATCCCAGTCTTCTGCTTCCCCTTCATTCCCTCTTAGGATTAGCGCCTTATCTTATCAGCCATAGGTCCGAGGCCTTTCCAATGCGGATCGTAAAAACCCAGTATGCCATCTACAATGCCGTGCGCCGCAAATAGAAAGTCGAAAGGAAGTACGACACGGGTTACAGAGGAGCTGGAAAGACATGGGGTAAATCCGCTCCTCGATTGTCTCAGGGAAAGGAGGGCACTGAAAGAGTATCTGGAAGCTCTGGGTTTGACTGTCTATAGTGAAGGGAGCAGGACCAGTAATTATTCCCATTCCTTTCAAAGCGACGACATACATCGACTGTATGCAGATATCTCGGAAGCTGTGGCGGCTCATATCCAATTGCTAGCCGGCTGTCCGGACATACGATTGGAGTTCACAAGGCCCAGCTGCTTCAAGCAAGATGCTCAAAGCTTAATAAGGCGGTACGGATTCATATGGGGGGACGATGGCTGCAGAAGGGCCCACAATGAGCTCCGAATTAGCCAGCCGAAAGATAAAGCGACGTAGGATTCTTGTATCCGAGGAAGACGCAGCAAGCAGTTTCGCCCATCGGTTCAGTCACACCGACACCAGAGAAAGGCGATTTCGCAAATACATGTCTAGAGCTCCTTGAGCAACCCTCTATCAGCCCCATCTCACCTCACTCTAATACGGAAGTCAGCTATGACGATCTCGGCAAACATACGAGTTTAGACTACATACACACGCTTCCAGTCCCAGAACAAGAGGAGGAGATACCGGCCCATGACCCAGCACATGCTTGCGGGGATCAAAAACCTCTCAAGGACCTTAACGCAGAAAAGGAGAAACCGGACCATGAACCAACACATGCCGGCGATGACCAAGGTTCTTCCGAGAACCTCACCTCAGAAAAGGAGAAACACCTCCAAAACCTCGCCTTCGACGAGCTAGTCGAAGTACTCCAGATCCCAAACCCGCAACACTCCACTCTGTCCAAGCTCCAGCCATATGTAAACAACATATACACGCCCAAGACGTACGAAAGAATGAAGATGGCATTAGGCCCTACCTTTAGCAAGGCTTACGAAGCGATGCAGCTATGGCACGAAATCCACGGAAAGCTAAGAGAATTCAGAGAGACTACCAAGTAAGAGGGCAAGGCTGGTGCGGACTGGCAGGCTTATAAACAGGCTTTGAGATCGGTTTCTTGGAAGGAGTCTTTGCCGGCTATGACTGCGCATCGTCAGCTGGGACTTTTTGTGGATGAGTCTAAGAAGCGCGGAGAGTGGTTCGCGGATAGTGCGGTTTTTGCGGACTGTCTAGCCCGCTTTTATGCTACACTGCTGCAGCCGCCGAATATATCTGCGGAGGATCTTGTTGGTGGGTTTGAGGAGTATAACGTTAAGCTGCTCAAGTGGTTCGAGGTTGGTGGATGATGGGAAAGAAGACCTTGCGGGTAAGCGCGCGGAAAAGTCTTGCGGGTTCGGGTAGGATACGGGATGGAAGAGAGATCTGATGGTATACCAGCCCATGTTCATGACTCTTACATTCATGTAAAGTGTCGATTCTTAGCGAAACGTTGTCATAATGGGAGTCAATTCGGTATCTGTCAACACCAGTCACTTTCTACATCACTCCAAGTCATGATCGAAGACTCATGGCGGAAAGAGTAAATATATTTCAACTTCTCTCGCTGCTTTCAACTTCCTACATACACCGTTCCCCCTCAGATCTACTCCTACATGCAAAACACTGCACTCTTCGCTATCAATATCTATCTACACTACGCAGACGATAAAATACTCATAGCCCGATACTATTCGTCCTCCACACTAAACCGCCACGATGATTCTGGGACTCGACCACTTTACCTTCAACGAAATCTGCTTCTCAGTCATGATGGCATCCTATTTCCTCGTGAACTTGATCAACCTCAGCAATGCGACGCCTATGGGATCGGGCTCGGCGATCGAAGGAACGATGGCTATGAGTTCAGCGTTCGAAGCGATATCCTCCATGGCACCAGCTGGTGTAATTCCTGGTGTTCCTCCTGGTAGCGCGTCTCATGTGGTGACCGCGCTGGCCGGATCGAGTCAGGCTGCGGGTGGATCGCCGACTGCTACCAAAGCCGCACCCCAACCTCACGAAACTCTCGACTACGGCCCTGTGAATACGCCGGATACGGGCTGCGAATTCGGTAATGCCATCGTCGTGAACAAGTGTTCCGTTCCCGTCAACATCAACACCATCGGCGGATTCCGACTGAACGGAAGCAATACGACCTATAGCACACCAGAAGAGCAAGTCGTATACCCCATCGCTCCTGGCGAGACATACAGCGAAGGCTTCCGTAGCACGTGGGTATCCCCCGATCCGGACAACATCAAAGGTAACAACCCAGACACCGACAAACTATGGGGTCAAGGAATCTCAATCAAGATATCCTGGGCAGACAAACCTGGCAATAAAGACACCACACAATTCGAATACGCCCTTACCTACAACCCCAAAGCTCCACAACCATACCCTCTACTCTGGTATGACATCTCGCTTCTGGACTGCGGTCAACCGGCTAAGCACAACGGCACCGATTTCACTGCCACGGATGCGGACTACAAGGCCAAGACAGATCAGTGTCCCGGGTACCAGGGCGGACTGACTTTGAAGTTCGAGCCTGAGGCGGGTATCAAGAATACGTGTCCGGAGATTGATTGCGAAGGGGAGTGTCGCGATATTTACAACTTCGACAGGACGAGGGAGCATGAGCCGACGAAACAGTGTTGGGGTGAATTCAAGGGGAACATGATCTTGAGCCTGTGTGCTGGAAGTGGTGAGGGCACTGCCAATACTCGCAGAGGTCTTGGAAAAGACGAGGATGTTCAAAGCGCTGGAAGTGTCTAGATCGATGTGGTGTGCGGTCGTTTCATTGATGGTTGTTGAATGAGCGGTGATGTCTTGTCGGTGTGTTTGAGGCTTGCTGGAAGTTTAGTAGTAGATGTATTTGTCATTCGCTTGGCCTTTTTACCCGCTTACCTTCCGGTGACGCAAAAGTGAATTCGATTGGATCGCATGGTAGCTGGCCCTTTGATTTGGGAGATATCGTGTATGGCGAGTGTTGTTGTTCATGTTCGCGTACTGGCGCAGGAAATGGCGAGACACTTCCGCGTGGTCTGTGCCGTAAGGTTAAATCCGATGCTGGTGCGCAGGATGGTATTTGTAAAATCTAGATGGTCCTTTGTTCATATACCATTGAATATGCGAAACATCTCATTCTTTAGTAATAATCACAGTTCTTCATGGAGACGTGTGGTGCAAGATCTCGCACGGATAGGCTACGCGCGCCTCAAACGTTCAGGTTCGCGTCATTGGGGTGGCGATCATCACGATCTGATCGGCGATTGCGTACCGTGGTTGCAGTTGTTCCATATGTAAAGCTCCGCGGACCCTGGATAACGGTTCGCACAAAGATCATCCTCACCGAAGACGGCTGTGGCGTCTCGATATTGGGATTGTCTGTAGATCTGCGTTGGGTAGTAATGGGCAATGTAAGGTACCCGTTCGAAGACCTCTGTATGATGATTGGTTGGGGTAGTCGTTCCGAGCGTCGGAACGGAAGCGCGGTAAGTCGCGGATGATGATAGATTGCGAGTACAGGGCTGCGAACAGGCATTATCTGATCTCACGATACCTCTGCCGAGGGTGACGCGGGCATGGCGGTGGGTACCTGTCAGCCGTGGTGTTCGCACGTGAGGCAGGTACCCGCCAGCTGACGGGTAGAGATTGTTAAAGTTTGGAGGGCAGCGTGTCTCGCATGGCAGCTGCTCGGCACATTGTTACCACGCACGTTGTCTTGGGATTCCGCCCCGCCGCATTTGACAGGAGCTAGAAGAATGGAAGCGCCAAAGCCGCTGAGGCTTCCTAGTGTACTCTGGTATACTGCAAGATCCAGCCGCATGGTCCGCCCTCCAGCACAATGACACCACAAGTGGCTCCATGGGCTACTTGTAGGCAGGCGCAGATTCGGGCCGAGACGCGACAGGACGGCCAAATTTGCGGGATAGCGTATTCAACACGTCAATCGAGAGAGGGACAGCAGCGTCGCTAGTGAGGCTCTTGAGTAGTGTCGAGAACGGTGGTGCGTCGAGCGTCTCTCAGGCTTCCGGAAGGAAAGCTGCTGGCGCTAGCCGGGTTGGGACGGCATGGGAAACCGTCTTGGAAATGTGCAGGGGTACCCATCCAATGGGGAAACGTGGCATCCCGTTGGCCATCGCTAAAATAGTAGTTGACGCCATGTAGAGCGCCCCAAGAGCGGTCGACGGGGATGGGTGGTGAAGGCAGGATCACGATGTAGAGACAGCGAAGAGGGAGAATGCGGTGCGGTGAGTACGGGCTGTGGAGGTTGGGCGTCGCTGGAGGTTTCCAGATCGGCATAGGCGCGGCTGGAGTATCGAGAAACCCTGATGACGTCGCTGGCCGTGATCTAGCGGCTCGCAGCCAACAGTCAATTTCGTCCAAGCGGGCGGCTGGAATGAGACAGGAGCAAGACGGTCCCTCGCGCCAATACACATCATTTACGCGATCCACGATCCATCCAAACTGCTTTTGTCCAACGCGTGCAGTGCGCGGCCTCGACGTTTCTGTAAGTGTATGCGGGCGTGTGTTGAAGCCCACGGGCGCGAGGCTATCCTGCTCCTGATCCTGGCATGAGCCCACCACCTGATTCTTACTCACCAAGCACTCCCAGCTTGTCTCTGCGCTCCGGTGGGATTCGGCCTCTGCTGGCAGTCTGACAGTGCGAAACCACTGGTGGCCATTAAGTCGTGTTGTTGACCTGTCTATGTGCTGAGGCCGCTTCACCGTCCATTCTTGCCAGGAGCACATTCCGCGACGTCATAGCTCACCATCCCATCTATGCCCGCCGCTGCCTCGACCCCATCACGACACCACCTGCGCGTTCTGTGGGAGACTGGGGAATGCAATAATGACAAAGGCCCCGTCACCCTCTCCTAATCCCAAGAGAGAGACTGCGCCGCCACCCACGACGCGCCCGCCACTGCAGAGATTGGCCGCCAGCGACGCGAAGACATATCAGTCGCAAACTTCGCAGCCCTCGCCCGGAACCCGGACCCCGAGCAAACCCCGCGACGATGCCGCCACCGACAGCGAACTGAGCGAGGCAGAGAGCCAGCCGGGCGACGAGGACGAAGGCGCTGGTGCCGACGAGCTGGCCGCGGAAGAAGCGCCACTGAGCGAGGCCTCGCCCGACGAGATGGAGGTGGAACGCCTGCGCGGCCTGCAGCTGAAGATGCTGCAGCAACAGCAGCGGGCGCGCATGCGGAGCTCGTCCAACAATTCCGCTGTCGCGCTGGGCTCTCGCCGCATATCGCCCATCAAGGAGGAACCCATGCCGGGCATCTCGCCCACCCTCGAGGGCGCCTTTATCAGTCCAACCCCGAGCCCGAACCCGCCGCTCCCTACGGGCCTTACCACGTCGACCGAATCGACCGAGTCTGCGAGGACCATTCGCGGCAGCATGCCACCCACGCCCGCCGCCACCCATGCCGTTCGAACGCCATCCTACCCCTTCCCTTCAGTCCCAAACACGCCACGATGGGCCTCGGCATTCCACATGCCCTTCACCAGCCTGTCGCCCACGGTAGCAGCGGGGCAGTCGCGAGAGTACGCGACCCCGCAAGAGCGCATCGCCTCCGAGAGCAGCACCCCCGCCGCATCAAGCACGCCCTTCGCCCCCGGAGGAAGGAACTACCAGAGCCCGGATGCAGAAGACCCGCGATTCCCGAGTCCCAATCTTTACGACATCGTACTGCGCCTGGGTGCCGAGCCCGGCCTTGCTGCTTGGTGGACGGCGGTAACGTCCATCATGCGCGACCACTATGGAGCGGAAAGAGCCACCTTGGCAGTACCAGCGGATGCGTCTGATATCGAGAACGTGCCATGGGGCCAGAAGACTAGTTTTACTGCCATGGGGAACGAGGGAAGCCCGCATGCAGCCACCTACCAGGAAGCAGCAAGCCATTTCCAGTCGGAAGAGAACCCAAGCTCACGCGACTATGAACATGCCGACATGCCTCCTTCCACCACGATCCCGGAACGCAGACCAAAGCTATTCTCGCATCACTCCTTCGCGGGCCACGAACGCCAGAAGTCCAGCGCCGGTCCAGATACGCCCACACCGGCGTCGCTCAACCGGCCAAGAGGTCCAATGAGGTCTGCCAGCCACGCACCCCATATGGCTGCCAGGCCAGAGCATCCGCTAAGGCAGGTCTCACAGGCTTCCTTTGATGGCGCCTCTCCCGCATTCGCTGGCTCGACACCAACAGGTGGACCTACCTTTAGCGACCCAGAATTCTCCAGTGTGGGCGAGCCTTCGCCGCCCAGCGCTGTGTACCATGTACTGCGTGCTCTCGATCACGAGCCAGATGCCCTCATCGACAACACCGGTGTTAACCGTGTCTTGGAGAGAGGGCGCTTGGTCACTCTGACTAGAGATTACTCGACTTCGCATTCGACATCTAAAGAGGACTTGGGTAAGGACAAATCGGAACAGAATAAACCTTCTGCGATACAGGGTAGTGCTGCTGCACAAGAAGCTCACAAAGCGGCCGCCGCTCGTGGCCGTGCCAATCTGGCTACGAATGATCCCCGCCTGCCGCAACGCTATGAAGAGTACGAACAGTACCCAAGCTCACCATGGGCACAGTCGCCCGCCCCGTCCCCGGCTATCCAGAATGATGCTGATGCCAATCCGTTCTTCGCTACAGGCAATGTCGACGAGGAGACATTCAACCCGTCGCGTTCACCTCAAGACTACACGCAATTTGGCATGGTTGAGGCCATTGGCGTTGACAAAGCCAGTACAGTTACACACATACCTCTGGTGCATCCCATTCTATCTCAGATCATGGCGTCTCCAGCAACCTCCACGCCAAATCAAACGCCGTCAATGACGCGGAGACAGTCCGAACAATCCATGTCAACGTCGCTGAACAAGGAGGGCTTTGTGCGGAAAGCGCCCATTGCGATTCTTTCCATACTGTCGCCCATCGTGCCATATCCGCGGAACCTTACCAACTCATTGAAGCACCTTGGCCCTCACCTTGCTACGTCATTCTCCAATTCTTGGCACTTCACCAACGCTCAAGCTCAAGTCGCGTCGGTCCGACAGCGGCGCATGACAGCTGGCACTTCTGGCGGCATTAGCCTCCCCTCGGATTCCGATAGCCTCGACGATCTGCTCCACCTTGATCTGGAAGACATCACCAACTCAGCAGCGGGCAGTGTTACTAGTCCTTCCGACTACTCGGGTCGATCCAAGCACAGTCCCGGAGACTCCATCGCCGGAACACCTGGCTGGGACACTTCCTCCGTCGGATTTTCGAGCAGACACTCCGTGGGCGGTACCCCTGGCCAACTTGCAGGTAGCGAAGCGGTTGAAAGCTACTTCGATGCGAGAAAACAATATGGCAAAACGTTGAACGCCCCAACTTCGACGCCTCATGAACAAGCTGCCCGCAAGACAGACAAGCGTCCTGCAAAGCGAGTGACTGTAAACCCAGTAGCTGAACAGGCCAATGACGATGCTTCCAAGGCACGTAGCGATAAGCCAGACGAGTCGTTGAGCACGCGTCGCGCCCAGATGCAGAGCAACTCCAACCGAGGCCATTCGTTCTTGCACTCATACGGTGCAGACTTCAGCTCGTCATTCCAGTCCTTGCAATCGGCGACAACACCCGGTGGGAAGCCGCCTCAGGCCCCGCATGGACATGTGAGGAGACCGTCCATCACCGAAACGTCTGACATGCCACCTCCTTCAGAAAGTCTGCTCCGGACAATCACCGACTCATTACCGGTGCAGATCTTCACCGCCGCTCCCAATACCGGAGCAATCACTTGGGTCAACTCCAAATTCCTGATCTATAGAGGCCAGGATCAACGGCAGGTGTTGCAAGACCCATGGGATTCAATTCACCCGGAGGATCGCGATTCGTATCTGGAGGAGTGGAGCAGATCGCTACGCACTGGTCAGCAATTGCAGAAGAAGGTGAGATTGCAAAGGTTTGATCACCACTACCGATGGTTCTACGTTCGTGTCGCCCCACTCAAGAACAAGCGCCAACAGATTGTTCACTGGATTGGCACCAACATGGATTTCCACGAACAGCATATTGCTGAACTCAATTCTGCCCGACAACAGGAGACGGCCGCGTCGGAAGCCAAATACCGCGCGCTGGCGAACTCGAGCCCGCAGATTGTGTTTGTCGTGTCCGATCGCAGGGGTTTGACGTTCTGCAATTCCCAATGGATTTCTTTCTCTGGCCAGAGTGAGATCCATGCCCTGGGTAACGGCTTCTTGGAGCATGTGCACCCTGATGACGTTGTCAAGTGCAAGCTCCCCGAGTTAGATGAACACGGAGTCGCCAATGTGCCCACTTCGATGCCAGCAGATCACGGTAGAACCGACTCAAACTCATCGGACGCTTCATCGGAGACTGAGCGAACAATCACTAGCCCAGGTGGATCAGTACCAGACCGCATGGACATGCCTCAGGCCAAGTTGTCCAAACTAGCAAGCACTGGTATTCTCAGGGTTGCAAAGGATGCAGATGGACGGGCATCGTATTCCACCGAAGTGCGACTTCGCAACAAAGACGGTGACTACAGGTGGCATCTGGTCAGGATCTTGTTAGAGAATTCACTCTCTGAAGACGGCGATGAAGAGACCTGGTATGGCACAGCTACCGACATCAATGACCACAAGCTGCTCGAGCAGACGTTGAAGGAAACCATGGATGCAAAGTCCAAGTTCCTCAGTAACATGTCTCATGAGATCCGTACTCCTCTGAACGGTATCTCTGGCATGGTCAACTTCCTGCTTGACAGCACGCTCAACTCTGAGCAGTTGGAGCATGTCAACATCATAAAAGCTAGTACCGACAGTCTGCTGAACCTCATCAACGACATTCTCGATCTGTCAAAGGTCGAAGCCGGTATGATCAAGCTGTCCATGGAATGGCTCCATCTGCCGTCGCTTCTTGAAGAGGTCAATGACTTGAATATGGGCTTAGCCATACAGAAAGGCCTTGAACTCAACTACCTTGTGGACGAAGGTGTGCCAGCAGAGGTCAAGGGTGACAAGTTCCGCATTCGCCAAGTTCTTCTCAATGTGGTTGGCAATGCAATCAAGTTCACCGAGCGAGGAGAGATCTTTATCCGATGCAGATTGCAACCACCCGATCGATCTCGGCCCCTGCGAGACAACGAGACCATGGTTCGGTTCGAAGTGGTGGACACCGGTCAAGGCTTCACAGATGCTGAGGCCAAATACTTGTTCAAGCGATTCAGTCAGATCGACGCCAGCAGTACCCGGCAACATGGCGGAACAGGACTCGGCTTGGCTATCTCTATGCAGTTCGTGGAGCTACATGGAGGTAGAATGGATGCACGAAGTGCGCCAGGCAAGGGTTCGACTTTCTTCTTCACGATCAAGTTTGGGCTTCCCACTGCCGACGACTTCCCCAGGCCGCAGGTGTCGACACCAGGCACGCCAGCTTTTGAGACACCGCTGGCAGTGCCAGCAGTGCCTCCACTACCCCAGCCCTCGGCTCTGCAGAAATTTGTTCAGTCACAAAATCCTAGCCAAGCACCGATCAAGCGCGTATCAAGCGTCTCCTCGGACAAGAGCGAACCTGTCAGGTCGCCTGCATCTAGTCTGTCAGCCTCTGAGCGTTCGCGCGACTCTCCGTCCCTCTCCTCTGGTAGCTCGGATCACTCTTTGACAAGTGCCGCTCTTACTGGACAGTCGAGCTTGCGTTCGGAAAGATCTTCTGCGTCTTCGTACCTGCAAGAAGCCAGCCCAGCTTCAGACCCGGATATCAAACTAGCTCTGCCACCCAAACGAACCGATAGCGAGGAAGCCCCCAAGCCCGACTCTTCCACCTCCATCAATTCGGACAAGACCCTCCGTGCGTCTTCGCCCCATCGTAGTCTGTCACCGCTTGGCAGTGCTCTACAACCTCCCATGTATTCTATTCTGGTGGTGTGCCCACTGGAGCATAGTAGGGAAGCTACGATCCGACACATCAGGAACACACTTCCTCAAGGGATACCTCATCAAGTGACGGGTCAAGCTAGCGTCATCGAGGCGCAGAAGATGATGGGCGGCGACAATCCCGTGCTATTCACCCATGTTGTTCTCGTGCTGCACGACACTGCCGAGGTGCACGCCATCGTGGACCAGATCTTCAGCTCCATGGCGTACGGCAACACATCCGTTGTCGTAGTCTCGGATCCATCACAGAAGAAGGAGCTAATCAAAGAAGCACCGGTCTATGACTACGAGCAGCTTCACATGGATCGACGCCTCCAGTTCATCTACCGGCCTCTCAAACCTTCGAAGTTTGCCATCATCTTTGACCCACAGAAGGAGCGTGAGTCTAGCACGGATCGCAATCAAGACAGCGCACAGCAGGTCGTTGTCAGCCAAAAGCTCGTCTTTGAAGAACTCAAGCGTCGCGTGGGTGGCAAGAACCACAAGGTCTTGCTGGTCGAAGACAACAAGATCAACCAAACGGTTAGTGGCCTCTACATGTAACTTCTTGCGCATACTGATAGTCTTCAGGTCATCTTGAAATTCCTTGCCAGGATCGACATTGAAACAGAGACGGTACAGGATGGTGTTCAAGCTACCGATACCGTCTTTGCAAAGCCACCCGGCTATTACTCGATCATCCTCGTAAGTAGCAACGTCTGTTTCTTTCGGACAGTACTAACGTCGTCCAGTGTGATCTACACATGCCCAACAAAGACGGGTACCAAGCTTGCAAAGAAATACGGCGGTGGGAGAAGAAGCATAGCTACCGCCGCCACCCTATCATCGCGCTCTCTGCGAACGTCCTCGGTGATGTTTACGCAAAGTGCGTGGAAGCAGGCTTCAACTCTTACGTCACGAAGCCGGTGGAGTTCAAAGAACTCTCTCTTGCCATGACCAAGTTCCTGGATCCGGCCGACCCTTCGAAACAGCCTGCTCTCATGAAGAAGAAGTGAGAGTGGGTGACTTTACCTTTACGCACACGTACACATTGTATCGAGGCACGGTACTCGATTTTGCTCCTACCTGCATCAGCGAACGGCGCAGTTGGGGAGCCACTGGACGTGCTACTAGGCACACCGGACATGACAGTGGTCTACGTTACTACCATCGCACTAGAGGCGCTGGTTGTTACTTGGGATGCTTCTCGCATCTCATATCCTTAGTTTGGTCATGCAGTTGGATTGTTAATGGATGTAATGTTTTCAAGGCGAATGCATGAGCATTTGACGGCGTATTGTTACTTTGGAGCGAACGCAGCTGGTGGAGGATGATTCCCCGTGGTATGGTTCATTAGGCGGCATTATGGCAGCAAACTCTGCCTTGGGATAGAAAGAGGGGGGATATTATACATGGACTTGATACCTCAACACGCAGCGGGGATGACTATGCTGACGCAGCGCTACGGATGAGCGCAAACTTGTACAATAGCAACGATGTAACGGAGACGAGAATACATTCAAACCACCAATACCGATGCTCAGCTTCCTCATTTGCGTCTGGTGGTGCGATGAAGATGTCTCACGCGACCGTTGTGGACGCGCTAGACATGCATCTCGCGTCAAGAACGCCTTCTCCACCCCCCAAAACCCGCAATGCAAACATCACCACTTTCTCCACGCTTTAGTCATCTCGGCGCTGATTGGCCGGAGTTGGATGCATCTGACATCCGCATCGCGCTAATTGGTGGATACGAACAGGGGTTCGTGTTGTCGTCATTGTCTGCCGGAGCTTCCTCATCGCCTAAAGTCCGAAGCGCATCCCTCTGACACCTGTCGCAGGCTGCCACTATATCCTTCGACCTTCTCTCAAGTCTCAGGCTATTCATAGCATCGCGTTTGAGTTTCTACATCACAGCATGGCTTCTGCGACGGGAATCCCACCAAATGCCGCCGCGGCGCGCGGACAGAGTGAACAAGAGCCACTTCTAGGCAGAAGAGGAGATGCCAGCCAGATGCATGGGCAGCCTCTCTACCATAACCTGTGGATTGGTATGTGCTGTCAAGCATACGCTGTAAGGAAGGCTTCTAACAGACTCAGGCACCGCTCCAATCGCGCAAGCAGGAATATGGATCGTAAGCACCTCAACACCTCCAACACCACGCCCATACTAACGCGTCAAAAGCTCGCAGCCATCATCTGGGGAGCCATCTTCTCCAACAAACTCATCTTCTTCTCCGCCCACCCAGTAAGCCCCATCCCCACGCCCCAAACCTAAACCACCACCAACTAACCACCCAACCACGCAGCTTCTCAACTCCGTAAGCCACAACACCACCCTAATCACCCCCTCCCGCCAACCGTATCATTGATACCCCCTAGGCCGGCTTCCTCCTAGCCATCCAAGCAGCCCTCGTCCTCCAACCAACCCACACCCCCGAACAAAAGCGCGCCGGCACCCTCGCCCACTTCCTCTTTCACGCGCTCGGCGCCTCCGCCCTCACCGCCGGCCTCATCATCATCGAAATGAACAAAGCCGGCCCGGGCCACGAACACTTTGAATCCGCGCACGCACGCCTCGGCCTTACCTTTTATATCCTTGTGTATATCCAGGCGATTGTGGGGTTCACGCAGTATTATGTACCGCAGCTTTATGGTAGCGTGGAGAACGCGAAGAGTATTTATAAGTATCATAGGGTGGCGGGGTATGTTATTGCGGTGTTGGGGCTTGCGACGATTTGCGCGGCGACGTGGACGACGTATAATTTGAACTTGGCGCATGTGCAGCATTGGGCTGTTATTGTTGCGAGTGTGTTAGTGTTGGTGGGGGTTGTGCCGAGGATTCGGTTGAGTAAGTTTGGGATTAAGACGGGGGAGGGGGAGGTGAGGTTGCAGTAGATGGGGAGGGTATGAGGAATGAATGTGCTTTCGTGGGAGGACGAAACGATGTATGTGCATGGAATGAGGACTATGCGGTAGATTTGGTAGCGGTGTCTACTTGAGCCATCAGGATGGCGTTACATGTCGAGGCGTCTTCGTACGTTTCATGTTCTTCGTTTGCTTCACTCCCAACTGCAAGATCGTCTTCCTGCTGTCTCTATGATGAGCCGATTGTGCGGAGTGACGACCACCCTTCGTGACCACCAGGTGCCAACCTCTGTCCTTCGTCATCGAAAGATACCATAAACACCTGGGCCTTGAGTAGATCAAGGGTTAGATCGTTGAACTCACTCAAGAGAGCCTCAATATCCGGACGTTCCAAGAGTATCTTCGCGTGACTAGTGATAGTGGAGGCCACGATGTCCCGTAGGCCTTTGTCTTGATCTGGGGTGGTAGAGAAGACGTAGTGAGCTGCGTTGGCGAACGTAGGAGTGTCCCACGACAGCCGGCAAGCGAGCTGGAACTTCTCCTTGACAAGATCTTTGAGGTCCGCAATACTGTACTTGTCGGCAAGCTCGTACATCTTGGCGTGGATGAGAAGCGCCTCAGCTTTGTTGCTGGCTTCTCCTGTGATGGGCTTGCAGATACCGCAAAGGAAGCCAACGCACTCGTATTCGCAATCGGTTCCGCAGGTATGGTGCTGGCAGACCTTTTCCATACATCCTTCGAATAGACAGGTGTGGGGGATCCTTGAATCGCTGATCTCTGGTTCGTTCCTCATATGAGGTGGGATAGAATCCCTATCGCGTCGCGCAGCCGCATAATTACGCATCGAGACGAGCCAGGTTGACTCCAGAACTGCAGGAGACGCCGGTGTCTTGTCTTCGCTAGGCCCATACTCGCCCTTATAGATCCATTGGAACAACAGTTTGATAATGGCAGGTTCGTCATCAGGCAGATCGACAGTACCCTCCTTAGCTTCCTATGGTCGTGTCAACGAATACTCGGTCAGTTTGAAGGCCAATAAACTCACCTTGCCGCCGAACTTCATGGCACGAGCGAAGAACTCCACACGCGAACACACAATGTTCTTGTGGACCTTGTAGGTATCTGAACCGCAGGTTACAGTGAGGTCGGAGAACGCGCCAGTGTCGAGCAGACTGAAGGCTATTAGCTTTGAGGTTGATCATTTCGTGTGACCTCACTCACTTCTTGACAGCTGAAAGCAGCTTCACTTGCGCAGTTGACTCCATATCTATCGTTGATTGAGATTGCAGTGTGGGGTGAGAGGCCATTGAAGGTGTCCACGGGCGAGAGGACATTGAAGGTCTCCACTTGTGAGAAAACATTGAAGGTGTCCACGGGTGAGATGACGTTGAAGATGTCCACGGGTGGAGGGTGGTTCTTTCCCCAACCTTTGCGGCCGGCGCCACTTTACTCCGGCGCTCTTTAGTCATGTGGTGAAAGTGAGCTCATTTCGACAGTGTCGATATAGTCAAAGTCCAGACAAGGATCTATTGAGTAGCACGACCTGTTTTCCATATACCAAATTATCTTGGTGATGATGGCTTGAGCCTATTGCCTCCCGAGGTCATGTAGATACCACTTTTGATATATACTATGGAAGGTTGCAATGGCTACCTAGGTAAGATGAATTTCCCCGAGTCAACCGGGCAGCGGTCCTTTCCTTCCAATCAAGCTAGATCAACCGACTGCAATTCAAACCCACATACGCCAACCCGCTCCCGACTTATTCTTTAGCAGACCGTAGGCCAAATCGTTGAACTCGACGACCAGAGCCTCTATCTCAGGCTTGTACAACAAGTCGAGATGATCGCTGAGCGTGGCACTGACGAGATCGCGTAAGCCTTTATCGTGGTAAGGTGTGCTAGAGAAGACGTGGCGCACCGCAGCAGGGAAGAGATCGTCATCCCAGAAGTGACCGCAGGACCTGCGAAACTTTTCTATCACTAGATCCTTTAGCCCCGGTACGTCGTATTTGTCTGCGATTTGATACGTCTTGGAATGAAGAAGAAGCTGGTCTGATGCGCCGTTGAGAGGAAGTGGTGGAGGTGGTTCGTTGCACTTCTTGCAAACGAAGTTCTCACAGCACTCAACGTCTGATTCATAACCATTCAAGCTCTCTTGATAGTTGCATGTGTGATGCGGGCAGTTTCTGTAATAAGTACATGCACCGTTGGTTGTCCTGTCGGTGCAAGTATGAGGAAACTCGTAGGTATAAGGCCCATGTTCAGACTCGTTGGGTTGAGGTTGAGGACGGATTGGTTGAAGATTGGCGGATGATTTGGTGTCGGGTAGTAGCGGTGCATACTCTCCTTCATACAAATACTGAATCAAGAGCTTGACAACAGCCCCATCGTCTTCCGGGAGGTCGATAACACCATTCTGCGACTCCTTCTCGAGTAGTCAGTTCTCATTCATTGTATGATGTATTGGATACTCACCTGTCCACCAAATCTGAGCGCACGCGCGAAGAAGTCAAGCCTTTCGCAAACAACCGCCTTGTGAACTTTGTACGTGTCACTGCCACACGTGATGGTGAGATCGGAGTATACGCCGGTTTCGAGTAAGCTGTACAATTCTCTAGTCAGTGTTGTTCTACGCCATATTGGAGGGAAGAGGGTTTGTATGGATTGACATACCCCTTGAACGCACGGAGAGCCTGCTTCTTAGCCACTCCCGCCATTGTCGTCGCTGTTTGTGGTTTCGAGTTTGGATGAGAGATGGAAACAAAGCGTCCCTAGGACACAGCGAGTACGATACTTATGGAGATCTCGCAACTAGCGTGACTTTACTGCGCTGCAATCCAAAGACGGGGTGAAGGCGAGTTAGGGCCTTGGCACAACAGATATTGATACACAGCGGAAGCGGGAGGTGCTTGTTTCAAGCAAGTGAGAGACAGATGGAAGAGCTTTCGACAACGATCGTGCTGATTAACGTCTAGTGTTGCGAAAAGAATATCTAACTAACAACAATTAATTTACAATCTCGCCTCGACCGCCGTCCCTTGCGACTGCTGCTCCTTCGCCTGCCCTTGACCCTTCTCCCCTATCGCCTCCTCAAAGATCTGCATGAACCGCCAAACATCGCTGAAAGTGTTGTACATCGGTACTGGCGCAACACGAATGATGCCTGGTTTCCTCTTGTCGCAAACAACACCGTTCTCTACTAGCGCCGCGCTCGCATCGTCAAATACATCCTCTGGCAGCAGCACGCTCAGTTGAGCGCCGCGGAAGCGGGGATCTGTGGGTGTGATGATCTCGAAGGGAAATTTGCCGTCCTTGATGTTGCGCGCCGCGATCTGAGAAAGTAGATGCTCAGCGTATGCGGTGAGGAGCAGAGATCGTGATCGCAAGTCAGTCATGGATGTCTTCTCGAATACACTGAGTGAGCCAGCCAAGCATGTGAGGTCGACGATCGATGGGTTTGAGCATTGGAAGCCCTGCGCGCCGGGTGTAGGAACGAACTTGTTGTCCATGAGGAAGCGGGATGACTTGTCGTGGCCGTACCAGCCCTTCAGCCCCTTGTAGTGGTCGTTGTTGCCATGCTTCTCGTGAATGAAAGCACCGGCGATAGAACCAGCGCCGGCGTTCATGTACTTGTATGTGCACCAGCATGCGAAGTCAACATCCCAGTCGTGTAGCTTCAGCTCGGCGTTGCCTGCGGCGTGCGCTAGATCCCATCCGATGGTGATGTTGTGCTTGCGGGCGTGTGCGGTGATGGTGGGGATGTCGAGTAGTTGGCCGCTGTAGTACTGGATACCGGGCAGCATGATGAGAGCCAGCTCATCGGCGTTCTCGTCAATGAGCTTGAGGATGTTCTTGGTGGTCATGATATATCCGTCGTCTGGCTCGACCAGTAGCATAGACTTCTTCGGGTCAAGACCGTGCCATTCTATTTGCGACTCGATCGCATACCAGTCGCTGGGGAAAGGTCGCCACTCGCACATAATCTTGTGCTTCTTCTCAGTTGGCTTGTAAAAGGCAGCCATCATCAGATGCAGGTTGATGGTCAATGTGTTCATCGCAACGATTTCTGAAGGGGATGCGCCGACGATGTCAGCCATCTTCTTTGAGCACCCAGCAGCCATGTCTTGGTAGGGTGTGAGCGGCGAATCCTCGAGGGCGGTGAAATGGCCGCCAACCGCGATGGATCCCCATGTCTTTAGGTATGCGTTCAGATGCTCGCCAACAGCTTTCGGTTGCAGACCTAGAGAGTTGCCGCAGAAGTAGATGGCCTCGTCGTCTGGTGTTGATGCAGGGTTGGCGGTTTGTGCGTCATCGTTCAGGGTTTTCCGCTTTAGCTGCGCTTTGCTGGGAACAACGAACTCGGGTCGGAACGTCTTGGGAATGTCTGCACTTTGGTCAAGCGAATGCGCAAATTCTGCTGATTCGGCGTTTGTTGGCCACTGTGGCTTTTGCCCTTGGCGAAGCTGTTGGATTGCGGCAGGTGCGTCCATGGTGATGATGTGCTGTCGGTTAGGGTATGTCTTGGGCAACCAACAAGATGCAACGTGATGTACGAATGTGAGAATGATGCTGAGAAGACGGCGTCAGACTATATATGCATCACGATCTGGCCATTACGTCTCCAAGCAAGAGGCTTGAGGCTTGCGTCAAACTAAGCTTGCACCTTCTTCATTGGGGTGTCGGACTCTCATCCGACATTGCTTCCGTCATTCCGAGCTCGGAAGACTATCGGAACGCAACCGTAGGTGAGTGTGGACCTCGCTCTTCAGCGCAATAAAGCAGGAGTTCGCCGCTACAAGGAAGGACGTACCCTTCCGATATTACTGTGCAACTTTACCGTCGCTACCTTTTCCGCCGCAATGAGTCCTCACAAAATTCCCGTCCTTCCATCACCCGATGCGCTCCCTAATTACGGCATCTCAAAGAACGGGTTCTTGCCTGCCGAGCCACCACTAAGACGCTTACCGCATACCTACTATCAACCATGGGAAAAGATCGTTGAGCAACTTCCAACCCTCATAGAGACACAGCAGATACGGCAATGGGTCGATGGATTGCCCGTTCTCGATACGTCGCATCTCTCCAGTGAGGCAGAATGGCAGAGAGCACACTCGATGCTCGCTGTCATAGCCCAGGGCTACATATGGGCAGGTCCCGAGCCATCAGAGGTATGTCAGCATGAGATCGCAGCACCGTAAAGTCTCCAGTCGCTAACAAGGAAGCTAGCGACTACCCCCAGCGATCACTGTGCCGTTCCTTCAGACTGCCGACTATCTTGAGGTGCATCCAGTGGCCACATATGCAGCTCTGAACTTGTGGAACTGGACACCACTCAACGAAGACGCCGACCTGACGCAACCGGAGAACATGGTTGCACTACACACAGCGACTGGAACTGATGATGAGTCGTGGTTCTTCATTATTTCGAATGCCATGGAAGCAAGAGCAGGCCCGTTGATCGAGGCCATGCTTGGTGCTATTGAAGCTGTCGAGACTGATGATGCCACAACGATCATACACGCCCTGCAATACTTCCGACAGGGAATGCAGCGCATTGGCCAGCTCTTGGAACGCATGGACGAGCGGTGTGACCCGCAGATGTTCTACCATACCATCCGACCTTTCCTGGCTGGGAGCATGAACATGGCGAGTGCAGGTCTACCAAACGGCGTTTTCTACGACGAAGGTAACGGAAAAGGCACATGGCGCGCTTATCGTGGTGGTTCCAACGGCCAGTCTTCGCTTTTGCAGTTCTTCGATGCGGTCCTCTCTGTCGACCATTCGAGAAGCGGCGGCTTTCACGCAGAGATGCGTGGGTACATGCCCGGGCCCCATGCCCGCTTTCTTGACGATGTCCAAGCAATCGCAAATATTCGAAGCTACGTCGATAGCCATGCAGACAACACTGAGCTTCTGACCGCATTCAACGAAGCAGTCGCGGCGCTCAGCGGCTTCCGCGACAAACACATCGCCTTGGTGACCAGGTACATCATCATACCGAGCCGAATGGGAAAACCCACTACCGGTCCCAAGAGACGAGATATAGCTTCCGCCTCGACGGAGTTGGCGGCCGAAAAGCCGAAGACGCAAGAGTTGGTCGGAACTGGAGGCACCAAGCTGATACCGTTTTTGAGAACGTCGAGGGACGAGACTAGTGAAACAAAAGTCGTGCATTGAAGTGTCTTGGGAGATACCTTGAAGAAGAAACCCACTCGTGACGCCATCGCATCCATCTCGAACTTACGGGAAGAAGTCACCGCCCATCTGCTGGTCGTGGATGGGGAAAAGCGGTATGTCAGCCACGGATACGCCATCAAGATTGTGAGTGCCCGGCTGCAGGAAATCCTGGAGACCCTGATCGTTCTCACTCGGCCATGGCATGGCAAAGAAGTCGGCATCGTATATAGTCCAATCGAGTGGCGCTGCGGAAGACACGTGGCGCTGAACGGAGTCTCGGGAGACCAGCGACCCGTGGCCGAGCTGTGCGTCGCATTCGTCCACTTGGGCCGGAATGTTAGTTGACTCTCCAGGCAATAGGCCAAACAATTCCGACGATGCTTGCTTCCTCTTCCGGCGCAAATGCAGCTCTCTCTTCTTGGCATGTGCAGTGGTGATCTTGAGCAGTGATTGTGCTACCTGTGAATACTGCCGGGCATGAGGGTCGACTTGACCGAAGTAGTCCATGCAAGTGATTGCATCTTTGCAGCTGTCCACTAACATGAGTCCTGAGTCGCCAAGGATGCCGACGGCAAGAACGAGTGTAGCCGTGAAGAGCCAGGATCTCGTACTTGTTAGCCAAGTCAGTTGGTCAAGATGGCTTTACTTACACTATCAGTGGCATCTTACGAGGCAACTGCTTTGTAATCGTAACGACTAGCAGTGTATCCACTAACGTCGACGCGGCATCAAGTGCAGCATCTGCGTACTTGCGCTTCTCTTGGTGATCAGCTTGTGAGCCCCCGCTCTTCAACGGAGCGCCCATGTATTCATATAACTCGTAGATGAGGAAAGGTCGGGTGAGTAGCATGATGCCGTAGTAATAGGAGCAGAGCGTGGAGCAAGCGCCCACCACGGCTTCTCGAGAATGAGGTCTGGTCGTAAGATGAGATAACTTCTGCAGCCATTTGGACGCCCAGCTCTTCAATTGTCGCGAGACATAGTCTGCAATGCGTAGTGATATACGTTTGCGAGAATACACTTCAACGACGACACGCTCGATAATCATGAAGATCTGGACGCTGGCATCCAGTACATTGGCATCATCGGTTTCGGTGTTGTCTTCAAACGTGTTGTACTTAACGGTGCAATCGACATCTGATGTGGATGGAGGTCGGCCTAATGCGTTGCTACATGGAGAAGCAGAGGATCAGCATGTGCTACCAGGTGAAGCTGTGGTGACTCCGCAACGAATGAGACTTTGGTTGAGGACATCTGTGGTTGTATCTTACCTTATCAACTGGTCGGTGACGCGAATGCTCTTCCAAATCCGGTCTCGCACCAGCTTGATGGTTTCGCCAAAGGATGCGTTCACTTCCGTTCGGTGTATGCCGATTGCGTATGCGGCACGCGCAGCCAGGGCTGGAGCAAGTTAGCGCATTATGTACTGCTAGTTCATCCGTACTCCACATACAGAAGTATAAATAGGCTCCATTCGGTTGAGACGCTCGGAGCATGTAAATCGCTACGAGGGCAAAGCCTTGAACAGTCGAAACATTCATGCTGCTGCACATATGCTTCAAAAGCACATCCCGAGCAGTATTGAACCAGGCTTCTGCCTTTTCCTCGAATCGCTCTTGGGCGCCGATTGCAAGGACCAGATAGAAGACGGCAGCTGCAGCATCGTCTGAACTGGAGTTTCTGCTGCTTGCCCATGCCTTCAGTTCGGGAGCAAGATCCTCTCGTTGGAAGAGCTGAACGAGGCCACTACTTGCAGCCATGAACTCGTCGACTAGTGCGTCGACTTGATGCACATCAATGGGAGGACATGAATGTTGATCCGCTGAATCAGGCCGAGCGATCTCAATGATGGGGTCGCGTGTAGCTTGCACAGTAGCTCTTGGGTCCACCTCGGATGTGATGAGATGCCTGACTGTTTGTAGAAAAGACAGCGGGGCGCAGTCGCCAATGAAGATGGATTTTCCCTGGGCGTCACGGAGGATGCGACCTTCAAGAGGCACCACTGTATCGCCTTGCTGATCATCTCTGCTCAATGTTGGCGAGAGTGATGTTCCATCTTCGGCAGCTTCACGATCAAGTCTTTGTCGCGCAGCACCGTCCTGTTCATCGCGATCGCGATTATTAGGTGTATGGACAGTAGAACGGGGGTGAGGACGGTGGATATCGTCGGAACGGACACCGTGAAGGGGAGTGTGACCGGCAGAATGCGCTTGTGGGCGCGCATGATGACCGCTGAACGTGCAAGTAGCCGCGCGATCCTTTCGAGTGCAATACGCGCATGGTTGCTCACCGTCGCACTTTACCTTTCTTTTCTTGCACAGGTCGCAGGCCGCAGCGACGCGCTCAAGTCGGCGCCGTTTCTCCTGACGCGTCGTTGCCAGTGCATCCGGTGTTGACATCTCGTGGAATAATGTCGCGTCAGCTGAGTGCGAATAGTTAGCAATCGGCTACCAGAGCGCGCGGCTGCGCCCTGTGGTGAGAGGAAACACTCGACGGAACATCCGACGAAGCTGAAGCGACGGACGGATGCGAGCTTCGGCTGAAGACGGGCTTGCTTTGCGCTAAGACTTAGGCCGACGCACAGACGTCATTGCGCGGACTCTTTCCGATCGTCTGTCCGGCACCGCGTTCATCGGACAATTCTACTACACCTGCGCATGATCACGATCGAATTGGGCATGCTGTATAGTAGTGTGTTCTGAGCTAACTATCTAGCGAAGAGATATGTCATGTATACACCTGCCCAATAGCTTCAACGCCACCACTTCCACGAACGCTTCTCAACGCGTTGCAAGCCTCGCTTCTCAAGCGCGCCCTTCTCATGCCCAACGCCAATTGTCCAGACCAAAGCGCTCAATATCTCCCCCTCGACAACACCATCTACCTCCCTTGGGCCCCTCTCCTCGAATCCCAGCCTCTTCAAAACGTTTGCGCTTGCTGTATTCTCCGGTTTACAAAAACCGCAAAATTCCTTGAGTCCTTTCTCGTCTGTAAAGTACTCCATCAAGCCCGCTGCAGCCTCAGTAGCGTACCCGTTTCCAAGGTACCGGGGCAGAAATGTGAACCCGACATCTGGGATCGTTGGTGCGGACGGTTCGGACGGGAAGCGCGCGAGTTGCATTGAGACGATGCCAATTGGCGTTAGGCGTCGCTTCGAGAAAGGAACGTCTTCGTCTTCGTGCGGTGAATTGATGTTCAAAGCCGAGTTTTGTCTGAGCGAGACCAGGTAGCGGCCATAGCCTGTTTGCTCCATCCTCTCAATATCCTTCGCGATGAAGTTCTTCCCAACATCGCGAGGGGGTGTGATCTCTGTCTTTTCCGCATCGACTGCGGGCTTCTGCTCAGCGGGACCTGGGCTGAACACTAGCTCGTATGCGAAATCGCAATGAGCATCGTCCTCAGGGTTAAGGTGGGATATGAAGAGACGAGGTGTTGTGAGGTGGAAGTCAAAGTCAAGCATTGTGTTCACAGCAGAGAAAGCTTGTTTGATGGCCAATTTGTGCTGCATGCGTTTTGTTTTTAACACACTCGTTGATGGCTGCCTAGAGATGCGAGGAATGGCTCAAGTAAATCGGGTTTAGCCTAAACGTAACTGATCCTTCGCGCCACCACCAGATGGCGGAATCATGCAGCAACATTTCTTCGCGTGATGATAAGAAGCAACGAAGACGATTGATTGGTAATTCTAAATGGGTATATCATGCTACTGAAAGATACCCATATAGCATATGCAAGATTCTGAAAGTCTAAGGCGCCGTCTGTGTCGCAGTCGCCGCATTCCGCCAGTAGGCATGAGCTTGCATGGCTGGAGTGGTTGTCGCTGGAACGTCATCGTAACACCTGCCAAACCAGCCCTTCGAGGTGCAAGTAGTTGTCTGTGCAGCTGATGTAGTAGTGGTCGTAGCAGACGTAATAGGACCGGTAGCTGTCGTCTTGTCTTTGCAGCCGAACCATCCGGGCTTCAAGAAGTTAGTCATATTCGCACTGTTTTGAGGTTCTGGAACTCACTGTTTGACAGGTACTTGTACTTGTGCTAGTTGCAGTACTTGATACGCTGGACGATGTAGTTGATACCATCGTAGTAGTCTCATCACGACATCCCCACCACCCAGGCGTCTTACATGTCTCCGTCCGCGTCCTCGATGATGTGGTACTTGTTGGTGTTGTAGAAGTACTCGTTGTCGTGGTTTTCGTCCCGTTCTCGAACTTCCATAGGTAACAATCGACACAACCAACATCCTCTTCTTGGCATTTTGCTGCCTCGTCGTACTTCATGTACACGTTGTCAATGGCGTATCTAAGGCTGTGTGTCTGTGTGTTCTGCCTCCAACCCCAGTCTTTGACCACGTCGTATGCACACTTCTTTCCGGTATGGCAAAGGGTCTCAAAGGCGTATCCGCCAATAGAGCAGAAACTCGTCGCACCGTTGCAAGTTCCCATGTACACGGGGTCAGCGGTGTGCCCGAAATGGAAGCCACCTGTATTCTTCCTGAGTGGAGCAACGTCACCAGCAGCTGGTAGTCCTAAGCGCTTAGCTGCTAAGGCTTGTGGGTATGCTTCAAACGTCACCGCGGGGATACCGTGCTGCAGGCCGATCAGAGAAGCGAGGACGCCTCCTAGACTGTGCCCTGTCGTCATGATGTGTGCATCCGGATAGATTTTGACAACCTCCTGATACAGCTCGACAGTTGCGGCATAGTACCTGTTCGGCTTCCGTAACTCGTTCTTGACGCATTGCTCGTCGCAGCTGTAGGTGCCAGTCTGGCAGTCGCATACCTTGCGCCAAAGATATGTGCCGCCCTGGCCGCAACAGCAAGAGCCGTACAGGTTGTCGTTCTCTTTGTCGTGCACGGACGTTCCGTCGCCTTCGAACATGGCTACCGTCGTTCCCTTTACCGCCAGAATGATGGTGGAGTTAGTGTCGTCGCTGAACACATGGCCTCGGATGCCACTGTCATCCCAGCCAAAAGGGACCGACGAGTTGTAATGCCCATCGACGTCCATCCATCCTGCGTCGTCAGGGCCGATTTTGTAAGCATCTTCGGACATGTTTGCGAAACTGATAACGGTGTTCTTGTCCGTGACATCCGGACCCGGGATATCCTCGGCGATCCACATGGGCGACATGGGGATCTGTGCATCGTAGCCACGTAACGCGGGCCTTTCTATCTTGACTGGTGCCGACTTGATAGTGAAGGGCCCGATGCGGGAGTCGATACCAGCAACGGCAAACCGCTCTGGAGTCACATCGAATCTTCGTGCTCGTGGCCCAGGTTGTCCAGCGCCGTGATCCAAAAGGTGGCGCAGAGTGAAGCCGCTTGGTCTTGATGATGTCTTAGTTGTGGTTTCCGCTAAGGCGGTCGGCTCACGGGGGTTGCCATAGCTAGTGTAAGTCCAGAAGATGCAGGCAAGCAACGCGACCTGCGCGAAGACGCCAAAGGCGAAGAGAATGGTAAAGGGCCTGCTCCGATGATTAAGAGTCGATGAGTTTGATGGCATGATTTGTGGACATTGCAGAAGAGACAACAGCAGACAGGGCGAGAGAGACGGGACTGTTATGATAAGCGCGGCGATGGCTGAGTCGCCGCTGCGCACGGGCGTAGATGGCTCGTGATGGGAACGCTATGCCCGATTCCGTTAGCAGCTTATGCTACGTCACGCGTGCTTCATCCACGCGCACATCTCATCCGATGTGGATTACTTCACGACTCGCAAACAACGTGAAAGTCATCGAGCAACAACGCGAGACTCTTTGAGCACCTGATATACTGATAGGCTATGGTTGCATATCAACAATATAGTTTGAGCGGAACGCGTCCCGCCGCTATTGCACCGGCAGCCGGCCAGGGACGATCAATGCACTGCAGCACATCAGCACGGTGCAACTGCCGGTTTCTGTTTTCCCAACTCCATCATGTCGACTTTGACGTGGGCCAACACGCTGGGCTCTGTCAAGAGACCGTGTGAGGCGTGACAACACGTCGTATCGCGGCGCGGGCGTTGAGCTCCACAACTCCGGACCGTTGAGTCCTGGTCTTCCTGTTGAAATATCGTCAATGTGTTGAAGCTTCCTTTTCCATATCATCTCAGTAATCATCGATCATGGCTTTTCCCAAGCCGCTTCTTTATCCCTTGCAAGGTCGCCGGCACAGCGTTGGACAAACTGATTGCCGCACAGACTGCGCCACAGGTTACGGGAATGACATGGCTGGTCTTACAGCCATCCAGATACCCTCTCAATACCTGATCAAGCTCATGACCTGAGAACAGCCCGCGGATCTGCGTCGCGCCAGCATCCATTATCTCCTTCGCGTCCAGTTCGGGCAGGTTGCGGGCGAGGCTTGAAAGCAGTCCGTTCGTGAATGCCGCTTCACTCGATGCGACGGAGAATACAGTACCAGTATTTTCCATGAAGAGCGACATCGATGTTACAGCGGCTAGGTCATCTGCAGAAACGAGAGCCTGATTGGCAATCATCGGGATCTGAAGAGCGAGGCCGACTCCCGTGGCTGTCAAAAGCTCGAAGCCGACCCAGTCTCTAGTTGGTGTGCTGGCATCCAAGGAGTGTATCTTTATGTTCCCAGCTACGGCCAAGATTGCGCCGACAAAGAAGAAGGGCTTATAGTGGCGCCAGAAGGTGAGGGTTCCGTTAGATATCATAGTGAAGAGTGAGACGCCCATGACGAGTGGAATAAGTCGGACTCCACTCTGCGAAGCCGTGTTGTTGTTGACAGATTGGAACTGGATTGGCAGTGTATACATGAGCGGAAAGAAGGCGCCCGCAATGAAGGATGCATATAGCAGATTGGCGAAGACCAGTTTGTTCTTGAACACGCGAGCTTGTACCATCGCGCAGCTCCCCATGTAGCGTTCGTTGATCGCGAAGCAGATGAAAAGGCCCACGAAACCGATAAAGCTGCCAATGATACGAGCACTAGTCGGAGGCATGATGCCGATCCAGTGCGTGGCTAGGATGAAGCAAGAGAAGCATCCGGATAGCAAGATGGCGCCGTTAAGGTCCAAATTCAGGAGCTTCTCGCGGAGAGGTACATCCTTGGGCTTGCCAGGGTCATGGAAACAGAGGAACATCGTGAGCGCAGCAGCGAAACCAATCGGTAGGCTGATCCTGTGTAGTGTCAGCACACCGACCTTGACCTGATAATGCCTGCGTGGTTTCCATCCACGCGCAAAACATTTGGTGGAGAGTGTGTTGTAGACGGTAAAGCAGCCAAAACACAGATCGGGGTTCACGTACCAAAAGCAATATCGCCATCCAGGGCCGTCTGTCAGAACGCCACCCAACAATGGTCCCACGACGCTTGCAGATCCAAAAGTCACGCCAAACACGCCCATATAGGCGGCCCTGTATTGTGGTCCAGCTGTCATTGCGACGATGATGAACGCACCCGTCATCACTCCGCCACCGCCCATGCCAGACACGATCCTCCCGAAGATCAAAACCTCGCTTGTTGGTGCAGTTGCGCATATTACATTACCGATCTCAAACACTGCAATTGCAGACATGAAGGTGGCTTTGAGGCTGAAGTACTGGTAGGCTTTGCCCCACGCAGATTGAAATGCGGTGTTGGTAATTGCGTAGGACGAGCCATACCAGGCCAAGCTGCTGATGCTACGGAATTGCGTGGTGATGCTCGGGATTGCGGTAGCGATGATTGTTGAATCCAAAGCAGCGAGAAAGATGGAGAGAGCGAGGCCGACAGTTATCAAAGCCAAGCGGATACCACGCGGGTATTGAACGGGTGGTGTAGCATCCTCTGGTGGGGTGTCAACCTTGGACGCTCCAAGGTTGGTGAGCTCTACAGGTTCGTCGCTCATGATGTCGTGCCTTGAGGCGATTTCGTCGAAAAATATGAGGTTAGAGATGGACATTCGAGATTGCTGGCCGTGTCGGTCATGTAGGGCGTAGTGTCAGCGCTAGGAGTCGGAATAGGTCAAGTGTCGGGATAAAAGCTTCCTCGGCAGGTGCTTACACCGAGCCTTGACACACAAACTCCTTCCTTCGCTCTTTGGAGCTCAGCAGGCTTAGCGGAACTAACAATCGACATGAAGCTTTGGAGCTGTTAGGGAGGGATTCGCTGCGAGTCTGAACTGGCAGGCGATGCAAATATGGGCTTGGATTGAAGTACGAATAGAACGTGTGCGTCGGGGACGACCAGAATTCTATCATAACCGCGTTTGATGTCACAGACGATGCTGTGTAATACTGTACCTAGGTACCGCTACTACTGCGTCTATTCTAGCCCGTCGGTACCTAGGCAAGACCGTGTGCTGCGATAGCTATACCTCCTGTTGCAGTCTACAAAAGCATTAGAAAATGTTGAGTATATCTTTGAAGGTAGAAGTATACATCGTAATAGGAGCTAGCTACTTCTTAATATATAATGATGTGTATGCAGCAAACACGACACAGATTCTAGCCACCCTTGCAGCCCGGGCAAAGAGATATGCACACAGCCTATTGATACGAGTCTTCTTCGCTGGATTACTGGCACTTTGTTCTCATCTTTCTGCTCGTGCACGATGCGAAATCCCGCTACTGATGTCCGTGAGGCGTGGATGACCTCGGGCATTATCGCGATACGTTGCGTCGTCTGTGGGCCCGTATCTGGCCACTGATGCAAGCAGTCGGTGCCTGGCATGGATGCCTAGCTACTATAGACGGCGAAGAGCTATCGCGACCTAGGGTTTCATCAATTATCTTTGGTGGGGTTGGTGGGTGTTGATGGCCCCGGGGGACTGGTGAGGTTTGGTGGGGATGTTTGGGCTGTCGCTTCCCTGGCTGTCGGCCCGCAGCGCGTCATCGTTGCCAGCAGCCAGGCGCGTGTCGCGTCGAGCTTTCACACCTTCACACCTTGACGCCGCTTCTGCCCTCGAATCCTCAGCGTGCGCGCCAAATTCACGACAAACATAAAGGCTATAACGCCAAGAATAGCGACAATGCATGCGAGTGGAGCCAGGATGGAAAAGAGGGAGAAGACGTACGACGCCATGCCGAACGAGTAGTCGTTTGCGAGAGGCTCTGTCGCAAGCCCAACCTGCATCGCGGAGAGCACGATGGTAGTGTATGCGAATAGCGTGATGAGACTGTTAACGTTGTCACGCATAAAGGCTCCATACGTGCTGCAGCCGCTTAGGTACCCGCGCAACTCGCCCATGGCCAAGCGATATATCCAGTTCAGTCGCCCGAGTCGCAATTCGCCGTAGTTGAAGCGTTGGTTGACGCGTGGGCGGTCTTCCAGCAAGCTTACAGACGATGCAGCCGACGCATCGATGGTATGCGTCTGTACCGAGGTGCAGACGACCTCGCCAACGAGCGCCAGCCACCCAGACCAAGTGACTTCTTTAGGAATGAGGCCGTGGTTGATGGCTAGATTGTAGTCAACCTCCCTTTCGATGAGCGCGACGTACGACAGCATGAAGCCCAGTGCCGTCTCGTACAGGTGCCGACGTGGGCAAATCTCCGTGACCCAGAAGTTTGGGCAGAGAAGGAAGCGAGGCAGCGGTTTGAGGAGAATCGACGACGAAGACGCTGACGACCAAACAAGATGCAGATCCAACTGTTCTGTCACCACAATTTCCCGTTTCTTGACCACTTGGTAATGAAGAGGTCGCGGCGCGCTTGGAAGGCCCACAAGCCATAACCATTTGTGGACTTCGTTCAGTCGGCGGACATTGAGCTCGATATCCAAGAACGCGCCGATGTTGTTGCTGACGGGCTCGATTTTGTAATTTCTCCGGTATGTTGCTGGCAGCAACGGAACCTCTGGCCCTGAACTACCATCCGAGCTCTCAGTCTTCAGCAGAGCCGTGCGGAACGGCACTGGGCATTTCATCGTTTGCTACACGATATTAGCATGTTATCGGATGCTCACAGGGCTGCTACTGACCTCGCAGCAGTCAATCATTGTACGAAGAACACGGTTCTCGCCGGAGGGGAATGCGACAGCAAGAGAGGGCCGGAGCTCGTCGCCCAGCGTACTGGCGAGCCTCTACCCCGGTCCCGCGCCATCGCGAACAGCGCCAGACGATCGATACTCGGCAATCAATACAGTTGTGATCAAGCGGCTGTGCGCCATCTCATGCGTCTTACCCTTTTCGGTAATTTGGCCCCCAACATAAGCGGCCCCCAAAGTCTCCAAGGAAATCCACATGCAGGGGGTGAAAACGCGGCGCTCTCCAAACTTAGAGCGCATACCTCACAAGATGGTTTTAACATTACGCTGTAGCCTTTAGTTGCCAGTTTGCAGCGCGGGTTTGCTACAGCACCACGATTCGCGATGGCCTCGGCCACCAAGGTCCAGCATTCGAAGTTCGATGCACAGGTTAGTGTTCTGCTCACACTCGGTTTTCTACATGTTTACAAGCACAGTCTTTCAACCCCGGACTGAACGTTGTCTACCCTAGTGATGAGCAGACAACGTCAAAGTTCTCGGCCAAAATCGAGTAGGTGGCTGGAAGTCCAACGCGAGAATCAAAAGCTAATAACTTCGAGGATCATCGCCATTCCAGGCTTGGGAGCGGACCCCGAATATACATGGAAGAAGAGCAAAGTGCATTGGCTTCGCGATGCCAATATGCTCCCGAAGAAGATTCCACATGCCAAGATTAGCGTTTTCCAGTATCAGTCGCAGTGGTTCGGAAAAGGATCAGTCGACGAACGCATCGATAATGTCGCGAACAAACTACTACATAGCCTCGATAGGTCACGAGTGGTGAGTTAGTACGTACTCGTGATGACTACATGCTAACAACGTATTGGAGAACCAAACCAAAACGCCCATCATCTTCATCTCGCATTGTCTTGGGGGCATCATTCTCGAGAAGGCCCTGCTCATGTCAAGATCGCGCCAAACAGACTTTCCCAACGTGTATCCTTGGATCGCTGGATGCTTCTTCCTCGGTACACCTTTTCACGGCACGTCAAGCCAGTCCAAGGCAATGGTTCTGGCATCCATGGCTGAAGTCGCCGGCTGGGGTACGCCGTCTAGTCTACTCAAGGTCTTGGAAAAAGACTCGGAGATCTTGCGCAGTCTACTCTCCGAGTTCTCTTATATGGCGCGAGAAGCTCAGTTTCGGCTACTTTGCTTCTGGGAAGAGAACGATAGCGATTTGGTTAACTATCTCGTGAAAGGAATCACATGGCTCAAAAGCAAAGAGCGCATTGTTGAACAATCTTCGGCAACAATCGAATCATTCGACAGCATCTCTCTCATGTCGGATCATTTCCAACTCAACAAGTTCCCTGGGCCAAAGGATGGTAACTTCACTTCCGTCTCTGATGAGATCCGTGAGACAGCCAATAAGGCGGATAGCATCATCAAGACGCGTCAGAACATGCTTCGACAATCTCAAGTCGATGATCGCACCTACCACAGCATGATGGATGCGCTCGGCAAAGGATTCGCCGACGTAGAAGCCGCCGTAAAGGGCACCTACACAGGAGCGAAGGGCACGAAGTCATCATCAGTGTTGGAAATCGAAAACTTTCAGACCTGGAAGAACTTGAACGCAAGTCCCATCCTTTGGATCCATGGAAAGGCTGGTACGGGCCAAGGTGCGATCGCATCTTCTGCTCTTGAACTTCTCCGAAATGCACAAGCAAACAACTCTATGATCATATCGTTCTTTTGCGACCAGGGCGACACGATGCGACGATCGCTGAAAGGTCTGCTGCAAATGGCTGTCCGCCAGATGATCGACATGGACCAAGATCTTGCCCGACACCTGCTTTCAGATTCTCGGAGCAGCAAAGACGCTGGAAAGCAAAGCTTTGACACTGAAGAGATACTCAAGGTGCCTGCTTTATGGATAGCACTACATAAGATGGCGCGGGATCTGCCTAACACTAAGATCTACATCGTGGTGTATGGTGTGGAGCAGCTTGCGGAAGAATCGTTGGAACAATTCTTGCGGTACATGTCAGAGACGCTAGAGACCGAGGGTACGACAAACGATGAAGAAGAGTGTCAACCCGTTAGATGGCTGCTTCTCAATCGCAGCGGGCGCCCGAACATCGAGAAATGCTTGAGACCGCGATCGTTGGAGATCAATCTGAGCGACGCGGAGAACTCTGCGCAGATTAGTGACGACCTCAAAGCGCACATATCAAACAGCGTCGACGAGCTGGATCTTCCAAGGTCTTTGGCATATTTCGTGAAGCGCCACATCTACTCGCGCGCGGAAGACAACTGGATCTACGTTAGTCTAGTCGTACAAGAAGTCAAGAATGCGTGGGTCCCCGGATCTACACAGCACGCACAGATCCGAAGACTGTTGGAGTCATTTCCGTATGGTCTGACCGACATGTTTGAGCACGTGCGAAAGCGCGTCCTAAACCCACAAGCGGAGGGCCATGAATACACGAAAGAGATATTGCGTTGCAGAATCTCGGCGTATGTAGCGCCCACCATGCGCGAACTTGCGATCATGGCCGAGCTACCTCAGCAACATCGCAACGATGTGGACAAGCTGAAAGCATACATAGTTCGCTGTGGTGCATTCTTCACCTTGAGAGGTAACGACTGGGATCTGGATAACAGCACTGTCGAATGGATCGATATCTCCGCACAGGAACATCTCCGACAGTATGCAAAGAACGACTTATCTCTGGATCTCGACGATGTTCAGCATGGCATCATCGCGTTGCGTTCGTTGGAGTATATATACGACGCCGTCAAACATCAAGACACCGCAGAACACGAGCTAGAGGACGATAGTGAAGATCAAGAGGAAGAAAAAGAGGAAGAAGAGCCAGCGGAGGATCTTGAGGTCGAAGCAGAAGAGGCGACCGATACGACCGAAGCCGACAGCAAGTCAGTACACGATAGCGTCAGCCAACAAAGCGAACAGGACGATCATGACCAACAGGACGAAGACGATGAAGATGAAGAAGAAGACGAGGCTGATTCATCCTCGGTTGGAGAAGAAAATCAAGACGAAGGTCTGCTAGACGTTGATCTACGATATCCTGTTCGGTACTGGGTGGAACATGCGAAGCGAGCACCACCGGATGTGCTCGAAGAGATTGACTTCGACCACTCGTTCTGGCAAGAAGCCTCTGACGCTCGTCAAAAATGGTGGAAGACCATAGAAGAAGTTCACAACATGACAGATCAAAAAGACGTATCGCCACTCCATGTCGCTGTAATCCTCGAGTTCCCTGCTTTAGTCGACCACATCCTTAGCCACAGGGAGACGGCGGATGTCCACTTACAAGACTCACTGGGTTTCCAGCCTCTGTATTACGCATGCGATGGTGGCTGTGGAGAGATTGTCAATGCGCTACTGGGAGCAGGTGCTGACATTGACTTTTCGAGCAGCAGCGCCAATCCTACCGCGCTGCATGCTGCGTCAAGGAACGGCCACTACGATGTTGTCAGCACTTTACTCGACCGCGAGGCCGATGTAAACGCCTCGTCGTCGGACCATGGAACAGCGCTTTACGCGGCTGCGGGCAACCTCGAAAATCGCGTCGTGAAGCTTCTGCTCGACCGCAACGCCGATGTCAACGTCATTGGTGGCCCTGGCCGAAGAGCGCTGAATGTGGCCGCATTCTCAGGCAATACTGAAGCTGTTCGCCTATTGATCGAGAGAGGCGCTAGTATTGACCCCAACGAAGAGTACTTCTACGGGTCTGCACTTGGTGCCGCCGCCCGTCGTGGACATGCTGATGTTGTCCGTTACCTCTTGTCACAGTCGTGGAACCTGAGCCGACCGATGAAGACCTATGGAAGCTTCTTGAACGCAGCTGCTACCTACAACCATCTAGAAGTCTTCGAGATCTTGCTCGAGAAAGAGGAGCGCGTTCTCGTGCTCGAACAGGCATTGCAAGCTGCTGCGCAACGGGGCTACGATGCTATTGTCAACGCCGTTCTGGAAAAAGAATCCAAAGTACCGTCGTGCATCATCAGGTACCAGAGAGCGTTTTCTTTGGCCGCCTTCTACGGTAGAACGGAAGTGCTCAAGTTACTTCATCCAAAGGGAATCGATCAAACGCAACTAGACGAGGCCCTGTATCAGGCTACCGACAACGAGCACCTGGAGACCGTGGAGCTGCTTCTCGACTTTGGCGCCAACACAGATACGGAAGGGCCTACGTATGGCTTTGCGTTAGCCGCCAGTGCATACGACGGTACAGCAGACATCATGAAGGCTCTTCTTGATAAAGGCGCGGACGTCAACAAACGCGGTGGAGATTACGGCACATGCATCCAGGCCGCTGCATGGCATGGTGATGCCGACAACGTTCGACTGCTACTTGAGCGCGGAGCCAAGCTCAATACTGAACCAATTGGTTATTACGGCACCGAGCTGCAAGCTGCTGTTCATACTGGCGATGAAGACACCATTCGCCTTCTTATCGAAGAAGGAGCTGATGTGAACGCATTCGGAGGGCACTTCTCGTATGCCATTGTTGCTGCGGTGGAGCAAGGCGACAGCACTGCAACCAAGATTTTGTTTGAACATGGTGCTAATGTCAACGTACGCGGAGGGGAGGATAATTGGCCAGTGATTTCATTGGCAGCATCTACATTGCTCACTGAAAACCTGGAGCTCCTCTTGCAGAACGTCCACGACATCAATGCAGCCTGCGCTAGAGGTACAACAGCTTTGATCAACTGCGCCGACTCATGCGATGCAGATGGGCTGAGATTCCTTATCTCTCACAACGCCGACGTGCACATTTCAAGCGACAAGTACGGTACAGCACTCCACGCTGCAGCGTAAGTTCAAGCAGCCCTGGTCATCTTCAAAGAGACTAATTTCTACACAGGGCCGAAGGCGATGAGGAATGTTGCGAGGTATTGCTCCAAGCTGGCGCGGATGTCAACGCTGTTGGTGGGCCATATGGAACGCCGCTGCAAGCTGCTGCATGGGCCGAGGATATGGAAAGTGTCCAAGTCTTACTGAAAGCCGGTGCCGACATTAGCATCACGGAGCCCATATCCGGTGAGTATGGTTCGGCTCTACAGGCGGCTTGTGCTGCTGGCTCATTCGACATCGTCAAAGAGCTGTTACAGCATGGTGCGGCTGTCAACATCCGGCCAGCGAATGGAAAGTTTGGCGGTGCACTCTCTGCAGCCGCTGCCGGCGGCTTTGACAAAATCGTAAAGCTCCTCATCAGACATCACGCCGATGTAAACGCTAGTGGTGGCTTACACGGATTCCCCATCCTGGCTGCCGCTCAGTCTGGCGTCTTACCCGTCGTGCAACGCTTGCTCGACAACGGTGCCAATGCTTCAGCGCAAGGAGGTTTACTTGGCTCTACGGTATCTGCAGCAGCTTACGGCAACGACCTGGGCGTGTTACAGCTACTGATAGAACATGAGGCCGATATACACGCAAAGGGAGGGAAGTATGGCGACGCCCTACAAACGGCAGCGATGAAAGCCGATATGGCTATCATTGAGGAAATTCTCGACCGAGCTATCGAACTTGTTAATCATCATGATGGCAAGTATCACACTGCTCTTGTGGCTGCCTCATACTTCAATCGTATGGAAGTGGTTGTCAAGCTACTTGATGCTGGAGCAGACTTTCGGGTTCAGGGCGGAATGTACCGAAGTGCTATCTCCGCGGCTGCCATCCGAGGCAACAAGACTGTTCTGGACAAGTTTCTCGCGATGAAACCTCCGGATAATCTCTTGGATGAAGCGTTCGTTGAAGCTTGCGCTCATCGTCAATCAGCCTGTGTGGACGCTTTACTCAAAGCGGGCGCCAACGTCTACGCACGACATCCGAATCGAGGGTCTGCAACCGAAGCACTTGACACATCAGAAGAAGAGGATGAAAATTCCGATCTGGATGATGACGATGATGAGGACGAGGAAGAAGATTCCGATGATGAAGAGGAGGAAGAGACTGATGACGACAAATGGGAAGGTGACGACGTCTCCGTGGCTGGACAGACGGACGCAGGCAGTGTCACCGATGTGGAACTTGAAGAAGATTTGTCGGAAGAGGCCAAGATACGAAAACTGTTGAGAGAGGCACAGGATCGCTGCAAACGCAACCCAACAGTGAAGCGGTTCAGGACCGTAAAGCACCAAGAGATTCCGTCAAGCCTTAGTGCTGGGATAAACCGCCGTCGTCCGGTACCACCATTGCCCTTGCAAGCAGTGCGCGAATCCAGTTTACACAGCGATGAAAAGGAAGTTGCACCACCACATGGCCAGCACTCCCAGGAGCCCTGGAGTCTGCCTTTTCACCTCAGACCGGGAAGGGCAGAGGCTGTAACGGTTACACATGCTCAGCCGGCTCCAGAGGTCCCAGTATCTTCGTACGCTGGCCATTCATCCCCTATACCTGCTCAGGGCAAACTTCAATCTCCACCATTATCGTCCGAAGGTATGCGATCGTCCATTGACGACCGACAACGACAAGACTCGGCCTCTTCGCTCCCATCACAGAGACACAGCTCGATTGGATCCACAGCTAGCGTCCCGCAGCCTGACAGCACGACGTTGAGAAAGGGTAGTGCAGACCACGGACTCAAGAGGAACAGCAAGGCTGTCAATCGCAAGTCAGTCGCAAACCTGGAAGCAGTCAATCGGTACCACCAGCAGCGGCAGTCAAGCTACTCGAAGCCCACACCACCGCTAGACCGATCAATATCAGAACACGACTACGCTGCGCGGGGTCAGCATATCGCGTCTCCACCACAGTATGGATCACCTCCAATTACACCACAGGGCAATAACCATAGTGCTATAAATCAATCATACCCACCGCCACTTCCACATCGGCAATCACAGCAGTTCAATCAGGCACAACCTTGGTTGTATCCAGGTCCATCGCAGGCACCGCAGCCCCCTCACCAACAGTACTTGCCGTATACATCGCCACCGCTGCCTCCAACGCAGCAACCGTACATGCCTTATTCGCATACAAGTGCAGCTTCATCTCCGGCTTCGAGGCCGAGCAGTCAGTTTATGAATACAGGTAGCCAGTATGCACCCTGGGATACGCCGAACTCGAGTACAACTACGTTCAGCAATGCGCAGGGTCAGGGCGAGGCGCAGGGAAGGAGGTGGGCTAGTGGTGGGTATGAAGGGCAGGGGTATGGATGAAAAGGCCTCTTGTACTTGTAACATATCGTGTAAAAATGCGCTCAAATGCAGTCCTTTTGTAACAAACTAGCTACCTCCACGCTTCTCTCGTTCGTCCAGTATCTGACCAACACTCACCTAAGCCACCTTCCCATCCCTGATCAACGCACTCAATGTCTCATTCCCCACCGTCCACTCGCCAAACTCCTCCCCGTACTTCTCCACCAACAGATCACTCACCATCCTTGCAAACACCACCTCACCCCACGGATTCAGATGCGTGCGATCATTTCCCGTTGTGCCGTTCTCACCCCAGTTATACGTATCCGCGCCCTTCTGTCCAATCGCATTCACGTAAGCCGTCGATGCTTTATTCAGATCGATAATGTGCAAGTCGTTGGCCTCGGCTACATCGAGTGTGATGGCTGTTTCGTTCGACAGGTTCTCGATAACGCGTTTCGTAGTTGTGTTGAATGTGCGGCGGGTGAGGGGTGAGAGGAGAATGGGTATCGCGCCTGCTTGTTCGGCTTCAGAGGCGAAGGTTGCGAGATTTGTGCGGTAATCTGTAAGGGAGACGCCGGAGGTGGGCTTTTGGTCGTTGTGGCCGAACTGGTGGGATGTTAGCTACTTTGTTCCTCTTCCTCACCCGAAATCTCTGTTCCTCGTCATTGGGTGCCATACCTGGATCGTCACATACACCCTGTAGTCCTCCTTGTACGTCCCGATGTCCCTGGTCACGTTGGCCCAGTCGCCGCCAGCTCGGAACGATCTTGTTGTCGCGCCACTGTGCCCGTAGTTGTGACCTGAGGAGCCATCCGCGACGGTTGTGGAGAGGAAGGCATCGCCCCAGCCGCCGTTGGTGGCGGTTGTTGAGTCACCGGCTAGGAGCCAGTATATGGGTTTCGTGGCTTGTCGGTGAAGTACGGCTGGTGCTGCGAGAGCGAGAGGAAGGAGGGACAGGAGTGTGGCGCGCATATTGGAGGCTTTCGATTGTCTAATGAGATGCTACTATGAATCCCAGAGTGTGAGCTTCATCCAGTACATATGTACGTCGTTAGCAGTGACAGTGACAGCTATACTGCGCTCAGCCATTGCGCCGGCGGAATGGAGAGCAGAGATCTTCCAGATTTGGGGTGCCATATTGCATCTTCACTTTGCCTGAAGCAGCTCGACATGCGCTCGTGATGCGCGGAAGCATGACCGGAAGCTGCGTGGTGGTGGCAGATCCTCGGGGAGTTGGGATGGATGGTAAAGGAGTTGCGGGGTGCGGCGCTAATCGTCAGGTACCTCGCGATAATGCTGCCCGAGCTGCTTCATGCCGTCATGCGCAGGACACGCCCACAAGCATTTCGCGACTCTATCTACTCGTGTCGCATACTGTAGCTGGTGATGCGGAAGGTCTTTGGGGCGCGGAAAACATATGCATTAGAGCCTCGCCGGGACGGATGCGAACGTCTATGTGACTTCCGATCAGATCCGCCATGCTAGGCGGCAGCGAAAGTCAAAGGTTTGCTGATGCGGCATGGGTATCGATATCTCATAGCGGCTCTTGATTCATACCGCAATCTGTTCTCTGAATCGAATTGGCGTTGCCATGTCTACCTTTCCTGACTATGTCGCGGCTGTTCTTCCGCCTGTCCACCTCCTGGCCTACTCCACCTTACTCGGAACCGAGCTCTACCAGACTTTTGTAATGACGAAAGTCTGCTACCAAGCTCTTCCCAGATCGGCGTTTACGACTCTGCAGAAGCGGGTCTTTCCAATATACTTTCAAAGCCAGTCGATTCTTTTACTCATCGTCGCTGCGACATTTCCGCCTCGTGGGCCACTTTCGTTGCTTGCAGAGAAGAGTGACTGGATCGCTTTCGCAGTCGCTGGTGTTACTGCTGGGTTCAATTTGGTTGTATTTGGTCCGAGAACAAAGGACTTGATGGCGGAAAGGGTTCATCAAGGTGAGTATGCACGGATCTTCGCGACTTCGTTGATAGCTGATGGAAAAATAAGTGACTCGCGATGGGAAAGCGCAGCTCAATGGAGCCATTAGCGATGACATGAAGGTTCTCAATCGGGCGTTTTCTAGAGCTCATGCGATGAGCATACATCTGAACCTCATTACGATTGGTGCAACGCTTTGGTACGGTTGGAGGTTGGCTTCAAAGCTACAGTTTTAGATTGAATGAGTGCGCTTGAAAGTTGTACACAATGACCGAAGTCTCTCGTGGTCTGATGGTTCCCAAGGTTCCAAACGACGAAGCCTGGGAAGTGTTAGAGCAGAAAGGGAAGTTTGTAAATCTGAAGCGTAAAGGTTCAATGTTTCGTTGAGCACTCAATGGATACAAATGTGCTTTGAAATATATTATGTTTGTAGTGTTCATTTCATGCGGTACCTAGTTGACCCCAGGAGTTTAGCGTCGATGAGTAATTCAGGCGACCCGGGACGGATGTTGATCGTCCCTCCGTCCCGTGCTGGGTCTGGCTCTTGCCCTCTCCTCGCACCTGCAGCGATCCTGCGCCATCGCATCGGATGGAGGAAACTGAGCAACCGTCCGCGAGAGCGGGTGTACCGCGAACAACACAGGCGTGCCAACGCTGCCGGAACCTGAAGACGCGATGTTTGCCGAGCGCCCAATCTGGACTATGTCAGAGGTACGCCAGCCAATGGGAGCGTGATACTTTAGCCGTGGCTCCACATCTTCATGTCTTTACAAAGACGCTGACCATCCGCCAGATGTTTCTCAGCCGGCAAGGAATGTGTCTGGGCAGAAGCGCCGCGTAGAGCGAGGAAGCTGCGTGCCCCTTCGTAAGTCGCTGCCCGTCTACTTCGATCTCAACTCATGATACTCGTAGCCGAATCGCGCAGGTCGAGCAAAAGATCGATGGCCTGGTAGCCAAGCTCGTCCATGCGGCTGACAGTGAAGCCACAACAGACTCAGCAAATGCATCGCAGCCAGTCCCTAGAGACATCGCAGCGGAGCGTTGGCGGAATCGGGGAGTAGTTAACACGGCGCCGGGTAGCTGGATGCCGACACCATCCTACGAACCGAACGCCGTGCCGCCTGACCAAAGTACCGACGATGCATCAGAGAGTGCTGAAGCCGATCGACAGTATCTTGAGGAGATCCGCACCATACACAGATTTGACGACCGTGAAGATGCTCCTAACGCTCGTGAGGGCATCTTTAGGACTTCGAAAAGACCCGAAGCTCCTATCGAGCATGAGGTTGTCCAGCGGTTGCTCACATCCGGCGAAGCAGACACACTACTGATAGAGTATCGAAAGATGTCGGCCACGTTCCCTTTTGTTATGCTACCGCCTCAAGTCACTGCAAGACAGCTTCATGAGCACAGGCCCATGCTTTCACTCGCGATATTCTTGGTGGCATCATGGCAACATCACACTCGCCAGATGGCACTTGATGGGATCTTTCGCCAAGAGCTCGCTAATAGAACAATCTTGCAACCCCGGAGGACATTGGGCCTAGTTCAAAGCGTACTGGTCTATCTCTCATGGTAGGATGGTACCCACCATTACCGAAAATCTACTAATCCGCGCAGGTATCATTTTGTCTTCAGCCACAAAACACAGCAAATCTTCTTTTTGCATAATCTCGTCACAGGCTTGGCTCTAGACATCGGCCTACACCAAGACTTTCAGCCTTTAGTCTCTCCAATGTTGCCAAAGCGACCTCCAGCTCCACCACCACCAGCTGAGGAACTGCGCGAAAGACGCCGTGCATTCCTAGGCTGTTATTACCTTTCGTCCATGTATGTGCTCTCTTCACCAGATTGTGACTTTGCATGCTGACTCTAGCAGGGTTGCGGCGGGTTTACAGAAGCCGAATCTGCTCAGGCATACTTCAACCATGACCGAGTGGGCGCAAAGCTTGAAGCAAGATCGCGAGTACGAAACCGATGAGACCATTAGCCTTTTGATATCTCTGCGGCAGATTGATGACCAAGTACAAGATGAGTTGTTCACAGCTAACACTTCGCAACTGCCAATGTCTGATGGGCGAGCGTTGATGCACGTTCGATTCATAGATGTACAACTCGATACATGGAAACGGGAGTGCAACGGTGTCCCCTCTCAACGACTACTCGAACTCTCCTTCTCATACGCCAAGATGCAACTGCACAGCGTAGCCCTTCGGCCGTCTCCTTCGGAGTTACCGGCATCGGTACGTTCGTCACAGATCAACAGCCTACTCTCCGCTCTTGAAGCCAGCAAGCGCTTTCTCGATACTTTGCTTTCATTTCCAGCCCACGAATATCACCTCATATCGTTCTCGGAATGGATGCGATTACCACCAGTCATCATGACGGTCGCCAAGTTATGCATACCTAGTGAAGACCACGCCGCCATCGGGTGGGATACTCAAGCTGCTCAAGAAAGAGTGCGCCTAGATCTCTGTCTTGAATCACTTTGCTATAGGATGCAGACTCTATCGACGTTCGATAAAACAAAGCGACCCCACCCCGACTTCTGGCACGCTATGCGGATGATTAATGAACTGACAAAAAACTGGTACATTCGCAAAATCCGACCGGAGCGGCCTAGCCAGACGCCATCAGTATCTACGCCCAGCGACTCGGTTGAGCGGAGTATGAGCGGAAGCTCCTGTCCCATCACCAGCGCACCAACAACGTGTCCGACACGACACGCGGAAGATCAATACGACACGCTAGCAGGCACCAACTATATGGAAGACTTCGGCATAGACATGAACCAAGTCCCGGTGACCGAGGTTAGCAACGACCCCTTCGCGCTCATGAGGGGTGCCGACTTCGACATGAGCCAATTCTTCGATATGGCGGGAGGTATTTGGGGAGAGGACAGCTACAACAACTATACTGGCATGTCTTTTGGAAATGGAGCACCGTTCTGATCCCCGTATCAGGACGTCGAATAATCGCCACGGGCAGTCATGCGCGACTTTGTTCACGACAACTTGACGCACTGCAAGACGTTGCATCGCGCCGTTGCGCTGTTCGCATTACAGATCACTCGTCTGCGAGCTCGTGGGCATGCCTCGAGGCCTTTCGCCCTAGCATGTGAATCAGACTGCCGATCTCACTATTGTACAAAGCATCTTACATCGGACTGTACGATAGCCGTTTCCTGTGGGGGCATACAGTTTGTACGCGTTTTCAGCATATTGGCGTGGCATACCGTGATTATCTCAGACAATTCCGGTGTTTGATAGGCGTTGGAACAGACGCAACGTAGGCAAAACGGGCCTCTTCCAATGTACACTGTCGCAAAGCATCGCGTACTTCCGCTTACCGCTCATTAATACCTTCCTTTACGACACTAACCCGCCCACCGGGCGCCGTCCAATACCAGTCCCAAGATACCACGCACACTGCACCCCGCGTTTTAAGTGTCAGATTCAGATGCCACGAGCGCGCCACGCGTGGTTTGAAGATGGGATTCTCCTCCATCGGGCCGCGACAAGGTGGTGTCGCTTGTGAAAATGTGATTGGTTGCTAACGCGAAATTGTTGACGTTAGGCCGGCGCGCGAGTCGGCGATCGCAACAGGTTTGCACGTGCCTTGATCGCCCTGGAATCTTGTCGCATGTGTGACATCAGCTGGACCCTGCATTCACGCCTTGAAATCCAGGACATTGGCGCGTTCAGTGCATTGACTATAACTGGACGAGGATATATCTTGTGTGACGTACTCGCGGTTTGCGCAATTACAACATTGTTGATATTCGCTGCTTTCCTTACCTTTTTTCTGCAACTCGCATTATCCCTAACTCTCACTTCGCGTTTCTTTATCACTATACCCGAAATCTTTCTTCCACTCTATCATGAAGTCGTTCAAGAGCTTCGTCAACAAGCGCCGCCAGAGTTGGCAAAATCGGGGCAAGCAGGAGGATAATCCGGCACCGGCACCACCCGCTCCCACTCCCGCTGACGCCGGCAATGAGAAGCGCGCAGCAGCTCCACAAGCCAACAACGAACAGCAACAAGTACTCGCTGAGGCCGCACCTGGCACTCTTCAGTTGGCACTGCAGAACAAGTCCAACTCCGACAATGTATACTGCTACATCACCGGCCTTGCTCTTGAGCGAAACAACACTCCTCTCTTTGTGCAAGCAGACGGCCAGTCCATCTACTACCCAGTAGCCCCTAAGGATATCCAACAGCCACTTCAAGCCGATGTCGCCATTCCACTTGGCCGTCCTGGTAACACGGTCAATGTCAGAATTCCCAAGATCGCTGGTGGTCGTATCTGGTTCAGCATCGGCGCAAAGCTCACATTCCTTCTCAATCCCGGCCCTGCCGTCGTTGAGCCCAGTGTAACCAACCCCAGCGACCCCAACTTCAACATCAACTGGACCTTCTGCGAGTTCACCTACAACGACGCACAGCTCTTCGCCAATATTAGCTACGTCGACTTCGTCAGCATCCCCGTTGCGCTCAGCTTGACCAGCAACGATGGCAAGACCCAAACAGTACCTGGTATGGGCGCCGATGGCTTCCGGAGAATCATGGAGGAGTTGCGCGCGCAAGCCCAGCGTGACGGTCGACCGTGGGATAAGCTGATCTACGAGGCCAACGGGCAGCCATTGCGCGTACTGAGCCCAAACAACCTGCTTGTCGGCAATGAGAATGCCTGGGGAGATTACTGGAACGGCTACGTCCAGGCAGTGTGGAACAAGTACCGTAACGAAGACATGACCATCAACACCCAGGCCGCAGCCGGCAATCTCAAGGGCCGCGTCCAAGGCAACGAGCTCGAACTAGGCGAGGCAGGAAAGTTTGCTGCTCCATCAGCTAGGGATATCTTCACCTGTAGCACCGGGCCCTTTGCAACTGGATCAAACCAAGCGCGTAACGCAGTGATTCCCCGTCTCGCTGCGGCATTCAACCGTAGCATTTTGCTAAACACGCCTGGCAATCAGTTGCCCAACGGCAGCAACCCCAGCCAGTATTACAAGGACCCGACGACTAACCACTACTCGCGCATCGTTCATCAAATGCAGAAGGATGGGCGCGGGTATGCTTTCCCATATGACGATGTTGTTCCGGATGGTGGTCAGGACGTGGCAGGCACGATCTTCGCTGGTAGCCCCAAGCTGTTTACTATCGCTGTTGGCGGGCAGTAAGCAGCTACTGCTGATGCGAAATAGGGAGGGGAACGGTTATTTACGATGTGATGAGTACATACCTTTGAGCTTATTGTATATGTCTTGCATAGATCTTTGACTGGTGGATTGGGTACATACCTAGGTAGTCAGTTATTGGTGTATATTGATGATTAATGAAGTTTGCATGTTTGCTTTACTTCCCATCACAGCAACATCGTGAGTGCAGCAGGCTGGTAGTGGGCATGTCAAGTGTGAGGGCTCCAGGTCTGCCCTGCCTGTCACATGCGTGCATGAGTCGCATCGATGATGTCATTAGTCCAGCCATCTCAGGGGACAATCGTACCAGCCAGCCTCTTTCACCCACACGCGACGCGACATCCTTGGGATGTCACCTCATCTTCGCCGAATACAAGACCGACTAGCGACCAAAACAAAGCTCATCTCAGCTAGGTGAATTGCCACGTGAGGACGCGGCTCGCGCGAACGCGTGACGTCATCAGAATCATGGAGCGCTCACTCTCCATCCTATCGAAGTTGCGCAACGTTGGCGCAGAGCTCTGGTTTTGACGTTCTCCTATTATGGAGCTGCTTTGAAGAGAACGGGGTTTCCATTGCCGAACGCTTAGTATGCAAAGTATTTGCGATGTTCCAAGAGCGCTGACTCTACGAAGTGTGTTTTAACTCTCGCGCTCTTCTACACCACACCTGAAGTAGACATTGCTACTCCATATGAACGATGGATGAAGTGAGACATATTGTATACTTCAAGGCCAGCCTTGATGTTGGAATTGATTCAGCAGCGCGAGCTTGTCGTCGGCAGACCTTTTAGGCTAACGCGGTAAACCGCGCTTCCACAAACGCTGCGACGACCAAAGCTGCATTCACTATGAGTGTGACTAGCGCACACACCACAACGTGCAAACGGCCATGTGCGTTTCCATCACAACAACAGGCGACTGACGAGCACTGGCTACAGCCCCTCACCCCATCGCCCGACCGCGTTCTACAACCACTTCCTCTTGCGCGATCAGTCGATATCAACACGAAACAGCCGACTTCCCAAGCCGTACTACAAGACTGAGCGGGACCGCCCTGCACGAAACACGATCAAATACCCATGGCTATCTCATCAAAACAAACATATGGTCAGCTTCTGTCACGATCCCAGAAGAAGCGCATCGACACATGGATCAACAACCTACCGTACGACTGGCAATTAGACAGCGCAAACACAGCGCTTTTACCTCCTGCGGCGGTATACGAAGATTGGCTTGATTGGGCAAAGCCTCGGGCTCTCTCATGGCTCGCCAGACTGGACAAATACGAAAGGCGGTTTCGAGTCGCTGGAATCGCCTACCACAAAGTTCCGTATGCGCTCCGACGCTCAATCGCTACTTGTAGCTCGAAAGCAGTCGATCAGACTGTGTGTGCACGGCTCAGCCAAATGTTCGAAATCGGCCGCGCACGCTCTGAAGAACCGTTCTTTCACCCATGGGACGAAATCTTCGACGCTGCCTATGCGGTATTGCAGAAATGGGTGATATCAAGAGGTACTGCTCCGGAGAACGTCGATCAACTCCGCGTACTGGAAGCTGAATGTGAACTTACGCTTTCTCAACTGGCGAAACCACTCCGCAATCTGGAGGCTGGACTGGTATGGGTGGAGGAGCAAGTAGCGAAGCTCGCCGAGCGCTCCGATCTTGATGGAACTGAGGCGCTGGCCGCTAAGCACAGCCGCGAGGGTAATATGTTTCGGATGTGGGTACAGACTTTTCTGGAAATTGAGCATGGGGTCGTGAAGTCAAAGTCTGCATATACGGAAGCTTTTGTCGATGGCGTGGTGGAAAACGAGGGAATCGTGAAGGACCCGTACTGGACTATGTTGGCGGTTACTGACGTCGAGGGTTGGTGAGACGGTGGGTGAATGAAGTTTAACACGCTGTGCAGACTACATGTATACTCTAGGGGTGAAGCTTCACAGCGCTCGCTGCTATAGCACTCTATATCACAAGACGTAATTTCATCCTATCATTTCCCTCGGCCACTGCAACCAGAGCTAACCAGGGAGTACCAATCCAACCTATCAGTCGTATCACCAACATGTGTCCAAACTGCGAACCCGTACCTCCAGAGCAAGCCGACGAGGAGGCCAAGAAAGCCCGCACCGGTATCCAAGAGATCATTGAACGCGCCGATAGTCTTCTCAATCTTTGCAACTCATTGGAAGATCGCTATAGAGAAGCCGGCGTCACCTTCCACAAAACCCAGCGCGCCGCCCGCATCGCCTTGGAACTCAACGAGGATCTGGATGTAGACCGTTACACAGCCCTCAACAACGCCTTCGTCGTTCTAAGCTACGAAGAGATATTTGCTCCTCTCAAGGCTTTGGTTAAGAGTCTCACCGCGCTCCGCACGAAAGCGCAGTATATACCATCATCGACTGAGGCTCATCAGCTCAAGTTCACGCTGGAGTTCACGTTGGTTCCTGCGATGAATGTACTAGTTTCGGATTACGAGATGTTCTCGAACAATCTGCGTAGCCTCGAACAAGATGTGCATGAACTGGATGTGTTCAGTAGGCAGCATTTCCAGTTCAATGATCAAGGCGAGCGTTGTGCTTGGTATGACCCCGTGTTGGATCTAACGAATGGCCAAAGGACTGTGCGGAGCCATCATAGGGAGTATGTGTTGTTCGCCGACTGGGTTTATAACTTACCCGAAGCGCGGCGGGCTATGGGGGTTCAACATGAGATCGACGGGCTACATGCATCTCGTACGCTCTTCGAGGATAGGCTGTTTGTTTATGCGATGGATTTGATTTGGCATGCCAATGAGGGGTGTGTTGTTGGGGGTGCGGCGTAGATCATTTACCATTACAGTTCTAGGAAACGTGCTTTCAACCCAAGGTTGAAACGCTAGACACTAGCTATATTGAATGATGGTGACAGGCGGCATTGGCCATCGACGAAATTGCAGTTTACATCTTGTTAGGACCATATGTAGCTTTGTGGATTGAGGGTTCTGTGGTTTCATATTAAAGCAGACCTTTGCGCAATTATTCATTTTCCTTCTCGAATACCCACGCAAGATGAAGCTACGAATCCGGGGTAGCAATCTCAATGAAATTTCCAAGACAAGCCACCGAACAGTTATCGCTGGGAACTCAGCACGTCTATCCGGCTACCGTAATGCACGGAGGGAACGCACTATTATCTAAATGAACGTCACATCCGGTACGTACATTGCCAGAGCACGAATCAGCACATGAAATGATGCCACCACAGCAATGTATTTAAGGATGTGAGAGAGCGACGATAACGTGACGTGCAAATTGACGGTAGCGCATAACAAACAGATAGTAAGGCTAATAGACACAGGGAGCATATTACGCAACATGAGTGACTGATCAAGTATAGCCTTGTGTAGCTTACTTAGAAGCGATGTTTTCGACTTCGCCTTTGTCGACATCTTGCGTAGTTTGTGGGTGTGAGTAACCTTGCGTGCTTGTGTTAGGATGTTCGTTTCCGTCGTGGTCTTCGCCGATATCTTGCATATCCTGTGCACTACCCATCTGCTGTTCCATCGCCCAGTAGCCTCGAAATTTGACGAGATGGTCGGGATGAACGTAACCCAAGTCTTTGACCTTTACATTATACTGTATCGGATGCTGAATGCCGAAGAATATCCGGGATGCAGTTGAAAGCGCGCGTTCCCCTGGGTTCATGATGATGCAGATTGGGTCTTTCTCAATCCCGGTCTCGCCGGGCAGGAGCACTGGCTGGTATCCGTATGAATAAGCTATAGCATGCTCGCTAGGCACAACTCCAGGCTTGTTAGTTCCCTGGTTACTGTACGTGAATATAGGACTATAGGATATCAGCGAAGCGCTTCAAATGCTGTGCATATGTCACTTACACGGAGTATGCGAAGCCATTCTTTGCCTGGACTACTATAAAGCGTCTGATCTGAGTATGCACCCGCCCCCCGTACTTGACTATGGATATAGAGTCATTGTACCGCGTCGCATTCGATCCAGCCCCTTCACTGAAGAGGACAGAGAAGACCTGGCGCCTCATTAGTACTTGGATATCGAACTCGTTTGAAGCCGTCTCATAACGCACCTTGCCAGGCTGGAAGAATTTGCCGTGCCGGATGTAGAAAGCTATACAAGGTCAATCACTTGTATGTTCCTGTATGTCATTACACGTACAGGAATCCAACGTCTCCAAATGGCTATTTGGTGCTGGTTGGGCGTAGTTATAAGTGCCTGGGATAGCTTGGCCCGTTCCTATTTGGAAGTATGGGCCTGCTTGCGCTGCGCCGCTGGAACCTGAATCGGCATGTTGATGTTCGGCTTGGTACCATTGGAAGAAAACCCAGCCCTGGCCTGCACTATGTGAGTGACCTGCTGTGAGACACCCTGCGCACAAGAATAATACCTTCTATATAATGAGTCCAGAACTGACGTCCAGAAGTCGAATCGAAAGATGTGTGCAAATATCTCCCATACTGCGAGTTCCAAATCGGCATCGGACTTGCATCTTCAGCAGCGGAGATGACTGTGTGTTGTGCACTTCCGGAGGATTTCTCGCCATCTGACACAGTACCATCACGGCGACGTTCGCTGGAAAAGCTCAAATCTGAGAGTTCCGACTCAGCCGTATGATAGCTCCTTACCTCATGAGCATCGGTTGAATCATCTGGATCATCAACTGTAGCGCTAGTCGGAATAGCAAAAACTGCGAGTTGCTCCAAATGCTTCGCGAGATGGCGCTTGAATGCTGTTGGGTTCACAGTCAAGACCTCATTAGGCATTAGTCCACCTGCAAGGCCTGCATGTTCTTTCAAACGATCGACCCAATCTGTGCAGCATGGACAGTCGGCTGCTGGTATCTCAGAGAGCGGTACCTGAGCGAGAGTCTTAGCCTGTTCGCTCTCGGCACGGTCAAACGTGCTTGGATGTCTCCGTTTTAGATGGGCAACATAGTCTTTCTCCTGGTGACATAGCGTGTTCGGGCAAAGAAAACACTTGTACGCCACTCGATGATACGACATCTCGTGCTGAAACCATTTGTTGATATCCCCGAAATAAGGTGCATCACAATCCGGGAATGTGCAGACGTAAGGACGGATATCGTAGAAGACATGTTGTCTCCACACACTTTCGTTCTTGAAATTTTTGACCCGAAAGCAGAAGGGGCACTCAATCTCCTTTCTGTCGCCAGAACGTAGGTTCTCAAGCCTTGGTATACGGACTGTATCAGACGGCTCGTCATTTCCATCGACTGAGCGAGATACGGTTGTGTACGAATGAGTATCGTCGCCTGAGTCTAGCTCTTCTGCATTCAGTAAACCAAGCGTGATCTGTTGTGGAATAATGGTAGTTGGCTGCGTTGAGAATGATGGGCGGCTTATGATGTCTGTTCTCGAGTCGTGGTCCCGCGGCTGATCTGTGGTAGGAGCGTGTATTTTTCCCGTGGTATCTTTGGCATCCTCATCTTGATCGATTTCCCTTTCCAATTTATCACGGTGATCTTGCATATAGCTGAGATAGCGCCGCCTATCTGTTATAGCTCTTCCAAGACGTTGGCGAAGCCAGGTTTTGTCCTCCGTGTCAAGATTTGGATATCTTTGACCAACATGGGCGATGTCATACTGATCGCTGAAGTGATAGCGATTCCGGTTGAGAGCTTTGGCGAAAGGGTCTGTAGGCGCTGCCTGTCGTACGAGGGATAAAACCCTAAAGAGCCGTGTGATAGTTGCGCGGATCTCGTCTCGAAGCTCATGCTCCTCGCTGGTCCTCAGGTCTTTGCCATCCTCATTCTCATCAAGAACACATGTCATACCCTGTCTTTCACCAGAGACAATCTGGCGAAGCTCTTCTGCAGCTTCATTCAGGTCGTCCAGGAGACAAAAGATGTGGTTGAGCACATCTTTTGCCTCACGTAGCCGCGACTCGACAGACATGGATGACTCAGGGTCATGGAAACCACCTATGTTCCCAACAAAAAGAGTGAATCTGTCTAACTCCTCGGTAACCTGGGCTTGTTCGACATGCTCACCGGTGGACCCTGGCTCGGATAGGGCGGAGATCACGTCTCTGAGGTTTCTGACACAGGCGCGACATCGCTCTGACATCGAGGATGTCATGGTTTATCCTTCAGTGAGATGCAAGCGAACGGATCGCAGGAGGTGGTCGAGAGTCGAGACAGATGTCAGTGCAGAGTATCGCACACGCAGTTTCGCTGTTTTAGATCTTTCATAGAGAAAGATTGCGCATAGATCAGAGGCGCAAGAGAAGATGCGAGTCTGATTGGTTTCAGTGTGAGGACGTCATGGGCTTGGAAGCTGTTCAGGACGTAATTTGGGGGCGAAAGGTGCGGGGAATCCACCTGTGCAGCCCGCCGACCCCTCCTTCCATCTCAGCCTTCCCGCTTCAAATCTCTCACCTTGCCATCTATTACAAAATTATTCCTAATAGTACAACTCCCAAAAACGATATGAGCGGTCTAGAAGTAGCGGGTGTTGTTCTTGGCGCTTTCCCACTCCTACTAAGCGGCATCGAGCACTGGCGCGACGTTGCGAAGGTCCGTAACCTTTATTGGCACATACGAAAGCACCATAAGAAATGTCAACAAGACATTGAATTCCACAAGGTCTTGTACACAAAGAACCTCGAGGAACTTCTGATACCACTTGTCGGTAATAAGGATGAGGTTGCAAGACTGGTAGCAGACCCGGGCGGTCAGGGATGGGATGACAAAGCTTTGCAAAAGCTATTGGAAGGAAGGCTGAATGAATCATACGAGCTGTACCTGAGCATCATTACCGACATGAACGATGTGGTAAAAGAATTCAACAGGGAGATACGCTTCGATAAAGAGAGCATTCAAGACGGGCTCTCACTACCAGAACAGAAAGGGCAGCGTCGCAACAAATCGCCAAGCCTTCAAGGCTTTTCAAGAGCTTCAAAGATTCCCGTTCCAAGAGGAAATCTGGAATATGAAATGTTCCGGATGAAGTTCAGCCTTGGGGAAAGAAAGCGAAACGAACTGGTTGACCAGCTTAAAGAATGCAACGAGCGCCTGGAAAAGCTCGTACGCTCTAGCGATAGAGTCTCTGCATGTCAAGATGCTACACCCGGATACACCAAGCAAATCTCATCGATGGATAGTACATTCAGGAAGATAGCAAGCAAGGCCAATCTTCTCTATAGGGCACTGACAACTTCTTGGCAGTGTTCGTGCCAGCCGCACCACGCTACAAATTTGCGACTGGAGCATCGGACATTTGCCGAAGTATACTTTGAGATCGTCCTCACATTCATCGCCCCTTTGTCTTATGAGCCCCTTCCATGGCGCTGGAGAAGGATCAGTTGCGGTGAAATGTCTAGTTGCTCGGCCGTTCACAATGTAGCGACGCCTGCGACTCTAGCGCCACCTCTTCGTCAGCCAAGTCCAGCAGCTTTGCCAATACCGAGGGCATCATTATCAATACCCACTGTGAGACGAAAGACAGTAGGCTTTACTCCCCTCAAGCCGAAAATACAGGAAATCGTCCTCGACTCGGTCATCGGTCGGAAGATGGAGCTGTGCCAGCGATTGTGCGACACGAATCGTGTAGATTGCATGGGGATCGTTAGCCATGACGGGCAAGCATTCCATGTTCATCCCGCCGTTCAAGACAAGGAAATTGATGGGGACATTCCCATAACGCTCGATCACATCCTCTCTCAAGACTTTGAGGGCACCATCTCCCGGCGGCAGCGCTACCGGATCGCATTTCTTCTCGCTTCGTCGGTTGGACAACTACGGTCCACTCCTTGGCTGCGAACAGGGTTTGGTAAGAGAGATGTCATCTTTTACCCTCGCAAGGAAGATAGTCAAGACCCTATCTACGGGGAGCCTTTCATCCGGCAAGACTTGTCGCATGATCAAAATCAGTCCTCCTCCTCCGGATCATCGGTGAATGATCGTAACTTCTATGCTCTCGGTATCCTGCTCGTGGAGCTTTGCTTTGGTCGTAGATTGGAAGACCTGCCTACGCGCAAGATTCATCTACCTAACACGGACACCAACGCCGAGCATGCATTGGACGTGCTAGTTGCGATGAAGTGGGCTAGCAGTGTAGGCGGAGAAGGCGGAGACGACTATGCCACAGCTGTAAAATGGTGCTTTGACGTGGGGGTTTCGGATAAAAACAAGAATTGGAGGACGGAGTTCGTAAGAAATGTTGTGAGACCATTGGAGATATGTATCGAACACTTCGCGCGTGCGAATTCCGTAGAATGAGAAGCTGGAATCGATGAGACGTGACCCAGCGTACCAGAAAGACCCCTCGATCGTGGACCGATATGTGGAATCTGCTCTTCTGTTTTTATATGACAACGTTACTCTCTTGTTCTGTTGCCCCGTCAAGTCAGCCAGATATTAGACACGAAAGGGTAGCATGACTGCATGAAGCATTGCCTATCCCATTACGCAGCATCTCCACAGGTGAAAGACATTCATGACGCCAACCATGCTCTTAGTGTTCGCTATTAATCGGGTCGAAGAATAATTTCCCAAGAGAACTCGTGGACGAAGGGCTCAGACAAGCGAGTTGACTATTCCCGTGGCAAGACGCTGGCGTAAGGACAGGACCAATATCACAGAGACCGCGAGACGAGGGCATCGTACGTAGCCACGGGTGTCTTCAGATGTCTTTATTGTGTATGCGCGAGCTCGGCGGCGGTGAGGAAACGTGTGCGGATGCGTAGCGGAGGGCTGGCGAGCGACGGACATAGAGGGTATTCGACGTATAGATCTAAGTGGCGTCGAAAGTGGTCTCGATCTGCTTCCTGTCAGTAAACCTCCATCAAACAAGATCAGGTTCAACCCACCAGCCTACCCTTGTCTTGGTCTCCTGCAGTTGCGCGTTGACGAACATTGGGCCGCTGGCCATATCGAGGCGCCGTCCTACTCGATCTGACGGTATGCAGTGGGCGCACATCGAGAAACCCCAACTACCCTGTGGGAGCGACAGTGCCATCTTGTTTGTAGCCTGGGTTGTCCTGGCGAGCAAATGGTACGGCTAGGCCAAACCGGCGGACGACGCCGGGGCGGCATTGCGGGCGGAGTTCAGGGAATGAATCATAACGTCATGGCAATTCCGATTCGTTGAGATCTAGAAACGGTGGAGGCATATGCGCTTCAGCTCTGAACAGTCGCGAGTCTTCTGGGTGTTGGTGACGCGCTGTGCAGTGCACACGAGAATCGCGCCCTAGGGTCCTCGGCGTTCGCGGTCACATGAGGCCCGGCTGCATAGGTCGGCGCGCGGAAAGTGGGCCCCCTGGGCAGTAATTGTCGCACGAAACACACACCACATACTCCGCCAGTTTTACACAGTGAGAAAGAATAGAGCGCGCCTTTGGCTCAGACTGCGGTCTGGTCTTGGGTTGGGCTAGGTCTTTGAGATTGTACTTCGGCAAAAGGTAGGTATGATTGTGATACCTAGGTAGCTTTGAGGGTTTTCCACAGTAAAGTCTAGTGAGATGCAACAAACTTTCAGCCGCTCAATGTGTCCTTTTGAATAGATAGCTTGCTCAAGAAAGCAGTATCTCAGAAACTGACATCTCGATTAATCGAGGGGCAACGATTTAATGCTGACGAGTTTGTTATTTAAGTAGAGAAAGGCCAATTACCTTCTCACAGAACCCAGCAAAAAAAGACGTTCTACCACCCAGATTGATGCACATCAAGATCTCTCTGTATTGCTATATCACGAATAGTCATATTGAGCAGCCTCATTGGTAATTTCGGTAGATTGCCGAGTGTCGGAAAGATTCTCCATGTTCCAATAGCCAACAAAGGTTGGCAACCAGTCTTGATGTACAACACCAAGGTCTTTGACTTTGACGTTGTATTGGATTGGATGGTGAATCCCAAAGTAGATCCTCGATGCCACTGCTAGAGGCCTTTCGCCATTGTTCATAACGATGCAAATAGCATGTTTGGCAAGGGGGGCCTCGTCTGGAAGTAAATGAGCGGCGTATCCATGCGAGAATGCGATGGCGTGCTCATGTGGAGAGACACCCTGCTTCTTCGTGCCTTTACCCTGGTAGGTAAAGATAGGTCTTCCATCATTAGCAGCGCACCATGGTGATCAAGACTTGACTTACACGGCGAAACAAAACTCCCTTTTGCGCTTAACCACGATGAATCTACGCACTTGCGAATGTACATTTTCACGGTACTTTACCACGGAGATGGAGCTGTTGTAATCTGTCACGTTGTTTATGTTTTTCAGGGCAGTGACTGCATTTGCACCAGCTGCTTCGCTGAAGAGCATTGAGAAGACCTGATCCTATCAGTTGTGTTTTGGTTATGGAGAACGATACATACCCTCCCTTCGATGAAAAAGGCCGCATCCTTGACGAAGAACGCTTTTATGAATTAGCGCTGTGATACATGATCATACTCGATAACGACATACAAGGATCAAGGTGTTCGTAGTGACTGTCAGGCTGTGAATGCCTACCGTCGTAGTAGCCGAAGACATGTTTCCCTTGGCGAATATTCAATGGTTCCGCGGCGCGAGCAGAGTCTACGCGTTGATGTGCGTGGCCTGAATTGGCTTGATTTGCATCGAAGTGAGGCCGAAGTTGCATTTGCACCTGGGGTTGCAGTTGCGGGACAGGGGGCGCAATGTTCAGCGGGACCCAGTCGAAGAACACCCAACTTTGCCCTGATGGTCTTTAATAGATGTTCGTGCTTGTCAACGCGACTGCTTACCGTCATGATGATTCCAGTACCATAGCTGGTATTCGTCGTTAAACAGTAGATGAAGATATCTCTCAAATTGATGATTCCATGCCGGTTGTGGGGTATGTGGATCCAATTCTCGTGGGTGTATCGTCCCTAGCCGTGAAGCCTGTGATTGAGAAGTTTTGGGTTGTGGGGTAGGCGATCGCAGTTGTTGAAATTGAGGCTGTGATTGCGAAGTTTGTGGTTGTGGTTGAAGTTGAGCTCGTGATTGCCGCTGTGGAGCTGTTGGTTCCGAAGCTGGTGAACCTGGAGTTGGTGGTCCTCGAGCTGGTGGCTCGAATTCTGGTGGCTGTAACTGCGGCGGCTGTACCCGAGCCTCGGAGTAGCATGCTAAGCATGCCAGCGCCTCGTGGGAACAGATATCTGTTACCACCTTTGTAGAGCCAGGACGACCCGTAGCTTCCGTCAGTGTCATTGAAACGACGATTTCGCGAAGACACGAAACGCTTGAAGGGAGTTCTGCGGAGGCAAGTTGAGTATGGAGCGCATTCAAGATGCCTGAGTAGCCCTCAGCCTTCAAGTTTTCCTGTTCTGTCAAGCCACACAAGCGTAAAAGTATCTCAACGAACACACAACCCAAAGAAAAAACATCTGCAGAGAAGTTCCTCTTCTCGTACTCGAGCACTTCAGGTGCCGAGTATTTCCGTGTCAAGAAGTCAGGTTTTCCTTCTGTGGTATTATGTCCATCCTTTATAGTGTCCTTTGATGCGCCGAAGTCAGTGTAGATAACGACGCCTTGATGAACTAGGATATTCCCTGGTTTGATATCTTTGTGGCGAATGCCCATCCCATGCATGTACGCAAGACCACTTGACAAGCATCCAAAGGCCTGCTCCAAGACTTTAGTCATTCTAGCTACACTAGCGGATGCTGTCGTGTGATCATCGAGTGCGTCGGCGTAGTTGTCGAGGTACTGTTGCAAATCGCCTTGGTCCGCAGCTGGACGTAGAATCAAGGCACCTGATCGGGGCGTCCTGTATGTGGCAAACAGCTCAATCATGTGCCGATGAGCTTTGAGACTTCGAATGATTGCAAGCTCGTTGTAGTATCGTCCTTTCGCCTGGTCTCTGCCTTTAGCCTTCTCGCGAGGGAATGCAACCACTTTGTTTGCAAACACTGCTCTCGTGGTCTTGTGTTGCACCTTTTGCACGAAAGCACTTCCGCCTTTGCCCAAAACTGCCTTGTATTCGAAGGGAAGGCACTCTTCGTTGTCGATGGAATAGTCGCCATTCTTTTCGACGTCGATGTCGCCAGTTTGTGAAACGGCTTCGAGCGATCTTTTGAGCGCTTTAACGTTGCCGATTGGACTAGGCTTGGTACGCATCGCGGAGGTAGGGTCGTAGTGAGCCTTAGCACTGCTGTGAAGTTAGCGTTGACACGGAGCTGCACTACAATGGTGGGTAAACAAGCCTTTCTATCATGTATTGACGTAGGCGTTGGTCGTGGAGCTGTTCTCAGCACAGATTCGTCGTCGCGTTCGCACGCAGCTCGTCACATGCAACAACAGTGGTGGTGGACGCTCTGGAGTCGGGTGTTTAAAACACACTGTGAATTCTGATGCGAGAACGGAAAGGCTGGTGCAGGCAGGCTGAGCTTGACGCGGGGCCAATACCGGTGACCTTGTAGTGCATATAGTGGCGTCGTCCTGCAGCAACATCATTGGTGTTTACCAACGGTCGCTGTGCCACACTTCATAGCCTCAATGGGAAAGGTTGGCCAATGGAAAAAACGTATATCCGAGTAGCGAACAAGAGGTACCAATTCGGTATGGCTACGCCACGAATGTGGCTCTGTCCTCATTCTGAACCACACCAACACTTCGCATATGAACGTGTTGCATTCGGTGTTGTGTAAGGCGTGTGATGAAGACCTTGCGCACGGGATATATACGCAAGACGAACATAAGTGCAAGAAGGAATGGTGGAAGTATTAATAAAAAATTCATTCGCGGATAGCTGTTACTAGTGAAAACGTCATTCAAAAGCAGCGTATATGAGCAGAAACAACCTCGACTAACCGAAACATGGTGCGATCAAACGTCAACAAAAAGCGCGAAACAATAGCAATGAAATCGTTATGGTAAGGAATACAAAATCAAAACGTATCTTGATCAAACCTGAGAAAGAAGCTATCGATATCTCGGGAAGTCGCGGATTAGAAATTGTCCGTATTGTTTGGGTTTTGTGCCACATCAGGGTCGTCCTGTGAGTCAGTGTTCTCCTGGTTCCAGTAGCCAAGGAAAGTGGGAAGATAATCTGGATGCACGTGGCCGAGGTTTTTCACCTTGACGTTGTACTGAATCGGGTGGTGGATGGCGAAGTAAATTCTGGAGGCTGGGACCAGCGCCCTGTTGTTTTCCTCCATTTCGATTGGGATGGGAACCTTCCGGAGCGGCGCTTCACCCTGTACAAGTTGTGGTTGCTGTCCTAGCGAATAGGCAATGGCATGCTCGTCAGGACGTACTCCACGCTTCGTGGTGGCTTGGCCGTAATAGGTGAATATTGGACTGCCGAATATTAGCCATTTCACAGTCTAGAACGTGGAGAGAATCGCGTACACAGCGAAGCAGAACTCTCGTCTACGTTTAACGACGATGAACCTGCGTACTTGGGTATGTACATGTTCACCGAATCTGACCCTTGACAGGTTGGTATTGTTGGACAAGTTGGTATTGTAGTCGGCCATGGGATTCAGCCCGTTCAGGGCATTGGCACCCGCTGGCTCAGTGAAAAGAATCGAAAAGACCTGGTTTATTGTCAGCAATCTTTGTCTCGCCCTGTATGCCTACTACTAACTTTCCCTTCCTCGAAGAAAGCACTGCCTTTGACGTTGAAAGCTACAACAAGTCAGTGTCTTGCACATGTAGCGATGGTTGGAGTCTAACATGGATCAAGTGTTTCATAGTGGCTGGTGGGATGCGGATTCGTTGGACTGTATGTTGCATATACCATTGAGCCTCGTCCATAACCAGCAGGCCCATCTCCAGATGCTGTGACTGTCTGTGCAGAGTCATTGCGTATATGCGGCTGGTACTGAGCTTGAGGTTGGGCCTTTTGAAACTCTTGCGTCACGGGCAGCCAGTCAAAAAATACCCAGCCTTGGCCTATTTCCGGTTAGCCTATACATGTGCGGCATGCCAGGGCACGGCCACGGGCCTTCAACGTAGTGCTGCCAGTAATAGCGTCCATGCTGTGCATTCCATAGAGTGATTAGGTATCTCTGGAAGTGGGCGCTCCATTCAGACTGTGGTTGTGGTTGTGCTGGTTCCATGCCGTGAGTGGTGCCACATAATCTGCGCGGTAGCTGAAGGGAACAACGGGTACAACTGCGCTGTACGTCTTTATGTAGGTATGGCCAGATGACTGGGTCGCGCAGAGCCGCATGATGAACACATGCGACGACGCGAAGTCTTCTATTGTATTAGACATGATGTCGACGCGACCCTCCTGCAGATGGCGATAGAGTGAAGGTGCAGACGGTTGGCGCGAGTGCCGGGCTGCCACAGGCTGGCGATGGCCCATGTGCCCGTGCCGAGGATGACTAGCACGGCCACTAGCACGCTTCTGCACCCGCCCCGTCCACAAATGAACGCTGCTTTTATTGTGTTATCAGCCAGTGCATGGAGCCCATGTGCCACATGCTCGAACCCGCCAATTCGGAAGCAAGTAGCAACCCTCGGGACTCTCCTTGCCGATCAGTGCGCATCGGCGAATGTGCACGGTGACGGGGCGCCGGCGAGATTACAAACGGATAATACGTTCGCTGCCGCCGCGTTTTGCTGTCCGGGATGCATCACTTTCAGTTTAGTTTCATCCTCGAGCATATCGTCGTCTAATGTCTCTCCGGGAATGCAGTGCGAACAACGAGCCACTGGTCAGTATGAGCTACTTGCTCCCGGTGGATATTGCTCTCCGGCATTCTGGCGACTACGGATCGTTCTAACAAGTATAGCATCTATCGTTGAGAGTGCAACGTCAAAGGAATGGACCGGGACACCGGGTTCGCCAGATCTTATACGTCCAACGCGTTCAGCGGTATCGCCAGATGGATCTCAAGTTGACCATGATGCTTCAATCTCTTCAAGTTCTCGAGCCATTGAGGTGCATAGCGATCGCAGTGATGGTCAAGACGATACTGCTCAGCCTCGCCCGAGCATTCCACCCGTGATGGTCTATCCTCCACCGCCGCCGCCGATCTCATTCGCCGAGATGAACGTCCCTCCACCTCCTCCGTTGCCCACAGCAGACGATCCTCATCCATTTCTTGTCCCGGAAGCACCACGGAGTACGATATCTGAAAAGCTAGATATCGAGCAGCAATCGTTGCGGGATCTCCGTGACAAGTTGGTGGGCACGCGCTTCTCCTTAGCCGCGAAGCGCCAGGAACTTCGCGATCTCCATATACAGACGAGTGCGAAGGATGGCCACGTTTTCAATCTGTTAAGGCAGTATCTCAATGAGATAGGTGCCAATTTACCGCAAGATATTGAGGATGCTCTCGTTGACGCGTCTTCACTAAGAGACCGACATGGCCTCATAGAAGCAGGATACGATGAAGCCGAAGCCAGTTACAATACCTTAGAGTGGAAATACTCTCGCAGAGAAACAAGGTTCGTTGAGGAAGTTTTGAACAACAGATTTGTGCCAAGCGAAACGCTGGACCGAAGTCGAAGTGCAGACAACCTGGAAATCCTGCAATTGACAACCCATTCCATGACAGGTGATACTAACACCGATTCAATAATAGCGGATCTCACAGCCTCCGGTGATGAAGTGGGCGACCGGCGTGGCACGCAACTATCCGACTTTCTAGCAGAGCAAGCTCTGATGTCGACACGCAAAGCAGATGCAAGATTCCAACAATCTCACTCCCGCCCGAGCAATCGCAGGGATTTGATGTTGCTCAACACGAATAATGTCGGTCGGTTTCACCAGACACATAACCATTTGCGTTGGGTAGAGAAAATGAACGATATCGATGAGTGGTTGCTCGAGATGGTGGACTCTTCGCCTCTTCTAAAGCTCTGTCTGAAGGCGATACATGACTTTGGATTCACAGACACACGGACATGGTGGGAGCACACCAAATGGCTTTTGATTCAAGACTACTATCAACGTTTTCACACTGGCGACTCCACGGTTTCCATCAATCACACGGATCAACATGTAACCAAGTCTACCAAAGACGGGTTGAGCCCGACGCCGTCTGGTCGCGAACAACATAGCGCAGATGAAATGATGCTTGGTCTCCAACTATCTAGTGTATCCGATACTGCGCTGGTCACCAGTATCGTAGAATCAGGCGACTCTCTCGATACAAAGGATGAAGTCCGCATCCCAGTCGAGCGTCCTGCTGATGCAACAAAAAAAGCCTCAAGTTCGCCATGTACGTCGCAATCACCGAAACCACGCGCATCGCAAAAGAGAACTGCCCTGGATAAAGATAGTGATAGACGCCACTACAGTTATTATGCTCGCTCGATATCATTCACAGAGGGCGTTGGAGCGAAACAAACAAGCTACAACATAACACCAACACGGCAGAGCGGCAGCTTCCACACAACACCGACCTTACCACTGTTAAGACGCCACACCATACCTGACCTCAAGGACATCGAGCCGGTGCCAGCAATGATTTCAACAACCGATACTGGAACTCCGTTGATGTCATCATGCACTTTTCCACCACCTGTATTCGATCCCAAGACCCCGGATGCATACCGAAGGCGACCAAGCCATACCGGCAGTCCAAATCGCCGGCGCTCAGGGTCAGAACGAACACCACCATCACAGGACCCAGACTTGGTGCCGCCACAAGCTGATCAATCGTCGTTGGTAGACAGATGTCTCGTTATGTAAAACCACTTAGCACGTAGAATGTGTCGAGCATTCTTCTGCTTAGTGTGATCGCTTTTCCTTCACACCAACTACCTTGAACTTCGCTGGCGTTCTTATACGATACCGTGTATAAATATGTAAAAGGGTTCTTTGTTGGACATCAAGACGGGTTTTGCTATCGATCTTTCCCTTTGTCTCGATGTATATATAGAGCATGAGTTTCATTGAGGTTGGCGTCTCGATAACCGGGAGTCTGTTCGGTAGACATTTCTTGGTTTGTGTACTGGCGGGACCTTTCCAACAATACCAGTAAGCACGTTCTCCTTTTCGCATCTGCATGCAGCCACTATGGAACGAATTATCTCGCTATGAAAAATATCTATAGTGTACTGACACGTTGACTACTGGAGCCAACAGCGACCGTCGAAGAAAGACCGCACCACTGTGGGGAACCTGCTGACCGTTCGATGCTCGCGCAACGCAACCTATGGACCACAGGCAAGGAGGATGATATCGCGCAGCACTCGTTACAACTGCAATCACAGTCATAGCCAATGGATCGTAGCTATGAGTCTCGCAGGCAGTACCCAACCGGATCGCCTAGTCATGCCGCAGCCTTGACGTACAGCTGCGACGCATCGGCGTCCGCCACGCGTCATAACTAGGAGTGAGCAACGCCGCTTTGACAGAATCATTCGCTTGGAAGTGATTTGCAGTCTGCAGCACACTGTGTCTTATCGTTTGCGCGAAGGCTACAGTCATACCCCGCACCCACAACCCTCATATCCGACAAATGGCTGCAGCAACCTTGCATGCCATGTACATGGAATACACATGGAGAATAGCGAAAGCGACACACAGACAGGCTTGATGAGCTCATCAGGACGAACGATGGACGAGGGACATTAGCCAGGTTCCGCAAGCGTCACTTATCTGACGGGAGCAGGCAATCAAGCAAGGACCAGGAGGCTCGACAGGGCGATGAGACTCCAACCCGTGAATAAATAAATCCAATTTGCTGCATGGGGGCTACTTGCAGCCGAGCCGAACACCCTCAGACCTTCACATGCCTAATGTACGCTTCAGCTCCGGCATACCACACATACCTCGAATACTGCCTCTTGTGTCGTAGAAACGACGTTGAATTAGAGTTGGACCGAAAATAGGAACAAGAGGCGATCTCATTTAGCGCTTCTTATTCCATAGAGGTCCCTCAGTGCTTGAGAAATCCGGTGAAGCTTTTCTGGTGGGACGCATTCCGGTAGGGGAGAGTAGCCGAAACCCAGCGCGCGCGGAAGGAGCGTCCCGCACTCGCACCCGGCCGATGCAGCCCCGTTGCACCGCTGCCTAAGAGCTAAGTGATGACCACCTGTCATTTTGCTATCGCGATCGGTGGGGGTTGGAAAGTAGCAAACACGAATGGACGCGTATGTAGCATAGGAAAAAGTGAGTTATCCAGAAGCTGCGCATGCAGCGCATCCAAATGTTGTGATGTGGCCCCACGCGACCAATCAAGCCACCCTTCCGGCAGCTCTCTTCTCCTATAATGTATCAGGTGGCTTCGTCAATGGCGTTTTGCCTCTTATTAGGCAACCCCGGGCGCTGTTACGATCCTTCCAGGCGAGTACTTTGAGCAAACTTCCAAGGTTATCACAGCTGTAGCCAGGATGTCACTCGAGATGTCTGGACAGTGTAACTCTCGACTAAAGTGTCACGATAACGATGCTGAGGATTGCCCACAGCTTGTCATTCATCGACTGCCGTCTTCTGAAATGCAGCCTTGTGGGTCTGGTGTGATGACCGACACGGAATGACGGGGCGATATCTGACTCGTCCAACCAGGTGGTGACCCACAAGCCACGTTGCGCATCCTTGCGCGTCTCTTGCATTGGGCTAGACCAGTATTGTCCTCAGGTGAGTGCCCAGGTGCTGATGTTAGCCTCCACGTTCGGCTTCTAGGAGGAGATTACTATGCCCTCGAAATCGACAGTGTCGATTTGGGCACTTATATAGTATCCAACAACTATTCAAGATTATTATAGCTCGATGGCTCGAGTGACTCCTTATGAGTGCCAGGTTCGGGACTACCGTGTCCAACAGTGATGCGGTCTCGAGTGCCACCTAGGCCATATTGATAGTGTCGATTGACCTTGAGCGCTTGAACAGTATGGCATACAGTTCGTTGTAGGAAATATTAAACGCACAAAGCCTGTCTGCAACGACAATGTCCGTATACAGATCGTTAAGCAAGATAGTGATAAACACCTGCGTGTACAAAGTCTTGGTCATCACGTTGCGGAAAGATTTATTAGAGGTATCATGTTTATTCTAAGCAAGCTAAAAGCTTGCTTTATCTATGGTAATTCCTTCTTGTGAGTGGTGCTGGAAGACAGTACTCGCACGCGGTCTCTGCGTAAAGGGTTATGTCCGTAGGCTGCGATCGGTTGTTCATCATCCACTTGTTGAGACACTTCTTGACCTTTATTGAGATCTCTCTGTGACTTGTTCTCATGTATACCCACTAGCCGGCCGTGTCGCGGTACATCCGCAATGTATTAGTAAGGAGGGGTTGTTGGCTTTGTACGAGATGGCTAATGGGCAAGTATGCATCTGATGTGGGTCTAGCCGAACCGACGAAGAGGATGATCTCAGGGTTGTTATCATCACCCTGAACCTTGCGAGGGCGCCCTGGTTGACGACGTGCCGACCCCTCAAATAGCGCCGAGGTTGGAGCAGGAGTCGAGATATCACGGTCTTCTCCAGGCGTACTCGGGGGCGAGGAGCTTCCGATGTGTATTGGTGAATGACGTGCTTCGTTGACTTAGGGTTAACGTTGATGATGGCTTTGTGCGACAAGAGGAGTTAAGTCTCGAGCGAACAGCTGAGGCGGGGCGGCGACATCGGCACCCGGGGGGACTCTGAGACCTGCCTAGAGACTACCTGGTATGGCGTTGCAGGTGTTCGAAGAGCTTCGTCGCCACCGTAGGCAGTAACTCTACGTCGCTTGGGAGCAGATTCGATGATGGCTTTGTACTCGTCCTTCTCTTGATCGGAGAGCTTGTTCTTGGCCTGGCGAAGCTCGATCTTCAATTCCCAAACTTCATCTCGGAGGTGACTGGCGTCGGTGTCGGCTTCGTGCAAGCTCATGCTCGTATGCTCGAGCTTTGCTTTTAGCTTCTTAACCTCTGACTCGAGCTGTTCTGACTTGAGCTGCTCTACGGTGGCTGTGATGGTCACTAAAATGCACTCGCATCAGGGTAGAGAAGTACTCACCAGCGACGTCGGTCAACTGTGCTTGTACTGGAGCCACGACATGGCGTGGGGGCGAGAGCGGGATGAGATGAGATGAGTTAGAGGTGGAATGAGGTGAGGTGAGAAGGAATTGAGCTGAGGCGAAGAGTTTTCGTTGTGTGCTGTCGCCTATTCATATGAAGGAGGTGCCATCGGGGATGGGGCCTACTGCGTTGCGGATGCGGAAAGTGCCATGGCACACAACACGAATCCTGTCAAAGTGTTAGATATCGCTTCATAGATCTGAGTCGACGTGTTATCATACCATTACGCCTGTTCAGTGTGTTATGGCTTCGTGCTGGTATCTATTCATGCCGTGCTTTCGCAGTGTACTAATTCTGCTCCAAGACGCGTCGATTTCACTCTAGGGCAGTATGCTAATGAGGTGGTTGTGTGCCGATGATAAAGAGTAACTGGTACTCGTAATAGGATGTCTGGCTTGGTGCCCCATTGCGATGAAAGCGATGATGGTACTTGGTGATGTGAGCAAGAGGTTGGGGTCATCTGCCTGGTTGACGCGTTCGGCACGGGCCCATGACGCGTCCCAATCGCTTATCGATAAACATTACGAGACTGCGCGGGGCGGCAAGCCGGGGCATCAACACAGCTGGGTGGCATCACCCTGATAAACACGAGCTACGCAGTGCTCCTCTCTCTCTAAGTGCATGCCCTAAACTTAAGTTGGTGCGAAAGAGCCATATCTTAGAAGTATTTGTAGCAAATCGACACTGTCGATTTGGACGTTATCGGTGAGAGCGACGGAAGAAGCGACTGGGGAGGTTCTTGTCAGTAGATACGAGAGGAAACCGAGGGGCTCGCAATGGCCTCCTGGGAGCAAAGGCGACAGAGTTTGTACAGTTCTTCAATAAATATCAGCATAGGCGTGGGCGTGGGCATGGTCAGAGAAAGAGTGAGTCAAGCAGACTCGTGGATGAGAACTATCATTGGATTCATAATAAACCTCATGAACCAGGATACAAGAGTCGACGACCCCGAGAGTGACATATGTGTTTGGCTGTGTGCTAGATGTCCCATAAAGTGACATCGACAACACAAGGAGTACCATCTCCTTCCTTGCGGAGGCGACTGAATCTGGAACCCTCGCTTCTAGCCCCAAGCTCTCCTAGCCAGGCCATCTCATTACTAGTCAACTTTGCATGACGCCAAGGGCAGCCAGCACCAAGAGGGCAAGTCTCGAGAGAACCGAAAGTGACCGCGCACAGCCCGAGACTGAACGACGACGACGAGTAATATCTAGCCGGCTCAATCTGCACGGCCAGATCAGAGAGCGGGAAGTCAGCCGGCTTCCACCACGTAAGATCCTTGATGCTCTCGGGGATGCTGCCAAAACGCGAGTTGAGGTAAGCCTGCCATGTTCGAAATGCAATGGAGTTCTTGCCATTGACTACCCCCAGACGCTCGAGAAACGCCTGATATACAGCAGGCTCAACGTGTTCGTGGAAACCCGCGACAGGAGGGCGACCACCAGCTTGCATTCGAGCTAGACACCGTTAGTTCAGATTCGCCTGAAAACAGGGTATCGCTCACGTTGGGAAGCCTGAACGGATACCGCGGTCGCAGACTCGGTGGCAGAAGAGCCGGCTGTGTGCTCTTGCGCAAGCGCAGGAGGATCGGCTGTACGCTCGAGAGCAGCGAAATTGGCTTCGATGAGAGGTTGTTCATATTTGGACTGATCGACTGCGACACATTAGTACCAATCACCTGACCGTCATGAAATGGAGAGACTTACTGAGCTGGTCAGCATTGACCTTCACACTCGTTGAGTCGCCGACGAAGCTTATGCGGTGTACGGAGGCAGCTGTGCTTTGTTAGTGGCGTCTATCTAGCTCGATGGGCTTACTGACGATCGGGAGACTTGCTGGATGCCTTTGACGGCTCTTTCGAAACGGCTGCATGCCCTTGCTGCTTGTCCTCCGTTCTCGCTGCCTCACATTAGCCATGAGCGTGATTGAAAAGGAAGTGGTAGATACCCTTGAGAGCGGCGAATTGCGCTTGTACGTATACCTCAATTGAGTCCATGGTGCAGTGTAGAAAAGACGCAATTGCTTTGAGGTGGTGTGAGGACGAGAGGCAGGAGGAGGACAGAAAAGTTTGGTGGTTTGTTTGTGTGCGAGTCTGTGCGCTAGCCCATTGCTCCTGCCTGGTATGGAATCACCAGTCACGTAGCTTTGCCGCTCTGAAAAATTTCATAGAGCAAATTTCGATTACGCAAGAATCTCGATGAAGACGATTTGATAGGATACGCAGTACGAGATTGTCAACATATGGTAGTGTGTGCCCCTACGACCTCCCCAGCGGAGGAAGCGACACTGGTCACTAACGCTCGATCCAGGTTTTTGACGTCCCTCCCATTTTACCCACCACTATAGCAATGCTATCACAGTAGCATGATCATGCAACAGTTCCAAAACGCCCCAAAAAGCGCTCCTCGACGGCATTTAGCCTTTCTCACTTTCACCCACAATCACTCGCCTTGGCGGAGCATGCTGGCTCTGCAGTCGACTACCTCAGGGAATTTCCTCTCATGATGCTGTTTAGATGACTCGAACGCTTCGTCTCGCTGCCATGTCATGGAAGACCCTGCCAGTGTTTTCAGTAGTATTAGTCACCTAGAAAATCTTCACAGTTGAGTCAAGTCATTTAGCACTTGCTGTAAGGTAGAGAGACATGTTCCCTCAACGTGAATGTGTGAAATGACTCAAACATCATGCCCTACTCCTTTGATGTCATCATGAAGTTCGATCCGGGATTTCTTGGTTTGATCCATTCTGACCTACATAGTTTGGCGTTGCGTGGCGACGACATTTCGATGAAATCAGATCAAGAAGGTTGCGACTTAGGATGCTCATCAGACATTGGGGTTATATAATATAGTAGCATTGATTATGAGATGAGCATACAGTAACGGTAATAGTGCATAACTAATCTTTACTTGAACGTGATCGCGAAGAGATTGATGTACTGTGAACCCGAAGAACAAAGCCACAAACTGTGCGAAAGGGAATCCGTTACGCGTTAAGGTTCCATAAAGACGAGAGTCGTAAAGTAGATCGCAGGTGTGCTAGACGTGCCAGAAGCGCAAAAGGTTACTGCACATGATGTGGCAGTCTGGCGGGACAGACAATAAATCAGGAACAAGTGGGGGAGAAGGTACTAGAAGTGGTCTTGGAAGCCTGCGTATGTTGCAGTACTGTTTGACCGAAAAGCATATGAAACGAAAACAAAGGCGACGATTCGCGCATACGTAGCCCATTGCAACAGGCTACTAGCTCTGCATTGCACTGTCGAAATATTGCTGAATCAAGTACCTGTGACCTTCTAGTATCATGCCAACTTCGAGGACTTTGACGTTGTGTTCAACAGCATATGCCTTTCCGTAATTGACGCGACTTGCTGCCTCTAGCCGTTCGTCTTTGAAGGGCTGAACCTGCACTGAGTATTTCGTCAGATTTTCGCCTGGTAGCAAATTCGGGGCCAAGGATGAGGTGTGGATAACACCGTGATCGTCCATGACGAGGCCTGGCTTGGTGGCGCCTTGGCCTTTGTAGGTTTGGATTGGACTGTATGAATCGTAAGCTGTGAAGCTCGAAGTTCGAAGAACAGTAATCACTATCCATCAAAAAGACCTACATGCACTGGCTGAAGTCGCCCTTATTTCGCACAACGACGAATCTGCGTATCTCACTGAAAGCCGTTTGGCCGTAAAGGACGGTGCTGAAGTGCGTGGAATTGCGAGTTCTGCCTGGATTGCTTTGACCTGCAGGTTCCGTCCAGAGCATCTTGAAAACCTTGGCGTCTGATCAGTGGTGTTGGTGGATTAACCAAAGAGAGGGCCTTACTCGACCAAGCACAAAGAAACTAGCGTGGTGATGCTTGACAACTCGACGGTAGCCTGCATTCGTTAGCTAAAAGATCCGACCATGGCTATGCTGCGATGCTCACGTGGATCGAGCGACTCCTGATTGCTGGCTTCATTCGGATCTGTCTGAATATACCTTCGATCAAGACTTCGTATGGTAGATTGCACGTCATAAGGAAGAGATGTTACTGGTCGACGAGGTGCTGGGTATTGAGCCGACTGGGATCGCGTCATATGTGGTGTTGTATGTTGCGGTTGTCCCGCTGATGCTGATGTAAAAGGAAAGCCAGATTGAGTTTGCTGATTCTGATGTAGATATGGTGATCCTGAAGCAGTTGTGACAGAAGCCTGGGCCGAGGCTATAGAATGGCTATCTAATGGACCGTACGAAGTGTCATGACCGCTGGGTCCTCCTGTGACAAGACTCGCTTGCCCATCTACCCTCCTTTGATCACCTGGCAGATGATAGCGCTGATTGTTTGCCGCTCGCCCGATTGCGCCATAGTCAGGGGCGGTGGATATATATTGCGAGCCGTTGGACGTCGTTTGTGGATACGAATGATGAGCAGAGTGGGCAGCTGAGGACGATGATGCTAATGGCGCAGTTCCATAGCTCCCTTGAGCCGAAGCGAAAACAGATGATGTTGGCGGTGCAACAGCATATGATCCTTGAGGATGAGCATATGATGCAGATAATGACGATGGTGCCGCTACGTAGTTTTCTCGTGAAGATGGATGCGGTTGCGGGAGTGGCGAAGTGGACGAGTAGCTTGTTTGAGGATAGCTTGATCCTGAAGTAGGTATCGAAGGTAGGTTACGAGGTGCACTGTCCTTGGATTAGACATTTCTCGCCGAGGCGCTGAGACATCGCTTGGTCTTACCTTCGGTCGTCCCCGTAAAGCTGTGTAGCTGGCGTCGTCGCGGTAGTGTTAGCGTCTAGATGTTGAGCTTCCCATAAGGTATCCAGGATTCTACTGTTGTCGGCAGCGTAAAGAAAGGCATAATGACGTTGATGCTCTTTCGACCATATCCAAGGCCCGTAGTAGTCGGGCATAGCTACATCATGGCGGGTTGTTGACTCGAGCGCAATCAAGGAGGGTCCGAGTAGTTTAAAACATCAGAGTTCACGGAGCGGGGCATCGCAGATCGAGAAAGAGGCTCTTCGCCGAGACAGGCTACCCCAGGCTGGGTGTGGTAATCGTGCAGCGGATGCAAACATGTGACAGATTCCATACGAAGACGAATGAGTAGCTGTGGGTGCATACAGTATGGGCGAGCCTTGACTAGCGGGCATGCGAAAGATTACAAAGGTGGGTCTAGTGGGGCGAAATAAAGTTGGCTGCATGGTAGCCAACGCGCCTCGCTTGATCGCGTCTTGCACTAGGGCCTGGGAGCAGTCAATCACGCAATGTCGTCAACTACGTTGACATCTCTTAGCTTTCATCGCAAACCAGGGAGGGCGAGACATATTGTTGTTCTTAGAGCATAGGACCGCAAATGCGCTCTCGTATGTTCCATATTTCATAGGGGCAAGAAGCGCGCATCCGCCGTACAGCTGCAATGCCGACGTGGTCCGATCTCGTAGGTGGCTTCACATTATGCCATGGACTCCCATCAACCTAGGAGCTGACTTCCAAAGACTGTCCCAATTGACAACATCGAATTTCGCCCACCTCTCGAGATCGATGCACTGAATAGCATTAACGAAGCGGGAGCCGATGCGCCTGCCGCTGGCCAGATCGGCGGGAAACACGAGACAGTGCAAGCAAAGTTAATACCGGAGCCTTTAGCTTCATGTCCAGCCTGCAAAGCTCGAAATGGCATTCTCAAGAAAGTACGCTTCCTCTCGGAACTGAGACCGATGGAAGAACCTCATGCTGAAGATCAAAGGACGCATGCGCGGCCGCGGCGCATTCGTCCGACGACAAACAACATCTACGATGAGAGCAAAGACGCATTAGATCAATCCCGTTCATTCACCCCAGCTTTGACGTTACCTGCTCCTCCTCCACCACCTCCAAAGCGGGCTCCTCGACCTCCTACTCCGTTTAACAAGACTGTTGAGGCGGATGAACATCTAAACCAGGCGGCCCTACGACTTTACACCAACTTTATCAACGAGCTATCCGAATTTGCCGCACAGCAGAGAGAGGTGACTGCGTTGCGTCTTGCTGTTCAGGAGAGACGAAAGAAACTCCACAGACTAAGGGAGCATGTATCGCAGTGTGACATGCTGCTCTTCGATTGTATACGCAAGAAAATGAGCGAAAGTGCTTCATCCATCGATCCCGCTATGCTCACACTCTTCGAAGCAGCGCAGGCAGCTAGAGATCAGGTTGGGCCTGTTGAATCGGATTACGAGCCACTCGAAATCTCGCTTGGTGCGGAAGAACACAAGCTGATAGACCAATATACAAGGATCGAGGAGAGTTTCGACAAGATCTTCAGTTTTGATATAGCGTCCACTACCAGAACAGAGGAACAGGAGCAATCTGAGATAGAGTTTGAATCGTCCTCTGGAGCGTCTGTTGAGCGGCTACATGGTACACTGATCGGTGAGAATGTCGGTATCGGTGAATTACCAAGAGATGCTGGGGAACTCAATTTAAAGCTCAAGCCTCAAATCCAGCAAAAGAGTCAAGGCTACCACACTAGGACAGCATCGCTAGAATCAGTCGACCGCCCGAAGCTTCGCAATTACATCTCTACAAATAGAAGCGCCAACGCTAACGACTGGATGGAGACGCTGAGCTACATTGGCATCTGGGCTACGGGTCAGATTGAGTCATCTGGAAGGAATATTATGTCCAGAGACACCCCTGAAGAGGACATCTTCCTTGCAGAAAGTATCGACATCGATAATCCTGACCCTACATCAGAAGTGATCGATGATCTCCCCGTGAACCCGGGTCTGGAGGAAGGCAATCCTTTGCTCCTGCTAGACGAAAGCGAAGAGACTCGAGCTATCCTCAGCGACTACCTTGTAAACTTCGAAAACACGCCAGATCGAGTGAACCGATGGATGCTACACCAACTTCGTGTTTCTCCACATGAAATTTACACTCTCGTAAGGTATATTGCTGGAGTGGGAGAGTTGTCTACCCTGTGGCACTGGGCAACATCGATACTCAACGAATGGCCACATGATTCTCTCGGCCACAATCACGCAGACCATCAAGGCTCGGATGAATTTGAGAACGACATGCAGAATCCCCAGCGTCTCAGATATCATGGTGCGTGTCCCCCGGGCTGCGCCTTCGACAAATCATGGCAGGTGCCTCGGTCTTCCACCTTCTCCACTCCTGAAGTCTTTCCAAACCTTTCGGAACAGCTTTCACAACTAGACACCCAACACATCAAAGTACCACCCAATTCCAACAGCGGCGTACGATAACCAGCACTGATTCATAATGGCCCAATGAGCCATAGTTGAGAACGGCGCTAGGATGGTCATGCTTGCATTCTCAGGATGTCAGAGCAATTGCATTGGGTTTCAAAACCCTTTCCTACGAACAGCACGTTCCTGTTCAATTATCACTGCAATTCTCATCGTACACAAACAGCTCTCTGCTCAATACATCCAAGTAACTCCAGCCGCGATATGAATACTTACAGCCTCTACCTAGCGCACGTATGCGCATCTGGTATGCCTTGACAGCATGCATACATCCTGCAAGCCTCCTGCAAGTCCATCTGGCCATGAGTCACACGTGCATTGCAGGCATACTTTCCTTGTACATCTCTTCCACCAATCAATTATCGATAGCAGAGCCGCATACCTTTCGGCCGCGCTCGTATCAGTGTCCCTATCGGATATTGACCCTTTCACCCATGTCACGTTCCAGTCTTCATCCCTTTCACGAACAATACGCAGCTACTAGCCAACAGATCTCAGATTTTTGGTCACTGCACTATCGGCCAGCAGGCTTCGAAGCCCATTCAGCCGTATCTCCAGCCGTGTCGCGTCACTCACCGATATTGATGCCTTAGCGCGGTGATGATTGGTCAGTCTGGACGGGCTTATTGCCACGAGAACAACATCCAATCGACCGTGCGGGGAGACGCATGTATTACTGTCATCTCGTTAGTGCGATAGCTGCCTCACTCGCCTGTCGCAGACTATCTCATTTGCCTACGCCATCAGGCTCATGTGGCCAATTACGGCAAAATAAGCAAATACGTGGTGGTAAGACCTGGTCGTGCTCAGTTGTCAAGACGCAACGTAGGGCCAATCTGACCTCGGGATAACAAGGCAATAGGCGACTTTGTGCCCACGTCGCGCGGGGTCATAGGGCAGAAACCGGTTATACGGCAGCGCGCGGGTAGCAAAACAGCTGGCGCATTCTGCAGCTTCGTGCAGCTATGGTCATGCGTACGGTTCCTCATACATGGCGTTTTGCTTTGCGCCGTGAAGAGTAAGTCTTTCCACAACGAGTGGGTCGGGTGGCAGTTCCAGCCTTACCAGCTGCATGCGCTGGTTTGGTCTTGGGGTTCAGGCAGTCGCTAGAGCAGCGTGTAAGACGGGAGCTAGGCGTCCTCTTGCATGCCGCGGTGGGTCAAGTGGGGTCCGGCGGGCCGTTGGGATAGAACTCCATTGACGGGGCCTGGGGCGAAGCATCAAGCGATGCCGTGTCGTCCTCCTCCCTATCTTAACCCAGCGTTTGACTTAATGGACAAATGACAAACGGGAGCAAGCTACGCGTTTGCCGTGCCATCTGATCGCATGTCACCGCCGATAGGAATCACATGTCACTCCCGAAGCTCATGCTAGGATACGATACCTATCAATACGCCATTGATGAGCTTTAGCAGCTCCTGCCAAATTGAGCTTACCGCGCGGTTGGCGATCATCGGTAATGTATGTGGTGTACCCGCCGGGTTTGTGATACCGGCACTTGTCTTTCTATCGGGCCGAAAGAACGACGGTAGCCTTATCTTCGGGATCCGATGTGCTGACATCAGGTCAGATCCAGACACCTCACACATACCGCAAGCGGGCGTCCTGCTGATCACCGTGAGAGTGGGACATATCGAGCTGAACCCGACACGGTGGTTACAGAACGCAACCTTGGGGCTTGCTAGTAGTGGGGTGATCGACCACCTGTCCCCCTCAGCTGCTTAGCAACGTGGTTGAGCTGACGTTTCATGGGGTCTCGGATCGAATGGAACGATATGCTCCGGTAAGCCTAATGCTGCATTTGAATACCAAATAAGATGATACAACGCCCGACCGCCGCCCTGTCAAAGAACCTTGCAATCCGGGAAATTCGTTCCGAGAGTCATACGCGGAAATGAAAAACTTACTATTACCGTCATGATTCGTTAGACTATACAATATTAGGACAATGTGATAACATGCGCTTGTAAGATGATGGAACCCCCATGAACCACTCGGCACAAGGAAAATAGACGACCGAATTACGCGACCGGGTGTTTCCCAAATCGAGCCAGTGGGTGGTGACCCCCAATAGAAGAGGTACTCTTACTTCGCTTGCTCTTGTATGTGGGTAGCAAGTTTCGTAGCCAACTCGTCGTATGTCTGCGTCCTTGCGAGATTGGACGAGAGTCAGGGGTGGCGGAATTGTCGGGTAGTTGCGTGCTTGTCTCATCGACGACCGCCGAGGGTATTGGAGGCTGTGTACAAGGCGCTGATGAAGCGGGTTGGACTGCGCCGCCGAAGTCCGACGGATCATGAACATCCGTTTCCCGAGCACGGGTTGGAGAGAGTGTTGGGTGTACGGCGGATAATAGAGTATGCTGCGATTGGGTGCCACCCTCATCCGATGTTGCTGCTCCTGTGTTCATCTCAACTGCGATATATTTTGCCGCTGCATGATGCGCCTTGATCTCGTTGTGATGGCTCCTTGCCGTCGCATGATCAGGATGAGTAGTGACGCTCGATGTCTGGACGCTGTCCTTCCGTTCTGCTGCGTCTCCGATCTTTGTAGGACAGATATCTGGGGTCTGGAGTGAGAGGGCGTTTGCTCCGATGCATTTTCTAGCCTTCTCTTGCTGGTCATGAGAAGTTTCCGCGGTAGAACTTGTCATTCGGTGTTCATTGTCGATATCCGCATTTGCCATCGCCTGATGATGAGATGATGGCACAAACGTTGAAGATTCTCGCAACACAGCGTTACGTTCTTCGTGTAGCATCTCCCGTGATTCGTAAGGCTCTGACATGGCTATAGCTTGGTCGGTATCGCGTATGCTATCTTCTTCTTGGAGATACCAACTTGAAGACGGAGAAGCCACGCCTTGCCTAACGCTCATTTCACGGCAGGAGCGAGGCTCGTGCTCCGACCCGTTGGCGGAAGAGTCATCCTGCTCGCTGCCTTCTCTGCTCTCGACAGAGCTGTCGACATTCCAATATTGTGTAGCTCGAGCTTTCCAATCACCTTCTGAAGGACTTGATACTCCATGCTCTTGCAGTGTATTGAGATATACTTGCTTATGGACCGCGCTTTCTTTGAGATGAAATAGCGACCATTCCCGGATTTTTTGCTTCACCGTGGGTTGATCACGTAACGAGGAAGGGGCAATTTCCGTTTGTGTTCGTCTCATGGGAGTCGCGCATGTTGGTGCGGGCCTGATCGAATGTGCTGGATCTGAATATCGTCTAGTCAACATTGATGTGTCCAAACCCTGTATCATCGCTTCGGCTTTCAAACGCTGAGCTCTCGCTTCGAGAATGAAGATCTCGTATACGATATCACCGCTCCCACTCGCACCATCTTTGGAGCTGTTATCAGAAACGACGTCGATTCCAGGAAGGTATACGTCCTGCTCGTCCCTCCACTCGAGGTCGCAGGCTTGCTTGTGGCGTATTTGCTCAAACTCTCTCTTCAATGTATTCACCTCGGCCATCATAGTATCATATCCTTGATCAATATCGGTCGCTGAAGAAAGGTTAACCGGGTCGTACGAGGTAAAATAACGATGCGTAGGAGGTGGAGGAGGCGGTGGAGGTGGAGGTGGTAAGAACTGGTCCGGGGATGGCGATCCTGTCGAAGGTAGGGGTGTACTATAAGCTGAAGTATGTGGAATAGTTTCACTCAAGTTCCCTATTGTAAAGGTAGTGTCTGCGTTGTTTTCGTCGGGGAGGATGCTGTGGATATCCCACTGATAGAATCGGTCTTCTTGGTCCATGAACATCCACTCGGCGCCAGTCAAATCGCTCTCATCTTCCAGATAGTTCTGTTCTGTTTCCCCTAGATCATCGCGGGCTTTTTCCACCTTTTCGTATGCGTCTTGAAGCAGACTTGAGAGTTCGCCCGGGTGGTCGTTGAGGAACTCTCTTATTCGGCTCATGAACGCGGCTTCCGCATCTCCAGCATCGACCCTCTTCAGTTGGACTACGCGGCTGTTGGTCCTTAGCCTTTCGCGTTTGACTAATAATTGTTTTCTTGCTGATGATATTCGTATTTGGGAGTCGGCTATCTCTTCCAAGCGCTGCCGAATCTGCGACATAATAAGATCAGAATACGACACTCCTACTCTTTCGTCTTTTGCGGAACGTTGATACTCCATGGCATTCAAAGGCTGATCAGCACCGCTCTTCGCGGGAAAGCAATCCAGTAATGTTCGAAACAAGAATGATGCTGCTCTCCTTGCATAACACTGGAAATAGCTCGCGCTGGCTGTCCAGGAGTCCCCTTGTCACATTCCAGTCATCAGGCCCTATAAGACGCGGCATGAACAGCCAGAATTCAAGGACGGAAATTGGCAAACGTGGCCGTCATCTGGCGTTCCCCGGCAGATAAGGGGAGACCTGACACATGAGCCAGCCGCAGACAAGCGTGTTGATGATCCAAGGTTTTGCGCACGACATGGAGCTGGAGCGGGCTGGTCGGTCATCGTCTGCGAGACAAATCGGGAGCTGGAAGCATGTACGAACCCGATTTGTTTGTCGCACGGATATTATCATAAAACCAACGAAGAGTCGCACGGACGGTTGTATCGGGGTGGTGGCGTCGGGCTGACAACATCGGAATGTCGTATCGGATGTGCGCGGGGTCGCCCGCTCCCCGGTTTACAATACTGCATAAGCGGTGTAATGCATGGGTTGGTCGTACATCCAAATGATGTCCGCATGTCCACAACCCAGATGCTCGACGCGCAGGCGGGAGAACATCAACCGCATATGCAGAAAGATGTGGAGGTGGTGAACGATGAACATGCTTTTGCGTAGTACGCAGCACACCCTCCTGATTGACCTTGTCGAGACAGCAGAGCCGCATCACTTGACACGCCCAGCTACTGCTTCCGAATATAAAGTCAGTGTAAGACACCGACCGTCAAAGTAACTTGTCCCCTCATCAGGCATTTCTCTCGCGTATACATTTGACCAGCTTGTCAAATCATTGCATGCTCCCCGCGTAGCTATCGTGTCGTTAGCAACCTAAAACCGGCGCTGCTACCCAGCCGTCACGGGTGATATGGCCACCAATACCTACACTTGGGTGTGGAGCGATACGTACCAAGACTACTATTATGTGACGTACGACGAATACAGTGAGTTCCAGGAATATGGTCTGAGAACGTTTTAGACCACTGACACTGCTAGGGCGTCCTGTTTATCATTGGTCTAAACAAGCGCAATCAGCAAACGACCAAGTGTACACTCCCGTTCAACCAGTACCTACCAGACAGGACTCAGTATACCAGCCAGACAATGGCTCAAACACGGTGCAGATGCCTGAACCTGGTATGTCGTGGTATTCCATGCATGGCATGCATAACGCCTAATTGGATGTTCTTGTAGCTCCGCCACAGGCCCGCGTAATGCCGGACTTCATTTCAGGCACGCCACACACCGGATGGTATGATCTGCTGGACTCGAGTAGGTTTCCCACATCCACTCGAGCCATCACATGATCTGACAGACCCCAGGCTATCGAATGCGAACGGGCCAAGAGGCTCAAACATTCTTCGTAGTTGGCAGGGTCTTCGCTACGCTGTACACAGAGGCTGCAGGCGCAACCGCACAAGTCCGCGCAAATGACGACGCATACACTGTGGTCCGCTTCAATGAAAGGGCCCATACGAACATCCGCCGTTTTGTCGTAGTCAAGGTAAAACGAGGCTTTGTAAAAGCGTGGTAAGATATGACGGAAGATTGCAGAGGCTGCTTATTAACTATGCCAGTGGCATTGGCACTTACTCTGGTCGTGGCGCCCTCAAAGATGGCTGCAACCCGGCCGAACATACGATCCTCTACCTTTCTGGAACAGACCCAGCTTCCTGTTATTTACCTGGAGAGTACGAGAGCGGGATGTGGAAGGACCCTATCGAAGTCGAAGCGGTCGACTCTTCGATTACGATACGACGAGAGTCGCGCATACGATTTGGCAAGACATACCCGATCGAGATGAATGTCAAAGTGAAGGATGTTGGGAGGGTTCAGCCCCACCACCTGAGCAAACTCCTACAGTATTGGACCGACGAGGACGACTAATCAGAACGGTACGTGTGCGATACCGGGTCGCCCTAGAGTATCGCGCATACTACTGGCACATGCAATCGCTATGCCGCCACGTGGTGTGCTCTGGAGTACGACCTTGATGTCCCCTGCCTTCCAAGCAACAAATACGTTTTCTTGTCAGATGCACGCATCGATCTTCCGACTTTTCAGTTATCCCAGTGATTATGAACCTAACGGCCGAAGTAATGATAGCGCGATTCGAGGACCGGTGTTGGTGGGAGGCGTTGCGACCTTGTGGGTTCCGTTCGGCGTTTGCCACTATTAAATACGTTATCCGACCAAATTGAACACCATCTCATTCTTTCATCTGCGCCTTCACTGATCGCGCGACTCGAGCTTGTGATAGTCTTGCACGGGATGATGCATGTGACAGTATCGTCTTCCCTGTTCTCCTGTGTCTGTCCAGAGAACTATAGACGGCGTACTCCAAGGAGAACGTTCAATCGAAGCGTATGCGGGAGGTTCGCGATTCGGGTGGGTTCGAGGCTGCGGTATCCTAGGTGACAAAGGACAAGCTCTACATCGTGTCTCGCGTTAGACGGTCGCATAGTCCCTCATATATCGCAGATCGTACGATGCGATTGTTGAAGATGCGATGGGCCATCGAGCGCGACTACCCAGCCACGGGGCCGAGCGCTACGAAAGGGCGCGTCGTGTAGCTGCCATCGTCGCTGGACGCGAGGTATCGATCCTGGATGCAACTCCATGGGCGGTCAATTTAGGTCGTGATCGTACTGATGACATCGGCAATGCGCTCGTCGATAGCTCGTGAGTGCGCAAGAGTGTTCATGCATGGAGGGGTGATCATGAAGCGGAAGGCGACTTGGGTCACGCGCGATGGATTGGGTGGTCCGCACCACCCTGCCCAGCATGTCATCAACATTAAGCAACACAACTATCACGCACCTATATGAAGTCTGCACGATTGACACGAAATTTAATTGTAGCTTTGCCCAAGTGCACCACAAAAGCAACAAAGATCCAAGCTCCGAGCAGAAGTCTGACCACTTGCCCAAACCTTTGGCCCTACCTAAGTAGCATCTTGCTGGGTCTTTCCATCATAATATTCGCAGATGAGATGAGAAGTACTGAGCGATGAACACATGGACACGACTGGCTGAGTTATAAATGGCACGATCGTTGGAAAGAAAGCTCGCTGATGTGTTTTGTCATAGATCTGGTGCAAGTCTACGACTGACATTCAGAGAGAGCTGGTCGAGGACGTAATGCCTCATTTCCTTCCTTTACCCCTCGCATTGAATGTCTTCAAAGGATCGACCTTGCCATTCCTTCGTACCACTTTCCTGCCCTTGCCCTTGGTATATTGCTTCTTCGCCCGTGGTATGTTCAGGCCGACAAAGCCAACATCCTGCGGCTTCTTCCCACCTGGTAGGAGATAATCGGGAATGTGCCGCAAGTGGGGTTGTATCCTCGCGGGATGGTTGAGAGTCTGGTCGTGGCGGAGATGCGCGAGCGCTTCAGGGTTCTCTTCAAACTGTTACGATGTTAGGATGAGCCAGCAATGAATGATGCGGGCGAACTTACGTATCGGGACAGCTTCTGCGACTTGGCCAGCTCCATGTGGATTTCCTTGATACGTGCCTCGCGGATGGCGATCCTGGTCACCGACTTCAGGGCATCTGCGAACCGGTATCGGAATGGCTCTAATCGTTTCATGTCGAATTGGTAATCCTCCAGCTTTTGGCCCTCTTCTTGGTGCTGCTCAACCTTCTTGAGAACTTCTTCATCGTGTTCACATCCCGCAAATGTAGTCGGCTTATGCTTGCGGTATTTCTCCTTCGGGATGATGAACGAAATGGCCGTGCCAGACTTGCCGGCTCGTGCTGTTCGTCCAATTCGATGGAAGTACGATTTGTAGTTCCCGGGGAAGTCGAAGTTGATTATACAGCTGACGTTCAGGAAGTCGATGCCGCGAGAGACGCCGGAGTCGGTCTCCTTGTCCTTCTTCGCTTTCTTCTTTGGTCGCGACTCGTCTTGCACGCCAACGACGTCGGTTTCGTCCGAAGCAATGAGGATCTTATAGAGATCTTTGTTAAACTCCTCCACAATGTGTGTTCGGGACGCCAGTGGCAGTTCGGAGTTGAGTACGATCGCCTTGATGCCGAATTGCTCGAGGAAGAGTTTGACGCGGTATGATCGGTCGACGTCGCCAACGAAGACGATACTGGAGATACGAAGTCAGCGTTGTCTCAAATGTAGTTCATGCCGGCGCTTCTTACCTCTTTCCATGGACCAGATTGAGTTTCATCATGGCGAAAAGCAGCAGAAACTTATCGTCCTCCGCCACCTTCAGAACGTATTGCTTGACCTTCTGCGAGTCCTTGTCGAGGTCTTGTAGCTTCAGTACAACTGGATCTGTGCAGAGCAGGCTGCCGAGTGACTCAACGTCAGTTGAGAGGGTGGCTGAAAGGACGATCTTCTGGACTCCAACAGGAATCTCCCGGGCGATGTTCTCCATGTCGTCTGCGAACCCGTAACCGTTGATCAGATCACCCTCGTCTACGACAAGCGTCTTGATGTCGCTGACTGCCATGGCAGAGCTGTTGATGTTTGCCCATGCCCTCGCTGGTGTTGCGACGACGATCTCTGGTTTGTCCGCGAGTGCTGCCTTGATGACGACATCCGATTCCTTGCCAGCGATGTTGCGGACCCGAATCGATTGTCCACAGTGTTGTGAGAGCGATTTCGCGACTGTCGCGATTTGTGAGCAGAGTTCCTTAGTGGGCGCCAGGATGAGCGATTGGCCTTTCTGTTGCAACGTCTTATGGAGGATGGGGAGAAGGTAGGCTCCCGTCTTTCCAGTACCTGTCCCCGAACGCGCAAGGACGTCGCGTCCCTCCAGTATCAACGGTATGCCTTGGGACTGTACTGCCGTTGGTGATGCCCATTTTAGGTCGCGGATCGCTCTTAGAAGACGGGGCTCGAGTTGAAGTTCGGCGAATGAGGCGACTATAGGGACTGGCTCAGCGGCAGGTTTTGACTTAGAGCTCTTCTTCTTCTTCGGTGTGGCAGCGGTTGCAATCGCAGGCGCAATTGTGGTGGATGTCGCGGGCTCGGGCGAGCTGCGGGGCTCGGATTGCGACTCATCGCTCGATGTCACCTCTGGCACGTCGTGTGCGTTGAGTTTGCGCTTCGCCATCGTGTCGGAGTTTGATTCGAATCTACGAAACGTGGTCGCGTCGGTGTTCGTCGAGGTTTGCGCTGCCTGCATCTACCAGTTCTGAACTTTTTTGGCGCTACTGCCGGGCGGCCTTGGCGCGACCCACAGCGGAGGAGCGACTGCTGAACGCTGATGCCCTGCGTCGGTCGCGACTTCCACACACGCGACTGGGACTGAACGGCAGGCACACGACACCGGTAACACCAAGCAACATACTGCAGGATCAAATGTCCAGAACCTCTACATCGTCATTCTACAGCACTACATACATCTTCTCGTAGATCCTCGACTATAGGAATGCGCCCGTTCGAAGCCCAGACACAGCATAAGCAGTCATCCGTTGCAGCAAGGGCATTCGAACACGACCTCGTCAACTCAATTCCACAACGTTCAGCCTTCGATCCCGATCAAGCCTTGATTCGTCTTGCAATACTCGTCGCATGTAGCCTAAAGTATTTCGTTAGTAGGTGCCAGCAAAGAGCACACAAACACTTACCCTGGGCATGCCTCTTCTGCCGCCATCCTGCACCATCCTCTCTAGAGCTACAACATACTTGGTGATCTCCTCGTTTCCCAGCTTCTTCAACGCCTTCAAAACAGCATCGATCGTTTCCTGATCAGGTCCTTGATCACTTGTACTCATCAGGTCGATACCCGGGGGCGTTTGGGTGAACTCCACTGCCGTCGAATAGCTCGCGTAGTATGGGACTCTGTTCGCGTCGCAGCCCCAAACCAAGATGCTGTATTGGCACGTGGCTCCGACCAAAATTCCAGTCCCTGCAAAGTCTAGCACTGCGGGCAAGCTGGGATGCGGTGTATCGACGCCATATGTTGTAATGATTGTGTCATTGCCTGGGAATTGGAATGAGAAGAGGTCATTTACAAGCCCAGTGGGCTCAGAGGGATCGATCGGTGTCGGGTCGTATTGTACGTTCCGCATCGCCGCATACTGAGGGTTTGATGCGAGAATCATCGACCATGGTTGGAAGTAGAACCCGACAGGTGGTGGTTGCCATGATCTGCCGTGATGGGCATAATCGGTGGTATTGAACGTTGGAGGTATGCGAACCCGTACGCCTTCCGCACCCACCTTGCGCGGACATCCGTTTGGGACGGTGTGCGCGATGGCACCGAGTGCAGCCGCGAGTATCAAGATGAAAAGCATGATGCTGGAGGTAGGCTGTAAACGAAAAGAAGAAAAAGAGCTCAAGACTTCTGAATGTATGTATGTGACATCCGAAGCTCCCGCTGACTGTCTTCCTGATTGGGAAAGAGGCCGGGGTAGTTGCTCATGGTCGTCGTACGATGCCGAATGGACACGCCAATCAAGCCGTGAGTCGGGTCACTCACTCCTCACCACGCGCAACAAGTACGAGATGTTACTTACTCTGTATTCAAAGACTCATAATGTGCACTGGAACATCTTTCTTGGAAATGATGTTGCAAAGATATGTCGACAGCTACCAGCACTAATGCGAAGAGAAGCCTTACCTAGATTTTAAACGCTCAGTCTTGGGCAAAAGGCCTTTCCAAGTACGACAGCCTCGTGCAACCATGAATAAGCCCAATGAAGCACCAACAACGAGTTGCTTCTCCATAGCGCGACGCCAACAGAAACTCCTTGTACATTAGACAACGAACCGTCTCGTAGGTTTCGCAAAACGTTCGTCGCAGTCGCGGGGCGCAATGTTCCGATAGAATATCCTCCGTATTATATTGTTCCGCTGCTTTGGATCAACGATTCTAACCACTCCTATACTATACACCTAAAGGTGAGCTTTCCACTTCTACTCGCTCACAGGTACCATCTAATCTCCCAGTGAGAGCTAGAGTAGATCCATACTGTCCTCACGAAATTGTTCGTGTTGAGCGGTAGAATATGGCGGCAGAGGATGGCGGAACGAGGGCCCGTGGAAGCCGGACTCAAAGCTATGATCGCGCGAACGTGCGCGGACGACCAGAATGCAGTTGTAAAACACTCTCGAGAGAAACACGCAGGTATGTGTCGAAGGTATCGAGTAACGACAACATTGCGAAGATGCAAGTCGATCATTACCGTGGAGAAAGCCGGGTCACAGGGGTCCTCTGATGCAAGCCGACTTCGGACTCCACCGCCAGCGCGTCCTCATTGGTTACCACACCATCGCTTATCTTCACTCTCCTGTTTACCTCATCGAAACCACCAACCCCAACCTGCCTCCAACATGCCCACCATCTCCACGCCCAGACCTCGTTCAGTCTGTCCAAGCAAAAAGTCACAGATCTCAGCCACTCAGGGCTCAGCATGAAAATTTCCGCTGAGCCATTCGGTCCTGCCCGCCACTACGAGGCAAGCGCGATGCACCTCCGTTGCAAGGCCGTTCGTTATCAGCATAGGCGAGCGATCATGCAATGCCCAGTCGGCTAAGAGCTGAAAGTGCCCTACAACAAGACCTCATTGCTAATATAAGCTTCAAAATTGCGTAGAAGACGAGAGGTTTCTAGTCTTGGCCGTCGTTGCACGTTACCTAGTCTTGACATGCGCCTATCTTCAACCAATCATGTGCCGGCCCGATTGCCAATCGACAAGATGGTTGTGTGCGGTTGAAAGGCTCGAGATAGCAGTCTTGGGACCGAGCTGAAGCCGGGAAACGGTAATCGTGGGGATGCATTGGGGTATAGATACCTCGTCTGCCCCGCTGGACTGGTTCGACAGCCAACGCTTTGAAGCTTGACATTGAACCAAGCTACATCTCTCGACATGGCTGGCGGCGGTACTCCTGTTGGCCCTTCTGCTTCTCCCCTTGGCCAGGGTTGGGGCTATGGCATCGTGCTTGGTGTTGGCTTTCTCTTCGCCCTTGGCATGGTATGTATACATGAATGCTACAAGCGCAACGATCTGACAACCTAAAGGTCTTCACCACTTGGGTTCTCAAGCGCTACAACAATGAGGTGCAAACTTCAGAGATGTTCTCAACTGCCGGTCGTACTGTCAAGTCTGGTTTGGTAGCTTCAGCAGTAGTGTCTTCGTGGACTTGGGCAGCTACCCTGTTGCAGAGTTCTTCGGTCGCGTTCCGCTACGGTACGTTTCGACACTACATTACAGAAAGTCAGAGATCTGATCGTCTTTAGGTGTTTCTGGACCACTCTGGTATGCCGCTGGTGCTACCGTACAGATCCTGCTCTTTGCGACCGTTGCGATCGAACTCAAGAGGCGAGCCCCTAACGCTCATGTGAGTGGAACAGCTTCTCGCTATCGGCGAAGCTAGAACTGACCACTCCATAGACGTTCCTCGAAGCTGTGCGTGCTCGCTATGGAAAGGCTACGCATTTTGTCTACATCACCTTCGGCCTCTTCACCAACATTCTCGTTACAGCCATGTTGTTGACTGGCGGATCTGCCGTCATCAGCTCTTTGACCGGTGTGCCTACAGCCGCAGCCTGTTTCCTACTTCCCCTGGGTGTCGTAGTCTACACCATGTTTGGTGGTATCAAGGCCACGTTTCTCACAGATTACGTTCACACCGTTATCCTCCTCATCATCCTTCTTACTTTCGCATTCACGACTTATGCCACGGGTGACCGGCTCGGCTCGCCCAAAGCAGTGTACGATCGTCTGCAGGAACTTTCGGCAACCACCCCCGTTCCCGGCAACGCTGGCGGAAGCTATCTTACAATGAGGAGCAAAGATGGTGCCATCTTCTTCGTCATCAACATCATTGGAAACTTTGGAACTGTCTTCATGGATAACGGATGTGAGTGTTCCTCTACATGAAATGGTATCGGAAACTGACTAGAGGCAGACTACAACAAGGCTATTGCTGCATCCCCAGTTCATGCTCTTCCTGGATACATCATCGGAGGTCTTTCCTGGTTCGCTATCCCTGTAAGTACTCCTTCCATGAGCATCCCGAATCACGTCTGATCTCGTCGTCAGTGGCTTTGCGCAACCACTATGGGCCTCGCCGCTCTGGCACTGCAGAGCACGGAGTACTTCCCTACCTATCCCAACGGCATGGATGAAGCCTCTATCAGCGCGGGCCTCACCCTTCCATATGCTGCTGTGGCGCTCCTCGGATCTGGCGGTGCAGTGGCTACTCTACTAGTCGTGTTCATGGCCGTCACTTCAGCTTTCTCGGCGCAGCTCATTGCTGTCTCCAGCATCTTGACATACGACATCTACGCAACCTACATCAACCCCAGTGCAAGTGGTCGACGTCTCGTCTACACCTCGCACGTCTGCGTATGTGGGTTTGGACTCGTCATGGCTGCGTTCTCGACTGGACTTTGGTACGCAGGTATCAGCATGGGCTGGCTGTACGTCTTCATGGGCGTAATCATTTCGTCTGCGGTGCTTCCAGCCACCCTCACATTGATGTGGAAGGGTCAGAACAAATGGGCGGCTACTTTGTCGCCAGTGTTGGGTCTTTGCTGCAGCATCACCGCCTGGCTCGTCACCACCTCCAAGCTGAACGACGGCGTGATCACTGTCGCTACTTCTGGCGCCAACAACCCAATGTTGGCTGGTAACGTGGTCGCGTTGCTCTCACCCGTCATCTTCATCCCGGTCCTGACCCTGATCTTCGGAGTTGACAACTACGACTGGGTGTCAATGAAGAACATTCGCCTTGTGGACGATTCGGATGTCACAGCAGCTGCGCACATGGACATTGAAGCCGTGCACGGCCGCCATGCTGCCCTCTCCCCAGAAGCCGAAGCCGCCGAACAAGCCAAGCTGTTCCGCGCCTCCAAGATTGCAAAGATCACCACCGCGACGCTGACACTCGTTCTTCTCGTACTTTGGCCAATGCCTCTCTACGGTTCCGGCTACATCTTCAGTCAGTCGTTCTTCTCAGGATGGGTCGTCGTTGGCATCATCTGGCTGATGTGCAGTACTATGGCTGTTGGTGTATATCCTCTATGGGAAGGCCGTGAGAGTTTAGCCAGGAACTTCGGTGGTATGTGGCGCGACATCACTGGCAAGGGCCGTCGTCGCGGGGATCATGTTGAGGTGGTGGAAGGTGAGAAGACAGCTGCGCCAGGCACGCAAACACCTAAGGAGGCTGATGCGAAGGCGTTGGAAGAGAAATCGTAGATGAAGTTGGCAGACACCCACACATACGGTGGAGCCTTCATTAGAGTGTCCTGTACCTCGCGCAAGAATGGAATGTTCTCTGGAGAGCACAGATTTTCCATGTAATGCTGATTAGTAGCAGTTGTTCCAGGCCACAACAGGCAAGCGTCCCGCTCGGTGCTTCCCTCGGCCACCTCCTGAACTCTTGCACATCACCGCGAGCATCGACCCGGTTGCTGGTACCTCGTGATAATGATTACAAGTCTGTCTAACGCTCTCAAGACGCGTTCGGTGCTTCTTCGCCCAACGCTGTGGCGGTTGACCACGTTTTGCAGGGAGCCTCACCCGTGTCACCACGAACGCCTTCCCAAATCCAGGACACACGCGCGGGCAAACACCGCCCCAAGAACGCGCTACTGGGCAACGAAGAAGCGCGATTGCAGGAAGTTCCGGAACAATGTTCTTGTCGATCAAATTGTCCGGGGTTGCTCCAGGTACCCCGCGACCCCAGTGCTTACCCGGTAATAACTTCGGGGCATCTCCGCCGAGAGGCACGTTAGCTTTCTTCGAGCGACGTGTATGCTTGCAGCGGTATATAATGACCAGAGCTACTATGGCTTCAAATTTATCCTCGCCGAGCACACTTTCGCATCGACGTGATCATCATGAGTGCCCTCAAGTTCCTCGGCCTTGCTGCGCTCGCTGCGGCTGCTCCAGTAGAGGAGCGCGCAAAGAAGCCCAAGAGCTTTTTGAAAGAGCTTGGAAACTCGACTTGGATTATCGGCAATGAAATCTGGAATGTTACGCAAAATCGCCAGTATGCCGATAAGTTGTGGTACAAGGGCAAGGACCGCGTTGGAGATGCTGTTGGACACTATGTTAGTTACAGTATGTATGAAAAGGTGCTGCGGCCAGGGAGTCACAACACAGCTAACAACTTGTAGACGGAGCGGCATCTGATTTGAACTGGACGTCCGCCGCGATTGTCGACTCAGACACCGATTACATCAACGTCAAGTTTACGGCGAAGGAGGGCGACTTTCATTGGGTGATCTACGATGACCTACCAGGCGCATACCAGTACTTTGTCAATCACGACTTGCCTACGCTGGGCGAGTTCCGTACCTTGTGGCGTCTCGACAACACCTCGTTTCCACGTGGTCACAACAACGTCAAAGATGGTGCGCTTCCCGCATTGGAAGAATACCGTCAAGCTACCAACGTCCAGGATGAAACCTGGCAAAAGGCTGACGGGTCATTCTTGACAAAGTATGACTGGAGCGGGTTTGTTCGAGACCAAGAATACTACGGTGTTTATGGAGACGAAGTGGGGAGTTGGTACCTCAATCCTGGGAAGGACTACTACAACGGCGATCATCTCAAGCAGGAGCTCATGGTATGTTCGATCCGGTCGCCTCGCTGCTATGCGGTTTGATACTAACCTCTCAAAGGTCCATCGCGAGTCCCAGACGGGCGATGCAGTGCAGCTGAACATGATTCACGGCACACATTACCAGGCCATTGCGCGCGATTCGTTTGCTGATGGCAAGATCTGGGGTCCATGGCTCTGGTACCTCAACGATGGCAGCAAAGACGACGCGGCAGCCCGCTGGGAGAAGGAGGAAGCAGCCTGGCCGTATAAGTGGTTTGACAACAAGCCCTACCAGTCCCGCGGTAAGATGCAAGGCAAGCTCCTCTTAAGCGACGGACGCCCAGCTGCTGGCGCTGCCGTGTTCCTTGGAGACAACCGCAACACCACAGTATCCACGCTCGACCAAGGCCAGAACTACTACTACACCACATACGCCGACGAGGACGGCAAATTCGACATCCACGACATCCGCACTGGCACCTACGCGCTGTATGCCTGGGGCAACGGCGGCGCAATCGGCGATGTCACAACAAACTTTACCCAGAACGACGTCGTGATCCGCGAGGGCAAGAACACGAACCTCAAGGAGATGACATGGAAAGTCACCGACAGCGCGAAGCGCATCTTCCAAATCGGCGACTTCGACCGCACAAGCGACGGCTTCAAGCTCGCGGACCCAGCCCACCCATTCGAACACGCTCGCATTTCCAAGTGTCCCGCAAACCTGACCTACACCGTCGGCACCAGCTCTCCTCTTGACTGGTGTTTCGGTCAATCTGCGCTTGGCACCTGGTCTGTTCTCTTCCCTTCCAAGAGCATCTCCGCCGCTAAGTTGACGGTCTCGCTGGCGGGCTTCTCTCAGGGCTCGAGCTGCGATATCCTGCTCAACGACGTCAAGGTCGGCAACATCACCAGCGCCAGTCTTTTGAATAGTCAGGATACGTATCGTGGTGCGACACGGGCGGGCGAGTGGAGATTGCTGGAGATTCCGATCGCGGAAGGCGCGTTGAAGGGGGAGGGAAGCAATCGACTGGACATCAAGGTCACGAGGACGACGCAGTGGAGAGGGTGGCTTTGGGATAGCTTGGTTCTAGATGAGATGTAGATGACAAAATCAATCGTATCGCGCATGCATCGTGTGTGCTCCCATGTGCTCGGAAGGAAGGGTAGTTGCCAAGGTGTGAGGCTTGAACAGGCTAGCGTTATTTTGGATGTAAACGTCATCTTGCCCAACCCCCCCGAGGGGTATGGCGACCTCACACCACACCCCGATTTAGCAACAAAGCACTCCTGGAGTCAGTTTAACCTCTGGCTTCTTTAGGTACGAAACGATGGTGCTGGTGTTCTTCTTTCTCTCTCTCCTTCCTCGAGACCCGCCGTAAAGGCGGATGACTCAATGAAAAAGATACTGCGAGTTGAATCGCAGTATGGACATGCCCAATGAAGACGACTTGCGTCGCATGGCTTGCCACTTGATCTTGGAAGTGCGAGCACTCTCGACACTTGCCCAAAGTGAGATGTTGAGATCTCGTCCGGCCCTCGAGACATCCGTGAAGATGCTCCGCGGTCAGGACTTTTCTACGCTCGGTGAAGACGATACCAAAGGGGTGCTAAGTTAGGAAGGGGTACGTACCTGATGTTCATCCACCGGGCCCCGCGAGTAATAGTCCTGAGTCTGGGTATGTATCTCTACGCGAGTCGAGACCTTGGCAGAGAACCGACCTCTTCGGGTATTGGGTCTGCACTGGACTAACATCGTGCAAAAGACCGACCTCAGGACAATGGCGGTGTTGCTGTCACTACGTTGGCCTGCACAACGATAGCACAAACATCCACCAAGTTTACCTATGGTGACATAGGATTTTCCACCGGCGGAGGCGTACGACCACCGATGGTTGGCGGTCTTGGAGAGTCCAAAAAGTGGCACATGGGCCCCTCTCCAAGTGCCGTGGTTCGAGAAACAGAAGAACAGCTTAGGCTTTTTACGACCGCCGCTGATCTCTTGTCTCTTTGTCGTCGATATGGGAGCCAGCTACCCGAATGTCATGTATCGTGGGTCATTTGACCTATCAGAAGTTCCGCAAGTCTTCTTATCGCAGATATCTTCCGCACACGTTTCCCTGAGAAGGGTAACACCGGCGGCGGGTACACGTGGGATGGAATCGAACCACCATTGTTGTGACCTGAAACAGGACCACGAAGAAGGCAGCCGCGGTTGCTGATCCTGTCTATCCAACGATTGTACCTGACATACGAGCAGTGACTGTCCATAACTGAACCTGACGACAGACCCACTATCTGCCAGAGCGTCTCACCTCAGTGGTGGTAAGCCGTCGGGGCCAGCGGTAGTGAACTTGCGAACCTACTATAGCCCCAATCTATCTGGTCAAAGAGGCCATCACTCTCTTTGACTTAGCATAGACCCTGCCGAACCCGAATCCATAAAGGCTAAGGGCCAGCCAACTGTAGCGTAAACCACAGCCTATAAGACTACAGCCGTTGTTGGGGTCCAGCAAACCTGTCGGGTTCACTCAGCCGCGTTCGTCTGTCGACTTGTACTCTCGGTTCCGTGAAAGTTGTGCGCATGCGAGTGCACCAGAACCCGGCGATCTGTAAGTATCAAGTCAGCTGGATATCACAGGGTTGAAGCGACATCTCCAGAACTTACCTTCATAAAGAAGATCGAAGGTTGAGAGTTACAGTCGATCAGCGGCAGCGGCCGGCGCAGGCTAGAACGCCGAAGGTTGCGAGTCGCACGCATCTTGCGGATGTGAGTGCGACTGAAGAGGAAGAAAAGTAAACAAAGTGGAAGGTGTTATTCGAAAGGACGTGGAGGGGCGCTAGACTGACGCTTGGACCAGCCGAAGCTCTGATTACGGTCGCAAAAGATAGTGAATGGTGAATTTGCGTGGTCACACAGCCCAAGTCTTCCCTGCATGGTTTAGGCTACAGGCTTACGTTCAAAGAAATATGGCGTGTCAGGCAGGATGCAAGAGGAACTAGAATGGGGAGAGATTCGAACGCATCGGAGCCATCCGGCTTTCCAGTACGAGACTAAGACGTGTATAAGCGCCCCATCGTGAATCTGAACGTCGACAGACTATAGGCAGTCACATGGGTTTGGGCCGACTCCAGACCTTCATTTCGATACCACTACGTCACTGCAAACGCGACAGGCTCCCGTTACAGCACCGCAAAGAGCACTGTCCTCGTCCCACAACTACTCTTTAGCGCCTCCTCCGATTGATACCACACGATCGTTTTCCATTGCTCCTCTCTAATCATACCCAATTCCCAATACCCAACTCTTACTCGTAAGTCTTTCTTGTAACCACGAAGTGAAGCGACGAAACTGACACACAGATAGAAGTGAACGCAATGTCCTCAGCTGGATATGACCTAGGACCTGCGGTGAATGGTGGTCAAGGCGATGAAACCTCCAACCTGGGGGATACCACAGCAACCGTGATGGCTCGTCTCGATGTCGCCCTCAAGGACATGCCGGGAGTCACGACTCTGGACAAGTTGAACACACTTATGAGCAAGGTCGCTGCCGCCAAGGAACTGCTGGGGGGCTTGGAGCCAGACGTACTACTTCAAGCTCGCAGCAAGGTCGATGAACCCGACCGCGAGTTGTCCATGAGCCCGGCCCTGGTAAAGGCTTACGAGCATATCTCCAAGAACACACAGGGTACGTTGACCAGATCGAAGAAGATACAAACTCTAATGTCAACAGCAGACGCACTCGAGGATGAGTTCGAGGCTGCGGTGTGGGCTGCGTTTACGGCTGGCGAGGAATCTGAGACATCCCAAGAGGGTACACATCCACAAGAGCCACCTCCTCAAGACACCCATCGTATCTTGCAACCGCCGCGAGTCCGGTATGTTCTTCTGTCAGTAGCCTGGTGGGACAAAGTAGCCATTAACATCGGTACAGACCTCATGAGAACACCGGCCGCCAGTCCAACCCCGCAGAACAGGAAGCCTCCTCGGACACCCCTACTCCTGAGTCCATTCCTCGTCCCAAGCAGATACCAAGATGGAAAACAAGGTGCACGAAGGAAGAGAGGCACAACCTTGATCCCGCTAGTCATCTCCCTTGTCCTCGCAAAGCGTGTAACTTCTTCCACGACGACCAACATGCGTACATGGTCGAGGGCCTGTATCGAAAGGATGTGAGCACCGGAAAGATACAAGGATGGGATCTGAAGCCCTATACCAGCCGCGCCGGGCACAACATGGGCTTAGAGAAGGTGGGCAAGAACGACCAGAACTTCGATGCATTCTTCAAGAAGTTGAAGAATAAGGACAAGGCAACCGAGACGAAAGCCAAGGAAGAATACGCCCAAAAGAAGAAGAAAACGTCTACTCTGGAGGTCAAGGCTGCTCCTGAGACTGCACACAAGTCCACCAAGGCTGCCACGGACGCTGAGGCTACTGCCAAGGCACCACCCAAGAAGCGTAAGGTCGCGGCTACCACGGGAGCGAAGGGAACTGCGGAGCAACCAGCGAAGAAGAGCAAGGGTGGCGAGGCTGACCGCTAGATGTGTCTATGGCGCTCTTCTGGAGTATGTCTGGTCGCCTGCCCTGCAAGGACCTAACGATTTTCATGACCTGGGTATCGAGATTTAGTACATCACAGGTGCCAAGATAAGAGATATCAGTATGAGTAACTCAATAAATTCCTGTATGTCCATACTCCCAGCGCAATGCAAATGTCTTCCCAGTCCCTACCATACCATGCCATGCCATGCTATACCTAACCTGATGCACCACCCTAGCCGCCATGGGAACGAACAAAGGTCCAACCGGAACCAAAAGTAAAGGGCTAAATTATGGATACATAGAAGAGAGATCAAAGGAATGTATTTGGACTCGCAAAGCGCAATCCACCTCCAAGCTAAAACCAGAAAAGCGCTGAAAGTCGCTGGGGACGGAGGCTGGGTCCTCCAAAAGCTGGGCAATGCAGAAGAAGAAAACGTCATGATACAAACACCATCGCTGAAGCGCAAGGTCAAGGAAGGGCGCTCAAAATCACTCGCTGTGAGAGCATGCGAACAGCCGGTTCGGAGGAGGCGGTGTGTGGTGGTTTGCAAATCGAAAAAGGAATTCGTGAACGGCTGTGGAGCCGAAAGAAAAAAGGGCAACGCGTTTGCTGATTTCGCGATTGCCGGGACGGGACAAGTCTATTGTGTCGTGAACTCGTTTTTAGTGGGTATCAGTTTCTTTTGGGCGATATTGCTGGGGCCACACGGTTGTGCTGGCCCCTCTGGTTCGGGCAATGTTGTGATACAGGATAGGACATGCTATAGGAGACTCCAGAACGGTAGGGCTCTGCGGTCGTAACGTCCCCAAGGCTTTGTTGATACAGGTAATGGATTCCTCCTCTTTTCTATTTTCTCTGCAAAGTCGAGCTTCTTCTTGCGCTCGATATCCGGGTCGTAGTAATGGGTTGCCGTGACAGGGACTTTGAACTCTTGCGTGCTGAGGGGCAGTGTGTACTTGAAGTTGCCTCGCACGATTAATTCGAAGGGATACTGCAGGACTTCTTCCCAACGTTCGCTGCCACCAGCTTCGGTCTTGTTCCCTGGGTGCGAAAGTCGGAGCTCACCAATAGATTCGGCGCGGTGTCGCTGGAAAAAGGAACCTTCAAAATTTAATGGCGAATCGAAGTGGGCGATGCGGCCTAGCAACATGGTCCGTGGTTCACCTTCGATAGGATCGGTTCCTTCGTCGACACCGGTAATCGAGACATCTGGAACTGCATCTTCCTCGATCGGTCTCCAATCTTCTACATTGTCATGTGGGCCATTCCCGTGCTCGCGCCACCAACTGTCCGACCCGACGTGCTTACTCTTAGCAAACAGCGAAATGTCCATGTCGGATACAGTGACCCCGATAATGTTGGGATTGACAGCGTTGACTATGAGATCCAGCATAATCTCCTCTTGACTTGCAACGACGTTCTGAATGTCTCGCACCACAAGGCTAGTGAGCGGTTTCGTTGTTGCAAAGACAAGACCAACAGCGCAGAATACGACGACGAGCAGCAGGATCGACAGAACCAGGCAGCCAGCGAACCGCCGACACCACCCACCATCACGGTGATGCCGGCGCTCTAATTGGCGAATGGTGGCAGTGTTGCGCTGGCGAGGCGTGCGGGCCCGTGGGCTCCGCCCAGACTGGATCAGAGGTGTGCGCTCATCATCGGCGATGTTTTCGGCGTCGATATCGTATGCTGCAGAGAATTCCCCACTTTTCTTGCTGCCGTTGCTGTGACCATTGCCAACATTGAAAGTATGGAAGCGAGGGCTGTTCGGTTGCGACGCGTGTCTGGAGGACGGGCCACGTGCGCGCGAAGATTGCGGTACCGAGTTGTCGCTGTCCATGGTGATGTGGCTGAGCGCGCCCCGACCCTGGCCATGTCTTCCAATGTGGTGATGGTGGCTACCTCCGCCCGCTCGTCCGGAGCCGATGCGGACAGTACCTTCGCCGCGGTCATCGCCATCGATGCTCGCGTTGGTGTATGGGTTCGTGAACTTGATGCTGCTCTTCTTGCTTGGATGCTTGTGCGTGTCGCGGATCTGGAGTCGTGGGTCTGTGAGGCTGGCTAGCGACGTCATGCTTGGCGTTCGTGAGTGGTGCTGGCGGCTGCGAGTTGGCTGCTCGGGAGGATTCGATTCGTAGATAAAGGTAGCGTCCGAGTCAGACGAGTCGGCCTCGTCGACGGCGCTGGCCACCTTTTGTTCGAATACATCTGCCTTGGATGAAGCTGTACGATAACTTGAGTTAGTGCTTGAATAAAAATAGCTGAGATGGGGAGGGCGGGGAGGAGCCATGCTCAACGCTGGACTTGGGGGTGACAAGGTCAACAAAGACGGCCGGTCGTCATATGAGCGGTATGAGACGGGGCTGCCGAATGACGGGCTCGCGCCGTAGCGAGAGCCGTACTCCGGCCGACTTGGAATGTAATAATGGTACGAGATGTGGTGCAACCTACCAGTGCCTGCGTTGATGGATGCGGCCTTCCGTTTGGGGGCCTTCTTCTGGGTCTTCGGACGAATTGTCTCGTTACTGGGCTTGAGCCGTATGCCGCCGTCGACGCGACCCGACGCGGATCTGTCTTGGTTTACAATTGACGGCTGCGCGACAGAGGGCACGGTTTCGGTTTCGACCGTCATGTTGCGGAGGGGCGGGTCTCGCGATCGCGTCGACATGGAGGACAGGGAGGGCTTGGCCGAGACGGTGTGTGGACGATGAGTGTAGGTGGAGCGCTGTTCCTGCATCTTGCCCTTCTTGGCGCTCTTGGTCGCGCTGTCGCTCCCGCTCTCAGTGTGCTTGGACGTATCGTGCTTGGTGCTGAGGTCTTCGGTGACTTTGGACGAATTGACGTCATTTCGGTCCTGGTCAGTTCTGTGGGAAGTCGCTGGGGGAACAAAGCTAAGAGCGAGGTTAACAAAGTTTGCGGATGGCAGCGGAAATTGGCTCCGTCGATAGTCTAACGTGCGTCGCGATGACAAACAGTGGGGCCGTTGCGGGGAAAGCGTACCTTTGCGGCTCTAGACCATCAAATCCGGGTGTGGCAGGCAAGCTAGATTCTTGCACCGTTGCCAGCTTGGGAGCCGCGCCGCCGGAACTGCGCGAGGGCGCCTTGATGGTTTGCTGAGGCTGTGTCTGTGGCTGGGATGGTGGCTCGTCGACGTCGCTCACGGGCACGTCTTCTCTCACTGGGAAGCGAGAGACTGAGGCTGGGGACGAGCTCTGGACGACGATAGCGGGCGTCGACTGGGCCTCGGGCTTCCTGATCTGCGAACGCAACGAGTTGGTGCGCGAACGAGAGCGGCCGTCATCGCCCGGCGGTGGTGACTTGAGGCGCGGTGAGAGGGGCCAATGGGGAGTCGTGTCGCCCGAGTTCGCTCTCGACGATGGCTTGGAAGCGCGTGTGGCTCGCACCGTGTCGGTCGACGATGTTGGGGTGAGCTCCGGTATGCTGGTGGAGGAGAGAGCACGCTGCACGCCCGGGGCAGCAGTCGAGTTGGACAGGCTGGAGCCGCGGCTGGGACTCGCATCGGCGCTGCTCTTGCGTGAGCGGAAGCCCGGCCTCGCACTGGCGCCAGAGGGCGTGGCACTGCGGTGGTGAGGGCCTGCGGGCGAGGCTTCTCGCGACGAGCGCGGCGAGGGCGAGCCGTTGACGCTGAAGGGCGGGCGCTGGGCAGCCAGCGGGTGTTGACGCATGGGTGCCGACATGTCTGGGGCGGTGGTGCTGCTCGTGGGGTCGTCGCGGGCAGGCGTTGACGTAGTGGGCTCTGCACTCTCTGCCACGCCGGTCAAGGACTGGAAGCCGTCGAGGTCGTCGGCAGTGGATGCAGTCGGAGGCATCATCATGGACGTGCTTTTGCTTCAATGGGCCGCAGCACTCGTGGCATCCTGCGCGGGCTCCGGCGCGTCTTCGCTGGTTGGGGCCTGGACAGCAGGCAGGTCCGGGTGCGAATGGGCGGTAAGTAGATGAGGCTGCTGTAATGAGTACGCGGCGTGCGGCCGTTGGACAGGGCCTGGCGCGGGGAGTGAGCTGTCGCTGTCGGTACAGGGGGGCTGTGGCGCGCAGACAGCGTGGGCATTTGAACGCGCTGCAGTCGACGATGGACGAGGTTTAACGTTGTGAAGACGGGCACGCTCAAAGCTGCCTGGTTGCATCCGGCCAGCCCTGGACGGGAACGCTGACGCACCCGAGGCGCATTTCAGGCACGAACCGACGCCTGCCAGCGCATCGCACAAAGACCTGCTATCTCCCGAACACGACGAATGGCTCTCCCATCGCATCGTCAGCTGCGGCCTGCCGTCTTATGGAGTGGCTTCGACTTTCTCCACGCCCTGCACACCTTGTCTTGTGATAACGATTGATCGCCAGCTGCGCTAGCTTCCCTCTGGGGGTTTGCGCACCACGCCTACATGCCCGGCATGTCGGCACTCGCGCAGAAGCAATTCTCATGCACATCCTGCAAATCGCAAGTGAACACCCCACGGACTTCATCCCACACGCTCATGAGCAGGTTATTGTCTGCCGCGTCGACGCTTGAGGGTCGGCACGGTCTCACCTCAGACGGGTGCAGTCACTCAGTCCTCGCACTCGTAGTCTGCTGCAGGTTTCCTAATTCACTGTGCATCATAGCCCTTTAGCCGGTCGAAACATCACTGAGACGCTGTGACAACGGGAGCGCATTGCCAGAACTGTAATAATCTGGGGGCGCAGTACTGTCCAATGTAACGTGACGGACGGCTCTCGATCACGATTCGATCTTGACGTCGCGCCAGCCTTCGCAATCGACTGACATCTCTTACGTCGACTACACCGGCAGCAGACACCTAGCAGCTCCTTCACAAACTTACACATAGTCACCAAAGTAGAAAAGCGACAAAGACACGTGGCAGCAATTCCATCTCAATACTGCGCCTCCAGTAAACAACACGTTGCGCTCCTTCCATACCGTCCAAGATCCGAGCTTCGCCCGGACTTCCAATGCTCCGAACCTCCGCTGATAAGATTATCTCTGCATCTAATCAGATCGAATTTTCCGCGCTAGCACTTTCACGAACACCACCACTCCACTTTACGCATCCTCAATGCTACTTCAAGTATCGATGTTCCGGAACCAAGCACTGCCAAGTACTTGAAACCGCCTTGGTAGCCTTGTCATAGGTGCGAAATGTAGAAGGCGGTTCCAGTGTCATGGTCCTGGAGGGTCGGCAGTGGCCTGTGGTGGCCTCAAGACTGCGGCTCTGTGGGTTTATACGAGTTTTGAACGGGTGGAATAGGGTTCTGAATGTTCGAGAAAGTATAAGAACGCATTGTAAGACACAGTGATTGGGCGTAGTAGGCCTCTTCGTTGATCCTTTCTTCTCCTTTCTGGCCGGACTGCGCTATCGCTTCGGTGTCAGACAGCATGCAGTTTCTCTCTCGTCCCAAGAACCAGGCTACCGACTCTGTCGAGCCCGCCGATATGTCTCGTCAAGCGGCCGACACAGAGAAGGGTGTACATACCGATGCATCTCACGACAAAGCTACCGATCAAGAAAGTCTCTCCAGCAACGCCCAAGCCGGTGTCAAAGCCGTCGAGGCGGCGGCAACAGTATGGACGAAATACCATCTCATTGGCGCCTATGTCATGTTTGTTTCATCCATCCATCTTCATACCTCGACTAACATGTATCCAGCATCTGGTGGATTTACTTCGTCACTGCCCTCCAAGAAGTCGTCATTCGCGCCATGAACCCCTACGTAACCAGCGCCTTCCGCCTTCACTCCCTCACAGCCGCTACAGGGATCATGTCCTCCATCATCGGCGGGTTGTCTAAGATCCCCTTAGCCAAACTACTGGACATGTGGGGGCGACCACAAGGACTTTTGCTCTCGCTGTGCGTGTGGATGGTGGGATACATTATGATGGCTTCGTGTAAGAACGTGGAGACGTATGCTGCGGCTCAGGTCTTCTCTTCTACTGGGTGAGCATCATCTCTTGTCAGGCAAGGTCGGAAAGAACATCGCTAACAACATGTCAGATCACAAGCAGTATCCTACATCCTGACCGTCTTCATTGCCGATACCTCAACGCTCAAGAACCGCGCTCTCATGCTCTCCTTCGCAACCTCGCCCTACATAATCACAACCTGGATCGGCGGTCCCGTTGCACAATCCGTGCTCTCTGGGCCAGGCTGGCGCTGGGCCTTCGGCATCTTCACCATCATCATCCCCGTCGTCGTCACACCTCTCGCTGCGTTGGTCCTCTTCAACGACAGGAAAGCGCGGAAGCAGGGTCTACTTGAACCGCGTAGCATCGACTGGAGCGCCGCAGCCATCAAGAAGTTTTGTGTCGACATTGATGCTGTTGGTATCCTGGTACTGGTAGCAGGTATGGCGCTGTTCTTGCTGCCATTCAGCTTGTACAGCTATCAAGCGGAGAAGTGGAAGAGTCCTATGATCATCGGAATGATTGTTGCTGGCTTCATCCTACTCATCGCATTCCCCATCTGGGAAAGGTTCTTCGCACCTGTCACGTTCATCCCGTACAAACTGCTCCTGGACCGCACCGTCTTCCTCGCCGGCATCATGTTCGTCTTCGTCTACTTCAACAGCGCAGTTTGGGGAAGCTACTTCGGGTCCATGCTACAGGTGGTCTGGAACCTCAACGTGACCACCGCCAGCTACGTCCAGAGTATCTACCGCGTTGTGTCTTGCTTCTGGTGCTTGGCGGCTGTCGGACCGGCAATTAGGATCACCGGGCGCTTCAAGTGGGTTGCCGTCTTCTTCGCACTGCCGATTGACATCCTGGCCCTGGGGCTGATGATCCACTTCCGACAGCCGGGCACATCAGTGGGTTTCATCGTCATGACGCAGATCTTCACTGCAGTCGCAGGAGGCACGATCGTCATCGCAGGTGAGCTGGCCATGATGGCGCCATCAGATCATCAGCACATGGCCGTCATCATCGCTGTTCTCAACCTTTTCTGCTCTATTGGCAGTGCAGTCGGAAGCACAGTATCAGCTGCTATCTGGACTGGAACTTTCTACAATAACCTCGTCAAAAACGTCCCGGCTGGTGTCAATGTCGCGGATATCTACGCCTCACTGCCTAACCAGCTGTCGTACAAGTGGGGATCGCCCGAGAGGACTGGCATTGCGCAGTCGTATGCTGATTCACAGCGACTCATGCTCATCACTAGTATCTGTATGCTGGGGTGCGCTCTCATCGCCGCGGCGGGATGGCGCGACATCAACGTCAAGAACATCAAGCAAGTGAAGGGGCGCGTCGTGTAAATGTCCTTGCATACCAGAACTAGATAGCTACTGTATTATCTTAGTACAGCAACGTCAAAGTAATACCAAAAGAGTCTATGCGCATAAACACGTAGCCCCGTTCATAGATGTTTCAAAACACTCCAGTCAAAATACTCGCACATCATCAACTTCCAACACTCTACCCCTCTCACGCATAAACCTCATCCCCGTCCCACATCCTTCTTATCGATATCCCACCCCCATGATCCTAGCGTGCATGAACGTCAGTCGCGTCTGAGACAGGGCCGGGCTGGGATGTCGTCAAACAATGCGCCAGTTAGATCCCGGCTGTCGGTGTTTCGCATCTGACAACCTCCACATTCAGTGAGTAGACAGACGTCAGATAGCCATTTGGCATCGTGGAAAGGAGATTATTCAGGGAATCGGGATGTGTGATTAGAGGGTGTGAAGATGGAGAGGGGTATTGGAGGACGCGTGGGTTGCGGGGGCTGTGCTTGTAGGGTCTGTAGGCGGCGTGGTGGGTTGGGGGTATGTAAAGAGTGAGATGGGAGCGAGATGTTTGGGCAAGACACTGCTCTTCAGTCATTCCTTCATTCATACATTTTTCCGTTAGTATTCGGCCCACAGTCTTTTCCTTAAACAACATGCCTTCCTTCGCGTTCTGGAAGAGCAACAAGCCGGATCCGTCCAAGGCACCACTGCTCAACGAAGATGCAGCAGCCCAAGACTCTAGTATGGTTATCCCTCTGGTAGCCAAAAACCTGGATCTGAATCCAGATGGAGAGGATTCTGGGGTTTTCCTTTTCGACGATGACGCCAAGCCATTGGAGCATCAACAGGTGTTGGAAGCCGTGCCTCTCATCGCAACGCCGCCTGCTGAAGAGCGGGAGCCTTTGATGCAAGAGCCTGAGCGAGAGCTTCAGGTTCCGGTCAAGAACTACTCGAAGAAGCTGATTCTGGACGACACAGAGGAGGCACCAGCACCGCCACCAAAATCGTCGCCATTGAGCCAGCCCCAAGGCACTGCTGCGACAGAGAAACTCGTTTCTCTTGCGAAGGAAGAAACAGCAGCGGTCCAACATGTCCAGGAAGCCGTTCCACAGCAAGAAAGTCCCGCGCCTTCCCCTTCTACGCACGGCCAAGACAACGCCCTCAAACGGCCAATATCTACCGCAACGGCCAGTGCCACGCAATCCCGCGACCGAGACTCTGGTGTGTATGTCTCAGACGATGACAGCCTCCCACCACAGTCCCGACCCACATCCCTCGCTCTTAACGACTCCCATCATCAATCAAGGAACTCATCTATCTCTTTGAAGCATACCGTATCGACATCGACCACTTCACCCCGTCAACGCACGGACTCAATCGCACGCCTGAAACGGCCTGCAGAGTTGAACCTAGGAACGAACCCCGTATCCGACTCTTCCAAGCCACGCTCTGATCTCGAAAAGCGGTACGATTTGATCCGCAATTCGAAGACGCAGTCGAAAGCTGCTCTGCGGTCGCCTACAGCGCTTCTACAGGAACGATTGAACATGCCTGCGAAGAAAGAGAAGGTCGAGGAAGAGAAGACGCGTGTATTCACGCCACCACGGCAGACGACGAACGGATGCTGGCTGCCGGGTCCAGGCGCGCAAGTTGACGCTTTCACCAGCACATCAGTTCGTGCGCGGACGGAAGCTGGCAATCGACCAGCTTGGTGGTGCAAAGTCGACAAACTCGTTGTGTTCGATGGCATCGATGCCGGTAGCGATGGGGATGTGAAAATCCACACTCGCACCAGCAAGGGTCTTAGCATTGCGCGCAGACGTGGCGATATGGAGACGATCGTTATTCCGATGGACTGTGCACATTGTCAGGAGATGCTCAATCGTCATGAATGGAAGTATGACATGCGCGTGTGCAAGAGGAGTGTGTGTTGGGATTGCAAGGAGAGGTGCAAGTGGGAGTTGGAACAGGAGAAGTTTGCTTCTGAGCAGACAGCGACCAGAGCGGATGGCAACAGATATCGCGCGGATAGTGTGCTGCAGGATGAAGGACATGAAGAGGAGCATTTGATGCAGAAGGTTGGTATTGAGCAATATCGGCCGATGAGCCCGATTGAGGCCTTGGGTGGTATTGAAGAGAGACTAAGGAAGTAGAAAGGTCGTGGCTTGAGAGGAAAGCAGCAAGATGGCCGAAGAAGCAGAGTAGAACGTATCAACTTACATCGTGAGCCGTCGATCGGCTTTAGCAATGACCTAGTATTGTGATACTATGTATCAGTTGTTTACCTCAATCCAGATCCATAGCGTCGTCCATGTATTCAAAAGGCGTATCTTCAATCTCCATGCTCGTGTATCCATACGACGTCTTGGGCTCGAAGTCTCGACTGGTCAAAGTACCGTTCGCAGTACCGTCGGAATGCTGCTGCACTGCTTCGTGAGCAAGGTCACATCCACCAATGATATTGCGCAACATATGCTCGAGTTGCAGGTCATGAAGCGAGAGGTTCGCGCGGGCGTCGCCGCTGGCTATGTTTGCCTTGCTATCAGCATCTTTCCACGCGTTACGGTATTCCTTCGCAATGCCCAGTTGTACACGAACGTCCTGTAGGCCCAAAGACCCTGCCAATGGGCTCTTCTCATCGTCTAAAGCTTCTAGCAGGTTCGCGTGGAAGGCATGCGAAGCCATCGGTCGCGTTCGGTGAAGATCGGGATTGGTCTCGTAACGTAGGGCGTTGAAGTTCGTGCGCGGCGCAGAGGCAGAGACGGAGACACCGAAGATGGCGAGGCAGTCTGTGATGTAGCGCTCGAGCAGCGTGTAGAATTCGAAGAAGTCGACTTTGAACATGGATTCGGCTTGTTTCTGCGCCGTGTCAGTCTCGCGACGGTAGGGGTGACGGGGCTGATAGCTGCTTACACTCGATGCGCCGCTTCCCATTGCGTGTTGGGACTGGTGGTATTCATTCTCCTGGGCAGCTGCTTGTACAATCTCCATGGTGCGGAAGTAGGACACCATGAGCATCTCGGCTTTCCAACGGACGCGTCCTAGCAAACGCGTAACGCGATCTTTGTCCTGTTTGAGCTTCTCGGCTTTCGATTGGGCTAGACTTTCGGCAGGCGTCTTTGGTGCGTACTTGGACGTCTTCATGGTGCCTGTGATATGTCTCGTGTGTGAGTCGGGGTAACGGTTGAATTAAGCTATGGAAGTAGGCATTCGTCGGGCTTTCAGCTATCCAGTCATCGATAAGCACTGGCAAAGTAATGGAGGTTGTCGTTTCGATTACACCGAGCTTTCACAGCGCTTTCACTACGCAAGTCAGGCATCGTAGAGTTCCAATATAGGCGCGGGCTGTTGCGGACATTGTGGGAAGCAAACCACTGTAGATGGTTCGTGCCGAGGCTCGTCGCTGACTCAGCTCACACTTGGATAGTCAAACACCTCCATCTGTGATCGCTTGGGGTAGAGGTACGACGCTGACATCCAGCACCACCCAAGAGAGACGCAGTGTAACATCGCATAGGATATGATGCATATACTCGTAGGTTCCGATAGGTGGGTGCGTCGCTGCCTGGAAACTATGCCAGCTGTGCCGCAGCCACGCATTTGGTTGATATGCAAGGGGTGAGTGAAGCTTACCTAGTTATATGCCGACCAAGCTCGATGCCACTCACGATATTTGCTACTCTACAATGGCGCGCGCAACCCGAAAGCGAAAGGCTGTCAATTATGACGACTACTACGACACGTCATCGGCCAGTTCCAGCATGTCTCGAGCGGGTTCCATTAAATCGACCCGTCAAAATAACAAAGGGAAGAATAAGAACAAGAAGAGGAGAATCGTAGCATGCGACGATTCAGACATCGAGGAAATATATCCTGCCTCCATTTTCAAGACGCCTCGAAACCCTCGAGCGACGTTCGAAGGCCTCCCGACTGAATTGCGTCTTCAAATCTACGATTACCTACGCGACGTATTACACATCCACGTGCGCAGACGTGGAAAGACAAAGGGAGCAGCTCCATTCCAAGCTAGAGAGCCACCGCCGTTCGTCTGGTATCCCTGCCGCCGTACCAATCCGAAGACGCGGTTGCTGTGTGCGAATCCCGAGTGGTCAGGCATGTGCAAAGAAGAAGATCGTTGCAGCTACGAAATCGATGCTCCACGCGATCCTCGAGGACCCTGGGCCCTTATAGCGTCCAACAGGGCCATCCGCAATGAAGCCAAGGAGCTTTTCCTTCGTGAAACCGTCGTGTCAGTCAATTCGCAGGACCTACAGCCCTGGTTAAACCATCTGATCAGATGTGCTCCGCAGCGCATCAATCATCTGCATCATATCACGCTTACCGGCCCGCACGAATGGAGTAGCATGTATACGTGTCTTGTGCGATTGTTGCAAGAACGCGTACCGAATCTCACAGGGCTTGGATTCCAGTTCTACACTCACGGCTGTCACTCCATCGACATACATGAGATATCTCAAAACTCAATCCAAATCGAGCAGAACGAGTGCAGGAATTGGCTGATTTCGAATCTGCTGTCCCAATTCGAAACACCTATCGCGTTTGCTCTGGAGGCCATCATATGGCATAAAACGGGACCATCGCAACGTCTTGCTATTCGAATGATTTCGCAGGACAGCGAAGATGGCGAAGACGAAGCTGATGTGTATGTTGACATCGATGACCCGGGGAAATGGGCGGAGACGGGCCGGCAGGCGAAATGGCGGAGATTTTGGCAGGAGCAGAACTACAAAAGGGGACAATGTGATTTACATTAGCAATTGGCGTACTTGGTATAAATTGTATTACAGCTTAGAACGATCCGTCCACTACTCATCAGATAATGGTGACCTCTTCTTGCTCCATATCCTCCAAACGGGCAACGTCCGCGAACTCCGGGCAAAGCTCTTTCGTTTGGCTTGTGTTATATTCTCCCCACGGATGCACAAAAAGCCCCACTCTTCGGTATAGTCGCTGAGACAAGTCGACAGGTTCCAAGATGATACCGAGTAGGTACGCCGGCTCCCATTCTATCTCGGCGTTATCGTCTACGTCCCAACGACGATAAGCCTCAAGAAGTTGAAGCACACAGAACCAGCAGCCAGCGCACAATTGTCGGCCGTCATCAAAATTCTCGGTCCATTCGCTGTAAAGAACCCATTGGTTAATATGCGATGCTCCGTTTCTTGCTGGTCTGTTAGAGGCTTTTCGCATGTAGCATGCGAGCTGGAGACGTCCGGACGATATTCTCCCAAATTGATCATCCTGAACATGCTCTATATGCACTCCGAGGACATGCGCGGGTCGCTGGTCGGACAGCTGTTGGAGTATGGGTCCTAGCCATAAGAATATAACACGTTGTTTCAATGAAATCCAAGACCACGAAGGTGCTATTGTTGAGGATTAGACAAAGTCCGACTGTTGGGTACGAGTAGCAAAGGAGCTTACGAACCTCCGCGGCCTTTTTGAAGCAACACTGCTTGATCGATATTCCACGCCAAAGGCTGTGCCCAAAGTAGACTTCGGACAAGATCCTTGTACCAGATACCACCCACGTACCGATCTTGCAATTTCGACTCGAATGCTCTTGCTAACCCCGATATGGCGGGCAGTACGTCTTCGTCGTATGTGAACTTGCAACCCGAAAACCATTGCGCAAGAGCTAGCCATCTCATGTGATAATCAACTGTTTCTTTACCTTTGTCCAGGGTATTCAGTCGCCCGAGAAGACTAGATAGTTTGAACGGCAAGTCATGGCCCCAACCAGTTCGCACAGTAAGATTCGGTGCGCCTTCCGGATGTAATTCGGTGGTGACTAGTTGTGTGCACTCCCATCCAAGCAGATCGTCAAAGTAAATAGACTTGGGGCTTAAAAGTCGTTCCTGGAAAACCCAACCGCGCGACATCAGTACTGATTGGTTGATACGTTCTACCGCATTGACTTCGTGAACAATACGAGTGAACCTCAGTGGGCCCCATTGAAAGTCCATGTAGAATGATGCGAGGCCGATTGAGTTCGATTCTGTATACAGTCCTGTTCCAGGTATATTAGAGGCCCTTGTTGCTCCCACGTGCACAAACGCATTAGCGTATATTTCCCCCATGGACGATATCTCCTGGTCACAGTCCGTGGGGTCATCCTGGATGAGGCAAAGTGCATCGATCCATATGAAGGGTACGCTTAGTCTTCGACACAAGTCAATAGCGTCTAGAAATACTGCCGGTAATCTATCCGGTTTGATGCCTTCAAGCAGCTCGTGCAGATTCGAAGTCAGAAGCTTAGGCATGTCTTCGTTCTGCCATCTATGACTCAAAGTGATGTATCTACGGTCCTTCTTGTCGGAAAGTCTGGCTGCGGTTGTAAGGTGCGGTAGATCGGCGGTTGAGACATCGATGAGTCTGGTCGGTACGAACGTGCCAGTCCTCCCGAGCTTCTCCTGATGACAAGTATAATGTGTTTCCTCGCATGTTTGTATCCATTCAGTGATGGTGCGGAGATGTGCTTCGTCGCCAGTCCAAGAAGTCAAGGCTGTCGTGACACGTACCGGGGGCAGCGCACTGAGTCCACATCTCCGATACACGAATGGCGTTCCATCCAAAAGATTGTACTCGGCGACTTCGAGTTGTAGTCCAATACCACGGTTGTCGAGACCCATGTACCCAAGAATTGAAAAGTTGATCAGTGTGAGGCCGGGCAGATTCGATGCGTCGTAGGATGGGCAGTTTGCTATATGTTTAAGACACGCTTGGAAACGACTGTCTCCAGCAATGTTTTCGATACCGTCCTCCGACTCCAGGAAGTTGAGGAAGTGGCAACAGAGCAAGCATTTTCGCTTTGCGGCTTCGGCGATGTCTTCCAAGGCATACTCAACGGGGACAATTTTTTTGGCATCCAGATCCTCAGGCAGTATAGAAAGCCTCCTGCACGTAGCACAGAACGTCGGGTTCAGCGTCTCAACACCCTGTTCTAGTTTGGACGGATCGGACGCTTCGCTAACGCTGGAGGTGGACATGACACGATGCCAACGAGTGAAGAAGCAGCCAGTCTGGGCATGTTAGTGGGCTGAAGGTAGAGGGTAGGAATGCGGGGTCGCAAGTGCTGCCTTCATGCAGGACGATTCGGGGCCAGGGCTTACACCACGTGTTGGGGGTCGGCGCTAGGGGCGCTCGCGAAAGTTTTCCTGAGTAAAGTATAAGATTCGGTGCCTTATTCAAGACGACCCTATGTCTTTACAAATGCAACGCGACAACAGAGTGCTTGCTAAACTACCCAATCCACCACATCGCATCATCATCCCATGAGGTATGCCAGTCCCATAACCCCTCAAACGCCATGGCTTCGTAGTCGATCTAGAAGGTGCCAATGACCCTCTTGACCATCTTCCTCATGCCCTCACCACTGATCTGCACAGCACCTTCAAGTTCGGCACTACGCAGCACCTCCAGGAACTCCTGGTTCTCGACTTGTTCGCTGGCGCCTTCTCGCACCTTCTTCACGAGGTCGTTCATGCGCACACTCTGGCCAGCAGAGCCGAGCTCGTCGAGCGAGGCAAGAACCGCGCGCTTGAGGTCTTCTTTCCTGCGGCGATCGCTGGTCGATGTACCTTCGGTGAGAAGCGACATGTCGATCAGACCGGTGCGTGCATCCGTAGCTGCTTGCTTGAGCGCAGACTTGATGAGACGGACAGCCTCATGAACATCGTCGGCCGTGACTTCCTCTGATAGGCGCATCTTGGCGTGCGCTTCTGCGAGACGGATCATGGATTCCAATTGACGTGTGGTGGCCGTGATTCTTCGTTCTTGCGAGCGGATATCGGCACCAAGGCTGCGCATCGCGACGTATGCATCAACGAGAGCCTTTGATGCGGGCTCAGTGATCTTGGGGTGGATGTTTGAGCGCGCGTATGAGATATAGGCAGTCAAGAACTCGATAGGCATGACCTCATTCTTGTTGGCATTCTCAGGCGTGTCTTCAAGATACATACCGACCAAATGGCGAGCCATGCGACGGTCGTTCTGCTCATCGATGCGGTCCAAGACGAGGTATACTAGATCGAAACGCGAGAGCAGTGTGGGCGGAAGATCGATGTTTTGCGGAACGGGAAGGTTGACGTTGTACTTCGATCCGATGGGGTTGGCAGATGCCAGAATCGAGGTACGGGCGTTGAGAGTGGTGATGATACCAGCTTTGGCGATGGAAACCGTCTGCTGTTCCATGACTTCGTGAAGAACGGATCGCGTTGCCTCCGACATCTTATCGAACTCGTCGATGCAGCATACACCACCGTCAGACAATACCAAAGCACCGGACTCAAGCACAAGCTGTCTGGTCTCGGGATCGCGGGTGACGTATGCAGTCAGACCAACTGCAGAGGAACCCTTTCCAGAGGTGTACACACCGCGCGGTGCGATCCTGTGTACATATTGTAGGATCTGAGATTTGGCTGTGGATGGGTCACCACACAGTAGGACGTTAATGTCGCCACGGTATTTCGGACTGCCACCCTTCTCGAATTGCTTGTTGGTGCCACCGAAGAGTTGAAGCAGGATACCCTTCTTCACATCGTCCATTTCGTAAATGCTGGGCGCCAGCGAGCGAGAGAGCAGATCGTAAACGTCAGGACGAGCGCCAGTAGCCTTTATCCTCTCCTCTTCCTCTTCGGAGACCTTGCGGGTCTCTTCAATATCACCAGCTGCGTGCTCTGCGAGTTCCTCTTCGATTGTTGACACATCAATGCCCATTCGCTTCTTGTCAACCTTCTGGATGTGAAGGGCGTCTACGTATGTCTTGAAGATGTTCTTTACGGATCGCTGGCGCGGGTTGATGCGAACTTGATTGCATTTGAAGATACCAGTGATCTCGACGCGGTCACCGGCTTTGCAAACATCGACGAGCTCATCGTAGGCACATAATGACACCGAATGAGGTGTTTGTCCGTCCGGCATGTCATCCGGTGTCTCTTGTAGCTTGATGACCTGCTTGTTCGCGAAGCCGGAGCGGTTGTGCACGATCTGCATCGAGTTTGGCGAATCGCATACGGCGCGCGGGCACTTGGTGGGCTCGGTGATCTTGCCACGGTCGATGTCGACCCTGACAGTATGATTGCATACAGAGCACCGGAAGAAAGCTAGCAACATTAGCGAAAGAATATGAACATCCTTGTGACACACTTACCATCCTTCATGTCTGGAATGATGGGCGTGGTCCTGATAACCAGACCCTTGACACTGACGAGCTTGTCCATATCGCCAGGATTGAGCTCACGCAAGTTGATGGTGTGATCGAGACCAAACGGCCTAACGTTGTACGTCTTTTGGTCGACCTCGCTGACCAGATTCGGGATCTCGGCGAATGGAGCCGGAGACGGAGCGCCAGGTGTAGGGGCATCGGAGCTCAACATGGGTGGGAGGGAGCTTGAGTCGCGAGCCCTGGGTTGAGCAGCACGCTGTGCTTGTGACATCTGGGTTCGCAACTCTGCCATACGCTTCTCAGCGAGTTCGAGCATCGTGTCCTTGATCGCCACATCCATGATGGGGATGATTTCGTTCGGGTAGGCCTGCAATTGATGCCAGAGCTTCCTTGTCGGCGGATAAGACTTGAGATTGCGCGCGTCCAGGTTCAGAGGCGTGACACCAAGCTCCAGCATCATCTTCATGATATCGACATATTCCCTAGCCATGGCCGGGTGACTGTCCGGAAGACTCAAGCCCTCAGCCAGCTCGCCGTCTTGGACCATGCGATACTTTCTTCGGAAGTTCATCAAGAAGTCTCTCATGGCATGTCTGGCATCTACTAGCGACACGTTGGTTCCCCAAATGACTCGAGTAGAGTTGCCGCCCAAGACGTCTGCATCTGATGTGTCGGGGTTGATGTTGGAGAAGGTTGGCGCGTCCGAAGCCTCCTGCACTGGCATGCCATTCTCGTCGACAAAGAGCCTGCGCCGGCGATTGGTAGAGCTGGTGCCGAAGACGTCTGAGTGGATATCGCTTCGTCGATTGCGGGCTGCAGACTCGGAGCCGCCCACGAAAAGGGCGCTGCTACTGCTCCCAGGGACGTTCTGGGCATTGCGGGCTCGACCAGGGCTAGACGAGGATGCGTAGTGGATGGGCGATGAATCTGTGTCTGTCAGCGGTGCATACTGAAGCTCATATCAGTCTCTACATACCCCCAATCGTCATCGCAGACGCCTTTGGTGTCGCACCGCCATCACTCTCTTCGTCGCCATTCGCTGGCCCCGAATTGGAGGGGTTTGCAGGCGACGAGCGGAAGAAGAGCGGGGATTGTGTCGAAGTGGTCTGGAATCTTGCATTGCGAGGAGTTGCTTGCGATCCACGTTGCGACGCCTGCGAAGCCTCTGACTGCAACTGCTCCTCGGGACCTACTGGCGCTGGGCTGCTGTCGGATATCTGAGAATTCTGACCACGGGCGCTTCGCCGTGGAGTCGCCGACGCTGAAGTGCGTTGAGAGCGGCGCTTCTCGGGAGAAGACATGGTTGCGGTGCTCTATGCGGCAGCAACGGTGAATGTGTTGATGTTGCAGAGGGGTTGCCAGGGACGGTGGGCTTGTCGCGCCTACTCCTTTCGCAGCGACGCGTGGGACGCGTTCTGAACTAGTCTGGAAACGGACGTAAGTGGTCTTGGCATACCAGAGGCAAGTCCAATTGCAGGCCAAAAGACGACTGCTACTGGAGACGTCTTTCTATGAAAGCCACCGAGGTCATTCTGCAAACATCGAGTGCGACTTGACAGCATTATGTGTACACATGTAGACCAAGCTGTAGACTAATTCTACTAGTGGGGCAGCTAGCCCCGCTGTGAACAAATGTTTACAAGCAGGCAACGACGAACAGCGACACTAATCAACTCAACTAAACCTCCAGTCTTCATTCTTTACCTTTCCCAATCATAAATTCAACACTTCGATCCGTAACCAACATCAATCTTGACCATGGCGCCTCCCTCTAAACTCGCCATCGCAACTGGCGTCGTAACCCGACTTGTCAAGGAAGAAGCCAGCTACCACAAGGAAATTGAGCAGCAAGAGGCGCGCATCAAGAAGGCCGAGGCCAATGAGGGAGATGAGAACGGCGAATACACCCTAAAGCAAGAGGTGCAGAGTCTCGGCAGTCCTGATACTGAACATGATCACTAACTGCGGTGTAGCGTCAAGCACTCCAGGAGACCAAGAACGTCCTGCCTGGCATGAAGACCAAGATTGAGCAGGCAGTTGAGCGGCTGGAGGAGGAGCTCGTAAGTTTAGGATTCCATGGGCTGGGTACCCCATACTAACAATCTGTAGGAGAACAACAAAGAAGGCGGCGCCCAGGCATCACCGGAGGAAATCACCAAGGCGAAAGAGGCTGTCGAAAAGGGCAAGGCGGCCATGCGTGAAGCTTCTTAGATTCGTAACTACCGAAGAGATAGTCGGTACCGCTGCCGTATGGTAGTGGTACAAAGATGATGGAATGATACCCGAACACCGCGCTATGCAATCAAATCATCAAAGAATCATCATTTACATGTGATCACGATTCGTCCATCTTGGTGTCTGTGCGATCTTCACCATCCTCCTCCCCATCTTCAAGATCCTCGCCCTCTTCCAGCCCAGAAGAGTCACCATCATTGGCATCTCCTGAGTGTGCCCCAAGGTCTGCCATCTCTGTGTCATCGGCGGCACCAGATCTAGCAGGTGAGGGTGCGGCGCTGGCTTCCCGTGATAGAGGCTTCAGGCGATCTTGTGGTGGTACCCGTAGTGACGAAGAGCCGTCTCCGCTCTGGCTGGCATGCCCAGGTGTCATGCCACCATCTGGTCGCGGTGTACCGGCATGGCTAACGTCTCCTCTGGAGGTGCTGCCCTCGCCTTCGCCATCTTCGTCACCATCCTTCATCATGCCCTCCTTGCGCTCAGCCTCCTCCTTCTCGTCCTTGATCATGCGCAACATGCCGCGTGCCTCTTCCTCTATGCGTCCGAACTGCGTGCGTCGCTCCTTCCAGGTAGCCTTCGCTAATCGTACTTCAGAGTTGAGCTCCTCTATCTCCTGGTCCAGCTTCTCGTGGGCGTGCGCTTGCTCGTCCCGTGGCTTCAGCATCTTGCTGTTGGTGATCTTCTCCGTGAGCTCGTCGTACGTCTTTCGCACGGCCAGCGTCTCTTTCGCCTCGACCAGTCTGACGCGCAGGTTCTCTATGTTCTTGCGCACGTGCTCCTGCTTTGCCTCGATGGCCGTCTTCTCATCGGCGTAACGCGCGCGCTCGGTGTGGTTGCTATTCGTGGTGAATTCGGATCGAACAATCGCAAAGTCCAGCAGTGATAGCTCGTTCATGATGTCTTTCCGCCATATCTCGATCTTGTGCGCTTGTTGCTCGCGCTCGACAGCGACTGCTGCGGCCTCCTCCTCTGCGCCTGAGGCATCTGGGGGCGGGGAGGGGAGTTGTCTGGGGCGCGCATCCTCGAAGAAGTCTGGCTTGAGTATGCGACTGGCCGTGTTTGTGTATGGGCGTGCTTCGACAGCTAGTAGGCGGGCTACATTGTGCAGCGCATCTGCTGGAATTAGTCGGAGCTTTGTAGTGAATGGAAGGCGCCTTACCCTCGTCTGGTTGGGAAAGAAGACCCCAGTCGTTGATCGCCATATTTTCTGAATGGTCGAAGAACAGGGAGATGTTGTTTGTGGTATCGTACGTCGTCGTCGTCAAAGTCGCGATGCTGAGGTCCAAGAGTTGAATCGATCAACGCGTTTGGCAGGGGTCCGCTAGCGCCTGACCAGACGTCAGAGACCAGTCCACCGCGCCTTCTACACTTTCACTCACTCTTGCCTCTCATCACTCTCCCCTTCATCGCTCCGCATCGTTCTGGCAAGCGTCGCTCTTACAACCAGCTTCTTGATCCGGACTAGCCCACCAACATGCTGCCGTGAGCCCCGTGGGGTCCTCAGCCCCATCTACGGTTCACGCCGCCCTCGTTCGGCCTGTCCATGATTCACATTACATAGACGGCACCCTATCAACGAACACCAACGAACCTGTCAGCAAACCACCTCTCTACGACCAAAACCCTTCACATCCCGACCCGTTTGATCTTCGCATTCCGCCTCACAACACTATCTTACGCAACGCTTTTGGATATATCCTCCGCATAAACATCACCGTCACCATGCCCGTCGCAAGCCTCTTCGAGCTGGCTCGACAGCGCCTCATCAAGAATATCGATATGCTCCGCGACGTCGGCGATCTACCCTACTCCTTCCTCCAGCCAGTCCTCCGATTCATACAAAGCCCCGATCAGCTGCTCGAACTCGAGGCCAACTGCCCACAACTACTCGGCGAGACGGGCGAGATATGGCTTCGCTTTATCAAGCGAGACATTCCGAACTGGGAGACGAAGCCCCATGAGCCGCGCGATCCTCAAAACTGGAGCAAGGTGTATCGCAAGTTGAAGAAAGATGCAGAACTGGAGATAGAGGCGGATAAAGAGGCCCTCAAACAGCAGATGCAAGCGCTGCAGAAAGACCGCGGACAGAACAAGACCTTGATCGTCGAGACCAGGTTTGGATACGGTGCCGGCGCAAGCAAGATGTTCACTGGACGCACTACCAGCAGCTGGGGGCAACCGTCGGGTGCACCTTCAAAGACGGGAAAGGCCGCTTTCGACAAGCTGAAGCGCGGCATGTTCGACCATGGCCGTGAGCGCCCGAAAGCGAGCCAAATTCCAGCACATCTGCTAGCTCAGCGAAAGACCAACGTCAGGCAAGCACCAGCAAGGATGGTTCGAATGGCGGAGAATGAGGCTCCGAAAAGTATGGTAGTATCCAAGCAAGCTTCGGCATCCGTTTCTCAGAAGCCTGACACTCAGCCCGCGCCGTCACTATCAGCGAATCGCCCGACCATTACACAGAGGCCTGCACCGCAGCAACGCAATGCGCCGCCACCACCCGCGCGGACCTCCTTACCGCCTGGGATGCACTTCAGCGCACCCAAGCCGAAGCCGACGAATGCGCAGGCAGCGGCCGATCCGGCGCCGAAGAGGAAGAGGGTAGAATACAACATGTTTCATACAAAGAAGAGGAAGATTTAGAATGTTTTTAGGGTTGATGTTGGCACGACTAATGTACAAGAGAGATGGGTACAATCAGGTGTATTGACGGTGGACCCTGTACCAGGATGTGCACGTCTGGCTTTCGATTTGGGTATCACCCAATGCTTTTGGAGTTTAGGAGCATGCCCGTTTGCGATATCAGAAGCTGCATTTATCGGCGTTGCACTTTGGATCATCATATCTCTTTTTGGTCTGGGACCATAGACTTCTTCCATGTCTGTACATTTATTATTACCTCTTATCAGTCACTTTTCCGTTCCTATGCTGTGTTGATATGTGAGGTGGTTGAGATATTGTCGAGGAAGACTTGAGATGGATTGATCACAAGCAAACGCGCAGTCTTGGCGCTATTTGGTGGGCGCGCGCGAGCAGTTGATACCCAACAACCGTTACCCACGAAGTCCATCTGCGCACTTTCAATATCCGCGCTTCCCCCGCTCGATCGAGACGCGCAAGCTACGCGGTCAGCTGAAACGGCGACACCATGGACGAGCTCAGTGTCGCTTTCAGCGCTCTCAGTCTGCACGGCCCCAGCTTCTTCCGGATCGTTGACTTGCCTCTCGTAAGTAGTGCGCTCTGACGCACGGTGCGATGATCGTATGCTAATGGCTTTCTCAACTACCAGGAGCTGTTCAGCAGCGTTTGCGACCACTTGGACGACGACTCATTGCGAAAGACTCGACTGGTCTGTCGCACTCTCAGCCATCGTTCGGCCTTCACTTTCGGGACGCGCTTCTTCACTCATCTTGTGGTTATACCCCACATGGAGAGCTTAACCGTCTTGTTGCGCTACGCTCACCACCAGAGGCTTTCGCGGTTCGTGAAGACTCTATCGATCAGCGGCGAAACTGGTCCACCTTCGACGACCTACGCTGGCATACCTGCATCGACCGTGGAAGATATGCTCACAGAGGCGCTTCGGAGTTTCGAGAATCTGGAGAGTATTCGGATAGATACCTGTTCGTACCTGCGCTCGGAAATCCTTTCCTCAGAAGCGATCGGCCTCCGTTGCGGCCCAGAGAGACTCCGTATGGAACAGCTTCAAGGCAGCTTCACCGCCCTACATCACTTGATCCAAGTGATGATGAGATCTGTGGAGCGAGCTATGGTTTGCGATAAGATTTGCCTCGACTTGAGTTTACTTTTCAGAGGCTGGTCTACGTTGGCTCCATCGCCCAGAGCATATGAGCTTTTCGACCTCAGCTTACCTTATTGGAAGCATTCTTTGTCGTCCAGGGTTCTAAGACTTGAGGTTACTACCATGGATACCGGCAGATGGTCTCACAACCTTGCTGCTTCGTGCTCGTCATTGCAGGAACTCAGCCTGCTCCCTCACCGTGGATGTATCAGGTTCAGCAACGCCCAGGGTGGCTTGGATGTTTGGCCGCACCTTCGGTCCCTGGCTATCTATGACGGCTGTATTTGTATTACGAATGCTGTTCTTAACGACTTCTTCAAGATGCACAAGAATACATTGGTTCGTATTATACTAAAGCATGTCTCTTTGCAGCACGAGTCCTGGTCTGGAATACTGGAGACTATCTACGAACTACCGGCTCTACAAAATATGTGCTTTGCTTGGCTGAGTCAGAGTATAGCCTATCCAGCGCTAGAACCGTGTTCGGACAGAGTGTCGACATGTCGACAGGGGGTCGCGTGTAGCAATCGATCAGATGTTTTGCTCGTCATGGGAGCCTTGCTTCCAGTTCCATACACCTTCGAGTTCGAATACCCTGGCGGCATTGACTATCGGATTGACTTCACACTGGCTAACGCTGCTCTGTTGTCCGCCTGGTCTGTCGCTTTGTCAACTGATTCCCCATCCGCTCCGTGGTCGAAGTTGCGGGAGAACGTAGAGAGAGTATGCCACGGAAATAGCAATATCTTTGCGTGGTGATAGCACCAAAATGATAATCAAGACAGATACGGTGACTATAAATTGTGGGTATGCCACGTAGGTTTCCCGAACACAGGGTACTGAGGCAGCTGGTCAGAGGTCATGCAACGACTCCGGCTATCAAAAAGCAAGCTACGTATGCATTGCCGTTGCGGGCAGGGACTGGCTTGAGAAGACAATGTACGCAATAATAATTACATAGCCTACTTTATCTCGTAGATGACTAGGTGACGTGTCTTCCATGAATTTTCTTAGGCACCAGGAATGCTCTCCGCTGCTAGCTTCCTCTGTCGTACCTTCTCTCACATCAGGTTCAGGCTTAGCGTAAAAGCGCACGACCCGGGTGTTGACAAACGGGCAAGAGCGTCTCGCTCACACGATCTCTCACCTCGCATCGACGCAGACTCTTCAACCACACCCTCTCTGCAAGCGCCTCCATCGCCTCATCACCATGGTCACCACGCGAGCTCGCAAGAAGGCGGTCCTCGCCCAAGAGGAAGCGGAAGTTGCTCGGAAGTTGCTGCTGCCATTTCGACTACTCGACCTTCCCGCTGAGATAATCGGCAACATCTCTGATCACCTTGACGACAAGGACCTCATCAATGTACGCCGGGTTTGTCGCGCCCTTAGCGCCCATGTCGCTCATGCTTTCGGGCAGCGATTCTTCAGGCATCTCATAGTCATCCTACATCCTACCAGCCTGACTACACTCTTTGAGATCAGCCGCCACAAGACACTGTCGAAATACGTACACCGGGTAACCGTGAGCGGTCAGCGTATTGGTCACACCCTATTTACCACGGTCAATGAAACAGCACACAATGACTTACAAGCAAGCGTCGAACGGTCTCGTATGGATCTCTTAATTCTTACGGAAGCCTTACGAGAGTTGAAGAGCCTACAGAACGTTCGGGTCGACAGGTCCAGCTTCCGATGTGATGCAGGATGGACGCAGAATATTAAGATCAAATGTGGTCGAGGCTTGATGTTCAACAAGGATTCCGTGACGTGGAACGGGGATACATCGGAGCACCAGAACTTCAACCGAGTGTACGAGTTGACTCTACAAGCCTTAGTACAAGCTCAGATGGACGAAAAGGTCGAGCTGGATCTCCAATTCGTGAATCCAAACGAGGGACGGAACACATTCAATTGTCTCGTCGACTCAGAAAGCTGGCGGGAAGGTCTTTGCAAACGACTGCGCTACTTCTCAACTGTCGGTGACATGGATCTGGATTGGCTTGGGCGGCTGCTGAGCTTGAGCACTGGTATCACAAAGCTGAAACTGAGGCAGAACCGAAGGAAACTAAACTTACTGTTGCTGGCTCGTGAACCAGGTGGAGCCTTTTCTTTTCCTGGTTTGCGACATCTCAATATTACGCGAGCAGTGCTCCATTACGAAACATGGCTGGTTTTCTTACGTCTGCATGCGGCAGTACTGGAGGAAGTTGTCCTACACTCTGTAGGTTTGCAGAATGGGACATGGCACCAAGCCCTAGCGACCCTCGAGACTATGCCCCGCCTGAACAACCTTTCACTGGATGGGCTACTGGAACAAATGCCCTATCAGAACGCATCGACGGATCCTCTCGACTGGAACCCGGGCCACTTGTCTCTTCGCAGCCAAGCCGCTATCAAAGCAGCCCTCAGTGTCATGCGCGCCGAACCCAAAACTGTTGCGGTTGATTGGGTATGGATGAGGCCACTCGACGGTCCGAACGGGGAGGTGTATTATCATGCAGTAGATTGCAGGGGGTATACTGCGATCGCCAACAGTGGCTCATGGGACTTCTGAGACTCATAGTGGGAATGTTCAAGGTTAGACTAGGAAGGGTGCTGACAGTGAGGACGCATGCAAGGTCAAGCGCAGCCGCAAGGCGACACTCGAAGAATATGCCTTGTGTAACAAGATTTCCACTGTTACTTTGTTCATTATGACAGATCAGTTCTGGTGCAGATCTTTGCCTTCATCCCGCCTCAATTCCATACCCCCAATTTCAACAGGCGGTTGCTCAATTTCCACAGGCTCATGTTTGTATGCCACCGCTCCCGGTCCCAGCTCCTGAATGTGCTTCGCGTGTACCTCATATGGCGTCACGCTAGTAAGCTGCGTAGACCCCGACATCTCTTGTCGGCGCGACGAATGCCGCCTTCTCATGATGAAGAACACCGTTAATCCAATTATGACTCCCAGACCTATGCCTCCTCCAACTGCTGCCCCCGCTATCGCGCCTGTTGACAAGCCTGAGGAGCCTGAGGGAGGGGGTGTGGACGACAGGGTCGGTGTAGGCGTAGGCGTGGACGTGGCAGATGGCGATTCACCAATGGCGGCGGCGTCGCAGAAGTCAATACTGTAGTATACGAAGGTCGAGTTGTAGCAGTCGATCGGTTGGATTTCTTCTTGGAAGCCGGAGCATATGTCGACGGTCGTATCGTTCATATAAATAGTGACTGCGCGCAATGTCGGTATGGCCATCCTCGCATCCATCTTGTCGCGAAGCAACATACCTGTGCATCCTGGGTCCAGGCCGACGACCTGGAAGCTCCCATAAGGGCCATTGCGCCTGAGATCTGTACAGGTACCATTCGGATAGCCGTTTGGGCCCTCTAAACCTCGCAATGACTCTTGGCAGTTATCGTCCTCAAAGAGCGCTATCTGACTCGTCGCGAAAATGCGCACTGTGAGTGCGGTCAGGAGGAGGAAGAGAAGGTTGTGCATCATCGAGTCGGCGCGCGGTACGTTAGCCGCAAATTGGCTTTGGCGGGGCGGCTAAGCAGACAACCAGAATACGAGGGCGCCGGTTCATCTCATAGCTGTTATAACTACAGCTGGTGTACGGAGCTGACGACCACTAACATGTAAGGCAGCCTGGAGTTAGTTGCCCAGCTCTTGGGGGTCGTATCCATCATAGCTTCACAGGCCTGACCACTCCTTTCCTGACCTGGCATGCAGGATGCGGCATGGGTAACGTAGGCAGCGAATCGAGGCGAGGCTCCAGATTGCATGAAAAGCCACGCTGTGTTCCTGCGGGCCTACAGTGCGGCTGAGGTACTGATATCTTTTTCAGGGCTATTAGCTGTGCTGCTGTATCACAGTGGATGCTATCCGGTTGTGTGCGATGGTCGTCCTCTGAGCTGTTGCTGTTGTCGCGACAGCCTGCGCGCGTGCAATGAGCCCACAAGTAAGACGGCCCCTATCATCGTGGATTAATAGCCGCTTCAAGTATACAACGAAGGATTGACTGTTCCCGCAGATGGCTTACTGATGGTCTGTAAAGGAGCGCCAAGCTGGCTTGGGAGGAACGCGGGTACCCGTTCCGCGGCGAAAATTTGGGGGCCACGGAAAGAGCCGTGGGGCCATGACTGTGACATCCATCCAATCCTCCATGTCGCACTGCAGGAGAGCTACGTACAACACCATCTTCGATACTAAGATTCTACCATGTCTTCGGGGAAGCAGCCAAGGATACTTCTGTTCGGTGCCGGTAGCGTCGGAACGGTATACTTGTACCTGCTCAGCAAGGTAGCCGCAACCACCGCCGTCTGCCGCTCGAATTATGAGGTCGTGAAAAAAGATGGCTTCATCATCAATTCATCAATATTTGGTCAAAATCTCCATTTCAGACCCAATGCAGTCCGAGACTGTGGAGAAGCAGCGTCTCAATCATCAGATCCATTTGACTACATCATCGTCTGTAGCAAGGCTATCCCGGATACGGTACCGAAGCTCATCGCTCCTGCTGTCACACCTGGACACACGGCTATCGTACTTATCCAAAATGGCGTCGGTATCGAGGAAGAATACTTCAAGGCATACCCAAAGAACCCGATCATCAGCGCTGTCGTTTACATGCCCGCGACTCAACGGCCAGCCGGCGTCATCAAACACGGCGAAGTCGAGAAACTCCAAGTTGGCTCCTATCCCTCTTCTGCACCAAGTGAATGTGCTAAGGCTTTCACGGAACTTGTCACAGTAGCCGGTGCTACAGCGGAATTCTACGAGGACGTTCAGCACAAGCGATGGATAAAACTACTCGTCAATGCATCCTGGAACCCCATGTGTGCTCTCGCTCTGAGCAAAGACACAGATATTCTGACTGCTTCGGAAGAGGCCGATGGTGTTGTACTAGCCGTGATGCTTGAAATCCGCGATATCGCAGCTGCCTATGGATACGAGATCACGCGGGAACAGGTGGACAATCAGCTTAGCCGGGCGCAAGCCAGGATCCCAACGAACGCTGGAATTGAACCTAGTATGCTTCAGGATGTTCAGTCGAATCGCAGAATAGAGGTAGAGGCTATCGTGGGCAACCCCGTTCGCATGGGTAAGGAGAAGGGCGTTGTGTGCGTACGTTTGGAGATGCTCTACATCCTCGCAAAAGCTTTAGATCTTCAGATTGGACGGACGCCTTGAAGTCGGAACCGACACTGCGATATGGATCTGTAGGTAAAGTCTCGTCAACTACTCACCTTTCGGCTTTGACTGGATATTACTTCTATGGTCCTTCCCATCGACTTGAGCGAACGCCATGCTTCATAGACACCTTGATCCGGGGATCTCTCCTTCTAATGGGACGATATGCTAGTCAAACACATCATTTGTAGCTGATGATAGCGTTCTGGCAAATAGCGCGTCTTGTCGCTGTCCCTTTCACTTCTCGTCCACCGCCGGCATCGCGCCAAGTCTTCCGTTTGTTCAGCGCTCCGCACCGCAATTCGCGACTCACCACCGCTTTTCCAGAATAACTCGTCGTCATTTCCACGGTGACCAACAATAGGCACGGACCCAGTCACAATAGCAGTCAAAATATCTTTCGCCCACACACAAAGCGATACAAACCCTCAAAACACCCGTCCTGCTTCATTGCTCTCAGTTTCCAAACCAAACACTCCAATTCTTTTCCATCGCAGCTACCAACATAAGCTCTTCTATTTGACGATACCCGAAACCTCTTCATACCCTGCTTTGCGAGCTCACCTGCCGCACGCTTTACCGACAAGATGCGCACTGTCACCATCGCCCTTCTTTGCTTCCTCTTGCTAGTAGCTCTCGACATCGGCCGCATCGTCGCATCATCTGGCATCTTTCCGCTGGTTGTTCGCTACCTCCGCACCTCCGTCTCGTACCTATACTGGGAGATCTGCTGGGAAGTCTACTATCAGTTCACCCACAACTTCGAAGGAGTTCCCTTCTACCTCCGCTTCATCGCACTCCTCATCTGTGTCTATCTCACCTTCTACCTATACGTACATATCAAGTATACCTACTGGATATGCCCTCATCCCGAGGCCGACCACGAACACCCCCATGAACCTGCCGAAAAGGGACAATCGCAAGAGACGAAGCTCCCTATCACTCCCACCGTCGCTCACATCACACCGCCGCCCGTCACACTACCGCCTGCAAAGCTAGCGCCTCCTTCATACCCTCCGCCGTTCGGGTTCCCCTTCACCAACTTCCGCGGCACCGGCGAGTCGTTCGCACACTCCGATCGACGCGACCCGACACACTATTCCGTTCTTCAACTGTCGACTTCTTGGGGAAATACCCGTCGCAAAGAACGCGATTACTGGCGGTCTGCACCTAGGCAACCACCACCAGCCTATAGGTCTACCGAGCACGAAAAGGTCGCCGCGGCACCTACCATACCGAAGCCAGAAGTGGCTCAAATCACTACGAAGTCGACAGCGACTACCACAAAGGACCATGTAGTCATCGCGCCTGCCCATAAGGTTGTCGAGCTACCTATCACATACCTTCCGGCCCCGCCACAGCCATCTTTCGAAGACCTTGCCAGGTCGACCATGAGCAACCTGGCTAGCCAAGCATCTACCCTCGAGACTGCGATGAGGGGGTTTTTGGTTGCTGCCAGTACCGGCACTGAGTGGATGTCGTCGGTAAACGCGATTTGGACCTTGATGGCGAGTGCCGAGATTGACCTGAAGCCATACTTCGTGGGCGGTATGACTATGGAGCAGTCATCCCATATTGGCTGGAATGCCTCTATTGTGGAGTTTTGGAACTTCTTGGTCCCTGAAGGTGCTTCCATCCAAAAGAGCCAGGAACTGATGGTTTTCCTTGCGCTTTATCGTCAATTCGCCAACTACCTTGGGTTGAAGGATTGTCTCAAAGACCTCATCATCATGAGGCCCGAACCTCCCGCGTCAAGTACGCAAGACCCTCCAGCCCCCAAGATGGGGACGCTGTCCGCCATTCCCACCACCACTAAACACCTCCCCGATCCCGCCATCACGATCGCTCCGCAGCCGCAACAGGCACCGAGTACCTCCGCGCCTATCCAACAGGCACCTCCCCAGCAGCCGACAGTGCCTCAAGGTGCAGCAGGCCTCATTGACTTCAGCAATGAGGATTGGTTCGGCCTGCCGGAGAAGCGGCTCATTAGTCTCACGTGGAAGCGATTCAGATGGCCCAACGAGGCAGCCGCCAGCAAGACGATAGGTGAATACGATATACCAGAGCTTCTTTCGTTACCCATGAAGCATCCAGAGTTCATCATGGCCTCGTATGTGAAGACAGAGCTTGAGAAAATGGCGCCAATCTTCAAACGCGCTTCGATAGTTCTCCGACTCCAAGGTCGTGGATGCCCGTTGTTCCGTCAGCACGGACTCGAGATGGCACCGTTAATGGGCAACATGACGGCTTGCCTCTCTCGCGCTGCCGAGATGACCAATCAGTGCCAAGAGGTTGCAGATTGGGATTCTCGGGATGAATGGTACCAAGCCTGTCAGTATTTCCACCAGAATGTCTTCGGACGAGACAAGATTTGGGATTGGCTGTGTCACCAGTACGACTCCACAGATAAGAATGAGGAAGACAAGCACTACAAGACTCGTCCTCTCAAGGAATTGTGGGAGAAGATGGCGCCGACATGGCTTCCAGACGTTGCAAAACCTTGAGTGCGACGTCGTTGTATACGTCTCACACTATTATCAGCTGTCATACCGACAGCCTCACAGTATTCAAATACCTCCTCGGTACCTCACGCCGTTACAAACTTCACCCACAACATAGGTTGTATTCCTCAACACCTCTCTTGTCTTTTCAGTTATACATAGATTGTATCAATGTCACCATATTAAGAAGAATTATTCCAAGTGAAATGTGTATTAATGCTCACTCCCTATCTAAAACAATCGAAGAAAAGATGTTGTACATGTCTAAGAAACCAAGGCACGACCATCGTTGAGGTTATACATTATTCGCGCCATGCCGAATGAGAAGCGACGAAAGGCGCTTATGCGGAGGAAGCAGCGGGAGCCTCAGCAGTGGGGTTGACGTCGGAGCAGATGAGAGCCTGGCCGAGGATGGGGATGAGGCAGCACTTGGCCTGCTGGCCGGACTCAGCGCATCCGTCGATGAATTGGTTGATGCTGGTGGGGGTGGTGGTAGCTGAGAGAATGTTAGTGATCATGTCTTTGATTGGGAAGATGGGAAGGACGTACGAGGAGCGCAGTCCAAGTTGGCGAGGTTCAGGACATCGGTAGCGCAGCAGACGGGGTTGCCGGAAGAGCAGAGGCCAACCTGGCGCTCGTCAAGGGGAGCAGCGAAGGCAGCGGTGGCGGCGAAAGCAACAATGGCGGTGATGGTGAACTGCATTTTGAAGGTTGGTTGGGTTGGTTGGTTCTTGTGAAAGAAGGAAGTGTTGTTTGGAAGTGGTGTTGTAGAGTTATTGATGTGAGTTGAATGTGTTGGATGATGTTCAATTGTCGAGGCATCGTTGCCCTCTTTATACCTTCTCAGTCCTCATCTTGTTCAAGGTTCATTCCAAGTACACGCTTCATTACATTGCCATCGTCATCAAACACCGGCATACCCAGGCTACGATCGTCATCGACGCCAGGGGAATTAGCTGACAGCCGGGAGCGCACGTCCATAACGGTCAGAATAACGGTGACAGGTCCACCTGGCGTCCCCAACTTCTTCATGGCGAGTCTGCACCCGGCAAAGAATGACGTCGATCTCAGCTGGTTTGGCTCTGTGGTACCTGGCTGATCATGCTGACTGGTTGGTACCGAGGGTGGAGTATCCGTTAGGGCTGTTGATCTCGAAACCTGCACGGCTGGAGTTGCTGTCGCATGAAAAATGGATACTGTGGAACGTAGATCGATATCGGAGGTATAGCCATTCAGGGCAGGGATCAGATGTCGAACGCGAACATACTTACACATTGGGCATCTTTTCGCTGCCCCTGGCGCGTACTTTTGCTGCAGGGTGTCCTGGCTGTATGCACGTTATTCACGTCAAAGCCTCTCATAGGGTTTTGTGGCTGCCCCAGACTATGCCATAGGGTGGTCGGACACCCTTCACGAGCTGAGGCTTCAGCGCCAGTGACGTACCCTAAGCTGGGGTACCGGCTACCGGAGCGCTCGTCGACAGGCGCTGCATAAGGCTCATCTCCGAGCCTCAAGTTCACCAAGTCAAACGCTTGTGGGATGTGGTCTGAGTGCCCGTAGACCGCCTGACCGGCACCTAGCATGAAAGTGTATTCATGCGAATGTGAGAATGTGTACACGATTGTAGTCTTGCATTGACCGATCGACTTGGTGGAGGCGATGTTCAACCGTCACCCACACCACGCGTTCATTCCAACCTTGAAAATCTTTCTTTAGCAACCGGTAGATTTACCAGAGCTAACCCATGACAAGGTGTGGCAAACAGCTGTCAAAGAACTCAAGCGCCTCAATACGCCATCCGATGATGCTAGAGGTAGGTGTGACGAAGTCCAGAAAAGCGATCGAAACGTGGGGCTAAGGGGTTTAGCAAGGGTATTGGCGAATGGGAATCTAGAACCAGCTTCCAAGGAAGCCCTGTAACACGGTGGAAAACCTGTGATGGTTCGGCTAGCGTTTGATATAGCACAAGGATGGGAATCTATAGGTACTCACAGAGTTCAAACGACAAAGGCTGTCAAATTGTGCGAATTGTCCTAAGGCTGACATTTACATCCGTAATATCCGTTAGAGTTTGGATAAGGCCATTCGCACACATCTGGTCAGCACAACGAGACCCGCATTCGGTCCTAAACGGCGAAAGAAGGTGCATTCCTCAGGAGACGTTGTGAAAATGTATGGAACGGAACGTTGCATGCCCAGGCGGCCGTTAAGCCCCACTTGAGCGCGCCTTGCCTGATCCTGGCGTGACAGCCCGAGCAGCCGACCTCGCTTGCATCGATCTACGTCACAACAAAGACCCGGTTCCTGACAACGCAGCAAGATCTGAACAAGTCGTGCAGGACGATTTACATCATTTTGCTGTCGAGCAGCCAATCGCGACAAACACTTCATTTAACTGAAGTGCATTCTTTGAGGCGAAACGCATTCTTCCACGCGATCCTGCCATCCTATTTACGCGAGGGCGGCGAGGCTGATGGCCTAGTGCGTGTGGTGGCGCAGGGTCGACGAAACTCAGGAGCGGACGTGACAGCTCAAGGCGGTAAGTACAGCACATGCAGCGCGTAGTGGAAGGGCCAGAAGCAATGCGACGCCATGGTACTGAGATGCTCGCGCATTGCGATGGATTGTGGCCATGTGCCAGATGTCCACGGGTGCCAGGGACATTTGCGACACACCAGGAAGGGCACGGCCATGCTCCGAAGCTCTTCGGCGTCCGCCAACAGTCACCGCTCTCCTCATGTTGTTCTAGAATGACCACAGGGTCGGATTCTAATCGACCTCTGCAGTCAGACTGCAACTACAGACAACACTACATTCGACGGCGTGAATGTCAACTTTGAGTTTGATTGATCTGGCGCTTGGTCGGGTCTACAAACGCCACGATGCCGCTACGGCGCGATTAAGATCTCGAACCAACACCATAGCAAAGTGGACGACGATAGCCGATTACAGACTACAGTAGTAGAATCTGACCGCTTATTTGACAATTCTAATAACCTTTTTGGCGACTACCAGACTACATGTAGAGATTTGTAGATGGCGTCCTTCACCGCTACTCAATCTGTACTTACGGATACTGATACCTACTGCGCTTCCTGCTATAGAAACAGCCCTGTTCTCTCTCTTTGTCAAAATTGCTTGCAACAAGCGTAAGCGAGGTTTCTTCAGATTCCGCTTTCGACCATAGTTGCCTCTGCAAGTTCAAATCACCATCGGTGGTTTGGGCGACTCCAAGACTCTGAATGAAGGCGTCGCAAAAACTATCGCTAAGGAGCTTGCATCCGGTCGTGATCACCTAGTTATACACCTGACCTAGAAGCCTAGATACGATAGTCGATACCTAGGTATGCAGATAACCTAATGGGCCTACCTAGGTACCCTGACTTATCAGTACATCGCAACGAAGAATAAAGTAGGATGAGCTTGACAAACGAGTACAGCAGCTGGTTTTGAGGTCCCGAAGCTCTCTTCACATGGGCACCTGGGCAGCTTCTGATTGGGATGTCGAGCATACGTAGGCACTCAAGAATAGGATACCCGTGGACGTTTTATAAACAGTGCAACAATCTCATCATTTTAATGATCCATTCCGCATTCACACCACGACTCCGTTGACATGACGCCGTATTATATCAATGGACCTGAGGCGTAGTTGAGTGTTTGAATCGATTCGGGCCGTTATGAGTCGTGCTCGCTGATAGTTCTGTGCCCCGCCTTTCTGAGGTCACGTGCAGTGGGGAATAGGTCTAGCGGCGCTCGGCAGGGTTTGCCCGCCTTCTCATTTGGAGCTATACGAGCTGCGGCAGCACCAGGAACCGCCATCGTCGCACCCAGGCACCCCACCCATCACAGAACGCGAACATCGAGCGCTTCTCTGCCTCGAATCGGTTCACATCATGTCAGGTCTCAACGAGCCATAGACCTTCCTCGCCAAGTACACCTTGTACAAGCGAGCCACCGAATACATTGCAGGATGGATTGCCGAAACCGCCGCGTCCATCGGCTTCGAAGTCAAAACGAAAGAACAAAAACAGACAAAGTCGAAATCGAAGTCGAAAAAGGGCGCGGGCAGGAAAGGCAACCAGAATGCGAAAGGTGGAGGCGGTGGCCCGGTATACCAACTCGGAGTATCGGACTTTGTACCCATGGCAGAAGCGATAGCAAAAGCTGGAGAAGAAGCAGAGTCTGAGATCATGGTCCCTGTTGCTTTATGCAGGCATTTCAGTCGCGCCATTCAGACACGTCGGAAGGTCTCGCAATGGTACAAGGCGAAAATCAACCCGGATACGAACAGTGACCTGCGGCACGAATACTTCATCAAGGTTCTCGAGGACACCTTCGCATCTCTCAAGCCATTCCTCGGGTCGGGCGGACCAGAAATCGCACGCAACAATGGTTCCGCTACTAATGTGGCTGACTTATCGTCACGCAATCGCTTCGCGGGGCTGACTGTCGATGAGCTTGTGGCACTAGCCGACGAGGAAGACATCGCTGAAGATACACTCCCTGACGTATCTAATGTTACGCTCGAGGAAGCTGAGGAAGACAAAGAGGACGACTTCTGGATTGCTGTTGCGCTGATGCTACAGGAGCAACAGGACATGAGGGAGGTAGTCCGTGACAACTGGCAGAAATACAAGAGCGGCAAAGTCGACTTGATTGTGGCAGCCATGACCACGGATACGGCTATTAAGCTTGCTCAAAGTGCGGAGGCGAAGTTCGACTTGCTAGTAACACGACCGAAGAAATATCCAGTCACGGAGTATCCGGTCTGGACGCTTCCCGCCGTTCTTTTCTACAACAACCACGAGGATTCGCAAAAGTGGTCTCTCGCGGAGATTGCAAAGCCTTCCACCAGGCTTGGCGTTACAGCGGACGCCCAAAGTGAAGCACATTTCGACTTCTGGCCGGTCTTCGCTGGCTTGAAGTTCTACCTCCACAAGCACATGACAAAAAAGAACTCGATTCCGCAAGTGATGCCGAAGGACTTCGGCGATGCCAACATTCACAATCGAACATTCAGAGCAATCGAATTTGCCCAAATCATGCGGATCGTTGCCAAAGCAGCCAAACGCCCACCACTGCTGGATATGGTCTCCAAAGGTCTATTGGACATGTTTACCGAGCACAAGATCCCAATGTGGCTTACATATGGCGTCCAGCTTCATTTCGACTCGCAAGACATCATGGGCGAGATGACCAACCGACCGCACTTTGAACTTCAGGTCTACCTGAACCACCTAATGGGAGTAGAACAGGCCATTACGAATAATTGGGAGGATCCGATGATGCCAGACAACATCCAAGATGAATGTTACAAACCTTTCAGAGAAGCATACAACGACATCAGTCCCTGGGCCAACCATGACGGATTTGCCGAACAATGGCAACAGCTTGCGCAAGATCCAAAGGTCAATGGACACCCCATTTTCGGGATGATGAAGAAAAAAGCGTTCTACATATATAAGCACCATCCTTTGCTCAACGGCATGTTGAAGTATCACTTTCTCGTTCACTGGCACGCGGCTGGCCTGTCACACGAAGCAACTTCATGTTCTCTTCTTTTCATGGCTCATGTCTATATGGGGACACAGCTGAGAAGCCCTTCCGACCCAGTATGGCCCGACATGGAGTTCATGCTCTTCAGCCAGGATCCCCGATACGTGTTGCTCAAGAGACCACCCGAGTCGCCTGAGGAAGCACGGACTCTCTTCGATCTTGCTACTGGCCAGCCCACGCTCAAGCAAGTGCAATCATATACCTTTGATCGTCTGGACCTTAGCCGTGGAGATCTAGGCCGGCCTAGATATGATCCCACCAACAAGTCTCGGCTGTTCAGAGATGCAACTGTGTTTGGAGAGACTGTCTACTTGCCGCGCGGTGCTAGTGGCTGTTGGATCAAGAAGATCCCCGGTGGAGCCTTTAATGGGAGAATTGATACTATTACTACGGCACTTCTCGAAGCTTCTGCTCCTGATGCAACCCGTGGCCGTCTCGCGCGCGCGATGCAGGCCTCTCAAGAGCAGCAGGGACTAAAACTGGAGCCTATCAACGGCAGAGAGGGACTCACATCTGTTGCTATTTTGCAACATTTTGCTTTCTGGCTGCAGGCTGACTTGCCAGATCTTTATTTCAACGGAACGTTGATGCAGCGGCAATGCTCGGATACGTGGAAAGCCATCTACGCAGCGCTCGAGGACGACCCAGCTTGGGATCCGTCTTTCTCAGAAACCGGACGATCGCCGCAACATGCAGCGAATACCATCATTACTACGTCCGTAATCGAAGGGAAATATCCTCGGTTCATGGACATAGCGCGCAGAGCGATGCGCAATCATCTACGGCAACAGGAAGAAAACTATGAGTGCGCGCAAAGCGAGGTATGCTTGAAGGATTTGACGACGTACCACAAAGGAGCCGCCAGGCTCTTTGCGGATGATGGACCTTTGAATGTGGACAACTTGTACAAAGGTTGGTCGCAGGAGCACAGACAACAGAGGAAGCATAATTTTGCGGCCGCTGCCGCACAGGCCGAGGTCACAGCTGGGAATGCCGATTTGCAAGAGATGTTCCAAGCTCGGGCGATGCAAGCCATGAGTTCGATGATTACGGGCGGCCCGGCCGGCCAGTGTATGGTGATGTAACGCATCATCAAAATCTCGGCGTGTTTTGCATCGCGCGTAACCATACGATGCTTCAAATTTTGGGAGTGTCACGCTCCTTAGTATGCGAGTTGTTATGGTGACGTTACGTGAAAGACATTACCCGGCATCCTCGACGAGGCAGCACCCTGAGACTAGCCATTTCGGGACGGCTGCCTGAAAGCCACAACATAGTAAGGAGTTGCAGCCTTGCTCACGGGCGTTTGAAATGGAATATAAAACTCACAGTAAGACGACATGAAAATGGCATTCTAGATACATCGCAACATCTCTTGACAAAATTTGACGTTATATTCATTCCTATTTCTGCACAACATCACCGAAACACACTACTAACGATCCTCCGATCGCATCAGAATGGCACCGATTTCAAACCCTCTCTATATCACCAATGTCGCAGACGGGGAAACGATTCATCAGGTATGGTGCAGTTCCTATGTTGACCGTCTATAACTAACACGTACAATAGCGCTGTCTCCTAGTCACGGGTACCTATGCGCTTACCGCTGCTGAAGGAAGTTACATCCATGTTGCTACCAAAGGCGCAAACAAGGCCGACTCCTTTCCCGAGCAGACGTGGCCGATAGCAGGCGGTAACTTCAAGGCCCTCGTTATGCTCTCGCCAGGACAGAACGTCCTGGAATTTGCCTACGTCTGCAATGACTGCCTTGAACACACCATCGAGGTGAACGTCAACTACATCCCGCTCTTGCAGTACCCGCCTCTTCACCTCGCTATCATGGTCGCCGCAGACTCGCCATGCTTCATCGACTGTCCACCCTCAAAGGCCGCTGGGATGTCTTCGGCGCACTCTGACCTCCAAGCAGCTATCGCCAAGCTCCGCATGGCGGCTTACATGTGGCAAGCTATGACCGCGGAAGACTTGAGGCTGCAAGGTGTTGGGCGTCGAACGTTCAGGCTGGATGAGGAGTGGACTGCGGACACGATTAGTCGCGACTTCCTCAATGCGCGCGTTGAAGAGGCTCTCGACGGAGAAGGTGCCATGCGATCGACTGCCAAAGTCAACGTTATTCGCTCTTCCAGGACCGTCAAGGAGATCCGTAATAAAGAGGTCGCGCAACAGAACCCTAACGCACGTCGTGACAATGACTTGTTCGACTGGTTTCTGGATGCGCTTAAGGAACAAGCAGGTCCCTTCGCTTCCGATGCCCGACCCATCGTTGCTGGGTTGATCTTGGACTCACACTACAGCATCTCGCAGAAGCTGATTCTCGGACACGCAGCTCTGGGTTGCCATAACCCCGACGGAATCTCACTGGGTATGTTCGGTAGCCACCTGACCTACTCTTGGCCGCGCTTCTTGGAAGAAGTCACAGGCTGTCTCACAGACGTCCGTGCACCTGGAGACAAAGTAGGCAATGACAACGGCCAGTGCGACACCATGTGGGAAGCATGCGCCATCGGCCAAGGCGCGTTCCTCCATGAAATCGGTCACGCATTCGGATCGCCTCATCGCTCTGGCATCATGGAGCGTGGATATGCGCAAGACTGGCCCAAGAACTTCCTCCCCAAGACCGCGTACTCTGGCCACCTCAAATCAGAAGGCGCACTTGTAGACCCTCACAACACTCCTAACAATGCTCGTTGGAACCTAGCTGATGCGCTCTCCTTCCGCATGCTGCCCCACTTCCGCCTGCCCATCGACCCCACCATCAGCAACGAAGAACGACATGCTTCGCCCGAGGCCCACGCTGAGCACACCGACGATGAAGGCCCGACGAAACTCGTCGTCAGCTCAAGCAGCGGCATCGTACGCTTTACTTTCAAGCGTACAGAGACATCCCAGCCCCTCGGCTGGACTCACAACGCACCGAAGCGCATTGAGTATACGGAATCCTCTCTCGAAGAGCGTTTCGATCGATCCCAGGCCCTCCATCTCAATATCCTCGCCTATAATGGAAAGGAAACCAACATCGGCAATGTTTGGAAACTCCTCGCCAGCAGATCATACATCCGCATCCCAGGCTCCGAGATCCGACTCGCCAAGCGCCTAGCCTTCCCCGATGAGTCCGATACTCGTCGGTACGAATGGGCGCAGCTCCTTCATGAGAAGGGCAAGGACGGAAACCTGCACCGCGCCGTTTCCATCGATCTAAGGGTCGGATGTCTATGGGATGGCGGCGTGGTGAAGTATGCAGATGGTCACACGAGTCACTGGGGACCCATGCGTACATACGGCCGTAAACACCAGTTCGGTGGTCACGCTTCCGAGAAGATACGTCTTCCCGAGGGGGTGGAGATTAGTTCCGTTGAAGTCGTCCCTAGGGATGGTGTAAGGCTACATCTGAACGACGGTACCAGCGCGGGCGAGCTCAACGCGAGGCGTGGCTCGGACATTGTGAGGCTGACACCCAGCCCCGATGAGATCATCGTGGGATTCTTTGGCAAGAGTCAGAGGGGAGGCTTCTGCGGCGTCGAGGAGTTCGGAATCATCACTGTGAAGAGAGATGTGGGGGTTACGGGGTTGCCGGATAGTGTGTGGGACTTGGATGAGTTGAAGAACACGAGTGGGATGGATGGTGATGAGGGTGATGAGGAAGAAGACCGATATGACGACGAGGATGAGGATGAAGACGAAGAGATGGACTACGACGATGACGAGTGAATGTGTCAGTTGGGAGTCTTGAGGAGCCCACAGCGCTTCGTTGTCGAGGTGAAGTGAGCATCGTGCTTGAGCGCCGCAGTGTGGTAATATTAGTGTACCTGTCCCAATTTCTCCACATCTAGACGTGTAAGCGAATCGATCCACAAATCAGGCTGCCTCGTCAGCAGTAAGACTAGATGATATGTACCGAGATATCCATGCGATTTACACTTAATGTGTGTCCGATCATGTACGACGATGCGGTGGTGAAAAGACATAGTGGCAACGAGACGAGGGTCTCGGCTCAAGACCAAGTGGTCTAGTCCAGTAACAAGGCGAATCTTCCCCAGATCACATGAAAAGTCAGACACATCCCCGGATTCTGCAAGGACAGTCCGGCGAGCGGTCGGCTGGGTCCCGACTCCCATGTCTCAGCGCAACGGTAGCACCACATTTGGGCTCGTCCTGGAGTGCATAAGGCTGAAGAACCTGGGGTCTAGTTTTATGCCACGTTCGCTACGTGACTAATAGTAGATGTCGCTTTCGACGTCGATGATGATGCTGCGGTGAGAAAGCTAATTATGAACGCGCCTGATGTTGAAACCTCTTAGCCGCGTGAGATGGTAGGCTCCATCAGATTTTTGCATGCGTCCTGGACGTATAGGCGGTATCGATGGCTTGCTATGCTGGCTGATTGCTTCCACTGGTCGCATGAGATGTGCAGGAACTGGGCTCTCACGATGTGATAGTCGCGCGAATCTGGTAACAACACTACCTAAGCAGAGCGTGATGCGCCTTCAAGCCATGCAAATAAAAGTCTGCGGCATTTGACTCAGCATGACCAAAGCAGATCTCTACAACCACCGGCTGGGGAAAGGGGTGAGCTGAATGCGGTGACATGCGACGGAGTCATGATAGGCCTGATGAGGTTTCCCGATGGATGAAGTCTGACACGGCCAGCGCCAAGGCCGTGACCCGATGAAGGGCCGGCCCTCTCGCTATTCCCGAAACGCGTCCGCCGCCACAAAGTACCCCAAAAAAGATACTGCTAAGCTGCAGAATTTTCCTGCTGGGAACATACGGAACGGCAAAGCTACACATTCCACACGGTAATCCCGCGATAAGCATTGCCGCTTGGCCTGACGCGCTCAAGGCGACGCGAACTGGCGGCGCCGACCCGCTCGTAGCCGACGTGATCCTGGCTCGAAAATTTCGATCATGCTACTGTCACGGTTCAACTTCTGCATCTTGCGCGGCAAAACGACTCTGTTGCCCGCCAAGTGGACCGACGATGAAAATTTGGACGGTCGACTGGCTTTCCAGAGCGTGGAGTACGCCGACGGCTAACATGATGGCTCATGGAGTCTTGCGCCATGACTCCACTTTCTGGAGTGGTGGGTAACCGTGGTTTGATTGAAATATCGTTTTCGTCCCTGGCTCTTGCGCACTTGACATCTATCGTATACATCACAGCTTCGTCGTTGTTGTTCTTACTTTGAACCTCAAGCCCCAACCCAGGGTCCTTCGCCAATACCACCACCAATATGGCATCCGCCTCTGAGGAGATCACGCCCAAGATGGACCAGCGGTCGGACAAGTCGGTCCCGCACTCTTCGAGCGACGTCGAGAAGCAGGTCGCACCCCCCAAGGATGAGCTTCAGCGCAAGCTTTCATCCCGACACTTGCAGTTCGTCGCCATCGGCGGTACTGTAGGAACCGGAGTCTTCATTGCTAGCGGAGGTTCCATCGCTACTGCTGGTCCCGCTGGCGCGCTCCTGGCTTACGTTTTCGTCGGTACTCTGGTCTACTCCGTCATGCTCAGTTTGGCTGAGATGGCTACCTACCTCCCCATTTCTGGTGCATTCACACAATACGCTGCCCGCTTCGTCGACCCTTCGCTAGGTTTCTCCATGGGTTGGATTTACTGGTTCTCGTGGTCCATCACCTACGCACTCGAACTCACGGCCGCTGGACTTATCATTCAATGGTGGGACTCGGATCTCAGCATCGGCATCTTCATCACCATTTTCTGGGTACCAATTACCGCCGTCAACTTCTTGCCCGTTGATATTTTCGGTGAATTCGAATTCTGGTTTGCTCTCATCAAGGTCGTTGCCCTCGTCGGTTTCTGGATCTACGCCATCTGCATGAACGCTGGTGTCGGCGCACAAGGCTACATTGGCTTCCAGTACTGGAACTCTCCCGGTGCTTTCGCTCCATACCTTGCCGAGGGCCCTGTTGCCAAGTTTGTCGGTTTCTGGGCTGTTCTCATCCAGGCTGGTTTCGCATACCAGGGTACTGAGCTCTGCGCTATCGGTGCTGGAGAGTCCGCGAATCCCCGTGTTACTATGCCTTCGGCTATCCGAAAGACCTTCTGGAGCATTTTCACCCTTTTCGTCTTCACCATCTTCTTCGTTGGCATTCTGGTACCTTACGACAACGAGGCTCTTCAGATTGGTGACACCAACGCCGGTTCGTCTCCTATGGTTATTGCTTTCCAGCTCGCAGGAGTCTCCGCTCTTCCCGATATCTTCAACGCCATCCTGCTTACCGTCGTTCTCTCGGCCGCCAGCTCCAATGTCTACTCAGGCAGCCGTATCCTTGTCGGTCTTGCGGAGGAGAAGTGTGCCCCTGCGTTCCTCAAGGCTACCACCAAGCGAGGTGTCCCATACTGGGCGACCGCAGTCACCGGCGCCATGGGTCTGCTTGCCTACATGAATCTTAGCGCCAACGGTGGAGAAGCTTTCAACTGGCTCCTCAACATCGTCTCCGTCGCAGGTTTCATCGCCTGGACTTGTGTCTTGATCTGCCACATCAGCTTCATGCGCGCACTCAAGGCTCAGAACATCGACCGTGACACCCTCCCATTCAAGTCATGGGGTGGCCGCCCACTCGCCATCTACGGTGTCACTTTCTGCGCCATCATCACCATCACCCAAGGTTTCACCGCATTCGTCCCATGGAGCGTTGAGGACTTCTTCATCGCATACATCAGTCTGATCCTCTTCGCCGTACTTTACATTGGACACAAGCTCATCACCAGGAGCAAGTTCATCAACCCCGCGGAAGCCGATCTCCTCAGTGGAAAGTTCGAGGACGAAGTTAGCGAGACCTGGGAAGAATCTTCCGCCAGTGGATGGAAGAAGATGATCAACAAGTTCTTGTAAACATTGCTTCATGGCAACAAAAAGTGTTTTGGATTCTATTCGATCCGATAGCATAGCGTAGCGTTTGGGGCATAGCATTTGCACGGCGTTTTTCATTTCTAGCGTTCAGGCCGCGGCAGATACCAGTGTTAATGTTTACTCTTCATACTTCAAATCTCTTTGATCTGCACATGGTGAACTTGTTCAGGCTTATTGCATTTGCTGATCTCTCAGCTCTTTGTGGCTGTGCACTGATCATCTCAGCCATATCCAGTCTGTCCTTTGATCAACACCGCCACACTGTGGCTATGCTTGTTTACTGAGATGATCATCTTAACGATGGAATGAATCACTCGGTGTACAACACACACTGAGTTCACCGATCCGGGTCGGTACCATCGTCATCAGTCCTCGTAGTCCAGTACATGGATTTGTCGTGTCAGATGTGGAAACTTGATCGCTGTGGCACACATGCGGGGTGACGTAGCGGGCGCCTTGAGCTTAGCCTGCAAGTAGAAGGTTGTGGTGTTGTGAACTCCATGTTGATTTCCGAATGCCGTGGTATCGAACTCCAATATCATACAATAACGTGCAAACATGACTCCATCGCTCAGTAAAGTGTCGTGACCACATCAAACTCCGCCTCTCTCCTCCAAATACAATGATAGCCACCTTGCTCTCAACCAGTATAGCTTCATCTCGCTCGCGTCGTCTAACCCCAGAGTCTTACAACCTCCACAACACCCAGACCCAGTGCAGTGATCTGCAGAGCGCGACTTGGTGAAAGCATGTCGGACGCCGCGCTTTCGGTGGTGTTTTTTCCACCAGTTCCCTTTCCACCCTTGCCTCCTCCTTTGCCGCCGCTGCTGCTGGCTCGTTCTTCGAGTTGAACTTCTGGCATAACTAGGGTGTCGCGTGCAGCAAGCGCTTCGCGGAATTGGGCGCGAGATCCGATCAGTGCTGGTTCAGCTACCGCGTCTGGGTTGGCGACGGGTGCTGGGCTGGCGAGCGCGACAGTCGCGAGGAGAAGAGCAGTTGCCGCTGTGAACTTCATGGTGGTAATGTTTGAGGTAGATTTGCAAGTTTGTGTTTGAAGATGGAAAGGTGTAAAGGGGGTAATGAACTCGAGGTAGGGTTTTATAGACTGATGAGTATATTAAGGGTGAGTGGTTGATGTATGAGTCGCCGCAATGAGTCTTTGGTGTAACCTTAAGGCAGATTTGATGAGTTGTATGCACATGGAAAGGAGGCGCGACTCATCGCATTTATGTATTCAGGCCACAAGCGGTGTGCTTCATGAATTACGCCGTGGACGCCTTAACGCTGTACACAGCCTGCACGCGCAGAGTAAGATCGCCAACACAGCCTGCTTTCAGCTTGACGCGATTCTGGTAATGGTCTGTGACGTCGTGAGGGTGTTGGACCAATAACAATCGTTGTTTAGCCAGCCATGGAAAAGCGCGAGATTGGGCTGACGGCTTGGCTTTCTTGGCGGTCAGCTGAACAAGGCGTTCCGTCCCGCTCTTGGTCGCCTGTCTCGAGAGCTTGACAACCTCCAAGGACTTTCGTCATTCCTGTTTCTCTTCTAGGTCAGGAACGCAGCCAAGGATTCAAATGTAGTACTGGTAACATAAGCTTCGCTGACTCTTTGTGTCCAATGAAGCTCACGTTGCCTGTGCTATGTTCGCAAAAGACTCGCGAAGTCACCATTCAACCTTTCATAGTATCCCTGCAGTATACATCGACAATGCAGCATTTGGGGACGGGATGCGAGCTGGGAAGCCGTACGGAGGTTTGTAAAAGTTGTCTAGATTGTACATGGATGACTAGCAGGAGACTTGTGTATGCGATCCGTATGAACCCGACAGATCATGTTTGCTTTCCGATGTGAACTGATCCTTGTCCTGGCTTGAGGGTATGTGTTCGAGGCGAACGTGTCCTGCTTCGCGTGGCTTGGACGAGGAAGAGGGAGAGTTTCGCATCGCGTTGGGGAAGAACTGCCGTGCCATTGGACGAAGAGCAGCGATGCTGACGGAGATGATTCCCAGACTGCACTCGCCTACCGACATAATTACGCACTCGACGCTCTGATCTGTATATTTGTTAGCTCTCATGTTCGAGTGGAATAGCCGACATCAATGCAATTTCTGTTGGTGGCAGGTATAGCAGTTCGTGCTCTGCTTGCTGCATCCAAAGACACCCTCCATCATGATCCTCAAATCGAAAGAATACTTACAGGTAACATCCAGGACGCGTAAACGGTCCAAGAAGGCAATACGGACAATGCCCAATATGCTTGCGCTATCAAAGGTTAGCAAAGTTCGATGACCTGCCGTCTACAAATACCTTGCGCCTCCTGCGAGTAGCACACATAGGACGATTCGTTGCCTCTTTGGCATGTTCAGCCTCCAGATATGAGGGATAGGTAGCGCGCAAAGGAGAAGATCCGTCGCGACATTAACGGCGGAGCTGGCGTATAGATAGGTGACGTAGTCGACGCACACTGGTTCGAGGGTGAAGTCCCACGCTCCTTGGACCGGACGGCATTGGAAGATGGTGACGAAGATTCCTAACAGTACTTCAGCACATGTCACGTGTCGGGAACTGTGGCTTGTCTTACCCGAAATCCATAGACCGACGATGCACACAGATATCGCGTACATCCAGATGCGGAAGGTCTTGTCGTGGATGAAACGCAGGTACGACGATATGATGGCGATCTTCGTCAACGCAATAGCAAAGGCGTATAGGATTTGGCAGATGAAGAGATACTACAGCGCGTTAGTTGTGACAGCTCAACAAGTCCATTTTCAACATTCATGACAATCGCCATATCCAGGATACGACACCCAATGAAAGCTTGGCACCTACCAATATACAGTCCTTCAAAGTGTCGAAGAGTGTCAACATGGGTAGGAGCCAAATGTGTCGCCCGAGGCCATATTGGGTTGCTAACATATCGTTAGCTGGATTCCGCACTCGAAGTACCTGCTGCTTACCAGCGATACACACTGCAGCCAGAGCAACAGTGAAGATGGCCGCGCAAATGATAAGGACTGTCATACATCAGCTGGGACCTTTGTGAGGGAGGGGATAGGTGGGCCCGTACAATCGTCTATGAAGATATGGCCGACGTATTTCGCTCTTGCGAAGAGGCGGAGACCGACAGTCAACACCACCAGAGCGATGAAGACTGCGCATGTTATCGTAAGACTGTTGACCTTCGAAGTATGGTCGCTGAAATCGAATTGGGTGATGTCGACTTCTATGCCACCGAAGAAGACAGGGTCTGCGTTGGGGTTGGAGTTCTGGCTTGCCATAATGCAAGGTCTCAGTGGTTTCAATGTGAAATGAAGGTAAGATCCGCAACAATCTGTGTAGAGGAGCCCGAAGGCATATGAATCCACGTAGAGGTCGGGCCGCAACCGGCGTAGTCTTACGGGGGCGAGTGGCCTGTGGGATATGCACGATGAATGCGCAATAGACCCGGTGGATCCCCTTATTATCTCTCGGTCAGCCGTTGTGTGGCGTCTTTCGTCAGGACTTTGGGCGGTATCATTAGACTCTTCCATCAGACCGGTAGCCCTAACTGACATGCGGAGCTAGCTCTTAATGCCAGAACATGAATCCGGAACGAAAAACAACATTCCTTCCAGACCTTTGGATCTCTGGTGTTTGGTTTCAGGCGCGCCTTCGACGTATCATGCTTCTCTGCCAACCTCTGCCATTGTATGGTTCTGTGTCGCCAGATCACCTCTTCAACATGCAATTACTCAGACGATTATCGAAGGGATTCCCCATTCAAATGTCGCGCTATTGAAGAAGTGCGGGTGTGCCGTTCTGCGCTAGCTGACGGCCTCTTCGTCCCCATCACCTGCAAGGGCAGGCGCAGGCTCCAATCTAGCTGATCGACCATCCAGAGGAGCCGCACCAGAGTCTATCAGATTGATAGCATGCTTGTAGGCCACGGAAGAGACCCTGTGGCATTCATCCCGCGGAAGAAGCTGATGCAAGTGCATGGGCGCACCGCCAAAGATCGATCTTAGTCCACCGTGCTCTCGAGATGGCACAATATCCTATGCGGTAATGATGACTACCTTTGGGATGGCTGAAAGTATAATTCATGTCGATCTAGTTTCTTCCCCCTAGGAGTTCTCGACCGGCTTTGTTCCGCGGGCACTACGATGGTAGTGATACTTTCCATGGCCCCTGCTTACTCAGACAGCAATAGCGAATCAGCAGCATCCCGAGGCATCTGTCCCTGTACATAGACCACGTGCTAATGTACTCGAAACTTTGGGTGTACCGTGAAATCTCACAGTAGATGCGTCCCGCAAAGCGATTGCGAGAGCTGCAGTCTGCAGCCCGGTCCAGAGTCCAGTCAGACGCGCGGCGTCAAAGATTTCGCTGATTTTCTTGCTTGGGCACCATTCGGTTTGTATGATCGGTTGAGAGGAGGAGCATTTGCATAGAGCGAGCGACGGCGTCGAGGCACGTTGAACGGCGTGCAACGCGATGGGGCGGGGAGGCTGGAGGAAACACCGCGGACGGGACGGACTCGCTTCCGATGGCGCCGACATGTGGATCACGCACGCTTCGCAGCACCGACTCGAACCATCTCCTCGCCGTCAGGTCGCTCTTTTTCCTCTAAAGAGATAGGTGTCATACATTTCATGGCAATTTGCGCGCATTTCCATGAACCCAATATCGTGAACCTAATCGGCGTGATCATAGCGATGCCTGAGACTCCACGTGTTGTGCAGCGGCTTGTCCATGAATGGCAAAACTTTCGACTTAGGCCCAGCATCGACAATTCCAGTTCCTGGGTCGATGTCATTAGCCCTGCATGATGTAGCGGCTGGCCCGTGAATGTTTCTTAGTTCTCAGGAGCTCCTGCATACATACATACTGTGCGCAGCCCGAAGCAAACCACTACACAAGAGTCGCCACGCAGAAATGTTATTCATTCTATGTGCAAGACAATTCCAAACTTTGGTCGAAGGGATCGGTAGTTGATGACTACGCGGCGGTGGCCTCCGCAGCTTGGCGAACTCGACAGCGCAGCGGAGCCCCGATGGACGCGTCTCCCATCTTACATGGGAGCATCAAGGTCATTGGCCTATCGAGACCCATCATCAAGGCACGCAAAAGTCAGGCCTGTAGCAGGTAAGGCCAAGATGACAATTGACCGAAGTTTTCGTGAGGAGACGAGGCTGAGCCGGCGGAATCGACGCGCTATTAGGGCCGTCGGCGAATGAGCGATGGGTGCCGCGACTCTGCCGATGCTTGAACGCGAAAACATGGATGAGGTGTCGTCGTCGATGCCCATTGTCCTGGGACGCTGATGTTCATATGTAGGTGGGGTGTAGCAAGTGCAAATGACTTTGAAGGTAACCCCAACATTGGTCACTAGAAGCTCACATTATTGTACAACAGTCAACGTGCGCTCTGGCAGTCTTCTTACTATATATACATCTATCATCGTGATATCCGCGATGTCGACATCCACAGATCCGACTGTACCGCTCCCGACCGAGACAGAGAAAGACCGCAAGGACAGGGACGATGATGACGACGACGACGTGAGCTCAACTACACCTGCACCAACTCCAACTCCACCAACACCGGGTCCTCCCGGGAGACCATCACCGGCCGATGCATCACAGTCTTCGCAAACCTCTCTTCCTTCTTCAACCTCGACGCAAGCCTCTGCTTCAGCGCCCGCAGTTTTAGAATCTGGAAATGGCGGTCTGGGCGTTGGCGCGAGCGCTGGTATCGGCGCAGCAGTCGCCGTTGCTGTCATACTACTTCTACTGGGCGGCTGGTTTTGCGTGCGTCGAAGACGAGCTGGAATACGCCGGAAGAGCACCCTGTCACAAAGTTCGTACGACTTGGAGAATGCGACGAAGGGGAGCGAATGTGGAGCCCTCGGGCCAGCGGAGATGGAGGCTGGGTGTAATAGCGAGAAGAGCGCTTCTGAACTCGCCAGTCCTGTTGTTCCCGTGGAGGCCGTTGGCGATCGTCGACTCTTTGCTGCAGAATTACCAGGTTCCGAAGTCCTTCCAAACGACGAAAAGAAAGGCACTGGGGAGCGGCTCTTCCCGGACTCGCCAATCGATGGCGAAGACGACCGGTACCACGTCGATTCGAAGAGTATCGAGGATAAGCAAGCGTCGTGTTGACGGTCCGCTAGCATCTTATGTCGTTACGAATCAAAATACGTTCTTTCGCGCTTTCCTAGCGGGGAAGCCAATCTTGGAAATTTCGCTCTCTCAATGGTTGGTGTACTCGCGATGACCCGATGGAAAATGAACATTTGGAGGCGGTGATACTGGCGAGGCGTCCTGCGGGGTGTAGTCCCTCGACAAGCGCTGCATCGGCGAGACTTCACCAGGAGAAGCCTCAGGTGGTGAGACCATGAGTAGCGGTACAGGAGCACGTACGGGTTCGGTGGTACGAGTCCTTGTATCCGGCTCCAGTGCCATGCTCCAAGTCCTCCATTGCTCAAGCTTCCGAACGTACAGTTCTTCCGCTTCTGACGTGGCGTGAATGTTGCCATTTCCCTCTACTTCTTGCGCAGCAGTATCGCCGTGCAGTTCTGGTATCTGGCCTGCATCCAATTCGTAGATAATCCGAGCATCGGCTTCAACAAGCAGCGGTGGTGGTGTTGGCAGCGGTGGTGATGACGCGGGTGTAGAATACCAAGCTTTCTCCTGTGGTCCTGCTTCGGCATCCATCGACTCTCTCTTTGTGGTCTGGAGCCGTGCTCTCCGAGCCAGCACACGGTTCCTTCGTCTGATCGCAAAGAAAGCAAGAATGGCGATAACGACGATCGATACGGAACACGCTACTCCAATGGCAATACCACGCTTGATGCCAGGAAGGGCCAGGTCCGTTTCGATTGCATTCTCCTCTTGAGTGGTCGTTAGGTTGAAATGTTTCGATGTGGGGGATGGTGTGGGTGTCGCCATGGTTGAGGGAGTCACTTGACGTTTCGCACACACGCAGAACGTGAGAGGATGTGGGAGTTAGTACTCTGTCCCAGAGTACAAGTTTCGGGCATATGCAGTACATGGTCGGAGCAAATATTGCGGCGCAGTCGTGAAGGCTGCATGATCGCCGCACCAGCCTGGCTATGAAACCATGCAAGAGGTGCCTTCGGCGGCTACAGGATTATGGGTCGGGAATCCAATCACGCCGCTCTGGACCAACCATGCCTCGGCGCGTAGGGCAGTGCAACCGACGTGGAACGTGGCACAAGCTTGAGAACCGGCATCGCGATCCTTTTTGAGTGGTTGAAGGAGTTGGGGTTGCTGAAATGTAAGGAGCATGAGGCGTATGCCTATGTTGCGGCACAATAAGCGTGGAGTGGCGAGGCGGCATGTCATCATTTGCCTCCTAGGTAGAACCACGAACACGACGCTCTCACCGGTCGAGCTTACAAGTGCTCTCATAGTCCATATCACCGTGCACCGTGTGTTTCCAAACGATGGGTTACGCGCTGGATGATTTTGCAGAGGCCCTCCTTAGGCAGTTTAAGCGGGGTGTCTGCGGGTGCCCGCATCCTGCGCGGCTCTGCGGCTCTGCAGCTCTTTACCGACATCTCATCAACATCGCCTTTCTTCTCTCCTCAATGTTTAGAAACACCAACTGATACAAGCTTTGTCGCACTGAGCTCAGCCGCAAATTTCCAACCCAAGGACAGGTTGCCAGGCTGCCTCATGGCCATGGGGGCCGCTGGCCGGTCAGCCTCGCTGGCGGCCTGAACCCGCAAGTTCGGGGAAGCGGCCCCATGCGTTGACACGCCTACTACTTGAGTCAAGCAACTTCGCAAGAACTTGCTGTAAGTACCGACGGTCGCCACATTTTCCTTACTCAGACAATGCGTCTTTTCGTTGGTGTCAAAAATAACTATCGCAGCGAGCCGTCAGGATCAACATATCGGCTATCCCGGTGCTGTACCGTGATATTGGAAGTGTGACTCTGCGATCACCTTCCATACCGGCAGACCCAGACGTTCGATCTCCTCATCTTGCCGATAAAAGGTTGAAGCTATATCCACTGACGCTCATATCCTCAATGTAAATAAAAATTACCTACTCATGAAAACTTCGAGTCGGAGTACCAGAAAGAAACTCCGCCCAAACCATTCAATTACTATTTCGCATCGCGTCTCCGACTGTGGCTGCAAACCCTTGATCTCCAGACTACTTCGCGATGATACATCAAATTAAACATTAAACAAACCCAGAATATACCACTGTCAATGGCTAGTGCATCTAGGCCTCAGCTATGTTGTCGTGTCGACCTAAATACGAGCAAACACTCTGGTTACAAGTACTTCTTCCCGATCTTGACCGTCTCTCCATCCTCCTGCTGTCCATCCACGACACACAATTCCAGATGTTGGTCGCCTGTCTCCTGGATCTTGATCATACTCCTCCATGTTTCAGGGCGCCTCACACCTGCACTCGTGCCGTACAACTTCTCGCTCGGCGCCGAATTCATTGCCAACGCGATAAGCTCCGCTACGTCCTCCCAGCACTCGCCACCGTAGTACCGTCCCCTAGCGACAGAATAGCCTACAAATGCTATATGCACAATCAACATCAGCGCAAAGAGCAGCAGGACAATCATGGCTGCCCAGACGGCCGTGTTCTGGAGTCCGTATCCGTATCCGTAGGAATCGAGTGTGATGCGAACTGAGTAAAAATCGGGAACGTAGCTGTCTGGATTCCACTTGAAAAGCCTTTCACCCGAGGGAAGAAAGGTTTCAAGTCTTGTTACCACGTCAGCGGTGGCGTTAGTTTTGACGAAAGAGGATAATCTAGACATGCTTCGCGCTATGCCGTCCACAAGCACAGTTCCCACCAGCATCGCTATTGCCTCTTCGAATGCGCCGCCCGTGTCTGGGGTCGTCATATTAGGCGCATAGAACGCCGTAATTCGGTTCTCTTCTTGTTTAGGGCGGATGATGGCAGTATTGAGGAACCGGGCCATGCCACTGACACTGGAGGAAGAGTTGTCGGCTAGCCACTCGCTTTGTTTTCGGTTCAGAAAATGCGCCCAGTCGAGCCTCAGGTCGAGTGGGTTTTCTGATATGCCCAACTTGGTGAGGAGTGCTTTTTCGGGTTTCCATTCGGTCTCGGAGAGTGCATCAGAAACGTTGCTCGAGACAGTGGTCGAGTTCTTGGGCTGGTAATATGCATCGCTAGAGACCCACCTTGCATCAGTTGAGCATGCCACAGTGGCAGTGGACGGGTATCTGTCTTTTGTTGAGTTTTTGGCCGAGACAGGGATGATTGCCAACGCAAGTAGCGATGATGACAAATCCCCGTTGTTGTTTTTGTACCATTTGAACCTCGCGTTTTTACTCGGTAGCCGATCAAAGATGGTATCGTTAGACTTGGCGTATTGTGTCTCAGCTTCGGGATGCAATGCCTCCTGCCCCCATGCCTGTGACCTATCGATGTTCGGAAATGGGACGCGTAGTCGATCCGGGACTTGGGTCCACATAGAGAGGCTACACTTCACATAGACGATGGGCTGGTGTATTGGAGTGTCCGCTTTGATGCGCAATCGGGGATATGCCATGTCTCTAGTACCGCCGGCATTGTTGTGTCTTGCATAGTTATAAAATGTACCGAGTGTTCTCGAGCTCAGCTCTGTGACGACGGTGGTGTAGGCCCAGCCGCCCTCTGGGTCATTGCCAGTCTTGATGGAGACCTTCCGTTGAACGCTGCTCGCACGTAGATCTGTGAAGAGCAAGTCATCGCGTGATCCAGTCTTCGTGAAACTGATAAACTGAATAGTTTCAGCATTGAAAACATGTTATGTCCCAAAAACTGGAGATAAATACCCATTTATAGATATCGATGAACCCTGCCGACGGGCAGTGTAGGTTTAATGGTGACGTGAATGGATCTTGGAGGCAACGAGCAGTTTGATTTGTGTCCATTGAGTTATTGAAGACAGTTGGCCAGATTTTGGCTGCAGTTGCGTTGTAGAGGACGGTTGAGCCGTTGGCTGGAAAAGCGTTCTTCATCTCGTACCACTCAAGCGAAGGAATCATCGTGATCGCGGATGACGGTCCTAAAGTCAGCGAAAAGATACAGGTGAGAAACAACAAGCCTCCGAATGGGAGGTGACGCCTCCACCCCGCCCAGAATGACCACTTGAACAGCATGCTGGGCGAGCCTGTGACATGAAGTGCATTGACGAGTCCGAAGGGAATACCGTTTCGCCCGACCAGCAGTCTTCGCATGTAGTGAAAGACAATCATGGATAGTGATGCGAGCATCAGCAACTCGTGAGCCTTGGACGCGACCTGAAATGCCATGAGTTCCATGTTCTGCCGTTTCTGGTTTTTGATCTTGAAATCCCTCCAAAAGAGTCCGATGATGTGTATCCACAGAAGGATACCAACTATGGCGAGTACTGCAGTGTGATACATGAACTCAAGCCATGGAAAGTCACGCTTCAGAGCGATTTTGGCTCCTTCGGTGGGATTCGTAGGTCCCAGATCGCGCTCGTGCACATCACTCTCTTTGGTGGAGACCAACGATCGCTGATCGATCAAGAGCGCAGTGTCCTCCATCACACTCCACAGGATGTCAGAATGATGAGTAGTAAATCGAAGCGATCGAAGAACGAAAGGCTGGAAGAAAGAGGGTTCGCATACAAGAGAGGCCAGAAGAACGGGATATCAGAACAACAGCGGGGCGCGGGGGTCTGCCATGCTTAAGAAGGTTGAGGGGAAAACCGGTGGCCATCAGATGACAAGACATTATTTGGGAAACCTATCAAGATATCGCAGAGTGAGCCAGCGCGACAGGTGCGGGGGCCAAATCATTAAGGAGGCAAAGACTTAGGTAGGGGTAACAATGCTGAACACCGATGCCAGCCTGGTGGCTGCGGAATCTTACGCCAAGAGCGAAACTGGTTCCCGACATGATCATTCCAGGAGACAGGACCGGAGGCCATAGTAAGGATGATGAGGTCTCTCAATCAGGCTGGATAAGACAACACAGGAAAAAGGAGGTAGACAACTGTTGAAGTTTACAGGTCTGTTTTCGTACGTTCTGTGTATCTCGCGAAGACTTTGCGAGGGTCCTGGGTTGTAAAATCTCGGAAAAGGTCGCCTTGAACGAGGACGGACGTGTTGGTGTGATAACGTTTATTGTAGGCACTGCTGCTGCGTGTGGCGACTACAACATCTCACCCCCGGCTATGCCGAACCGTCAGCATCCAAAGAAGGGGACAAACGTGTACAGTATCAGCCAATAGAAATGGGTCGGTGTTGTACGTTGCACAGGTGCTGGCCGGGGATTTGGAGTTCATTTGGACCAGTTGGCTTCTGGACTGACTAGTCCCGAGCAGGAATGGCGCCGTTCGGGAGAATGACGCGAGGCCGAGCCTCATCCATGTTCCCCAACGCGAACATCGGCGCATCCACTCGACGCGACGTAGCAGTGCATCCGCTGAGCACGTGCTAATTAGCCCATGCTCATGGAGACAGTATGAATGAGGAGGACGACTACGAGAATGGCGCCAGTAAATATCCCCACGACGCTCGGAGGAGCTGCCAGCTGACCGCGCGCAACAGGCTCCGCCGAGGAGGAAGATGAGCAGGAGGAGAACGATGCCATGGATGTAGACGAGGAGGAAGAGGGCGACGATGCTGACGACGGCGATAATGACGACGACGATGCAGACGGAGACAACGACAACGACGATGAAGACCAGGACCAAGATCAGGACCAGGACGAGCCCGACAGCCCTTCGCAGCGACCACGCAACAGCATATCCAATGGCGGTACAGCTGGACAAGCAGATGGCAACCCCTCTGTTACCCTCACATCACCCAGCCCTCGAGCGGCGGCTTCGGGCGTGCTCGGAAACCTGCCCTTCCACCCGAGCGTGCGACAGGAGGCCTTGAATGCGCCTATCTACGACATCATACCCACCATCGCCGCACCGCATAGCACGTCAATCAATGCCATCACCGCCACACCGGACATGCGATGGGTCTTCAGTGGAGGCGCAGACGGCTATATACGAAAGTTCAATTGGGTGGACACAGCCAACGGCAAGCTTGCCCTGACCGTGGCCCAGCGACACCCTTTCGTTGACTCGGTCACCAAGGCGGGCGTGCTTCTCTCATACTGGGAGAATGAGGACAGTGCCGCAGCCGAGAGCTTGTCCCCTGTGTACTCGCTCGCAGTACACCACCAAGCGCTATGGCTGTTGTCGGGTCTGGACTCGGGAGGCATAAACCTGCAGTCGGTGCGCCATCAAGAAGGAACGCGGATACACACACTCAAAAACCACACCTCAGCCGTGTCGGTCTTGACACTGTCGCAGGACGAGACGTCGGTATTGAGTGGTAGTTGGGACAAGACTATCAATGACTGGGACTTGAACACTGGAAGCGTTAAGAGGAAATTCGAGACGAGCGGAGGACAGATATCCGCAATCGAGCAACGTCCGATGTCTACCCTACCCATACCTCAGGATACCGAAACCCTTCCTACCTCGAACGGCACCTTCTCCTCCAACAACTCCGCCCGACCTCGAACCAACGGCGCCCTCGCGAACGGCGCCGATATAAAGCCCGTGATACCCAAAGAAGAAGGTACTGAGGATGCTCAGGGATCTCCTGACGACTCGCTGTTTGGAGACAAGGACCAGGACTCTTTGTTCGGTGACGGCCAGGAAAACAACCTCTCGGCCACTCTTCCTTCCTTCGGTGGTGACGACGACGAGGACGAGTTCTCCAGAGCCATCGCGAACGGCATACAACAAGCCGACGACGACGCCAATGCTGACATGGACATGATGGACATGGGCGGTCCTGTACAAGCACCCGAGGAGCAAGCTGCGGATCAAGCGAAGGAAGCCCCAGTAGATGCTGAGAACCAACCAGCAGCGAATGGAACTACAGATGCGCAGCTCAATGGCACTTCCAACGGCCTGCCCCATGGAGAGGATCTAGAACAGTCCACGATTGCTTCCGCAAACCAGACCGAGCAGCCTGCTTCATCTGAAACGACCTTTATGGACGCGTCAATGGACGGCACATTGCGTATCTGGGACCGCCGGCAACCAAACCCCGTCGCACGCATCACACCCCCGCGAAACACACCACCGTGGTGCATGAACGCATGCTGGTCACCAGACGGCAACTTCATCTACGCTGGCCGGCGAAACGGAACAGTGGACGAATACAGTCTACACAAGAGCCTACGAGAGCCGCGACGCACATTCCGATTCCCCAGCGTCAGTGGTGCAGTGAGCGCAGTTCGGGCTATGCCCAATGGGCGACATCTCATTTGGTAAGCTCACCTCCCCCTCGCACGCGCACACATAGATACGTGCCGTGACGTGACGTGAGACAAGCACTAACATGTACCAGCGCATCATACGACATCCTCCGTCTCTACGACCTCGCCCACAACGACGCGGGACCGAAAGCCGGCGCGGCCGCTACACCCTTCTTCATTGTCCCCGGACACCGCACCGGCGTCATATCGCAGCTATACCTCGACCCGACGTGCAACTTCATGATCTCAACGGGCGGAAATCGGGGCTGGGAGGGAGCATCAACAGAGGTGATGCTTGGATATGAGATTGGCATCGGATCTTAGCATGTACTATACCCATTGATCGCGGCGTTTGGGACGGCGTTTCTTGAACGAGGGGATCTGCGTGCGCTTTTGTGATTGGGTACGAAGAGCAAAGAATAAAGAGACAAGAGTTTTAACGCGACGATCGTGAGTGCAACGCGTGTGCCAGGTGACGTAGCTGGGGTAATGGGCATGGGCATACGCAAGTGCTGATTCCGACATGTTACGACGAAGCGTTTAGGACGAAGCTTATTCTCCTTTTCTTTTTCCTTGTCTCCTCTGGTTGTTGCAGCCCTCACGTTTGTTCTGCCATTGCAGCTGATTGACTACTTGCAGGCTCGGCATTCCCGCACCATGTCGATGGTGTCACGCGGAACACGCGTACACCATTAATTTTTTTCCGTGTGGGAGGAGCGGGGTAATTTTGATGAAGTCTTTCTCAGAAGCGCTTACTATCGCATTGACCCGCGGAGAAGAGTATACCCAAACATGGACGGTAAAGGAAGTGACGTAGTCGGTGAGAGCCTCGTTGTACCAAGGACATGCATTGGGCGCGAGGATAGGGGCAGTCAGTACGCGCGCGCATCTCAACTAGATTTCGGATCGAGAGGGGCGATTAGTCGGATCAGAGTCCGTGGTGTTGCAGAATTCGAAGAGACGGCGGGGCTCATCTCAACCATGCACCCCACAGACAGGATCCCTGGCACCGGCGTCGGCATCCAGTCAAGGCGACTGGAAATCTGTCAGCGCTGGTACAAATGCCGGCATTCAACACTATGTAAGTCGCTATCGGCACGGTGTGTCGGGCTTTGGTGCAGGAACACCAGCGGTGAGCGCCTCGTATGTACGAACGGAGACGGAATCGAAACGAGGCAGGCGGCCAATGATCATCTCGTTCGAACTTTTCGTCGCCTCGCCGAAACGCGAGCCCGTAACTGTAGGCGCGCGTCATAAAAAGTCCGAGGTGGACCGATGCTGGTCCGATGTTTGTTTCAAGAAACCTGGAACAAAAGCGTCCGAGTTGTTGCAGACCCACAGGTATGGTGTTTCTTCCTTGGTACAAATGCAGGTCTGACGGTTTGGGGAATCCCTGCTGGGGATTTGTAGGCTAGCGAGCGACTTTAGCTCCCGGGCGCTCGCGCCTCGTAGATCGTATCGCGGAAGGCATGGCGGAAAGGGCGGTGTAGGGCGGTGAATGGCTTTGAGAATGCATCGTGAAGGACGTTGAGGGACGGACTCTGCGAGGATGTAGACCGGTTGTGAAGAAATCTAGTCTTGCTGGGGTCGTCCCAGCGGTGAGTGGTAGGTCACGGTACGCGTGCCACTGCATCGGTCGATTTGTGTAGACTAAGGACCCAATGATTTGAATGGAAAAAAGCAAATTGTGTAGAGAGCGCTACTAGGGCATGCTGTGTTGTAGTCCACCAGATCTGGTAAGACGTGATGCAGTCAAGGGAGGAAGCGCTGCGAATAACGACGCCTAGAAGCCGACATGCCAGGGAAGACTACACGCTTCGAAGGAAAACGATGAGCTTCTATTCGTGAACGTTATTTGGTTCGCATTAGGAGAGAAACTGTAGAAGTGTCCAATCCCGTGTCGAATGCAGTTCATTAATGGCGTAAGCGACTTGTAGTAGCATCTGGAAAGAGGAGCCGAGATTGTCGCAGCTGCCCCCAGCCACCCAACAAGGTAGTGTTCTTGAATACCCAACCGCGACAAACTCGTGCACGCCGAACATCATTTGGAACATGAACAGCCATGAGGCGCACAAAAGTTCGTCTCGAGAGCTGAACGTGAGCTCCCAAGACTTCGTCTGCTAGCATTAGCGAGCGGGACGCATTGAAATTCAAGAATTCAGGCGACTCCGACTCGTCAGGCGGCATCAGGGTTCAGGTGACACTGCGGTGGGCGAGATAGAGTTCTTAGTCAGATATTGAGGCGCACGCCCAAATTGGCGCCCGGGAACCGCGTTACCCACGTCTACAGTGTGCGACTATCGTCGACGTTGACCGCAACGTCAGAAAACGGTGACTGTAACATTACAAAGCCCAACAGGAGGGTCGTGTGTATGCGAAACTACGTCATTCCATCTTTTGTAGAGCCCAAGCAAAATCGGGCCGTATCGCGGTTGTAAGGAGGAATCTGGGAAAACAGTAGAAATCTCAAAATAATGGAGAACTGGATAGTGGAGCCGGGAGGTGCTGCCGCGTTATCCCAGGCTGTCGAATGATACGGGTAATGCTCCGTGTAGGCAGACCACGGTGCCAGGCTTCAATAGTGGCAATTGTCACGGTGATCCAAAGTTAATGTAGTTTATCAGTGTGGTGTATTGGAGCCGCATCAGCTGAATCATCCACGGAGCTGAAACCCTATCCATGACCATTCCATGAAACATTTCTGGAGGAACGCCACCGGGTTCGGTGTAGTCGAGCGTCGGCTGCAGGCACAGAACAAAGGTTCACGCAAGCAGCCTCGTCATGCCCACGACGAGCGTGGCAGGGCGGATGTAGCGGGACTCTAAGCAGTTCCGTCGTGGCCTCTCAGCGACGCGAGCGAGCGGCGTGTGAGCAGAAGAGGGTGTATGATGGACCAAAAGAGGCAAGCCTGAAATGAGGCTGAGTGGGAACGTCGAGGTTGTGATGGTATGCTGGTGTGATCTGCCCCGCTGCTAGCGCTGTATCGTGACTACGTAGTGTCTTCGGGCCTTTGGCTCCACCCTCGACGCCTAGTGTCGCCAGTCGTCGTGACGGCTCGCTGCAATTTGCACGATCGCGCTGTTCAGTCTCTGGCCATAGTTTGATATCTAGCGGCACTCCATGGATCGTCAGTCCTGCATTAACGGCCGTCGAGTCCGCAACACCTAGTGGCCAATGCGCGCGTGCAGCCTGCAGGTCATCCTACACCGAGATGGTGTGCCGCCAACCATCTCATGTGGCCCGCCCGCCATCACTCTGCCTGTCACCCATTCCTTTGCGCCCTGGGATCCTTACCTATTCTGCTCACGCTGCACTAAGCTTCTCATCCACACCGCACGCTAATGCGCATGCACTGCACATGCAGGGCTCCTCTTCCGGCTGCTTCGCTCGCCTGTCAACATAAGTACCCAAGGAATCCTCCAGAATATGCATCCCGTACCAGACATCTCGCGGAGGATAAACCACGGTTCCTACTAACTGTCGCTTCTTGCATTGCCCTCTCCCAGGCAAACACTTCCCAGGCAGCACTCGCATTGTCTCATATTCGTCGCCTCTCCCACGCCGCCCACTCGTGACTCTTCCAGACGCCTACCCAAAAGTCACGCATATATAGCTTGCGTGCGCCGCTCACCACTGGCGAATCTACTACCAAAATCTCCTACCAGCACCACTTGTGAACTCTCTTCACCGAGCGTTCGCGAGCTGCTGTTTCAGGAAGGACCGGCCAGGAGCCGGGGGAACGAACACCATTCTCGGTCACATCGCCTTTGTCAAGGTTGAATCAAGCGCTAAGCCATCACTGCCTGTTCGACGTTCATCGCTCCTTCGGAAATTCAAGGACTTCCTCTTAATAATGCCTTCCTATCTACGAAGCACCCCTCGCGCCTACTCCTTCCCACCATGGGTCGAGAACGGCAGCGACGACACTAATGAAAACGATCTTCCGGACATCGACGAAGACCCCTTCTCGCACTTCATCTCACCACCCATCACCGAGGCTGACGACCCGTACGAGCTGTCCCTGAGCGCAGGCATCGACGTCCAGGAAGGACCGCGCACCACCAAGTCTTCCAAGTTCAAGTCCAACCTCGCCAACAAGTGGACCCGATATGTCAAGCACAACCACAGCCAGCTCCACACTCAGTACCACGCGCCTACCATCTACGAAGAGGACGAGGAGGAGTCTTTCATGGGGCTCGATGACGATCGACTGAACGACACGCCACAAGTTGTGTCTCAGCTCAGCCCTCCACGGATCAGAATCACTGAACCATCACGAGGCCGCGCACAGGATCTCGCAACCCGCAAACAGCAAAACCGTCGCCGGTACTCGCGCACACTATCGGGCCATCGCCACTCATGGAGAGAACCCAGCCCGGACCTGTTCACTGTAGACGAATCTGAAGAGGAGGATGTTCCTGCGCTACGTCGCGCAAAGACTAGGAAGCCCAAGGACGGCGCAGAACGCCGGAGGTCATCGACCCGATCAAAATCAAGAGCACGAGTCGACTCGGTAACGGGAGAGTCGATCTTGTAGCACGGTAGTACGGCGGGATGGAGAAAAAGGTGCATCATGGGGTAGGGGTTGGATACACAGCATTGCGCGGCGTTGGTGGCTTTTTGACTTTACACACAGCATTGGAAGGCGTTTTTGGTATACCACGGGCTTGCATTTTTATGGTTACACGCATTGGGCGGTGTTTTCTTGAGCATTTACACATACTGTACTGCATTGCGTGCCGCGGCAGCATGATAGCGATCGAACAACAAACAAATTCCACTTCATAATATCTTCAAGCTTCATCCCCTCCTTCGCACTTGGCTCGGTGATATTGCTATGACGACCTCATCAAACGCAACGGGCCAACCCCTTCCATTGACAACCTCCGTCGGCGATATACTGAGTCGAGCACACGCAACCATCCCCCACCCGAAAACGCGACTACTGCAGACTAAGAGACAAGCGTGCAGTACCGTGACCTCACGCCGCATAACCCACGATAGCGAAAAACCACCAACAGCGCCCAAATTACCCCTCCACACGCCAGCAGCGAACATCCCTCTTTCGCGCGCTTACCGCTCCAACCCTAAACCATCCGAAAAACCTCCGCGGCGACTGTCACAGCAGGAATAATCGGGTCTCCCGGCACCACCGCTACAGAGGCGAAGATAATCTTATCGTACCAGCCAACTCGATTTTTTTTTCTTCCTCGTCTTCCGTTCAGCCTCACGATTGCCTGCAGCAGACCAAGTCGTGATTTTCGTCTGCCATTACTCCAAGAAGGACTAGCCATACCGCTTTGTTCTGTATCTTGCATGCAGCCTCGTGCACTGCGCATGTTGCATGAGAAAGTGTGCCCAAGAAACATCTACCGGCATATATCCAGCTGCTTCACCAACCACATTTTCGGATTCTTTACCCCTCACTTCCTCCATTCACGAAGCGCAGCGTGCCGACATTATCGCAGGAAAAGGGTATTTTGCACCGCGCATCTTTTTTTGGTGTGCTTTACGCGAAGAGATCTACACATGTACACAGCTTACCTTTCCCAAAGTTGATACAACATGACCTGATGTATCGTGACCACTTGTCATGTCCACGCTTTTCCATCCACTTCGGATGGCAAGACCCTGCGTTTTGGACGATGTACCCTTTTGACCCTTACAGATAGGACGGCGATCCTACTATGGCGTGCCGCACAGGGTCACGCGGCGCGAGATAGGCGGCGGAGTGCTTTGATCCGGGGTCGGCATAGTTGACGATGGTACTGAATCATGAGGCTGCCTGGCGTGATTGTGATTGCGACAGGCGGGGTCTAAATCTTTTTTGGTGGTTTCCTCGTTACGACGGTGGGGTGGGGTGTGGGTTGGGCATGTGGCCTGTCTTCGGGAGGAGAGTGGCTTCCTGTGTAGAAGGGCCGACTCTGTGGGGTCGGCATTCGGAGACCCACGGCGCGGATTGGTGGCTGGATAAGATAAATGTGAGGTTGGGTGTGCGACGCCTGTTCGCGATCGAGATCGTGAAGGATGTGGTGTTCGCCGTGTGCATGGCATGATGTGCAAGACGTCGTCATGTCGGAGGATCTGGATATGTCGTGCGCAGCGCTGCAGCCGCCTGGCTGTCTGCGACGCAGGGCAATGATAATAAGGAAAGCCGATCTATCTGGCGTCTCGCTAAGTGGACCACAGCCTGGGGAAGCTTACGCGTGGAGTAGACTGGGTTTCGGGAGGCGTTGGAGTGGAGATGATCACATCGCCACAACTACCAACGAAGGGGGGATGTTCATTACAGTCAACGCTGCTGAACATATCCGATGGCAATTGTATGCTTCAAAGATGCCAATGTGACCGTGGGCGTGCTCGTACAAGCCTGATCTGGTGCTTAGTGCGAACCTTCCAAGGTTACGCGCACTACGCGTCGGTCGGCATGACGTCGTCACCTGAGACGCGACTCCAGCTTTCACCACCCATGCACCACATCCTTACACATCGTGACACCTTACCCTACCATTTCAACACCCTATAGCACTATCATGCCGCGCTTAGATGAAAACACACACCAAACCCTCCGCGATGCAGAACAAGGAATCCGCAGGCGAACCGCCAGTGCTTGGGACAGCTTCAGCAACTTCGCCCTACGCGACAACGTGCTCGAAGTAGCCGTTGGACTGATGTATGTACATTTCTATAATAAAATACACGTAAATTAACCATGCTAACTCGTAACCCAGCCTCGCAGCCGCCTTCACCGCCGTCGCAAACTCCCTCGTCTCCTCCATCATCCTCCCGATCATCTCGCTCCTCCCCTTCCTCTCCCGCAACCTCGACGCCAAATTCGCCATCCTGCAATCCGGACCCAACTACAACACCACCATATCCAATGGCTACAACACCCCTAAGCAGGCTGTTGACGACGGCGCCGTGGTGCTAGCCTACGGCGAGTTCTTGGACAAGATTGTCAGGTTCTTGGTCGTTGCGTTGGCGCTTTGGGTCGTGGCGCTGGCCTATTCGAGGGGTAGTGGGGATAACATCGTCAAGAAGCAGGTAAAGTGTCGGTTTTGCAGAAAGTATATTAGCGAGAAGGCGAAGAGGTGTGTGAATTGTACGAGTTGGTTGGATGGCAGGGAAGATAGAGGGTAGGGTGTAGTATAGAAAGGTAAGTGTTTATATTGATACGGTAATAATGATAGTTCAGTGCGCTACAAGAACCCAATCTTCATGTTGCGCTCTCGGGTTCGAAAGCACAGCATCTCCATGTCGCACACTCGAGGCGCAATCCCTTAGAAATGAAAGACTCGTTATCCTGTGTCGTAAGTGTCCCACGAATGTGACTTGGACCATCTAGAAGATCCAATTCTTCTTCCGAATATTCCAGAATTAGACCCCCGAGTGGTACATGCCGCTTTTCAGATCCATACTTTTGAAACATCGAGTACGATTCCCAATAGAGGTCAATAAAAGCATAGCCCTCACACGAATACACGACGTTACCATGCGCTTCAAAGCGGAACCCAGCCTCAATTTCACTTGCTTGTATAGGCTTGATGTGGGCGCAAGTAAGGTCCTCCGTTTCGCTGTTGACGTAGACCCCGAAGAAGTGATGAGGTATACCGAGAAGTTTCTCTGCCCAGTCGTCGTCTTGGCCTTCTTCGTTGAGACGCATTGTGAGATAATGGGGATGTCGGTTAGTCGAGCTGCTGTCGAAGCCTAGCGGCGCTATAGTCAAGTATGTCGCTTTCTTGTCTGGCTTGTCGATGAAGAGCCGTTCTAACCTAATCGGCATGCCGTGGAAAGAGATATGCACCGGGAATCGTGCCAACTCTTCTCGCTCCGCATCATCGAGCTTACTGAAAATCGTGTTGTCGAATGTCACGGTGTCGAGGGTTACGTCTGGTGTCTCTTCGTCGCCTCCGAATGAAGCAGTCTTCGTTACAGTCCAATGCTCAGACGGGGGATGAGTGACATGAATGAACTGATCATACTTCGTCTCATCACAAGACAGCAGTACTCTAGAAACTTCGGCGAGACGGCTAGAATAGAAGTGTGAGCCCCCTCTCACGGTTCGCGTAAACCCTCGTTCTAGTACTTTCTGTCCAACATCCGAGTCGTCGTTATAGAAGTCAATATCTAAAGAGCGGAAAGCCGTGATGAGGTCGGGTCGACCCTCCAGATCGAACTTCTCGCCAAGCACGAAGTCAGCCAGAAAGCTCTCTCCAGACCAGTCATGGGCGAGGTCTTTAATCGAGGAGCCATCCCACTTGCTGAAGTTGAAGAAGTATCGATCTTTATTCTCAGGAACTCTACGCCTGTTCTCCTCCGTAGGGCGGAAGTTATACCCTTGCTTGTGTCGTGCAAACGCTTTCTTTTGTAGGGACCGATCATACTGGCGTGGTTTGCCCGGAGACTTCTCGATGCGGCCATGCTGGACCCGGTCTGACATATTCGATCACTGTCGAAGAGAGGGCTTTGTGCAGGTTGAACAAGTGGAGGAGTAGTTCGATATGTGCGAAAGAGATGTGGTTGTATAGTAAGGGAGCAGAGACAAAGTTTTAGACCTCGAGAGTCGCCGGGCAAAGAGTCCTAGACAGCAGCCCGCCTTTGTTCCGTAAGAGTCGGAGGAACACATACGAAAGCGGCAGTTGATTTGCGGATGGACATGACTTTCCAAATGCGAAACATAGGACAAAGACTCGATGTTGTCCGTAACTCCTCCACTAAACAGTTGGCATCGACAAAGGCGAAAAGAGCAATGTAGGGAATGATGCGATGATAGTCTACTCCGCAATGCGATCAAATACGAAAGCCTTCCAAACTCCGTCCGGTAGCGTAGCTTGTTTCCAATCGAATAGACGCCGCTCCCACCTGTCGCGGTCTGGCGGCGGAATGATACCCTTGATCAGATACTTCTCTCCAACAACTGGGACTTGAACACCCTCATTTAAAGTCATGTGCATCGTTTCGCGATTTCTCTGATCTTCCAAGAGCCGTGGATCCATCCAGTCTGGCTTGACAGATACTTTTCCATCATCAACAGTACCAACAGTACCTCTTAGTTCAAAGCGAAGCCCGCTTTTGATATCGAACTCGTCATCCACCTTTTCAAAATTTGTGTCCACCAAGTCGACGGTATCTGTACTGCAAAGAGCTCCTGAGAAGTGGAAAGGAAGGCCTAGCATACTTTCTGCCCAACCAGGCTCTCTGCCTTCCTCATCAAGCTTCATGGTGAGATTGATAAACTTATCTTCAATATCGTGTCCTTGAATTCCGGCGGGTGATACGGTGAGGTAGGTCGCCTTCTTCTCTGGGTCATCGATGAACAAGCGTTCAATTCGGGTCGGGACTCCATAGAAAGTTAGACGTATCGGGTACGCGTCCCATGCACTCCTTTGTTCCAGGTCTGCGCCTTCAGGCCGCAGTGCAGCGAGTGGCTCCGCATCGAAGGTAACATCCGGCTTTTTACGCGTCCATCGATGTATCTTGTGAGGTTCTGACAATTCGATGAAGTGGTCGAACGGTGTTTTTTCGTACGATAGATTCCACTGTAGATGGGGATTAATGCTCTTGGGATACATTGCACACTCATATACCGCTCCTTTTCTCAACCCCCTCTTGAATCCTCGTTTGGTGAGCCCCGTAGTGAATGTCGGGAAGAGATAATTGTTATAATAGCTATATTGAAGGGAGCGCAGTGCAATGATGAGGTCGGGGCGACGCGCCAAATCGAACTTGTCGCTAACGATGAAAAAGAGGAAGTCGAGACCACCGCGGTCTCGCTCGTCGAAGGCCAACTCATGAACAGTTTTGCCTTCCCATTGGGAGAAGTTGAACACATAACGTGTCTTGTTGTAAGGGCGTAAACGCCGGTTGTCCGCGGTAGGTTTGAAGAAGTATGGCTTATCAAGAGTGGGAAAAGCCCTTTTATCTGGATAAGTGTATTTGCCGATGCGGCCGTGTTGAATGCGGCCCGACATACTGGCTTCCACGACCTTGGGAACCTAGGTAGTACCTGTAATAGGACTTGTTGGTGACAGGCTGGAGATACTCGCAGAGTGAGGGTCTTACTGCTTTGGAAATAAGTGGAAGTGTCTTGAGAAAAGAACGCAGTGATAGAAAGAGAGATGCGTAAATTGCGGATGATTGAGTCGGGGATATATGTTTCATGTCTCGGTGGCTCTATCGGGCTAGTCTGTTTGCGGTTAGCTGGCCCTGGGGATCTCAATGAACTGAAGCAGTATAGATCGATATGCAAAGGCCACAGCTTACTCAGGACACTACCGTCTTCTGCATGATACGGTGTAGATGAGCAGATCTCACTATCCTCAAGACTCCAAGCAACACACGTCTAACCCTCCAAAAACTTCGCAACAAACTGCGCAACCTCCGCCGGCCTCTCCACCATGGGCAAATGGCCCGCCCCCTCAACAACCTTAAGCTCAACCCCACCCCCCAACTTATCCGCCATGTTCTCCTTCATAGTCTTAGGCAGCACCCCATCCCCCGCACCCACCAAGAACGCACCTTTCCCCTTGTATCCAGCCATCTTCTCCCTAATATCATACTGATGCAGCGCCTTGACCGAATCCCTAAACCCAGCCAACGAATTCGTTTTGACCATGTCCTTGACGCGCTGAATCTTCTTCGCTAGCTCCGCATCGTCGTAAGACTCCTTTACGAACCAGCGGCGCACTGTCACTTCTGCGAGTTCTTCGCCGACAATGGGTTCGCCGGATGAGGCGGTTAGACCTTCTTTCTCGGCGACGGCGACGCGGTCGTTCCAGGCGTTGGCGTTAGAGGGGGGCGCGAAGGCGTTGGTGTCGCAGCCTATGAAGGCGGAGATGCGGTCCGGGTAGGAGAGGCCTGCGTTGAGTGCTGTTGCGCCGCCGAGGGAGACACCGACGATGGAGGCTTCCTTGACGCGGAGGGCGTCGAGGAGGGCGATGACGTCGTCTGTAAGCGTGTGGACTGTGACAGGTGATGTAGAGTTCGAGGGAAGCGTGTTGCGGCCTCGGGTGCTGTATCGGAGGACGCGGTACTTGTTGTTTGTGGCTTTTGTGAACTCGGCTACGAAGTCGTCCCAGATGCCGTAGTCGACGAGTATACTATTTGAGAGGACGAGTAGAGGCGCGTTGGGATCACTGGAGCCTTCGAGGCGGTACGGCAGTTGCACACCGTCTTTTGTTGTGACGAAGCTCTCGATTACTGGTCGCTTCTCTGGTGTGGTGTGCGCAGGATATGTCTTGACCATGCCCTCTGAACTCTCTGCTGGTACTGTGTCTTTGCTCGCCAGACTTTGGAGGTCGCGCTGTGCAGCACCAAAGGTGTAGTAGAGATCGTACACCCTCCTCTTCCTGTCTTTAACGACATCCTTGTAGATCTTATCGCACCACTCCGTCGTAGTAGCAGCCTTGAACTCAGGTCCTCCGAGCCCATTCTGCGGCGCGTACTCATGCAGCGCGAGGTACTCTTTCTCGGTCTTGTGTCCGCTCTCCAGATCTAGGTATGATGTCACGAATCTCCTCGTCCTCCTCCAGCCGGGCACCTTTTGCAGAAGAGGTACGTGCTCCTCATCGTACCACTTCTTCAGCTCCTCTTCCTTGTCTGCGCCCTCATGCAGCGCAAAGCTCACAGCAATCATGACGTTCTTCTCTCCCTCGTTTTCAACCTTCTGCAGGTCCTTGAAGTCTCCACCCTTCCATTCACCGAGTAGATCGTAGGATCGCCTGTCGACGAATATCTGCTTCATAGTATCGCGTTCTCGTTGCGATTGCACCGGTGCGCTTCGAAGCTTCATGTACGGTTCCCTAGTGAGCCACTCGAGTTCGTCGAAATCGTAGATGGCCATCCATTCTGGCTTGTCTTTAGACTCAGGCGCGCTCTCGAGATCCGTGGCGCGATAGCGGAAGCCATTGTTGCAAAACGGGAGGCGCAGACGATTGGGACCGTGTTCATTCTGGTACCTTGGAGGGAAAAGTGTCAGGTGAGATCGTGAGGTAGTAAGGATGCGACTGCGGAGGGGTCAACTTACCAATCGTGAAACTGTGCTTCAGGCAAGCCCTCCTTGGGCTGCATCGTCACGTACAAAATGCCTGGTGTTGATTTGGCTGCCATTGTATCTGTTGTGTGGGGTAGCTGTGCACTTCAGTGTAAGTGTCGCAAGTAGATGAGAGACGACTGGGTGGAAATGGAAGATTGGAAAACGATTAGATTCGATGGTTGCGACTATACTACTCCAATTATCTCGTGCAGGCCATGACGAAGTTGGGGAAGGAAGAGCTCCCCCGACGACATCTGCCGACTGGCGTTAGTTCGGGCGACGGCGGTACCGCTGCCCCTCATTCTTCCGAGGCTGAACACAGACCCGCCGCTGCCACGCGTGTACGCTACGCTTCGGGACGTGGAGGACCATCAATGCATGCAGACTCACCCACACCAGAAATCATGCTGGCATGCTGAGGGTGAAGTTTTTGTGATGCTAATTCTTTTGGTGCTACCCACGTATCCTCTACGCCCAAGTATTGTGTATCGGTCTAGTCGTACCAAATAGCATTCATACCGAAGCCTTTCTCACCGATCTCCAACCTCGCAACTCTTGCTAGAAACTCGTCCTGCCATCTATAGATCTCCACGCCGCCCTTCTCATCATCCGTAAGCGCTAGCCACTCATCGGACCAAGGACACGGCGATACTGCATTCGAGTGACCACCAGAGGTCGGCGTAGGATTGAGGCAGATTTGTCGCTCAATGGCGCCTGAGGGAGCGATCTTGAATGCGGCAATGTAACCGGTGAGGGAGAAGGAGTTGGATCGAGAGGTCGCGAAGAGGTAGTTTGAGGATTTGGTGAGGAAGCAAACGTCGGAGCGGTACATAGTGGTTGCATTGGGGATACCTGGGAGATATAGTTAGCTACTGGGATGGCCAGGAGTAAGAGTTTGACTTACCAGGTGGAATCAATGGGTACGTCTTGTGCGTGTAGACGGGCAGCTTGGTCTGCGGATCAATCACGTACTCGCACAACCGATTGCCTGCCTCCATCAAGGCATACAGATAGTTGCCCGATGGATGCATCTCTACCCACCTTGGGTGGTCTTTCGGCGCAGGAGCCTCAGTGAAGCCTACTGTCTCCAGCCTTCCTTCATCGTCTATCTTCTTATGGCACCAGACGCGATTTGCCCACATATCCGCGCTGTAGAGATAGGTCTCTGAGGGATCGAAGACCATACCGTGGATGGCAGTCTTGTCGCAGTACTCGAAGTTCTGGATGTTCTCTTTGATGTGGCCTTCCGGGTTGACCGAGAAGATGTTGCCGTAGCCAGCATAGTCGTAGAACGGATTACAGTACACGGCATATGGAGGCTTCTGAGCGGGAAGGAGGAAGATCGCACGGGTCTTGGTGTCGGCATCATTTGCTTTGGCTGTTGAACTTGTCAGTAATGGCATCGAGCTTTCATGGTGTGTCGCTTACGATGTCCGCCCATGGGAAAGCTGCCTGTATGCACGATCTCACTCGGGCTCTTGACTTCGTGCGAGCTCCATTTCTTCATAGAAGCGCCGTAGATGTTCTTTTTCTTGTGCTGTTTCCCTTGTCATCAGCCATTGTTGGTCGCGTCAAGGTCCAGGAATTGCGCGCATACGTCGAAAGCCATCCAGCTTATGGGCTCATCCTCTGGGATCTCCGTCTTCTTCACCAACTCCAGCTTCAATGTTTCATCATCGAATGCGACTGTGATGATCACACCTGGCGGCGTCCAAGTGCCGATCATGAGGTGATGCTTGACCATGTTGGTGGTTGCTTCCTTGCACGGAACGTGTCTTTGGTGTAAACAAACAGCTCGCAGCAAAAGCTGTTACTCTGGAATGTATTCCGAATCCTCCCTCCACTCTGCGATAATTCAGCCATCGCGTCGCGTCTCTAGACTTCCGGGGTCTGCGCCGAAGGCGGGGCATTAGTGCTGATGACGCTAAATTGCGAGGGAAAAAGGCCGGGTAAGACTTCTTCCACATCGGCTCCCTTTTAATTCGCCAACCCGCCCAGCGCGAGGCGGGGCAGCCGTCGCGACCTGGCGCAGCCTTCGGCACTGTAGCTCCTCGCGCTCATAGTACGCTTGAAAGCCGGTACAGCATGCCGCCAGACAGCTCTGACAAGGTCTCGCCTGATCCGCGGCTAGAGAGACGGCCATTGTCAACGGTATCGGTTCGGTTGGCTGCGGGCGGTAGAATTCAGTTACTATTTATTAAGCTCTTGCCTCCCAGGCATGATGTCTATTCCGTACTACTCCCCTTCACCAGCCCTTTGATACCCTTTGTACCTTGATTCCCTATATACACATTCAAAATGGACCCAAACACACAGACAGCGCCTGAGGTTCAGGAAAATGGCTCGCACCGCTTCGACCCTAACTTCACCGACGCCGTCATCAACGCTATTGGACCAAATGTGCCAGACCGGACGCGTTTTGTCATGGGCAAGCTGATCAGACATCTTCACGACTTCATTCGCGAGGTCGAGCTTACCAACGAGGAGTGGTTTGAGGGCGTGCGATTTGTGAACTCCATTGGCAAGACCACAACAGCCACCAGGAACGAGGCGCATCGTATTTCAGATGTGCTAGGTGTAGAATCGTAAGTCGTCAAACCTTCAGCAAGACCAAACGTCATACTAACTTCTACCCAGATTGGTCGACGAGATTGCACACAAGCACATCAACGAGTCTGGCGAGACACCCACATCCTCCACAATCCTCGGCCCCTTCTGGTCACCACACTCGCCATTCCGCGACCTCGGCGACACCATCATCCGGAACCCGCATCCCGATGGCCAAACCACTCTCATGCACGGTGTAGTTATGGATCTCGACACCAAGAAGGGCATCCCCAACGCCGTCATCGACATCTGGCAAGCGAGCGCAAACGGAAAGTACGACTTCCAAGATCCCGAGAACCAGGAGCCCAACAACCTGCGCGGAAAGTTCACCACCAACGAGAAGGGCGAGTACTGGTACTACTGCTACAAGCCCACAGCGTACTCGCTTCCTACCGATGGTATGTCGTTCTCTGAAGACATCGCACGAGCAAGACTAACACACAACAGGCGCCGCTGGCCAACTCTTCAAGACTCTCGACCGCCACCCCTTCCGTCCCGCACACATCCATCTCATGGTTTCAGCCGAGAACTACAAGCCGCTCATCACACAATTATACCCCCGCGACGACCAGTGGGTCACGAACGACACTGTCTTTGCCGTCAAGGACGATCTGCTGCTAGACTTTGAGCCTAGCAAGGACCCCAAGGCGAAGCTCGACTTGACATACAATGTCACACTCGCACCAGCGGGTAAGAAGACAACTAGATTGGAAGGTATCCCTAGGTTACCGAATGTCTTTGATGAGCAGAGCAGGTTGTAGATTAGTTCGTCTTTTGCGGTGTTGGATATGTATATATTTGTTATGGTTGGATCTACGGAAAATTACGCATGAATGAATCTTTGATCGAAAGATATTTCAAAAACCTGGCTTGCTCACTCTTATCTGAACAACTAGCATTGCTCACCAGTGCCATGCCTTGCTATTCCGTATACCGGAAAGTATATCCGTGATAGTCCCTGCATATGCACAAGAGTGATATATAGTCTCCCTCTTTCCTTGCTTCCTTGCATCCAATGTTCCTCCGCCCACATCTAGCAAAGCTCAGCCACTCTCAAACCCGGCCCATCATATCTGCTACCTACGTACGACCCCTCAGCACTACATTCCGACCCAAGATGCGCGTCCCCTACGCCCCAAGCGAGCCCTCAAATGAAGAAGCCCGCCCAATTTACGAGCGTATCGCCGAGCGACGAAAGCCGCGCCCGCTTATCCCACTCGACCTTGCGCTCCTACACAACCCCGCGGTAGCAGACGGCTGGAACTCATTCATCGGCGCGATCCGCACGCAAACCAGTTTACCAGCCAACTTGAAAGAGCTCGCGATAAGCCGCATCGCAGTACTAAACCACGCAGTCCACGAATGGGACGTGCATGCTGCTCTAGCATTGAAAGCAGGCGTGTCCAAAGAAGTTCTTCAGACTATCTTTGATTTACCTGTTACAAAACATGGGATGGTGGAGAGGGAGGGGCTGTTGGGGTTCAGCAAGGAGGAGTATGCAGTTATGGTTTATACAGATCAGATGACTGTGGGTGTGCAGGTGGAAGATATGGTTGCGGAGATGGTCAAGGGCGTGTTGGAGGATACCATGGTTGTGGAGTTGACGGCGACGGTTGCGGCGTATAATGCTGTGAGCAGATTTTTGGTCGCGCTGGATGTGGGCGAGTGTAATGACAAGGCGATGAAGCGTGTCAAGGACCTTTGAGGGCTTGTTGGTAGTGCTCTTGTCTGTTCATAGACGGGGATGGAGGGCGGAATTACGCCGCTCCTCTCTTCCCCGGACCCTGGTCCTCCGCAATCCATCAGTTAGGAAGGTGCCTCGGTCCATCAGCCGTCGCAAACCGAACTCCCAAGACGGTATTGTCAAACATCTCACCACTTCTCTTGACGACTTTCATTCGACCTTCCAATTTCCAGTTTACAACATCATTAAAATGGCCTCCCTAGCCCCCCGCCTCTTCACACGCAGCATCCGGCAAACACGCGTCCCTCGTGCCGCCATCCTCTCCACTACCACAGCCCGCCACGCATCGACCAAACACCCCAAAGCCTTCACACCCCCCTCGCAATCCGACCTCGACGAGCTCCGCGAATCGGTGCGCGACTTCGCCCAACGCGAGATTCCTGAAGATGTTGCCGCGCGCACCGATAAACAGAATGAGTTCCCCAACGAAATGTGGCAGAAGTTCGGCGAAGCGGGTTTCCTAGGCATAACCGCAGATGAGGAGTTCGGCGGACTGGCAATGGGCTACCAAGCCCACTGTGTCGTCATGGAGGAGCTGTCGCGGGCGAGCGGCAGCATAGGACTGAGTTACGCGGCACACAGCCAATTGTGCGTCAACCAGTTGATGCTGAACGGGAATGCGGAGCAGAAGAAGAAGTTCCTGCCTGGTTTGATCAGTGGAGAGAAGATTGGTGGGTTGGCTATGAGCGAGCATAGTGCGGGGAGTGATGTTGTTAGCATGAAGAGTACGGCGAAGGAGGTGGATGGTGGGTATTTGCTTAATGGCACGAAGATGTGGATTACAAATGTACGTTCTCTTGCCGCGTCTACATATAAGGCTGTCAGAAGGAAGACGGTGTACTAACAAGCTTTCGATAGGGCCCAGACGCACACGTAATAGTCGTCTACGCCAAAACCGAACCCAACGCCGCCTCCAAAGGCATCACAGCCTTCATCCTCGAGACCTCCACCCCCGGCTTCAGCGTCGCGAATAAACTCGACAAACTGGGTATGCGCGGCTCCAACACCGGCGAACTCGTCTTCGAAAACGTCTTTGTCCCCAAGGAAAACGTTCTGGGAGAGATCAACCGCGGCGTCCGCGTCTTGATGGAGGGCCTGGATCTTGAGCGCCTTGTACTCTCAGCGGGACCGCTGGGTCTCATGCAGGCGTCGCTTGATAACGTCCTTCCTTATACACACCAGCGGAAACAGTTCGGCATGCCGATTGCGCATAACCAGCTTGTGCAGGGGAAGCTGGCGGATATGTACACGAAATACCGGGCTAGTCAAGCTTTCACATACAGTGTCGCCCGCGCTGTGGATGAGTCGCATGCTAGTCCTGATATCAAGACACAGGACTGCGCAGGCGCTATTCTGTATGCGGCAGAGAGGGCGAGCGAGGTCGCGGCTGATGCCGTGCAGTTGATGGGCGGTATGGGATACATGAACGAAGTGCCCGTTGGTAGAATACTTAGGGATGCCAAGTTGTATGAGATCGGTGCTGGAACGAGTGAGGTGAGGAGAATGGTTATTGGGCGGGCGTTTAACAAGGAGTGGAAGCAGGAGATATGAACGCTAAAAGGGTAACGAAATCAATTGCATGAAAAATAAAAGTTGAAATTTACTTCTAAACAGGAACTCTTGCCAAATGCGACAAAGCGTCTTACTAAGTAAAGACCCCTAGAGTCCTTCTTTGCTTCCGCATCCCCAGTTCCATTGTCTTTGCATCAAACCACCACCTCAAGGCCATCAACAAAGCATTACAAGAGGCTTTGACGTTATTTGTCGAAATGGAGATGCGATTTCACTTGAGCGCAGGCTTGCGCAATCTGTTTTGCAAATCCTCACATAATCCCCCGTAACGTTCCAAGGCACCCAGCACATTCTACATGCAATGGCGAACGCTCGGCGCCCTCGGGTGGAAGACAACATTAACGGTTTTGACACATACTTCAGCATAGATGTCGATGATGCAGCACTCTATGATGGATTTACCAACAACAGGACGAGGAACGCGTTCCTTTCGTTTATGCGGAAGGTCATCGCTAACCGGAGAAAAGACCTTCGCGGAAGAAACACAGGGGGGAGTATCGACAGGCTGTGGACCGCAAGGAGGAATCATTGGCTGGGCAAGACAGACAACGGCCGACAACCTGCGGCAACGGCAGTTGCGCCAGGCGCTGTTGCTCCAGCCCTTCCACCAGCCGCTCCTCCTAACCCAGCGCCTCCAGTAGTAGCAGTAGCAGTACCAACTGGATTACAGCAGCCTGACAACAACGATGATGCGTCAGTGGCGTCATCGGAAGCCTCGAGCGGTGAGCGGTCGCCTACCTTTTTCCTTCAGAATGACCCTAAACGCAAACGCTTCTTGGGTCCTACGGCAGGCCAGAGAAAAGACTTCTACAGTCATGACGACGGTCGTTGGAAGTTTGCAATGACTTTGCACCAGACTCGGCTCGACGATGGCAAACGGCGTTTCAGCCAGGGAACAATGCCTCGCAAGTCCGTATACTTATGTGTTCGTACCAGCAGCACTGGCGTCATCGAGGATGTGAGTCAAGGTTAACAAACATAGCCAGGTAGCTGTGCTAACCTATCACTAGCGCGTCACGGTCAAATGTCTGGAAGCAATATCAGACAAAGAGAAGAAGGACGCCGAGGACGAGATTTATATGAACCAGATGATTAGTACCCTCAATTGTTCGCATATGATACCATATCGTGGCCACAGTCACCGGAAATCTACCAAAACACTCCGTACTCATACAGGAAACCAGGCTTTAGAAGGACATCTGTACAACATATACACGTCGTTTGCTGAACTAGGGACTCTCGCACGCATCCACGACGGGCATAAGAAAGAAGAGAGACCTGTGCCCGAGCACTTCATTTGGTACTTTCTCAGCCAAGTGACTGAGGCACTACTGGCGTTGCGGGATGGTACCTGCTCATCACCGAATGCAGCACCCGAAGACCGAGAAGAGACATGGCGGGCAATTGTGCACTCCGATATCAAGGATGCGAACATATTCCTGCAGGCCGCTAATACCAAGTACCCTGCATATCCGAACGTTGTTGTTTCTGATTTTGACATTGCCTGTGAGAAGGGTACAGACGAGAGAAGATACGACGGTACGCCCGGCATGCAGCCCCCAGTAAGTTATCTGTATCTCCTCGTTCTCTCGATACTCATCTTTCGACAGGAACGAGAGCATTCCGCGCTCAAGGAATTGGATTGGTTCCCGGAAAGATGGACTGTCTCGGAGAAGTCGGATATCTGGAGTCTAGCTATGACAACCTGGGCACTTATGGTCGCTCATTATAAAGGTACTGACTTCTATGACGAAGCCGATGAGAGATGTAAAACTTGGGTGTATAATGATGAACTCAAGAAAGGAAATGTCAGCCAGCAGGAAGGGATCTTTCCAAGTCGTCTGAGGGAGCTTCCCAAAGAATACAGCGTGGGTCTGTGCGAGATTGTTTCGAAATGTCTGCGATATAACCCGGATGGTCGCCCAAGTCTAAAGAAATTGCGAAAAGTCATCGATGATCAATTGGCCAGATTGGACCGCATGTACGGCGATGAGATAAAGAAGCCAGAAGGCACCATTGTCGACGACTTCAAACTCGCGTATACCCCAGAAGAGAGCGATACTTGGGCACAGTTTGCCTTCGGACAGACTCTTGATCCACCACGAAAAAGGCGGAAGACGGACGATGCTGGCGCCTTCAAAGATGAGTTGAAAAATGTCGTCAACGATTGGAAATCCAAATCCAGATATCCTGTATCAGGCGCAGCAGACCGCGATGCTCTAAGTTCGGTTGACCAGATCATCAACGACTGGAAACCCGAGTCTATAGTGAAATTCCGAGCAAATCTGCCCCAACTACACGCTTGGCGCTATCTTTTCACCTGTATTCGCAAACGTACATCCCCGGAAGCATACGTCTATAGGTACGACAACGACAACGAACAGGATCCATCGGAGACGCTCAAGCGCGATAACAAAAGGACAGTGCTTGAAACACTGCGCGATGTGGTTGTGCCTATCGCTAAAAATGTTGCTAGGACAGTCGCTAGTGAAGCAGCAGAGAAGAATGGAGAGGAAGCCACACATGCGGAAATTGAAGGTACTCCTGAGATGATAAGTCTTGACACATTACGGCATGCGATAGAGTGGGGTTTGGTGCTTTTGGATGTTGGTGCGGAGCCGAGAACTCCGAGATTGAGTGAGAAGACAAAGATGCATCGTGGCATGCTTGACTTTCTCTTCAAGGAGCCTTCTGGTGTGTACGACTATGATCCAAATTACTAATTCCGTTCGCGTACGGCTGGCGATGCTGAGGATGCGTCTTCCTCTCCTTTGTTGAGCGCCATACGTAGCATTAACAAAGCTTTGAACACTGACCTGCCACTGGGTTCGCCAGATCATATAACGATTAATGCCTTCAGACATACAGTCGAGTAGGGACAGCAATTGTTGCGAGCGAAGGGTGAACTAAGACCGTCTTTGCGGGATTGTACTTTGTTGCATAGGAGTGTGTACAATTACATCTTCCCCGATTTAGAGCTGCTAAAAAGACTCAAAGGGTAGATCTATGGGGTTGTTTGCTAAGTAGGAGTGTCGTAATTATGTTGAAGTCTACACACTCTTGTTGCATGTGCTCAAAACTGATGCACTACACTGATCTGTCACGCTGTTAAGACGCAGCTGTTGTCGCAGTGCTTTTACCAAGCCATGGAAGGGCTGGTCGAGATGAGGAATCTCCAATGCTGCCTGCGACCACCACACGCCCAAAATCCCTAAAATAATTACCAAAGAAGAACATGGTCAAACTATGGCAGCAGACATGAGCACAGAGGCGAATTTATGGGCAAAGAAGCTGCATCATCTGCGTGGAATGACGAGTCGTGCTGCCCCTCTTACCAAAAAAACGCAAAAAATCCCAAACCTTCACCACACCTCCACACTCTCCCCCATCTAGGGAACGGTACAGCAGCGCAAAAAGATGGACTTGCAGGGAATCGAACCCTGGACCACTCCCATGCTAAGGGAGTATTATACCACTAAACCACAAGCCCGGTTTTGCTCTTTTGCCAAGAGAATCGCAGAATTCACCGTCGCCCAAACGGGCGATGAGCGGTGATCGGTGATCGGTGATTGATGAAAAGTCGTCAAATTGTAACGTTTATAGCGTTATTCCATGGCTCGACGCCCTGAGTGAGCGAGGCCTGATCAAAATTCGTGTTGTGGGCTGGTGACATTTTACCCCCACTCAATCGACTTAGCCGTTCACGCCGAAAACACCATGCAAGTTTGTGGGGCTGACTCGCAAATTATGCCGCCAGTCAAAGCTGCATCTTTCATTGGGATACATAATTCACGCGAATATTTCACTCGTTCTTTTCATCACTAATGGGGCAGCTGCTTATGGCTTTGCTAAGAACGTGTACAATTACTCGCATACAAGAGAAGCTCCGAGTGATCCTAAGATACGTCACATTACCTAGGCAGGTTGCGGGTAGGCTCATTGCAAAGGCTCAACTTCCATATATTGGTAGGTTGAAGAGGAAACATGAATAGCTTCGCAAGAGAAGGCCTCCCTACCCTCCTTGCATCCAGTTTTGCTGTATATGACTACACCATGGCACTGCGTAATTCATAGTGACGTATCATCAATGCCCGATAGTTGGTTGATTTTAGTGTTGGTATTGAACCTTCGAAATCACCCTTCCACAACTGTGCAGAATGAGTACCCAGGTAAAGGTCAAAACCAGAGCATTACGCAAAAATACTTCCAATAGAAGGCAGTAGACATAGTGCTCGAAGCTGACTTCAGCGCTCCGATGATACAGGAAGGTCGAGATAGGATCTTTCAGGTGCTCGCGACCGGCTGCAAAGGGGAACATCCTCGACGATGCTGATTAATGCGTACGAAGCAAGTCCCCTCTGAAACTATGCGCCATAAATCTTTCACTAACATACAGAAAAATAGCACCTTTGTGTACACCGTGGTCGTGCAGTCGAACATGTGTTCGTAGGAGCCGAGTACCGCGCTAACCGCTTACGACGACATCTTGGCAGTCGCGCGGTCCCAACGCGCCAAAGATTCCAGACATCAACCAACCCCAGCTTTCGCGCCCGCTGCATCACCACCCAAACCGACCCGACCGACGCGGCAATCCCGTCGCATCATCTCCGCCATCATGTACGGCATGAACCAAGCCTACCATGCCCCCGACCCGAGTGCGCAGGTGCCGAACCACCTCCTTCCCCATGTGCACCTGATATCCTCGTACCGCTTCCCTACTCTGCCGGGCCTCCAAGCTCCGCAAGCCCTCGAGTACCTCATCAAAGGCCCGCAGATCGTGCGCGACACGTCCCCCGTCGCGTGGACCTACCTTGCCGCCCCTCCCCAAGATGGCACTGTCATCCTCACATGGCAGCCCCCGCGCATGGGCACCATGTTCGCCTCGGACGGCATGGTTTGGGCTGATGCTGAGACCGCATACGATATGAACGTGCGCGGATACGTATGTATACCAAGGCGTCATTTGCGCGCAATGCCTAACACCCTATAGACTCTCCAAGTCCTTGTCCACAACAGTGGCTACCACTACCCCGGCGAACCATATGCCGTACACGCGCGCCATCGCTATCGAATCGCCGCAGGTCCTGGAAACATCGATCCCAATCTCTGGCTTGTACACTACAAGCCCGCAGATCCACAAAGCAGAATGCCCGCCGCCCAAATACCCGTCCCACGAGAGGTCCAGGCTCAGTTCCAGATGCGCGCTCAACTCCAGCAAGCCGGACCGTTGATGCGCAAGGAATTCATGCTAGTCGACCAGGCGAATTGGCCAAAAGTCGAGTTTGGACACCAGGCGATGAGAGGCCCTCAGCCACAGGGCTACAACCCCATGTACCCAGGCAGGCAATATCCTGCACAACCTCCGCCAGCCAAACGCCAGCGCTTGCCGACACAACCTCAACCCCGTCAACCCGCTGCAGGCGCGCTTGCGCCGGACAACACGCTCGAAGAGGAGGAGAACGCGACACAAGATGCTTTCGATTTCCTCACCCCGCGCGAGATCAGCTTGTCGCGCTACAAGCAGCATCACGAGTGGATGGAGGAGATCTTCTCATCGCCGTACGCTGTTGGAAAGATCGCGCCGATTGATCTAGGCCTAGGCCTCATGGGAGAGCTTGCTCCTCTTACTGCTGGCATCTTGGACGTCCCGGGAGCTGAGAACGTGGAGCCAGGAAAGGACAACTACCAGATCAAGAACTACTACAAGCTGGACGCAGACCAACTCAAGGACTTCGAGAAGCGCGTAGCAGAGTACACGAAGAATGAGCAGGCTGAAATTGACAAGATGAAGGCCGAGCACGCGAAGAAGGTGGCACAGTTGAAGCGCACCAGGACCTACATCAAAGCCGAACGCCGACTACGAGATCTATCTCGCTCCACCGAGGACGACGGTGATGACGCAAACCCGGTCGAAGGAGTTGTACAAGATTTGGAGAAGTCGCTGGGTGTCAAGTTTGATGAGAAGAAGGCGGTTGTCTGTGTAGACAAGGGTGGTTTTATTGAAGTACAACAACCCTCACCTCCAAAAGCGCAGATGAACGGCAACGGAGCCCAACAGCAAGCGAACGGCACATCGAATGGCATGAACAACCAGGGCTCAATGGAAGACAACTCTGCCGCGAACCTCTTGGATCAATATGGGTCGGGATCACTTTCTGGCACACCTATCGGCAACATGTCCTTGCCTAGACTATCGCAACCACCGAGTCAATCGCAGTCCGCCACCGGTACACCCAATGTACCACACGGCAACATGAACCAGTCGTCGGCATTCGATCAACAGGATACAAGCCTTGATGTAGGAGCCGATCTTTTGGATCTGGATGTAGAAATGTCCGGCATGGCGGGTGCAGGAGACAAGACTGATGACTGGACGATGAACGACCAGTCAGGCAATGCCCAACAGCCAGCCGGCGGTGTCCAGCAGCCAAACATGAGCAACAACCAGCGCCCGAACAATGTCGGCGGGATGCCTCAATCCAACATCGACGCTGATGCAGGCAGCATGTTCGACACCGCCGACTTTGGAAGTTTCGACAACATTGATAGTGCTGGAGACGCTCTGGCCGACTATGGACACGATGACAACCTGGGCTTGGACCTTGTCGATGATTCGGCGTTCGGCGATGCTTTTCACGGGACTGAAATGCATCACGACGAGACTGGTGAGGGTGACCACGCATAGTATGCGTACGCGAATATGGATTTGAAGCTGGACTAGCCGGTGTCCTGGTGTGTTGAGTACTTTTCTAGTGGCTGTACTATTACGTTTTGTATGACTTGGAGTCGACGGCGTCTCTTTGCATATCCATGGCTTACTATCAGCTTGAGAGTTTTCATATACACAATTCTAGAGGCGATATTCTCTTGCTAATTTTACAACTCAGTTTATGGCTGAAGCCACACCGAAACTTGAATAGGAAGGTGCAACGTTGTGTTTGGCCAATGTGGTCTGGGTCGTCAGCAAAGTGTCGCAACATGGCGGTGTTGAGGTCACGACTAGCGTGGTGTACAGCTAACCCGCAGCCAGTTAACGCCGCATCAACAAACTAGGTGAATAGGTCTGGTTTGACTATCCAGTTACGAGCATATTGCAGAGATTCTAATCGCGAAGCCGCTTGCCATATATGCCGTGTAGAATAAACAAGATGAGTGAACGCCCAAAAATCTGACACATTAATGCGGTGCTTTCTCATTCCCACACCGAGCTTGTGTTATTATAAACTGCCCTGTATTAGTATTCAATCCACGAGATTACATACTATGTTTAGCACTTTGCGTGCTTCTTGAGCCTGTACCAGTCAGCCGTTTCGCTGCGACTCAGTCCTTACGCGTCGAGTACTACACAGGCTTGATCACCAGTGTAAGCATATCACGCTTAGCTACATATGCACGATAAAGAACAAGTTAAAGAACAAGCTGATGAGCAGCGTGTGCAACGTTTATACTGTCAATGTAGGATCAGCTCACAATTGTTTTCGTTGTGCCATTTTTGGAGGCTCGTCTTGTACTCGTCTCAAATCCCCCAGAACTTGATGCTGCTCTCTCGCAAAAGTGTCCGCGCTCTCAACAACTCACTTTGCTTCTTGCGTTAGCCAATATTTGGCGGCTTTCAGGATGCTCGCCAGAGCGCTCTGGTTGTTTATTTGCGTTTCCATGTTGTATGCCCCAGCAAGCTCAACTGCCGTTCCAAGGAAGGGCGGTAAAACACGACAAGCGAATTCAATACATCCTATCCTTGGCGTTCGTGGACTGGGTATTGATACCATACATCCTCGATTAGAGATACGAGAGTTAGAGCGGAACAAAGATCAGTTGAACGTCTATCTGCTAGGACTGCGGCGGCTGCAGAGCGTAGGTCAATACGACAAGTTCTCTTACTATCAGATCGCAGGTAAGCTCTGTCACTATCATATGCAACATGTAACCAGATAGCGACACGCTAATCGACACCAGGTATACACGGCCGGCCTTACATACCATGGGATGACGTTGGCAAACATCCGAACGGAAGCAACGGCTACTGTGCTCATGGCAGCAACCTGTTTCCCACCTGGCACAGACCATATCTCGGCCTCATAGAAGTATGGAAGGGGACTTGCGAATTATCCGGTTCACTGACTCTGAAAAGGAACTGCTCTACTCCAATGCTCAACAAGCAATCTCGGAGTTTCCGGTGGGAGAAGCGAAAGAGAGAATGTACAATGCCCTAAGCACCTTCCGAATGCCGTATTGGGACGCCGCTGCTGTACCGCCCAAAGACACGAGCTCCTTCCCCGCGATCGTACAACAAGAAGTGGTCGACATTGAAGTTCCAAGTGGGGAGTCGACGACCACAATGTCTGTTCCAAATCCGCTGTACGCATACCGCTTCCATCCTTTGCCAGCTGACGACTTCAAGAGTGTACCGTGGATACTCTGGAATTCAACAAAGAGGTACCCTGCTAGTATGGCCGTAAATGCGAAATCCCAGAACGACCTTGTAGCGAAATCTCTCGACAGCAATCGGGTGAACCTCATGCAGCAGACTTACCAGATGCTGGGCATGCAAGCAAATTATCTCGACGTCAGTAACAGCATGGCGGAAACGGATGCTCAGGGCGCCATCCCGAATAGTCTGGAGTCTGTGCATGATACTTTGCATAATGCCATTGGCCGTGGAGGTCATATGTACGATGCGGCGTACTCTGCATTTGATCCCATCTTCTGGTTGCTTCATACGTAAGTACCGCGCAACCTACTCTAGTGGGGTGTTGACTATTGTAGTAACGTCGACCGACTGCTCGCTATCTGGCAAGACCTTCATCCGGATAGCTTCGTCGAAAGCCACGTCAACCCTTGGCCGACGTTTGCGACTGCACCGTACTCAGAAGCGGACGAAAACACGCGTGAGTGCATCACGGACCGCTTACTCGATGTTTAATGACGTTGACGTCGACAGCTCTTTATCCATTTCATCGCAATGCAGCAGGCGACTTTTGGACCTCAGCCTCTGTTCGCGATCACACAATCTTCGGCTCCACGTATCCTGAGTTCCTCGGGCTCTCCGCAACCGACACTCTGGTTGGTAGAGTGAACGCACTGTACGGGGGGAATGCAACGTCACGGTTCTCGTGGGAGACCGCACGCGCTGAACAGCATGTCGCCAGTCCGCAGAGCAGCGATGTCCGGTACCAGTACTCCGCCGTCATACGCGCACAACACATGGGGCCTGGAGGTGTTTCCAAGGTCCTCGTCTTCTTGGACGCGAAAATGAACATCAACGCCGGACCTGCGAATACTCAGGCATGGATGTCAGAGCCTGGGTTCGTTGGATATGCAGGTTTCCAGAACGCGGTTGGCCAGGAGAAGACCGAGATGCAGACGAATGGCGTAGTTGCATTGACGGCAGCCCTGGAAGACCGGATGCGAATGGGGGAACTGCGCAGTATGGATGAGAATGTTGTTGGAACGTATCTGCAGGAGAAGCTACATTGGTTGCTTGTTGATGTAAGGCTCTTCGATCCGGCAAACAGCCATGCATGCCGATATTTGCTAACCAACTTGTGTCAGGCCAATGACAATGTCATCGCTCCTGAGCACGCGTCCGGCTTCTCGATTGGGGTATCATGGGCGAAGACATCGCCAGGTACGGCAAGCACGCTGCCTGCGGTCCTCGGTGGCGGCTTCGAGCAGTTGCCACACGCTACGATGGGCAAGGCAGGTGGAGTGCAATGACAGAGGCGCTGAAGGCGTATCTCAAATTTTGACTCATGATTAGTTGACTTATCGTGACAGTGGAAATACGTTCTTCCAAGTAGCGCAGCAATTCTACGAGAATGCAATCGGGTTATCACGAGAAGGGCGCGAACACAGGGAGAGATTCATCCGGGTAACAAGACGTGTTCTTTCTGTATACCCAGCTGCATGCGCGGTGAGGCCTTGGCAAGTTTGCCGCGCGATTGTCAAGACACGCAAGACATTGTTACCGCTCAGGTGTGAAACGGCACTCTATCGGAGACGGACGCTCTGGCAAATAACGATGCGTTGCAGCGACCCCTAACTTGGCTCAGGGGTTGCAGTCTCGGTTAAAGCGGCCCTCCACGTCAGCCCGCCAAGACAACGAAACGTTCTTCCGTGTGCTTGATTCTACGAGGCGTCGCACTAGCTTACGCCTCCATGCGCCGATGAGCAGTGGTACCGCTATCGTGAGCCGAATACGCGGGTAGCTGGTCTGCGGAGCTCTTCGTGGTGGTCTCGTGGTTCGTAACTGTGCGTTAAATTTGGTCTTGTAGTAAGGAACGGTTCCGGACGATCATGGCCAAGTGCAGCTGCAATGGCTGTGTTACATCCGCCAGCGGAGAGTTCCAGATATAGGGACCATCGTCAGGAGTGCGCTACGCGATGGAGTTGTAAAGGCCACAGATGCAGCTTGTTAGCGCGGGATGCCGTTTCCCTCCATCTTCATGCTCCATGCTTCATCTGCCCGGGCACGCGACATGAGCACCAACCTCAATGCGGCTCAGGGGTGATCTGTGGTAGAGTCTTGCCATCAAGTTCAAGCATTACCTGGGGTTTTTGCCGCGCCCGCAAACCACTGATGGCGTACCAAAGGAGACTGCTAAAGTGACCTTCCCGATAGCCTCTCTTGGCATTATCCAACTGTCCAGCATCTGCCCAGTGAGCCGCGTCTACTGCAGGGTGCGCGTTCCTGAAAAGATGTAGCCCCCACCGGCAGGGCCAGGGTGCATTGGCTTCGCAAGGCCAAACCGCTGGTTTACACTCACACTTCCTTTTGACCTCTGCTCCCCTCTTGCCGACCGTCTTGATCTTTGCGGCAGCGATTCCATCATTACGAGCGCCGTTGTTCTTCGCCTTCTTGGTACCCGGAATTCGGCACCAGCGGAATTTCCAAGCCACCTGGGCACGCATCAGCAAGTCTCGAAGCCACGGCAATGCGCCTGAGCACATACTATAGTTCTTAAATCCTCACCTTCCTTGAATAGTAGACTTTCTTTTGGCTCTGCACGCTACATTTTCTCACCATGCCTCCCCGCGACGCCAACTGGATAGATGTAAGTCGTACCCGCCGTCACAAGCACAGTCGTGTAACTAGGGCTAACAGCGTGCTATAGGGCCTCCGAGGCATAGCATCCTTTATGGTCGTATGCGGTCACCTATGTACTGCGTTTGTACCATGGCTACACCAGCCCGCCGCAGACGCAAAATCCGCGCCGCACCTCTTCCAACTCCCCTTCTTCCGCCTCGCCGTCGGAGGTCGTAGCGCCGTAGCCCTCTTCTTCCTCGTAACTGGATACGTCAATTCGATTGGGCCGATTAGCAAGTCGCGTCAGGGAAATCACGATGCTGCCTTCCACGGCATTGCACGAAGTGCGCTCGCGCGCTCAGGACGGCTGATTCTCCCCACCATGGCGGCGACCATCGTTACCTGGTTCATGGCGAATACGAACGCATACCATATGACGAAGCACGTCGATGCGCAGTGGATACGGCAGGGTTGGCACCGACAGGAGCCTACGCTGTGGATGGCTTTCAAGTCGCTGTTCAGAGCGCAAACAGAGACATGGACAACCGGCTGGGACGAGTACGATGGCACACAGTGGACACTGCATATGTTCTTGGAAGGCGCATTTATGGTCTATACAACCATGCTTGCTACGGTTTTGGTGCGACCGAAAGCGCGGTTCATCATCTACGGCATCATGTACATGTATTTCTGGCAAGTCGGCAAAGGTGTGTATAGTTCCGGCCAGCAAACGAATTGGGCAATCGCTAACTAGAGCAGACCTCACAGTTGGCTCCATCAAGGGCCTCAACATCGTCACGGGCATGTTTGTAGCCGAGTTGCACAACCACTACAAGGATGCCGCCACCTCCGTCCTACCCGCCCCCATCCCCGCCATCATGATAATCTGCGGCATGTTCATGGCTGGATTTCCCCAGGACTCGGCCCAGAACACACGCTGGTCGCACACAATGGCCACCATCATGCACAGCTTGACCGCCGATAAGACGGATATCCGAAGATACTGGGACCACCTGGGAGCCGCGTTTGTCCTGCTGGGCATCTTCTTTTCGAGGAACGCACGCAAACTCCTTACGTCGCCTGTCTTCAACTTTCTCGGTCGCGTCAGTTTCCCTGTATACCTGCTGCACAATACTTTCATCAAGTCTGTGCTTACCTGGATGATCTACCTACCTTCCGCGATGAACCCGCCAAGGAACGAGAAGGGAGAGCAACAGGACCTCCAACGTGGATCGACGACGCACATTCTTATCGCCATTGCGGTCTTTTACTACATCCTATACCGAACTGCGGCACTATGGGTCAAGCACGTCGACCCAGTATGCGCAAACATCGTCAACGCAGCAACGAAGTGGGCATATGGCGAACCACAACAGAAGGAGGCCCGACCGATACTAGGGAACGGGAATGGAACGACCGACAAGAGTGTGCTTCCTTCATAAGTCCGTGTTTCTGGTCAGACACCCTGTTATTCTTCCCTCCATTCTTGTTGATCATTTTGCGGGAGCTGGAGCTTCTGCTATTACTATTCCATTTTTAAATTTCAAAATTCCTTTGTATCAAAGCATCTGTTGGAGCCAAGCATTGTGCGTTTGAGTGAGCGACCATGGCATGTAAGCTTGGACGTTTTGGAGTATACAAGGTGACATAACCTGGTAAATGGATGGTTTGGAAAGTGTCGAGGAGAATTACAGTACGCTGAAGTAGATGAATGAACACATGAAACTTCACTTTTGGACTCGACATGCCTTTCGAGCGTTGTTTTCGACTCACCCTGAGTTGCATCGTATCTGCCACATGGCCACAAGTCAACTTGTTTTTGGCGCAAAACGTTCATGTCATCGCCAACCACTTCACTTCCCAAAGGTCATTTACGAACGAACAACTCTTTTTGGATAGTCACTCATGCATTTAAGGGTGTCGAGAAGAGGAGAAAAGGTCAGAAAGCAGAGATTATATATGCTTGGTAGCTGGCGCTAACATGTTTTTGTGTTGGCGCCGATGAGGTCACGCAGCGCGAGCCATGCTTCAATCGTTTGGCGGTGACTGTCGAGGAAGGCATCACGCGGGTTGATGACGACAATGAGTTTTTTGGGGACCGATAGATGGAGGGATAGTCCAGTGTGACGAATACGTTAGTCCGTATGCTCTACTGTCATGCTCGCCAGATGATATGTATATCTCCTAGGCACGCCATATCTTTTACTCGACCTCCTAGCCCTCCTCGTATTCGGCAATTTCTATCTCAGCAGATCAGTATCGAGTAAGATTTCATTCACCGCTAATGAGACTAAGTTCGTTGAGTATAATCAGGCATTATCATTATCGTAAAAGAGTCTATCAGAACAAGTAGCGAGTGAACCGATAATACTGCTGCCGGAATAGGGTATCAAGAAACGCGGAAACAAAATGCCCAAGTCCATCGTCAAACTCTTATCAATCTGCCTCGTCGTATCCATCCATCCGTAGTCATCGCTTACCAAACCAAAAAACCAAAAAGCAACATGAATACAGTGAAGAATGGGAGCTTCGTTGTTAAGCCAGTTCTTTACATGTTCTCAATGACATGCGAGTTGATAGCACTCTGGAAGCCGTGGCTGTTGCCGCCGTATTCCTGTGCTGCAGAGCTCTGCACACCCATTGGGCTGGCACCGTGGGAGCTGGGTCCTTCGCCAACGGAGTCGGCTTGAGCGAGAGCGCTCTGAACCGTCTGGTTCTGCGCAGGAAGAAAGATCACCTGGGCGGTCAGTTTCGCGTGATTCTGGGCAGGAAGATTGGTGTACTAACCTTAGAGTTGGCGGACTTAGCCATTGCTTGCATAGCCTCGAGATATCTGATCTGCATAGCAGGAGCACTGCTGAGAATGTCGGCAGCTAAAGAGATAAGAAGTCAGTGAATGTCTCCCACGCATTTCATACAGCCATAACATACCTTGACGCATAAGCTTAGCGGCCTCAACCTCAGCCCTCGCAGCGATGACCTTGGCTTCTCCGGTACGCTTGCTCTGCGCAGCCATAGAGAGCGAATCCTGCAAATCCTGGCTGAAGATGATATCCTTGACGAGCATAGACTCAACCTCAACACCCCATCCAAGCGCCGTCTCCTCGATAATCTCACGGATCGACTGAGCAATCTCCTCACGACGCTCAATCACATCCTGCAGCACACGCGCACCAACAACATGGCGAAGAGTCGTTTGCGTACGCTCAACAAGCGCCTGGCGGATGTTGGAAATGGAGAAAGCGGCCTTGTGGGGCGAGGTGATGCGGTAGTAGATGACTGATGTCAACTGAAGGGAGACATTGTCCTTGGTCATGCAGACTTGCTTGGGGACTTCGACGATCTGGATCTTGATGTCGACTTGGACGAGTTGCTCTGACAGTGGGTTTACGTAGACGAGTCCGGGGTCGACCGCGCGGGCGAATCGTCCGAACTTGGTGACGAGACCCACGTTTCCTTGGTTCACGGGCTTGTAGGGGTTGGGGCAGACGATGCAGCAGGGGATGGCTCCGAGGGTACCGATGCAGCCTCCTAGGGTGTTGATCTAGATGGGTGTTAGAGTGGCGCATGGGATATGGATTTGAGGTAAACATACCATGCCACCATACCAGCCGTTAGTGTCAGCATCAGCATCGTCAGGCTGGATAACCCTCGCATAGCTAGGCTGAAGATCCTCTCGACGCGGTGGCTGAACCTTGATAACCGGCTCAGCAGTGCGAGGTGACTGGGTGCCACCATTGACAGGTGCCTTTCCGTTGATGTCGCTCATGGTCGCGGTAGTACGTTGATTGTTAACGGTATCGTTATCGTGTAGAATGGGTCTCGAAGAAGAATGCGTAGACTCGGCGATGGTAGAAGGATATGTGAGGGACATTATTCGACAACAACAGGGTGTCGTTGGCTTATATGCACCCAGGCAGTTGCATTCACAGCACCATGCATTCTGAGCGGGGAAGCTAGCTTAGCTCGATCCCTGCTCGTGCCCTTGCCCTTGTCACGCTAGTATGTGGCCACTTCTTGGGGCTGTGCGCACCTGTCTTACCATCGCATGCGACCAAATGGACTCTTGATGACAGCGTGGAATGCGCATCCGTTACTACCTGCTACAAGGCTCACTACGATCCTTGAGATGACGCGACAAACACATTGACCTTGGTTCCCTATACTCATACCAGCGCGCACCTCTGCAGTTTAACACAAACCCATCGACTTCGCGTCACACAACATCCACGCACCTCCAAGGCCTCCCGCACTCGGCTAAGTCGGGAACCAAGCCCAGAGCACACCCTTCGGGTCTACTCGTGACGTGCAAATACGCTCAAGGCACACTCGATATATGCAAACGGGCCATACAGAGGGCGTGCTCAAACATGTCCGACGTCAGCGATCTGGCCATTCGATAAGCACACCAATTCAGCCATCTCGGCATTATCACGCGCCTCGTGGATCGGGCAACAAGTGCCCCGGCCATCGGATTCAGCCCTGTAGGTGGGCTTCGTGGCGAAGGCTCGGCTGCGGATGTTAGGCCATATCTGAAAGGGGACTAACAACGCCCGAGGAGGCTGGTGAGTTGGCTTGACAGTAGACGGGTTATTTCCGATCTTGTAAGCGCGCTGGCGCGGGAAAACATCGTGAGGCATCGCACTTGTGTTGGTGCTGGCTATTATTCTCTACGGCACAGTCGTGAGCTGTCTCTTCTGCCTTCTGGATGGCTTCAGCGTCTAAGGCATCTTGCAGCCATCTGGACAAGGGGTGCGCCACGGCGGTACTATCTACACCGTGTACGAAGTGCATATCTTCGCATTTCGTGTCTTTATACTCCGGTCCGCACCGGTCAGATATCGCTCACGAGCGATTTCGGCGCGCCGTGAGCGAGATGTAATTCCCTCACAAAGACTCTGCGCATTTTCCGTATTGCCTTGCGTATTTCCGTTACAGGTCGCCGGTGAGCATCAATTCCCTCATCCCTCATCCCTCATCTCGAGATGAGTGGTGTGGGAATAATGCACAGCCCAATCAGGCGCTCGACTACAAAGACAATGCCTTCTTTGAAATCTTACTCCAACTCCATTGGACCCATCGCGAAACGGCTTACTCAGGGGAAGACCTTGTTGTTGGTCTGTTGTGGGGTCGTGCTGTTTGCTCGCCTTGAAGAGGCACAGTTAGTACGGCCTATATATACTGTTCGCCTACTACGCCCCAGCGCTATGGTCCTGTTTCCGCGCCGCACATGGCTTTCCAGGTACTTAAGCGCCCAGGTCCATTTATTTGGCCTACTTGCAGACCAACATTGGTTCGAGAACACGATATCTTGGATTCTAGCGTGTTGCATACAACACCCTCTCAAGTGTTCAAAAAAGTGCAAGGTAGCAGCTTGGAGGTCTTCACAGAAATTCAGCCTGCCGGACGTCTTACAGAACTGTGTATGTATTCCTCAACTAGACTTACGAAAGATAGTATCTTGCACTGCTCATGTATTGTAGGATGCAACTGTAATATATGTATTGCATATAAGCTGAAGTCTAGTGAATGCCAATACTTGATACCAAACGCCAAATATGCACCGAACGAATATTGTACAGCATCTCAGAACCCCCAACCCCTCTCCTCTACTTCAGGATACTCGCCCCTCTCCGATCCTTCTTGAGCGGCGAGAAGGTAAACGCCTCCTCGCTCATCATGTTGAACCCGCCCGAAATGGGGCGTCCCTGTCCCTGCTTACCCAACACATTCTTACTCAGGGCCCTCGCCGCAAATAAGCCTTTGCTGAGACCGACAGGCTTCAGGGGCGCAGCGTCCTCGGCATCTTCAGAATCGAAGAGTGTCTTTCCGGCACCTGCACCGAGCTTGCGCTTTTTCTTCTTCTCCGCTGCGGGTTCCTCGGTAAATGTGGCAAAGGACATGAGTGACTTGCGGGGCTTGACTTTGCTGGACTTCTTTGATGGGCCATCGTCATCTTTGGTTGGGATGGATACGGGTGCGTTTTCGGATGCGTCTTTGGATGTGTTATGAGAGAGCTCAGATGCTTCCTCTGAGACCATCTCGAGGACTGGGGCGGCGTTCTTCTTGCGTGGCTTTGCGTTTGCCTTGCTCGATGCTGATGGTGCGAGGGCCTTGACCTTGGGTTGGGCAGTCTTCTTGAGGGCTTTCTTGGGAGGCGCTGTCGGAGTAGCTTGTTCTTCAGCAGCTTCTTCTTCGACTTGTTGCTCGGCCTCCTCTTCTTCAATGATAGGGCTGTCAAGTGCGATGTTGCTCGCTTTGTTCAGGAATGGTGTTAGTGAGAAGGTGGATGTATCACCGATGGCAGAGACCGAAGTGCCGCGCTTTGCCTTCTTCGCAGGGAAGCCGTCTCCCGGCGTACCCAGCATGGTCTCTGGCTCAGCAGTAGCTGCCATACGTTTCCGAGCAGTCTTTGTGGGCTTGCTAGACGCAGCTGCGATGCTCTTAACAGGTGGTGCAGTCTGTGCCCGGTCTGCCTTCTGGAGCTCGGCTTCCTTCTCCTTCAACTTCTCCTTGGTTGTTCGCAGCTTCTCACGGAAAGCACTCAGCTTGTCGTCGAGAACCGCGTTTTTGCCCTGGAGTTCGGCCAAGGTCTGCTTGTATTCCTTCTCTTGCTTCTTGCGTTCGCGCTTCTCTTCTTCCAGCTCTTTCCTTGCAGCTTCGGCTTGATCGTCGGGTTGTTGCGAACCCTTCCTCGACGCCTTTTCCGCCTTCTGACGCTCTCGCTTCTCTTGTTCGAGTTCCTGTCGCAGCTCTTCGATCTCAGCATCGCGGGCGGCGGTGTCTTTGCGGGCTTTCTCGGCTTGAAGGTGTGCAGCCTTTTCTTGTTGTAGTTCCTCGCGGAGCTGCTCAATCGCGGCATCTTGGGCCTCACTGCGCTTGCTAGCCTTGTTGGCCTCCTTCTTGGACAGGCTCTCGACCTTGGCCTGCAGACTTTCGGTGGCCTGTTGTTGCGACTCCAGATCCGCCTGCACCTTCTCCATGGCCTTCTCAGCCTTTGTAAGCCCAGCCTCAGCCTTCATCCGGTCCTTCTTCTCCGTTGCGAGCTCATTGCGCACCTCCTCCAACTCGTTGCGGAGGTCCTCGTCCTGCTCCATCTTCTTCCCCTGTTTCGCAATGGTACGGGCGGAGGTCCGCTTCTCGTTCTCGAGTTCGACTTGTAGCGTAGTCATCTGGCGTTGCAATGCGAGTTTCTCAGAGAGCAGGCCGGTGTTTGCTTCGACCTGGGCGCGCAGGTGTTCGACTTCGGGGCGTAGTGATGAGATTTCGCGGGACAGGGCAAGTTTGTCGGAAAGTATCTTGTTGGAGTCGGATGTGACGTTTTCCATAGCCTTGAGTTCGGCCTAAGAGAAGTAAGCAAATAGCGCAATGATCGATAGGCCGGACGTGCTTACCTTGAGATTCGCGACTTCCCGCGCCTGGGTGCGGATGTTGTTTTGTGCTGCCTCTGCCTCTGCGCGTTGCTCGTCCAACTGCGCAAGGGCCTCTTCGAGCGATGCCTCGAGCTCGTCCGATCGCGCCTGCTCCTCCTCGAGTTGTTCGTGTAGGTCGCTGTTCTCGTCTTGCAGGAGGCACTGGGCGACTCGCAACTTCCGCATCTCCTCGTCTTTGACTACCGCTTCGACCGAATGCTTACTCCGCTCAAGGCTGAGTTCCAGCGTCGCGTTCCGCAGCGAATGTTGGAGCTGAAAGGGTTAGTATAAGGTCTAAGACATGGCAGCCGAACAGGGTCCAGCGGTCTTTCACTCACATCCTTCATCTCGTAGTTGATGTCCATATCTGCCTCCACAGCGGCGACCATGGTATAATATCTGCTCAATGATGCGCGAGCGTGTCGCTAGGTGTAGATGTAGGACGGAATGTGGTGGGGCTTTAGGTAGACGCGACTGGGTAAACAAACAGAGCGCAGATGGCCGTCATGGAGCTAGCAACCCAACAAAGTGAAGGAATGACGCTGAAAAGATAGAAACAGTACTCGAAAACTACAGAGGAACGAATCGCCTCTTGAGTAGTCCAGCAGTCCTTGTGAGGTTTACAATCCAGAGTGCTGACCTCCAACGCCCATGTCGCGCACCCCTGCCTAGGTGTCGGCCTTGGCATTACGCACGCCGCATCTCCGAGCTCGAGGCCACGTTCCCAAGCATCAGTCCAACCCACCAAAGCTCCGCACACCAACTCTCCACCCGCCAAACGACACAATGCGGTGGTTACAGCTCCTCACTGCCTCGCTGCTGCCTTTTACAGCTCTGGCAGCCAAGAAATCGACCGGCGACCGCTTCACTGACGCCCGCGCCAAGTCGCTTTCCGTTGGCCATCCGCTCAAGCTCGACGACGCCGGTTATGCGCAATTGACAAAGTCTCCGAGAGATTATGGCGTTGCTGTGCTTTTGACGGCCCTAGAGCCGAGGTTCGGATGCATGCTCTGCAGGGACTTTCAGCCAGAGTGGGATTTGCTGGGCAAGAGCTGGATGAAGGGTGATAAAGATGGGAAGACGAGACTGGTATTCGGCACGTTGGACTTTGTTGATGGAAAGAACACTTTCCAGTCGGTGAGATGTCCCTCTTCCTCTACTGCAATGTCCTAAAACTGACAATTGATAGATGATGCTTCAAACCGCACCCGTCCTCCTCTACTTCCACCCAACCGTCGGCGCAAACGCAAAGGTCGACTCCGCACCCGTCCGCTTCGACTTCACCGCCGGCCCCCAGAAAGCCGAACAGATCCACGCCTGGATCGCGCGCCAGCTCCCCGCTGACGTGCCCAAGCCCTCCGTCTCCCGCCCCATCGACTGGGTCTTCTACATCTCCGCAACCGTTATCGTCCTCGGAGGCATCACGGCCATCTCAGTCGCCTGGCCATACATCATTCCCATCCTTCAGAACCGCAACCTCTGGGCCGCCGTCAGCCTCATCGCCGTGCTTCTCTTCACCAGTGGCCACATGTTCAACCACATTAGGAAGACACCGTATGTCGTTGGTGATGGCAAGGGTGGTATGAACTACTTCGCCGGGGGCTTCAGCAGCCAGTACGGTCTCGAGTCGCAGATTGTTGCCGCCATCTACGGAATCCTCGCTTTTGCTGCTATTTCTCTGGCCATCAAGGTTCCCAGAATCAAAGACCCGCGCGCACAGTCGTTCGCCGTCTTCCTGTGGACTGGTGTTTTATTCGGCATGTACAGCTTCCTGCTCAGTGTCTTCCGCATCAAGAATGGCGGATACCCCTTCTACCTGCCTCCGTTCTAGGTGAATCGAGATGAAAGTGGTTGGGATTCCTGATTTGTAAGGGATACGTAGGAAGGCTAGAGGCTTTTCCATCTTGGAAAGAAAGATCACTCTAGCATTTGAAAAAATCGAACTCGCGGTCAGAGTTTGGTGCACTGTATGATAACGCTGTTTGAGCGGGCGTTCATGAATTAGATGTCTGCCTAAAAGCGGACCTGTAGTCACTATTAGGATTTGACACCTTTGTAACAAGACTATCAAATGAACCATGTACTACATTGGGATATCGTATACACGCATAAAAGCAAACCATGCCCTTACCGCTAAGAAAACATTTTGGCCTTGAGACGATCATAAACCCATGAAACCATGCCGAAGAGGAAAATACACCTTGCAAATTGAGCCGATCGTGAGAGATGCAACAAAACGCCTAAGACATTGTCATGGCGTGAAGGTCGAAAACGTCGTTCCTCCAGCCACCCTCATCCCAGTCATCGATGCGCTCCGCTGCACGACGACCCTCCTCTTCCCACAGCTTGACCACGCTACCAGGTGCGTACTTGCCGGCGAAGACACCCTTGCCCGGCGCGTCGACACCGACCCTCGTGTAGACGTCAGGGTCGTCGGCGGGTGTAAGACGAGTGATGACAGCCTTGACGAAGGTCTTGAGGTCGTCTGGGTCCGAGATCCTGGTAGCTCGGAGCCTCTCGCGAGCGAAGATCAGTTCGCGGTTGGCAGCGTGGATACCATCAGCGATACCCTTGGCCATCTGCCTCTCCATGACCTTGCGGACGATGGGGCGGAGGAGAGGCTTGAACAGCCAGCCGAGAATGCTGAACTTGGACTTGCGAAGCTTGTAGGTGAGCTTGTGGATGTGGACGCGTACAGCCTTGAGAGTAAGGATCTGTTCCAGCTTCTCCTTGCCAACCTCGACGTCGAGATGGATGTCGATACCGCGCTCGTCGAGCTGGAAAGATGCGATACCCTCATCGGCAAGACGGAGGAGACCAGAGTGTGCGCGAAGAAGGAAGCCAACTTCATCTGCACGGAACGAGAGACCGTCAATCTTGATGGTGAACTTGGAAGTAGCCTTTGACGCCACACGGAAGCGGGCCTTGCGGAGTTCGAAGTCGTTGTATGTTTCTACCTTGAAGCGGAAAGGCAGGAAGGAGGTGTGGTTGACGGTCTTTCCGGGTTCGATAATCAGGTTCTCGAGGAGCATGTCGATCTCGGGCGTGGAGACCTCCAGACGGGGGATAGGAATGTACTGGATAGCCTGGATTCCGAGAGGAACGAAGACGTTGATGGCGTCCTGAACCAATTCGCTGTTGGTGTAGTTGTGCATGGGCGACAAGATGTTCCAGATCCTCGTGCTCGTCTTGATCAGCTTCGCAATGTCCTCATCCTGCGTCACGGCCATGAACGTTCGCTGGGCTTGCTCAAAGAACACATCAACATCCTGGCGGAGCGAAGACTCAGTTCCAACACCTTGGGCCTTCTTGCGGAGTTCCTGGAACTTCTCGTCGACGTGATCGAAAAAGTCGGGGTCGGTGAGCAGCTTCTGAAGGGAGTTGCCAACGTCGGTCAGCAGATCCTCAAATTCTGGGTCCTTGCGAGAGTGGTCCAAGACCTGGTGGAAGGCGTCCTCGAGCTTCTTCCATTCCTGCTTATCTCCGAACGAGCTGATAAATGTCCAGAAGTTCTTGACGGCCTTGTCCATCGCTGGGTTCGTGTCGATGTCGGTTTCGAGCGTGCCCATGGCATCTTCAACCGTGCGAGAGTACACCAAAGCGTAGCGCTTCAGGAGCTGTGCCAGCACCGAGACGGAGTCGTTGTAGTCCCTCTTCTGCCTCAGGTTTGTAACCGTCTTCTTCAGGCGGAACATGAGAGACTCGCCCTCATCGCCTTGTAGCTTCTGTCCTAGGCTTACGTCTGCCCTCTGAGCAACCTTGGCCACACCATTTCCAACTACCTGGGCTACTTCGGCGACATCGTTGCCCAAATCCTGAGCTGAGGGCGCAGGGCCCTCATCCGCGCCTGGCTCCTTAAGTGCCTTGTACTCTGCCTGTGAGGGCTCAATCTTCTTTGCAGCCTTCTTGGAGACGTTCGACAGTGTGAATGCGGTATCTCTGAAGACTTCGCGTCCGACGGTTTGGAGATCAGAAAGGAAGATGCGGAAGTCTGAGTTGGTAAGGAGGAGGGATCCGACGGTTTGGAGGCTCTGGTATGCTGCTCCCGTGTTAGTGAATGAGATATAGACGCATCTGTGTGTACGCACCTGCAGTAGCATCCGCCTTCGCCTTTGACCTTGTCGTCCGCCTCGCGATATCCTCCACATCAACAGAGATCCTGGACTTGGAAAGGTACCAGAGGAAGTCTTGAATCTGGTCTTCGCTGTTCTTGTGGTTCATCGTGTCGATGAACTGATGAAGCCATTGTTTCGTAAACTTGACAAGCAGGCGTCCTGAGTCGCTCAAGTCTGGATTCTCTGGGTTGAGGACGTCTGCAGAGAGCAAGCTGCGAAGGTTGATGATGACTTGTTCATTCGACGGCATGAACCCCATGGAAAGCGCCCGCAGCATCTGATACGAGTGAAGCTTCTGGTGCACCTCACGCTGGAGCGTTGTATCATCGCGATACTGTCGTTCGGTGTTAGTACGCGTCGCGCTGCAGACAGTTGAGCTGACATACCTGAGGCAACAAAGGACGCTGGTCGTCGTCGCGTTTGCGCGAGCCGAAGCATGATGAGAGTGACATTGCGATAGTTTGTGTCACTTTCACGTGGAGTGGAGTGCAATTGTGGTTGATAGAAAGTGGAGAGAGCTCTGGTAGAGTTTACATTGAAGCTGCACCAAGGTTCCAGGCTCCCAAACGACGCGTTGATCAGGATGACGAGGGAAGCTAGCGCTTCGACGTCATGCCGTTCGTCGATCCCGCGGCTCCACATATGCGCCAAGCCTACATGGGCGGGTGTCATTCCCCAACCTATGGCACCCATGGTTCGCGCATCACTCTTGAGCACGTGGCTTTGATGAGCTCCATATTCTGCAATCGAAGCAAACTTCCCCCAAGCGTGTAAGCGACCACAATGGCGATTGTTCTGAATGTGTTCTTGCGTTCGTACAATGGGGGTGAAAAGCAACCAGATGCCGAGGTAAGCCACTTTCTAGCTCTGAAATGTAGTCGAAAAAAGGTACAGAAAAGCAGTCGTCGGAAGCCGGTTCACAATGATGGAGCGTACTCCGGCTGGAACACCTAGCCGCTTTGATAACAGCTCCAATACTATGGCTATCGTGAACAGGCTCACAGCTACCACAGGTCCATCACAGCCCCGCGGAAGTGTCTCCGTGCGTCGCCGCGTCATAGCAAGCAGCCATAAGGCCAGCTGATAGATGGACCTCATTGTTCTTCAATCAGGCTCCCAGTTTCTGGAATCAGGTTTTCATTAGACGTATGCCTTATGTAAACTGATCGTGTTGTCATTTTACAGCGGGCTTTGTGTTGCCAAGAACACGAGAGCCTTCTAAGTTTGTCAACTACATCACGTGCGATCCGCGAACACGACCATCACAAACAGTCTGTGTAAGAAGTCAGTAGTATTGTAATAGTTTGATAGATGAAGTGAGTAGATGCATATCATTGTATGCAAATTCCTTGGCTATCCATAGAGTTTGTGGAGCGCGAGAAGCCTAGGTAGGTAGATGGCAGCTGTCTAATTCCCAAGATGCGACGAAGGCTGATTTCTGGAAGAAATACTAGGAGATCGGAGACTGTCAGAGACTAGTAGTTTGCTACCCATGCTAGTCTGCTCCGACCATAGGGCTTCATGCGTGTGCTGGATCAGATCTAGTATGTACGATGCTGACTCGCACGCCATGGCTTTCCAGGTGTCAAGAGACGGTGAGCTGCATGACAGTCGCAGGTTTGCTGCAAGGGAGGCAATCCATTGATAATTAGCCACTTTTTCGATAATTGATGCTTGCGTCAGCCAGCCTCCGCGGATGTGAATGTGAATATCGGATGCGGGTAATTGCAATAAAGTTGTCCGTAACATCCCGTGGTGCTGTGGACTGTGGAGTCGCGTGCCCCAATTCTCGGAGGAGCAGGAACTGGGCGCAGAGCCCTAGGGCGGCTACCTTACCCAAGCCATCAAGCTTTCCCCACACAACCGCGCGGGTGATCCACTGTCGCATCTGCAAGTATAGGGTCTGAGACCTCGTCCATATCGCAAAGGAGATCAAACGTGCATTGAATCGGACTTCCGATACTGAGATGCGATCCGGATATCACGGATATAGACAGTCGACTACTCGTCGAGGCGCCCATTCTTCTTGTCGCAGACATGGGCCGAAAGCAATCGGATGCTGCATGCGCTTCCCCTGGCATGGCACCAACGGTCCGTTAGCGAACAGTCAGGGGTGTACCGTGTGCGTAAAAAAGTTGCCCCCAGCGGCTCCGTCTGCGGTACAAAGACACACCGCTCGTAGTGCTTAGCAATTCGTCGGGTCGCGGTGTGCCTTCATGGAGCCGGTGCGGACCCGCGAAGGAGTAGACGGTGATGGCTTCTGGCTATTAGTGGCTAATGTCCATCGGGGCCGCTTGACCTGAGTAACGCGACAGCACTTCAAGGTACCATGTGGCGAATGGCCATGAGACATTTCCCGTCAGATCAACGCGATTAATAATAAGCACGCTGTTGCAACGCGGCGCTGCGCATTGACTGCGGAAATAAAATGCCTCGATGCCTGACCTCGCAACGAGCGCGATATTGGGCTACGGGCATGCTGTCGTTGACCAAAAGAAAACAGCGGTATACCAAAGACGAGGGCGCGGGTGAGAGCCGTTCGGGCTACTTTCCAGCTAGGACAGAGTACCGGCAAAAGCAAGATAGCACAGAAGGTGAGCGGACGAAGACTGAAGCCCATGGAAGAATCCTACGGCATTCCGTCAAGGCAAATATGGGCGTTCCGATTGCTCCCGACTCGTATGCACGTCCAGTCATGACCCCTGCTACCCGGTGGCTGTGGCTGTGACACGACGAGCATCGGCATCCCTCAGGATTCGAGCAAAATTCTGGAAAGACGAGCTGTGAAGACTCTGAAATGGTGACAGAGTGTCCTAGAATGCGATATGATTTGTTTTGAGTGTAGTGTGTGAAGCTGCAGTTGTGCACGCGGCAAGATAGTAAACTTGGGGAAGGGACTCGCGTAAAAGTCACCAACGGGCTGGTCCATGCTTCCTTTACAGGCACACTTTGACGGCGAGAACGGATCTCCTCACAGACTGACTGTTGCGGAACCTAGACCCCTCCGATAGGCTGCTTGTTATGTAGCCCCCCATCCTCCGCGCCCCAGGCGGGCTGTCTTCCTAATTCCTTTTCAATTGCCGACGCGTCGTTTCAGCTCATTTCAATGCAGCGATTCAGACCGCTTATAAAAGTTACGGCTCCCGCCCAAGGCCTCCGTTCTTCAATCCAAAAACCCTCCTTCGTTCGTTGTATGGCCACTATAGCAAACGACACCATGCCCTCCGCTACACGCCCCAACATGGCCCGCCAACTGAGCACCACTTCCGGTGACTACGACCTGTCCTACACGCCCGACGTCCGCAGGACCCTGGGCACATACGGCCTCACTCCCCCCGCCGTCGAGAGCTACGACATCCAGAGCGAGCGATGTATGTCAGACACCGACTATCCACATACCACTGCTAACTCTACCAAGGCCTCAGGCTCCTTGCCATGAAGACGGCGCCCATTGAGAAGTTCCAGTACCTCGTCCACCTCAAGGCCACCAACCCACATCTTTTCTACCGTCTCCTCGGAGAGAACATCAAGGTATGCGAGAACTCAGTAGGATTTCCAGGGCAATAAACTAACATACCCAGGAACTGACTCCTCTCATCTACACCCCCACTGTCGGCGAGGCCTGCGTACGATGGCACGAAATCTGGACACAACCCGAGGGCATGTACCTCTCATGGAGCGACCGCGGCAACCTCCGCAAGATCCTCGACAACTGGCCACACCAGGTCGACATCACCGTTCTCACAGACGGATCCCGCATCTTGGGTCTTGGTGACCTTGGTGTGAACGGCATGGGTATTCCCGTCGGAAAGCTCGCTCTATACACTGCCTGCGCTGGTATCAAGCCAGACAGCACCCTGCCCCTGACTCTCGATCTCGGAACCAGCAACAAGGCTCTCCGTGACGACCCCCTCTACATGGGATCCCGCATGCCCAAGGTCACTCCTGAGCAAGAGAAGGAGTTCCTTGACGAGCTCATGGCTGCCCTTACCGACAAGTGGCCCAGGTACGTACTTTACATCCGTATTCTTTTCAGGAAACTGATCGTGTGACAGCATCGTCATCCAATTCGAGGACTTCAAGAACCCCTTCCCCGCCCTAGAACGCTACCAAGACCAATACGCCATGTTCAACGACGACGTCCAGGGAACTGGCGCCGTCATTGTCGGTGGATTCATCAACGCTGTCAAGGCTTCCGGTGTTCCCGCCAAGGACCACAAGGCTATCTTCCTCGGCGCTGGCAGTGCTGGTGTTGGTGTTGCCAAGCAGATCGTTGAGTACTTCATCAAGGAGGGCTTGACAGAGGATGAGGCCAAGCGCAAGTTCTGGTTCGTCGACTCAAACGGTCTCGTTACCCTGGACCGTGGTGACAAGCTGGCCGAGCACAAGGTCTTCTTTGCTCGTGACGACAACAACGGCCGCCAATACCAGTCGCTCAGCCGCCTCATCGACTACGTACAACCCACTATCTTGATGGGTCTGTCCACCATCGGCGGTGCCTTCAACAAGGACATCCTTGAGAAGATGGCCAAGCTCAACAACCACCCCATCATCTTCCCTCTTTCCAACCCTTCAAGCAAATCCGAGTGCACATTCGAGGAGGCTGTCGTCGCCACTGAGGGACGCTGCCTGTTCGCTTCCGGTTCTCCTTTCCCCTCGATGGAGTTCGACGGCAAGATGCTCACCCCCGGCCAAGGAAACAACATGTATGTCTTCCCTGGTATCGGACTTGGTGCCATTATCTCCAAGGCCGTCTCTGTCACCCAAGACATGATCTACGCTTCCGCGGAATCACTGTCGACTTCATTGAACAAGCAAGAGCGCGCCGATGGCTGGTTGTACCCCGACATCCGCCGTATCCGCGAAGTCTCCGTCATCGTAACCCGCGGTGTCATCCGTGCAGCTCAGAAGAACGGTGTTGACCGCGCTACCGAGCTCCGTGGTCTTACCGACGAGCAACTCGACGCCTACATCAAGAAGAACATGTACGACCCATACACCGAGCCCAAGTACTTCGACAAGAAGGTCTCTCAACAACTTTACGCAAGCGAAAAGTTGAACGGCACCACCGTCGGTGTCGCTGAGGTCACCAATGGTGTTGCTCACTTGTAGCTTTCTGATTCGTCGACATGTTCTTTGGCGTCAGGGTTAGCCACTTAGGTTTACCTTTTTTCTTCTTTCGGTCTTGATATCATTTAGACTGGGCAATGGGTCACAAAATTTCCTTTTCTGTGGGATGGCTGGACGGATTTCGATACCCTACTACATTTAATCGCTTCGCACGATAACTTGTAGTACACCTAGATACCTCCGACCTGGTGCAGCTGAGCGCACTGGAATGACAATACATTATGTTATGGACAATATTTGCTATCTCCCTGACTTCGTTCCTGTGACTTCAAGCGGCCATGATCAATGTCTATCTTCACCCTAGTGTCACATCGGATAGCTAGCATAACTTCCAAGGAGAGAGTATCTGTTGAGAACACCCAAACCGCCCAACAGCCCCCCGATGCGGACCCCCTCACTGTCCGACCCCTCATCCGCCGTCTGATCTCACAAAGATACAGTAAGACGATAAGACGATCCGCACGCCTCGAACACCTCCTCTTATCAACCCGACCAATCCCGTACACCACGCGAACCCTTATCAAAACCCCTCGAACTATAGTAGGCACAGACCCATGCCAGCCTCGGTGCCGCATGCGGTGGCTCATCGACGCACGGGAAGGCCCGCTTCTACCCCGGACCCACATCCACCGGTACGCACTGATTCAATGGTTCGCATGCCGCATACGTGATGGTCAGAGCGGGTCGAATCGGGACGACTTGGTGGTTGAGGTGGCTGGCAGCTGCTAGTGTGTGGCCGTGTTTGACTGCCTGTTTTGGGTATGGGGTGCTTTTTTGCTTTCGACCAGGGCGATACCTCGTCTTTTTACAGGTGATCCCCATGTTATTGGATTTGATGCGATCTGATATCGCAGCCTTGACGTTGTGTATGGTATGAGTGCTTGGACGCAAAAATTGATATCGAGACAGGAAGTTCTATACCAAGCACCATTCTAAAAGACGTTGTGGATGGAGACGACTATTTTAGACAATTCGGCACTTGCAAACATTTCTTTGCGACGGTGGGAAGCTCACTTGGGTATGGTTTCTTATACACTGTCCAGGTAGGTTTTGTACATTCTGCTATCCTGGGCTGCATCTTCGTCGGTCACTTTGTCAGTTCCACTCCAACTTTGTCTTTCAATCTACATCTGGCAATGGGAAAACCTATCTATCAGGCCGTTAGCACGAATAATACAATGTCTCGAAATCGTCTTAGCCAAAGTGTAGCAAGGAGGACACGTACTAGCAAGAAGTTCGCAAACTATCTTAAGAGCTATTCGTGGCGGCTACTTTACTCTCAGAACATGTAAGTGCATCTGCGATATTTGATGGTTTTCATCGAGACTGAGCCTTGCTATCGCGTCTCAACGCCGGGTGCCTATCAAAATAGGGTAGGTAATCAGTGCAACATGTCGCATACCTATGGAATACATCATGATAGCTTGAAGAATGTGTACTTCGCGTTCTTTGAGAACCATTGAAGCGAATCGGCACAGCATACACGATCCATAGGGCGGCTATCGCGTTGCTGTGAGCAACTGACTCACCTTCACCACGTATGATGCACATTGCACCATGCACCACGTGCCGCGTTTACTCTTTACGAACTCACGGTGAGCTCAAGCTCTGGTCAATCTGGACGCTTGGCGGTCCTCTCACCTTGATTATATACATCAGTCTGAGCCGCCTCTCCTCCAACTTCCACCTCCCTCAGTTCATCTTCTCTTCCACACTCCTCCGCACTACGGACCATCCAGTAAACAAAACCAACACAAACGACCAACAAATCATGTCGGATACCAAGAAGGCCACGGGTACCGGATGGAGTGACCGTGACTTGGTGAGTACCTAATGGCAGCTGCACTCTGTCAATCGCGCGATGCTGACCTTGACTAGCTCTCCAGTCTGCTCTACCTCGTCAACAAGAACGGCTCTGTCTTCAACTACAACGTAAGTCCTATTCTGACTTTTGTAATGCACAGAGTACTCCCCGCTAACGTGACGTAGGAGGGCTGTTACCCAGCCGGTCGCAACGCCAGTGGTTTCAAGCAGAAGATTAACGCACTCAAGAACGTTCTCAAGCCGGAGTGGGAGGCCATGGAGGCGGGAGTGCCTGTTTCTGAGGTCACACCCAAGAAGGCCGCAACACCCCGCAAGCGCAAAGCTAAGACTGACGAGGACGGTGGTGACGCCGAAGTCACTCCTAAGAAAGGTCGCGGCCGTCCGAAAAAGAAGAAGGAGCCTACTCCGGAGGTTGAGGAGGATCTGGAGGATGAGACTGTCAAGGAGGAGGTCAAGGACGATGATGACGACGACATCCTGAAAGAGGCTGAGGATATCTGAACATCCATCCCGATCACCGTGGCATTGCAGGCATGGAGAAGAGGCGATCGACTTGAGCGTTCTGTAACGCATCTCAGCGTCTGGCGTTCGGAATAGGTTCACGGCATACTTTGAATGCTCCGCCGGTCTTGTTTAGCTGCATAGTCAGCTTTCATAGGGCATATGCATCATAGGCATTTTGAACAAATCAAACCAGTATTGAAACCACGTACCTGCTTGATACGTTCTACCATATTAAATCCCTCACTTACCAAAGCGTTGCAATCTCCCAACCCCGAATGACCCACGTGTGCCAGAACTCACCTTCACCTGGTAGCCGCCAGTGCCAAGCTCATCCTCACCGTCACAACAGCGCGACCTCCACACATAAACCACTCTGCCACCTCCCAGCTTCTTCCTTTCTACTGCCTCGTACTTCATACCATCTTCTGTCCACCGCACAGCACAACACCTTCAACACACTTAATTACAATCCAGTACCGTCCGTCAATCGCTTCATCATGTCAGGCGCCAATAGCGGCAAGGCCCTCACTGCCTGGACAGATAAGGAGCGTGTATGTCGCTTCCCACCCTCCACACCATACATGCTGACAAAGAATTACAGCTCGTCTACCTCTTCGCACTCATCGAGAAATCCAACGTCACCTTTGACTACAATGTTAGTAATCCCCAACTAGAACTTTCCCTTCTCAACACTGCGAACTAACACAACGAACAGAATACGCCCCGCCCCGCCGGCCGTTCCGTCATCGCCTGTCAACGCATGATGGGCCGCCTCAAGGATACCCTCAAGAACGAGTTGGAGGCTCTTATGTCGGGCAACCCCATTGAGGAGGATACCCCCAAGAAGACTCCTACTCCGCGCAAGCGCAAGGCGAAGGGCGAGGCTGCTGCTGACGGAGAGGGTGAAGTCACTCCTGCCAAGCGTGGTCGCAAGAAGAAGGTTTCTGAGGATGTCGTCGGTGATGAGGAGGAGGAAGTCACTCCCGTCAAGCCTGAGCCTAAGGAGGAAGATCTTGAGGAAGACATCTGAGTGGACGGTCGGTTGATCCTTGCGAGCTTCAGTTATTGACATCTTGGCGACGTTGATGCAGCGAAGCGATTCGGTCATGCATGTATTCTGATCAGCACATATGGGCAGCTCCAAATCTTTTGAGCATTGCGAGACATGAGAAGCAACATGGAAAGACGATGATTTATGCAAAAAGTTCATGACATTGAGCGAAACAAAGAAAACTTCGATGGGTATCTAAACTATTCTCTCAACAAACTATCAGCCGTGAAACATCGTGATATGGGCGCTCCTTCGTAGAGATAGGCCATGCAAGACTCCACACACCATTCAAGCATATATGCAAAAAGAAGATCGACCTCGCACTCGTTTACCGTGTATAATCCGGTTTCGTCGCCTTGTTGACAATTGGTGGCGGGCCGTCTGTATCCGGGTACGGTAGTGGTGCACCTGGAGGGGGTCTTGCGAAGTGAGAGCCAGAGGGGGGTGATGTGCGTGCACCGGATAGAGGCGGTGGGTGAAGTCCATCCTGCAAAGGTGTCTTAGGTGGTCTAGGTGGAGCGTTGGACATGCGATCATCCCAGCTAGGCGCAGAGCTCATCCAGGATACTGGACGTCCCGCTGAGAATTGCTCATCTGAGCGACGTCCTGGCGACACTAGTTCACCTGAATGCCGGGGATGGAAGTCGCTGAATCCATCTGTACTCGCCGCTGATTGCGGATATTCGTCTGATGACACAACCAGGAACTTGTCGTTGTCTGATGGCCGGCGCGGTTCTGGCGGAGGGCGGAAGGCGGGATGTATGTTTGTGTAGTATTCTGGCGCGAGCTCCTCCGCTGGTAGTTCGACTGCCATGGGCGCTGGATCCGGGACGGTAGGAAGAGGCTTGTTCGGTGCTTGAGCGCCTGGCGAGAATGGCGACTCTCCCTTGGCTGCGCGCTCCCATCGCACTTTTGCGAAGTGTATCCTTGCGATCTTTGCTGCCGAGTCAAGCGTCATGCCTTGTACTCCCTTGTCCGCCAAGTACATGCGTGTGTTCGTGCTGATTTCCGCGAGTGCATTCCACTCATTCATTCCGAACTCCCCCACACCGACGTTGACGTTCAAGCGGTAGTAGTTCTCAGGGTTGACTTGTCTTTTCGCAAGGTGATCCTTCATCTCCTTGTGTGTCCGTTCGCAGTCTTCAATCTTCTGGATCAATTTCCGTCTCGCCTCTGCAAAGTCGCCCATGCCGCCGGAAACGAAGCCTTCCCACCACAGATGCTGTTGTGCGTTCGTGCCTTCTGGCCGCTTTCCGGTGCCTATGCTTATGAAAACGCCAACTTCGCGCCCAGGCCATTCGTTGCAAACAGCTTCGTCGAGAGCCATAGGCGCTGGGTTGTATTTACCGGAGCCTTCATCGAGGAAGACGGATTGGCCGATCTGGATTGGCTTGAATGCTAGGGCGGTCGCGCAAGTTGCTCGGCCGGCTTGCCATATCGTGGCGTTTGGTTCGATTGGAGGTTCTTTACGGGAATCGTAGGAGCGGAGGAGAACCTGGCCGTTGCCAGACTTTTTGGTGCCTTTGTAGACGGCTGTGATGGCACTGCAGACAGTTAGCGCATTGACATATTAACGACATGCGTCCTACTCACGTCTTAGTGCGCTCTTCTCTGTTGTCGTATAGCTGGGCGTGAGGGTTTCCCCACTTCATGGCGGCTATGCGCATATTCACGGGAGTCATGCCAATCTGACTGTAGTTGCTGGCATTACTAGCGCTTCTTTGCATGCGGCCCGATATTGCGCTCCCGGGGGTCATGGGCGGTGCATCCTGCCCGTTGTGATTGTCGTTACCCTCGTCGTCGTAGATTGTGTGTTCGCGCACGCATTGCATGATGGCCTCCTCCAGCTTCGACGCCTTGAATAACGTCGATCGATACGGTATGCCGGCAAATGTCTTGTCGGTCTCGAAGACTCTCCTCGTCATGCGCACGTAGACGTCCTTGCAGGTCTCAACGTCCATTCTCAGCCGCCCCAGCATGATGGCGATCAAGCCTCCGGTGCCGGTGCCGACAATGAGGTCGAAGTGTTCGCATGGCTTGGGTACTTCGTGCCGTTTTGGGGCTCTGCCTTCGGTTTCGACAAAAGTTCGGTGCATCAATTCCTGGAGGATGATGAGCATGGAGTACCCCCGCACACCGCCGCCGTCTGTCACATGGGTTAGCACCTGCCATACTGAGGCCTTACATCATATCACCAACATACCTAACGACAGAACGCGCAGCGGCGGCCCCTTGGTCGTGTCTTTCCGGCGCACTCCGTTGAGCGCCATTTTCGGTATACGGTATGCGCTGGCTGTGCCGAGGTGTTGTTGATGTTCAGCCTGGTCAGGCGCGTTTGTGTGCATAGAGTCAGGCCTGGGGAAGCGCTGATGCCTGAGGTTATCAAGCTATCTGTTGTCGGTGGGCTGATTTCGCGGCTGAAAAGTGCTGATCTGGTCGTGATACTAAGCAGCAAAGCGTGGCTGAGTGGATTCCAAGCCTAGGCGCGCGCGCTCGAAAGCGCTCAAGAATGGTTGTTGTTGGGTCGGTGGCCAGGTGAGGTGCGCGAGGCGTAGGGAAGAGTCACAGGAGCGACAGGTGATGGGTAGGGTGGTTCACGTGCGGAGGTTAAGAAGATTCTTGACTCTTGCCAGTCGTGGCCAGCAGCCCAGTTGGTTCACAGCGTCGTCACTCGTCATTCGCCAAGCATGACATGAGCCGAACTGCACCGCCACCTCGGTTCCGCTCCTCAGCCCACTAAAACCTGGTTTACCCTGCAATGGCGACGTTGTCAGCGCCCAAGATCTTCCGCCTCTACCGGTTTTACGATAAAGATCTTCATGCCCTTGCAGCGGCAGGGCCATGGCCCGCTCTGCTTTCAGGAACTCCCCTCCACTCCCACGACGCGAACCCATGACTATCCAATCGCCAACTCCTCCGGCCTTGCTTCGGATGGTCACGCTTCCACCAGCGTCGCCTTCTCCGATCGAATAGCCATGCCGAACCCATCCTGATCGAGATGAGTGGAAATGCCTCGTCTCGTCAACATGGTTGTTTCCACTCCATCGGCTGCTGAAGAATTTCGCCGAGGTATCGCAACACCGACTCAGCCCTAAACCTGCTGTGGACTCTGACCACTTTTACGTATATTGGAATCGTACGACACGCTTTACGCAGCCCTGCCCAGGTGTAGTTGGGTTTTGAGTTTGCACGTGATGTTACAGAAGTTAGCTTGCTGATCACGACACCGACGTACCCATACATGAGCTCTGCGTTACAAGCCGGTATGTTGGTCATAGTCTGGTCGAGTAGATGACACGATTTAGTTTCGGGACTGAACCCAAAGTGAAGGAGATGTAGTCGAAGTCAGCCCCAGTGAGTGCAAGAAGTGAATGGCGTGTAGGGGAACATGGAGGTAGTGACGCATTCACCCGAAGAGTGCGGGCCTGTTGGGTGAGAGACGAGCTGTATTGCCGTATTGTTGAAGTGTAGGTGGAGGGAAGCACCCCCTTCCAGTTTAGGCGGCGCAGAGCGAACCTTGGAACGACAACCGGCCACTAGTCAACCGAGTCTCAAGCACAATTTCTTGTGTCAATTGCAGCCCCAACCCGACTGAATTTCCTCATCTCCCGAAAACAAGTCTCAACCACTATCGCACCACGATGGCCAACACCTCGCTTCTTCTGGACTTGCCGGCCGAGCTCCGCAACACGATCTACCAACTTGCTCTCACCCACTCAGAGCCGCTGCATTACCGCATGCCTAAGGATGGAGAAGACAAGCCGTACCTCTACCATCGCGAGGCACCTTTCCAGCAGGGGGATGACGAGAAGCTTGTCGAATACAACCAGCTCAAGTATGTTAACAAGCAGTTGTATGCAGAGACTGCTGGTTTAGAGCTCAAGTTCAACGAAGTCACATTGTCTGAGGCTTCCGGACATGAGTCTCCGTCCGACATGCTTACTGCCTGGGTGTCGTCGATATCTATTGCCAAAAGGTCCTGGATTAAGACCATCAGCATCACATGCGACAAGTATGATCCAAAGTGCTTCGATAGTGAGAGCGCGGAGGCTGTCGCACGCCTCGCCCGACTCTGCAACGACATCCCCACTATGAGAGTCAAGTGTTATCACCCTTTCTGGACATACGCCAATCGCCGGCACTACGACGTTGTCTTCTTCTTTATGGCGGCTCTATCCATTTACTATGCATACCGTGGCGAAAGCACCAAATACCTTATTTTCGACGAACCCGAACATACTATGTTGAAAGAATCTGGAAAGAAATGGAGAGAGCCATGTAAAGGCCCAAAAGTACACTTGGCGCAACTGCAGGCCGAGAACTTAAGGTACTTCCCCACCTTACCTGCGAACTTCACAGTACCCGTCATCAAGGCAAATCACAGAGTTGCGGAAGATGGCGAGGTTATTCTAGAGGCAGAGCAGTGGATCGGCAATAAGTACTTGAGAGAGTGGATGGAGTATGGTATCTAGAGAGAGAACTGGAGGGTGTCGCATCTAGTCGACAAGGCCTGAATATATTCTCGGTCTCCTGCTGGGACCCGATATCTCGACGATGATACCTGGCCCTTGGTTTCCATATCTACCTCATACAAGAAAAAACCTGAACAGGTCTGCAGACTACATGACACCAACAACTTGCAAAGTAGGTGATCTAACGTCAACGTAGACTCCAGGGTGTTCGGGGTTTTCCTAGGTTGGCGTGTATCGAAAAAGAGTCACGATACTGATAGTCGGTCAAGTGGGGTAGATTGGAGCTTTCTCTTTGTCTTAGACAGCATGCTAGCAATAGGCTGAAAAGCTTCGAAGAAATACCACACATCTTCGATAGTCATTCCAAGTTCTTGTCATAATCTCTAGTACTCTACCAATCCGTACTTGATACAGTACATGTGGAGCTGATAATACCATGTACAAGACCAAGAGTCAACATGTCAGCTTAACCGTGCTATTTCTTCTTCGACACTTCAATAAGTCCCCTGCTCTCCTTCATCCGCCACTGAATCGCCTTGGCAAGCTGGTAAAGCACCTCCAACGTCGGCATAGCAACACCAGCATCCTTACCCGCCCTCAACGGCTCACCCAGCAGATTCTCAAACTCGATGAAGTTGCCCTATCAACGTTAGCACCTCGTTCTTCCCACTTGAACCACCGGAGTCAGGAACTAGACTCACCTTCTCCACATCCTGCTGCATGCTCGGCTTCAAATAGCTCTCCAACGGATCAAGATGAATAGTCGCCTCAACCACATCCTCCGCCAACTCAACACCACAAACTGCCTTCGCAGCCGCAACAATCTCTCGCATAGCCGGCCTCACAAGCCCATCCAACGCCCCATCAGCAAGTCTCAGCCGCCCATCATCCAGTCCCGTAATCGCGCAAATCGGGTTCAAACAGGCATTGAACACCAGCTTCTTCCACCTATCATGCAAAACATTAGGCGAGTACTGACAATCCGTCTTCCCACCTTTCCCATACAACGCCACGAACTCCTCAGCCCGACGCTCCGGCACAGCGGGATTAATGTTGGAAGTGGGGAAAGCGCCGATAAGCAGCTTATCGCCTTCGTCTTGGACGATGTGGCCCGGTGAGGGTTCTGCGCTGCCGATCATGGAGACAGCGGAGAGAATGGGGATGTTGGGATGCGGGCGCAAGAAGGGCTTTTCGATGTTGAGGCCATTTTGCAGGAGGATCAGAGTGGTTTTGTTGCTGTTTTTGGGCAGGGCTGGCGTGATTAGGTCGACGGCGGTGGGGGAGACGTCGGGGATGTTTTTGGTGCAGAGGACGACGTAGTCGTATGGTGGGAGGTCTTCTTCGGTAAGGTTGGGGATGGTGTTGCGGACTTGGGTGTGTTAGCTTCTTGTAGTTGCGGATCGGCAGGTGAATCGCTGATAAGGTTTGCAACATACCAACGCTAGGTCTCCATTCATCCAATCTGCCATGGTCGCAGCTTTCGATTGTGTATCCTTTCTCTTTGACGACGTTGTAGTTAGATCGCAGCACCACGGTCACCGTTGCGAGACCGCCGAGTTCGAGGTTGACGGCTGCAATGGCACCGACTGCGCCGCCGCCAATAATGAGGACACTTTTCTTAGTATCAGCCATTGTGTGAGGGGAATCCAGAGGATGATGGAGACTCACATGAGAAGTAGCGTCTGACCCAATCGACAAGATAGGACGCGACGCGTTAGTGGGGTGGAGGGGTAGCCACTACTTAGAAATGACTCCGTCAGTAACGATCCGCGCGGCTGTACCTGCTGCATCCAGAAGCCATCACTTGGCACCGATCACGCTGTCACTACCTGCGTTAAGTGGAAATGTTTTGCGGTCCCTTCAATCGAGCTCCATTTGATGCATATGTAGGTTACAGTCCGTAAATTCGTGGCTGGTGACCTTTTGTCGCCAGATCTTCCGCCTCACACGCCTTCATTCTTATCGCACTGATGATTGATGCATTGCTTGAGTCGAAGGTAGAGCCGTCCATTCCATCCGCCCGAAGACTACGCCGAGAGCCCAGCAAAAGAGAGAGAAAGAAGGTACACGCTTAGAAGACGAGAGCGGCACCCTTGGTCTTCTTGTCACCACCGAGCTCGAAGTGCTTGCATCGCTTGAGGGCGAGCTACGAGTATGTTAGCGATTGCGAGGTGGAAGAAGGTGAGCGGAGCCTACCTGTGCCTTGGTCTTGCACTGTGTGCACTCTAGACGGAGAACGACCTTCTTGGTGGTCTTCGCTTTCTGCATGGTGTTAGTACTCATCTTTTGAGCTCGAATGCGTGCGATCGTACCTTGTGGAAGACGGGCTTGGTCTGACCTCCGTAACCGGATTGCTTGCGGTCATAACGACGCTTACCCTGCGCGAACAGAGAGGCCTTTCCTGCCTTGTATTCTACACAGTCTCAGTATACGGGTATGCGAGTGTGTGGACGCGGATCACTAACGGGTGACCTTGTGCTGGGTGTGCTTCATGCACTTCTTGCCCTTGCAGTAGGTTCGGCGGGTCTTGGGAACGTTGACCTGGGAAGTCACAGTCAGCATTCAGGCTCAATGCTTTTGAAATTCCCAATTTCCTGTACTGGCGACGAATGCGAAGCGAGCGACCGACGTAAGCGATGGCGAGGGATGTGCGGTGATGCGGAGGTCGCGATTGAGATCATCCTGGTGAGATGTTGCGACCATCAAATGCCAGCATCTACACTGCGCCCGACAGCTGGGTTCAGATGCGGCGCGATACCAAGGGCCCGTGATGGAGTACGTGTTGAGTCGCCGCCTCTTCAACGCCAAGGTCCTCACATGTCCCTTCGCACCAGCAGCCCTCTGTAAAAGACGTTGTACAATCCCAATCCTCTCAGCATCAAGTGTCTTCCGCCACATCTCGGTCTTCTAACGGGGTATCATCGTGTCGAATGTCGCGGGGTCGGAGAATTCGCCTCGCCATCGTCATCGAAGATTCGTGGATTCGTTCGCTCGTCGCACCGGTCGTGGTCCTTCGCAATGTCTCTGGCAACAAGAATGTCACTCACCATTTTGACGGATTTTGCTCTGTGGTTAGTATGAGCGAAAAGTTGGCGGTGTTGCTGGAGGTGTTGTGGTCGCGCTGGGCCGATATTGCTAGCGTTGTGTGGGCTTCGGCTAGGTTAGTAAGCCGAGACCTGCGCCACTCACCAGCCACAGCCAAGATGTCGAGGGCACGCACCAGACCATCCCCAAACATATTCACTAGTCATTGAGTGTGTTGAAACGATGGAGTGCAGTCGAAGTAAGAATTGAATTGTGGTATCATGCGTGCCAAATAAAGTGCAGATCCCTGATCATATATCATCCTTGACCCATGAACCCGCGATGGGAAACAAATGAAAGCTGCGAGCGTAACGACTAGTAAATCGGATGTCCCTCCTCCCACTTCTGGACCTCCTTCGTATCCTTGGATGCGGAGAGTGGGCTGCTACCCATGCCAAGACTGAACCTGCCACTCTCGCGCTTCTCAGGGCTCCGTCCGTCGTCGATGCGCTTCACAGGGCCGACCCATTCCCACATGCGAGCAACGTCGCCGCTCGCGGTGGTTCGGACACCTGCACGGATGTTGCTGTTCTTTTCGACCTTCGCCTGCACCCTTGTCCATAACTTCTGTCGGCGAGATGCGTTGAACTCAGTCCTCAAGACGTCATCTCGCAGTTGTGTCATACTGATACCCTTCTCGGCGCCAGGGTCATAGTAGCTCAACGCGGCCTGGTCCTGGAGTCTATCGTATGCGTCGCTTGCGAGTTGCTTCGCGCGAACTTCCATTGCTCGGTTACTGGTGTATGCGTACTTTCCGTACGATCCAGTGGCAATCAGAATGAGCATCGTTACAATTTGGAGAAGATGTCGTTCAAAGGATTCTCGGAGGGATCTTCGGACGCTGCAGGAGAGGGAGAGCTTGGCGAGGGAGGTGGATGCGAGACGTCGTCCGCCTGTTGTTCTGTTTCCAAGGAAGAGTAACTGATTAGTACAATTCCACGTCAGAAATGTTGCACAAGTGGTTGGAGAACTGGAAAGGAGGTACTTACCCATCGGTGCTTTCGACTATCTCCTCTCGCATAGTCAGTTCAGGAAAGGCTCTGTCGAACAGCTCACTGAACTCCTGGTCTGTCAAGCTCTTGCTCTTTTGAGAAGCCATCTGCTGCTTCAGATCTCCTTCGCTGACTTCAGGGCTTTCCACTGGATTCCCTGCCGCATCTGGTTCCCCACACTCATACTGGGCTTTGCGTTGTCGCAGAATCTCCACTGCCTTGTTCGCGATACCATTCACCTTCCGCGTCTTCTCGCTGTCTGGCTCACACGTCGGAGGGAGAGGAACCAGGCCACCGAGTGACAGCGGATGGTCCTTCATAATGAAATCGAGATCGCACCTCAGAGTCAACCCGCGGAAACACTGCGCGTGTGGTGGGCAGGGCTCACACTGCGGGAGGAGCTGGTCTGCCCAGCTCGGTAGCTCCATACCACCAAGTCCAGTAGCATCTCGTCCGATGCCACAAAAGCCAACATCGATCTTTTCCTGTCGCCAGACGCCAGCGAAAGCGGCTGATGCTGTGAGGAGCAGAGTTCCGGCCATTGCTTTGATCGTACCAGTGGCTTTGCCCTTTTGCCTCCGTCTGCGTGGAGGCAGAATGTCGACCTCGCCAGCCTTTGCACGCTCGCGCACTAGTTCAAGTTGCTCTTCTGGAGTGAACTCCTCGCCGGCATCTGCAAGATCGTCTTCCTGATGCTGTGTACGTGGGTCCGCCACATCAAACGTTCCACGTGTAGGTACCATGATGCCCTCGTCTAGTTGTTCAGCCTTGGGTTGGACGGTCCTCCGGCGGTGCGCATCGCTCTTGCGCCGCTCCTGCTGACCAAATCCAGTAGTTCTCCTACGCCGGTCGCGCGATGTGGTATCTGGGACCGCAGGAGAGCTGCCGCTTTGGAACGGGTTTTCCTGGGTGAAGGGGCTGGCAGCATCGTTGCGATGCCACGCTTCCGGCTCAGGCGTGGGCTCTTTAGGCGCGGGAGTGACACTCTTGCGTGTACGCCTAGCTGCAGGCCTCTCATCCACCTCGGGCTCAAGCGCTCTGCTGTGTTTGGCAGGGACAGCGCGCGCGGGTGTCTTGGCGCGTGGTGCCGGCACCTCTGCCTCCTCTGTTGGCTCGCGCGTGGTTCGTCGGGTTGTGCGTCGCGTCTTCGCAGGCGTAGGCGCAATAAGTGTTTCGTCCTCGGCGTCGTCTGTCTCAACCGTACTGGCTGAACTGGAGGGGACGTCTACGATGCCCCGCGTCGATCGCTTCGTGTGTGCCTGCATCCGCTGGACTTTGGACTTCTGAGGGAGGACCAGGTCGACGAACATGCCAACCAGAGCGGGCTTCTTTGCCGAGGACGGATACGTAACGCCATGTCGCAGCAGGATGCTCCTCAGTTCCGGGACCGTTATCTTGCTGGGGTCGACGCCATCTTCATAGTACCAGTACTCTCCGCGCGCGTCAGCCATGTCGATGTGGTGGAGTCCTTTTTTGTCGCGGAATTAAGTTTACGGTTGAGCGGGGCCGGCGACTGAGACAGTTGTAGGGCGGACGTGAGACAGGCGTGGGTTGGCTCGTGTGGTCGCTGTGATGGGCGATAGGCAGACTTGGGAAAGTCTGCGCAGCTTGTTTGTGATGTCACCGAGGCAACTGCGGGCCCGTGCGCTGGCCGCGGCTGCTTTCATCTCATTCACCTCTTTCATCCACTTGCACACGACAAACATGACAGGTGCCGATGAAACAAAGAGAATTATGAACGACGAATCATAAACCAGTCGCCTAACCTCCTACGTATGCGAATAAGTCGAATGTTACTACAAAAATAAGACCGTGTGGAGGCTACATCAACAGCTATGAAGACACACCTATCGCGAGTTTACACTCGTCACCCTCAAAGGACAGCATCACCGATGCGAATTACATGGATGAGGTATATGAATGCACGTAACTGCCCATCCACCTGCGTCTTCTCGTGGGTTATTTCGTCTACAAAGTAGACATGATCTAGCAAAAAAAATCCCTTATAGTCCCTCCGCTACCCACTTCCTTATCGCCGCTCTCCATATCGGCGCAAGATCTTCCCCTTTATTGTTGAAGTGAGTTCCTGTGCGTACGGGGACTTCTTCCGATTCTAGGATATCTTCCATGGGGAAGAAGTGCAAATTATCCGCCCGTAAACTCTCATGTAATGGTTGCGACATCCCGCCCTTTATATCAAACATGTTCCATCCTCGTACGATCTCCACCCCTTTTTCTATGACTGGTCTGGTGTTCGGTTCCATAGGCCAGAGTTCGGTCCTTGAGTCACCCAAGAGATGCTCTGATAAGGCAACCCCAAGTGCGATTACCATGAGAGGTTCGACAGGTCCATTAGAGGCTGTCTTCAGCACTTTGGCGCTGAACATTGACCATTTGTGTTCCACGGTAATATATGGCATCTGTCTGCACAGTTTCGCTAGTCGACACATGTTGGCTTGGTTGTCGATCTGTGTGAGGACCCTTTTGCCTGGATTATTCCTTTGCGTCAAGTACTCGTTCACATCAGCGTCGGTATTTTGCAGAGCCACAGTTCGGAGCCATTTGTGTTTCTCTTCTGGAAGTGATGCGAGAAGCGCAAAGAATTGTTCGGTGGCAGTGGTCTTGCCTTCGGCCCGGGTAGAGATCGTGATGGTAGTATTGAACTTTAACTCAAGGTGTGCGCACTCCTGGTGTAGCTGTTTATTGACATACTGTAGCTGATTGAGCTGTTTGTGGCCGGAGGTGTCGTTTGTCGTGTACTTTAGCGTTGCGTCTGGTGTGGTTAGGACGTATTCGTAGATAACGTTCCGGAGCTCGGGAGGAAGAAGGAAGAGGCGGCTCTTGGTCGCTGGTTTTACAGCTTCCGGTTTCGACATAAACGACCAGATGAAATCTGAAAACATGTTCGACCTAATTGGCATGCTTTCCGCGTTGGTAGAAGATTTGGGGAGCAGATTACGTTGGTAGGGGTTGAGTGATTGGTGGATTCGTGAGTATTTGTAGATCAAGAAGAGTTGTGATGTGGTTGTTATGTAGAAGGGAGGAAGCCCTTGTATATGTAGTAGAGGGTTACAAATAGTGAACGCTCGTGAGTGAAACTCGCGATCGATACGATCCGACCCAACAGTGTTGTCAACGTGAGGCTAACCACTTCAACAGAGGCAAAGCGCGATCCAGAGCGTTTCAATTTACGAGAGAGTACTCACTCGATAGTATTGTGGATGAGTTGAATGCAGTGACCTTTTTCACCTAAAGTCTCTAGTGGCTCATCCCTTTAAAGCATCCCACTTCCACCCCTCGAGTGCTCCTCTCCTCTCCAAGCAGAATCTAAACCCACCCATTCTCTACAGAACTCTGCGCCTGGTACTTAATTTCGACTCGAAGACGTTACTCTAGTTTACCCAGCAGAAGTACGGTACAAGCAGACGAATTTAACAACATGTCCACGGAATCGCCCCTGCTCAAACTCCCGGGTGAACTATGAAACAGTAAGTCGGAGCTCTGGAGTGATTTATCGTTCCTACGTCGACGTTGAATGGTGCACTGGTCATGCGCTAACTATGCTATTCCAGAAATATACGAGCTCGCGCTCTCTTCACCAACTCCGCTCTACCTTCACTCGCCGGAAGCACCCCGGCAGGTTGTGCGGCACTCGGAAAATCTCGGTGCACTCGAAACACCGTCTCCTGTCAAGCGCTACGTTGAGTTCAACATGCTCAAGTATGCGAACAGGCAACTTTACTCGGAGACTGCGGGCTTGGACTTCAAGTACAACAGCTTCAAGATTAAGCTTGGGCGTCCGAAGCCTGCACAAGATGGACAAGACACCGAGATCTTGCGAGGTCCGAGAGTTTGTAAGGCATCTCAGGTTAAGTTCGACAGGGGCTATTTGGATGACTTTAGCAAGAGCGCATCGTCTCAGGGACAGCGCCTCAAGATCATCTGGCAGCATGCTATAGATCTTTGGGAAGATGCATGGTGGAATCCTGGTTGCTGGGAAGGTCCGGGATATCGAGTAGAGAACGAAGACAAAGAATTGAGAATGGTGCGACGCCACCTCGAGAGCCTTTTCCAGTAGAAATAGGTAACCAATGAGGCTTTTCCGAATAGTATAAACCTCCGTTTCCCTCTACAGCTTGCTATCTCGTAGGCGTTTATTACTTGAGGCTTGAAGAGTGAAAAGTTCCGCGGCGCGATTGTAGCTTCGTGTTGCTTTAGTTGCTCTACCTCTGGAAGCTCTCATACTTCACCATAGCTATCTACCTCTCTACCCCCTGTACAGCCCTCGGAATCACATACGCGGCCCATTTCTCCTTGCTATCCGCCTCTCTCCATACATCCATTCCACCTGCAACTCCATTCTCATCAATTTGCCAATCGCCTCTCTCCACCATACCCGTCCAGCTCTTCAACACATCGACAAGACTATGATCATGCGGCTCCTCAAGCGGCTGATATCCAGGACGATACAAATCTACATGGCTGTCTTCACCACCCTTTTTTCTCCCAAACTTGCTGCCATCAGTCCTCCTTGCATAACCATTTGCTCCAATACCAAAAGGTAAAATCAACCTACATTCGTCCTCGGCGGTCGTCTCCCAATGTGGGACAAGATATAGGCCCACAGTATGGGTTCTCATACGGTCGAATCCAGGGAATGGATTATCTATTTCTTCGCCAGTGACAGTGTTGGGATTGAAGCGAAATAGGAGGATAGGAGGCCGGTCGGAGGTAGACGAGAGATAAGAACCGAATGGCTGATCGGAGAATATGGAGGTAGTTACTTCGAGACCTGGGGCTATGTTTCGGAAGCGTGGGCGTCGTGCTTGTCGGAGGAAATCGTAAGTGAAGTTATGGGGAAGACTCATGCTTTGAAGTATGCTCTCTTCGACCAGCCCATGTACAACTTGTTCAGCTTCTGCGTGCTCGGCCGTGGAAGGCATCCGAGTTTCGATAGTTTCTACTAGACGATTGAAAGCCTCCACATTCTCTTCCAGCATGGATTTGCTGTACGGGATAAACTCCCAAGGGTCGTAGCGCTCATTGCCAGATTTTTCGTGTATAGCTTTGGGCGCAGCAACGATCTTCCCTTTCCGAATCTGGCCCAACCAGAACTCCAGAGCGGTTTCCAATGGGTACCACACTTTCTGTTCAAAGACCTCATCTGCGTCATGGATGCTTGGGCTCAAGATACAGAGGTTTGCTTCTTGATCATATCTGTACGACAAGATTAGCACATTCCGGATCAAGACAGTATGCGGCTGTCTGATTCAACTTACACCAGTCCGCACCAGTGACCCGAGAAGTTGTTCATCTCGTAGAGAACCAAAAGATTGCCATCTTCTCCATCGTCTGACCAATCTTCCGCTTGCTCAAACATGAAGTTTGGCGAAGCGAGATTTTGTAGCCAGTAGAAGAAGGATAGATCGACTACACTTTCAGAATAACCAATAACTCGAGCTTCTTGGAGAAACCGAACAAGATCAGGCGAAAGCTGGGAACGAACAGCCTCGGCATCATCGCCAAAGGTGTCGAACCATGTCTTGCAGGTGGCTTCGAGAGACTCTGGACTGCGACCTGAGCTGACCCAACCGTGGCGCAATATCTCATTGTGTAGCGCGATGCATCTTTCGACATTCATGATCAACAGTTAAAGTGAGACAGCAAGGGCGGAACCTCATGGCACGATTGGGAACGACATTCATCGTAGCGCAGTTTTTGCTGTGCCTCAGTCCATGTGGGGTGTAAGAGGCCACCGTGTGCACGACGGCATGAGACCAATAGACACTAATCCCTGAGCGGCTAGTACCAACAGCGGTGTTATGGAAGGGAGGCCTTCGCGCTGCAAACAACTCTGAAATGCTTTTCAAACGCCAGGTAAAGTCTCGTTGATTCTCCAGCGATGAATCGAAGTGCCCACGGCTGGTGACATGACTCGCGTTCCATCCAGCCCTCACAGGCGCAGCTCGGAGAATCAACTTCGAAAAGACAACACCACTTCCTTAGCGTCCTCTCCCCAAGCGGGAAGCCGCATCTCCGCTTACACCTGGGTCGCAGCTGCTGCGGTTCTCCTTGCGGCCATCGCCGCGCAATACTTTCTCGAGCCTCTCCCCTTGGTTAAAGCCTGGTACCAGATTAAATCACTCCATGCGACGTCTAACATATGACGACTGGTCCGGCTGGCCTAGCAGCTGTACTCACCAGCGCGAGTCGTGCCACCACTAGTCGAAGTAACAGACCCGTGGACACTTGCTTCACCGTTGGCTAGATATCCGGGTACTGGACCCCAGGGCGGCAGCTAGTGCGGTACTTCTTGCAGCCATTACCGTGTACTATCCCCTCGAATCTCTCAACTCGTTCAGAATTTGGGACACATTTGACCCCACGACCAAGGTCACAACTTCACGACGACGACCAAGAATATGTCCACACCAAACGGAGGTGGCCTCGCCACTGATTTGGCGCGAAATTTCTTGCATCACATTTCGGCTGCGCGAAGGGACAGAAGCTGCGGTAGATTCTCGTCTGCGAGGAAAACTGAGACTGCCGCGACTGCGTAGGGTCAGGCACGCATGTCGATAATCGACGGTTGATGTATCGTGCCCAGGTGGGGTTGGGAAACCAGCTACTAGTAGGAAAGCCTTGGAACTGGACATGAGTAAGAGATCCGCAAGACTGGAAAGCTCTTTCGATGTGGATGACAGCCTCTTGTTGCGAGACTTCTTGCGGCGATAGGCATCGAGGTGTTGGCGTTCTTCTTCTCGGTCCCCTTGGTAGATCTCGGAAGATGCGGCACGGCAAGTGCGCCCGCGCCGAAACCAATGTCATGCCAAAGGCATCCATTCACATATCTCCAGAAACAGTTACACTTAGCGACAGACCTTAAGTTCATGTCACCACACGAAATTGCTGACAGACTCGCCATTCGAAGCTTTTTAGCTCGCACTAGTTGTGGGGTAGGCCTCGGCTTAATGTAGCTTAATCTCGACACCCTGCCAGATCGGCCTTCCTCCATTAACAAGCCCGTCACCATCTCGTACCTGTATGGACTTAACTCGCCGGCATCGAACCATGTGCCGCGGACGCGGTGACGAAAACCGGGTCGCCATCTCCGCGTCTGGCTGAGACAAGGCGCAATGTGTCCCGGACCGTTTGGCCGTTACTAGGTCCACAACTATATGTGAAAAGGCGGCGAAAACATATAGATTGATTGAGAACAGTGGTCACGCAGCGCACATTGAGCACATACTCAATGTAGAATGCCGGACATGTGCCTTTTCCCCGATATTGATGTGCAGCGCTCTAAGCACGAAACGGACGCCTCACCTCCAGGTTCGGGTTGAGATACTTTAAGCATTGGCTTGAGGCGGTCTTTATATAGCGTCATGAACAGCTCAGCTGTCGATATCTCAACTGTCAGTCGTCACAGCCTCTCCAAACGAGGACCCTTTCACTTTCAGTCGTCAACATGTTCGGAAAGGCAGCTATCATCAACGCGCTTGTGAGCGCCGTGTCCGCAGGTTCGTCAGCTCACATATCGCATTTACATGTTATTGACTAGAGATAGGCACAATTCTGTGGGATGGTCGCTTCAACGACATGACAACTTCCTCCGATCTGGATAAATGGTCATGGGCAAACCAAGTGGGCAGTAAGTGCTGCAGTCAAGCTACACAGCGAACACAGCTGATGCTCGCCTCTTTCTCTGCCAGACTATCAGTACTACATCCACGGCTCAGGCGCGACCACCAAATACGTAAATCTGTCACCGAACTACAAGAACTCTGGCGATACTGGCAGCAAGCAAGGTGCTAAGATCACGATCGATAACACGGCCAAGTGGAACAGCGACATGTGGAGGACAGAGCTCATCCCCCAGACGAAGGCTGCTATCAACCAGGGCACGGTATACTACCATTTCTCGATCAAGAGGTCTACTACCAACGTTCCAAGTGCGACGAATGAACACCAGATCTGTTTCTTCGAGAGCCATTTCACGGAACTGAAGTACGGATGGGTCAACGGAGAGTCTGGCACTAGCAACACCAACTTGTGAGCTGACCCAAATACATGGACTCAATCCGGGGGTTGTGCTAACCGCATTGCAGGCAATGGATGGTGGGTGGCCAAAGCAAGTGGAAGGTTGAGCTCAAGGCCGACGAGTGGCACAACGTAGCTTACGAGATCAACTTCTCCTCCGTACGTCACATTCCGTGAAAATTGACATGAAGCATGTACTGACTTTGTACACCAATCTCTAGAACCAAGTCACCTTCTGGCACTCTACCGGCAACAGCACGCTCACCAAGACTGCTGGACCGTTCTCCACCAGCACTTCTTCCAATGGTGCTGACTGGCATCTTGGTGTCCTTCGTCTGCCCCGCCAGGGTAACGATGGAACGGGCGCTGAAGACTGGTTCTTCTCGGGAACGTACATTGAGAGCGGCCCGCTCACAACTTCGGTTGCTAGCCCTGCGGCATAGATGCACTTCACGGGGTGACTGTAGAGTCGAAGCGCGTGCACATACTGTAGCAATTTGCATTTAGAACGTAGCATTGTAGAGCTTAAATCGTATCATTGTAGTCCGTGAGCTATTAAACCCAAAACACTGCGCTGTCGGTCCCTCCATCCGCCTTTGTATGCTGCAAGCATGCTGTCCAATCTCCGTGGCTCTAATACCCCTTCTCAAACCAGTCTTTAGCCATAGGTAGCAAGTCTTCGACCCTATCTCGCAAACCTGGCATCAGCTCCTTTCGTTCAATGCCATCTTCGCGAAGAGGCCGAACCACAACCTTGTCCAAATCTTAATCTTAGAAGAACAGCCTAGCTCATGCTAGTAGCGGGTCCATTCTGATGATCTTGGCAATCTGCCCGTACAAAAGCGCTCTTGGTACTACCAACTGAAGACAATATTCGGCGTCCCACTTGCTGCACGAGTAGCGAGAGAATAAAATTCCGCCCAGCCTTCAGTGCTCCTGCTATGACACTCTATCAGAAAGCGGGGATGCATTTCTGCGTCGATTTGGAGACCATATAGATCCTCAAAGCGGTAATCTGTGACTTTCTGGTGGATCTTTTGAATCCATAGTCTTCTCTTTCCCACGACGCTATTGAAGAATTTGGTGAGATGGTTCGGCGGACCCCGGATGTGTATATCGTTGTGGCGAATGACCAACGCTTTGGTCTCGCTTCGAAGCTTCTTGTTGACAAACTGGAGTTGGTTGGCGACCACGTGTCCATTCACTCTGACCGGCCCTTGGTGTATCGTCTTCTTGGTGTCTGACACTGGCTTGTTGGTAGTCAGATTCGTCTCTGAAATTTTTCGTCGCTTCCTCATGGGAGCGTCATCATCTGACTCTTGAACACGACCTACTGGTGCGGGGATTTCGCTCAGTCTTTCTACGTGTTCTTCAAATGTTTGAGGATGGAGACACAACCAACCCACACCCAGTTTGTCCTCGCGATAATAGATTCCTTCATCGATGGTGAGTGCGTATTCGAAGATCTTGTTGCGAAGCTCGCCGGGTAGCTGAAGAAGGCGTGATTCTACCCCTGCGTTGCGCACAGGGGCTTCAGTATGCTTCGTTGACATCATGTCGTATGACTGAGGAATACAGTCCTTGAGGGATAGTGCAGTCGACTTGTCGCGTGCTTGGGAGATACACAAGCTATTTGGAAAGGTAAGTGGTAGGTGATGTGGTTTAAATTATACCAGTAGCTTCAGAGAGGCAGAAGCGTATGAAAAATCCTTACTCCGGACACAGTCTCTGCCTAGTCCCCATTTTACATCTGAGAAGATGAGAGGGACTCTGCGGCTTTGCTCTTCATACGCTGTGATTCGCTGTACCCCTTTAATCGCATGTTATTGTAGTGGTAGACCAAGCGACTAAGCGCAGAGATCGAATGAATGGTGTCGAGTATACAATTCCACTGGTATCGGCCCGATCAGTACCAAGGTTGAGCAGGAAGAAACTGCGCCTTGAGACGAAGCGCAATAGAACCTTCTTCAAAACATAACGTGTGCTAATTCAGCTTGAGGCACTCGCTGCTTTGACGGACGGTGCAGCATGTGGCGATAGAGTTTGCGAAATCCATGGGTACTACCTGCGAGGCTCACCGCCGCCGCGATGTCTACCCAGGTGATTTCCAGGCCTGGGGAAGGAACAACGGCCTTGGAAGATTGATGGTCGATAAGGGAGGAAGGAATGACGTGTCAGCACCAATCACAATCTCCGCAACCCAGCTTACCACGCGCAGCTTTAGCGCAATTCATCAACCTCGGCATACCTCCACATTATAGCATTCCACGACCGAGCCGCAACCCGAGCTACTACTAGATCAACCCCAGACTCCGCCCGTGATCACTTCTATCGCATCACCATAGCCATACTCGCCAGTCCTTCACCGACAAATCCTGCAAAATTCCGTAGCTAAACGCGACCGTCGCGACCTCCTCACACATTTCAAACGCCGACGTACCTCCACCAAACCCTCCGTTGCCGTCGCGCCGCCTCCACCGCCGAAACGCGTCCATAAGCCCACCATGTCCGAGTCTCTCACCACCAAGCAAGTCGCCGAGCACAACACAGTCGAGAAGGGACTGTACATAATAGTCGACAACGATGTATACAAGATGGACTCGTTCGTGGATGAGCACCCAGGTGGCGCTAAGATCCTGAAGAGAGTCGGTGGAAAGGATGCTAGCAAGCAGTTCTGGAAGGTACGTTATAGCCAATACATATGGAAGGCGAGAGGGAAGGAATTTCTGGGACGATTCGTTACGCGCGGTCTTCCCAGGGCTGGATTTGCTGTTGCGCGCTTGGTCTTGGTACCGCCGCGCTGATGGTACTCGGTGCTCGGTACCAGCGGAATCATGGCAGACTGGACCCTTGATTTGATCATCGAAAGCGCCTTATCGCACATGAAGTTTGGATTTGCTGACCAAGACACAGTACCACAACGAGAGCGTATTGAAGAAGTACGCACCCAAGCTCAAGATTGGCACAGTCAAAGAGGAGTCCAAGTTATAGATACGCATTTAATTATATCAATGATCACCATTCAATTCACTTACGCTGCACGTCTTCTTGTATATCGCGCATCAAATACCCAATCCATGAAGAAATGCGATGCCATGACGCAATGCTCACCGCCTGTTGCATGCTCATTCACTACACCAGCAAGACTGTTACGAGATCAATGCAAAACTATAAATTATGACAAAATTCTACTCTATGGACGTATTGGTATAATGCGTTCTCTCTGATTCAAAAGCAATAAGCTCGCAAAAACAAACATGCCGTGGGTATCGTGATATAGCAAACGCCTGTTCTCAATGCTGCGCGAAAATATGCCAAAATCGTTGCTGCGTAATGTCACTCTTGCTCTCTTTCACTCTTTCTCTGCTCTTTACACCTAGAAGCACGTCCACCGCTTCTTCACGCCAGGTCTCGAGTTTGGCCTGGGTGTAGGACTCGTCCGCGGCCGCGCACTGTCCTTCTCATTCATGTGCGCGTCATCCAAATCATCCATGCGATAGCGTCGCACAGATCCAGCATCCGACTGATCTTTCTCGTAGAACTTCTCTTGCGGGCCTGAGACACATCGCGGTGTTACTTTGCGGAAGAAGCCTCGTAGACCGCTGTTGGCTTTGTCGATTCTTTCGTACTCGCGTTTTCGCGTGCATGGCGACGTCCAGTGCATGGTTGTGTTGGTCTTTTCTGCGTCGATTGTGTCTTCGCTTTGGCGGGGCATCGATGTTTCTTCCACTACGCGTAGACTGTCTGAGCTGAAACGCGTTGCTGCGCTGGGAAACCCGAATGCGTCACCGTGAGACATTGCCGGGCTTGGAAGACCGGAATTTGACTGATAGGATGGATTTGAGAAGATGCTGCAGCTGCGGAAGTGCAGAGCGAGAACGTCGTCGACATCTTGGCTGGTTGTGGTGGCGGGGGGTGTTTGGAAACTCTTCACTCGGTAATGGCGCGCAGGTCTTGAGGGATCCACGATAGTACAGGAAGTGCGTCGCGATGAGGGCTTTGAGCCATGGCCACGGCTCTTCGATCTGCTGTTTGAGTTTTCTGATGATGTGGTTGACTGTTGTCGTAATGGTCGTGAGCGCTGCTCTGAGACTGGTCGTCGTGGCTCCATGTCTGCAACCCGGAAAGAGGAGATCGATTCGACTTTATTCCTGTGATGTTTGCTATGCCGAGCAGTGTTGTTGTTGCACAGTGGTTCTTGGCTGGGTATTTTGGGTAGATAGGAACCCGCAACACTATCAATTCGATTCATCGCCGATCTATCAAAGATCGAGAACGGGGAGTGACGTAGATGTGAGGTGTCTCAAAGGATATTGAATCGGTAATATTGTCTTAGTGGTGAATAATTTCGGTACTCGTCTAGGTCGGATATCAGTATCGGAATAGGAAGGTTCTGTGCTCAAGGGGTAAAAGCCCATACCAGCAGCCAGTGCCAACACCGAAACACACAGATTTGGATTCCTCGCGCGAACGGCACACACAAGCGGTATAAGAGAATGAAATCTGGAATCACAGGCGGGCTATGTGACGCCAGTAATTGTTGGGTCAGTCAAGTGACGAACCGCGGGACCCGCCTGGAGGACTATTGAATCAACCGCGGTCAGTAGGAGGGAAACTAGAGCCTAGTATATAAAGAAGAGATCAAAACGTCCCAAATGTCGATCTTGGCCGTTGGTTGGCCCAGACCCTGCCAGCATGCAGCGAGACGCACGGCATGCACGATCTCTTGACGAGTTTGAGCCGAGCGCGTGGGCACCTCTACGAAAAGGGTTGGGAGTTCACCGCCTCCCAGGACTCGATTTCCGGGGCCTGAATAGACTAGGCGCGTGAAAAGACTAGCGGCGCGATTAAACTGGAGAAGGATTTCGCTAGCTTCCGTGCGTTCGAGACGGAGCATGACAGATGCACTAAATATGTCACAATCAGAGTCGCACATGGGGGGCAGAGGACAAAACATTCAAGTATGATGTCGTCGGCTTTCACATGCCAGCGATGATGTGGTAGCGCGTGAGAGGCCACACACACAGCTTCGGACGCTGATCACTTCGGGTTGGCTCGTGATAAGGGAAGGAGGGCGCGAGGCCATGTCGAATAGACGCGAGTGGCAGCCTCGTCTACCGACAAGTCGATCCGGCACAACCTTGGGAGTGCAGCACGGACGGCGGGAAGGACCGAATCAAATCAAAGAACGACAGGCCAGCGACATCGGGCCAAGATGACCCACGCTCGACTCAGGCAAGCGCACGCGGAAATGTCGAGCCTGAAAAGTAAAGGATGCCAAATGAAGCGCTGCGCATGGCGTCGTGGGCATTGCTGAGAGGGGCGTCAGGGAAGATTACACCAAACCACTGCGGCGGGTACCGGCGCAGAACCCTGAACCACCACCTTAAAATACATCACTCCTACCACAGCCCTTTGACACGAATTAGAGACTGGAAAAGTCTTTACTCCCACATATATGTCTTGTGGGTGCGCGGCCCGCTGCCTTACTGCTTACAGTTATCCGCTGCAAACGCTCTTTGGAGGGTGGAACCCATGCGCCAAGGCCACATCCAATGCAGATGATGCAGCTGATCGGGCCAGGGACGCCGCCAATGGCTATGTCATGCGGCAGCACAACACCACCAATTGCGTCCTACTCGCACGCGGAGATGAGTCTGCATTGCAGCTTTTTTGTCGCTAAGCTAGTCATCGCAAGGGTCGTCTGGAAGATCGGCTCGCACGTGGTATCCTCACGAACCCCTCTTCAACTCCACCACGCAGGCACAATGCGCACACTGTGAACTCAGTGCGAGGCATCACAGAAAGGCGGTATGACTTGGCAGGTACCATTCCTCCCTTTTGACTCGCAGGTAAACGGGCCTGTGCGATGAAACGAACACAGAACTTCTCCACTACCCTACAGTTCCGTGAGTGCGTGCCCCGTTCCGCGGGTCGTTCGGAAATAACCAGTACGAATTGCCTATAGCATCTCGTCGTAAAACCCCTCAATGAATTCCGCAACTTCGTCAAAAGACTCAAGACAGTGCCAGTGCCCAACTCCTTCCATAACGGCCAGCCTCTTCTCGCTGCTGCCAATCTCCTCGAACATCTTCTTGCACCCTTCAAGCGGTGCGCTCTTGTCCTCCTCACCAGCGAGGATGAGTACTGGCACGCTGATCTTGCTGTACTGAGGCGGCTTTGCATTGATAATGACTCGACAGTTGGAAATATAACCCGCTGGATCCTGTGATAGCAATAACTCGCGGATCATCGCTTTGACCAGTGGAGACGCGTTCTTCCCGACTGCAGCATGTGGGATGCTGTCTGCCATGGGCTGCATACCGTCTTTTGCAACGGTTTCTATCCGTTCGTGAAAGCGGGGGCCTGCCTCAGGGTTGGGATATACAGGGCCGATCAGAATAGCTGCTACAATGCGGTCACTTCGCTCAGCCGCAAGGTGTGCGCCGACGATGCTAGAGACGTGTCAGTTGTCGTGTTCGTTGCAGTCGCGTCTTCCAAGGCTTCTTTCTGCCCGAGAGGTTGCTGACGTACCCTCCCATGCTGTGCCCAACGAACACAGCCTTGTCGACGGTGAGCGCGTCCAGAATCCCAATCACATCTTCTCCTAGCGTCTCAATGCTCTGCTCGACAAATGTGTACGTCGATCGACCAGCCCCTGTATTGTCAAAGGTAATGCAGCGGAATCCATTCGCGACCAAGCTCTGCGTTACTGGCTGATAGTAATTCTGCGAAGAGCCCAGCCCATGCATGAAGATGAGTGTTTCGCGTGTCTTGCCATCTTGTGGTTTCAAGTCGGTGTAGTGAAAGCGTTTGTAGCCGACGTGGAGGAAAGGCATATTTGATGGAACGTAGCCGTGTTTGTGAGTTCGTTTCACAACAGCTTGAGATGGGTGACGGGACTGGTTCCGATCGGAAGCGGAACCATTCGGATAGTGCTGATGACATCACTGGGGTACAGCAAGCACAAGAACACTGAACTTCGTCGCGTCTGCACAAATTTACGTTTCTCTAACCCGAAAGCCATGATTTATTACCGATGCAGTATATCTGGATGTCTGATAGCCACAGCTTTTACGACGTTGAACCAGACAATGAAAAGACACCTCTTCTCAACTGTCACTCGACCCATCTGTAATGATCTTCACCTGATACCACTCATGTATCGCCTGCTTACACTCCTCTCTCAATCTCGTGGTTGCTGGCGCATCATCCTTTGCCAATAACGTCAATAGTAGTTGCGCCAACCCCTCTCTCGTAGTAACCTCCTTCAACGCGTCTAAGCCAGGATCCTCATTCGCCGTCTCCGCGATTCCCAGCATCCTACTCGCATCGCTCTTCGCCCGCGATCTCCTTCGCCTGCCAAAAATTGAGAACACGCTTCGTGACTGGGTCTGTTGCTCCTGCCCACTGGCATCCCACAGCGCGACTCGGCTGATGAAATGCTTTATCGCCGCTTCTTCGAAGCGCTCTCTTCGTCTCTCAATCGCCTTGTCAAATTCCGGGTCGAGCGTGTAGCTGTCGTGGTCCCATCTGTAAAGCAGGTAGCGGAAAGTGCGCACTTCAGCGTCGGGTATAGATAGGTCGCCGAAGTCTGTTGTGAAAGGGTCGTAGGAGATCGAGGAAGATGATGAAGTCGGTCGTTCGCTGGTGGTACTCGTTGGTGTTGCGACGTGGCCGTATTTCAGTTCGAGAGCGTGGTGCGTATCTATGACTTTTTGGAGAGCAACCTTGCGTTTTTGGAGTACAGCGTCGGTGCCTTCGAAGAGGTGTGGAGAGGATGGTTTGCTAGACAGGTGGCTTCTGCTGCGATGGAGGCCGAAGGTGTGATGCCGCTTGGATTCTAGAGATGGTCGTGTCATGGCGTCTGTGTCCATATTCAACCCAGTTGTCTTTTCGTGGAGTAGTCAAGATAAGGATTAGTCTAAATAGAACAATAGAGGTGAGATCAAGCGTATCGTTGTGAATATTCAGTTCCTAGAGCATACGTATGGTGAAAGAGGTGAAACCCATGAAAGAGAAAAAACCAGAAACCAGGAAGAAAGGCCACAGACTCAACCCTCTGCCAACAAACTCAACCGTGGATGCCGGCTAACCCAGACGCCCACGCCCAATTGACGCACATCCCGTTAGCCGAGAAGGGGGAAGGGGGTGACGCAAGCCCTTTTCTGACATGCAGATCTGCGAGGGCAGACTCATCCTCACCACCGGTGTTGTATAAGGTGTAAAAGTTGTGTCGCGGAACGCTGACTCTAGTGACGATCTATTGGCAGCGACTGTGCCACCGCTTTGTTGAGCCACTTCATGAGCCACTTCGTGGTTCAGTCACTGCGCCGCAGGGTGCGCGGCATTTTTCGGCGTTAATTAAAGTGGGGACGGCGACACGCTGGCTAGGGAGCTGACGCCAAGTCGTGCTTTGGCCGATGATCCGGCGAGCACAATGATGCCGTGAGGTTGCTCGTGCTGCGAGCTTACGCGTCGAACTGTCTGTTCTGAGAGTGTGCGTGCTGGGCCGTCATTGCATCGTATTGTAACCCCGCACGGTGAAGCTTTGACAGGAAGAAGATTGAGTCAACACGATGAACCGACCGAACGGGTATATTCAAATTCGCACTACAGCGAATATTCGATCATCAAGCGCTGCCGGCGAGAATGCTACGATGTACCTGGAACACGAAGGAAGTCCCCTATGGTTTCCTTCAGTGAGCGTAACGCCATACGATGCAAGAACGACCGGCCTATAACAACGCGAACGGGAACTCGAAAAGCCGCAAAACATCCACCAGTCAATCCTTAAATTGGCCAAGAAAATGCGGTTTACTCGGAAGGCGGCACAGGCTCCGTCTTGCCGTTGGGTAATATGTGTTGGGTGGTGCTCATACGAACGCTGGACGGCCTTTCCAGCTTCGTCCCTTCTTCTGCAGCATTTCCATTCTGCACGTCTTTCTCGAGATCCTTGTGTCCACTCGTGACATCAGGCAGCGCTTCAGCTTCGTTCAATGCTTGTTTGACCAACTTCTTCGCCTCGATCGCAAGATTGGGGATTTCCTCCACCTCCTTGTTCTTGTTCAGGTACGAGTCCAGTAGCGCTTTGAGCGTCTGCGCGCGAACCGGTTTCGCGAGGTAATTGTTCATACCTACTAGGTCAGCGTATGTTTCAAACGTAGAGCAAGCTGCCAGAACTTACCGGATTCCAGGCACTTCTCGCGGTCTCCTTGGATAGCGGAAGCGGTCATGGCAATGATGAGTACATTTCGAATCTCGGGATTGGGATGCTTGCGGATCAGTTTCGTAGCTATACATAGTCAGTATTCATGTGCTAGCCAAGGCGCGAGTAGCAATCCTTACCTTCGTAGCCATCACAATGCGGCATTTGCACATCCATGAGAATAAGATGGAAGGGGCGACCATTCTCCGAAGCACGCTCAAGAGCGTCGATAGTCTTGTATCCGTCGAGATAAGCGTCGCATTTGAAGCCAAGCTTTTGCACGAAGCTGATTGCGATGCGCTGGTTGATCAAGTTGTCTTCCGCGATGCAGACCCGTAGTTCTCGTCTGGGTATCGTAGAAAGATCGATGCAGGAACCCGACAGTTGCTCATGGCCGTTATTTTCCTGGCTTGAGAACCTAGCCATAGGGTCTGGCTCTCGTGTCCTTTGCTGCTGACTGCCTGCTTGCGCTTTCGGCACTTTCTTGAATCGCAACGAAAATGTGACTGTAGTACCTTGGCCGGGTTGGCTGTCGAGACGTACTGTACCATGCATAACGTTCTCTATGAGGGCTTTGCAGATACTCAGACCAAGGCCAGTGCCGCCGTAGCTTCTAGCAGAGCTGGACTCTATCTGCGAGAAAGGAAGGAACAATTTCTGCTTCTGTTCGTCTGGAATACCAATGCCAGTATCTATAACGCTGCATGTCACATCTGCCCAGTCGTCTGTCTCTTGGTCAACAACAGCGCGGACAGTGACAGATCCTCGTGGCGTGAACTTGTAGCTGTTGGACAGCAAGTTCATGAGAATCTGATGCAGTCGAACAGGGTCGCCCATGACGAGCATCTCTGGATCCAGATGCAATTGCTCAATGGTTTTGAGGCCTCTTTCAGCGTTCGTGTAGGCCAAAGCGCGGACTACTTCCGCAATTGTTTCGCTCAATGAAATGGGCATCTCCAAGACATTCATCTTGCCAGCCTCGAGCTTGGAGTAATCCAGAAGGTCGTTAATGATCGAGAGCAGCGTATCGGCGCAGACACGAATTGAATCGGCGTATCCGGTTTGTTCCGAGTTTAGCGGTGAAGCCTTCAACAGCTCAGACATACCGATCACGCCGTTCAAGGGAGTACGCAACTCGTGCGACACGTTGGCCAGGAACAAACTCTTTGCCTTCGCGGCTTCTTCTTTCAGCTTCATGTTACGCACAGCTATAGCTTCAGCCTCTTTCGCCTTGATCTCTGCTGCCCGCGCCTGTGACAAAGCGCGTTTCTGCATTTCAAGCATGGCTTCGTTGCTTGCGGATACTCTTTCCACCTCTTTGAAAAGCAGTGCATTAGCTAAGGAGATGGAAATTTGATTCACCAGTAACCGAAGAACCTGGGTGTTGCGTTCGGTAAACGAATTCGGCGGGCCCTCGACGTATATTGAACCAAGAAGGTGATCGCTGTGCAGAATCGGGATACAGATGACTGCTTTCCCCTCGGGATTCCGTTGAAGGTAGGCGTCAGAAACGTTGGAGAAGCGGTCGTCTTCTAGTAGGTTCTGGACGAAGACTATCTCTCGGAAGCGGAGTGTGTAGAGCGTCACTTGCCGCGCAACAACATCGTCCACAGTATCTAAAGGTTGACTGGCAGGGAAGGATGTGACGCCGGAAGAGACACCACTGTCGTTGTCAGGCTCGTTGGTGGCAACGCATGCGATCGACCATTCAATTTGTGAGTCTTCAATCACTATGCCGCACAAAGTACCGCCCGTAGATTCGAGCAAAATGGTACTCATCTTCGCCATCAATTTATCGACGACGAGCTCGCTAGACAAGACTTGACTCGACTCCAAGATTGAGGATAGGTCTAGCATGTCCAGACCGACAGCCGAGAGACCGTTGTGTAGAGCTGGAGCAGACTCTTGGCGCCGTGTTTCCGGGACAATCCAGTTCTGTGTTCGATCGACTGCAGTCTCCGCGCCCAGAAATTGATCATGATCATTTTGCTCAAGTCTGAAGGCCGTGTTACCCGTATCTACGAGGGAGGTTTGTACAGCTTGGTCCACTGTCGTGAGCGAGGCGCCGCTACGCACTAGCCACTCATACCGACTCGCGAAGTGACTTGCTTTTCCGTATGCTGACATCCTCCGATATACCGAGATGCAGTCTTTCAAAGAATGTCGGGCCGCCCGGTAGGCCTTCTTGTCTACCAACCATCCAGTGTAGAGCTCGAGAGCAAACGCTTCGTCCAATGCAAACTCGTAACGTTCGCTATGCTCCATGGCTGCCTCATAATTCTCCAGCGCGGATTGCGGATCGGCATTAACATCCCCGAGGACGGCAGTGAGAAGATGTATCCAGCCCCGGTAGTTGACACCAGTGGTGGTGCAACATGTCTCGAGCAATTTGAGGGTCTCATGAACGTGTTTTACCATCTCGTCTCTCCGGCTATGAGCGGGCTTCTCTCGAAGAACAGCCATGTATGCTAACGATAAGTAGTATCGGACCGAGTAATTGAGTCTTTCTGACCAGAGACTGCTCAGCATCGGAAGTAGCATCTCCCCAAGAGCCACCGCATCCGAATGATGACCATAGAGTACCAACAACGGAAGTTTGGTCGCAAGATATATAGACTTGGGACGCTTGGGATTGCTGGCCGTATTTTCGAGGAACTCAATGTACTCGACCTCATTGTGATCGTGGTCCGAGAGGAGGGAAAGAGCGTTGCTTGAGTCAGTCTTTCCCTGGAGCGCTCTTGCATATTGACGAGCAGCCATGAGAAAAACTCCTCCACGCATGTCTTTCTGCCAGTTTCGCATATCGAGCGGTGTTTCTTCAATCCAGGCTTCCAATTCTGCGACGTCGTATGAAGCCATGACCCTAAAGTGAGCCTGTACACCAAGATTTAGAAGTGTGAGGATGCGATCGCCAGCAGTTAGTGAAGCCTGCAAGGCTGCTTCTAAGCTCGATATCAGATCGCCTACAGGCGCTTCCAAGTGACCCAGAAACATTGGCTGCAAAGTTTGACCTCGTCCCAGGGTGTAGTAGTCTTCAGGAAACTGCAGAGGTAGAGGTATGAAGTCAGCATATATCTCACGTGCACTTCGTATAGCCAGAACTTACCATCTGAAAGATTCGCTTTGCAATCGCGCCCATGTCGACTGCGAAATTCGTCATTCCGAAACGACCGCCTGCAACAGTGCCCAGATGCACATATGCAAGGGCAACCTGTGACATGGTACCCTTTTCGAGATGGACGGTGATGAGCTTCAGCGTCGCCTGATAGAAAAGCAGGCTGTTCGACCAGAACGCCGCACTAAGGAGTTCGATGAAGACAGGCCCAATAGTCATCAGGACACGGTCATTAGGAGATGGACGCCGCTTGAGCAGTTCTTCCTTATCGATGTTCTGAAGCGTGCCATATATCTGCTGAAACTGAGCATCGCATGCCTCCCATGTTGTCGGAGGAATAGGGGAATTGAGCAAAGACAAACAGTCTTTGAGAGCCTGGAACGCACTATAGATAGTGATGTCGTTAGCTGACTGTCGCGATAGTTGCAGTGATGAAAGGCGACAGGTACACATGCAAGTTTCAAAGGTCATGCTATCTTGCAAGAGTGAAACCTGCTCCAGGCGCATGCACGGAAGGGATATGGAACATTACTTACCCGAAACTGTCGCCGCGAATAGCGAACACCCTAGACTGTAGAATGAACGAACTAGCCATATCGCAGGGATCGCGGGCATGCTGGAAGGTGGTCCGGATCAAGCTAAGAGCCTCATCGAACATGCCCTGGTGCCAATAGCATTCTGCCGAGCGCACAAAGAGTTGCAACGTCTCTTGGTAGGATACGTCTGGCCTATTGTCGTCCCATGGATCGTCTTGCAGAAGCATGAGGCTGTGTGCGAAGTAGTAGATGCCAGTTGATCGCGCACCCGACTCGCATGCAGTTTCTCCAGCTTGATACAGCATATCACGGAATGGAGCTCGCACTGTTTCCTTGGTCTTGATCAGTTCTGCAGCGAGACAGATGTGGCGACTCTGCATGTACAACGCCTTGGAACCTGAAGTTGAGTCGTCGTTGTACTCCTCGCCGGAAGTTATCATCTTGGCAATGGTGAAGTGCATCAACTGTGTATCCCATTCCTTGTCGAGGGAGTTCATAGCCGCTGTAAGGTACCGATCGTGACTGAATCTGAATCGAGCATCTTGTTCGGCAGGCATGAGTACGTAGGCTTTCAATGCTGCATCGAGAGCTGTGACGGCACACTCGTCTCTCTCGAAAAGTGGTAACCTCCCATGAGCTGCGGGCTTGTTTGTAGGCTGAAGGAGCTTCTTCAGAAGTTCGAACGAGAACGTGCCACCCAGGAGGGATGCCCACGCCAAAAGCTTCCTACTGGAAGATGGTAATTCTGTCAACCGCTTTGCTATAAAGTCAGTCGTAACGGATGATCCATACTCTGGACTCTCGAAAACGGCGAAGACTTTGTCTAGGTCGAAAACCCAGGTGTTCTCCCGCCACTCGTAGTACACGCAGCGTTTCCGATAGCAAGTGTCTAGTATCTCGCGTATATAGAAGAGGTTGCCTCGAGACTTTTCCTGAATTACCGCTACTAGAGGAAGGATATACTGATGGTCCCGGTGGAGCGTCTCAGCCACGTAGTCGGCCGTCTGGGCCTCTACAAAAGGAAGAAGCTGTACTCTGGTAGCGTGACGCAGTAGTGGGGTGAGTTCTCGGGGTAGAGTCTCTTCGTCGCTGTATGTGAGCATAAGAACAAGCGGAATTTTGGCTTGCACGATGTGATGAATCAGCTCAGCGCTTTCGGGATCGGCATACTGAACATCTTCCAAACTCCATGTGCAGAGCTTGTGCATTGCCAGGAGTCGTAGAACATCTATGAAGACATTCATGAATCTGGAAGATTTCGAAGCACCTCCGCTTCGTAGCCAAGCCTCGGCAGTATGTCCAGCTGATCCGCAGTGAACGGCAGGAGATGATGCCCGTCGAGTCAGATCCTTGGTGGGCTCCGTGTCCTTCTGTTGCGGACTCTTTCCGTTCGTGTTCAAGAGCCATTCCGGTAGATCAAGGTAGGTTCGTAGCACCGCCCAAACTCCACTGTTCCTGAGGTAATGGCGCAATCTCTGGTGGAATTCCGTCGTTACGTCCGCCTCGCTGACTAGACAGAGAGATATGAGTTAGTAGCTGCTGTAGGGGAACAGGAATGTCTAATATGACTGTACATACTGGCTAACGTTAGTACAATTGCGAGCATTGAGAGTAGTCCTCAAAGAGACTTACCATATTTGGCGGAAGAAAGAAGACATCAGCCTAAGAATGGGGTCAAATGGTGCTTTCTTGGCGGGATCAAATTTAGCCATAGCGAAGTAGCCAGTGCTCCTTGCTGTGCTCTGTACGCTCTGCACGAGACGAGATTTACCCAACCCGGTGGCACCGGCGATGGCTATTACCTCACATCGCGCCTTGCGCCTTAGTTTTCGCGTGCTGGCTAGAGTTCTTAGGCCATCGTTGGATTGGTGGCTGCGAGAATAGAGTCCGGTGCTTTCAATGCTATTGTTGGAACGGCCTCGGCTCGCGGATTGCAGTTGGGGCCGACTGTCCACACTTCCTTCAGCCGTTGATGATTCTGATTGTGCCACACTATCTTGGGAGCCCTGTTGCATCGACCGAGCGCTTTCCATGAATACAGGGCCATCTGCCGAAACGCTGTTGAGCCTGCTGTCGGAGCCTCTGGAGCTAGTGCTTTCGGAAATGATGTCGTCAAATTGCAGGTCTCGTCGTTGATCTGAAAAGGAGGAACCTGAGCTCAGGCTCTGCAACGCTTTGACGTTACTCCGACGATGTCTCGCTACGCGCTCTATCACGTCCACTATAGTCTTGCGCTCTTTCTCACGCCCGATTAGTTTGAGGGGCAAGTTGAAGAAGCAACTGATGTCCTTGGTGCCTACATGGAAGGCCTTCAATCCTTCTACATCTCCATCGTAAAGAAGCTCGCGAATACGAAAGAGATCGAATTTCAAGCCTGAAGTAGAGTGGTATCTCTCCTCAATATTGCGCTGCGTCATACGTTGGATGATCTCAGACAGAGCCTCTGGGATGTCTAGTCGTCTGGAAGAAATTGGAGGAATTCGCTTGCTAATGACGTTTTGCATGACATCGAGAGCCGTAGCGCCTTCGAATGGCGTCTGCCCGCAGAGCATCGTGTAGAAGAGAATGCCAAGACTGTAGATGTCGGTTCTTGTGTCGGGTTCAGCGGGCATTCTACCAGTCTGTTCAGGGGATATGAAGGCCAACTTCAATTCGATGCCAGTCTCTTTTGACAGGGTACTCCAACCCGCGCTTGTCAGTCCGTTCTCGAAAGATCGTGCGCCCGATCCAAAATTGATCATCTTGACTGTCCCGTTCTCAGCGAAATGGAAGGCATCGCCTCGAATTTCGCCATGGACGATTTCGTGGCCGTGGTGCAATATTTCCAGACACTCGACTGATCCGACGGCAAAGTCGAGGAAGGTGAGGAGAGGTATCCCCCGGTTGGGCAATGAAGTATCTGATTGACCACTCTGTCCATGACCGCCAACCTTCCAGAAATTGGGGCCGAAGTTGACCAAGTCGTTGAGGTAGTTGGGCCCGGGGGCTTCGAATATGCTGGCGACAAGAGGCTCCTCGCCGGCTTTGGTCGATAGCCTCACAAACTCTATAGGCCGAACAAAGTGCTTGCACTCTGGATCCGACTCCTTGACGACGAGTTTGGCGAGCTGGAACTCGCGTTCGAGCCGCAGAGTCTGCTGCGAGACACGGCATACGACGGTCCGGCCTTCTCTTGCCACACCTTTGGCGGTGGTGTTGGTGCGATGTGTTTGTACGGTAGAGGCGCTCGCATCTGAGCCCGAACTGCGGTGAGTGCGTGTTATGGTTGGGCGGCTTCGGGTCAGGGAGTCGGGCGAATGCGACAGCTTGAAAGAGGTGGGGGAGGTTACAGCGCTCCTTCCTCTTGACGGAGGGCGATCCTGCCGGGGCGCTTGCTTCTCGTAACCGAAGAAATGCCAGTTATCATACGACTATTCGACGTTAGCATGGTGCAGCGACAACCTGGGCTATGCGACGCCTCTTACTGAGTGGAAGGGCTCAATGTCCGTGTCCCAGCCATAGTTCTGCAGCTCCTGCAGACGCGCAAAGATGTGCGAGAAGTGCTGCGTGCGCCCGCCTCCTTCCGATCGAGTCATTGTGTCTTTCCGATGTTCGCAACCGCCAGGGATCTAAGACATGCTCTGGGTGGGATGTAGAGAATCAATGTGTAGAGTAAAGTCGCCAGGCGCTCGATCTATCCATCACAGCATCAGCGGGGCGCGACTGCCATGTCAAGAGCGCGGTCGTCGGGAGTGTTGGGAGCGACGGGAGGGGCGTAGAAGAGAGTCCGGTAGGCTGTTGATGCCAGTGTTCTAGAGGGAGCAGACGCGCATGTGGAGTGCTTACTGATGGCATTCCAGCCACAGCAGACGGACTGCGAAGATGCGCGCTCAGACTTCGCGCTTGTTCTTAGACGTCATAATCGACATGGGCTCGCTGTAGCGGAAGTTTGCGCCCAACACACCGCACGCAAAAGTAACGTCTCCCTGCCCAGCCCAACGCGCCCTGAAACCAAAACCAAGCATGCATCCGCAGCGAATATCAACGTGGACCATGTGTGGCTGGCAGGCAGGCGAGCACCCCCCGCGCAAGTTGGGACGGCTGTATCTGGCATAGCGGAAGATCGGCCTTGCGCGTTAGCCCTCGGGCTGGAGCCGTTGGTAGCGACATCATCGTGGTTCAGGGCCAGTAGTGCCGTCTGCATCATCTGCATACCGACGCTGCATTATTACCACCTCCGCCGGGCGGGTCAGCAATACGCCCAGTCGCAATTTCCCACTGCGACCGACTTTCGCCCCCATAGCACCCTCTGCCTGCCCGCCACTGTTAGACTGAAGCTGCCCCACCACAGGCGACCGGGCATCCCTCGACATTTGACACATGCATCTTCCGCAGAGGTAGCCGCTGTCATAGCAAACACCATCCTTCCACATCCACCCTATTCAATGTCACACAATGGACTCGCCCGACCACGAGCATGCCTATTCAGGCGACCTTGGGGAACCTATGAGGCCACGACAACTCCCCTCGGACCTGCCCACTTCCCTCAATGACAGGCGACCTGTCACCATCATGAATGAGGAAACCGAGATCTACGACGCCTGGCAGGGTAAGTGTCGGATAGGGAAGGCGCAATGAACCACGAGGAGCTGACGTCGCCTAGGGCAGTCGCAATTTCTCACCACCCCCATGCCCGCCCGCCCGCTCAGCTTCAACCTCTCGCTCGACGACCCGACGTTTGGCGACGAAGACATGCAGCAGCTCGAAGACAGCGATAGTCGCCTAGTGCAGATGCTGGCCCACCAAGCGCGCCTCAAGAACGACAATGCAGGCGACGAGGCCAAGGTTGTCGCCGACGACAAGTTGTCACACGAGGAAAAGAAAGAGGCTTTACAGGGGCTTTTTACACTGGCCGCTTCGAATGGCGAGCTGGAAAGAGTAAAGCGGCTGCTGGATGGGAAAACGCGGGAATACATCAACATCAACGGCGTCGACGCCGAAGGCACGCCGCCACTCGTCTACGCAAGCTGTTTTGGACACGAGGACGTGGCAGCTACACTTCTCGAGCAGGGCGCAACTGTTGATATGCAGGACAAGAATCGCTGGACGCCGCTCATGTGGGCCATGACAAATCGGCACAAGGCCATCGTCAAACTTCTGCTCGACCACGGCGCATCGACTGATGTCAAGTCTTCTGGAGGAAGGACCGCCTTCGATTTTGTCGAGCCCAACACCGAGCTGTCCGACTATCTACACGAGAGCGGATACGCGATTGGCAACGTCGGTGTTGGCGACGACTTCTACAGCTCTGGATTCTCCCAGGACCGCTTTGAGCAAGAAATGCAGGAGAACGACTTGAAACGGCGCATGATGATGGAGAGTGCTTTCAATCTCGAGGTTGACATCGGCAACCTTGGCTTGGACGAACAGCCCGAGTCACCTGAAGAGCCAGAAGAAGAAGCGCAGGAGTTCATCTGGGACAGATGTCTCAACGACCAGATGTTTGTCTTCCAAGAAAGCGAGCTGGAACGTATACTGGACATCATCATCACAAACATGACGCCGCAGCGCTCTCCGTCGCAAAAGCCAGTTCCCGCAAACATACTCTTCCTGAGTGCCCGCTACGCACACTATCATGCGAACCCGGAACTTCTCGAGACCCTGCTGGTATCTGCCATGAACAAGATAAACGACGTTGTAGAAAAGCATCAGTGGGATATGACTGTGCTAGCCTTCTGGATGTCCAATGCGACACTGCTTTTACATTACCTCAAGAAAGACGGCGGGCTCACGAGTGCGACTACCGAGTTTCAACTGCAGATGGCAGAACTTATCAATGAGATTTTCATCCTGATCATCCGTGACGCTGAGCGAAGGATGGACAAGAACTTGGACCAGGCAATGCTCGACCATGAGCCTATGCCTGGCTTCGAAGACGTACAGTTCCAACACGAATGGAAAATATTTCGTTCCAAACCCAAGGCAAAGCCATTAGAACCCCTCGAGAAACGCTTCCGACCGCCATCTCCAAAGCGCAGAGCACAGCCATCACCGCGAAACATCACTTCTCTCCTGTCATCCACCCTGTTCGTCCTTGATCTGTACGATGTGCACTCTGTCATTGCTGCGCAGGTGCTATCGCAGCTCATTTACTGGCTTTCTGCCGAAGTCTTTAACCGCATAATGTCGAACCGGAAGTATCTTGCACGGACAAAAGCTATGCAAATACGCATGAACGTCTCGACGCTCGAAGACTGGGCTCGTTCCAACAACCGGCAACCCGAACATTACGAGAACGGCTCCATGACTTCTACCGGCGAGAACACCGCGGACGCTGCTAAACGGCATCTCGAGCCTCTGGTGCAACTTCTGCAATGGCTTCAATGCTTCTCTTCACTCGGAGAAGACCTAGAGTCGCTCGTGGGTACTCTACAACAGCTAACACGTCTGTCGCCCCAACAGCTACTACACACCGCGAAATATTACCGCCCCGAAGTAGGCGAGAAAGGCCTTCCGAAAAGCGCTTCCAAGTACATTGTACATCTGCAAAAAGCTGCCGCTGATCGTAAAGCCGCACGCACAAAGTCGCCCAATCCGCCGCCAGCATCGGAATCCGTACCAACCACGCCTGTCAGACCTACTTCCGATAAACCTGTCGAACCATCGCCTGCGCCTTCGCGCATGTCGGAAGAAGACGAGAAGGACGAGCCACCGGACGAGCTGCTCTTAGACCCGTCGTACATGCTGCCATTTTCACTTCCAACGTCAACGGACATGCTCATCACCTACGGTGCCGGATTCGGAGGTGTCAACAAAGAACGAGAGCGGAAATACATTCCCACCGTACCCCCCGAGTTTATGGCCAAGTTGGACTTGAATGGAGGCAACAACAAGAATGGAAGCTCCTACTATTCTGAGACGCAGTGGAACGATCCGAGCTATGGGTGAAGATGAAGATCGGCAGTATTGAGAGCCCTGCTAATTGAGACTTTGATAGTCGCATCCACACTGCTTGGTTGAGACGAAGACCGGATTCTTTTAAGTTCCGTTCTACAACATCTCGTTGCTGCTGACCGTCGCGTTCTTTGTTGCATTGCCGCATATGACTTGGATACACACGTGGCACCTGGTCCGACAAACGGTCTAAAGAGGAATACCCTATCAATCACCCTACGGCACGCAAACCAGATCTGAGGATGCAGACATACTGTTTCGGCTGCAACCGCAAGAACGATGCTGATTCCGTTGGGGGATGAAGGGTGCAACAGCACGCAAGTTGGAGATTACCATAGTATCAGGGTATGCATAGATCTGTTTACCATTACTTCAATCTTTTGTGTCAACTACGAACACATCAATTTTTCCCTATCGTGCGGCCCGCCGGGCAAACAGCGCGTTTACTGTAGCATCGGCCCATTTCACAGCGAGAGGAGTCAAACACTTTACAAGCAATACATGGAATGACTGTCGATAATGAGAGTCTTATGTAAGGTAGCTATCTAGTTATCGGTATCACTCCGTGATCGGCCCGTCAATATCCATCGAGTCGGCGGAGGCATCGGCGGATTCCGATAGCAGCAGCAGCTGTTGGCACACAGGGTCTAGCTACCCCACCACTCCACCACCCCGCCATAACTTCTTGGTAGTCAGCCAAATCCCAAAACAAACTTCCTACTTTTCTCTCTCTTCAGCAGACTGCATTTATCTTCTTATTCTTCTTGCATATCATACTCTCAAAATGGAGATTCGCACCATTTCACCAGAAGATGTCAAAAGCGTAGCCACAAACACTGCGCAATCGATACCAATTGATGAGATCGATAGTACTTTCAAGTCCCAATACACTGGTGAGAAGCCCATAACCCTTGCATTTCGACAGAAGATCTAACAAGCATTAAGATCTCATATCTGCACCACTTGGCTCCAAAGTCCTCTCTTTCAGTGATGAATACTTCGCCGCAGCCGAGAATCTCATAACGCCGACTCCAGCAGTCCGTAAACCTGGTGTCTTCGTACATACGGGAGCTTGGTATGACGGTTGGGAAACCCGACGTCACAACACCGAACCCGCCGACTGGGTGGTACTGAGACTGGGTACCGCCAGCGGAAAAGTAGCAGGTGTAGAAATCGACACGGCACACTTCAACGGAAACCATGCACCAGAAATTGCCGTCGAGGGTGCTTTTATCACGGACGAGAAAGAGGAAGAAGAGGTGAAGAAGCCAAGCTACCAGGGTTGGGAGACAATTCTGTCAAAGCAGGAATGTGGACCTAGCCAACGGCACGGATGGAAGCTGGCAAATATCACTGAAAAGGCGTACACCCACGTCCGGCTCCTCATGTACCCCGACGGCGGCATTGCGCGTTTCCGCCTCTACGGTGTCGCTGTACCCGTGTTCCCCCAATCCGCAGATGCTATCTTCGAGCTCTCAGCCACAGTCATGGGCGGCGTCGCAACATCATGCTCGGACCAACATTTCGGCACAAAAGACAATCTCCTCCTCCCCGGTCGCGGGAAAGACATGGGCGACGGCTGGGAAACGAAGCGCACGCGTGGCGAACACGTCGATTGGACGATTGTCAGGCTGGGCGCAAAGGGCGAGATCGACCACGTTGTCGTCGACACTGCGCACTTTAGGGGTAACTTCCCGCAAAAGGTGCAGGTCTTTGCTGGAAGCTTTGAGAAGGAGCCTGCTCATGATGATAAGGAGTGGGTTGAGGTTCTGGAGCCGCAAAAGACGGGTCCGGATAAGGAGCATGAGTATAAGGCTGAGCTTAAGGAGGTGGCTGGCAGGGGCTACACGCATGCGAAGTTGGTGATTATCCCAGATGGGGGTGTGAAGCGGTTCCGAGTTTTCGGAAAGAGGGTGTAAGGGTCCAGATTGTAGGACTGTGGCTAGATGAATCAAGATCAAACAAACTCGTTGAAGCTATTCGAGAGCGTTTTTTGTATAGTTGACACAGTGGACCCGGCATCGCTTTGAACTGCGGACATCTAGGTACCGCGGTCCTTCTCGGCTTGAGTACTTAACAATGTGTTTACCAATGCAACTTTCTTACGACTGTCGCATGATACTGACGCCACTGCGTGCCGTTGAAGGTTCGATGATGACCGATGACCGAGGTTACTCAAGTAGGTTTGACATGTCTTGGCGCCTTGGTAAGGCGTACACGTGGGTCAGGCGCATCTCCAACCGCAACCACATCAACTTCCAAGACCACCGACGGTTCCTTTTCTCGATATTTACGAATTGATTGCGCAGTATGGAGGAAGAGTACGCTTTCAACATCGAGAAGGTGTCGCCGATATGGATCATCACGGCACTTTGTGTAGTGCCTTTCGGCATGTATCAACTGCTCAACCTTCTTAGCCCGTTGATGCAGCGGTTGACGGCTATGAAGATCTCAGCGGTATGTTGGATGATTGTGAGATGACAGAGATCGTGTGCTGATGAAAGTACTGGTAGATATACATCTACCCCATCAAGTCGCTGCGAGCCGTCAAGGTCACCGAAGCCGTTGCCACCGCTCATGGTTTCAAGCACGACCGTACGCTTCCCACATCCTCTTTACACTGGCACAATGTTAATATCACCCAGGCTCCTTCATGCTCCTCCAAAAAACCGAAGAAGGCTACAAAAACATGGCCGTAGCCAAATACCCAGAAATGACGCAATTCCTCCAAGAAATGACCAGCGACACCATCACTGTAAAACACATCGCGTACGGCGACTCATCAAAAGCAACATCAATTCAAATCCCACTAGAACCCGACGCAGAAAAGCTATCCCCCATCAACATCGACATGCACTCCAGCCCCACGTCCGCCTTCTTGATGCCCCAAAAGTACAACGACTGGTTCACATCTTGCTTCGGCTACCCCGTAATCTTCGTCTACCTAGGCACCAACCGACGCGCCGTCCAATTCCAGGACATGCAACCCGCTGCACCCTCGCCACTAACCCGTTTTCTCTCCAAATACGTCCCATTTACTACTTCGTACGTGGAGAAGGCAATGGGCCTGCACAAGCCCTCAGTAGCCGAATCCTGGAAGATCACTTTCGCAGACTGCGCCCCGTATCTCTTCTGCTCGCAAACGAGTCTCGATGATGTTTCCTCCCGACTACCAGAAGGTATGAGCATGGATATCGAAAAGTTCCGTCCTAATATCGTGGTGGAGGGCGCGTATGAACCGTACGAAGAAGATTACTGGGGTAAAGTTACGGTAAAGGGGGGGACGGAGATCTTGCTTCCGCATAACTGTGTGAGGTGCAAGAGTATCAATATTGACTACAAGACGGGGAAACCGGGGGAGGGGCCGAGTGGAGAGGTGCTGAAAAGGCTGCAGAAGGATCGCAGGATTGATGTGGGAGCGAAGTGGAGTCCGGTGTTTGGGCGGTATGGGTTTTGGGGGAAGGGCAGGGAGGAGGTGTGGAGGGTGGGGGATCGGGTTAATGTTGCAAAGGTTAATGATGGGCCGACTGTTTGGAGTAAGTTTTTGGATGAGAGATTCGATATAAGGATGTGGAAACTGACTGTGCACAGGTTGGCCTGGTGTCGGATAGAATTGGTACAGTGTGCTCATAGCGGGTGTACTAACGAAACATTACGTCAACGATGCGTTGGCCTTACTGATGATAAACTCCTGTTACGGAAAAAAGAATTTAGGCGCATATCCTTTCTACTATGCCGTGTGGTTCCGCACGCCTGCGACTCCGCCCCACGCAATTTTCCTAGCCTCTCGCTTCTTCTTCATATCCCGTTCGGACTTATCCCACCTACGCTCTTTCTCATCCATGGTCGCCGCCGAAAGATCAAGCTCGTCACCACTATACAGCCAAGGATGGAAAAACTCATTGGTATTCCAGAGATGAAAGGCTGGAATATACTGGTAGACTACCGGACACTGTTAGAACAAAACGTCGACCACGAAATCTTGATCGGGAGGAAAACTTACACAGTATACCCACATTCTTCATAAAGTCCCGCGACGCCATTTTAGCGGCATTTCCAGGGTAGCAGTGATACAAGCTCACTTTTGCCAGGTTGGGAAATAGCGTTGTCTTTGCCCTGGCTACATGCTTCACCCACCTTTCTGCCTCCCTACCGAGACAGTCGGTCAAGATAAGCCGTTCGAGCTTCGACGGCACGACTTCTTTGTAGTAGGCATATACCACGTTATCACTCGGCAGCACAAGCGTGCGCAACGCGGGGAAGTACTTCGGTATACCGTGCACAGAGCCCCGATAGTCCGACTTGCTGGAAGGCGAGGTACGGAAGTCGTTGGGCAATTCAAGTACGGTGAGTTTGTGGCTGAAGAGAGGAAGTAGAGGCCCTAGATCAGGGGTGTGGGCTGGAAAGAGGCTGCTATGGTAGAGCAGGGGTTGGAGAAAGGGAAAGTTGTACAGTATCGAGCCCCCGAGATACAGTTCCTGTAAATTGGGTAGCATGGTCAGCACGAGGCTGAGGAGGATGCTTGGTCCGTCGTATTCGTTTCCGGCATGCAGGGATTCGGCGAAGTGTTGTTTCGTCAGGGGATCGATGGCTAATGTGCTGATGTGGCTGATGGCTTTTGATAGTAGCGAAGGCTCGAGTGCTGGAATAGGATTCGGTCCTATGCACATCCCACGGATCTCCGTTTCGATGGTCAGGCTGCGGATCTTGTGTCGCAGGTCTGGGTACTGGAAGAGTGAAGCGAGAAATTGGTCGACCTTGCTTGAGTACAGTATTGGTGCGCAGAAGAGAACCTCTCGGGCAAGTGGTGCCAGTTGCTTGCACGTCGAGAGCGCATTCAATAAGTCGGCTTGGGGATTGGGGTGCTTGACACTTTTGGGAAGGTAGTGCAGAATCTGGAGAAGGACCTCGTCTGGGAGTTGGCTTGCCATGCTAGAGTATAATGTTTCCTTAGAACGCGTATCGAATGAGGTTTCCTAGTCGTTATGGAGAGTGGAAGAACAGAGGAACGATGCTGTTTTGGTAGATGCGATATAAGTGAGTGAACTCGTTTCACCCCAATGCTAAAACGCTGTAGAGTAGCGAACGTGGAGAACCATGGTTGAGACACATTGAAACCAAGGCTTACGATCAACGTGTGATGCGCAACCCAGACTATTGCATTGTAGATAGGCTCTATCAACTCATTAGATTCACGACAAAGTGTGATTTGGCGCACAGTGCACGTGCGTAAGAGGGTATGCTACTAGAGGTGGCCAGGACTCGTGGGGCGTACGTTGTATTAAATTCTGACAAGTAGATAGTTCACGAAGTAACGTATACTTCTACCTCGAGAAATTCCTTCATATGATGCGACATAAACGGTAGCTACCCCTATTGATACTGTTAAATGCACTGGGAAGATACCAGCTTCCACTCAAGCACCAACCTTTCGACACCAGAAGACCACAACTTGTAATAACATCTTTCATTACGTTCTCTTCCCACTATCAACAACATGTGATATGATGATTTAGACTTGACAATAGTAATAACGCAAACAAATTGCCTGTTCCCAGCCTTTGACAAACGCCATGCTCTTGCGCGCATGTCCTTCTAATGTGATGACGAATATCCCAACCCAGAAAACGAAGAGGCCATGAACAGCCAACTTCGACTGAAAGTGCGGACCAATGTTTGTTCTGCCTATATGATTTATAAAGGACACCTTTTGTTCGAACGCCGTGGCAATGTGGTAGCGATAAGGATAGAGACGCGGTCGTGAAACGGAAGCCGTAACTGTATGTACAGATGTTCAGAGAGGGCATGTTCACCATGTTTCCTGCGTGTTCGTTAGTATGTGAAAGGTAGGCATGATTGGAGAGTGTACTTACGGCAATGTACTGTCCGTCCTCCTTCTTCCTGGCCCAGAACTCCTTCGCTTGCGCTTCGCTCAGGCGGCCCTTTTGCATCGCGACATCAATCAGGGACTCTTCGACACCTTCGCCCATGCCCTTACTAGAGCCACAGACAAAGATGCGTCCGTCGAGAGCATTGATGACGAACCAGACGATGTCAGCCTGTACTCGCACCTCGTCTTGGACGTATTTGACCTCGTTGGAGCCTCCCACCTTGACCTTCCGGCTCTGGACGACCTTTTTGATTTCGCGTTCATGGTCGCCTAGTTCACCCGAGTAGAGCTCATCGAGCATAGAGTCTCGGACACCCTGGATGAGCCAGATCTTGTTGGCGCAGTTGGCGTTCTTGAGGCGGTTCAGGATGAATCCACGGAAAGGAGCCATGCCAACTCCCGCTCCGATGAGCACCATGGGGCCTTCACCACCAAATTGCTTTGACAGAGGGTTCGCCATGAGCCCGCGGAACATGGGGATGCGCAGATCGAGGATGCTGCGGGGGTCGACACCTTCATTCTCGGCTGTGATGAAGGCGTGTGCCATGCGCTCCATGAAGCCACTGCCTACACCTGTACGTGTAGCACCCTCAGCATGCCAATCGGGTGTCTCATGGATTGTGACGGCCATCTCGATGAGGCGACGGGTACCGGGAAGGCCGGGGCGCGCCGACGAGATGTGCGGGTCGTTCGAGAGGGAGTAGAATCGAGGCATCAGCTGAGTGAGGACGGAGAGGAGGTGCGGTAGCGGCGGCTTCGACGAAGGGAATGCGCTGAGCATCTGTGAGACTGTGAAGTGAGAAGTAGTACGCAGGTCGCAGAAGGCTGCTTGTCCTTGAGCTGAGCAGAGGTATGTCAGGATCTTCTTCTCGTTGGGGGCTTCAGCATACTCGGCGAGCACGTGGAGGAGATTCTTGGTGGGCGGGTGCGATTGGATGTCGGCACACCAGGTAAGCAGTTCGCGTCTGGTTGTGACAAGCTCGCGGGCTTGGTCTTCGCCCCAGATGGTCGGCCATCTTCCCGTCTGGGTCTTGAGTGTGACTGGCTTGTCGCGGACAAACTTGGGGATGCAGAGGAGATCGAACAGCTCATCGACCATTTCCTGCGAGTTGGGAGGGCAGATGCCAACAGCACCGCCAACCTTGAAGTCGACGCCTCCCTCGTCGGGATAGTCGGTAACGTCGATGTCGAAGTGGATGGTTCTCTTCTCAGCGCCCGGCTTGGTCAACTCGCGTGCGTGGTAGAGCGGCGCCGAGTAAACCTCGTAGGGCGGGTGTGGCTGAACGTACTTGGGCGGCGTCTTGTGCACCTGCGAGACGTACTTGGTGTCCTTAGACGGCAGAGGCTCGAAGGACATGTTGGCGGGAGGGAGCGGAATTGTGTCGGTGAGCTCGCTGTCGAGGCCGAGCGGGCCTAGCTGCAGGTTGAGGCTCCGGAAGGCATGGTTGTCGGGGACGACGACGGGTATGAAGTTGGGCGACGACGCGTCCGGGGCCAGTGTCTTGAGCAGACAGCATCCTCCACCGCAGCACTGGCTGATGAGCTTGGTGGCCGTCTCACCCTCGCCCAGTATCCGTCTGATGTCATTTGGGTTGTCCGAAATGAGCGTGGTGGATGCGCGGCGAGGACGCGTCTGCCCAGAGAAATTGACAGCCGAGGTAGGCAGTTCCTGTAGTTTATCGACTACTTCCTCAACGCCCGGATCGGGCTCCGTCATGGGCGTCATGGGCGCCTCAGACTCATCGCTGCTGGTGGTCCATAGTGTGGACTCGCCTGAAGATTTGGGGGACGTCTGCTCCGGCTGCGACTGTGCCGGCGAGGGCCGGAGTGAGAGCTGTGGGATATCCTTTGGCTCGGCAGGAATTGGGTCGTCAGGGTGGGAGGTCGCCGTGGTAGGAATGGGGCTGGGCATGGTCGCTGTCGAGGTTGCCATGTGCCTGCGTGGAGTGAGGTGAAGGAGCGATGGGCGTGCTGCCGGGGACGCGACAAAGGGGACTGCTAGCGCGGACCATGATTAGCAAGAACTGACTTGGTATGGCCATGGGGAATTCAATGCAACAGCAAGGCGCGGTGCGGGTGTGCATGGCGCACTTGTTTGTTGAACCGCGGACGACGGAGATGTGCGACCGCAGAGCATGTGGGGGATGGTGGTGGTTATCTGATGCTTCGATGCAACCGAATTTCTTATCAGATCGTGGCATCACTCACCTCGACTGGCTGGCAAACGAACACGACCGAGTGGCAGCCGCGTGCGAATTCCCGAGATCGTTGACACGGTGGACAGTAACTGTGAAGAAATTCGTATTGGGCGGATTCTAGCCGTGGCAGAGGGCGTGGGCATGAGGTGAGGTCTGGTGGTGATGGACAAATGTTCGACAGAGGCCGCGCCCGGACGCTTTTCCTACTGCCGATCAACGACGCCTTCAAGGCTGAGATGAGCATCCCGAACGCCCACTTCTGCCGAATGACGCTTGTCAGCGCCCCATCGCCGAAACCGCTCGTATTCCCACTTGTCATGTCCTACTTTATCCGATATAGACCTAGATCAAACCATCCTGCGACTATCTTGGCTGCGCCCACGGCATCAGCCCCATCTCCTGATCATGGTGCTCACCGAACGTGTTATATTACACCACCAGCCTTCACCGCAATCACCACGAGCTGAAGCGCAGGCCTTCTCGGCACATAGTCGCGCAAATTCTGTAACATGCCATTGTCACGCCGCCCGGTCCTCGGTCTCTCGGCGGTTATCGCATCTGATAACCAAACTTCGGCTCAGAGCCCGACCCCGCGAGCTACCTATCGTGACTCCGGCCGCTGTTCCTCTCTGAAGACACTAATCCTGCCATGTTTCCCCTCATCTTGAGTGCATCCAGTACCTTCGCGAAAATGTCGCGATCGGGGTATTGCAGCGCTATTACGTCGTTGCAACGCCACACGAAAACTTACCGCACCAAGACTTGAGTTCGCCCAATGTCAGGATATGCATAATACTTACACCCGTATTCTAATCTAGACTGCCTCTAAACATGTCATACTACGCCACGGCAAGGCTGACAGACCACCGTCCACCACCGCGAACGCGCGCAGGGTCCGCGTCACTATCGTGTTCCGCCATGGTGGAAGAACGTTGAAAACGCTCTCTTAGCGGCCCCACACGCCTCGAGTCTCAATTGCAGATCTGTGATGCAACTGTCACGACCCTGAATTCGGGCATTGTTCCATTCGTCGCTCTGATGTGGAGGTTTGTGAGATCACTGAGAATCCTTCTTACCACTTGTAGTAATGCGTGACTAACTCAGCTGCATCATGACGAAAACCCATACACCACCCGGAAAGCAAAGTCGCGATGGAATATCACGGTGAGTTTATGACCGATTCACAATGGGCAGCGCATGTCCCTTCGATACCGATGAGATAGAGCTGACGATCGCGCTGCGTGTCCAGCAGCGTGTTCAAACCTCTCCCCCACTTTCCGAACTTCCGCATTTCCACTTTTCTATCTTTCGCGCTCAATCCTAAGAGGTCTTCTCGCAAAAGAACCTTCTGTACATTAGAAAATAAACATCTAGTAATGGTGGTTTGCTAGGCTGTTCATCTAAAGTGGTTTGCTCCATTTACACCCACGGTAGCGAATAATGAATGCATGATCGCATTTCCAATGCCTCACGCCAATAGGAAATCGAGCTCAGGCTTGGTACCTTCTTCTAGGGTTCATTCAGCGTTAAGCACGACTGAAAAAAAAAGATTGCTCCGTGCAGCGCACTTGACAGGGTCTTCTGTACAACTGGTTGTGGCCCCGAAGAGACCGTGGTCGGGGATTGCTGCTTGCGCTATGCGTGCGCTGATTGTGTTTAGCTACCGAACGATTGAGCCAAGTCGTTTGCGTGTTGACTCACACTCACTCGCTTGGTGATTTTGTCTAGCTAGGTAGCTACCAAGCGTTTGCTAGAGACTAGCAACATCAGAAGCACCCGTCACCGCGAGCATTTGTGCGAACAGCTGGCAAACTAAGCATACCCAAGTCGCATCCACGATACCCTGTACTACCTTTCTCAACTCAACTTCACTCCCGGGATCTATCTAACCATGTCACTTCTCACTGACGCCGATTGCGAGAGGATTTCAGCACGGCTGATAGAACGTTCGACAAGCGGCTACCACAACAACGACGGCTCTTTCCGTACGGACAATCCAGATGTCGAGGAAGATTGCCAGCTTCTCATGCGCCAGTTACTCCCCAACCTGGACAATCTACGGAGATTTCAAGACTGGAGCCAAAAGCAGTGCAATCTCAATCGACAACTCCCTGAACCTGCAAGCGCCGCCGACCTCATCAAGACCATTGAAAAGACAAACTTTCTTTCCGAGGACTCCCGTACGACTCTTTGTGACATGTTGAGTACCGACCTACGCTCATACATCGGCCTGGGAACGCATCTCAACTATCACTACTGTCTGAGGATGGATCTCTTACAGCTAGTCCCCGAAGATTACGACATCGACGGGATGGACCCGCGCGACATCCTACCTGGATCTATACTCGGTATCAACCTGACCAAGACAAGCCCTCAGAGTAACAACCGGCGCAAGAATAACGATTCAGACGAATCCGCTTCCAGCAATTCATCCACTGGCAATGATGATACCGGTTTCACGTTCATGCAGCTGGGCAGGGTTGATTACCTCTCACACGAGTCGAGAGAGACCTACAACAAATTGTCCCACAACCCTGTACAGATGCCCTGGAGCGATTCCGGTTTTGTCCTCGTCGTGGCTATCGAACGGGACGGAACGCCTGGCGCGCCATGGCTGATCTTCAATTTCAAGCCTGAATCTGAGATCGAAGGCGACAGGGTCCGTATCCCGCGAACAGGTAGATTCTGGGGAACTCTTCTAGGAGACAAAACTCAGCGTTTGGCTGTGAAGCTTGGAGATAAAATGAGCGATCTCGAGGACAAGAAGCCGTGGTGTATGACAACGCAGTTCGGGACGGAATCCGAGGCCCAGATCGTCGCCGCGGTTTTCTCCACGCTTTCCACCACAGGCAATATCTTTCGGCAGAAGGTCCCTGACGTCATCCGCAGTGGTTAGAGAAGCCGGAATCTTAAGTATCGGGCCGTTCTCCGAACGCGATGGCAACGAGTGTGCGGACAGGATCGCGTAGCCTTTTCTAGTCATCTTTACTATGTGCCCTAGAACGGATCTGTATCTTCTCTCGCGTTCAGGACAGTCACTCTTTTGTATCCATCGCCGCCGTTATTAGATTTCCTTAAAATGTAAACCGCCGTAGATGTATGTGACGGCGCCTAGCGATATCATATCAGGCCGTCTTACACACAGAATGTAGAACAAAATCTTCTTGACCCAGTGCCTCGCTTCTTAGCTCACGCGATCTCTCTTCAGCCAGCGCATCCCACAATATTAATGTCTATCGTAGTTGGAACTCCTCTTATTTGTGGAAGAGCTCTGCTGTCTAGTTAGTTTGCGTTACACAAGTCCCGAGGTCGGGATGGCTCGTTGCGCATTGCGTCATCGCAGTGCCACCTGGGCACTGGGCGAAGTGGATGGCAACCAGGATATGGCATCGCACACATGTAGCTATCATGACCAACAGGTCATTCAGTCGATTGCTTGGGTTTTTGATCGACTGCGCATTATCTGCACAGTCCTACCATAAGGGTATCTCCAAGATTGCGTAATATACATGTGAGTCACTACCAGTACTGCTGCTGCTCAACATCTGTAATCCACCTTCAAGCTACTTGATACTCCGATACTCAGTTTTGAATCGTGTTTTTAGCCAGGGACATCTTGTCGAAGCCCTAGAATCAGCCTCATACATCGACATCTCTTGAAAGAACACAAGCTGATTTTCCCGGGGTCATGTCCACCTGGGCATGTCTCAAACGATCAACAAACACAGAGCAAAGTCACGTCGTCGCATGGATGGAATCGGTCATTTGTAGATGGTAGTATAAGTATCCTACTATCCAACTACTCGCAAGCAATTCCAATGTAAAGAGTGTGAGGAGAGACAAGCCAAGGAGAGAAGAGAACCTAAGTAATCCCGCCCAAGGACCAACGACGATCGAAATAGTCGTATGACGACAACCAGTGCTAGGAAAGGCGATGCAAAGAAACACTCTCGGTACCTCAAGTGTTTACATTGCCCTAAAAAGAGAAGACTCCAGAAAAACAAACAAAAACGATAGAGATCATGTGTACGCCATGGAAACGCAGGAAGTATTCGCCACGCCCGAGTGCAGGGCGAGAGGAACCGTGAAAGGGAGCAAGAGACAAGCGCGAGGTGTCTTTGTAGGTAGCTTTGCCGAAAGAACATCGCCAAGCTACTGATGCGCCATTCCGTTACGTGCAGTGTTGTAAAGAGCACACTGCATCGACGCTGCGCTTTCCGCACAACAATGCTCGATGATGCGGTCCTTCCAGTCAAAGCTGATGAACTCCCGCTTCTGTGTCTCCTGATCGATTGGGGTGAACAAGGATCTATAGCCATAAATACATCGGCATGCAAAACAACACAATGTCGGCTTCAGACTCCTAGAGATACTGATGCCGTAGTCTTTAGTGCGTCCGACCAGGCTCATATTGGAGGGGTTGCCGTGGAAGTCCGTTATCACAACTGGACGAATCAGTGGAAAATCCTCTTTTTGGTGCACCCGTCGGTGGTCTGCCTCGAATCTTGTGACCACTGCGGTCTCAATAGGTTCGAGTCGCCGACGGGCGCTTCCCACGGCGTTCATATGCGCGGTTCCCAGATGTTCCTCCCTTAACATTGTGTAAATCTCGTTGGCATGGGCGAACAAACGACATTTGGGCCGCGTTGAGCCGACTATCCAATCTCGCATCGTATCAGCGTTGGCAAGATTCTCAGGGACGTACCAGTTGTGGGCGCAGATGAAGTGCATCGTGGGTGTGCCGGCATAATGATAATTGATGAATTTTCCATCGTACGTTATACTGATGGTGCCGTCTGCTTGCTCGGTGGTGGTGCGCTCCAGTCCGTCAAATAGTGCTCCGTTCTGCTTTGTGTGGAACACGAGGCGGAGATCTTGTGAAACACGATCTGAGGTTTTCCAGGCTTCGATGTTTTGCTTTGCGACTTGGTTTGGTATCCTCTTCACGACTTTGTTGTTTGCGTTTAGCACGTTCTTTCCCATGCTCCTCCGAAGGGCTATCTCGATGAGTATTCCTCGGCTCGGGGCTGTAGGTATAGTGTTGAATGCGTTCAGAGATTCCTCCAGCTGGCGCGTGAGTGGATCCCAGCCCGATCCAGGAATTGTCAACGTCCAGAACAAAGTACGGCATGCCAGCTTCGCTCGTTCAATGCATTTCCTTACTAAGACGATGATCTCCCTAACAGTAGCGTTGGCTTTGGCCTTCTTCCCGTCCTTGGCAGGTGGGCGATTGATGAGGCCTGCGAAAACCTGGGAACTTGCTCCGCCGGCATGCCGAAACTGCTGGTTGAGCACTGCTTGGTGGTTTGCCTCAAGCCCTGACTCTATCACAGCGAACGGTCTTTCGCATACGTGGATGATTTGCCCCCATGCTGAGCTCAGGAACTCATCAACGAGAGTACGGACGCTGGGTGAGTAATGGTGATAGTGCTCACCAATCGTGAACTCTATTTGGCCGGCCACCGCCGCAATTTCTCTGAGCATTGAGCAATATCTCTCCCGGACTGTGTCGGTTTTGCCCGAGCCGTCGAAGGCCATGGTAGGGAGATCATTTAGCGGAAAGGTCTTGGAGGGTGCAGACATCGTGATCGGTAGAGGTATCAGGGAGAAATCTGGATTGTCTTGGGTTAACTTTGGAGTCGATGGTGCGTGAGTGAGGATTCCACGTCAAAAAGGGTGGTTAATAACCTGACCGACGTGATTGCTACATTGCGCCATACAAGCTCACGAGGACCGCGCAACTGCTCTCACAAGCACCCCAAAGCGCAACGTGACTGTCATGTATTTGCGACACTGACTGTGTGTACAGACAGAATGACTTGTTGTCGTATGAATCACAGATTACGCGCAAATATGGTAGCAAACTATGAACACGGGTATCCTACGATGCCTCGTCATAACGAACAGTGACAGCTTCGGTAGCAGTCGCTCTTCGACCCCCGTTTGGGCAGTGAGGCATAGCGTTAATTGAGGAACCACTCGTGTGAAGACCATTTGGGCTTCAAGAGGATTACAATGTCGTCTAAGTTGGCTTTAAGGTTGCTGTCCAAAAGGTATACAGCACGGCCTACATCATCGTGTGGACACGAAACACTACTTCGACCTCTAAGATACGAGCTGAACTATATGCTTGGACAGCATTGTCTAGACGAACGAATTGAATCGCTGCGGAGAACGATCATCGTACCTGGATGAAGTATTAAACAAAACCACGATAGTGAGGCATTCAACCGAGACCGCCGTGAACCAATATGAGGAAGTTTGTAGCACGACCCTGATTAACAGTCAACAATTAATTCAAGTATGCGTTATCGCGATCTACCAAGTCTGCTAAACTTCCCATCTACCCAGGTAATACTTCCCACTCTCCTTAAGCTGTTGTTGTCCACCGTGGTCAACTAATTATTGCATTCAAGTTCGATGCAGTAGCATTCGTATCAAGTTTAGATGTTATGGAAAGTCGTGGGCCTAATCTTCAGGATGAGGCTACTACATAAATATCACTACGCGAAACATACACTGGCTGAACAAGCCAAGTCCATCTTCACGAGCATAGAATCGCGGTAAGAACACATCGAGTATCACTATTTGAGAGGGAAGAGACCTGTGTCTTTTTCAATCTGCAAAGGGTTCAAAGTTTGGATCATAGACGATGTGACTCACTGATGGTACCATGGTTCAACCGAAGAGCTTTTACACGTAACAAAGTTCACTTTTCACACAGCAAAATTGAACTTGACCTCTCTCTCATTCTTTCTTTCTCACTCAAATTCAAACAAACAAACGCAAAGATACCATGTCAACTCTAACCGACGCCGATTGCGAGAGGATATTTGCAGAACTCATGGCTAGCGGCATGTCGCAAGCTAGCTATCCTAGCTCCAACAACGACGGCTCTGATCGCCAACCCCGAGACATAAAACAACTGCTTCCCGACTTAGCAGACATGAGCAGATACCACGAATGGAGGCTCAAGCAAGTGAGGCAAGAGGCGGAAGAAACAGAACCCATTCGCCAAACCCAACCACGTCCAACCGCCGCCGAACTCATCAAAGCGATCCAAGAGACCGATTTTCTTAATGAAGTATCGCGCGAAAAGGTCTATCGCGCACTACACGGGATCGAAAATGGCGCACTCCGACTGGGAATGCATTGCGACTACCACTTCTGCCTGGTACCCGATTGCTTTGACCAGCTGAAGTACGAGGATGATGACGTGGACTGGGGCGATGAGCGCGAGTGGCCGGAACTCAGAAACATAATTGGCATCAACATATGGAAGGCAGCATCCGATGCCGAGACCGCAGGAGCCCAGCCCAAGGATATTGAGCCAGATCAATCTAGTGTCAAGAACGAGTCCAGAGGCAACGACGCCACAGGCTTTGTGTTTATGCAAATGGGCCGGGTGTTCCGTCTCAAGGATTGTGACGTGGAAAGTGACAAGAGAAGGGCCAAAAACAACGAAAAGCAGCTATCCTGGACTGATGACTCTGATTTCGTCCTCGTCGTCGCTATCGAGGAGAATGGAAGAGCAGGAGCGCCGTGGTTGGTGTGTAACTTCAATCCAGAAAATGAGCTTGGATGCGGTCGCATCAAGCTCCCACAATCAAGCCGGGACTGTGGCGATACTTTGGGTGACGGTGTTCAGTATAAGGCTCTCAAGATTGCGGACGATATTGGGGAGCTCAAACAAGGGAAGGCATGGGAGACTACGATGAAGTTTGGCAGCGAGTCTGACATACAAATCGTACCCGCGGTCTTTGATGGAGAGGGGAAAGAGAAGAGGCTCTTGCGACACAAGGTTCGCAAGGAACAGCTTACGGAATGGGTTGAGGTCTAACCTCCTACGCGATTTCTAGTTATGGACGTACCCCTGGGGTTCTTGGAGATGCGATACTTCTCTGTTTCGTAGAGTATCTCCTCGCGGATGAGTCGTATGAGGACGTACCCCAGCTCACGATCTCTTACACCAACAAACAACGCACAACCTTTCAGCCTCATAGAACACGCTTATCATTAAGACTACACAGCCTTCCCATCTAATATTTCCCACTCTCCTTCACCAACCCCTCCTTCTCATTCTCCCCCTTCCCCCTCAACGCCCACTCAGGCGCCTCATCAACCTCATCCTCCTCCGCCTTATCCCCCTCCTCCTTAGTCTTATGCACACTACTCGGCAAATGCTCCGCAGGCGCATAAACCGTAATCAACTCAAGCGGCTGATCCCCCTTGGTAACAAACTGATGCTGCGTCCCAGCCGGCACAACAACAACATCACCAGCCTTAACCTCCTGGTCCTTGCCATTCACCGTCGCCAGCCCTTTACCGGATGTGAAAAGCAAGATCTGGTCGACGAGATGGACTTCGTCGCCGATCTCGCCGTTGACGGGGACTTCCATGGCGACGATTTGCGAGTAGAGGCCTGTGTGCAGGACGGTGCGGAAGTCGCCGAAGCTGCGTTTTTCGGACATGAGGCCGGGGAAATGCACCATTTCGTGTTTGGGCGGCGCGTTCTCGCGGTTGCCGACTTTCTTGAAAGCTTCCATTTTGGCGGCGTAGAGGCGGGGGGTGGTTGTGCTGAAGGATTTGGCGATGGGGACTGGGCTTCGCTTTGTGAGTGTGGATGTGGAGAGGCGGAGAAGACGGGATGTGGTGTTGAGCATTAGGGAGGAATTGGTTTGGGATGGGTGGGTTTTTGGGTCGAGTGAGATGGGGATTATATGGCACGTTGCTTTTGCATCACAGCATACATCGCGTCAGCGCGCGTTAGGTGTGGAGGGTCTAGACTGCGCGGTTTGCATGACGTCACCATCGCGTTACCTCACGATGTACGGGGAGATTGCCTGTTCGGTACGCTAGTGTGTCCAGTAGAGCTTTGATTGGTAGCCGCTCATGTATCAGGTTGTGGTGCGTGCTATGAGTGGTGTCGTACCTGATTATGTGATGACATGCAGGGTGCGATCAGGGTGCTAAAGGAGCTAGTGAAGCGTCCCGACATGTTTTGCAGAGTGTAGAGTGATATTGAGAGGAGAATGATGGTTTGATTATAGCTGCAAGCCTCACATGCTTGGGTCGTCAGAACGTGAACTATATCCTAGGCTATGGCAATATAGGAGCGTGATCGTATAAGTTCTTATGTGATCAAATAGTACCACTTAAATAGCGCCATGCGAGAGGGCGATCACTCTCTAGTCTCCCTGCGGAGCGCATTCTGCTTTGGAATACGTGTCTGGGCCCAAGCGTGCAGCAACCTGGGTGCTGTATGGAGGTTCATTGTTGGTGGCGGGCTTGCCCACCGTTGCTTCCATGAAGGAAGCAGGAGAGTCGCGCAAAATCGCCACGACTGCCATTGAATATGATACAAATAAAGATGCAGCTTCACTAGACACGGTTGCGGCCAGCAGCTTCTTCCTTCTCCTCATCAAGCTCTCGCTCGACCTCCTCTTCTTCTGTAGGCTTTGGGGCCTTGACGTCCTTAGCAGGCACATCACCACCGCTCATCTGCCATTCCATGAGTTTGTTGAATGCGCCCTCTGGGTTGGAGCTGAGCTGTTCGTAGGTGCCTTCCTCGGCTACCCTACCTTCAGAGTCGATGCAGATAATACGGTCGGACCGTTTGATCGTTGATAGGCGATGGGCGATGCTGATAGTTGTGTTGTTTTCTTGGAGAAGCTTGTTAAGCGCTTGGTTCACAAGAGTTTCGGACTCGGCGTCCAGAGCACTCGTGGCTTCGTCGAGGATAAGGATGTCGGGCTTCTTGATGAGTGCTCGTGCGATGGCAATACGTTGCTTCTGGCCTCCGGAGAGTTGAGTTCCTCTTGCGCCAGCGTGTGTTTCAAGGCCATCAGGCTGTACTTGTTAGCGGGGCTCCCATAAGATAGGGGTTGTACATACGAAATCGCTGATGAACTGGCAGTTGGCCTTTCGGGCAGCAGCCACGATCTCAGCGCGTGTAGCATTGGGTACGCCATATGCAATGTTCTCCGCGATTGTGCCAGAGAAGAGTACGGGCTCTTGACCGACGTAACCGATCTTCCTCCTCAATTGCTTTGCGTTCAAGGTGGTAATGTCTCGGCCGTCGATGGTTACGGTTCCAGAGTTGGGGACGTAGAAACGCAGAAGGAGACTAGCGACTGTAGACTTGCCAGCTCCACTGGGTGCAACGATGGCCACATTGGTACCCTGCTCAATCCTGAAGCTGAGGTCCTTGAAGATGGTCACCGCTGGTCTGGTCGGGTAGCTGAAGTTGACGTTCTTGAATTCGATGGGGCCTCGAGCCGACTTCACTGGAAGACCCTTGGTGGGCGATATTGTTGGGTTGCGATCCTGGAGTTCAAAGAGACGACTGGCAGCTCCAACACCCTTCATCATCTCCCCGTAGAAGCCGGAAAGACCAACCATACTAGAACCAGCATAGACGGTGTACATCAAGAACGAGGAGAGCTCACCGATAGAGATGACGCCGTTCTTGACCATGTTACTACCAACGTACAGGATGGAGATGATGGTCAGGTTGCCCATTAGTCCAGTACTTCCGTAAAAGCTCGCGGCAACCACGGCTTCCTTCTTTCCTAAAGCAAATATCCTCTTGATCTGCCGGTTGTATCGTGATGCTTCTTGAACCTCTCCAGCGAAAGCTTGACTTGTTCTGACGTTCCCTAACCGCTCTTCGGCGATCTTAGTCAATGTTCCCAAGTTCTTCTGGATTTTACGACTGAGGTTTCGTAGCGATCGACCGGAGAAAAAGGCGACGAGGGCGACAGGCGGGGCGATCAGGGCGAGAATACCGGTAAGCTTCAGACTGACGAAACCCATCATGGCGAAACCAGCTGCACCGCTAACGAGCGCACGTAGACCGTCCGACAAGTTCTGTGTAATGCTCTTTCCAACGATAATGGTATCCGAACCAAGGCGGGAGATGAGATCTCCAACCCTGTTGGCGTCGAAGAATTCGGCGTTTTGTACGAAGGTCTTGCGGTAGAGCTGCGATCGAAGACGCGCGACGATGCGCTCTCCAACGATTCGTAGAATGATGATACGTCCGAAGTTGAACGCAGCGCCGGTCGTCAAGACACCTGCCAGGCCAAAGTAGAAGATAGACGGAGAAACACCAAAGAGTAGCCCATTGGTGTTCTCAGTCGAAGTAGCGGCGTCCAAGATCTTGCCGATTGAGAAGGGTACCGAGAGAGAAATGCCAGAACCAAGGAGCAGGAACAGGAAGGCCCAGGAGAGTACGCCGAGCTCAGGTCGGGCAATTTTGATCAGTCTCCAGATCTCCTTCATGCCGCCTGGTGCGCCCGAAGAGCCAGACCCGTCTTTGCTGAGTTTGGCGCTCAAGTTGACCTGTTTCGCCTGCGCCGCCTTTTCGGACTTTGCAAAGCCTTGTTCCTCGTTCTCGGGCTCGCCATCGTGCTCTTCCAAGTCTACGATGCCCTTTTGTTTGATTTCCTCTTTATATGATATGCGCTGCTTCGCAGGCTTGGCATTGCTCGAGGCTTCGGCTAGTAGTCGCGATGTCGTGAACATGCGAGCTGGTGTGTGTAGGCCATTGTTGCGTGTGGTGCCCGCGGCTGCGAATCGGAGGATTGATGACCGCGCGAAGAGGGACGGCGCGCAGCTGTTGGGTGACGCCTTGGGTATTGAAGCTTTCGGTATCGGTGTCGTAGCGAAGGACCTCGCAATGGCGGGTGTTGTCGTCGAGATGCGCGACTGTATATTTGAAAAGAGGGCTCCGTTGCCTGGGCCGTGCCAGGCCTTTGCGGAGAAAGCCAGCGGGGCGCGCATGGCTGGCGGGGGGTAGACGAGGCAGCTACCGGACGTGAAGATGGAATTGGGGCGTTATTGAGGCATTCGACATGGCCGTGGACGTGCGGACGTGGGAGTGGACGACTTCGGACATGTCAATCAAAAGTTCGGCGCCTCGCTGATGACGACAGGACCGCCGCGTCGATCGCTTGCGTGCCGCGGCTCGATCTCCGAGAGTCCCTGAAGCAGGGCACCACCAACTTCACGCCCGCGTTCAAGGGTCTTTGCTATGATCACGTTCTAGATGCCCGGTGTTTTTATGGATGTCTATTGTCTGAATGTTTGTCACTGCACAACGTCATCGCCGCGGGACGCTGCAGCTTTGCGCGCTCTAGGTCGTCTCCTTGTTCACCCCACGCCAAATCGACGAGGTTTCCACAAAGAAGTTCAAACTCTCGAACGAAGAAGGCGCAAATATGACTCAATAGACACCTGCTACATACGGGTGGCATTAGGGCTCATTCACGGCGTGAACCTGTGGACGGAAGGCGCGACCGCCTGAGTCATCTTCACTCATACACCAGGCATCAACCCATGTCTCAGCCACAACAGCGATGCATCTCAGAATATGTTCTACTATTGCACATAACTCATCGATGAGCTGCACACTCGTACGGCAGCATTGTTCGTAGCCATGGCGTCCACACCTCAAACACCGACACCAATCCATCTAGACGGCACGACCCTCGAAGGTGGAGGCCAGCTCCTACGGGTAGCCCTTGGTCTCTCGAGCCTAGCCAGAAAGCCAATCCACGTCAGCAAAATCCGGGGCAAGCGGTCTGGCGGCGGAGGACTCAAAGCTCAACATTTGACCTGTGTGCAGTGGCTAGGCCAAGCAAGCAATGCGAAAATCAACGGTGCAGAACTCAAGAGCAAGGAAATCACCTTCATCCCATCCAAGATCGTCGAACAATTCAACAGTGTACTCGATGCTGGCGAAGTGCGGATCAAGCAGAGCACCCCCGGAAGTGTCAATCTAGTTCTCCAAGCCATCCTACCGTACATCATCTTCTCTGGAGTTCAAACGCCTATACGTATATGTATCGATGGAGGCACCAACGTTTCCAATTCTCCATCTATCGACTACGTCGCGCAGGTACTCATACCAACGTTGGAGCTTGTCGGCATACCACACATCGGCATTCAGGTCCATTCGCGGGGCTGGTCGCAGGGAAGTGCCACTGTTGGCAGCGTCACGTACACAATTTCGCCTATGAAAGAGAGACTATCAGCGTTTCAATTACTCGACAGAGGAGAAATAGTTAGTGTAGCGGCGACTATCATCGCACCCAAAGATACTGAGCGGCAATTCCGCGAGGAACTCGATGGCATGTTTGAGAGACGCCAATCTCGGTTCTTCGGCGATACGGGGGATCACGATAATAGGGTCGAGACTACTTTTGAAGATTCACACCACGATAAGCGTTACTATCTCCTACTAGTAGCTACCACGCCCACCGGCATGAAGCTTGGCCGCGACTGGCTATACGATCGTGGGTTCCGTGCTGGGAAGCTCGAACAGATCATCCCTACCATCGTGAAAAAGGTATCCTATGATGTGTTAACAGAGATCGAGCATGGTGGCTGCGTGGACGAGTACCTGCGGGACCAGTTGGTGGTGTTCCAGGCACTCGCTGAGGGAAGAAGTAAGGTGTATGGGGGAAAGAGGAATGATGCGCTGATGGAACCGAGTCTGCATGCCAAGACTGCACAGTGGGTAGCAAAGAAGATAATTGGTGTGGAGTTTGATGATGAAGGTGGATGCAAAGGCATTGGATACTTGTCAGGTAATGTGGATAAGAATGATGTGACCGGGGATGACATTGCGAAAGATCTAGAGAACATGAACATCTCTTCATGAGACAAGTACGTAGTAACGATAGATATCTTTCCATTGAATCGTCCACGAAATCTACAGCGCATACCTAAAATGCTTCGCCTGCTTATCCGTCAAGTCACTGAACCCGTCTCGGATAGCCTGATCATCTTCACCCTGACCATACATCCTATCCCTCCTCTTGTTCTCCCAGCCCATCCACAGAGCCAGTACACCTCCAATCACCACCATCGCGCAATAACAAACGATGAGCCCGGTCAAGGCCGAGAAATAACGTGGCGCCTCCCTCGCGAAGAAGATGTTCGCTCCTGCGATATTGCCCGCCGCGTAGAAAACGAACCACATGCCGTTTGCGGTACTACGCTTCGTGTGACCCGCGATATTCGTCGTAAGCAGATTCCAGGACAAGATAACCGGCGCACCAATGATGTACTGCAGCCAAGTGCATCCGACAAGGCTCCAGCGTTCCGATAGCGGCGTGAGTCGAATCCCCAACAAGCCAGCCAGCGGTGGCAGACAGACCAGAGCCAGGATAAGACACCTTGTATCCCTAAAGTAACCCGCCGCAAGTCCACACAGCGGCACAACAACAAACTCAATAGCCCCCGTCGGAAGCTGCAGCAACGTAGCATAGATGCCACTAAACCCGAACCCCCTTATCAAACTCGACGAAAAGTTCGACACACCGCCGTTAATAACACCACAACACAGCCCAATCAAACTAATACAAAGAACCTTGAAATCTAGCACGGCCTCCAGCGCCTGATGTTTCTGAAACTGCTTCGTCTTCACACCAATCATATTGCTCGCAATACGATCAATCGCCACAATCCGCTGTTTATGGTCCAGGAACTTGGCGGTGGAAGGACTATCAGGCATAACCCAGAGGAACACCCACGCCCAGACGAAGTTCAACAGGCCGATGACGAGGAAGATGAGTTGCCACGTTTTGATATGCGCGGAATGCGCGTGGCCGAGGCCGTAGCCGAGGAGCGCACCGACCATCGTTGCCATGCCGTTGAAAGCAAGGAACACGCACATACGAACGGGCTGTTCGTCGCGGCGGTAGAACATGCTGACTATGTTCATAATCGCGGGACTGATGCTGGCTTCGAACATGCCGAGGAAGAAGCGGAGGGCTAGCATGCCGGAGTAGTTTTTCGCTGCGACGTGGCAGCAGAGCAGGATGGACCAGAGGAGGATCATTAGGCCGGTGTATTTCGAGACGGGGAGCCGCTGGATGAGGTAGTTTGCGGGGAGCGCCCAGAAGAGGTAGCCGAAGTTGAAGATGGCGGCGACCCAGCCGTAGCGGTCGCCTTGAAGACCGAGGTCGGGGGTTAGGGTGTAGGCGTTTGCGTAGTTTAGGGAGAGTTTGTCGAGGAATTGGATCATGTATGTTATGCAGATCTGTTTCCATTAGCTATGCTGTCTCGTAGTTGATGACATGAGTTGAGGAGAACGTACCATCGGCATGATGACCCAATCGATCTTTCTCAAGACGACTTTGCGTTCTGCTTCTAGCTCTTCTCTTGAGTATTGCTGGACTTCGAGATACAGATCTGCGCCGATATCACGCATCTGCTTCTCAGCAGCAAGTTGCCCTTCATCAACGCTGGGCTCGCGCGCTGGCGAGATCTCCTCTTTCTCTCCCATGTTGAATCTGTACAGCTGCTGAACCGGCTGTTGGTGCTTGGAGTCCGGATCCAACTATTGACCTGAGAGGTGTAGAGGCGAGATAACCGAAGACCCTGGCAACGACTTCTAACAGGCGACAGTAAAGTTCGGGAATACAATACAGACAGCGAGGTCATGACATCTGTACTTAAGCGTATCACTCGAGGCCTCCCACCCTTGGCAACGGCCGTGAACGCAGCTATCGGCTATCTTGCCAAGGCAGTCTTATCGTTGTGTTGAGCATTGCATATCGCTACCTAGGCCGGCCGTAGCATATGCAGGCGGATGATGTTGCTGCACGCCATTGGTGTTGTTGATCCTTCGGCATGTCGAATCGGATAATTCCGCGGGTACAGTTACCCTGGTTGGAGTAGCCTGAGATAGCGCGCGAATGTAATGTCAACTCCAATGCTGCGATTACGATATGGTCTCGCAGCGCTTCTGCTCACCTGCTCCATACATGTCATTGTCAAGAATCGCGATGGTAACAGCTTGTCCAAAGTGTCCAAAGTGGTAAATGCTACTTGTCTCGTATTTGCTATTATGGGGGTGCTGGAATGTTGCATCTGGCCATAGGTGTGGCAAGGAGCAGCGCCGGTCATGCGAAATCCTATTTCCACAGACCGTACGGGCCGGATGTGAACTTCCAGAGCTTGACTGTTCCATCCTCACTGCCTGTCGCGTAGAGCTTTCCGTCAGGCGAGAAGCTTGCCGACCAGATAGGTCCGTGGTGGCCCTTGTTGGTCTCGAGCTCCTTCTCCTCGTTGAAGTCCCAGACCCTGACCCAGGTATCATTCTGGTTGCTACCACCAGTAACAAACTTCCGCTCCCCGTTGTGCAGAGCCACGCTGGCGATTTCGTATGGTGTCTTGATGCTTTTGATGAGCGATCCGGGCGACTGGCTGTTGAAGAAGTAGGCACTGTTTCCAGCAGCTACGCTCAGAATGCCCTCCGAGGAGGTGTTATCCAACTCGCAAGAGCCAACAGTGCCTTCGACGGCGTGCTCGCCGATTGTAGACTCTTGGCGTAAGTCCCACCACCGCACCTTCTTGTCTTCGGCGGCTGTGATTATGACGTTCGGGTCCGATGTCCACACGATCGACTTGATGGTTCCGGTGTGAACGCCTGCGCCAATCTCGAAGCTCGTCGCGTCGCTACGTGAAAGATCGTATATGCGCAATTTCTTCTCCATGCCTCCTGTCGCGAGGATCTGGGGGTGGGGCTGATTGGGGAACGCGACGGCGCGGACGATGTGGTTGTGCGAGAGAGTGTGTAGGGCTTCACCGGTGTGGGTGTCCCAGACCTTGCTGTGGAGTATTAGTACCATCTTCGCTCGCGGGAGTCAGAAGCACTTACGCAGAGAAATCCGCAGAGGCCGTCGCTGCTAGTGAGGCATCCGAGGAGAGTCTCGCCTGCCAGACGGCGCCTTTGTGGCCCAGGAAGGTGCCAATCCAGTCACCCGTGACTCCGTCGCGGAGCATGGGGTTGTTATCCTTGCATGCTGATATAATGTAGTACTGGTCCTCGTCGACCAGGGACGAGAAGTGAATATGCGGCACAGGTCTCGAGTGGCCGTGGCAGGTGAGGGGCACGACCTTGGTTGTTTCGGGCATGGTGGGCAGTTAAGGAGGGTGCGTTATTTCGACGTAAAGAGCGAGTGCGATGATAACTCGTATGAGCTGTATAGCTGAGGTCGAGAGCGGTGAGGCGTGATTGCGCGAGGGCGTGTGTTCTAGGTATGGCTGGTCGCAGACAGTTCCGAGCTAGATGGGAGTCACGCGTAGTATCTCTAACAGTTCGGAAAGACAGAAAAGAGAGCGAGAGATGCAAATTGGTCGTCAATGGGTCGTAACGTCGTTAAAGTGGCAGGCTGGTGGAATCGCAAGTTCATGGAGAGCAATTCGAGGGGGAAACATTGGAAAGTTGAAACCTAGCTCAGGGTGGCCTACCGGTAGTGCCGGAGATCTCCGCTGCCGAGGCAAGACCGCGCTACGCATCCATCCATGGATGCAAGCCTAACAGCAAAATTACCTACGTGCAGTCCAAGTTGCCTCATCCGGTTTTACTCCCAGGTCAATCATATTCCGATTACAATTTTCGCAAACGCACCGTTCGATTCTGTCTTCATCTTCCTCAAGTACCACTCTCCACCAAACGCTGTGACATCTGGGGCAGTCGACCCTGATTCCCGTGCACAACTCAGTTGTACTTACCAAGCCGAACTCGTTGACTGCTGAACTTCCGGTCTTGGCCATCAAGTGCAGGAAACTGTCTCGTCCAAATGGTGCTACTTCTTGGGCCGCCTCTACTACCGAACGTTGCTTACCCCCCGTGTTGTTGAGAATGCGCGTGGAGTCCACATCGTCTATCGTTTCCAGCAAAGCCACCACTAGCTTCTGACGCGTATGGTTGTCTGGACCAACAATGTCATAGACCTCTCTAACGATATCGCAAAAGTCTTTGTGCGCAGCGTCGTCCCCAAGCGAAGGTTGACTGAGCCAGTGCTCCAAGCGAAGCTTGAAACAAGAGATGGTACAGTCTCGGAATCTTGGGAAGTCGTACTTGTCACCGACGCGGTACAGCCCCAAGGCATGACGGATACCGATGGGAGTACCTTTTGCCAACTCGTCGGGATGGAGGGAATCCTCATCGTATGCGAACTCACGCATAGTCTTGAGAGCATCGGGGTCGTCTTCTTTCAGGGTGATATCCCTGGCGGAACTCTCCTTATCACGTCAGTAGAGGCATGCGTTTCTGTCGTAAGAGACTAGACTTACTGCGAATCCTCCAGTGAAGGCTGCCTTGAACCAGTATGACTTCGAACTTAGCACTATCCTGTGGGCTTCGAATATACGCTCTCCTATAGGTCCGTATCGAATCGTGATGTCAGATAGGATCTTTGAATCTGAGAAACTGAGATTAATTTTGTCAGCATACTCTCTCTTTTTCTCTCAAGATACTTTGCCACTTACTCTTTGAGACCAAGCTTCTGTCGCTTGTGTGCGTTATTTGGAGACATCATGTTGACCCAGCTTGGTGTATATTTGCTGCTGCTGCGAAAGAAGAGGGCGTTAGGATTAGGAGAAGAATGCCCTAAAGCAATAGATCGCGTATAAATACATGTTAATTTATACCAAGGGTTTCTCAGTCGTTGCACAGCTAAGACTGGGTGATGGATCTTCTGGCCCAGCATGTGTGTCTTGAACTACGGATGACCCTCGGCTCCAGGATATGTACCGTGGTACATACAGACCACCACTCAGATCATGAGCACAGCCAATGCCAAGGTAATACACTCTTCGCAACTCGACGAAGCTTTAATGCAGAAGATCCAGAATAAATACGGTAGGATGTGTCGACACGGAAACACAATGACTACACAGATTCAAATATTGGGTGGCTTAAGAGCTTGGATATGGCGCAAAACTGTGGTTAGAGACGAGGCAACTCTCGTCGGCCCACCGAGCTCAACTGAGGGTGACAGAAATGATGCGCTCTTCGTCACGTGGTCATTTGATGGCGGTAAAGGACATCATACAGTTGGCATCGATGTAGTGACAAATTTTCGTTCATGGGGCGTGATTAGCACAGCGCGAAGTAGCGGCGTGTGAACAACCATCACGAATCAATCTCAACATATCACGTTCACGATGAATGGACGAAGTTAGGGGGGGTATTTCTGATTAGATGTTACTACAGATTAGGATATATGTACAAATGCGTCTCGCTGATGGACGCTGGAAAGATTGCGTAACGCTCGAAGCATGACCGTCATAGCTTAGCAGCGCCTTTATAGGGAGGCGTCGACCTTAGCAGCGCCGAGAACATCGGCGGAGACGTCAATGTTCTTGACATCGTCGACGGTGGAGCCGACCTTGTCGGTGGCGGTCTTGACGGTAGAGCCGGCTACACCCTTGACGTTGTCGACAACAGGGGAGACAACACCGGAGACAGTGTTGACAACGGGCTCAACAGCACCCTTGACAGCGTTGACGGCAGGGTCGACGGCGCCCTTGACAGTGTTGACAGCGGGCTCAACAGCGCCCTTGACGGTGTCGACGGCAGGCTTAACGGCACCAGTGGCAGTGTTGGCAACGGGCTCGACGGCACCAGTGGCACCACCAACAACGGGAGCAACGTCGGGAACCTGGCGCTTCTCAACAGCGGCATCAACGGACTGACCAAGAGCGGAAGCGGAACCAGTGGTGTTCTTGACGTCGTCAACAGTGGATCCAACAGTGGACTCAACCTTGGAGGTAACGCCGTTGACGGTACCGAGAGCGCTGTCCTTGACGTCGTTGACAATGGGGGTGACAAGGCCGGAGACAGCGCCAGTGACAGGGGCAACAGCCTGCTCGACACCGTCGACAACAGGCTTGAGAGCAGACTCAACACCGTCAACGACGGGGGCAACGGGGGCGGTGACACCCTCAGCGATGCCGTTGACGTCCAGGTTCTGGACGTCGGCGAGAGTAGATCCAACCTTGGAAGTAACGTCGCCGGCAGCGCCACCAGCAACGGGGAGGTCGCCAACAACGGGAAGGTCCTGGCGCTTGCCGATGGATGCGTCGATGGAAGCACCGAACGCATCGACCTTGGCATCGATGTTCTTGACGTCGTCGACAGTGGAGGTGACCTTGGAGGTAGCACCGTTGACGAGGTCACCAGCGACAGGAAGCTCCTGGCGCTTGCCGACCTCTACCTCGACAGTGTCGTCGAGAGCCTCAACGTTGGCGGAAGCACCGACGTTCTTGACGTCGTTGACTGTGGAGGTGACGCCGGAGGTAGCACCACCAACGATGGGCTTAACGTCAGGGACCTGGCGCCTGGTGATGTGGGCACCGACGTTGGCGTTGATCTTCTTGGGGTCCACGGAGGCGTCTACGGATCCGAACTTGGTGCCGACCTTTGCGTTAACACGGCGACCGATGGAGGCGTTGATCTTGGGGCTTGCGACACCCTCAACCTTCTGTTGAAGTTGTCAGTTGAGTAACCATAAGGCGACTTGTAGAGTACTCACGTTGACGGTGGAAGAGACGCCAGATGTGGCGCCACCAACGACGCCATCAACCTTGGGGATCTGGGGAATAACAGCGGCGTTCGCAACAGCGGCGGCTGCAAGAATGGCGGGGACGTTGAAACGCATCTTGGGAGAATTAGGGTTGTTGGAAAGACTGTAAAATAGTTGGAGCAAAAAGCGAGTGTCGTAAAAAAGGAATGACTGTGGATCTGTAGCTGGATGATACCACTATTGAAGTCGGAGCCGATAGTACTTATATACTCACCCACTCCAACGTCTCTCTCCTAACGCCACACCATGTACAAGTGTGGCAGCACAGTAATGTCCGGTATATCACCGTTGTGTGCATTAGGAAGACCAGTAGGATATCGATCGACATGACGAAGCCTGATTCCAGGGTGTCCGTCGTTGATCCACTGGAGTGACCCATGCATTCGGCCATTATGAAGTGGTATCATGAGCGTAGATCGCTGTTGGTGACCCCATAAAGGTGGGAACCACCAGCACGGGTCCTTTGCCCCGCTCGAGTAATTTCTAGCTGGAGTATGGCAGATTTGACAGCCTCACCGTATCTTGTCTTGAGGCTGGCAGCTTGGCATAGATACTGTCGGTTGTGGCTTTTCCAGATTTGCAGCCCTGAATTCATTTAGTTCGCCTTACCAAGAGGAACCTTAATCAGGACGCTTTCAAGTGCATGCGCCATGCGCGACGCCGCTTTCAGATTCCCAAAGCTCTTCCTATTTTGCTGTGCCTCTAACAGTCCCGAGTCATAACCTGTGCGCTTCAGGTCATCGTGTTGGTGTCGATTGGGATCGGCATCAGGGGTAGAACTGCCAGGGCGCGGAACTCGCGGCTTCGATGCGGACTATCGTAGACGTCTCCTGCGACTCATTGGTATGACCCATTCAGTGAGAAAAGCTTAGATAGGGCTGCCATCGCACTGGTATCCTCGCTGCATTGGTCGTTCTCAGAGCGGCTCTTTGTTCCTTGTCAGTGGGTTGCAGTCCGCTCAGCCACATCTCACCGTTACAACGTGAACGATCGGCCCGTATGCGCGTCTTCTAGTGTAGACGACCTGCAGTTTGTTGTCTCCAGTTACTCAAGTATATTTGAAGTTGCAGTCCATGATGTGGTCGCGCAAACTACTGAATCGCGGTTATACAGAAAGTACGGTGGTGTCTTTGCCCGATCGTCGGAAGCCAGCGCTCAGGCACACTCCTTCCTGGATCGGCCCGAATGTTCCCCAAGCGGCGTAGCGTTGACCAATACAGCTTAGTGCTTTCACAACGCGCACGGTAGACCTTCCATGACGCAGCCTTTTGTTGACATCGCGCTACAACCACGAGACGGCCGTTGGAGATTTTACCCGTGCCTTGACCCTGGCTTTACCGAACTGGTGGAGGATTAGCGCTGTCTGGACGAATTGGGCCAGCAGCAATTTCCCGACGCGTCTCCACGCCACGTGCCTGCTCCACCTCGAATGCCCGTGTCGAGCTACACGCAAACCTCAGCTTCGAGCCTTCTGACTATTGAATTGGTAGTCCAAAGGGCACTATGCTAGACTTCCACCGGACATGAACGTGTAGTCGCAACATCGTTCTTCTCGCCGAGTTCGACGATGTCACTCGACGAGTCGTAGCAGAGAATTCTCGCCAGTAATGGCTATGAGAACGTGCCTGAGCTGCGGAGAAAACCGTTGGCGGACGATCCCTTCAGCGATCGAATCGGTCCGAGTCAGCAGTCACCCGCCCCTAGGCAGGTTGCGAATGCAAGGCCGCTGGTCGCAGAACCACATTAAATCTTGCACGGTCCGATGCCGTATCTCAAGGTGCAGTCACACTGCGTACTGGATAGGATATGAACAACGGCAGTGACAGAAATCTGTTCCTGGGAAGACGCCCCCTTTCAGGCCCTTTGAGTACGTGGACGTCCGTTTCATACACGCAGGGGTTGCTCCTCCATCACTTGACCACATACAAGTCCCTGTTACGTCGGGGCTGCATTGATATCGCCCCCGAGGAGGTTGGAGTACGGTCACTGTTACGGTTGTGTCGGTGTGCTCGATGATCTCATCACAACACTCGTCTGCCGTCTTGTCAGCACTGAGCATGGAGACAGGATTGATACCATCGACAGGTTGAATATGCCCACAGATGACAAGCCACAACAGGTAGTACTCACAACAGGTGTTGAGAGCGCAATAATGCACATGTGGTCATGCAACAGAGGCGCATAGCAGCTCCCGCGGTTTCTTTGACGACTCTCCTTCATATACTGGAATGGACGACAGCCTTCTCTAATGTACACTACGTCCGCTACTGTCCACTGTCCCGGAAGCTCTTGGCTATTGCACTTGTTACCCGTTATATGGAGACCGGTCTTGCGATCATTTCACTCGAGACGGAACCCCCTTCCAGGCAACAGCACATGTTGGCTAGGGAATCTTGCTTGAACATTCCCTATCTCGCCTTGTTTGGTTACGCTTCGATCCCATTGCCCCGCACTTTCTATCATGTCTATCCTAATCGAACGCATAGAGGGGCACTTGTGTAGTCAGACGGGTGCCTACTAACACCTGCTTATGAATTTACTCTCCTTTTCCTTCATATGATCACTGTTGTTTATACTCTTTATTCGTAAATTTACCCCTCCGCACGCTCGCAGACTATTGATCTTCAGCCATGTCGTCCTCCACAGCCAGCAGTATTCCCAAGGCCAGCATCAGGGACCTCCCCGACGAACTACTTCTCCAAATCATCCCTCAACTTATAGTCGAGCCGCGCTTTGACCGAAGCGCCTACGGAAATCTAACATCCCTCGCCGCTGCGAACACTCGCTTCCCCAAAGTCGTTCGAACCACCTTTCACGAGCTCAAAGCACTTACCGTTCCACTTTCGAAAGCATTCGCCTTGTTCCGAACGCTCCGAGATTTCCCCGCCAACGAATGGGCGGATAAGGTCGAATCTCTTGAAATCACAAACTATGTATCTCCCGAGGCTCGGAAAGCAAACTACGGTGGCATCGAAGATGGCTGTATACAAAAGCCCTGGAGCAGTGCCCGAGAATGTGAACTTCGGCGCAGATTGCGCGCTGGGCTTCTGCGGTACATGGATGCGCAACGCCGGTCAAGAATGCCGTCGAGGCAGTTCGCTATTGAGACCGAAGTTACCTTCCGAACAGATTGTCTAAACGTTATCCGGGACGCTGAAGACATGAGTAACCACAACAAGCGGATGTGGGAAGACGCGCTCCGAGCAGGTCACAACAATGCTTTCCTCGCTCTGCTCCTGCTGGCGCTACCAAACCTAGAAGAATTGCTTCTCGGTGGCGGTCATATGTTGCACTATCCGATGTTGCTCAGGGATGCAGACCCATGGCAAGGACCAATGAGCCCGCAGGTTGATGGGCGACGTCACTGGACCAATGACCCCTCGACGCAACAACTACGAGAGCACAAGTATCTCGCCCAAGTCTTCGAAGCCAAATACTCTCGCCTCACGAAGCTGGAGCTGCCATCATCATGGAGTGGTATAACACTCTCTCGGGCTCAACGAATCTCGCCCATATACTACCATTTCGATGACTTACAGACGTTGATAATACCGGAGTCTGCGCTTCCACCTAGTCACGTCGTGCTGGCCAACGGACTCTTGTTCTCAGTACTGCCGGTGAGCCTCAGATCTTTGACTATTGTCGACTGTATGGTTCTCACGACGGGGTTTGTGAGACGCTTGCTGAACGACACGGTTGTCGATCCGACCACTTATCTTCCAGGTCTGCGCTCAATCAGTGTATACTACATCGGCAAGCCCTTCTACCCAACGCTCATATACGGAGACATTGTAAGCGCGAAAGCACTCGGAATTACGATCGACCGTTTCTTCTTGAACTACGTAAACCCGACAACGACGCTGATGGCTTCAGATGTGGGAGGTCAGCCATGGAAGTTGAGTACGGACGAGGTATTTGGAAGGGCGAAGATCCCAGCACTAGATCGGGGTGTTTGCGAAGTGGCTGGACATTGGGTGGGGAGCAAGCGAACAACGGGTCTTCCTGCTGGTAAAGCGAAGGAACATTTCCGAAATCGACGTGGCTAGTGGCGCGGGCATCAAAGTCAGTGGGCTTGGTCGTCGAGTTCAACGGATGCGCATTGTTGGCCTTCCGATATGTATTTTATCTCATACTCTAGCTGCCGTATAGGTTCATAGCAACCGTTCAGGTTCGTGATACAAGCATATTTCTCGTCGCAGTGATGCTAGCCATTCTAGAAGCACATGAGAGTAACAGAAAGGTATCATCATTGGCTCTACGTAGCCTTGCTAATACCTGACGGAAGGTACGTGCTAAACAGTTGTAGGATAAAGAATCTTCTCAGGACTGCTCTTGCGATCTCGAAATACGAAGAGAAGGAGCCCTCAGAGGAGTTAATGCTGAGAGTAGTGGACCTTCCAAGAGAGCATCTGCTTAGGGACGGTTCTAAGTCTTCTCGATGCTCAGCCCGGGGGTCAAAGGCGCATTATCTTCTCGTTTCTTCGCTCTTCCCTAACGGCGGGCCTTTCATGCAGATTAAAGGCGTTTTGCTTTTTGCGCACGCCTGCATATGAACGTCAGCAATCAGGCGCGCATGTGCGATAAGGTGAGAATAGCTGTGAAGGCGTTGGGCGGGGGGAAAAGGCATTGGGGCATGTGAGAAGGCAGCCACAAGCCGAGGCAGCGTAAACAGCGGAACAGAATGCGCGCTGTATGGTGAGACTTCCGGCGTGCAACGGTCGCCCTAGCGCATGACGCATCTTTACAAACCTAAATCGTCGCGTCTTGAGGGTGTGTAGCTACTACTCGCCAACGACCACTCGTCTATCACCCCCGCCACCTGGGCACCTGCCCGCTTCTCGCTAGCCTATTCCAAGGTTATGATCAGTCAGACATGTATATATCAAGTACCACAACGCAGCTTATCATTGCAATACTATTGCCATCTTCCATCTCTGAGCATCCATAATGTCCGCCCTCGCCGCCCAAAAAGCAACGGCCCAAGCCGTCATTGACGGGTACAATGCTTGGAACATGGACAAGACAATGGCCTATCGAACGGAAGATTGCACACAACAAGTCCTTCCTGCATCCCTAGGACGGCCAATCCAGAATAACACCCAATATCGCGAGCGCTTCAGTCAAATGCTGCCACATTTCAGGAACTTCAAAGTAAGACGCAGAGTTCTGTTTAGGAATGCAAGCGACTGACATCATCGTAGGTCACCGTTCACACAGAAGTCCATGATGTAGATGCGCATACATGTATTATGCATGCGACGAGCACAGCAGACAGTGACATCGGACCGTATGCGAATGAATACGCGCTGATCTTGCATTTCACGGAGGACGGGAAGCAAGTTACCAAGTTTCTGGAATTCGTTGATTCGGCTTTCTCCAATAAGTTCTTCAAGGAGCTGAGGGATGCAGGGCTTGGACCGCAGTAGAGATGCCGAAATGCGATTCAAGGGAGACCTAGATCGATGGTATATACGAACCGAATATAGGATACATGCGGAAGAAGGCAGCGTCGCCGGCATATCTTGTTCCCCTTCAAGACAGAAGACGCGGATATGAATGGATACAAGACATCTACAGAGAGCATGAGTGCGCTCAGTGATTTTGCGACTCCGTTGTACTTCGCTCAACAATCCTCACCTCCCTTATCACCTTCTCCCATCCTACCGCTTCACCTCGAAGTCACCTCCAGGCTTCCCCGGCGAATGCACCAGCTCATGATTGTCAAACTCCTTGCCCGAGAACTTGCCCTCACGGACTTTGTTCTGGTTCTTGTGCGCGGCGATGCTGTGTTTGGTGACGCTGTCGCCGTGGCGGTCTTCCACTGGCTTGGGAACGTCGGAGGCGTACTCGGATTCGTGGCGGTGCCCCGGTCGGCTGGTATCATGTGACGCCGGGGGAGGTGGGGCGGCCTTAGAGGTGGAAGGCGCAGAGGAGGAGGAGGCAGTGGAAGTAGATGGAGTGGTGGTGTAGTAGAGGGCTGCAGCGCCGGCGGCCGCGGTTGTGGTGAGCCTGAGGCAGTTAGTATGGCTTGTCCAGTTGGTATGGGGACGCAATGCGCACCGCGCAAAGAGTTGAAATAGCAATTACTCACCATGTCAATCGCGATGATGTCTTCAGTGTTTCCTTGGTGCGCTGCTCATGGTCTGTCGCATACTGTCTCCTTGCTGCTGGGCACCTGGCCCTATATGGTACGCGAGACAGAGCTCGCAGTGAGGTCGCCTTGGTGGTAAACATTATGTCGCTGTTAAAGTTAAGGATAAAGAAGTGTCAACGGCCAGTCCCAGCCGGGGATATGTATGCGCCATCTTGCCAGGTGTTGATGGCTGGCCCCAAGCCACGCTACGTCATCGGCTTGTTTACGCGCCTTGGAACGTGGACGCGCCTGCGCACGTGCCTACGCACGCTATTCCACGAGACTCCTGAAGCAGAGGAAGGAGGCACCTGGATCTTGGCTATTGCTCCTCCGCTCTACTACCACTACTACCACTACTACCACTGCTACTGCTGCGTCTATCCCGTTTTACAGCATCAAGTTGGTCCCATCCTCGGCATGCGTCACCATCACAGCTATACCTCGGTAGCGCCCTGCGCCGTACCGCAGCGAGTCTTCAAGGACCGACGACGAGACAGGCATGGACAGGCTGCATTATGTCCCCAGGTCCACTCACTGAGCACATCCTAGTGCTGGTCTTGTCTCCAGCAATCGCGGTCCTCCCATGGCGCCTCTCAAGTCGTCCTCGCCGCCGTTCTGCTCTCGAGGCCAGCGCAACAACTTCATATACCACCAAATCACCTATTCCTTCACATACGACCATAGGACAATGAGAATTAGGCTTCCCGTCCGCTCAGCCATATACAAGCATTGTACCGGCGGATTAGTAGTTAGGTGGGTGACCACTAGCGAATCCCCGCTGTTGTATGTTTTTGCACATCCTTCTTTTTGCCCTTTTTTTTTGCCCATGCTACGGCAGTAATCCAGAGCAAACGAGCGGCCTCCGATTTGTATACCATCATGCTTTGGTAGACAAGAAGAACCGCGAATTCAAGCACCCGAAGCCGAACCCGCAGCGATACGAGCCCACACCTAAGCCACTTCGAACCTCTATACCTCCAGCTATGGGCATACATCCGCTGGCTATGATACTTTTGTCGTTAGACTAGGCCACTATTCCTGAGGGAATCGATAGCAAGAATCTCAGGACCAACAGTAAGACCTTGCCTTTTCGTGTGCTGGAGATGGTGCTGAATAGGTACAGTATTCTGGAGAATCGCGAGATGACGAAGCTCAGACCGCAAGGCCTCATGCTATTGCGTTTGCTTTCAGGCTGAGTAGGTACCTGTACGTCCGTAAGCTTGCCACAAGTACTGCTTGGCAGGATGGCAGTTTCAAGCTAGAATATCATAGTGTGGCTCCGTTGCTTACGTCCGTAAGCTATTTCTCGGGAGCTTTCGACCGACCGGAGCAACTTTGTCACAACAACAGGCTCGGCCGCAATGTACAGGAAACATCCAAGGACAAGTCAAGATATCATGGACTACGGTTAATATCGACAGCGAAATAATGATGCCGAAGGAGCGGTATGTTGAACCCTATTGAAGAATCCAGTACACGCGTTCCGGTCGGGCAAGGTATGTGCCTAGGTATATGAATCTGCTTTCTCTTCTCTCTTCTTGCTACACCAAACATCCATCTCTTCGTCTCGAACATACCAACAATCTCCTGAAAGAGTCTTCCGACCTGCATACCTACCTCAGAATCGATCAACATGACCGTCAACATGACCGAGACTATATCCGCCGACTACCTCGTCATCGGCGCGGGCGCTACGGGCATGGCCTTCGTTGACGCCCTGATTGCCGCTAAGAAGGAGATCACGGTGGCCATTGTCGATCGCTATTCGCGTCCGGGAGGTCATTGGACAGTTGCCTACCCCTTTGTCACCCTTCACCAACCGTCCTTCGTCTACGGTGTCAACTCTCGACATCTCGGAGATGGGAAAATCGATCAAGTTGGATTCAACAAAGGCCTTACCGAGGTGGCATCGGGCGACGAGGTTGTTGCCTATTACACCAAGGTCCTGAACAATACTCTCCTTCCTTCCGGTCGCGTTACCTATTACCCACTGCACAACTACACTGGCGATGGAGAGTTTCAATCGATTGTCACGGGAAAAACCATCCGGGTTGGACCGAACACTCGTATTGTAGACGCCACATACGTGAAGATCACAGTCCCCTCTATGGCTCCACCTTCGTATGAAGTTTCAGACAAAGTCAACCTTGTCACGCCCAACGCTCTAGCAACACTGAAGCGACCGTACGGCGCCTATACAATCGTCGGAGCCGGGAAGACTGGAATGGACGCATGCTCGTTTCTCTTAACTCAAGGCATTGACCCGAAGAACATTTCTTGGATCATGCCGCGCGACTCCTGGTTCTTGGAACGCGCTACACTTCAACCTCCCGAGACCACGCCCAACCCCGAACAACTGCTGGAAGAAAAGGGCGCTGCCATCATGGGGTCCAAAACATCTCAAGAGATGTTTCACCGCATGGAGGAATTCGGGCATGCTCACCGTCTGGACAAGAGCATCGAGCCTACCATGTTTAGGCACGCGATTGTCACCAAGGCGGAGTTTGACGAGGTGAAGAAAGTCACGAACATCATACGCCAGGGACGAGTCAAACGCATTGACCCAGACAAGGTCACTTTAGAGAAGGGCACATACACTCCTGTGCCTGATACTCTCTTCATTGACTGCGCTGCGGCCGCTTTGGGAAATGAGCCACCCATTCCCGTCTTCAATGGCAGAAACATCACGATCCAGAACATCAAGTTCTTCCAGCCCACGTTCAGCGCCGCTCTCGTTGGACACGTCGAAGGCAGTTACGACGACGAAAAGTTCAAGAACTATCTTTGCGACCCTTTTCCGTACACTCGCATACCGGCAGAATATCCCACGACCCTTCTGGCTTCTATGAGGAACAGACTCAAGTGGATGGCGGAGCCCAAGGTGAGTGAATGGTGTGAAAGGTCTCGTCTTGACTTCCCCATCATGGGTATACCGCCGAGGGATCCCGAGAAGGCCGCAGCTTTCAATGCCGGTATTGAGCAGCGGGTGAGGGGTCTTTGTGATCACTTGGAAGTGATGGCAAAGAACGATGCCGCAAGTGTAGCTGTAGCCTAGTTGTGGTTCAGAATCCTCTTTGAGGCAATTTTTCTTGTGGGTCGATCTGTTTGTGGAATTAGTTACGCACTCGTATTCGAAATGAATCTGTCTTATCGAAACGCTTCATTGTACCCATGTCTAGGCTTGCATCGCCGCGTAATTTCGCGTCAACCAGTCACTGTCGATCCATGTAGTCGTGAATGAACCATAATCTTTGCCCATCCTTGTTCCTGAATCAGATTGTCTTTATAAGACAACGCCTGTGGGAATAGTTGTTACCTTACGGGGTGACTTCTTGCGCATCGCACCTCTTCATGATGAACAGATCACCTGCTGTTCTAACATTAGGGTAAACTATAGTCGCAATCTTTCCATCCTGTCAGCAACGGTTTGAACATGGTCATCATTGCAGCAGGACTGCTTCAGTACATATGTTATTCTACAAACAGGCTACTCTCGCCATCCATTCCTTTGACACGAACCCAAGTGCGATGCCACATACGGGCTGGATGTTCATGGATACAGCGATGACGCACAGCGACCGAGCTGCGCAATTTTTTAAAACTCTTAGCAACCCGAACGCAAAGAGTCTCTCGAATGATGAAGACCGCAAGTACATGTGCTCGCAGAGAGGAAAAGTGTGATCACCAAACAATCTCTTTCCATTACGACAAACATTCACGACTACAACATCTCAAAGAAGAAGAGGAGGAGAAGCAAATCACCCCAGCCTTTCGCAGATCCCATTGCTACCTTGGCATCCACCTATTGAAGGCTCTGTATGAAGTCGTAGAGCACCTCGTTGACTTCATCAGCTTGCTCAATATGAACAAAATGGCCGGCATCAACAGTTCTAATCTGCATTCTCGGAGCGTATGGCAGCATAGAACGTAACTGCTCCGCCGGAATACCGACCGCATCCCTCTCGGCCGCGATGAACAGACTAGGCTGCTCAATGACTCCCGACATCGATCGAATCTCTGCGCTCCATTAGATCATGTCAAACAAAGCGGGCATCTGCGATGCGTCATACCGTCCTCATCAGCCGAGTTGATACCACGCAAGAAAGATTTGTACCATCTCAGACCCGCCTCAAGACCTCCCTGTGCGCGAGTGATACTTTTCCATTGCTCTCGAGTCGAGTTGGTGATGAAGGCATTGCCAAATTCCGCTCTTCTATCAGCTGATAGCCATTCTTGAAGCGCACCAATCGTGTTGAAGTTCTCCACCATTACTTTGGGTGTATCGGACGAAAACATGAGAGAGTACGCAGAATCCAACTGTACTGTTGTTAGCTTGCGTACGTGCTCGGTCATAATGTTGAACTTACATGTGCATCCAAGAGAATGTGCGCGTCTGGTTGGTTAAAGTAGTACCAGTACCCAAGAATAGGGTATCCGAATGTTGCTTGTGACATGTTGTTGTAAGCCTCCACGAAGGTTTGGTTGAAGTCTGTGCCGGGGCCGTAGTAGCCGATATCCAAGAATGCAAGAGCTGAGAGGTACTGAGGATGGTACGCATGAAAGCGGGAGAGTAGAAAAGATCCACTATGGCACGTTAGTCTAGCGGTCTGGAAACGAGACAGCATGTGGCTATTGGACTTACAGGTCATGCGAAACTGCGACCACCTTGTCAAGACCTTCGCAGTCGAGCAGTTCAGCAATCTCAGATGCCATTTTCTTCAGACTATAAGCTTCCAGTTCGACGGGCTTGTCTGTACCACCGGTGCCGAGAAGGTCTGGGGCTATGATACCGTAGCCGCGCCTTGTAAAGTATTCGATCTGGTTGACCCAACTGTACGAAGTCTCTGGGAAGCCGTGAAGGAACAAGAGGTACGGTTTTTCCTTGTCGAAAGGGGGGTTTATGGCGTAGCGGTATGTCGTTCCCGAAACGGGAAGTTTGACGTTCTTCATCATGCGCACATAGCTGGTGTTTGCAAGATCCGACTGATGCAAATCAGCGTCTCAGTACTTGGAGGGAGCTTTATTCTGGTAAACTTACGGTATCAAGACCTATGTTGAACTGACATGTTGAATTCTGATCGCATGTGAGCAGAGGTTCTTCCAACACGGCATTGCTTTGAACCCTTACCTCTGCCATTGCCCCGGACGCGAGTGTCAGGCTGCTCATCAGAAGAAGAACTTTGAGAGCAGAGATCATAGGTGTAGTCGAGATGATAGAAGCTGTGTCTAATTCTGGAAAGCGTTGTCGTGGCGGGACCGAGTGTTGGTAAGTGACGTTTCTACACAAGCAACCAGCTTATATGAGCCTCAAGTTGGTGCGCAAGCACTGGTACTACTGTTGATGAATCAGCATCATGTTGGCGACGCTTTCATCTCGGAAAACTATCATCCCGACAGTGTCCGGCACAAGTGTTCTTACGGCCGAGTGCTGCTTAGGGCTCTCCGACAACTTCTCTACGCCTATGCTAGGCTTAATCCAACCTACGTATTTGTTCATGCTGCTCTACTCGGTCCTAGCTATACTGGACCACGAGTAGAAGATCTGAAGTGGAATTGATGGCGTGTCAGAAGAAACCGGAGATACCTAGGTAGTTGACGTGGTTGCACCACATGCATGGAAAACATTGAACAGGTCCGCAGACTACATTACAGTAAAAGACATGTAGAGCAGGTGTGTTGGCGTTGATGGATATTTTCCCGAGGTAAGCTGTCCAATCTTTTCCTATGTTGATGTGGTTGTTGCTCCATGGTCGCTGTCAGCCGGGGCTATGCAGGGCGCGAGGCTAAGCAACAACCGGCGCTTGCAGCTGGCCCGCCTGACCAGTCTGCGTTAGCCTCGTACACCCGTAGCTTAACCTTTCCAGCTATGCGAATACATTAACTGTGCTAGAATACTTGTCTAGCGGTGAACTTGAGTTACCATTTTTGGGTCGTAATGGTAGTAAGAGCTTCAGGGCCGACGGTGAGGTCTCGTCGTTTTCACGTGCTGCCGTCTCGGTCTTTTACCACAGCTCCGCCCTTTAACCGTAGCTACCACCGCCCCGCCTATCAGCCTCATTGGCAATTTTGTCAATTATTGCGCAATGATGCCAAGTCGCAGGCTCTGCTACGCGAAAATGGCCAAACCTGATATATAGTATGTCGGGGTAAGATCGTGTTGAGAAAGATAATAGAGGTAATGCTAAGAAAGATGAAGTTGACCCAGTTGTCTTTTCGCTACAGCTACATGCTTGGCACACTTTGTTCCACTTGCCATAGCGGCGAACGAATCAATCTCGCATGATAGTGCTATGCAAGACGCCACAGCATTTGCAATCCAGGTACTATCTAGTCCATTTGTTCCATTTGTCATTGGGGTCATTCATGCTTTGCTTTACGGTAAAGCTAAGAACTACTAAGTCTTATATTAGTTCCCCTAAATGCAACCGAAATCAGTCTCGAGTGATATTAGCTAATAACGGCGATACCAGAGCCCCTACAATCATCCACGGAACACCAAAGTCGTATTCCAAATACCGTTCGAGAAGAACACAAGGTAGAAAGACGACTACTAGCAGAACAGCAATATAGCCAATGATTGGATCGAACTCTCGAACATTCTGCCAACCTAGAACAATCTTCTCTTCTCGTTGGAGCTGCTGAAATAGGCGCAGTTCATTCCATCTAACAAAAACGAAAATTAGAAAAGTAGAGATGATGTAGATCCTCGGCGTCTGGTACTTGTCAGGATCTCGGGATGATGATAGGTATGGAATGCAAAACAGCATTAGTGCTGGGGGCAGATCACGGAGCCTGCCCCCCTTGAACAACAGATCAAAGGTCCAGTAAATGACACGACATAGGCGGTATCCAATAGATCGAACGACTACAAGAAGTGACTCATAGATATTTCGAAGGCGTATACCAATATCTGAACCACAATCGATGATCTCGATGATTGTATATCTTCGACCTTTGATGACCTGTGGTATAGTTCGAAGAGCCACTCTACCACAAGATGAATGCTGGACTCGTTGCAGAGTTGACAGATCCTCACAGCTCCATGCATTGAAGACCTGTTCAATATCGGAGCTGTCGTCGACGAGAACAGGAAGAAGCCGGGCATCCCAGACGTAGTCTTGAAAGAACTCATTCTTGTGGAAGAACGTCATGAAAAGGTAGCATCGAGTGGTCCCCGAACTTAACACCACAAGGGTCCGGTTGTCCGGATCTTGTGGACAGTCTGGATACCGATTGCCCTCAAAGGTGTGCGTTTCATGAGATGATGGGCCGGGAGGAAATATCTGTGAGACTTTAAGGCCTTTCGGTAGCGCGCGTAAGATAGATGTATTGTCCTTCAGGTGGTTTGTCGAGTAGTCAGCAAGCGGCCCCATGCTGATATACATCGGCTGCACTCTTGCAAGAACCCCGTCGCTAAAAGGAACGAGCTGGAGCTCGCCAGCTCGCCTCTGATATTGGTGACTGTTGTCCCCATGCTTTACCGGAAATGCCAAATTACCGAATGTGTCATATCGGCGTCTACAATTGAGCACCGCGAGGAACTCGCCCTTATTGTCTCCCCTGATGAGTGGTAGACTGATCTTGAGGCCTTTGTTTGTTATGGAATACGGCTTCACCTGACCTTGTTGTATGCTTCGCACAACATCGCGGCAAGCGGCAAATGCAGTTGGCGAATGGGCGAAAAGTTTACCACTGTGGTTTTGCGCAGGCGATGAAGTCCATGCCAATATTGACTGATCATCTGAGTGTTTCACGATCTCTTCTTGTAGCCTCTGGAAGGCTTTCGCGCCTTCGCCGTACAGCAGAGGCATGTTGATGTCGAAAATTCCGAGCAAGCTATAAGCGATGTCTTCTTCCCGTTTTGCCGTTCTTTTCGAGGCCCACGACATTCTTTCAGCAATACTCGCTTGCTTGAGTAAGGAGATGTCTGAGCCAAGGAAGTCTTTGTTGATGTTCGTGATCTCCCAGATCTTATCTGCTAGACTCTCTTTCGTCCCAATCTGGTTCCACTCGGCGTCGTAGAACTCAAGTCTCCGGGGTGCTAGTAGCTCTTGAAGTGTCCAACCTCGCGTGAACCATTTTGATTTGGTGAATGCAGTATCCTTTTCAGCCTCATCAATGCCTGCACGGACATCATCTAGGTAGACGTAACAGACTTGAGAGTTGCAGTACCAACGCCACATGGAGTTAATCGACTCGGAAAGCTCTGCACTGCTACTCTTGTCGATGCAACAGGTATCAATCCAGAAGAGCTGGTGGTTATCCCGCTTTGCTTGTTCTCCACAGCCAAGGATTTTTGCGTATCCTCTCTTGTGCCTGTACGTGTGCTCTATCACATCTTTGAAGTTGACCTCTTCATGGTCTTCCCCCCATCTATGCGAAAGTATTGCGTACGGCTCAGTCTTTTCCGGGTGGTCTTCAAGGCTAACGTCTCCATCTTCATTCATTCGTAATAGACGCATGATCTGGATGTAACTTTGCAGTCATTACTATGGATAGCATTCAACAATATGAACAATAGAATGTAAAAAAAAAGGTTAGTGGCGAAACTGATGTTGTGCGAAGAAGAACAGGAGATGGCATCCAACGTGGTTGTCGCTTTATGGCGCGGGGCAGTGATGACCGCAGTCAGCTAGAGCTATGCACGGCTAGGCAACAGCCGGCGCGCACAGCCACCAACTCAACCTTTGGGAACCTTGCCTCTTCGCCTCCACAAAACTAACACCTAGCTTCAAGACTTATCTGCGCAATAGCTTTCCCCGGGGCATGTCAACTTTAGGAAAAGCTGAACACCCTGGGGTCTACACTTTCATAGCTTAATCTCGAATTCTCTCTGGAACGTGAGGTCCTTCGGCATTATAGGAAGGAATTTGCCCGTGTCGCTAGCATTCCTGCAACACGTTGAGACTAGCGTTTCTCAAGTAAAGCCGAAGTAGCCTCTAGCTATTTATTCACCTTGATTCCCCCTCATCACCAGACTCGACCATACCCTCAAATCATCATCTCGTTTAAAATCGATACCACATCCAACCCTCAATCTGCGCCTACCATGCCGCTCCTCGCCTCTATTACCGTTCTTCTACTCGCCGCGCTCCATGTCTACATCATGGCCTTGGAGGTGTTCTTCTGGACCTCACCAGCAGGGTTGAAAGCATTTGCACTCAAGCCTGACTTTGCGGCCAAAACCAAGACCATGGCCGCCAACCAAGGCCTGTACAATGGATTCCTGGCAGCTGGCCTCTTGTGGTCTCTGGCCCATCCCAGTGCCGTGTTTGCGCCTCAAATTGCTCTGTTCTTCGCGGGTTGTGTATTTGTGGCGGGTGTTTATGGAGGGTGTACGGCAAATACCAAGATTTTCTTTATCCAGGGTCTTCCTGGAGCTCTGTGTCTTGCTGCGGTAGTCTTTGCGTAGGCGAGCTTACCCTAGCTATGCCTATCACCAAGTCTAAGACTCAATAAATTAAGTGATACGTCTAGCTGTGCGATGTGCTTATTTGTGAGGTACGCTGCTACATTACGAGGACTGAGCTAGCACATATCAGCATCCATTTGTCGGCGTACTCTTCTGGCCTGAGTGTATGTCGCGACCTCGGACCGACATGAAGGGAAGGAGTCAACCACCACTCCGTGGATTGACGGTCATGTTGGAACGGCTGGCCATGATGCTAACACGCAAAGGGGAAGAACACTAGGCGGACGAACATGACAGATCTCTAGAGAGCTACGGTATATTGACGTGCATAACAGATATGAAGGTATTTTCTATCGAAATGTAATCTTGTGTATGCTATCAGCGTCGCAATGGATACGAGATCAGTTCCACTTCAGCGCACCAAACGTCATCACCTTGTTTCCAATATCGTGTACCGCTAGCACATTCCTGTGGAAGTTGGCTCCGAGGATATACGGCAGGTCGCCACCCCAAGGCGGAGTAGATGGTTCCATGAAACCCACTATGCATGTCTGCTTCTCCTCGTCGATTACGCCTAGAGTGCCGTCGACGAGAACGTCTGATGAGGCGTAGGGAAGGTTCGTTCCGTTGATGCGAATGGCGACAGAAGGTGGTTTCGCATTGCATGAAGCCACCCAGAGCCCGTCATCCTCACTGAAGGAAGCTGGAGGGTCGAAAGCTGCAGCGATCGTCTCTACAAGGGCCTTCGGGATCATGGTGTACGCGGTTCCGCTGTCAAGGATCGTGAATCGGTCTTGACTGTCACCGTAATGGGTGCCTGCGGAGGTACCTGGTGCCCAGGCGATGAACTTTCCGTTGACCACAAACCCGTCAGGTCGGATGACATAGTGGACATACTCGTTCTTCAGCTGGTAATGATCGAACGTTTCTTTGAGGATTGGCGTGGTAGCGTAGGCACCCGTGAGCGGCAACGACGATGACGATGGCGCTCCTCCTATCGTAAGGAAACCTGTAGCTGACAAGTCCGCGTCGTCTTTGCCCCTCTTACCGAGTACGACCGAGAAGATGGGCTTTGCCACCAAGCCTTGGTCATAGGCGGTCTCCAGCCATGGTTTGACAAAGATGGGCTTTTTCCCGCCGTCTTGAGACGGGTCTGCGCCCTCAAAGATGGCGGTGGTGGCACCAAGCCCCCAGCCTAGTAACTTTCGTTAACAAAACCTCAAAACAGACAACATGCGTTACGTACCCATCAGCCCACTAGTCAGATTGCCTGCGCTCAGCCAGTAGGTTCTATCCACGAACGACATCTTCTGATTCTTGACGGTCACACCTCCAAAGCCAACGTCTTCAAGACCCACAATGCCAGTCGCAAACTCCCCTCCGCCATACGTCACGTTGAAGTTCTGGTCCGCGATTTGGCCGCCGGAGAAGCTTTTGGGGCCGAATTTCGGAAATCCGCAAGTGGGCTGAGATCTACAATGATTAACGTTCAATATCAGATTTGAGGTACCAGATGAGAGTATGTTAAGGTGTCGAGACTTACTGTTGCGTGCCGTTTACGTCTACACACACGAAATCGGCCTTCGGTACCCAAAAGCTGCTGCTTCCAGTGTCGATCAAAACTTGAAGCGTCTCCGTACCGATGGTCACGTCAATGGCATATTGCGCTCCATCATAGATTGTGCGTAGAGGCCCACCATTCTGGCGTTTCGCAAGTTGTCTGCCAGCGCCGGAACGCAGCTTGAGGGGAATGGTTGAGTCGACGACCGGTATACCACGCTCTTTGAGTGCTAGAGAATGGACGTCGGATAGGGAAGCTACATCGCGACGCGAGAGTGGTTGTGCTGGCGAGCTGGATGCAAAGGCAGAAAGAAACGCAACTGCCGCAAAAGCTACCCGTTGGTTTTTGCGCGTCTGCATTGTTGGGTCTGGCGATGATTCTGGAGTTTACAATGTAATGTGTAAAACAAACTTTACGAAGAAGAGCGAGCGAACGGGAGGAGCAAGCAATACAACCTTCCCCCTGGCTCGGTGTGTAAGCTTGGAAACGGTCCGTAGACAATACCGAAGAGAGACTTAATCTTACCGCCGGTGAGCACGGTTGACATAACACCGAGATTAGTGCCGTGACGCCATAAATCGTATCGAGTAACAGGAACAGAAAACCCATAGAAAGATATTAACCGAACGTAGTACATATGTATTGTTCGTTTTTGAGGGGTGAATTTGCGTCCGCTTAGCTGCGTACAGGCAATGCACCGGTGGCGCTGTTGGATATTTTGCTTTTGCCTCTTTTTGCTCATCATCACAACACCTTCGGAGTTCTCATGAATGCGATGCGCTACACAACATGCCGCTTTACGGAGGGTAACGCGATTCGATTTTAACCGAAGTGACTTCTGGTGTACGTCACCGTCACCGTCAGAGCTGAACCATCAGCATTGCAAGTGCCCGGACAACCTGAATCAGTGCAAACCCGTCAATTTTCCTCCCTTCGTAGCTTCCTAGAGCACAAAGCCTCCAACTACTGTTCTGCTTCCTTCCTGAATGGTATCACTTCATCGACCGTGCCGAAGCCGGCTCTTCGCGCTACAGAAACGCTGTTCTCGAACCGCTCCGTTCCAGACGCAGCCTGCACACCTGACTGCGAACTATCATAATCTTGCGCATCAACAAGCCCGTCATGCCCACTCAGAAGCGTATCGGTGTCCTTGACTTCATCCCCACTAACTTCAACCAGCTCTCCAAACCTAACCTCCATCCCCCGCAGCTCTTCCGAAACATTCTCGTATCCACCCAGCGTACCAGAGCCCCTCATAACCGCAGCTTCGAGTGAACCACGCGCGGTAGTCGTCATAAGAAGCTGCATAAAACCTCCACTGATAGCCGAAACGCCGTGGTTTTGGACGTAAAGAGCTACGAGTCCTAGTACTAGGATTGGTATCGCCAGGGCGAGTGAGAGACCGTATGGGAGGAAGAAGGCGAGCTTGTTCTCGAAGCGGTAAACAGTGAAGGTGCGGGTCTCTGTTCCGTTGACGGTGTCGAAGCGCTGGTTTAGGGCCAGTGCGGAGATTGTGGTGTTGATGAGGAGCTCATTGGCCATATTAGAGTCAAATGCTGGGCATTCATAAACCTCATCGATGTCATGGAGTCTTTGCTCGAAGACACCGAGGGCCCAGATCTGGCCCGGTGATTCATCATCGGGCCTGTCGGACGACAGATTCTGTGCTTCGAGCAGGCACGTTTCCACGTCGGTACCATTTTCAGTTGTGTAAGGCTTCGTATCGTTAGACATGCTGGGATACTCAAATAAGCTGACTTCGAAACTCCTTCCAGGCTGATCGAGGTTCCATGCAAAATTGTGGTATATCGATTCAGTGTCTGCAAGCTGTGACCATTGCTCAAAAGTTCCGTTGAACCTGTTAAACTGTGGCGTGTATTCTGGTACAGATCCCTCGGCTCCAATTACATAAGAGATATGTTGTGCTCCACCAGCATGTGTGATGGTGACGTGATATCTTACTATTCTCGGCCGACACACTGTCTCGGTTACAGGTACAACGAAATGTATGCCAGAGTCCGGAAGACTAACGTTCTGTCTGTATTCAGGAAGCGACTGATTGATAGTGGGCTTCCATCTGTCTTTGTCCAAACACGGCCAATACCGTGGTTTCACTTCGTAGTGCCTGATGCGATAGGTGATGGACCTATTCCCAGGGAAAAGTTCTGATCCAACGTAGTATTTTAACTCACACCTGGGTTCGGGATGTTCGATCTGCCAGACCATCTCCGGATACTGGGGAAGGGGTTGGCGGTGGCTTAACTGCAGGATCGTGCTTTCTATGGAGCGGTTCGTAGTCTCGCAATCCAGGATGGTCCCCAGAAAATTGAGTTCATACGATGAGTTTTCTCTGCTTACTTGCCTCAGCCTGGATATCTCACCTACAATCAGATTTGTGCGTATAATATAATCCATACTAGGAATAATGCTGTAGGCAAATCAGTATCTGACAAACATGACCTTGGAAACACTATGATTTGCTTGGCATGAGATGAACTAACCCCCTTGAAGAACAACCTTCTAGCAGCGACGAATTCTGTAGCGCTTCCGGGAATGGCGGGGGACGCAAATCGCACCATCAGTCTGTATTACAATCGTATTCACACCTAATTAGGGCTATGACATTGTCGTCCGTAATGTCTTTGAGAGTCCTATAGTGGAAGACGGACACATTGAAGCTTTGATCGATGGAAGACGATTGCAGTCCGACGACTAGAGTACCTGGAGGGTACAGTGTTGCAATGGGTACAAGCCAGCAAAACGTAGCAACAGCTACAAGCATTGGCGTTTCGAAATACAAGTGGTAGTTGAAAAGGCGGAGCGGATTGGTCTGCATTTGGAAAAGATCTTCGATAAGGCTGATCTGCACATTGTAAGCTTCCGTTCCGCTAGCTAGACTGAGAAATATAGTACCTTGAGAGTGCGCTTTCTGAACGTTGCCCAAAGGTGTTGCGTATAGCATGTGCCGATGCTTGCTACTATTGCAGCGCGAAATGCGGTGACTAGTACCAGCGATACCGTAGTAGCGTAGGCTTGTGGTACTGTAGTAGTCTTCGTGGAAGGCATAGACTCTGGAGAGATGATACGACCGTCGAGGTATACGAAGAAGCAGTAGTGCGTTGCTGCACAAATGCTGGCTGGTTAGACGCCATTAGTATTATGAACAAGCAGATGTACAACGCTGTTTATCATGCTTACATATGAAGTAGAAGCCTAGTATTGTGACAGGCGTTATCCATGTCCGTTTCCACCTCGGGCGTCTACCAAGTAAGGTGACAGGCAGGTGGTTGATTGAACTTCCAGTTTGGTCGGAAGAAGCAGGCTTTTCAAACCTTTCCAAAGCTGTGTCTGGGACTGAAGACGGAGTCGCAGTCGAGACTGGGTCGAGGCTTGATCGAAGCACCGGGCTCACGTTGAAGCCTGAGCGGATGGATTCATTCCCCGGTCTCATCGCAGCCTCGTCCTCGCGAGGCTGGATGCCGTCCAGTTCTTGCCCGCCCGCAGTGGTCCTCTGCGGCGAGGACTTCGTATACTGGTGCATTGCGAATGGTAAATAGATATCTCTAGGCGCGTCGAAGATGGCTCCTGAGGTGGTAGAAGAACCTTCAGGACGGATCGCAGTAGTTCTCCCAAGGCTGAACCTAATATCAAGTTGAGCGGCACGGCAGGTGATCAGGCTGAGGTGGGGGCCTGCCAACGATTCGGCGCCACCACTCTTCATGTGTGAAGTCGTGACCGTTCAAGATCGAAAGCTGAGAGATGATTGAATACAGCATACGCCATATGCGAGGTTATCTACGGCATTTGCAGATCAGCTGTTCCAGAAGCATTCTCGTCCGTAGTGCGGGCGTTGTCTATCGTTAGCAGAGAACATGCTCACGCCGTAATCGTACCAGCTATTGCCTGAGATGCATTGCGACGACCGTGAGCCAAGCTACTTTGTAAAGGCATGCGCAAGTGACTATGGTATGTGGAAGACCGTTTGCGGGTTCTAGTATCCTTCTCGTGTCATATGCTCTAGCCCTGGATGTAGTGGCCTTGGGCGCTTACAATGGGGTGCTGCTGAACTGCAATCCAGATCCGAATATCGCTTCTTTTCGGTAGTGTTGGCTCTCCGCATGTCACATTCCGTTGGAGTCGCTTTCTGCCGGGTACAGCGCTGTTGCCTGAACACTACAAAGCCCTTGGCTGTGAACGAGATGGAACTGAAGCTCTTATAGCAGCGCGAGAAAGAAAGTATATGACGCGTGCACATGGCATCCGAGGGGCTGGCCGTGCTTCTGAGGCCCATGGAGATGAAGCGCGGCGCAAGCAAATGCGATCGCGGTTGGAATGCCAAAGAGAGTCATGCAGATGGATGAAGCAGGCGTGGCGGGGTGGCAGGGAACAGTGACGCGGGCGTCGAGCACATATCGTTAGCGCATAATTGGACCCTGCCCAGGCCCGCGCTTTTCCAGGGGCCTTGGAGATGGCCTGCCGACACTCTAACAGCCTCGCATATACCCATACTGTACTACCGGCAGCAACAGTCGTCGCTTGCGCACTTCCTTACAATCATAACTATCTTTGATTCCGAGTCATCGCATCAACTAGATCCAGGTGTTGGCCGCTCAGACAATCACAGATTAGCAGGTACGATGATGATCCCATCCAGCGTGTTCCGCTGGGATGATATTGAGTTACTACACTATATCCCTCGATGTTGTTCTTTTCCACCTAAAGCACCGAGCTGATTCGATTGTAGACGCCACTGGCTATGATACATCGCGAATGAGCCATCCATGAGTCCCGAATCCACACTACACCCTTTACGTTGAAGGCCTCTCGAACGAGGGCTATCGCAACCGAAAGAACCCGATCAGATGGAACACCCGGCAGCAGCAGAACTGGAATGGGCTATCGCGGCAGAAAGGGAATCATAGCCTTTCAGCATACCCTTCCACCCTTCTGACTCAGGATTGCTACTGAGGTCGCAGATATGCGGCGCACCCTCGACGATAGCAAGGCCCGATGACACACCTTCCATTACGAGCGCCTCGTACGTCCCCTGCGACTGTTCCCGGGGGATCAAGTCATCGCTCGTGCCATGAACAAGGAAGATCGGCGTCTTGTACTGGCCTCTTACAATCTGTGCGCGTGGGCTGGCTCAGATGATTTCCTCTAATGCAGGCTGTGGGAGAAATGCATCACCCTAGAAAGATGCACACACCTTATACAAGGAAAGAATTGAACAGGCCTAGAGCCTACATCAACGTTAGGCCACCTACTTTGTAGGTTTCTACGTTAATGTAGGCTGCAGACCTGTTTAGCTTTTTCCTAGGATGACGTGCACAACATGAAATGCATCGAGAGCTCGCACATTTGTATACACTCCGGAGAATGTTCCAGCTAAGTGCTGAGGACTAATCACCATCAACGATATTGTAAGATACTACAATAGTATAGCGAGTGCGAGTGATGCTGGATTTGGGACCTTCGCCGCTGCTATGTTATGGTTGAGTGGATGCAAGTACTATGGAAGTCAGAGAGAGTACCATGGAAGTAGGGGCAAGTACCATAGAAGTGCAGCTACTAGCAACCCTAAACCTCCGAAAAGATTCTGTTAACCTGCACCAAACTTCGGAACATCAACACAGACAGAAAATCAGCAACGCAAACAACATGAAGTGGACGAAAGAAATCATCCGCGCGCGAAACACCCTCCTCAGAAAGCATTATGCGCAATTCGACGGTCTTCTCGAATATGGACCGGAGTGGACTACGCTCGCCCGTTCCGGAACAGTATGGGACAAGGTCTACCAGATACGAAATGCAGCACCCTGGAGAGATGCGCAACACCAAATGCGTCAAGAACTTGCATACTTGGATACGCTGCGAAAAGATTTCCAGCTAAGAGCTGAGGACACATCACCATCAAAGACCGTGCAAGATACCACAATGTTTTGTAGTAACGTACTTGCCAATTTTTCTTGGAGAAGCTGCGCCATAGAACACAACAGTCTATCGTTAGCGACCGCAAAGAAGGTCGAAGCGGCCATACCATTGCAAAAACACGGTGGAAGCGCGTTGCTCAACGCGATGAATTTGCGGCTTCCATCCTCGAGCGAGTTGATAAAACTCGACAACGGCGAGGAGTCCAAGGAGATAGAGTATCTCGAACTGCGCAACAACAGTGTCGCACTACAGGCTGTACTATCGAGTACCTATGTCGAGCGAGCATCAACCCCGGAGAACCTCCTAGGGGACATAAGGATCATGTCAAGAATCCTGTTTCGAGGCATGCAAATGCCATTCAAGGCTGGCTTAATCCGCCACATGCCAGTCCAGGTTCAGTCGAACCCAAAGGCCATATTCCCCTATCCAGGCGAAGTGGAAGCGAATCTGGAGCGGTGGTCAAAGTTCGCTGCGCACGACCAAGAGGACATACATCCTCTGATAAAGGGTGTATGGGACACTCTCTACTACGTCAGCGTCCATCCATTCCCAGATGGCAACGGCCGAACATCACGCCTCTTGTTCGCTACACACGTCGCCAGACATTGCATGATCCCTGCTATATGCACCGACGGACTCTCAACAGAGCAGTACCTCACGAATGTGTACAGCGCCATGACAAAAAATCCGCTCCCATGGTGCAAGGATGTGATCCTCGCGCAAATCGACGTGCTGGAGAAACAACGGTGATATCAACCCGCTTGGTATCAAAAGGAGGACATGAGACGTCGAGGCCAAGTCAGATAATGCTTAGCATACCTATGCAACCAGACTGCGGCACGGCATACTCGAGGATCTATCTGAGGAAGGTGCCGTTGTTTGGAGGGTGGCGTCCACCAACTGAACAGGGAACTGGCTTGTTGATGGCGGACCTTGTTATGCGGAAGGCTTTGGCAACACCCCAAAAAGGGAGCTGGTTTGGCAAGATGCCGCATGACAATTGCACAACGCGCGACGTGCCTACTCAATGATTGAACAGTACATATAGGCACTGGGAAAGTATACGCTCCTTGAGCTTTTCGAAGGGTGTGTATCATGTTGCCACTGTTCATGCTCTGAGTTATAGTTGTGCGTTGTTACTGTATCGCCATATGATCAATTCACCGCGAACCTTCCCCGCGTCTCACCCGCTCCATGCCACGCGTCTACGTGCATCTGTCCCACTGCAACCCTCTCATATGCGTCGCCTACCGAGCGAACGAGCATGACGTTGTAAGTACACCACTCTGCATCGCGGAAAGCTTGATCGTACACCTCTTCGTCTGAGAAATATCCATTATCCGAGAGATGAGAGATAACTGGCCCGTTCTTCGTGAGACTGTTGTTCGACTTCCAAGCCGAAAGCGCGAGGAGCTTCAGTTTGTCACTGGCTATATCAGACGCGTTTTCTTGAGAAAGGCCTATGAGCATGCCACAGCGACGTTTGTTGCTGTCGAAGACGTAGCATGAGTCTTCGGTGATGGGGCTAGATGTGCTCTGGAATGGGTCAAAAAGCCCTTTCGGAGACTTGGTGAGGTTGAACGCTTTCAGAGGAACGCTCATACATTCGAAGACAATCGTAGCTGGCGTGGCCAGCTGATGTTTGGCTAGCGGCCTGAACAACGAGCTTATCGGCCTATGGCCTGGGCGCACAAGATCTGCATATCGAACTCGCCCGATCCAGCCCGACCAACTCCAGCTTGGTTGTTGCGAGGCTGTCAGTCTCCGCTCAATAGTGGTGACAGGAGTCCAAAGTAATGCAAGATCCAGTAAGGAAGTCGGGAGGCCGCCGACAAATGGCCAATCAAACATGCGAGTTAGCATAGTCTGAATGCCGGTGAAAGCATTGATGATATCGTCCGGGTAGCCCATCTTCTTTGCCGTGTATTCCGCAACGATTTCTTCGTACCAACGAAACTCGTCCAGTGGACTATATGTGCTAGCTCGAGTAGTCTTGGACTTCAGTTCTGCGCTTGTCGTGCGCATCTTGTCCAGAGTATAGAATCCGCTGTCATCGCTGATGTATCTGTCTTCGCATACAAGCTGCTTCTTGCAATGAAAGTACACCTGTTCGCCGAGGAAGTAGATACTTCGATTCGATAGTAATCGTTCTTGGAATGTCCAGGCGCGCGTGTTGTATACACAATCGACGTCTACACCATCATAGGTGTGATTTGCCAACATGTTCTCCAAGGATGATCGCTCCACCATGTGTAGTCCAGGGGTGACGAAGGTTGCGGTGGTGTTGCGGGCCGTAGGCGGAATGCCAGGTAGGCCGGCGTCGGCGGAGTCTCCGTTTAGGGCCACTATCGTGGCCATGGCGCAACTGTAGATTGCGCACATCTGAGCGAGAGCGCTCGCTTTGTTAGCAGCGTCGTCTTGGATGATGCACTGGATTTCGTAAGTGGAGGCCCCAATCTATCATGCTGAATTCGCCTACCATCGTATCAACCCACAAGTATCGCTCACCCAGGCTCTTGATGAAAGTCATTGAATCCCTGATCGTCTGGGTCAAGGGTTGCTTCGAAAGTGTTCCGGGCTCGCGCAGGTGGTCGTAGTTCTCCACCAGGGTCAGGAACTGTTTCGAAGCGCCCCAGACGTAACTCAAGGCGAAATACCGATCCTTGAAATTCCCAACCGCGAGACAATCATCGATAACGTCCAGAAGCAAAAGCGGCCCAGTATCAGTAAGTGATGTCTGGTGTTCATTGCAGGCATGGCCGTGGTCTTTTTCGCAGTCACCAAGCCAACTCTTGATCAACTCCACATCCGCCCAGTGATGTCTTACTGTCCGACTATAATCTGATTTGTGAACCTTGAAGTCGTTCAATGCCGCCTCACACGCCTTCGAATCCAAATCGTCATCCTGCAGAAACACACACGTTGTCAATCCGTTGAAGTCCCCAGGATACTTCTGCGCATCAACTGATGGGCTTTGATCTCTTCCCTGTCGTCTCTGGAACTCTCGGGCGCGAAAAACATGACGACAACAGTCGCAATAGAGAACGGGCTCGGTAAGATGCTGGTATTCATCGTATTCTCGGAAGCCGTTGTTCAACCAGGTTGGAGTACCGATGCTAGCGAAGCCCGTACGCTCGTCTTCTTCTATGGCTATCTGGCATGGCACGCATAGCTCTCCTCCGTTGATACCATCATTCAATTGTCGGATCGCGGCGCGGGAGTACGAGTTGAACATCGCCAGGCATTGTTACTTGAGCATGAACAGGTTGTATCAAGCTGCTCTCAAGGCTGCGGGGAGTGGCGCGCTGGGATGGAGCCTTTATCACGTGCTTGTGTGCGGGGTACATACGCTAAGATAACCTAGGAAATGCCACGCACGGTGTGTGCAGCAAAGGGAGAGAATACCAACCCACGCCCATGGCATGATGGCATAGCCTTCACCCTTTCACTTGGAGGCCACGTCGCTAATTGCAGAGGCTGACCCTTTGCAGTGTTGTTTTTCGCGCAGCAGCCTCGTCTCCAAGGAACCGGCGAATTGGACGAAGACCTGGGTGGCTGCCATCGTCGCCGTCTTGGTGCAACATCTCCTATCTATTTCGAACAGCTGAGCCAGGCTGACCAACGCGAAAGCGCCGACGCGATTTCGGCGAGATTGAGCGGAGAGGAGAAGGTGGAGTTTGATAACAAGGAAGAAGCGCGCAGAAAGGCATACGACGATTACCGTGCGCAGCTTCTAAACATGCTAGAGATCCGTAGAACGCGTAACACGCGCTACGCCATGTAGCAGCACGCGGAATGCGCAAACATTGGCCGTAATTTTCCGCGTGTAATCGAAGGCATATACGGTGGTGATGTGCAGGTGTCGCTGGTGATTGGGGATGTAGTGCTTGCAGTCTTTCTGCGATGGCAGAAGGATGACGCGCGGACGCGTCAATACGCGATACGCACGGGCCACCTACATCAACACCAGCAGCCTGCGAAGAGGGAGGCGTAGGACGATCACAAGAGTCATCTATCATCACGAGCTAGAAATCAGATACGCCATGACAGAATTCACTTATGGTACCTGTAGAGGGCTTCACATAGAAGTTTGCATCAGTACATTGTCGAAGTTGTGCGCGACGAAGCAAAGCGGACGGCGATTCAGTCACGACTCCGGCAATTCATTACCACCCTGAACACGATGGTAGTCTCGTATGAGAGTATTTACAATTATCAGAAACTAGAATCCAGGCACGAATGATAAGAAGAATATATTGCGTTTAGCCATCGATGCTCTTGCGTCCCATCAAGCATGTTGACCGCCCTTTCTTTCGTGCAGCAATTGTCGCAGGTTCTAAGAACAGCTTGTCAGTATGTGAAGGCTAGCGTGAATGTGTTCGTATGCGCATTGCTTACCTCGAGCGAAGAGCCATTGGAGAGGAGCGTTGTGGCGAGCAATTTCTTGCGATCTTGAACTTTGAGGATGTGCTATAGGTGGACGTGTTAGTTCATATTTCCACAATCTGCTGCGCCATGATTACCTCTTCGAACGAGTCTTTCATGATATAGCGTATGGTGGTGACGGGACGAGTCTGTCCGAGTCGATGAACGCGAGCGAGCGCTTGATCTTCGAGAGATGGGTTCCATTGGGGTTCGAGAAGATGGATTGCAGATGCCGCTGTCAGGTCCAGACTGGAACAACTGTTAGTATGTGTTCGTGTTTCATGGATAATATTTTCGTAAACTTACCCACAGGCGCCACAAGCAATGGTGATCAGTATGACGCGTATACCAGGGTCGTCACGAAGCCGCTCTATAGCAAGGCTGCGCTTTTTCGGCTGCACCTTGCCATCGATTCGGACGAATTGAATGACTTGATCTGCATTAGACCGAAGCGCTCTCTCCACCATATCGAGACTTGATGTCCAGGACGAAAATACGACACTAGCGAGAGATTAGCTCGGAAACGTGCTCGAAGGTCGTGGTGGACTTACTGCTTTTCCTGTGGACGCAACCTGATCTGCGAAACAAGCGCCCATACTTTGCTTGAAATCTCGTTGGCATAGTCCCAATCCATCGATGAAGGTGAAAGACTGTCCGTGGGCGTTAGACTAGGAGTAGCTAATAAGGATGCCAGCGGACGCAGGTGACAGGGTCGCGGCTGCTCCGTGCATGCGCATGGATCGGGTGATCGATGGTAAAGACTCGAAGAGCACTCGGCGCAGTAGAACTTGCTGCAGGCTGAGTAGTAGACTTGTTCTTGTGTAGGATCACGGAGTCCAGTACTGAGTATTGACTTTTCTACTGGCTGGAAGCACAGTTCGCAAAATCCTCCACCCATTGAGAAGCGGGCGCTCATCACGGATGTCGTGTCATCTAAACTGCCAGGCTGCGAGAAACCGTTCACTTGCGAAGGAGTGAAGACTCCTAAGTTGCAAACAAGGCGGAGTTTGTTGATCTGTTGTATAGCGGTCATCCAAGGGGCCTGGGTTTGGCTGCCGTTTCCTGTGGTGCGATCCAGCATATCCAGGACGGGCTGCTCGATTTGGCGGTAATGTCGTTCTTCCTCATGAGAGAATGGCACACGTATCAACTGATCGTCTTTGCAGGGCAGATCTAGAATAGCCTTGGTTCGACGTATCATGATGCACGAGAGCAGTGTCTTGAATATTTCGCCAGCGTCCTCGACAGATTTTGTACGCCATATGCTCGAGATATCGTCATCAAAGGCCTTTGGATCGTCGTAGGGGGCGAAATGAAGGAATTTGAAGAGGCCATGGAAGTCGAGCAGGCTGTTCTGGATTGGGGTGCCCGAGACTGCCCATCTCGAAGTCGCACGGAGCGCGGCCATTGCTTGCGCAGTAGAAGTCTTGTGGTTGCGTATTGTGTGTGCTAGAAGAGGTTTAGTCAGTATTGAACCACATGATGTGAGAGAGTCGTTCGAGCTTACCCTCATCGAGTATGATGCGTCTCCAGTGATGGGAGAATATAGAATCGCTGCTCCGAACGCTCCTGCGGTTCTCTCCCTCGAGGGTCTGGTAGGTAGTGAACACTATCTCTAGTGATGTAACGGCCCGTCAGTCGACGTATCATCTGTAGAGTGTACGTGAACACAACTTACCGGGCGGCTTTTCGTGGTCCTTCAGCTTGAACCTCCGTTTGCCGTGATGCATGCACCATGCCAACTTGCCCTGTTGAACATGGCTAATGAAGGTCAGCAAGAGCAACTCGCACAGCTTGCGACGACGAACCTCTGTAATTGTGATTCCCAAACACCGAACACTGCAGAAGAAGTCAGTATTTGTAAAGTCGCACAATACATGCACTCTTACAGTTCACTGGCACCACTATCAGAGTCGACGGTATGTAAGTCTCGGGTGTAGGAAAGCATGTAAATCGATCGTGGTTTGAAGGGCGATCCTGGTCAGAAGCGATTAGAGCTATCATGCTCAGCGTCTTTCCAAGACCCATTTCGTCGGCGAGCAATCCACCACGCCATATCGGGCCAGGGGCAGATTGTACTTCACCAGTCACAGCGTTCACAAAACTGAAGCACATCATGGTTCAGCATTGAATCTCGAAAAGAGGCCTCGGGCATACGCACGTAGACTGGTCTGCGCTTGTATTCCGCAACCATATGCCAACACCATCTTTGTTTGGGTGCATACCTCGTTCGCGTTGCAGGAAGAAAGTAAGGGCTTGTTTCTGATGCCTTTGGGACGAAGTTAGTCAATACACCTCTTTCGCGACAGATTACGTACTCTTTCAGCTCGGTAAGTAGAACTGTAGGGCTGGCCGATGACTCGAAGTCATCAGCAGTCTCGAAACCGGACAGAATATCGAGTGAGGCTCGTGAAAAACTGTCGATGTACGGTTGCTGCATCTGCGGCAAATCAAAAGTCATCGGTAGTCGCTTATGAAGACTGAACAGACATTGGGGGTTCATGTAGGGCACATTGAGATCACATCCAACGGGATCGTCCAAAAAGCAGTTGACTTGAGTCATGAAAATGCCCACGTCATCGCAGCGACATCTGGGGCCATATATTGTGACTCCAAGGTACTGTAAATCTCTCCTAGGCATCTTTGGTTTTATCAAGGGGGCGATGGGGGCCGAGAACAGTGCGAGCTGTAATATGAGCTCGTCGTCGGCAACCAGCCTCTTCAGTAGCTCGCCCCAATATTCGTCGAGCCGCCCGATTGGCGTACTGGCGCTACCGTGGTACAGCGTGCGAGGAGGTTCGAAGCGGATCGGGTGTTGGGCCGAGGTTGGACTAGCGACATGATGGGAAGAGCTCTGTACTTTTAGATCTGATATCTGAGTAACGTAAGTGTAGGCCACGGAACTAAGATGAACGCGACGAACCATGCCATAACACACCAAAGTGTTGTCGCTTGTCTCTTCAATTATTGCGCAAGTAGATGGTATCGACGTGACTTGCGCCGAGGATACAGAGTCAGATGCATTGCAGACGCTCTCGAGTGTGACGCTCTCCGCATGGGGGGTATTGAATCGCCGTCGCTTTGGAGCTGGAGCAGCTGATTCGTCGACAACGATCTCTGGAAGACGTGTGAGCATGCTGTAAATCTTCTGAAGACGCAAAAGAAGACGTCTCGCAGATCACCATGTTGGAGAGTGGAAGTCAGAAAGGTTACTGTGGGTGCATGACTGCGGCAAGCCATTGCAAGCCACTGGGGCTGAGTTTGTCTGCCTACGAGGCTGTACAAGCGTGCCCAGGTGTTGTCAACCTTGAGCGTGCCACTTACAAGCTGCCCTCCGTTACTCCCCTACTGAAAATACCATCGATATGTTCACAAAGTAGCGAACGTGTTGTGATCGAAGCATCTTCCTCCTGCCCCAGATTTCGTCGCGTGTCCGTGACGCGCGCACGGCCCCACTTCGTCATGGCGGCCCCTTCCGCCCAAGCCCGCGTCACGATCCAAGACGCGTTCGAGCGGTTTGCATCCACTGTCACGTCCGACGACCAACGACAATTCCAAATCACGCAGCTCAAAGATGTCCGAGAGGCAGCGATACAGATTGAGCAAGAGCTCCGCGGCCAGCGGATGCAAAGGAATATGGCTCGGCTGGATCCATTCCTTCGGGGAATGGAGCATTACTCCAAGGTAGTTGAGGTGCTGTGCAACGGCACACCTTTTCTACCTTGGATCTGGGCACCAGTAAAGATGATGCTTATGGTGAGTAGTCGCATGTATAGACAGCGGCTGGATTATTTACTGTAAAGACAGATCACGGCCGATTCTATCAGTGCCTTCGAAAAGTTGATAGAAGCCTACGGCAAAATTGGGGACATACTCTCTCGCCTTCATCGTCTTGGCGTTGCACTTGTCAATGATCACAACTTTCAGAACGTGCTAGCCCTAGTATATTCTGACATTGTAGAGTTTCATCGTCGAGCTTACAAGTTTGTGAAGAGGAAATGTAAGTACACTAGCAGCCTGCCACTATGTTGTTCTCACTAGCTATAGCATGGCCTATATTCTTCGGTTCCATGTGGGCTGGCTTTGAATCACGATTCAATGGGATACTGCATAGCCTGGCGTATCACAGCGAGCTAGCCGACAAGGAAGCTGCTGCAGCGGACATCGCTGAATCCATCCGACGTGGCAAAGCCGACAATGACAAATGGGAGCAACAAGAGCGCGAGTGGGCTGCAGTGAGTGCGAACTAGTGAATTCAGTATATATGAGACACGGGCTGACTATACACACCAAATTCAGGTCAAGGTTCAAACAGTCCTCACGTGGTTGGGAACGACCGATGTTCTCCCAGCCGACTCTCTCGACCGGCGCATCCAACATTACTTGCCAGGCAGTTGCGATTGGTTCATACAACACGAAGCCACTGAGCAATGGCTGGGAGATAGCGCAAAGAATCCCTTTTTTTGGCTTTGCGGAAAACCCGGGGCAGGTATGTCAAAGTACCGCCGTGACTACTCACTTGCTGACCTCTGTGAAGGGAAGTCTACCATATGCTCTGTGCTTGTGCAACACACCGAGGCGAACGCCATCCATGTTATCTACTACTTCTGTAGTTTTCTTGGAAGCCAATCCGATGGCCTAAGCCGTCTCCTGCGATCCCTTATCTCGCAAGTGATTCAAAAACACCAGGATCTCGCCACTTACGTCCATGATGTCTACTTCAAATCACACCCAGTACCCACGAAGAAAGCATTACTGACTCTTCTTACTGAACTTCTTCAAGGGTTGGGATCCGTGCGGCTTATTGTAGACGGCATCGATGAATGGGCTGAACGAGATCAAACGGAGCTTCTCAAGGATCTTTCGCAGATGATATCAACCGACCAGTCCTCTCATATTTGCAAGATCATGATCGCCAGCCGAGAGACTATGGTCACTTCGCGACGCAAGAAGGACAAATTGTCAACGATGATCTCTCTTAGCAATGGCGACGAAGGTCTTGCAGTTACTCGTGCGATTGCCAGTTTTGTCGATGATAAGCTTGCTGATCTTCCCGAGCACTTCGAAGAGCTCGACCCTGATTCCTCGATCATGGCTCACGTCAAGAAGACTCTGCTTGAGAAGTCTCAGGGTACGTCCCGTTCAATCTGCTGAACGACAGTACTTTTTCTAACGCTCACACAGGTATGTTCTTGTGGGTGAGCCTCGTGCTGCAATCACTTGATACGGTGTATAGCCCTGAGGAACTACGTACTGTCGTCGACAGCCTTCCATCTGATCTGGAGGCCCTTTACAAACAGATCGTGACTCGTCTCTGCAGCGCCCCAGGTGCCCAAAGCTACGGAGGCGTGCCACGCATCATGAGCTGGATATGCTTCTCACGAAGGCCTCTGCATAAATCAGAGCTACTGCAGGCGCTGTCTATGTTTCCAGACGACATGGGCTCTCAGATGCGAAGTATTCCTGTCGCTTCCATTCTTGACCACTGCAAACCGCTTATCGAAGAACTACCTGATTCAACGATAGTACCAGTCCACTTCTCGGTCAAAGAGTAAGCATATCCATCAGCTAGATTTATGTCCGCTAACGATCAATTAGATATTTCCTGAAGGCTCAACTACCCCAAATCCTTCCAGCAATTGATGTTGCACTTGACATATCCTGCGCATGCGCGATTGTCATCATCCGCGGCCTGGAGCTCGTACGATTGGGAAGCAACTTCACAGATTATTTTGCTCTCATCGCGAGCGGCCACTACAGGCTCTTACCATATGCGATAGAGTTTTGGATCGAACACTGCCTGCAATATGCCTCTGGAAGAGATCTCCGCCGAGGCGGACCCCTTCAACGTCAACTAGATCAGCTGCACGGAACACACGAAAACTATCTGCACGCACTCGGACTTGCTGTACATCGGATCACGTCGCCGGAATGGGCAAACACCACCCACGTAGAGGAACGGCTCAACCCCTTTCTGAACATACCAATCTACGACTTAATGGCAAATGTACTGGGTCTCAGACAACTAGTCAGCCAACTTGACGGTGAAAACAGTTCAGGTAAGTTGACAACACAGCCTGTCAATCCAATGTAGCCACCTTCGTGAGCTCACGAACCTCTCCAGATATCGAAACTTACGTCACCAACAACGACCGAACGCTCTTCAGCCGACTCGCGCACGTATACGAGAGTGCTGTTGTCCATCTTTTGGCTCAGCACGAAGTACAGGGTGTTGCGCCGGCCACACTTCGGGCGTTCCAGGAATCATATGCTTCCACTGCCTTTAGATGCCGCTTTCCGCATTGTGAGAGGCTATCGTCGGGCTTTGCCACTTGGCAACTCCGGCTCGAGCATGAGACCACCCATTTCCAACGCGTGTATTGCCAGACAGTGTCCTGTCAATTCAATCGCATTGGCTTTGGAAAGAGGAGCGCGCTCAATGCGCATACGCGTAAACACCATGGCCAGTCTAATGTTTTACTCATACCAGCGAAGATTCGGCGCACAGCAGATGTGGCATCCAAGCTTGAAGAGCATAAGCAGCATTCCCAAGGTTCGAGTGTGTACCCCACGCATGCGGCTAGGATCGCTGCTGCTGAGCAGATTTTACAGACGAATCCGGGGATCATACGTTACTTAGATGACGAGCGTTTTCCCCCCAATGTCTTGAACGCGCAGATACAGAAGAACTTGCCTTCCGATGTAACGACATGGACTCAGCTCAGGACTTGGAGGGAACAAAATTCTACCCTGGCTCCGGGAGTCGATACAAAAAAGCTTTTAATACTGCAAGTCCTGCATCATCAGGATAAAACGATGAAACAGCAGAAAAGTAGCGGGGGTGAGGGAACACAGTTTCCACCGAGAGCACAGGAAACCTCGATGCCTCAGAACCGTCAAGACCAATTGATCATCAACCAGTTCGCGAAAAAGCTGATGGAAACAGCCACGCCCGAAATCATGCAAAAGTTTGAAAGTGACGTCTCTCGATGGCCCGAGGACAAGAAGCGACAGCTTTTGGCCCAAGGCATCCCGCTTCTCTTCCTCCGCTTTCGCCAGCATGCCGACATGCTCTACAGGAGAGGAGCCCTCAACACATTGGCAACAGTGAACACGGGTGATCAGGTTGACAGACCACAACAGGTGGCTTCAATTGACATCGCAGGCTTAAGCTCAAACCCTGATGCTGTAGGAAATTCTCAAGCAGAAACAGCGTCACTCGACCCAAGTGAAGCATACAGACAAGGCCAAGCCAATGAAACGGCCAACGGGCGCATTCGCCCGCACTCGGTATTACCGTCAGAAACGTACCCAAATATCTCTGACGCGGATCCCCCGTCATCTTTCCGGCGGGGCAGTTCATACCTCTCCGTGCAAGACAGCGTTGAGCATGATCAGCCTGCTCTTCTTTCCAGCAACCCAGTACATATCAACAGGAACGACCATGTAAGTGTAGTTTACAACCTCTGTCTCTATATGCATGCTGATATCACGATAGCATAACGCTTTGGGTTCGGAGCCATTCCTTGGTGACCCAACAGCTCCGGACAATTTCGATTTCGACAGTTTCTGGCATACCGGCGATGATAACTACGACGATGCTGAGTATGCTCCCGCTGCGTTGCAGCCACGGTCACTGTTGGTATCATCTTATGGACACGATTCACCAAGGTCACTGTCGGTATCATCCTATGGACACGATTCACCAAGGTCACTGTCGGTATCATCCTATGGACACGCTTCTTCAAGGCCACCAGACTTTGATTCGGCTGGTGCTGAGTTGGATGACCTACTCGAACGATAAAACAAGAAAAGGTTATTGCTAAGCCGGCAGGAGGAGGACTACTTACCTTATGGTCGACACATGCAGCAACTGCAGAAAGCACCTTACGAGCAGCAACATAAATCCCAATGGAATGAGGAAAAAGAACGAATGTGGCAACAGGAAATGGCAGTTTTGGACGAACGTGCGGAGCAACGACGATTGCAAGAACAGCAACAGGCACCGCAACAGTTTCAAGTCACCACTACAGTTTCAAGTCACCGCTACACAACAAATCTTCGACCAGAAGCTCCTCAACGACTACCTGGAGTCTCAGGAACAGAGTTACAGCAGTTCGCCTGGCTACACAAATGCCCAACATGCTTCCCTGCCCAGTGCCCGAGCAGACTCTGAGCGAATGCGACATGCTACGATGGGTCCCATCATGGGAGCACCGTTGTCATCGCGATCTGAAAACACCACTGCACCGTCACCACAGCTGTCTGTAAACCACGGAGCGCCTTCAAGCATGCAGGAACCCTTATCGCCCACCACGTTTTTTTTGGAATCCCCTGCGTCAACCGTCTTCGACACAAGAGACCTTTCAGAGTTCAAATCACCAGCCCGGAGAGGGCATGTCCTCTGTATACCGATCACCCAAGTCTGCATATACAGAGCTTCGCGGAGACGGCACCGACTGGAGGACTGAGCCATCCTGGCGAAGACCCGATATGCAGCCTCTATATCCTGCGCAAAGGCAGCAAAAGCTGCCTCCTAGGTCTGATCGCTACGGCCCTCTTCAACCTTCCGGGGCTGACCTCGAATATTCTTCGACGAACAGCGGCTTCCAGCAGTTACATGGACCTCCACCCCCACCTCGAATGGTATCTCCACAACCGCGTGAATCGCTTGATTACGAAGAATCGGATTGGGCGACTATGGAACAGGCCCAAATACGCAGTCGAAGTACCACACAAGCGCAGGAACGAGCAAGATCTGGGCCCAATGAATTAGCCCAGCCAACGAGTGGACCTGGAAGTATCGCGCCCAACTACTTCACGTACGGGTCGCCTAGCCCCAGGCGAGACGACCCTGATTGTTTTTAAATGAGCTCAAAACATGGGAGCCCGCAGATCCTGCACAAGCACGCGAAGGGTCGCCGTCCTTTGCTGAAATGCACCCAGGTCTTCAACATGCGTTGGGGCCTGCGTAAGGCGACGATGCATTTCAGCAAAGGCATACCACTGGGTGGCATGCGTCACAATGTTCCATTCACTCCTCTAAGCTTCGCAGAGCCCGAGTTTCTCGAGTACGCACCACCACCACCACCAACTGTTCCTGCACAAGACGCCTAGTACGATTGATCAAGAATATGTATATATACATTCCAGCTAAAGCTACCTATCCATCCATTTCACCCACCCATTTCATCGATCCATCCATGCTCATTCATATGCCATCGTAAATACTCGTTGTTCAGTAAACCCTTCATCACATCCAGCATCCACTACATTAACCCCATACAGCATAAAAGCCTAGCCACTATAAGAAGATAGCCACTAACTATTCATCTTTATATAAACTCCATTGCCCATGACGCACCATTCATGTGGAAATAAGAAGAAAAACGCACGAACGCCCACTTGCAAAGAAAGAAAAGGAAATAATAGGAAAGAAGATGGAAATGGCACATGCCCGTGCCGTTGTGCTGTGTACGCCAGGTAGAATCCTCATGGTTGATCATGTCAAGCCGAAGCTTTAAGAGACTTTTATGTATATGCCGTTTGAAAGATGGGAGGGATTAGGGTCCGTATTGTGGGAGGAATAGGACCCTGTATGCAAGTTGCGCCGGGAACGCTGAGAATTTTCCAACCTAGTTTCTTTTGAAGTGAGTGATGTAGGGGAAGAATGTCGTAGAGATGACTGTCGTGGGGTGGGGTGTGTGGGTGGCTGCTGGTGCTGAATCGGCTCTGGGCGGCCAGGGCAGGTCTCCGCTATCGTCGTACATCGTCTGGGTGTCGTCCGTCGATTCAAGCGTTTCCACCCCAAGCACCCGCACCCGTCTCCTTGCCGAGCGCAGAACTACCAGCAGTCCGATGACCGCCAACAGGGGCCAGGTTCGGGCTACCCTTGCCACCACTACCCCAAGACAGACCACTCAGACGCTTGTTGCTGTTGCTAGAGGTAGTCGAAGCGCCGTCCCTGCTCTTGTTCAGATCATCCTCCTCTTCCATGCTAAACAGACCCTGCTCTTCCTCGATTCTCTCGCGGTTGATACTGCTACTGCTTACGGCGCGATCGATACCGAGACGGCCGCTGGAGCTGCCGATGCTGGATGCGGAGGTGACGCGGTTGATGCCGGGGTGCACGGGGTTGCTGGTGATGCCGCTTTCGTCGCGGGCTGATATGCGGGTGCGCGAGAGTTGCTGGCTGATCATGCTCATGGAAGCTTGACGAGGAGGGGAGGCGAGGTATGGGCTCATGTCGCCTGTGGTCGGTCGGTTCATGGCGCGTAGGGAGGGGCTGGCTCCTGGGTGGAGGCTTGAGTTGCGGAGGGGTGAACCGACGTGTCCGAAGGCTGACTGGCCTGGTAGTGAGCCTGATTCGAATCCTCCATCGTAAGTCGGGCCTCGGGGCTTGGCCCACATGGACTGGAATCGCGAGGGAGAAGCTGTGGCTGCTGATGGTGATCCGTACTTGAGGTCTGACGCTGTTGGCGAGACTCCGAACCTGGACTGCGAGGTGCGGTTGTCGCTCTCGCCCTGGTCGCGCGAGAAGCGGCGCATCTTCTCCTGTGGTGTTAGAAGATCGCTCAACGAATTGGGCAGCAGGTCCTCCTCGAATTTGCCAATCATGTCCGTCTCATCCCATTCCTCGTCCTTGTACGTCGGTCGCGCGCCTACACTCGACGACATGATGCCTCGAGAGCGGTTCGCGGCAAGCTCAGAGTGTAGCATCCTCCGTCCAACTGGCTGCTCTACCGACTCTGGTGGAGAGGACCCCAGTCCTGCAATGCCCCTCCGCAGACCATCTCCAAACGCAGAGTCGTGTAGGTTTCGCAGCGCGGGCGAATCGGCTTGGTACGAGGACGGCGGGGAGTTTGCGAGGAACTTGGCGGGTACTGAAGACGCAATGGGACCGTATCGCGCCATGGTCGAGACACCTTGGCTGTCGAAAGACGCAGGGAGTCCTACATCCATCACGCTCAAGCCCTTCTGTGTCGGCGATATCGGAAGTCGGCCGTTCTCGTTTGGCGGCGAGCCATAGTTGGAGCCTGGGTGGGAAGAAAAGGTGGTGTCGATGGTCGGGATCATGTCGTACTGGTTCTTCTGGTTCGCGTACTCGTCGGGCATGGCATACGGGTAGCCTGGCTGCATTCCGCCCATGTGTGCCTGCATGGTAAGCAGCGAGCTGTTCATGGGCATCTCCTGGTGGTGTGGAATGTTCATGCGGCTGAAGTGGTTACCGGCGTTTCCGCGGTTCACTACATGGCCGTTGGGGAGAATGTGGGCGAGGGCGCATTTCTGGCCGAACTTGCAGTTTCCCTAGTACAGTGATTAGCGATGATTCACCTCCTCCCGCACATGTCTTACTTTGGTGAAGTACTTGCAGGGCGCCCGCTCCGTCAGCGGCTCGTCGGAGTGCAGGAACGGACACGCTTTGCCAGCCTGACATGCGCCTTGCCGGTAGAACTTGCAGGGGACGTGTGAGGTGTTCTTGTTGTTTGGGGGGCTGCGCGGGCCGGCAAAGCCCATCTCGCGCAAGTTTGCCCTATGCTCGTGGCCGTTGGCGCGCCCGCCCGGCACCGCCATGGGCCCATGGCCATTCGCGCCCGCCATTGCGCCGTTGGAGTGCTGGGGCCTGAGGTCGCGCGAGGCACGTCTGGCTATCTGCGGCGGGGGGTTCGACGACTGAGACTGAGGCGCGGTGGGCGGGTTGAGCTGATGGGAGAAGGGTCCGTGGTGTTGTCGATGCTGTGGTGGGGGCTCTTGGTGGGGTGGCTTGTCTCGGACGTCTGAGGGAAAATTGGTCTGCGCAAAGGTAGCCATAGCTCTGCAAATTGTGGTAGCGGGCCTCGGGCCTGGGTCGGCGGTCTACCTTCGGCGGAGCAGTGAGAGAATTTCCCTCTGAGCAGCGAAAGCCGAGAAAGAGACTGCTATCACCTGCACCCGTGAAGAGGTCAAGCTTGCCGCGCAAACGCTAGTATCTACGCGGTAAAGGCAGATGCGGCACGTCGCTTGAGGCGGGAACAGGACATGCGACAATCGAAGACGGGAAGACGAATGAGAGCTGCAGCGAGGTCTGGAGAAGGAAGAAAAAGGAAATTCAAAGCTATGCTGGAGAATGATACGCCGGCTATATCGATATGCGCGCACCGCGTGGAGCTGCAGCCTCAGCGGTTCGCGCGTGACATGGAAATCCGACGGCGCCGCGTGACGCCATAACAGGACCCTGGACGTCGACGAGGGAAGTCGCCGTGGAGAGCTTGCACCCACGCTACGCGTCGTTCCTTCCGTGGCTGGCTGCCGACGCGTCTTCGACTCCCCTCCAGCTCACATGGCACCCCCCGTCTGAAACACCTTGGAACACATCTCGGACGACGATTGCCGTGCACGGCCAATCGACGCGGATGGAGAGCTCACGCCTCATTGCAGCGCGACGGTCTAGCCGTCACCTGAGGCTTCATCACGGTCATCTGCAGGAAGAGTGGCGCATTTGATGTGGACTAACTGTATGCAACTCTCGTCTAGATATACTGCTCACCAGGATATACTATGCTACTCTTATCATCGCCATCTCCAACAACATATCATATTCCCGATGAAATGACTTCAACCTCGCCACACCCTAGATCCACACTAGCTGTGTCCTATCCGTAGTATACCCGCCGAACAGGTGTTGTTGTACCATTCCATTTGCAGATCATCCATCATGTGCACTTGCGGTATACCCAGGTTGTATGTGTAGGCATTGAACTGGATACCAGACAACGCGCGGAAGTCGTCGTTGAAGAAGATCTGAGTTAGGCGGCAGTTGATGTAGCCCCAGCATGCCGGGATAGTCGCGTTTTGTTCTGCGACTAGCACTTCTTGTTGGAGAGTGGTGTCGAAGCGGTATCCCGATATGCGCAACGTACAGGGTGTGAGGCCGTTGAGAGCGCAGCCAAAGTGGGCGGAGTACGCGTTGAACCAGTAGGCGTTGACTGAGGCTCGTGGTCCGGCGCCGAGTTCGCCAGGAAGCATCGTGCCTGCGAAGGGCGTGTTGGGAAGGAGCCGCCCGGTCAGAGGCAGGAACATGGCGATGTTTGGCTGGGAAATTGCGGGGTATGGCTCCCACATGTCGGGTACGTATGTGTATCCGTTTCCGTAGAAGAGGTGGTGGTAGGGGTTCTTCATGCCACTGGCAACGAGCAGTATAGTGTTGTCATCGTCCCCAGTGACCGTGTCATCGAACGTCAGCGTGAAGTTGCCCGACTCACCGCAAGATGAAGGTCCTGGTGCATCCGGAATAGCCACGGTCGTTGTCGCAAGTATCGCCGTCTCTCGTGTTGGGGTGGGCACAACAACAGTGATTGGAATATCCTGCCGCTTCGCAAGTGATGTCGTCCCTTCATCCTCGTCTTCAAACACTGTCGTCACTACCGTCTTGAAACGTCTGGATCGGGATGAGAAGATCTCAAAGGATGGTAGAGCGGAGATTGGGGTCTGGCGCTCAGTCCGTGTCGTCAAAGGTATAGTTTGCAGATCTGATGGCTCCGGTCCAGTCACCGTGGGGTATATCCCGGTCCAGTACGACACGGTCGTTGAGATGTTGGGTGACGGAAAAACGAAGCTAATGGCGACATCCCCATACGATATCACCTTTGTCATAGCCCGAGCGCTAAACATAGACGTGGCGTTAAAGCCTGGAGGAGCAGACGACGTCGCTAGCGGAGAGGTAGTTGTCGTCAACGTCAATGTAGAAGTCAGAGTACTTTGCGAAACTGGGATAGAGCTTGATAGTGAGCTGGACGCGGTGCTGGCGGTCGGACTGGAAGTCAAGGTGCTTTGCGAAATGAAAATAGAGCTTGACGGTGACCTGGACACACTGGTGGCGGTCGGAATAGAAGCCGAAGTGCTTTGCGAAAGTGGCACAGAACTCGATAGTAACCCAGACGAGGTGGTGGCAGTCAGACTCGAAGTCAAAGTGCTTTGTGAAACTGAAACTGAGCTCGATAGTGAACCGGACGAGGTAGTAGCGGATGTAAGGCTTATGCTACTATCGGACGAGGAAGAGCTACCAGCCAAAGAGCTAGAGCTAACTGAAGAGCTCGTCGTGGTGCTCGAACTCAGTAGCGTAGAAGAGCTAGAAGTCAAGTTGAAGCTCAGACTTGACGAAGAATTCGTGATGGGAAACAGTGTGGCAAAGCCGGTGGAGGTACTTGGGCTGAGTATACTAGTCAAAGGCTGACTCGAGGAGCTCAACGACAATGTAGGGCTGGATGTACTGCTTGGAGCGGATGATGGAGCTGAAGTCGGCAACATCCCCGGTGTCGAAATGGAACTCCCGGTTGAGGACGTCAAGGAGGGTGGCAAAGTGGAACCTGTCGATGGCACAACGGAGGAGCTACCTACACTGGTGGGAAGAGTAGATGAACCGAAGCTGCTTGGCGAGAGGGGAGTTGATGTAGATAGCGATTGAGTAAGCCCCGTTGACGATGGTATTGCAGAACTACCGATACTGCTCGACAGGCTTATGGAGGTACTTGACGATACGTCGGCGGAAGGAGTCGGTCCTGAAGTGGGACTAGGCAGAGACACCGTGAAGCCGTCGCTCTGCGTGGACGGGAAAACGAAAGAGCCCCCTGTAGTTGTCGATGTAACGCGACTGAGAGTAGCCGAGCTACCAGACGGGCTTGTCAACGTTGCAGGTGCACTTGAAGTCGTTGGTACGTTCGAGCCGGGTAGAGGCACCGAAGATGTTCCGCCAGGTGTGCTTGGGAGTATGCTTGATCTCAGGCCAGGCAGGCTGCTTGATAAGGCGACTGATGAGGTGATTGCATTTGAAAGCGTAGAGGTCGCAGACGGCGACAGAATTGTGGATAGCGTAGAAACGGGAGTAGGCAGCCCGCTGCTGATAGTGACAACACTCGTTGAAACAGGATACGACGGGTACGGTCTCTGTGGTTGATTGATAGGGCGAGGTAAGCTCGATGTCTCAGACGATGCTGCGCCCGATGAAGGTGAACTTACAGACGACGAGACGAAAGGACCCGACAGAGACAGCGTAGACGTAGTCGGTCCCAACGTTGAAGACACGACAGCCGCTCCGGAAGAGAGAAAACTCGTCACCCCCACCGAAGAGACAATCGGCGTAACATCCGCCGTCCTGGTAGGCAGCGTACTGAACCGACTAGGCGGCGCAATACTGTCCAACCACTCCGTCGTACTATTCACGACAGAAAAGTAGTACGTGCCTTTCGCCGGGTTGGTTGGCGACGCACCAACGAGCGAGATGGTGATGATCGGTCCAGGAACAGTGACGTAGACGATACTGCAGTTGCCATCCACGGCTTGAGCCGAGACACCAGGTATTGCGTTGAGCAGTATGTCCAGGGCAACGTAGCCACCGGCCACGACTATACCCACGAAGGCTAGTGTTAATATGAGATCTTTGGAGATCTGCTTGTCGGTCCAGCGTATCCGAGTCAGAGCGACGAAGAATTGGTATATCCAGCGTATGATGCGACATGGCCACCAGTTGCGAGGCCTGAAGCCCCATCGAGGTCGGGCTGCGGTGGTAGCTTTAGGTTCGGACTGCTGCTTTGGACCTTCCCATGTGCTTGAGATGACCGAGTCTCGTTTGTCTTTTGAGCCCTTTCCGCGTATTACCGGAGGAGCGGGCGATGAACTGGGGGAAGTGCTGGATGTAGTTGTATCTTTGAGCGAGGTGATGGTAGGAACACAGAGCGTTTTCCCCGGGGGTTCTGTTGGAAGCTGGCGACGATCAGATGTATTGCTAGTGGATCTGGTTATGACCGCCCCGTGAGAAGATGTCCATGTCGAAGGGGTGCTTGAGCCATTCGTGTCGCTTATGGAGGTCTTGTCTTTCCTTGACTTGTCCTTGCTGCGGATCTTGTTCTTGCCCATGATGAGAGAGGAAATGTTGTTGCTATGATGCACTTGCGAAGATGTTGCTGATAGGCTGTTGTGCAATGATTGTGGTGCAAGAGGTATCCAAAAGTGCTGTTGTGGTGATGGAGGATAGTCGTACGAGGCGGGTGTATAAGCCCGGGTGCGTGGGGAGTGTACCTGCCATGTTCACGATGAAAACAAAGTAAGCATAGACGATAGATCGATAGACGGAGTGAGGACGACGCGACATGTTTGCAGAGCAGTTGGAAAGCGAGATGAATAGCTGTTGACCGTTCTCGGCTCGGGAGTTCGCAGCAGTTGCGATCCAGCATGTAAGAACCCGCGCTTGACTGATCCCTCGCAGTTGACGCAGCTTGCTCATCACTGGAGGGAAGAGGTGAGACAATCATTTGCGCTGCTTCTTCGAACATATGTTAAACTTCTTGTGTGCGATATGTGCAGTACTCTCGGTCAAAACTCCCAGCCGGCAGATTGGGTCGGAAACACTAGTGATTTGGCGTCCTCTAACGTCGACGCATCCAAAATTAAGCTCTTATCTCCCACATTCTGATATGTCCAGCTTCGTTGGCGACTGCTAGCTGTGCGAGACTGCCTTCTCTCTCCTCCTCTTCGCTCGGCCTTCCCCATGCGACTGCTGTGATTCTGCCGAGCGGTGTCTTCTCGGTAGGCCAATTCTTGAACACGGTTGCCGATGGGAGGTGCACCAGCCTCATGGCGTTATTCTTCCATTGACTCGCCATGGCGAGTACCTGGCCATCCGCCGTGAATGCGAGATGCGAAATTGGTGTCGTCAGGTTCTGCAAGTCGCGTACCGGCTTCGGTGCCTTGGGGATACCGCCATTCGAATCGTCTTTGGCAGGCTTGACTGAGGGGTCGTTCTCGCTCCATGCTCGCCGGTCATAAACATTGACCACGCCACTGGAACTGCCAATGGCCACCCATCGATCGCCACCTATCCAGCTTTCACGTCCGCTCTTGCCACCGAGTGCGATGACTGTAGTACCCACAGCACCCTCGTCGTTCCATCTTCCTATGACGCCTCCTTCGACGCTCCACTCCGTTATCTCTCCGTTCTTGCCCGCAATGCTCATACCAGTGCCGTCGCCCCACCATGCGAAGTCAGCAACACCACCTCTTGACTCGACGCGCACCTGCGTCGCCCACTGCAGTGTCCTTGCATCCAGAATGTTGATAACACCACCACCCTTTCTCGAGGAACCCCGAAGAGCCATGTATTTGCCGTTGGGCGAGAGGGAGAAGTTCTCCATTGTCCGTTGTTCGTGCTGGTGGCCGTATACACGCGACACCTTCTCCACTCTGCCGGTCGCGATGTTCCAAACGTGGAAGTAGCGTCGTCGCGCGCTGAGGAAGATGCGCGAGTCCGAAGGTGAAGGATGGAACGCTGTGGTGACAAGAGGAGTCTTTTTGATATGCAAGGACGTGAGGAGAGGATTCGGGTTCGGCGGGTTGGGGTTGACGTGGTGAAGGTATAGTGTTGAGCTAGGACCGGAGGAGAGGAGCAGCGGGTATGCGGGATGGAAAGAGAGGGAGGTGATGGCAGACTGGAATAGCAATTAGTATGAGGGTCGTCTGCAATGGCATCGCGGTACTCACCGGCCCGGCCTTTGCGACGTCTTTCAGGCGCTGAATGTCAATGGTGCCTGCTTGCACCTTCCTCCGCTTGGCCACGCTTCGTGAGGTTTGTGACAAAATATCCGCATCCTTGAGTAGCCTAGCCAGTGGCTGCGTAGACAAATCTTCCTCGTCCACGTCCATGTCGCTCGCAGAATTATCACCACTCTCGTCGTCATCCATATCCCGTCGGCGCTTCTTGTTGGCCTTGCCTGTCGCATGAGCCGCCCACTTTGGCGTAGGGTATAACCTCTGGTACTGCTTGCGTAACCGCCGCGCGTATTCCTTGCCGTTGACCATGTCGTCGTCTGCCGTCTCTCGCAGCTTCCTCAATTGCGGCACCGACGCCAAACTGACTACGAGCCTCTCGTCGTCGCTGTCTTCCCAGGCGGGCTTGCCATCGTCCTCGTCTGATTCTTCTGCCTTTGCAGCAACGGAGCCCGCAGGCGCAGCGACTGGACCAGCATCGAAGAAGAATAGATCTTGATCTGCCACAGCGTCGAGGTCGGCCTCTTCTGCGCCAGATTCGTCCGATGAATCGCCGTATGCGTTTGCGGTCGGGTCGAGCGAAAAGTTCTCCAGACCCTGCCGGAAGCCTTCAGAGTCGCCAAAGATCATGCGCTCCAGTTCTTCTTCCTCAGCATCTTTCGGCAAGACAGGCTTTTCCTGCTTCTTCTCCGTCTGGATGTCTATGCTCTCGTCATCGCTTTCGTCGTCCTGAGCTCCGTTGTCTCCAACTTCCTCCTCGGAGCCGAACCCCTCAAAGTCATCGTCCTGTGGTTCCTTCACCGGCTGCAGTGCGCCTGCATTTGCATCGTCGTCTGAGCCCTCAAGTTCGGACTGGAATCGCGCAGGGTCTTTCGCCTTCTCGGGTGCGTAGCGCTGGTGCCCACCGGACTTGTGTGGAATCGTCTTTGCGGGCGCCATTGTGGTTTATCGTGAATGTGCAATGAGAGCTGCAGGCGCGCGATCGCAAAACTGAGGGAGAAATTGTTGCAGGGATAACCCCAGTACGCGGCAGGATTAGGCGAGCCTCCGCAGTCAGCACCTCGCAACACCACCTGCAGTACTCAGCATGTAACACAACAACACCATGACAGTATCGCTGAACTTAGCATGCATCATGCTCAATGAATGGAAAAGCGCTGAGTATATTGGAAATTGGCTCGTCGAATTGACGACCTGCTGTATGCGAGTGATTGAGATCATGATCGAGAGCTGCTGCCCCCGCAGGAAACCACCTGGGCGCCTGCATCAACTATTGATAGTGTCCGCGTGACAAAGCTACTGTATCAGCCCTTTTACGTGTAAGGCGCAGAATGACAAGTACACCATCCTTTGGTGGGTAACAATGCTCATATCGTACTTGCAACTCCCTTCGCTTCGGACTGCTATTGGGTGACTACTCCGATTCCGACAGGCATGCCGGGCACGCCAAACACGGAAGGTATGACTCTGCCCTAGGCAGACACATGAGTACATAAGTACACGCAGGTTTCTTCATTTGCTTCTCAGTACCACTACCCACGTTTCACTGTCGAGTAGTGTCTTTCGTCTCTGTCCTACAGAGTCTTCCAACCATCATTATGCCAGACCCGAACCTCACAGTCTCGCTTCTCAAGCCCGAAGAAGCAGAGCAATACATGCGCATACGTCACGAAGTCTTTCGCCCAACCGTCAACAAGATCCTCTACGCCCGCCGCGAGCCATCTCAGGAAACCCTCGACAAAGTGACGGAAGACATCCGCGATGGCATAACCAACAAGGGCATACTCTACGTCAAGTGCGTCGACACCTCGACCGGCGAGATGATCGCAGGTGCACGTTGGCGCTACGTCAAGCCCAAGGAAGAAGGCGCAAAGGAACGGACCTGGGAAGAGGTCGACGCTGGTCTCACCGTCCCACCACCATACGAAGAAAGTGACCCGGAGATGTTCGCGGAACTCTTCAAGTTGTTCAACTCGAACAAGCGGGAGATTCTGGGAAAGAGGCCTTACTATGTGCTAGATACACTGGTTACACTGCCGCAACATGGAAGGAGGGGAGCGGGAAGTATGCTAGTGCGATGGGGTTGCGAGAAGGCGGATGAGGCTGGTGTTGAGGCGTTCCTTGAAGCGAGTCCCATGGGTGCGCCCATGTATGCGAGACATGGGTTTCAGCCTGTGAAGACGGTGGAATTGGATCTGAGGAGGTGGAGTGGAGAGGACAAGATGGAGTTTATTGTAAGTTTGTTTTGTCTGAGATTCTTCAGAAGCGGGGCTAACGATGTGATAGCTCATGTTGCGTCCCGCAAAGCAGCAAACATGATGGTTTGGATCATTCTGGTCGCAATTATCTTACTGCTTAGCATTGAAAGGGTGCAGACCGTGGATAGAAAACGTTGTGACTATTAGTTACCGGTTTCACTCAGTTCACTAACTCTTGCCTATCAGTACACTGCACGTGAATGCCACTATAACACGAAGCCTTCGATACAACTACTGGCATCAGATCACAACTTATCAAACCACTTCACAACCAGCTATCCTTCAGTATCACTTAAGTCGCAATGGCATCGTCTCAGCCGATCTACGGCATCACAGCCTCACTAAAAACCTACAAAACAGAGGACTTTGAGTCGCCCGACCCAGAAGATGAATGCTACGTATGCATGCGTCTATTCAACGCAGTCGACAACAAAGACGACCCAAACGAGTTCCCATGCAAGGCCGTAAGACTCTTACCCTGCGGCCACCTCATCGGCAGCGAGTGTCTAAAGATCACGACTCTGAAGCTCAACATGACAACCTGCTCTCTCTGCTCGGCCCCCCTCGCCGTAACATACGGAAGCCCGATGAACTACATCATGTGCCATCTCTTGTCGAATTGCTATACCCAAGCACTAGTCGACCACGCACTGCTCGTGGGATCTGTACTAGCAAGCCCACAAGTCGCCAACATACCCCTGCTAGGACGGTTACACACACAAAATGACGAACAGAAGATGGCTCTACTTTCATATGCCTTCTTCGCACGAGAATTGACATGGGCAGACGCATTCTCTTTCTGGCTGTACTACATGAAGCTGGTGTTCGTGTCTTTGTTGGGGTTGAGCTTGCTTTTCTTCTCGATAGGGCTTCTGATCGGGCTGGATGACTTCTATGGCGCTCCCATTGAGATGGCATTTCTCTCCGCTCTAATGGGTACGGATTGCAGGGCTCATCTGTCCAAGACCGCAATACGTATGGTCGTCCAGGCTCTATGCATCGCGATCGACATTGGTGGGCAGGTCGCTATGAGACGACATCCAGAGCATCTGAATAAGCTCGTGCTCATGAGGGCGGCCGCGTGGCTTAGGGAGGCTATGGTAATCTTCGGCTGTGACGCTTATCTCTTTATAGGCAGCGGCTTGGTTTTGATGAAGACGTTGGAATTTATCGTAATGACTGGTGTCATCACGATGCTTGTTTCGTATGGGTTGAGGCGGGGAGGGAAGATGTTCAGGTGTGCCTGGGGGTTGTTGCTGGCGGCTGTGATGATCTATTTGACGAATGGGCTTCGCATGATTTCCATCGGCAGACTGACGATTTCCATTGGCGAATTTCCGCAGGCGTAGTTGGGGTAGTCGCGATGGCGTCACAATGGTATCTAAACGCGGCGATGTCTTTCGCTGTCAAGACTGACCTTCTGACACTCACGGTCCTGCTGGAACTATGGAAGTTGTATCAGCGAGAAGATATAACACATATTTTTGTACTCAGATTGTGTGACTTCATTCCCAGCCCTAAAAGCCCTCAAAGCCTTCAAGCATGTAAATGTCTTAAGACTACCACTTTGCTCGCAATCGACGGCCAGTCTTTACTTTAATAGGTCTGTGGAAACTACAATAGCCTGAAATCACAACACGTGCATGCGCGTCATCGACGCGGGTGCGCACATCGCCGCGCTCTCTATCCCTGCAAAGCTTACTAGAGGCGGGCTGATCTCTTCAGCGCCACATGTTTGCCTTGTGTCATCTTCACGCTCACCATCGCCATCACAGATCAATGAGCGGAAAGTGATCGCTGCCTGCGCTCCGCAGGCAATTCGATTATCGCCGTGGTAACGACATCGAATCAAGGCGTGAAGCTGGGATGAAACCGGCTGCGCGAGCGACCCCCCACCCGCTCTAGGCGACAGTAACCAGTGGTACCAAACAACCTGCGACCAGCACTGCCTTTCCATGTGAGCTCGTGGCTCTCGTGACGAATCTGGTCACACATTGCCCGCTGTCAATACCCGTGTTATTCAACAACCACCCTGACCCTAGATCACATCAAAGCCATGGATCTCCCAACTGAGGCGACCACCATCCGCAAGGTCGTCCCCAAGACGCCGCAGGTCAAAGCATCTCAAGTCTTCGATAAAGAGAACCAAGCTCCTCCAACACCATCTAAGCCCAAGATCAAAGAAACCAAGCTTGCACTCAATGACGAAACCTCAGACTTCACCATCATCTGCGAAGGTCGACACTTCATCACCCATAAGAGCATCCTGGAAGCCTCATCGCCGTACTTTGCGCGCATGTTTCGCTTCAACGGCAGTGTGAGTATTGGCAACCACATCGACATACATGTCATACTGACAGAATGCAGGAAACTAACAGCCGAGAAGTACAAATCTCTGACGTCGATACGGTTACCATGAAGCACATCCTAGACTACATGTACACATCAACCTACCAGTTCTCCGGTGGCGAGACCGTCCACCCCACAGCCTACTGCAACCACAGCACCTACGCTCTGCTGCACGGTCCCCCGACCGCTCCGCAGATCTTCAAGCGCAAATGCCCCTGCGCAGGCAAGATGCTATCTGCTTCCCATCTCCTCCTGCACGTACGCATTTATACGGTTGCCGATTACTTTGACATGCTCGACTTGAAAGAGTTTGCACGACAGGGCGTCATAGACGTTTTGCATGTGTATTGGCAGTATGAGGGTCTGGATTTGGCTGATGCGCTGGAGGAGGCGTTCACGTCTACGCTGGATGATGACAAGGGGATTAGGGATGTGCTTGTTGATGCGATGAAGATGCATCCAGGACTGGTGGTTGATGAGGGTGATGTGGAGGAGTGGTTGGAGGATCATCCTGAGGTGAAAGCGAGGGTAAACTGGGACTGAAGAGAGCGTTGTGATGCTCGACTGAGGTTACTAGATTGCGCGGGTGTTGAGAGGTCAGAGAAGGAAGGAACTACTAGTGAGTGTGCAGCAGTGTCTAGTAGAGTGGCATTGCTTGGTAGTCCCGATGAATTGATGCCGGCACCATCTTCAGAATCGGTCACATATGACCTCCAACAACGAGCTTGCAACGATCGGCTACACCGAATGTAAGCTAATGAAGCTTGATACCCCGCTGTAGCGTCCGAGGTCCAAGACCAAGCGGAATACCTATCAACACGTCAGCGCACGAATCAACAGCACTTCAGACTCATCAACTTACCAGTACCATTCATCCCACACCCATCCACAAAACACGCACTCGCCGTATGAATATACCTAATCCTCCCCCCTTCAACCCGGAACATATGACTATCCGGCGCCCCCTCCGTATTCCTCGTGCGATCCAGCCCCGTAAACCCCATGAAAATGTCCACAACACCCATCACCTCATCAACAACATACTTGCGATTAGTCATGGGGATATGTTCAGGCAGCCCACCGATATCACACGTATTCGCCGAGAGATTTCCACGACCAGTATACGCACCACCTTCGAGACGCGCGCAGGGCGTGCCGAAGGGGACGTGGACTGTGACGTCGTTACAGCGGTCGGCGTAGGCTTCGCCAGCTGCTTTGATGGTCTCGCGGGTGTCGCGTAAGGCTTCGGGAATAGACGTCCAGGTTTCTTGGCGGTTCCAGTAGGAGGTGCCGGTTGCGTTGAAGGCCCAGTCGCCTGCGTCGGTTACGATGCTGTCGATGAGGTTTACGTTGCCTTCGGGGTTTAGAGTCATTTGCGTGTGTATGACGTAGGGATGTTTGGTGTCGGTGACGATGAGCTCGGTCATTGTCTTGCATTGTGTGGTATCGAGGATGGAGCGATGGGTGTCAATGGTTAGACCGAAGGCGGGTACGCCGTTGAGAAGTGAGGCGGTCACGTTGTTTTCGAAGTATTTCATGGTGTAGGCGATGTTTTCGAAACGGTCGTGTTGGCCGGTTGCCATTAGGTCGACGTAGGAGTCTGCTGTGTTCTGGAGATATTCGCGGGTGCAGTCGAAAGCCATGGTGGACGTCGCCATCGAAGCCAGGGCAAAGAGAAAAGCCATGATGGTTGTAGCGATCTTGGTGTGTCAACAGCGAGAGTTCACGGGCTTTCAAAACAACGATGTCCAGTATCGTCGCAGGCTGTAGAATTCCTAATGGGATAGGTTCCCGCGTTCCTGGATTCCATGGACGAATAGTAGTGATGCATGGGCGTATGGTACTCTTAGCCATATTGATGAAGGGTGTGGGGCACTCCGGCATTGGACATTCATCGTCTGAGTCTCGCGCAACCCCACACGATCGTTATTCGAATATATTGAACTCTTCTGCAATCGCCGAGACACGTTCAGAATGCTCCAGATGATGTTGCAGCGAGATCGCAGACGCGCCGTCCAGCGTCGCAAGCCATTATCCATGACTTATCTTCACAGCTCTTGCTTCCTGACATCCGGTAGGTGATAGCAATTCCTCAGTCGGCAGGCAACCCACGAAGCCTCGCAGACATTCTTGCAATGCTCTTCATCCCAGTCGTCCAGGTAGTCCCACAATGTGTTCATCGATGCAGCCTGTGTAACGTCAGTACACGACCATCTCGATGCGGCCATTGGAAGATACATACTATTTCTTGTGGTGATGGCTTGCGAGATACGTAGTCGGTGTCCAATTCGGAATCGGCTTGCACTGACTGCGGCGAGCTGTGCTGCTGGTCTTCCGCTAGAAGCGCGAACGCGTAATAGACGCTGTATATCAGCAGAGACGAGAGGACGAGTACCAGCAGAATATGCGCGACTCGAAAGAGCAGCTTCATCGCAGGTTGCGCGGCGATCTCGGCTCAGTCAGGCTGCTGTGGATTGTTCCTGGTGGGATCTCATGAACCACGAGATGGTTGGGTGGCCGAGCGCGCTAGCGCGCTTCCCGCTCTCAGGCCCTGCCACGCGTCTTCGCAGTACTTCCTTCTTTCACCTTCCCAACACTTTCATGGCAGATAACAATCACCCAGCAAGCGTATCGCAAAACAAACTGTTGATCACGCGAATATCGCCAGACTCCAGCCATGATCGCGTCCTCACCTACAACGTCGCCACACGCGCGTTCCGCTTCGACGCGTCCAGAACTTGCTACATCTCCAAAGTCACTACCTAGTGATTTCCTATACATGATCGGGGTTGATACACTGATCCGCGGAGCTGACCGCACATTCTTGAGAAGGCTGACAGAAAAACACATACTTAATCTGTCCGATTCGAAAGTCTGCTAATAATACAATAATGGAAACAGATCTGGTACTGTAGTAAGTATTCTTCACTTTGTAGAGCGGGTGAAAGTTGTTCTATACCGACTATGGTTTCCAACGGGATGTGTTTTCACTCGATACTCGACAGGCGCCGAAGCAGAGCGCGAACCAATCGATCCTTCACGACTGTTCCTGCTGGGAACTTATCTGTCTATATAATGTACCGCTCTCTTGGTCTTATATCAACTATAGCCGTTCTGCAACTTTCAACGGCCGTTCAACCTTCAACACTTTCATACGCCAAGCGCAATACGCTCTCCTATCTTTCTAATAGTCAGCTATCGGCTTTACCATAGTCTCAGTTGAAAGGGTCCCAACGATGAGCGATGATAGCTGGGACGACGATGACCGCCGCCATGACTCTCGCCGGAAGACGAAAGATCGAAGAGTGAAGAATGAGAAGAACTTTCTCGAGACGTTGATGGACTCATCAATCGAGAACAGCATGAACAAGCCACTGTTCCAAGCTATCAAGGTCTGGATCGATTGCAACATAGGCATAGACCTCACCTATCTGGTTTGGGCTATTGCTTTATGCATTCCCGCTCGCACATACGGCAAGGCAACATACGACTGGCTCAGTTCGAACCTCACAAACTCACTTGAGCTCGACAGTAGCGATGCGCTGGTCACCGACCTTTTGATGTGGATCAGCAAGCAACCATCCAACCAGCTGTTCGCATGGCTTCCGACTTTCGAACATTTGGAGTGGAAAGATCTGTCGCATGAGCAAAAGACCGCCAACAATGATGAGAGCAACTCTCACCACCTCATAGCTTCTGCTGGCTACACTCCTTTCTTCCACGAAGGCGTACCATTTCTGCTGTACAAACCGGATGGCCGAACCTACGACAAACTCACGTTACGCTGCATGTGGGGCAGTAAAAAGCCCATCGAAGCCTTGCTGAAAGCCGTTCATAAGACTGTCAGCGGCCAGATGACGTCCCTGACTGTCCTTTACGTCTCTGCCCATCGCAATGTAAACCATACTTCGAGGAAACGTAGTCTTGAGACGATTGACATGAACCCACTCAAGAAACAAGAGCTTCTGACTGATCTCCAGGTGTTCTTTGCCGATGGGACGGAGGACTATTACTACCAGAATGGAACGCCATACCGGAGAGGTTACTTATTCTATGGTCCGGCTGGCACAGGCAAGACCAGCTTGTCTACCGCAATTGCGAGTCATTACAATTTGCCGCTTTGCGTGATTGACCTTGCAGGCATGGACGACACCATTTTGCAGAACGATGTGAAGAATCTGCCCGCTCGCTGCGTCATCCTCTTCGAAGACATTGACGCTGCGGGCATTGTCCGTGAACGCACCATGGCGCTGCCGCCTTTGGAAGAACAAGAAGATAGTGACGAAGATGAGGAGGAGGAGGAGGAGGGGGAGAGTAGCTCAGAGTCCATCAGCTCATGGAATGCAAGGCCGAAGAAGAAGAAGCGTAAGAATGTGGATTCTAGAAAGAAAAAGTTACCGCCTCCGCCGCCTCCCCCGTCGAGGACAAAAGTCACTCTAAGTGGTTTGCTGAACACTCTAGATGGACCTGGATCGCGAGAAGGCCACATCGTCATCCTGACAACAAACGCTCCTGATTCATTGGACGAAGCTTTGTATCGCCCAGGTCGTGTAGACACCCAAGTGTATCTCGGTTTCGCTGACGACATCACTGCTGGCATCACATTTACACGCATCTTTGGCAGCGACAAGCAGGTGACTGTGCCGCGGAAAGAGCTCAATCGCATGGGCCGCCGCTTTGGGCGTATGGTACCATCCGACTTCTTCACTCCCGCCGAGATTCAGAAGTTCTGCATGAACAGACGTGGTCAGCCCCAAAAAGCACTCAACGAATTTCCCCAGTTCATCGATGAAAAGCGGACAGGGAAGACAAACTTCAAGTACGACATCCACCGACGTGCCCCGCAACCCACCTTTCAAAAGAAGGAAGACATACGTGACGATGACTCCAGCGGTGAGGGTCAGGAAACTCCCAGCAGTACTGATGGGTCTGTTGAAGACGTCAAACAACTGGAACCTGGGTCGCCCCATGCACCATCGACCAAATTACCTTCTCCAGCACGGCAGAGGAAGCGCGCAATAGAGCAGCTGCACATCACTCATAGCCGTTACCCGCATGAAGACGACGCCTTGGCTTACGGCGATTATCATCCGAGACGAGGTCAACGAGTTTGGGAGGATCGTCTGGCCGACAGCGTCGCCGATGCGTGCCAGGAGATCAAGGGGTTCTTTACTGAATCACGGCATCCGTCGCACGTAAACAGCCTGCGTGCAAACCGGATTGAAGAGATGACCATGCCCAATTTCGAGCCACGCATGACCGCGCCGTCACCACTCACTCAGTCCAACCTTGATGCAATGTCGCTTGACGAACCTCCAGCGGCATCGCCATCTCCGATCGACTTAAGAGACTCGTCTGTGTACTACACGCCTCTATCGGTTGGCGAACAGATTGAGAAGACTTTTCAGCATCACCGCCGGCCCAGTCATTCAGATGTAGATGGTCGTCGTAATGCCTACCCGCATCACGGGCCTCTGACGGGAGTAGCCGAAGGTAATGCCTGGGAGGATGAAGTGTCACCGGCGCCTAATACCGTTTCACTTCGTAATTTAGACCCGCAGCCGTTGGAGGATTTCGAGCAGCGCTGGAAATGAGAAACAGCGCAACAGAGCCCGAAAGTTGTGGAGATGCAAGTGGCGGGGCAGGCCACGTTGCCGTATACTTGTAGGGTTAGAAGGCTCGGTGTTATTACCCAATACTACATGGCATAACTGGAATCTGCAATTTATTACAGCACCGAAAGTTGGCAAAGCGATGAGTGAATAGCAATGGGAGGCCATACAGTGCCATGTTGACAGATGAATGAAGTGGGGTTTCAGCAGACTTGCATCTCAAAGGAAGACTTTCGGGGAGAGGTGGTACTTGCTTTGGACAAGATCGCAATCTGCGCCAAGTCGCACCAAATGTAGTGCATTCCATTACATTTCTCCGCGTTACGCGATATTCTTAGTGGCCGTCGAAGAGGATCCTCGCATTGCGCAATGCTCTGGTGATGACGCATTATATCCTTGCTTCGTGGCCCGCAGCCCCAGTTGCTAGACGGTTGTGACAAGACTGCATAAAGACGCCGGTAGTCATGATACCCGCCTTGATATGCAGAAGTGTAGCTGCCTTACTGGGAACGACTTCTTCACAGTTGGGCTGAAACGATGCCGGGGCATATCGGACACTTTGGGGCGCGCAACCCTTTGACACTTGGAAAGACAACTAAAGAAATTCGAAAGGGCCTCTTGATGATCTGTGTGAAGATGTTTGAGTGTAAAAAGAGTACGATACCTGTAATCGCTGTTCAACTACCTCGGTAGCGCTCAGATATGTGAGAACGATATCTAGCACATTCCCTCAGTCCACGTGACATCGCGTTCAGAAGCACCATGATTGGGTCGGAGGGCCCATCCGTACCAACAGCACTACTCCTGCACCAGCACTATTCCGTACAAGAAGTCTGGCACAAACCTGCTTATGCAAGTCAGTCACTTTCACTCAGGGTCATCCCGCTCGACGATGCACCGAACTTAGACTATCACTGTTCATCGATCCTTCCATCGACGTTAAACTAACTACAGATAGCACCGGGTGGACTACACGTTCTGTACATGAGTATGGATCGCTTGGCGATGGGGGTATAGACCGTTTGTAAGCTTGCTTCTTCCATGCGAAAAGATAGCACCGGGAGGACCACACGTCCTGTACATGAGTACATATCGCTTAGCGTTGGGGGTATACACCGTATGTATCCTTGCTTCTTCAACGGGGAGAATTGCCGGACCCTTGACTGGGTCGACTAGAAACGAGCTAACCCATTCTCCGGCCCAAGGTTTCGCTTCACGATCCCAGTAGTGCGACTCATCCGGGCTCGACCGCATAAACTAAGAGATATCGGGTTGTACATGCCAGTGGGCTCCGCATCAGGAGAGGAATACCTAGATACTCGACCACCCGATCAACATGTGGAACTGAATCAAGTTTTTAGATATGAGATATGCAGAAAAGAAGCACGTCCGGTAATGCGGGGTCATGTAGACAACCAATTGGTGTGTTCAGCCTACTTCTGGGCAAAAGGGTTTGTTTGCAATTGGTCACAGTATCATAGCCAGTGCACAATCAGGTTCTCTGCCCAAACAATTCTCGCAACCACAAGTCTGTGCTACAGATTGACTCCACGTATATAAAACAGCAATCCAAACGAATGTACGCAGCATATCTCTTTGCGAAGGTTGTTCCGATATGTATGTAGTTCTCGAGACAGAGAGTGGTTATCTTCGACAAGGAAGTGGACAGATCGAGTGCTATGACCCTGCAACATTGTAAGACGGGTACTTCACCCGTAAAGCACTAAAGCAACGCCCACATCTCAGCCCATGAAAGAATATATCAAGGAATCTGTATCAAAACTGGCATGGGATCGATCTTTGTGTGATCGTCGCGACTGTCCATAAACCGGTGGAAGACCTCATCAGACCGGGCGCTTCGAAACAGATATGGGGGCCACTTTTGGGAGAGCTCCGTGGAGTAACGATGCCACATATATATATGCATCGACATGTTAAATGTAGGACGATGTTGCTAGACATCAAGCGAGGCGCATGTGGTCGGAGATCGAAGCTATGAGAGCCTTCTTTTTTTGCACAGGCTAGGCCCAAAGCGCCGCTAGCTTACCCCACCACAGGATTCAAACGAGAAGAGCAAAGGAGATTTACACCGAAACCAATGAACGACCTTTGTGTTTTCGCTTACTTGCCAGTTTCGGACCTTCTCTTCCGCTGCCCAACATCTCTGGACCCTGCGCTGTTGCGATTCTAGAATCTGTTCGTGCACAGGTGAGAGCCGCCACCAGTAGCTTCAACTAGCTCGCATCGGAACCGTGGAATCATACCTTTACTACACGTTTGACACTTAAAGCCACAACTTCGCCACGCACCTGCCTGCCAGGACTTCCGCCTGCTCTTTACTTTTTGGCGGCATTGACGCCGGCCGCGCCACCTCGAAGGCTACCATGGGACTCCTCGATCTTCCACCAGAACTTCTTGACCTGATCATTGACCGTACCGCACCTGATGGTCTTGAAAGCTTCGTACTCTCATGTAAGACTGTGTATGGACGCGCTGCGTCCCAGATCCGACAGCACAATGACATGCGCAAGACTTGGAGCCACACGACTAACATGAGCCGGACTCGTCGCGGTGACACATTGGCTATCCTGCACGACATCTCTCGCGATCCGATCATTGCTGAGTACATTGAGACTCTTTCTCTCTGGGATCACCGGCAAGACGATGAAATGCCGGAGGATACCACCCCGCACAGTTTCCGCGAAGATGAGCAGGAGATGGAAAATATCAGAGATCTGCTGCGGCGCGCCGAATATTACGCCGATGCTGACGAGGAAGAGTGGTGGGGTCGCATTCTGGAAGAAGACAGAGCGGGCGACCAGTCGAATATGGACAAGTTGTATGCGACCGTCGCTTTGTTAAGTCTTCTACCCAACCTGAAGACGCTGCAACTGCCTGATAGGTGGCATGAGGTCAGGGAAGGTGAGGGCGCCGAGGCTCTTGTTTCTAATGTGCAGTCGCTTGTCGCCATGTCCAATGCAGATGGGCACCGGCAGAAGCCCCTGGCTCGGCTCGAGACTTTGTTACCGTTCGTGGAGGAAGGGTATGACGTCAGAGTTGGCTTGCAATGTCTCGCGCCTTTCATGACTCTCAATAGTATACGAAACATCTACGCTGTCAGCTGCGTTGCGGTTGACGAGGATTGGGGAGGTGTTCCCTTCAACTGGCTCAACCCAAATGTCAAATCTCCCTTGACCCGTGTCGAATTCGCCTACTGTTGCATGGACGCTACGGGACTCTCGGCCTTCCTCACAAACACACCAGCTCTCCAAGTCTTCAAGTACTCACACCAAACAAAATGGGATGGTCTTGAACACGATTGGAATGCGGGCGAAATGATCGAGACCCTGGCGAACTACAACAGCGATACTATTGTTGACCTCGCCATCACCATTGACGAGCTGCATGGAGAGATTGTAAACGGTCTTTCCTCGTTCCTGCGCTTTACGAGATTGCAAAAGCTGGAGGTGGACGTTGAATGCTTCTGTGGACCGCCACTGGAGAGCGGACAGCGCCAGGGCCGTGATGCGCATATTCCAACTGGTGCGCGGACGTGGGGGCATATCGACATCCCCTGCATGGGCGACATGCTTCCGGAGAGTATGAGAGAGCTGCATGTCAACACAAACTTCCCAGAGCCGTCTGAAGAGTCCCTCAGGGCTCTGTTCAAGAACATTGTGGTGCGACGTAAAGACAAGCTCATCAACTTACATACGGCGATCATCCGACAGTACGGGTCATCCAGTGCGGGAAAGATTGCCGAGAGCCATGATGTCATTTTGGAAGTATTCGGCGCCGATGGTGACAACCTACTCCCAAGGTCCATGATGCCACTGTGGAAGAGAGAATTCAACAGTCGCGTCGGCGGGATCGTATTCACAAATAGCTAAAGCGAGGACCTGACACCAACTGGAACATCGCAACCTTCCAGGTGCGCTGGTAGGCTGGTTTCCGGATCAGAAGACGCGGGTTTCGACAAGTGCGGTGTTGGTGTAGAACGCGATGCTGGAAGCGAGGCGCTTGTGTGTAGGCAGTGGTGATTTTGGGAAATACCAGAAGTTATGGCTAGCTATCGCTGATTCAGAATTCTTTGTACATGTATCAACAAAAAGTCACTTAATCTGGAAAGCAATGAGAATGTAAGAACGACTTTCCAGTGATCGCGAATGTTGTGATGGCCCTGCATAGTCAGCATGATAGCGCGAGTCACGATTGCGTCATACTAGCGCCCTCTAACCAGCCACCTCGCGCATTGACAAGATCATCGCATACGAAAGCAGGATCGAAACTTATTACATTCAACACATCAGCAGCTACGACCTTGCTAAGCTCGCAGCCATGGCAGTTGCGTGCTCATTCCGAACTGAACACGTCGCGCGAGCACCGGCCAGCACGACCCATCCTTGTTACAGCATACAGGAACAATAATCACAGCCCCACTACCTTTTATCAGTGGTATGATGAAAGCCGACCAAGAGGCTCAAACGTCTATCAATTTATCTGCTCAGAGAACTCAGATGGCGCGAGGCGCATGACTTCACCCAACGGCAGCTTTGGATTAGTAATGGCCACAGCCCACTGAGACAGTAACACAATGTACAGCACGTGAACGATGCGAATATTGGTCTAGAGATGCGTTCAGTCAATGCGTTCATGACCAATGTCTCTCGCTCGACAGGTTGACCAAAGTATGGTTCACGCTGACTCACAGAACTTCGAACAGTCATGCACTCATTCTTCAAAACCTGCGTTTCCTGCCCTTGTTCCATCATCTAACAATCCCACCCCATCAAATTCGAATATGAAAGTACCACTCGAAATACTGCGATGGATCTTGGAACTCGCTTCCGCTTCCTATACCCGTCACGAGTTCTTTCAGCTGAGGCTTACCAGTCGTACGTTTACTATACTCGGCGAACCTCACCATATAGCTAACTTCATATAGATCTAATCGACGATGAGGTGTTGTCAACGTTCTTCACTGATCACGGCCTGGTGTCATTCCGATTCGTTCCTTACCGCGACCCCGCCTTCAGTCGTGAACGTGTTCGCTATCCTCGCTTCGACAGCGTTCCGTTGAACCTTCGCTACGCATACTTCCAACATCGTGTAAAAAGACAGGGCGCCAAACGTAGCCTATTTGCACATCTCTTCATTCCGGTGTATAAGGCTGAGCTCAAAAGGCTGGGGATATCAGAACAAGACCATGCAGTTAGACGTAAGAAACTGGGAACCTGGATAAGCTGGTGCATGCACGAGTACTGGAAGGAGAGCTGGGTCGTTGCACACGCGAACTCAGCGGATGGAGCGAAGCATTTGCCACACTACGACGGGTATACAGTGGATGACGACCCCGAAACGCGCGTCGAGAACGATCGCAAGTTCCTGAGGATCTGTTGTGCCATCGATGTCGAAGATGAAAACACGATACTCGAGCTATTTGCAGGCTTTCGCAGCAGCGTAGACGATTTAAATTACTGTTTTGGTACGACCCTTCTTGGCTTTGCAATTTGTACCGGACGTCAAAACGTGCTCCGGCTACTCCTACGGTCAGTAAAAGACATAAAACAGAAACGGCTGTACACATACCTCTCTATCGCCGTCCTCGAGGTCAGTCAGCGCAAGGACATAATCGACATCTTGTTGAATCACTGCACCCAGCACATGAAAGATAAAGCAGGAGGCAACGCCTTCCTCAGAAAAGACGTAGCAAGACGGATCCTCGTTCAAGACCTCCTCATCGCCGCCACCACAAAAGGCAACCAGCGCGTCTTCAATGCTGTATATGAATGGATGGAGAGCATACCGAACTTCTACGGTAAACTTTCCATATTCGAGGGATTCTTTGCCCGAACACTCAAAGATAAGACATTTTGCAACTTCTTTCCCCCTCTTAATACTCTATCAACGAGTAGTAACAAAGCGCTGGGTACATTAGCTATAATACCTGCGCATCACTTCGGTGTAGCATACCAGCGGCGCCTTCAAAGGAAGTTCACCCATGTGGTCCGTGACGAAGGCTGGATATATGTATGTTCCAGAGGTGCGAAGCGCACATGGGCAGTCGTTTGGACTGTGAGCCGCGTTAGCATATCAAATAGGTCTATTTTCTTATCGAGCCCGCTGTTCGTGGCAGTAAAAAATGGGTGGCTGGATTGGGTTGATAGGCTGCTGTATGCTGGCGCTGATCCTGGGCTTGAGGAAGGTGGCGTAGGCTTGCTGGACCTTGCACTGAAGGGCCAATGGGGGAGAGAGAATGTCCGCAGGAGGAAAGAGGTCGCACAGCTGATGTATGCGCATGGTTGGAGGTATAGGGATTGGAAGTGGGTGAGGTGCGGAGATGCTCAGGTCTAGGTTGAACAGCGAATAACTACTATCAAACCTACCTCGGTTCCTTTCCATACTCTTCAAACATCCCCACAGCATCAACTATCCAAGATCGTATCCGCAATATCGACCCGACCAGTTTCTCGCGCCAGCTGCACAGCAGTCTTCCCCTTCTTATCTTCCACATCAATATCCGCTCCCTTAGCCAACAAGCACTGCACTATCTCCAAGCGGCCCGTCAAAGCAGCGATAGCCAATGCAGTCATACCTTCCCGACCTTGACTTCTGTGGGCGCGGCTACATCTGCGGTCAATATCCTCTTTGATCTCGTCTTCGGTAAGATTGTCTAGGAGGGTCTTCATGACTGGCATCCGACCGATCTCGGCAGCGACGTGTAGAGCAGTCATGCCAAAGTCTTCGTACCGCATTCGCGCACCACGCTTGAGTAGCTTACCAAGACTATCGATATCGACACCGCTTTCTTGGCCCGCGTTGTGCAACATGAGGTTCAGCGCGATGCCTTCTTCAATGGCGCCCCTGTCGAAACGAAAGTTCGGTCGTGCTAGGAATACCATGAGAGTGTGGATATTGGGGTGCTTGACTGCCCATTCCAGCGGTCTTGGATTGTTGACAAGGGCTGGGAAGTTCATAGTCTTTTCGCTGAGTAACAGTTCTGTCATCCGGGGGCTTCTGCGGAAGAGTGCGTTGCTCAGAGCGTTGCGAAGATTTATCTGATTGTGTCTGATCATTTCGCGCACGACCTCGTAGTCTAGTATCTCCTGGAGCATGCGCGGTTCGTGATGCCATGTTGCGTATTCGATGAGGTGGGCAGCCTTCTCCTGCATATTGACCGTTGTCAGGATGTGTTTCAGCAGCTGGTATTCACCGGAATCTATGATGGCTTCAGCGTATGACGTTTTGTTCCATGGGAAAAGGTCGCCGGACGATTTTACGAACACGAAGTTGATGGCGCCGTCGAGCATTTCTGATATACCGGTGCAGACTGCGTTCCACAATACCGCCTCGATTTGTTCTTTCGTTAGATGTATATCAGTGGGGCCATGTCTCGAATGGATCGGATCTGCTATTTCCACACTGGAACCAGCCGCGAGGATACATGAGAAACTTCCAGAGAACTCGAAGGTTGTAGCGAGAAATTTGGCCGTCTGAATATGGTTATGCAAGATCGCGACATCGACCGGTGCTAGCATCTGGGCGTCTAGTGATGACATGTCCTCTACCAGCAACCAATACGAGGAGGGGGCCTCGATGAGCTTGTCGAGACCAAAGAGGGCGCATACGTGGAGGAGTGTTGTATGATGTTTACGAACATCATGATACGGGGAGATGCCGTAATTCCAGGTCATGAACATGATCCACCACTTCTCCAGGACTATTGGTTCAGGGCAAAAGGTCGCCTCGATCAATGCCACCAAGTCTTGCGGGATGTCCTTCAGAAGTTTGATATGTTCAGCCCAGTGATTTACTGCATACTTCAAGTCGGTAGGGACTTGCGAGACCCAAATAGATTCGTCGTTTTCCAGATCTGCCATATCGATCTGAGCAAGGCCAGCGCCGATTAACTCTAGGCATTGTCGAGCAAGCTTGGCATTGTTGGCCTCCGCAAGACTTGACTCTGAGAGCGCGAGCCACGCATCGGAATCTGCGAACCCTATGTGCTCGGAACTAATTAGCAGTTCGGTTGGACGAGAGTCGAGGAATTCAAGAACGTGGGTTCGCTGGCTCTCGGGGAACATGGACAGAAGCTGCCCGGTGGTTGGCGGGCAAAGGTAGGCAGCGAGCACCTGCAACACTATAAAACCCATGCGGCTATACTTCTGGCTCAGGCTGCTAAGATGCTCTTCGGCTGTAAGCGAGCCCATAGTGGAAGACATAGACCCGCTCCCAGTGCGCGCATCCAAGTCGACATTCCCGTATTTTGCGACGTCTAGAGGGATGCGGGTGGTGACGAGGAACTTCAGAGTAGGCTGCGTCTCCGGGCAGCCTTCGTACGGGAGCGTAAGATCGAGTAGTTCAAGGATGAGAGCTCTACTCTCTGCGCCACATTCGTCCAAGCCATCCAGCAAACAGTATGTTATTCCCGCGTTGCTCAGCTTTGCAGCCCGTCGTAAAAAGGCCCACATCATTCTGGCCTTGTCGAGGTAGGAAGGTACATAAATGGGATCTTGAAGAAGCCATTCACAAAATTCTTTAGTCAAATCAGGTCTTTGTTGGACAAGCTGATATATCCAGCCGTTTAGCACTGCGCTGGCAGTACTACGTCGACGGTCAGGACGATGACAAAAGAAATACAGGACCTGAGTCTTCTTGGAAGAGTTTGACGACTGGAGACCTTGAAGGTGTTCAACAGCGAAAGAAGCTGCTGAAGTTCTGTCGATCTTAGATCCACCGCATATCTGAATTCGTAGTTGGGCATGAGTGGGCGCAAGCCACTGTGTAAAGATGCCGTCATCTTTTATCCGTTCGCTCTTGCTGTTCTGCCCAAGCGAGCTTTTGATGGCGTCGAAACGGTGGGATGGATCGAATGGTTTCAAAACGCGCTCGGTCTTGTCTTCCAGGCTGAAAATGTCCCTTTGAAGCTGGAGCATGTGAGGATTGTTGAGACGTAAGCAATTCTTAGGTATGAAAGTTGGACGCGCATCCTGTGGCTGGACGTTCTCTGACTGGGCGTTCTCTGTAAGCACATCTTGTGGTGGCATAGTGATTACAAGGTAGTTTCTCACTATCTATCGATCCCCAAGAGCAAGGACAGACGGATACATATACACTCCATCTTGCTGTTTGGGTGTGTATCATCTCGTGTAGCAGTTGCGCTTTGCCATGCGCACGCGTTCCTGACAATTGCGTGTGCAGGTGGGTAGCAAAACACCGAATCCCATCAGATGTCGCCAACTCCTATAGTCGACGAAGATAACACAGTGATACTTGCAGCTTCCACAAAGCTCGCGCTGGCTTGATGTATGCTGTCGGGTGGTAGTCAGGATGTTGTTGTGGCAGTCGCGATCACACCAGAACCCGGACAGGAAGGTCAGCAAACGTCTCACGTGACGGCGCGACAAGCGAGTTGTGGTTTCGGCGCGCGAAGCCGTCGCAATTGGCCGGGAATCATCTGCGCAAAGCAGGATCTGACGCAGGGCGATCCAGTCGAATAGAGGAAACATGCGAGGAAGAAACAAGTATGGGCGGGCAGAGTTGGTCGACTGTTAGGAGCAAGGTTCCGGGTACGAGGTTGAGATGAGGTCAAATTGGGCATTCAGGCGTTGCGCCTCCCGCGGAGCGTTGCGGATGGCTTTTGGCGGCATCACGATGCTGAACAGGAAAGGCGATGCATTGCGACAACATTGATCAGAAAAAGAGCCATGCGGAGAGATCGGCCGAAGATTGAGTGTCGTGATGTCGCGCGGTGCGGGCGGTGGTGTTGAGGTTCAGCCTCCTATTATTGGGCCCCAGCCCCCATAACAAGATGAATAATTGCATCATGGCGTCGTAGTCAACCAGCGCACTACTGTGTCAAATCCCCAAGCGCGCCCTGCTTTTCCCACTTCTCTTTACCTGGGACGGATTTTCGGCACCCTTCAATTGCTTGACTGTCTTGTTCCTTCTCGAGCATTGTGTTGCGTGTTGCTGCACACCAGATTGATCTACCTCCACCCCACAACTAGCGCCGGCATCGTCGGTTCCAGGCCAGGAACTGCTGTTCCCCCAGACGACGGCCCCCCAAACACGCCAAATACGAACACCACCACTTTGCTGCCAGCGCGCATTCTCGCGGCCAGTGTCGCATACTGCTCGACTTCACCATGCCGGCCGTACGCGATCCCCTCAGTGTCATCGCCAACATGGCGCCCCGCGACTCCAGCCTCAGCGCCCGACAGCCTGCCTTCGACGTGCCAGCGATTGTCTTCGATGCGCCCAAGACAGCCCCCATTGCCAAGCGACAGAACGTTATATATGCCCAGCAGGGTATAATACCCACCTACTACAATACCGACGGTCCCGAGCCCGGTACCGTCGTCGGCATCGTGCTAGGCAGCGTCGCCGGCTTTCTCCTGATCTGCTGGCTCATCCAGTCGCTGATGAACACCAACAATAAGACCGGTACGACAACGGCAATGGCCGGAGAGGAAGAGATTGTAGTGCGCAGGCCACGTCGCAATTCACATGGCGGACGCTCGTCGCGACGCCGGTCTGAAGTTCGCGAGATTAGCAGGAGCCCGAGGCGGAACAGTGGACGCTCGCAGATCATTGTTGAGGAGAGGAGGGGCGCGCCACCGAGAGCGAGGAGCATCATCGTGGAGGGACGGCAACGCGTTCCGGGCGATGATGTCGTCGAAGTCATTGAGGAACACGATGAGTACCGCGAGAGGAGAGGCGCCCGGAGAGGCCCGGGATACCGGTAAGTGCTTGAAATGCTATCCTTTGAAGATGTAGATTTACTAATGCATCCAGGTGAACAGATACTAAACAGTAACTCCATCGCGCTTCATACCCTCCACCAAACACCCCACAACCTACCAACATCCTTACGTGCGACCACTACCCACCGTCGCACCACAGATACCCCCAAAATACCCCTTTGCTTCTTTCGCGTTCCTATTTTGCAGTAATTTCACCGATCTACCTTCTTCTCTGTACCATAATACGGGCTCTTCCTTAGCACTTGGCGTTCAAGCGGCGGCATTGAAGGCGACGACATCCAGTTTGAAAGTGAAGGAAAAGGAAAAGGGATATGTTACGTATGACGCATCATGTATAGCGAGACGCGCCTCTGACTTGGACGTATGGGAAATGATTGCAGGACTTCCTAGTTGCGGATGAATAGTCAATATATGATCCATGAGATCGAATTATCAGTAGCCGGCTCGACCTCACCGTCACGACCGGGTCGCTCTTTCCTCGCTCATCTCGAGGTGCCCCACTTTTCCCTGTTTACTACAAACAAACCGCGACACTCACTCCACTACCATACTGTACGCCAACATCAATCTCAAGCGCCCGGGCCCACTGCCGTATGTCGGTCGCGACAAAGGCAAACATTACCTGAGTTCTTCCAGTTGAGACGCACAACTGACATGTCAATAGATGGCTGCGTCTGGACACTTCAGGTTGCTCGACCTCCCGAGGGAGCTGCGCGACATGATCTACGAGTACGCACTCACCGAGAAAGCTGGACTCGTTGTCTTAAAATCTACTCCCTCTCGTCTCCGTGCAGCAGACAACCCTCGAGGCCCCGATCCGAATTCGCTCAAGTTCGTTTGTCGCCAGCTGTACGCCGAGACTAAGGGCCTCGGTTTGAGATACAACAAGTTAACTTTCCCCAGCTCATTCAGCTATGAACTGTTCGACAAGTTTACTAAGAAGCACTGTTCGCCTGCGAATTTCGGACGAGTCGGAAGCGTCGCGATCTTGCAGACGTCATCTGCGAGACTGCACATGGAATTGCAGGCAGCGGATACGATCAGCAAGAGATATCCAGCCCTGTCTGTGGAGGTACGACTTGATTGGCTTTCGGGCCAACATAGTCTCCAGGCTTGGCACTGGGAGGGCAGCGTGGCTCAGTGTGCGATAAGAGGCACGTTTCCTGTTCTTGCCAGTGCAGAGCTCAAGGATAGCGCAGGTCGCTTGGCACAGTATCGCTCTATCCCTCGAGATGGCTTTTGGGCGGATTCGACGGCTGTACAAGTGTTCCCTAAGAGTTTTGACGAGGAAGAACTCAGGCGCACTGATCCCTACTCTGACATTGAAGATGTCGATGGTTGGGTTGCACAGTGTAAACAGTGGTTCCAGGAGGGTTTTTGAGTCGCTGCCAACGCTTCTTGGATATCATGGAGCGTCCATCAGTGAGACGGCGAAAAGGTTCAACTTGGGCTTGTCTTTCAGAAAACATCTCAGAGGCTCCGGCTGCAAGAGTTGATAAGTAGCCATGTCTAGGTTCTAGTGGCTTTCGCGAAGATGGTCGCCGAGTCTAGGAAATGATCAGGGCTCATACTACACAATCCACTCAATATTTCCGCTTGGTTGGACTTCTTCACTCTTCTCGCTGTGACGTCACATATGCAGTCGCTCCTTCCATATGAGTCTCTGTGGCCCGCCAAGCCCCAGAGCAAACGGACTGGTCTCCTAGACAACAACACTGAGACTTTACTTGCCTCTCCGCTTCTCCTCCTCCTCGCACTACTTACTGTCGCCGACACTCAGTATGCGCCTCCCACACTCACAGCCACTCGCCACAGGCGGCTCAGCACCACCGTCGGTCCCAAACCGCCTACTCGCTCTACCGAGAGAACTCCGCGATATAATCTATGAGGGTAAAGTAGCCGCCACGAATAGCTTTTAAAATATCTTGCTAACTTATTACTAGTATGTAGCTCCCTTACTATGCTTTGCCAACGCGGTGCTAAGACATCCTACTATTCGTGCTAACAGCTTGACAGTACGCACTCACCGAAGATAGAGGCCTCCTTATGATCGAGACTCACCCGAAGAGCTTCAGAGGGCATCGACTCTATGAGCACTGGGTCGAATCTAACCGGCTCAAATACGTCTGTCGCCAGCTCTACGACGAAACCAAGGGCCTAGGTCTGAGACTGAACGACCTGGCTTTTCAGTCTGACCGGCAAATCGCAGACTTCCATACATTCGTTACTACGTGCTCGTGGAGTCAGCAGCAATGCATTCGTCAAGTCACACTATGCGACGAATATTCGAGTTCCTCGGGATGGGTGAGCTCATGGAACAAGGGAGTCGAGATATTGGCGCCATATGTCGCATTTTGGCCCGGTATCAAGTTTCACTTATATGTCGGCTCTCTCGGCGAAATCGAATCCGCCGATATGTGGCTTATGAAGGCTGCCGGCCTCCTGTACGCCAGACACATGCACGAGAACCATGCTGTTCTCTCTCCGTTCATGCGCCGGATGGCCGTTCGTCTTGGCTCTGATCGAGAGGAGCCAATCCCGAGTCATATCCGCATATTCCCTGGTACAGGGCCTGGCGATCTTGTCCAACCTGTCTTCAGTGAGGAAGACATACAGAGACATGGCGGAGAGCAGATCAAGCTCTGCATCAAGGAGATTGAAAAGTGGCAGCGAGAGGGTGTCTAGAAACATCGGAGCTTCTATGGTGAGTTAGGTATATTTTTCAATGATTCCTGGGGTTACAGAATGGTTTGCTAATTACATAGACTCCGGTCAGTATCATGAAAGCTCGGAACATGCGCTGTAGGCTGCAATCATCACTTGGATTCGGCTTTTGCAATACAACGATCTGGATGGGCTACCTGGGACGGGAGACGAGTGGCATCAAATTGTCGGAGATGTTTGTGGCATTAGGGAGACGAAGTATTCGAAGGTCTGGGCTGAGATACGAGAACAACACGAAAAGCATTCACGCACCATGAGAAGACTGCAAGTGATTTGATGATAATGTATTGAGGGCATGCACCATATTGGCATCCCATTTTCTGTCCTACATACGGACACTCATACTGAATTACAACTGATAAATTTTAGGCCGTCACAGTCCACTCCAAACGTGAACACATCTTCTCCGTCATAGCCTCATTCCTACAACCAATCATCTAGACCTGGTTCTCGTTGCGCTCGGCAGGCTCCAAGATACCACCGTGGGTACCAGCCTGCTCCGCCTTGCTGAAGTTGCGACCGCCAGGACCCATGTGCAGCCTGTCGGTGTCGACAAGGCCGTCCTTGGCCAAGCTCGACGCATCCCACTTGGCGCTGGTGATAGGGTTGACGTGAATCATGTACATAGTGTCGATCTCCTCGAGCGAGCGGCCCTTAGTCTCAATCATGAAGAAGTAGACGACGAAGAAGAGCAGGACGAGGGAGACGGCGAAGACGAGACCGTAGAAGTAGTCGATGCGGTCGGTGATGAGGGTAGAGCAGAAGGAGATGATGAAGTTGAAGAGCCAGTTGGAGGCGGTGGCGAGACCCATGCAGGTAGCGCGGTAGCGGGCAGGGTACAATTCTCCGACGATGGCCCAGACGAGGGGGCCCCAGGTAGTGGCGAACGCGGCAATGAACAGGCAGGTGAAGACAATCATGACGTTTCCGGCAGCGGGCGTGCTCTGGGGAAGGTTCTGGTCGAGGGCGTAGTGACCGACGAAGGAGTAGATGAAGAGGCACATGGCCATCCAGGCAGCACCGACCATCATGGCCTTTCTGCGGCCGACGTTCTCGACGACCCAGAGACCGAAGATGGTAGCGACGACGTTGACGGTTCCGAGAATGATGGAGGTGACGTATGAGTTGGAGAGGCCGGTGGCGGAGAAGATGGTTGTGCCGTAGTAGAAGAAGTAGTTGGCACCTGTCAACTGCTGACCGGCCTGGAGGACCATACCGAGGAGAGTGCGGTACAGCATGCGGGGGCCGGTGAAGATCTCGTGCCATGGGTGGTCGCCGCCAGCAGACTCAGCCTCGAGCTTCTCCTGGATCTCAGCAATCTCGGCGTCGATGAAGGCGCTATGGGGGTCGACACCGTTGAGACGGGCCATGTTCATACGAGCCTCGTCGACCTTGCCCTTGCGGTATGCGTAGCGGGGAGACTCGGGGAGGAGGAGGATGGTGCTACCAAGGATGATGGCCCAGAGTGCGGAAAGACCGTTGGGAATGCGCCATTGAGCGCTGTTGACGTAGTCCTTCTCCGTGCCGTAGTTGACCATGTATGCGGTCCAGATACCGAGCGTGATGAACAGTTGGTAAGAGGAGACGGTGGCACCACGGATGCGCTTGGGGATCGACTCGGATTGGTACATGGGAACGACGGTAGAGAGAGCTCCGATACCGAGACCGGCAGTGAAGCGGCCCATGGCGAATTGAACCCAGACGTTCTTGCTGGTGATTTCGATAATGACACCGATGATGTAGAAGAAAGCGGAACCGGAGATAGTAAGACGACGACCGAAGGTGTCAGCGAGAGGAGCTGAGCCCAAGCATCCGAAGAGAGTACCGACACTGGGAGATTGTTAGGCGCGTTCATCGCATTGCGAACGAAGTGACTTACGCAAGAAGACCGACAATGGCACCAGAGCGGACAGCAGAGAACTCGTTGTTCTCACCGCCGAAACGCGCCTTGAAGTCGTCCATCTCGAGGAAACCAGAGATCTGTCCAGACTCATATCCGAACATGAATCCACCGATACTGGCACAAGCACCGAGGATAACGGCAATGGCAGGCACACGGCCCTTGGGCTCGAGATCCGCAGCCTGGACGGTCTCAGAGTTTCCCCTGGGAGGTGTGTCCGCAGGAGTGGCGGTGTTGGGTGTTCCCTTCTCGTGGATCTCCTCCTCGGTCGCCTTCTTCTTGAAGAAACGCGACATGACCGTCATGTTGGGCGCGTGGTAATTAGGAATCAATAGAGAAAAGCAAAAGGGTATCGAGCAAAAGTCGAGCTGGTCTGCAGCGCGGGGTATACGTCTCAAACGAAGTGAGCTGGAGAGAAGCTGGAGAAGAGGAGACCAGTGTGGGCTGTGAGGAGAAGGCTGCGCCGTATAAATAGCAGAAAATGCATGCGGAGACGGGTTCGTAGGGTCTATTGACAGTGGAGCCCCAGTGTCAGTCTCATCCGCATACCCATCCGACTAACATTTTCCAGAACGCCCTAGCCATGGAGGCGAAAGGAGATATGCTCGCACGAGCGCCCTGACAACGGAGGTATGATGACATCGCATCGTGGAGCTGGAGCTGGCAACGGGGCAGCCTGTCACGAGCACGCTCGAGCCGGAGAGCTGCCGGTCGTGAATTTTCTTCATCGCGTAGTATCGGAATGGTTGCTGGACACGCCGAGAAGCACAGACAGTTGATAGTGCAACGATCGGCCCACTGCAGCTGTTGCAAGTATACCACCCTTCCGGTTCTGGTGGATTGCCCCTCGGGGTCGTATACGGGGTCGCATAGTTTGTGATCTTGCCCCAGTGACTCCAGTATCGCGTGCTGCAACGGTTTCCCCTTACACAGCCATTGTGGATGGTGATGATGGGGTGCGCTTCAGTATCGGCGAACTGCTCCATCCGAGTATCCAATGTTAGACTTCATCCAGCCGGCCTATGAGATAGCTTGGAGCTACCCGGGATGTTTCCTTATGCAGGGGCATAGACGCGTCTATAGTGCAGACGAGGCTGACAAGTGCCTCATATCGTTGGACAATATGCAAGACGTGTACGCACGGACGTGACGGCACTCGCTAGCTTCCGCAGAGCCTCAAGTCGCGTTGGATCGTTCACACCGGTGACAAGTCCATCTGTTCGCCATTGGAGGGTAGCCGGAACGAAAAGGTTGTTCTCCAGCTAGGGCAGCACGTTTTTCGTCCTAGTAGCCGGTAACTGGTGCGCCAGAGCTTCTGCATTAGAAAACCGGGGGTGACAGTTCCTGCGGGATATCCAAATTCTTCGCGGAGCGCGGTAAATCGAGACTTGCGACGTCAGATGTCCACCTCTACGTCACCGTGAGTTTTCATCGCTGGCAGCGCATCTCGGTGTCGGCGGTACGAACTTGGCAGGTTTCCCAGCAAACGCCGGTCTTGGCCGACGCGCGATAAAAACCTCATCTCCGACTCCGAGGTTGCAGCGCTAGCGGCCCGCTACGTGCATCAAAGCGTGAAAATCCTGAGCCAAGAGTCCTGAAGTTTCTGAGAAATACGGGTCCGTGTGGATCAATGCGAGAGCATCGTGAGATGAGCAATGTGACAGGTGCCGACATCCAGGTCACGCTTTCGCGTCGAGATTGTGAGACCGGGTGATGTTCGGGAGACCGAGGGGTTACCGGATGTTGGGAACGGCAGTATGTGGGATGACGGTTGTGGTGCGCATGTGGGGAGACACGTTGTTGGAGTCTCCAGATACGTCTATGATGGTTAGCCTTGACTCCGTGCTATAGTAGACAGGTACCCCGTGGGTGGTGTGAGTATGGGGTGCCGACCGCAAACAGAAAGATGCGGGATGTGACGAAATAAGCAAGCATACGTACCAGTATCAACCATTCGATTGAGCGCACCAATGCCAAAGAGCCATTTCTCTTAAGCTTGGTAGCAACATGTCGCCGTCGTTCTGAAAAGAGCCAAACAGACGTTCCACCCCGTGGGGAGCGCGACCTCTTATACAAATTGCTTCGGACGGCTTTCCTCCGGCTGTGGAGATTCCTTGACCCCAGAGAGGCGCCGATCCACCAATGAATGATGTAGTCCCGTGATGAACGAGCCGACTGCCGTTTCTTTTGCCTAATGTATCGCCTCTTTTGAGCCTCCTTTCATCCTCTGCCTGAGTCGAGAAGCGCGAAAGCTTCCCGCGTGGCGGATGGCATCCTGCTTTGGGAAAGGTTCAGGCCACCTCCGCGAAGCGCGATCGATGCTGCCGTGGTGAATGTCGCATTGGAGCTGTGAGGATGTTGACATTCGTATGAGACTTTGATCAAGGTGCAAGCCGTAGTAGCACGCCTGTTACAATCATATGTGTTGTTTTGCCTTCTCAATGGCTTCTGCAAAGCGTGTGTTGGCTCTTTCCCATCGGATGGGGCGGAATGGGGTGTGGAGAAGGAGCTCTGGGGTAATGCGGATTAGTTATCGCCAAGCCCCGCTAGCGACCAGAAAGGGCATGACAGCGTGCTTTCCCTTGACACATCTTTTTCCCAGTCAACGCATGAAAGCACTCGAACTTAGACGATGCATACGCTCTACTCATTGCATCCGTTCTATAAATGATATGCGCTGAATCACGATGCCTAACACTCTCCTTCATCACGATACTAGCCACATTTACCCAGTCCCGGCGCATAATAGCTAAGCTTCCAGAATGGGTCACAGTGCACGTGCAACTTTCGCGCAGGCATACTCATATCATGGATCAGGGATTGGGCGTCTCATATTCGATGTACCTATGTATCTGATTGCCCCCATGCTAGTATCGGCGTGTCACCTCGGATGTGAAGAACTCGAGAAACTATAGCACTGTCCAGGCATCTCCAAACTCTCGTTATAGAAGCACTTCTTTCCGGCTGTCCTTCTTGCTCCACGAATAACGTGCCTCAAATGCCGTCTCTGTACCACTCCCTGATCTGCGCGACCCAGTCCTCGAACCCCTTCTTCTTCTGGAGATACGAGTACCGCACTTCGGCTTCATCGAACTCCTCCATCGGATAAACCTTGATGTTTCCCGAGAGCAGTCTGCCTCCTGAGCGGAACCTCCATAGCCTCATATTCGTGTTCTTGTGCATGTGTCTTGCCATCTTTCTAATTTCACTTGCAATACCCGCATCTACCTGGAAAGGCAGCTTTTTCCTTCGCAGAACACGCTGTAGCGCCGCCCCGGCAACAAGCAAACCGCGACATCCAAGATCCTTTCGTAGAGCTTGCGAAAAGATAGCCACTTCGAGCTGCGGATTTCTTTGGCAGAAAAAAACGAAGTCATCAAAGGGTATATCCGAGAGAAAGCTGTCTGTGGGTCGATCATGCTTGTAACACTCAAGTTGCCGAGTTCCAGGAACGAGGGTTTGGCTAAAGGTGTTATAGGAAGAGTGAAAGGACGCGTCAGCCGGCGAAACACCCATCCAAGCAGTCTCTGTGCGAAGCTGCCGACAAGTGTGCTTGAGTGTATTGAACTGGTGTAATCGCGTTGCGTGGGCCTTGTATGGTGCCTTGTGAAGATTACCAATCACACGTAGCGGTTTTGAGTCCTCCAGTGCGTATTCATAGATCCTGTTGCGGATCTCGCCAGGTAATCGGAGAAGCGGACTATGGAACTGAGGCAGGATCGATTTTGGCACTAGCAAAAGTGTTAGTGTCGTAGAAGTGATTGCAATAGCTGAGATTACCTGCGCCGCTGCCCTCGGCACTCGCAGTCGCCATTGACTGAGCTATACTGTTGATCGCTGTCGCTGTTTATCGTTCTTGCAATGCCGGGACAAAGAGTTTGGAGGTTGCTACAGCGAAAATCGCGTGGAGGCAAGAGCAAATGCGCAGGCTAAGCGAGGGCGGAGGTCAAGGCACAAAGGGAGGAAGAGCGAGCGTCAGTAGTACCCGTGAATCTCCCGAGGTCCACAACCAAGCGCGCCAAAAGAAGAGGGAAGGCCGGGTTGCAGCAGCGGCGGCGGGCGATATATGACTGGCTTCTGTCGCGGGTGCAGAGGGTAGTCCCTGGCAGGACTCAGCGCAATGACGTGAAGTGAATGTAAGTCTATTCTGGTTCCCTTCCATCCCATCCATGGTACTGCGATGACGCAGAGCGAGACGAGCTACTCATGACTCCCGAAATACATAATCACCACATACGCAAAGGTACTCCTCATCAAATGAGAGAGATCGCAATCCTCAGAGTGTGAATGTAAGTCAACGCCCGCAGCCGTGAAACCTCTAGTACGGTCGCTTTTGTATGGTGACAAAGTGTTTTGCCAGGCCTACAGTGTGGCATGCAAGAACACGTTATGTTTGCAGTCTAATTGCTGATCCTAAACACATGCCTATGCAGTGTTCGCTACAGGTAGTTAAGATTGGAAAGACATGTTAATTCGATGCATGTAAGGAATAAGTTCTGGTATGGATCGAGCTACAAACCCGCAGTCTACACTGCAAATTCCCTCATCGTGTTGCGGCATCGCCAGCGGCGTATGCTGGATTGGCGTCACTCAGCGTTCGAGATTCCCATTTAGTAGTTTGCGGCGTTCCTCAAGATGTGCTTCCTTTCCCGCACACAATTTTCCCCCCATGTTCCTTGATTTAGTCAACAGTTACTTTGACCTCATTGGACAGAGGTTGGATCTTGCAAATTTTCTCACTGGGTTGCGCTGTGCGCTCGTTGGCAGCAGCAATCTACTCTTTGAACTTGGCTTCATGAAGAGCGTTACGGCGCCTCAGCTCGGCTAGGATCTAGCCCAGTCATGAGTTTGCGATCGGGGTGGATCGATTCCCGGTTCGTCATCTGCTGTGCTGTGGTCGTTGATGCCTCTTCGTGTTACACCGATCTTTGCGGCTGTTTGGCTTTGTAACGATGGCGCTGCGTGATGGCAGCGGTCAAAATGGTGCGCGGGCTGCGCACCGAGCACGTGATCAGCGCACTAGCGCCTTGGCCAAACAAAGGCGAGTCTCAACGCGACACCGAAACTTTTGACCGCAGCATTAACATCCCACACCGCTGCAAACGACCATGAACACCACCATGGCAGAAGATTCGCACCTGCAGCAGCATTTCAGCCAAGGCCTTGGTAACGGTGGCGATGGCCCGCCTAATGAGCGGCAGCATGATAATCCACAACGTGGACATTACGCGGAGAGTCTCCGCCCAATTGTAGTGCGCGACCATCAGAAGTCGGCTAACGGTATGCGCTTTGGTGAATACCAAGAGCCTGGCTATCATGTCGGCTATCAAAACAGCAGCTACGGCGCTGAGTATGGCCGTGTACCTGAGACATACGGTCCTCGAAGCAGTTGTACTGACCCTAGGCATGCCTACAATAGGCACTTGGAAAGTAGGTTGCAAGAGCAAGAGCAGCGTCTTGAAGCTGCTATGACGACAATGCAGCAACAGGCGACTGCTATCACGACACTGCAGCAAAAGCATGAACAGCTGAGGCGCGAACATCTCACGCTAGTACATCAGCTCAACGCAGAAACGAGACGCAAACCCGCAATGGCAACCCAGACGGTGCCAGAGACTGTGGGCGAGACGCCAGTTGAGCAGGCCTTGACAGACGGTGAGCAGTTCCTGGCGCTTCAGCGTGCAAGGTACCCTGACCTAGACATGGGCCCATATGGTCCACCTCGGTCGCAGCAAACGCTGCCACTGCATCAAGCGCAGCAATCGCTGCCGGTACAACAGACTCCTGCTACTGGAAAAGCACAACCGCCGCCACAGCAGTTGCCAACTGGCCAACGGCTTCTTACACAGGCTCGTATCAAAAAAGCGGCAGGTGTACCGCTATCCCAAGAGCACGTGTCGCAGCCAGCACTTGGTCCTGCACAGTCAGGCTTCTTGGGGGACTTAAAGGACCTGTTCGAACCCACGGGGGTCGACCTCTTCGCTTACGGCGGCTATATTCTCCCGCCGCCGCGACAAGATTGAAGGTGGGTAGAACGGGTTGAATGGATGAGGCAGAAAGCTCATGGAAGTTAGTTCTGCTGCCGTGTAGTTCATATGAATGCAGAGATTTTCGGGAAGCAATCAGTGTTCTCCCCAGGCACATGTGATGCTTGCATAGTGGGTGATATCTCATGTATGTCAATAACAGTCCTATGACATCAACCACGAAGACTACCATCCTTCTAACCACCCTCCTCCCCAAAGCTCCACCCTACTATCTCCACTGCCCGTCTCACGTCCGCCCCAAAAACCAAATATCATACCTCCCCGTATAATTAGCCCCCGTCCTCGTAAGCATCGGCCTCGGAAACTCCAGCCCAACCCACTGCTGCCAATTGCTCCACCTCACCCCACATCCCAGCCTAAACACAAAGTTCTGCGGAAACGGCTGCGGTTCAAACGCATGGTCCGACCATGTCTCCGCCATCTCATCCAGAGCCCTGTCGATACTGTACCAAGCGCTGTAGTATCCGGACCCGCACTCTACCCGTTTGCGAGCTATCTCGTAGGAGAAGCCTGCGATGGGGAATTTGGATGTGTCGTTGGAGACCTTGGGGTCGGAGCTGTGGAGGAAGGCGTGGATCGACGTGGAGGGGTGGTGGGTGGCGAATGTTACGAGCTGGGCTATGCAAGGGTCGAAGAGGTGCGGCGAGAAAGGAACCTGTCTGTATGCGATGCGCTCGTGGACGTGGATGCGGCGGATGCTGTTGAGTTGCTCGGGTCTGGCGTTGGCAATGTAGCTTGCGCATATGCTAGAAGCGGAGTCGGGCGTGTCGTTGCGGAGGGGGAAGATCAGTTCTGGACAAAGGGTTGGTGGGAGAGCTGATGTTTCCTCGTAGAGTTGTTTGCAGACGAATTTCATTTGGTTTAGATCTATCCGTAGTTTTTGGGTCGGATCCTCGAGGATTAGACGCTGGTGTAAGACTCCGTTCTTGAGGTATGGTGCCATGAGGATAGGCTCATCCGTTTCGAGAACGTGAGCATAGATGATGTTTCGGAGCTCGCCTGGCAGTGAGAATAGCCGGAACGGCCCTGGTAACTCATCGTGGGAGTTCGTGGGTTGGTCTGATGAAGAAGTTTCGGTGTTGGTCGCTGGTGACACTGCGACATTCGACCGGAAGGGCGTATGTTGGTCTGGAAAGCTCACGGAAATAGGATAGCCGGCATACTCAAACAATGAGGTCAGCACGGGCCGGAATACACGCAGTAGTAGAGAGCTCATGGCTGCCAGATGTTGAAGTGGTGGGTTGAGAGAGAATATGTTTCGTCTTGGTGAACATAAGGGATTATGAACCTCTGGGGGTGCTCCGTAGAAAGCACCCAAGCCTTCTTCTTTGCGCACGAGCTCTGGAAAGGTCGGCGTACTTCTAGGCGGCAACAAATGATCGATGTCAGCGTCCGTTCACTGCATTCACATCACCAAATCACCAGGATTCACTCCCTCGTCATTCGCCACAATCCCAACCTCCCTCTTGAACCGTGACAACCAGTTCGGGAAATCCGCAGGCGTCTGGTTCCATGGGTCGTCACCATCATACATGATCCATCGCGCCTGATGCTGGATCTCTTCGTCGGAAGGGACGTGGCAGTTTGGGTTCTTCGGTGAAAGCGTCGATGCCGCCCATCTCCTCATGTCGCTGTCAAAGATCCGGTAGAAGTTTGTGTCGTCCGGTAGCAGCGATCGCAACCGACCGTACATGTCCGTCTGCGCGGTAGATTCAGGCGAGATTATGGGCTCTTCGGAGAAGGTGGGAAGTGTAGTGAAGTAGTCGTGGGTTTGCTTGGATGGACTTGCGGTCCCGAGAGCGGACGTGGATGCTTCTTTGGGAGGCGAGGCTGGCCAGGATAGGTCTAGTAGCTCGCCCAAGCCATGATCTGCCGGGATGTTGGTAGATACAACGTCGGAGATACCTGCGCGTTGCTTGAAGAGCGATATCCAATTCGTGCCCGAGTAGATTCCTTTGACTATCCAATTAGCGAAGACGTCAGATGGCGTACTGGACTCTTGCTCCATGCGCCGAACAATCTGACATGCTTCATGATGCAGTTGCACATCGTCCAGTGTCTCACCCGTCCCCACGCGCTGAATCACGAAAGCGCGAAGCTGCGCTTCTAGCGGGCATTGTTCGAAGAGATGATCCTTGGCATTGATGCGCAACGGGAAATGTCTGCTCTCGCGAGAAGATCGAACGGGCTGAAACCTTGCGTGTTCAGTCAGCTCATGTGATGACATCATCAGGTCTCGCAGCCACGAGACCTCGTGAAGATGGTTTGTGTCTGGTCCGTGCATGACGGAAGTAGTTTCGGCTGCGAAGATGATGCGACATGCTTCTAGCTGCATCGCGTCATTGTCAGGTAAGTATCCGTGCTTGTCGAAATACCGCTGAATGAAGAACTCGATTTCGACTTTAAGCAATTCGTAGGCGTTTGGTGGAGTACCCCAAGATGGATCGCTGCCTTTCATGGGAATGAGGGTACCTCGTTCCCAATCGATGAGATCTGGATGATGTCAGTATGCATAGCCTTCAATGAGCGAATCATGAGGATCATACCGGGCGGAATAGCAGTCTCGACCAGCGGTATGACAGATGCATCAAAACCCCAGTCACCTTGCCAACTAGCCATCGTAACACCAGACTTGAAGTGATCGGCAAGATGATCGGTCCTCTCAAGCCATGTATTCATAGTGGTACCGCAAAACCCGCATCTTGACCTGACATCTGGTATAGGCAACATCCAGCGCGCCATCGACCATTCGGAGAATTCGACGCCGTGCACCAAGCGCAGATGCTGAACGAGATGATCTTTCCGATGGAAGGTACGTTCTTGTAAGCTCCTTTCCTGGCATGCCGAGTAGTGGTGCGCTTCGATATGCTTGTCATCCGGTTGCACCTCGCCGCAGAAGACGCAGCATTGCTCTCCGATGGACTCCTTCGTAGTGCGAGAGCCTTGGAGTGCGCAGATCCATCTCTCCAGCGGTAGGTGGAGCGACTTCTCGTGCCTTTGCCAGTCGTACTTAGTCTTGAAGACCTCGGTGCAAAACGTGCATTGGTACGGCATACCGATGGGTGCGGTTCTCTCCGTGTCAAGACGCCGGCGTCGAGTGGCCCGCTTCTTCCGCGGTGCGCGACGTACTTTGAGAGATGTTTGTGACCCTGATGAGCAATGACCCGAGAATTCACTCGATTGGGAAGTTCTTGCACTACTTGCTGAAGACATGGCATAAGGCGATTCCCATGGCTGATGATACGCGAAGTCTCCAGCGTCTTCGTCTACTAGCAGTCAGCATTGCAACCTCATTGCATTGGATAGTCAGTCACTCACGCGAAGTAGAAGCCATGGCACGCGCAATGTCGCCAACAGCAGCAGGTTCATGCTCCGGCGGCGATTCCACCCAACGCTGCATAGGGTCTTTATGATTCGACGCCATTCTAACTGCAGGCGTGCCAGGTCTTGGAATGATATCAACCGGAGAAGAAGGCGAGTTCTTTACTTGCGGCGAAGTTGGACGGACACTTTGCACCTTGCCACGCCGACGGGCATTCGCGAACCAATTCGTAAGCTGCGCTTTATTCAATCCCGTACGGTCCTGAAGTGCCATCATCTCGCCCTCGCTTGGATAAGGATGCTTCTGATGAACAGTGAGCCAGTCTTTGAGTGTGCGGATGACTTCTCTGGAGAAGCGGCTACCAAGCTTGGGTCGCGACATCGATGCGCTTGGCGTAAACGGCGACGAAGAGGCTGTTGAGTGGTTCGAAAGATCCAGAAGCGACGGATCCATCATCCAGCTTTCATTGTACTGATTCGGTGCCGCATTCGAGGCTGCCAGTGCTTCGGACAAGCCGGCGAAGCTGCCATCATCTAGGGCGTGGTCTGAGGCGAACTGACTGCTTTGAAAGGCGAAGAAGGCATCGAGATCAGCTGGACTATTCATATCAATGGCTACTCAAATGTCGCGAAACATGGAGAGAAAGTTTGCGGGGTAGGAGAGTTGGTTCACTGGGACGCGCTAGATCGTGTTCGTGCTAACCGAAGAAGGGAAAGCGTGCATGTCAAGTACGCCTTACTGCCACGCTTACCGGACCAGAATCCTTCAAGTCACGTCAACGTAGGGAAAAGCTAAATGGATTTGCAGCCTACATCAATACGACAACGTGCAAAGTAGGTGACCCAACGTCGATGCATATTCCAGACCTATCTCACACGGTGACAAGATGGAGGGAACGTTATTTCATTCCTCTACTTATCCAACTACTTGTCATCCAAAGAAGCTACTTCCGCTTCCGCATCACATCCGTAAGAAGACCCGCAATAAGCCCAAAGCCTACCACTGATACGTCTCACACTTGACGCTCTTGAACCTATTCTCCACGCTCAAGTCATCAACCCACTGCTCCCCACCCCTCGAGTCAATGCTCATGGGCGACTTGTCCTCTCCACCTCCACAGCCAAAGTCGCGGTACCACTTACAGTACGCGCGGCCATACTGGATGAGCGAGATCGGGCCCTGATCCGCAGGAGCAAAGTTGGCGCATTGCTGAATAGCGTTGATGGCGTTGTCGGTGCAGAACTGGTAGTGCGCTTGGTGGCAGACTGTTGTTGAGCCTGGGGGCCAGTCGCGCTTGGTGACCTCGTTCGCAGTCGCCTTAGAAGCTTGACACTCCACGCTCGCAACCAAGTTGGTCTTGACCCCGAACGTAGTGTGATCCGTGGGAGTCGATACGTACTGCCACGCTTCGTGCGAGCAGCCGGCTTCAAGGTAATACTTGCACCATGTACCCTTGGCCTGCATGATGAATTGGGACTTGTGGGCGACCTGGGCCGGAAAATCCGTGCATTTATTTTGGGCGTTGATGTACCAGCAGCCGGAGGCAAAGTCTTCGGAGCAGGCGAATACTTCGCCCACTCGGATGACTCTAGGAAGTGTCCATGAAGGTGCCGAGTCCGTGGGGAGAGAATCGCGCTTGGTGATATCGTCGGCGTAGATGGGCCTGTCTACGGCGGTGACCTTTTCGATAGCATGGTCGTGGGGAATGACTTCCAGCTCAGATGTCACACCGGGACCTCCGCACACCACACTCGCGAGATCCTTGAAGAAGGTCCCAATAAATGCAGTCGGATTTCCTGGCGCCGATGTGTGATGGAAAACCTCATCACTATCCTTGCATCCAGGCTTGTTGTAGTACCAACAATACGTCCCCTTAGCCTGCTCGAGGATCATGACGTTGTGGGCGGTGTTCGTAGGGAATTCTAAGCAATCGTTGAGTGCATCCATGATCCAGCAGCTATCGGTTTGCTCATAAGAGCAGGTGAATAGATCGCCGACTGGGAGATCTACGGGGCTATATCCGTCTCGGGGGTATTGGATCTGGGTATTGGTTAAGTCGGTAGCTGGATCCGGTGTGTTGGCTGCAGAGGCCGCGGAAGTGATGAGAGCTACATTGGATCGAGAACCTTGCTCCCGCGCAACAATCTCAGCGTGAGGCTGAGTACGCATACAAATGACATGAGTAAGCCTCTTGCTGATCTTCGACGGCACGTAATGGACATCCCCACGCCCCTGGCCCGACGCAACAAGGAAGATAGGACCCTTGGATACATCGCAGTCGTCCTTGTAGAACGAGCAGGAAACATTTCGGGGTACAGCCACAGCGATCAGATCATGCGCAACAGAGTCGCCAAGCGGGATGCACTTCTTGGCGTCTTCATCGTAGATACCTAGCTGGGAAGTGCTGCCGAATAGAAAGGCCATGGCTCCAGGGTCGGCCATCGATGTGTCTAGTGCTTCTCGCGTAACGATTGTAGATTGAGGCTTAGTACGCATACACATGAAATGAGTAAGCTGCTTGCCAATGTCTGACGGCACTTTGGGGACTGCGTCACCCTTGTCCGAGTGAACCTGGTACAGAGGACCCTTGGATACGTCGCAGCTGTTCTCCCAGAACCTGCAAAGGACGTTTTCGTGTACAGCCACGGCAATGACATCGTGCGCAGTAGAGTCGCTAAGTGGGATGCAGATGTTGGCGTCTGCGGGGTAGATACCAAACATGCCAGTGCTGCTGAATACGTAGGCGATTGATGGACCGTCCTTTTGTAAAGTCATCAGAGCCGTGTTGTCGACAATGGGTGCAGTATCCGCCCGCGCATCAATAACGGATGTACTAGCCGCCCAGGCATCGATTTCAGCATCAAGAGTATGCTTCTTCCCGCAAGCGACGTGTGTGATGTCGCGGCCAGTATACCCCGGGATATCCACACTCACGACATTGCTCCAAGGATTCGAAGCGCGGAAAATCGGGAACTTGGCTATATTGCAGGCATTGGTGTAAAACACGCAGAGAATGCCGGCTTCGAGTTGTACTCCGACAACGTCATTAGCCACATGCTTGCTGAGCGCAACGCAATCCGCGTCGTTGTCGTCGTAGATGTACAAGTCGGCTGTATCGCCGAAGACTCGGGCCATCTTCGTCTTCTGGGCTGCTGGTTCGAGAGATGAATCATCCGCTCGCGCATTGACGTCGGCATAACCATCTTTCTTTCCGCAAAGGACGTGGGTGATCTTCTTGCCAACATCCCCTGGCACGTCTCGAGTGGTGAATTGCTCCTTATCGGTCGAAACGCTGAAGACGGGGTATACAGCTAGGGTGCAATCATTGTCGTAGAACACGCAGAGAGTGTGAGCTGCAACAGTTACACTGGTAACACTGTTGGCAACACGATCTCTTAACATAACGCAGGCTCGGCTGTTTTCCCTGAGGATAGCATGACGACTCGTGCTGCTGAAGATTCTCGCAAGGGTTCCCGAATATGCCGTTGTAGCATCCGCTCGTGTCTCGATCGCAGCATGAGTGTCTTTCTTCCCGCAAATGACGTGGGTAATCTGCTTGGAAGCATCTGCTGGCACGTTTCGACTGAAGTACCCCTCCGTGGTCGAAAAGGTGAAGACGGGGTATCCAGCTCGACTGCAAGCGTTGTCGTAGAACACGCAGAGAGTGTTGGCTCCCATTTCTACCTTGGTAACATCGTGGGACATATCGTCGTTGAACCGAACGCAGGCTCTATTCTTGTCGCTGAGAACAGCCATGTTGCTTGTGCTGCTGTAGATCCTCGCTAAGAACTCCTTGGCCATCGTTGTTGCAGAAGTGGCTGTCGGGCTAGCTTCGAGAGATACAACATCCGCTCGCGCATCGATCTCATTGTGTGGGGCAGACGAAGGCCCGCAGACAGCGTGGGTGATTTTCTTGCTGACATCCGATGGCACAGGAACTTTGGTATAGGGGGCCTCGCTCTTTGCAGTGAAGAGAGGCTTAATGACAGTAAAGCAGCCGCTCTCGTAGAACCTGCAGAGGGTATGATCGACCAAGGCTGCGTGCGTCAAATGACGAGATACCGTGTCCGGGAGTTTGATGCAGAGCCCAGCGAAGTTCTCTTGATACTCGAAGGCGTAGCCGGTATCGCTGATGAGTCGCGCGATGAGCCCGGACGGTTCCTCGACCGCGAAAGATGGCGCCTCGAGAGACGTATCCGCTACTCGAGCTTCGAGCGCAGGAACATCGCTCAGCTGGTGGTCGCCCTTGTAACACCAAACATACTTGAACCTAGTCCCGTACTTCGCATCGATCTTGAAGAGGTGTTGCTTATCCAGAGTTTGAGCGGTGTAAATGGGTTCGCCTTTGCAGTCTGAGTGGCGGTCGTTGTAGAATTTACACCTCAGACCTGGATCTTGAATGAAAGAATCGACGTTATACGCGATATCGCTGTTTAGCTTCAGACAGTTACCCAAGAGCTTTTTTTGCATGAGTTGGCCTACGCCATGGCTGCAGACAACCAAGTATTGGTTATCTGGGGACGGGTTCATGCAGGCCCAGTCTGGTGAGACGTCGGTGTCTGGAGCGGCGTCGGTATCTGGAGCAACGACAATCTCTGGAGAGGAAGGAGCAACGACCTCTCGAGCTTCCACCTCACCAACGTCCCTGCGCCACTGACCAATCTTGCACATGACATACTTGATCCGGTTTCCAGCATCGGGTGGAATCGTAAAGCTCTCCTCTTTCTCATAAGTAGTGGTGGACCCTTCGATGTTGCCATTGCACTCGTTGCTGTCGTCGTAGTACCTGCACGAAATGCGCGCATTCTGAGTAATAGTTTCAACGTGGTACCCAACGGTACTGGTCAGCGACACACATGCGTTCATCCAATTGTTGGGGATGTTGTTGGCGTTGCCATTGCCGCAGATGGACAAGAAGTAGTGGCTCGCATCGGGGTTCATACAGGCGGAGGAAGATGCAACACCCCTGCGCCACTGACCCTGCTTGCACATGACATACTTGAGCTGGTTTCCGACCTGGGGTGGATACGAAAAGATCTCGATGTCCTCTGAAAGATTGTTGGAGTACGCTTTAAAGTCGCTATTGCACTCATTACTGTCGTCGTAATACTTGCACATGATGTGCGCGTTCTGAATAACAGTGCCGACGTGGTGCCCAACGGTATCGGACAGCCGCACACAAGCGTTCATCCAATTGTTGGGGATCCAGTTGGCGTTGCCACCGCCGCACACGATCAAGAAGTAGGAGTCCGATCCAGGGTTCATACAGGGGGATGGGGACCAAGATGAAGTGTCTTCGGGTTGGGTGGGGATCGCGTCGTGGGCGGAAAGAGCGTCATTCTCTTCGGCATGCTTGATATCTTCCGCTCCAAGAACAAAAGGAGCATCGTCCAGAAGAGCATCATGAGCTCTAGCCTCGAGCTCACCAGAATCCCCACGTGGCGGCGCCTTATCACACCTGACATACTTGATCTGCTTGCCAATCGCCGACGGAATCCGAAAATGGTGGGTAAGGGTAGCGACGACGAAGTCGCTGTTGCAGTAGTCGCTGTCGTCGTAGAACCTGCACATGAGACCAGGGTCTTGGACCGTGGTGGTGACTTCATGCGCGACGCCGGCGGTAAGTAGTGCGCAGACGCCGAGCCAGGTCTTAGGCATGGTGCTCGTGTTGGTGTGGTTGCCGCAGATAGCCGCGAGCCACATGTCTGGCTGTTGTCTCATATTGCATTCGGGAGCAACATACTCGAGGTCGGCGATGTCGGCGGGTTGGGAGGTCGGGATGAGGGAGACGGCAGTGGACTCGGGAGTAGGAGCGGCGAAGGCAAGACCAGCGAGGCCGATCAAGCCAGCGACTAGATAGTGAGCGCGCATGATGACTACCACGTTCAATGTCAGAAATCTCATTTTTCTCCGCAAATCATGAGGTTACTCACCGTCGTCCAGCCAATCGCTCTTGACAGACCGACGCGGTCGATAGCGAAGTGGATAGATGTAGTAGCGGTTGTAGAGCTTCGGCGCAATTGATGGGGCGGCTTTTGCAGCCAGTAAGAGAGGGCGGGTAGAATTGAGAAGGGTAGTAGGTGGGTGGAAGAGAGAAGACAGGAGGTATCAAGTGGAGAATTTTATCCCCAGTAAGAGAGCGGTGGGAAGGCGCTCGAAGGCCAGGCGGGCGACAAACGGATACCCAGTCAGTGAGGGGTGGGTGGAGAGAGAAGGCAGGAGGCGGCGGGTGGGAGACTTTGTCAATAGTAGGGATAGCGGTGGAGAAGCGCTCGTCGAACGCCGCTGAGGCCTGGTGAGCAACAAACGGAGCGCCAGCAAGTGAGAAGTGAGAGAAGCGAGACCCTGACGAACGAAGACGAAAACGAGGTGTGCTTGGCCGGATATGGATTTTGACTATCAGGATGTGAAGCGCATGGTCTTCCGGGCTTCGCGTTCGAGCCTAGAGTCTTTTCGCGAGGGACTTTGGATGCGTACATTGGCGCAATGCGCCTGGTTTAAGATTCCGCGATTGGAATGCGGCGGTTGACCGTAATCTCATACTACCCGCAATGTTGGTACCCGAGTCCCAGTGAGAATACCACACCATTTCGATCCGCGCGACTCAAGGGTCACGGTCGCGGTTGATGTCGTACTGCCGTCAATCGAGCACATCCTGGCCTGGCTACCTTACCGTTCCATTCCGCGCCGCTCTACGGGTCAAGGTCGCGATTAATGTTATACTGGCGATACCCAAACCCATCCATCGTAACCCAATGGCCCAGAGCCTCCATCTCAGCCCACACCTGCGGATAATGCTGTTTAATCCAAGCCTCGACGCGAGTTTGCCTCTCAATATTAGCCGTGCAGTTGAACCAGCTGCCTAGACTGCTTTACTGTTAACAAAGCCACCAGGTTGAAGTCAATGAAGGAAGTAACGTACATCTGCAAATCAGGAGTAAACCCATACTCCTCCTCCACAGACTCCACCAGCGCCAACGCCTCATCATGATTATGATTCCGCGCAACAGCACACATATACGCTGTCCAGATGTTCTTGTCAATCTCGACGTCCTGGTCTTTCAAGCGCTTCCAGATGGACCTTGCGTGTTCGGAGCCAAAGTGCATGCCTTCGCTCGATCGGAAGGCGATGGCGAGACTGTTGTATGTGGGGCCTTCTTTTGAATCGCAGATCTCGCGCCAGAAGGACAGGGCTTTGCGGTTCTCGCCGGTGGCAGCGTATGCGAGCATGAGTGAGTTGCGGAGTTTGGTGTCCATTTCTACGTTTAGGTCCAGTTTCAGTTGGTTGTGTGCTAGTTCGAGGGACTCGGCATCTTGGCAGCGAGCGAAGCCGGTGAAGGCTGCGACGTAGACGTCTCTTGTTGCGGTGTGAGTCGGGCTGACGTGATTGCGCATGTGGAAGAAGACGTGACAGGCCATGTCGGAACGGTTCCTGGCGAAGAAGCCGTTCATGATTGGTATCCGGTCTTCTCGGGGTGTTTCGACAAATACGTTGCGCAGGATTTGGTACCCGTCCCAAGCATCCGCGGTGCTAGTCTCACCGTCTAGTATGAACATGGAAAGTGCTTTCTGGATGATCGTCCGCTGTTCTGGTGAGTATTGATGAGCGTGCACCTGGAGAAGATCCATCGCGTCGTGGATCTCACCCCTCCGCAGATGCAACAGCGTCAGCGCTGCCACTGTTTCTGGTGCGAAGCTGGCCTTGCGCTCGTGCAGGTCGTCCACCATGGCCATCAACTCATCGAAATGATGCTGTTTTGATACGCACAGTGCTTGGATCAGTTCGTTGACGACTGCAACACTGCGCTCGTCCCCAGAGAAGCTACCCTGCAGGTTGAAGTAGGCAGATCTCGCTCCATCGAGGTCGCCGACAGAGATGCGGTATTGCATCTGCATCGTATAGGTCGTCTCGTCGGGATGAATGCCAAACTTCTCGCCTAGTACGATGTAGCGCTCCGCCAGGTACGGGTCCTGCTTAGACATGCAATGCTCCACCAACGCATTGATGGTCTCGGTGTCTGGGCGGATTATAGGAACTTTAGGATCCTTTTGTCGTGCTTCGTCATTTCTGCGAATCAGCACGTTGATCATCCGAGCGATCTCATCAGGGCCTTTGCCGATAGCAGCAGACCAGAGGAAGATTGCATCCCACTCAGGTTTCGAGGGCATCTCAACCTTGAGCATGCTCGCTACCACCTGTTGACCATATGTAAGATCGCCTGCTGCGGCGCAGGCCTTGAGCAGAGCAGAGCTGGTGCCGCCCGACGGCTGCGTAACCTGGTGGCCGACTTTGGTGTGAACAGGTTGCGAGTACCAAGATTTGGCTTTTTCCAGGTCTCCACGCTCAGCGTAGAATGCTACTAGTTTATTTTGCGCAGGCCTGGTCAATGGAACCGAGGCTTCTGTGAAAGCATCCACCGTTTTCGAGACCTCGGTCAGACTGTTCTCCCGGGTGATCCCTCCAATCACTGTGTTCCAGCTAGAGACCACGGCACCACGTGTCAAGGCATTCGCTGTCTTGTCGTATTTAAACGCGCTCATTGCGATATCCCTTGCTTCAGTAGCCGCACCAAACGCGGATAGAAGTTGGATACGCCTCGAGTCGATGTACATCTTAAAGGGGACCTTCAGTTCCTTGGTCTTCTTCTCTCCAGCTTTCTCGGGTTCTTGTTCTTCAGATTTTGCCAACTCGTCAACCACGAGCCGCCCAAAGGCCATGTGCGCTTTCCCTAGAATTTCTGGCCGCTTCGACGTGTCCAGTAGTTTCTCCAGGATATTATCCAGATCTTGCCGATATAGCCATGGCTTCCCGTCTTCTCTTGGATTCTCCAGCAGATATTTGAGAGCTTCAATTGCGGTCCCCACATGCCAGTCCTCAAATGCGCCTTTCCTTTGCGCAAAGAATTTCTTGATCGCATCCGCAACGTCTTTCGGTGCCGGCGGCCTGAGGTCATTCGCGCGCTTATACGAAACCTCAGCCATTGTATTCAGACCCGGTGGCGCCTCCGCAGGCTTGAGCTTCCGCTTTTGCTTGAACAGCTCCCCAAAGAAAGTCCGCCGTTGCGTCTGGGGAAGTAATCGGGCGCCATGTTGGGTGATGACGCGGGGTCGGACGGCTCGGTAGCGGCATCCTCGGTACAGCAGAGGCTCGTTGGCGATGATGTTGCGGAAGACGAGGCGGGTCAAGTGCGAGGGCATGGCGGCGGCGACGTTCGCTAAGCGCAGGACAAGACAAAAGTGTGGTGACGTAGGTTGGGCGTGCAATTGGCGCACGGTGGGAAGGGTATCTAGGCGAAGAAGCTGTCCATGAGGTGGAGGAAGGCGCACAAACGGTATATACACGAAGAAGACGAGATGGAAGCGGGATCCAGTGGCGGCGACGGGGAGTGAGGGGAGCAATTGCGGGAGCTCTTGCCTGCTGTGAAATCCAATTGCGCTAAGAAAGTCAACCTCCGACCGCCGAGGCCGCATCTCGAAAAGTCACGACGGCAGCGACGACGACGCCAACACCACCACAGCCGCCAACATGTCAATAACACGGTTACCACTGCGGCCGCTGCCGTCCATAAGCTCGACATGCATGCGCTACTTCTCCACCGGGTCCCATAAGCAAGGTGCGCCCCATTCCCCCACGTTCACCACATACCCCATCTCCCAACTGCCCTCCTCCACCACACCTCCCACCCTCTAACCACCCCAGGCCCCCAAGACGGCATCCTCGACATCCTCGCCAGCAGCACCGCCGCCGCCCGCCCACCCCCAAACACAAACACCACGCGCCCGCGCACCGGCCCCTCCCTCACAGGCATGGCTTCAACCATGGGCCTCTCCGCCAACATGCCACGCGAAGTCCTCGAATCCGACCGCGCAGCCCAATACCAACGGCAAATCTACCGAAAATGGCAACCGGGCGACGTCTACGCCCCCCACGACCTCTCCGGCACCGAGCAAAAGAAGTGGAAGTACGGGCGCAAGAAGCCGCAGCAAGACGCGTTTGATGTGCTGGGTATAAATCCGATATTGGAGTATAAGAACTTTACGATGATGTCTGAGTATATGACGGAGATGGGGAGGGTTAAACATAGCAAGGATACGGGGCTTAGGCCGAAGAATCAGAGGAAGGTTGCTAAGGCGATTCGGAGGGCGATTGGGTTGGGATTGATGCCGAGTGTGCATCGGCATCCGTTGGTGTTGAAGAAGAGTAGTCCGTCGAGGTTTTTGTAGGAGGGACGGGGGGTTGTATGATAGGGCAATTCGATGTGTATGTTTGATCTCTCAAGATAATTGATAGGCATGTGGTATTCAATGCGCTTTTCTTGATCCGCAGTGGAAGAAATTGAGTATGTATACAAAACCATAATCTGCGAAACGACCAGCGCGAAGAGCAATCATCTTCATACTCCAACTAATACCCCGTCTCATTCCTCCCCTGCCTCTCAATCCACAAGCTTATCATCTTCTGCTGCGCATGCACAATCTCCATCGCATAATCCTCATCATAAAGATCATACCACCCCGGACTCTCATGCGGCGGATCCCCCGCCCAAACCATCCCAAACTCATTCGCCTTCTGCGTCTCCGGCCTCCAAATCCCGCCATACGCCCACGGACTCGTCCCGATATACGCACCCCCATTCCTGAACTCATCCATAACAGCCCCGATGATCGTCGTGAAATAGGCGTCCTTGTGCGTCGTGCTCGCGTCACTGAGGTAAGGGTATTCCCTGTCTTCATTCACCCAGTTATCTCTTGCCATGCCGAATTCCTCCAGGAAAACCGGTTTCCCAATGTCGATGGCCCATTGACTGCTGTTCTTCATAAAGTCGCGGGCGAAATCCTGGGCAGCGACTAGATTCGCGTCGCTGGCGTTGTACATGTCATAGACGCCCCAGTTCTGGACCCAGCAGTGGGTTGTCGCGTAGTCGACGGTGGAGAAGTTGTGCACGCGCTTGAAGTAGTATTCGCCTTGCTTGCTTTCCAACCCGACGCTGATGAGCTGCTTGGGGGCGAGTGAGCGGATGTAGGCGGAGATGCGGTCGACCCAGGGGAAGAGTAGGTCGTTGGGGTTTGGTTCTAAGAAGATGTTGTAGGGGCCTGTGTAGCCGAGTTGGTCCGAGGGTTGGGGTTCGTTGGCGAGTTGCCAGGTCATGATTGTTGGGTCTTCGGTGTAGAGGCGGCCTGTGATGGTGTTGCGGCGACTCATGACGGTCTTGATGTGGTCTTTGTACCATTGCTCGGCCTGCGTGTTGTTGTAGATGAGGTTGGCGAAGGAAGTGAACTCGTCGTATGGAGCTGCGTTGACACCTTCTACGGTGTAGTTTCCCCATCCTGTACCAGGTGTTTCGCGCTGGGGTGGTGCAGTCTGGTTCCAGCTTGACGGGTACGGGATCGCGGTGTTGTTGTTTGCCCATGATACGTACTGGGCAAATCCACCGCTCCACTGCCACTCGTTGTTCAGCGTCATGGTGGCGCGCATGCCGCGTTTCGACATCTCAGCAAGGCAGATATCGAGACCTTGGAAGACGTCTTCGTTGTACTGGCCAGGTGACTCCATGAGTGCTGGATTCATCCTGAAGGGCTGGGGTGTTGGTGCCCCTTCTGAAGCAGCCATGATGCGGAGGTGGTTGATGCCTTTAGCAGCCATCTGATCGAGCTCTGTAACCAAACGCGAGTAGTTGCCTCCTGCCTCTGGGCCTGCCGCAAGATTCATGCAAGCCCAGTAGTTGATGCCTTGAACATGTCAGCCCACCACTTGTACGGGAGAGAAGCATATCCTTACCAGTAAGATAGTACAATCCATCGCCATTATACAGCCTCAATCCATCCACATAGACAAAGTCGTCGTCTGCAATCGCACTTCCATTATGGCTCCCACCTCCTCTCGGCAGCACAGAGCCCGCAGCCAACGAGGCGAACAACACCTGAGTCGCGACTTTCATCTCGACAACCCAAAGATAAGAATTTGGCTTGAACAAGCCATTACCAACGGCTCACATCAAAGCTTATATATCCATCCGCCTATCCCGAAGCCGCGGTCCGACTATGCATACTACGTCCCCAAGTGCCGGTTGACATCATATGCGGAGCAAGAACACCCCGACGATGCTACCTTCTCCATCGGAGTGGAGATCGTCGCTGTGCGATTGAGCGAGGTGTGGTAGTTCTTCCGCATGTCAACGCATGGTACACACGGGTATAGAATGGTAGTGACGAAATGGCTCGGAGTGTGGATCTCCGTTGTAGCGTTGGAGTAGTGTGCTGATGGATGTGGGTCGCTGGCGTTGGAGCCAGTTGCCAAGCCCCGAGGTGCCGACGTCTGTTAAAAATCCGTGCGCAAGCTCATGACTTCGATACCTCTGGCGCTGGCGCCGTGGTCCTACGTGTAATTCCACTCCGGCTGTCACGACCAACTCTTCAACGATCACGACCAATCCTCCACCATGGACGACGACGAAAACGACGAGATCGCAGCGGCCATGGGCTTCGCCTCCTTCGGCGGGACGAAGAAACGCAAATACGACCACACCGCCTCGCCAAAAGCTGGCCCTGATGCGAGCGGCGCCAACTCCACCAAACTGGGTGTCAGATCGAAAAAAGTTGCCAACGAAGACGAGATCAACCTCGACGACGCTGTATCCGACGCTATATCCGACTTCACAAACCCCACGCCGCAACCCCACAACAACGCGCCGGGTAAAGCAAAGAAGAACCGACCCGCCGACTCTGGTCTGGCTGCTTTTCTAGCCCGTGGCCAGAATCTTCCTGAGAAACCGGCTGCCACCAAGAGCAGCACTCCAAACCTTGCGATGTCTGGCGACCCGCCCACGGCAGAGATGGTATCATTCGGCGGTCCACCAATCTCCAAGGCTGAACTGAATGCGCTGCGTCACGGCGTGAGAATGGAGAATGGGGATACTGCATACTTTCTCCCGAGCTTTGTTGAGGATCCCTGGGCGAGGCTGGGAAAGGGTGGAAGTGGATGAGTGGATTTGTCATCACTCTAGGAGCAGTCTTGTGTATCGATCATGGGAGAGGAGACGGGTTATGGTCACCGCGCAGTCCTCCTCACACTTTTTCCGGTATACCGCGGTATCTCACCTAGATGCGCACGCAGCAACAACGTCCTTCTCGTGATTAGCGATGCAAATGTAGCATTTCCTTAGTCAACAGGAGTAAGGAAATGCTACATTTGCATCGCTAATTACAAGAAGAGTACAGCGCAATATCTACGTAGATCCCCAACCAACAAGAACATCCTTCTCGTAATTGGCGGTTAAGGACTTTCATCTCCATATTCCTGTTGAACATGGAAATGCAAGTCCTTAATCGCCAATTGAGAGAAGAATGAGGAACAGGTGTAGACTTCATTGGCAGTCAAGTAGTCATCAGCGCCGTCTCATCCTCTTCCTCTTGGACGATCGTCTGTTATAGCATAACGGGGAGCGTTCAAGAGGAAGAGGATGGGAAGGTGATGATGACTGCCTGCCTGCCGTGTTGGGTGTTGGGTGTTGGACTGCGGAGGAAGGAGTGGGGATTTGGAAGGCTGAGTCTTTAAGTGGTGATGCAGAAATTTGAGAAATCAAATTTTTGCATCGCCACTTTAAAGACTCTTCTGTGACATTTCCATGGGCAGTCCATCAACACGGCAACGTATTCGTGATCTCCGGTCATTGTGGAGGGCTGAGACGGATTTGAGAGTATAGTAGAGGATAAAACAATGAAAGAATGTCTTCGGGAGATGATAGCGCAAGCCTTGCAGGATGTGAAGCTTTTAAGTTCTTTACTTCAGTTCCCGGAACGCCTCCGCATCCGGGGCGGCCGATCGCGCAGAGTATCGTGAGTCGTGGTGCAGCCTCGTGCCTTCCAAGGTTTGTGGCTTGCGTCCAGAACGCGTCCACACGTGCTTTCCAGGGGTCGCGCCAATCACCCGCTGCGCTACTGGCTCACCATCACTGACTTCATCGTGCGCAACTTCCTTTTCTTCCCGACCTCTTTTAGTTTCTGTTCATGGGCTGATGTTTGCGACTGCCTAGTTGATGTTTACCTGAGAAGCCAACCCGATGCGTGCCTTGGTGTGCTTGTGGCTTTTCGGGAACGCCTGCGTGAGGCTATCGTGAACTTGATGCAGGTACGCGGGCAAGCCACTTCGGCTCCAATCTTAGAGCATGATCGCGATGTTGTGAGCACACACTCATCAACTGAAGAGATAGGTATATAGCTATGCAGCTCCCAAACCTTGTTAGGTTACTCGTCTCACTCTCTACGAGCACCTCACCAACAGTCATTCCTTCGCTCGCCGTCAATCTGTCGCTCCTTCGTATACAGCATAATCCTTAATCATTAATACCAGTCACAATGCGCTGGACCCTTCTCCTCTCCCTTTCAGCAGCGGTAACGCTCGCCGCTGGCAAAGTATCGACGAATGCGCGCTGCGGAAACGCCTACAATGCCTTGCCAGGAGGCATGACCTGCAAAGGTTCAAAGTGGGGTGATTGCTGCTCGCAGTACGGGTACTGGTATGCTATATAGCTTCGTTTTCACAGGTCACCAACTAATGTTTCGTGCAGTGGAAAGACGAAGGATTATTGCGGAACTGGGTGTCAGTCGTCGTTTGGTACTTGCAACGATGCAGTCGCACCAGCGCGTACTTCGACAACATCTAGCCGCGTCAGTACATCTACCTCGACCAGAACAGCTCCGTCGACAGCACCTTCGTCTACCCCTGCAAAAGTTAAGGTTACCACCAACGCTCGCTGTGGAAACTCGTATGGAGCCTCGCCGGCGGGCATGACATGCTCAGGCGGCAAGTATGGCGATTGTTGCTCGCAATACTCGTACTGTGGTAGCGGAAGCGCATACTGTGGAACGGGCTGTCAAGCTGGGTTTGGAAAGTGTGATGCTGTTTTGTCTTCTGCTAGGTCTTCGGCTTTCAGCACCTCAAGTTCCAGCTCCAGCAGCGCTTCGTCCTCTAGTTCGATTCTACTTTCCACATCGACCAGCGAAAGCACCACCAGCACCGCTTCAAGCTCGTCATCAACCGACGAATCCTCAACCTTACTTTCCTCCAGCTCGTCTTCCGGAATCTCCGTAACTCCCGAGACAGCAGCCTCCACGATCACGTCAACACCCACACCCTCCCCATCTACAACGGAGTTCTGCGGCACAAAAGGTTACATTAAAGAACAACCGTCCACCTTCACAAGCAGCCCTTTCACAACTATCGAGGATTGCCTAGCCAACTGCCGGGCTGAGAGTAGATGCGGCAGTGTAATCATCTCTGAGAGCGGGTGCTATCTAAATGAGTCGCCTATCACCAGTACAAACATCGACCTTGGGCCAGGATCCCCTCTGACATTTTACAACCGCGAGTGCGGGATCAGCGCCTCGGTAACTACTACGCTGCCTGTAACACCGGCAACGTCTACGACCTCGTCATCAATAACCTCTGTTTCTCCGACTGCTACTGAGCTCTGTGGCGTGGAAGGAATCGACAACATCAACCTCCAGGTCATAAAAGCCTCGCCATTCACAACCAACGAGGACTGTCTAGCAAACTGTCGCGCAGAGAGTGAATGCCGTAGCTTCATCATTTATGATAACACATGCTATCTAGCCCGGATACCTATCACCGCTACGAATGTCGACCCTAGACCAGGATCTGGTCTCACATACTACAACCGCGATTGTGGTACTAGCGCCCCAGCAGCCACCATGCCGCCTACAACACTAGCAACATCCACATCTACATCCACCACAACCACGACTCCAACCCCAACTCCCTCCGTTTGCGTCCCCGCCGCACCAACAGTATCCTGCGTCAAATACCCCAACTGCCCACAATTCACCACTCCACTTTCCAACGCCTGCTCCGCTAACAACTCCCAATGCAAAGACAATTACTTCGTCCGCTGCGAGAACATCCCGGCGGCCGGCTCTCAGGTCATCCTCGCCCTTGGAGGCATCCCGAACGCAGACGTCTGCCGTCAGCGGTGTGACGCTCTAAACAATTGCTCAGCGTTTGCGTTCAAATCCTTGAACTGCATTCTGTATAGCACAATCAATGGATTCATTTCGGACCCCGCTACTACTTTTATCAGGATCTGTGCGGATAGTTGTGCTGGGCAGCCGGTGAAGAGGGGTGAGGGGGAGAAGGATGGTAGTGACAAGTCTGTGAGTGTCGCGAAGTGGACGCAGGGTAAGCAGGGTAGGCAGAGGGGACCTAAGGATACTTAAAGGTATATCATCGATATACAACAGCCCGGTCATTCCAAAGAGATGATACTTTTCACATTTCCCCACAATAGATACTTTCATATCAAATTCTAAACTCAGCTTCGAAGTCCCACACACTCTCCTCTCAACACCCATCCCCCACCCCCATCCATCCCATCAAGAAAAAGCAACCCACCCCCCGAACCCCCACGCCTCAACCGCAAGCACAAACCCCGCAATCGCCATCCCACTCCCCACTCTTTGGCTAAACTCCTTCCGTGTCAATTTCCCCTCGCCGGCACCAACTAGAATCCATGCTGCGGCTGCGAGGAGGCTGATGAGCAGGAGGATACCCATTACTAACAGTACACGCGGGCGGGAGAGTGTGTATGTGAGATGGAGCGTTGGGGTTTGTTGTTGTTGGGGGCGGGAGGTATTGCGGCGGGCCCAAGATATCCAAGTGTAGTTCTTCCGTCCGGTTTGGGGGGTTTTGTATAGGGACAATAGGTCGTCTTCGGAGGGAGTTGCAAGGTGTCTGTTCTGACTCGAACGAAGTGCAGGATGAACATCGCGGTCGTCCTTGCTATTGCCGTTGCCGTTACCCTGATCCCATGTACTTCTTCTTTCAACATGTATCCCACTCAACGTCCTCGCGCTAAACGTTCTCCGGAACCAATTACCCGCCAACTCTCGGTTCGCAGCCCTCAGCGCCAAAGCGAAAGCTTCGTCGTCGAAGTCGGCGGAGCGCTCTTTCCTTTTCATTTTAGAACTGTGATCCATCCTCTTTTCGCTGTTGCAGTTGCTGATGCTGCTCTTGGTATAACTGTGTTTCGGCGTCCAAGACGAGGCGTACGTTGGAATAACGACTCGGGCCAACTCCCCTTCTCTTCCTGGCGATAGCCCAGCCTGCTCTTCATCCGCGTTACCACACGTACACGCACATCTCCCCCTCCCCATACCCCACGTCCACCTCCTCAACCCAACCATCACAACAACACCACTCTCCTCCATACTCACACCCCCCCTCTCCCCTCCACCTCCCCGCCCCCTCTCCTCAGCACTACCCCTCACAACCCCCTGCGCACTCTCATTCCTCTCCCTCCGACTCCTCATATCACATTCCTCCCCATTTGCATTCCCCGTCATAAGCCCCAGAACCTCCTTCCCCTTCCGATCATCATAAGGACTCTTCGGCTCATCTCCAAACGGAAACGCACTCGTACAGCACGAGTTCAACCGCGTGTAATCCTCCGTCGTGCGGTTTGAAAGCGAGAAGTTGAGGGCCGAGAGATGGGAATCTAGGATACTGGCGTGTTTTTGCGGGATGTAGCTAGCCTTTGGGATGAGGAGGTCATGACCTGTGCTAGTGGTTGCGGTGTTGGGGATGGAGAAGGGGTTGGGGGGTTTGAGGGCTGGGGAGTAGATTTGTGCGGTGCGGTGGCGGCTGGCTCTGTCGTCTTGGTCTTCGCCGGTTGATAGAGGGGACAGCGTGACGTGTCGGTTTGCGGAGAAAGAGGTGGATTTGGGCCAGGAGGTTGTGGAGGCGGAGTGCAGGTATGTGCGACCTGCTGCGTTTGCCATGTCGCTACTGACTCGAGGGTCTATACTACGCGGGTCTGAACTCAGAGCTTCGAGGGCGCGCATGGTCATGACGTGGGCGTTGATGATGGAGTCTGCGAGGACGCTGTCTGATGTGCTGTTTGACGACGCGGTCCTCCTGTGCTCTCTGCGGAACGTCGGACTTTGCGGTAGCGCGGTGAGTGTATCCTCTAGAGGTCCTGATGCAGAGAACGGTGCTGAATTGGCCGATGCCATGAGCGGAGAGTTCGGCAAAGACAAGGTGCTGCGTAGCGAATGTCTCGGCGAGTCGATGCTGGATCTGATAGACCTGTTGTCCACCAGGCGCACATTATCCTTGTTCAGACGTGTCAGAGACATCTTTCGCGCGTGATTCGTTCCTCGACCAGAAGCTCGCTCGTCACCGGTTCCACTATCGTCAGTTCCAGAGCCAGAGACATCTGCAAGATCTGCGAGTCTGGGCAGCGAGGTGATGGTGCTGCGTTGCCTGTTCCTTCCGCGCTGCGCATTCTCAGTGTCGGCGTGGATGTCGTACGGAATGTCTCTCAGACCCGGCCCTTCGCTTGTAATCGGACTCTGTATCGTTTTGCTCATCCTGTCCTCCCATTCTGATTCCGAAGAGAAATCGTCGAAGAAGTCGGCACGGTGACCTAGCGCTTTCTGCATCGTTTCGCTGACGTCGGGATAGACTGATATTCGTCTCCTTTGTAAAGCTTCGACAACGCGCGGATATGCTGCCAGCGTAGGAGACAGTCTTTCGAAGGGGTGTTCGAGAAAGATGGGATGAGCCTTGTCTGATTCAGCGGTAGAAGACACGGGGTGCTGGTTAAGAGGCGAGAACTTTGGCGCAACAGATCTCGAGATCGATGGTGTGCGGGTTCGCGCAGTCTCCATTGTCATATCTCTCAACACCTCGATTCATCACCGAGGTAAGCCAATCTCCACACGTCATCAGGACATCCCGTCCACCTCTTAATAGTATCGACACGATAATCCCTGAAACACATACAGTACGAATACGGGAGATATAGACGAGGACAAAGGCGAAGCAAGGCATATTGACGCGGGGGGTGGTGGCGACTACCGGAGGATTGTATAGCAAACAAAGGCGGTATGCACCTGGTACTGCATGTCCACATCCGGCGCCTTACCAGGTCCATGACAGCGGTAGCGATCGCAAGGCTTTTGTCATCTTGGCCGGCTTTTGGTTGGGCGGGAAGAGTGGACTGCGGATGCAACCGCATTCCGATGGGCCCTGGCTTGCACAGACCTCATGGCCGCCCAAAACCGGTACTTTGGACGTAGGAAAGATGGGTATGTGAGAACAGTATCTATTGGCGAGTGGGACGAAGGGTGGAGTTCGCCCAGAAAGCCCCTTGCTCTATATCTAAGCGCGGAGGCGAAAACTAACAACGCCATATGCAATGCCACCAAATCGTTCGTGATCAACATGAGATGGACATGGAGTATGAAAGAAAAGCGAATCCGAAAAAGTTGAGGACTTTGGCGAGTCCCTTACTCGCCGTCGCGGTCGAACATCTTCGTCATCGCCTTTTGCGCAAGCTCTACACCGGCAAAGGTGGCTGCGTTGGCAGGCACTGCTCGTGCCATGGCTGGACCAATACCAGGGAAGAAAGCCTTGAGACCGCCGCTCGCGTGGATGCCCTTGATGGTTCCGCTGATTGTTGGTCGGCCTTCGGCACTTTGCAACCGCGACTTAATGGTGTCGACTGGGAAGACGGGTATCCACATGGCGATACCGGCAGCACCACCAGCAACCATGACGGCGCCCATACTCAGCGACCCCGGCTGACCGGTGACAGGGTCTTTTGGCGTGAGACTGCGCTTGACGGTCTCGTATGTCGCAAAGTAGAGGGCTGATCCAGGGCCGTCACGCGCCAGTGTCATGGCAGAGCCGCGGTATACTGACTTGATGCCGCCCTCCTTGTATAGCTGCTTGACCACATCCATGCCACCAGCGTATTTTGGCTTCTCGCCAGGCGCCAGGTTCTTTTGTCCCTGAATCTGTAGGAGCACCTTCACGCGCTCGAAGGGTGCGGTGATGATAGTCATCGGAATGGCGCTGAAGAAACCGGCGGCGGAGACTTGTGCGACGCTGAACTGGTTGTTCTCGACCTTGGATACGCTGGATACGAGTTGCTTGCCGAGATCATAGCCCCAGAAGGACACCGCGACTGTCGATTGTCAGCCTAGGTTATTCATATACTGGTCCTCCTGTACTCACACATGGGTGTTACACCAACAAGCGGCGCAGAAACACCTGCATACAGCCCCCTGGCCAGTCCTTCCTTTGCGATGGTTTTCCGCACAACGTCCATAGCCCCGCTGTAGACGCCCTTCTCTGCCGTCTGCATGCGCACCTTGACCAGATCAAAGGGATGGCCAACCACAACAGCAAACACTCCACCCACACCTCCCGCTAACAGCGCCCGCAGCGACTGCAGCGAAGACTTGGACGCTGCCTTGACATCTTCTTTTAGCTCCGCCGTGTTGGGCAGCTTCTCAATGACCGAGTCCGCCGTGTTTGACATGGTGGGAGCTGTAGTGGGGTTGCGTGGGATGCACAGGCGCGCGTGTAATCCGGATAGAGGCAGCAGAAGCAGATACAAAGACCAAAGAAGCCGTCTAGAGCAAGAGGATACCTACGCGACTGCTCCCACAATGCGATGAAGAGCGAAAATGCGTGGCTGATGTGGGCGAGAGCGGATTTGGGTTTCGCATGTGCAAGCTCCAGTGCTCCGGAGAGCTGGTGCTGGGCCTACGTCGGTCCAGCGTTCGGCTGTCCATATGCCGAGGCTGATCGGCGCCGAACAACCGCGCACCTCGTGTGAAAGCCATTGACTGAAGAACGTCATGTGAGGGGTGTGAAGCGCCAAGTTCATCGGGAAGATGTCGTTTGGTTCGCACGAAGGAAGAAGACGAATGGAAGGAGCCTTGAAAGTACGGAAGGAGCGATATGGCTTCACATACAGAAAGCTTGATCCTCCGGTCGAACGGCGAAAGACATACACCATCGCAGCCAGTGGATGCGCGATGCTGGTATGATCTGTCACGTATTCTGCTATCCTCGTTGCACTCAGAGACATCTACGCGTATTATCAGTCTCGCTATACCAAACTTTTACATCCCAATCTTCCCTTAACATGTCTAATCGGTTCCTGCATCACACTCGCGCCTGACATCAAAGCGCGAGAGAAAACACGTAACAATCATAATCTTCATCACCCGCCCGACAGTCAAGCGCACGAGATCCTTCTTCTAAGCAAACTTTCTCGTCTATATATGACATACTACCTCACTTGCAATTCTCTTCCATCCACATCAACTACCATCATCAACACACATCTCTGGGGTGTGCATCACACCAGCGCTACAACCTGGACCGTGGGTCGCCCAAAGGGTTTACACGGGAAGAACGGTTCGTAGCGGGAGGCTCTTAAAAGGGCCGGTTGGCAGAGCGGTGGGGCTGTTCAACACTGGGGAGGGTGAGATATGGCTTTATCTTCTCCTTCCCCCTTTCCCCTTTTCCACCTGTTCCACAGAACATTTGGGACGGGGAGCTGACACAACACAGGTGTATGGCGACTACCCATAGAGGAGTCGTTGCGTACGAGGTCCGATGTCGAAGAGAAGAGAAGAGATTCCGGCACGAGACAAGAGAGACACAGATGGAGATGTGTGCCGGCGTTGTGTCAAACCCGTAAGAAGACGAAACGGGTGTACACGGTAGGAAAGATATTATAGGGACGCTCTTGACCGGGCGGGTTGGTAGAGAGGTGGGGCTGCCGACGGGAGTGCGAGGTATGTTCCCTTTTGCCCTACCTTTTCCCTTGTCCTCTCTCCGGCCGAGACATACGATGAATTGCTAACATCACCAAGCTTCCCAGAGAGGAACGCTGCAGCTCATGGTGATTCTCAAAAAAGAATCACACCGAACGGGATAGCCCTCAGAGAACGGCATCGCAGAGTGGCGACGGATTCTCCAAAGAGAGAATAGTTTTACCTGGGCGCCCAGGTCGAAGGGGTCTGTATCAGACCAGTAACCTCGAGAGGGGTCTCGTCTCAGTCCGCTTGTTGCGACACTGCGCATACATCTCTGGTGGTTTCCAACGCCACTCATGGGAGGATGCGTCAAGACAAGAAGGCTGGAATGAGACCCCTCTCGAGGTTGGGGCTTCTTAACGGGAGCGGTTGGGGGAGCGGAGGGACCCTCGACATACACATGTCTTTTCGTTGGCTTCAACTCGGCTTGGCTGGGGGGTCGAAGAAGAGATGGTCTCACGATGGGGGTGTGGATTCTCGACAAGTAGGCTGATGTGCGCATGCACTCAGAAAGCAATGCAAATCCGGTCGAAAGCTGCTTTCAACCTTTCACTATCACAACATCCCAGCGCCTTTACCCCACCAACTTCACTGTACACACACCAAGCATCAGCGCCTCCACACCACCGCCTTCACTGTAAACACACCAGGCAACAGCCCCACAGCCTCCTTCCCCCCTCCCCTCTCCTCCTATCATCTATATATTCCCCCCCTCCCCCACCCACTCCCTCTCTTCCCCTCTCCAAACTGGCGTCTGCAACAGACCAGTCCCTCGGGACGGAACTCCATACGCGTGTGATCCGACAGATTATCACGTGTCACCAGGAAAGTTTACGACCGGCCGGCGTAGCTTTCCAACGATGATGCAGATCGTCTGTCAGACGAGCGCGTGGGAGTCTGATTTCGAGGGGGGGGGCTTCTTAACGGGAGCGGTTGGGGGAGTGGTGGGACCCCCAACACGTGTGTGGTGGATATATGGGTTCTTTTCGTTGGTTACCTTGGCGAGTCTGGGGTGCTGAAGAAGGGGTTGTTTGGCGATGCAGACTGAAGTGATTACACCACATTGCTACTAACTAGACTTGCGTGTGTTAAAGAGCGACAAACCGTGCTTAGAAACAATGTCATTGCATGCATAATGCAATCAGAGTACATTTTCTAACACCGACAGCGCATAGTATGCGACAGATCATTTCACAACCCAACTACCTTGTCTACTTTGAATTACAGATCTTTGAGCACGCATGATCAAATTCATCATTAACATATATATATATACTAAGTACCTACTGTGCGAGAACACTCCTTCTACGCTCTCTGCTACATGAGCCTCCCCACTGTCACTTCACCCGACGTACCTAGGTATTCTTCCTACTACTCTGTTCACTACTACCGATACTTCGCGCCTCTTCCTCTGTTCAAGCGATAGACATAACCTGACCAGCATACCTACCTGACAGACCTCGCCGGAGGTTTTCGACCCTCCAAAACCCCATCCCATGCCATCCTTTCGATAGCTACACGCAAACAGATGGCACTGGTGTAGTTTAATCTGATGGCTTGAGACGGTTTAGGTGGGCACCGAGGCTGATTCCGAGATAACCTTGATGGAGGTGGGGCTTTCCTTAACGGGGGCGGTTGGGGGAGCGGTGGGATCCTCGACGTGTGTGGGTGTGTGGGTTCTTTTTCTTTTCGTTGGCTTCCTTGGCTTGTCTGGGGGGTTGAAGAAGGGAGGAGAGATTACGTAGGTATGCGAGGAGAAATGATATATGTGGGTATCTACGACGTAGTCACTAAATTTAAGCCCGTGGTGTCGTCGATGCAGCACAGAAGAGAGAAGAAAGATCGCAATTGAAGAAGTAGATCATTATCCATATGTCATTATTACTATCCCAATCAGCCATGTATGCCTGCCCTATCCCATCATTATATAACCAAATGTTTACTCAAATACTTGAATCAGGGGAATCGTAAAAAGAAGATCATATGCCACCACTCTGCTCTGAGATCGAGATGCAGTCTCAATCCCTATTAATAACCCTCAAACTCCTCCTCGGATTCAGCAACACACCCCTCGCCCCCCAAAAGCTCGGCTCCTGCCCATCCAACAACCCATCCACAACACTCCCCTCGCTATTCCTCCTGCCCCATCGATCCCCCTCCCCAGGCCCGCCATACGCCGTGCTAGGCATAGCGGGCACAGCATCGCTCCCCCTCCTCGTAATATCAAAGCTACCCGCCGCAACGCCCCCATGGCTACTCCCACCCAGCGTACCCGGCGGCCGCTCACTGCTATTCTTACCCGAGCTACTAGTAAAAGTCCCCTGTTTCTCCGCATTCGCACGTGTTTGTACGGCAGCAGCGTGCGACTTCCAGATCTGGACTTGGCGGCGGTAGATCCAGGCGCAGAAGGCGAAGTAGGCGGCGATGATGAAGAAGACGCCTGCGATTACGCCGGCGACGATGGCGGCGATGTTGGGGCCGCTGTCGCCGGATGAGCTACCCTGTGGGTTCCCGTTGATGACGTTGGTGATGGTTGCGCCGTCGGGACCCGTCATGGTGTAGGTCTGGGGTTTACCGGTTGCGAGGGGGCCTTGGGTGGGTGTTTGGACGGGGGCGGTGAGAGTGGCGCCACCGGTTGCTGCGCCGCCGATGACGCTCTGGACGGCTTCGGGGACGGCGTAGCCGTAGGAGCCTTCGATGCCGGCTTCGACGCCGAATCCGCGCTGGTTGATTTGTTGGGCGAGGGGGTTGCCGGTGCTGCCTTTGTCTTTGGCGTTGTAGCCTTGGAGTGCGTTTTTGCCTGTTACGGCGGTGAATTGGTCGCTCCAGCCTAGGCTGCTCATGTTGAAGACGTAGATGCCGGGCGCGTCGCAGCCGAGGTCGGTGTTGTAGCCGCCTAGGACGATCATTTGGTGGTCCCAGACTTGGCATAGATGGCCGGCACGTGGGGGAGGTATGCTGGCCTTGTCGGTGCCTTGTTCGACTTCGATCCAGGAGAATGATGGAACGGAAAGGATCCACATGTCGTCGCGCTGCGTTTGGGTGTCAAGCTTGCCAGGGTCATTGAGATCTTGACCGGCGAACATGTAGATGTTGTACGATGAGCCGCTAGACGTTGTTAGTAGGGATTGCGAGTGATAATGAAAGTAGGGTGTACTCACTCTGCAGCAGCTCCTACAACTGTACATGGGTTGACCCGGTACTTCGGCGTCTTGCCAGAAGTACTCTGCTTGTACCATGTCGATGTCTCAATGTCGTAAACGTCGATAGTGTTCATCTGGGTCTACGTTCTGTTAGCGTCCGCTATCACAGCATGAGCAGTCAACTTACGAAAGTAGCATTGTCACCACCAGTCAATCCAATCAAGAGACCTTCTTTTCCAAATCCAGGGACGTAGACGAGCGAACTATCAGCGCGTTCAGGGAAAGACGCGGTGTTCTGTAATCCGCCATAGGTGATGTTGCGCCATACACCGTCCGAACCAGCGGTCTTGCCGTCTCCAAGAGACTCTACAGCATTGTTGCTCTGGCCCGGGAACGTAAACTCCAGCAAGCTCTTCAGATACAGTCGCGGGGTCTGAATGCTCCAGCCTTCCGTCGTGAGGAAGTCCAAATGACCAGCGAAGTAGAAGCCCCTGCCCAGCGTAGGAACAGTAAGACCAGCTCCTTCAGCGACGCGTTGTACAGACTGCCCAGCATCCTCTGCCTCTTCTCCACCAGCCGAGGTCTTTGGGTCGGCGTGTTCAATCCATTGCTTGCCACCAATGTTGTATTCCCAGACTGAGTTGTTTGAAGGGTCGGCCTGTGGGCTGTCGGAGAACTGGCCACCGTAGAGCCAAAGCGAATCGTGCGATGCCCAGAGCTGGCCGAGCGAAACAGCTGGTGGGCCCGTGGGCTTGGGGAGACCGGTCAGAGCGGGAGAGGCGACTTGCCAGGATTCGGTGAGATCGAGGGTGAGGAAGTCGTTGTCTGTATCATGTTAGCATTGAATGCGCAGGGATGACTGCCTCTTGTAACGTACTCCATGTATCCTCTTTCTGTTGGCCGTCGGTAGTCCTGCGGAATCCGTACATGTACAGCGTTCCGTTGACGATGGCGCTTTGTCCGCTCCACCGTCTACACGCATCGGTCGGACTGTCTTCTCGTCTGACGAGCATCGAGCGTTCGGCATTGGCCTGGATCAAGTTCGCCGGGATCGCGCCACCCCGTACGCCGACGTGTTTGAGGGGATTGAGTTGGATGATTGGTAGCATCAATGCCAGTAGGACACTGAGAAGGCCGAATCGATACAGCTTCGTCGGAAGAAAGGATTGCGATGTGGTGGTCATACGCGACACGCTCTCGTTCGCCTCGTCCTCGTCGCAAACCGACTCCCAATCGTCTTCATCGTCAGCCAACCTCTCTCCCTCCGCGCTGAAGATATCGTTCCGGCTCCTAAACCTCAGCATCTTCGCGGGCCTTAACCTCCTCAAACTCTCTCCATGTGTCGGCACCGGGCTCCTCTCCTCCATCATTTTGCTCTCATCCACCAGTCCCACCTCGGTGAATATCGACATGCGGCGACCCTCGGGCCTCGTCGCGGGTTGTGGTCGGACTTGCTCCATTGCTTATTATCGCTACCAAACACGTGCGCCCAGGTGGTCGCGTGCACGTCGTGGGGTAAAAAAAAGGGCCGTCAAACGTAAACGAGTCGTGTTCGCAAAGGGTTCCTCGGGTCTCGTCAGGTGGAAGGAAGCCAGCGGGTAAATGGTCAAAATGACGTCGCGGTTCAGGAACAAGGTCGGCACCCTTGACCCGGTTCTATTCGACGAGCGACGAGGGCAGACGGGTTAACAGCCGGATACTATATGTGCCGGTACGCAGGATGCACGTTCGAGGGTGAGCGGGTGGCAAGGGCCCTGGTGAGGAGGCGTAGGCTGCGGAGGACGCTGATTTGAGGGTGGCACAAACAGCCGGAATGACAATCAGCTAGGTGGAGCGAATGGATGTCACTGCAGCAGAAGCGACCGGGCGATGCGGATGCAAATGCAAAACGAGGGACGCGCAACCGAGAGTAACGCAACGGCCAGAACAACAGCAATAACAGACACAGCGGCGATGGAGTGAAGGATTACACTGGGTACAGTAAGATAGAAGGGGGGGAAATACGGGCACCCAAATGTGGAGTGCAGCAGTACGAACCCTAATCCTCCATCCGCCTCCGCCAGCAGCCATCCGACCCTACCTCGGAGCGCTGAAAGCGAGGCCATCCTGTCCGTTTCGTCGCCTCGCCTTCGCGCCAAAGCCGTTGACTGGCCGCGGATAGACAAGCCAACGTCATGGAGGGTGCCGGTTAGGGGAATGATCAGAAATCGCGCCATTGGCCTCGCAACGTTGCAAGCCCCGGCCGCCTTTGGTCGTGGCAGGGACCACCTGACATAAGCCAAGACAGGTGGGTACTCGATCAGGGAACTGCCCTTTCGCGTTTGTCATCCTGCACGAGGCTGGAGGTGTCACCATGGACGCTTGTGTTGTGATGTGTTCGAGGGAGTTTGCGTATGCACTTCACGATGCATCCTCTTTTCCCTTGAGAACTCGTTGTGTTGACCAGATATCTATCGCATCTTCACCACTCGGACGAAGTTTCCCCCGCGCCCACCGCCAACCCAACCCAATAGATCACACCACCCACTCACACCCGCAGACCGCGTCTATCCCAGCACCCTCCCACACATTCCATCGTACTCGGACCCTCTAAGCTCTCTAACACCTCTAGTCTCTTTACCGTACGCCGTATGGGTCCCGGAGATTTCAATAGCTCGTGCAGCGTGCGTTAGCCTTTGTGTCCACCGTCCACCATCCACAGCCTCGTCCTTTCTACACCTGCATGCGGCTGTGGATCCACGTTTCGTGACCCTTAAAATCTTTGTGTTTAATTCTATTTTAGGTTCTCCTCACACCTTGCACCACCTGCCACAACGGTGGAATGTGTTGTGTTGTTTACCGTGCCTCCCAGTGTAATGTAACTAGGTATGTTGAGGCGTTGAGCGTGGCTGTGCGGACCCGTAAACGCCGGATGTATCGACACAACGTTTACTTCACCTTGCGTTGTTCGATGCTCGCTAGGCACAACCTTGAAGATCTGAACAACCAGACTAGAATACGCTATGCGCGATGCGCTACGCACGCGAAGTAGATGTCGTGGGGCAAGTGAGTGAGATCTCGGGTGCCAACCGAGCCGATGTGGCGAAGGGGCTTAGTGCGCGTGTTGGCTCCGTTTAGAGAGGTCACGATGGTGGAGGATACGGATGCGGAAGGAACGCTAGATATCATGCTATGTTGCACTACGCGATGGTGTATATGGTTTTATATGCTATGTACACGCGACGAACGCGTTACTCCAAGTACGTTCAATGCACTACTACCACTACTACCGCCTGAAGCGCTTGATGGCGACAAGACCCAACGACGCGTATCAGTTCGTTTCCTATGAAAGGTCGTAGTACTCGTCAATCTGTTCCCCATGCTCACTGGAGATGAAATCCATTATATCATCCACCGTCCCGTCCAAGTCATCCTCGTCCACTTCTTTGCAGTTGTCGCGGAGAAGCTGGATGAGCTGGTCCAGCGCGGTCTGCAGTACTTGCGGAGTCCAAATGTACTTGCGCTCTTCTGCGACTTCTTCTGCGATCTTGTCCCAATTGAAGTCTCCGTCTTCTTCACGATCATCGCGATGATTTTGCAGGCTCGCGATCAAGTCGTACTTGTCTCCCCATTGCATCTTGTCCCCAGTGGAAATGGTCGGCCTCGGGCCATCTAAGTTGGTCGAAGTGGCACCAGGCTGGGCCTCCTCAACCGGAAGCTCGTCGTTCTCCGTAGGCGCTGAGACTTTACTGTCGTGCTCAGACTGGTCGTCGTCCGAGTCTTGTGATGAGCTGCTCGACGCAACGCTGTGTTGATCGTCGTCGTCTTCGATTGGGTCGTCCTCAAGTGAGTCCTCATTCTGCTCTTGCACTTCGTCGTTGCCGTCTGTTTGCGGTTGCTCTGGGGAAATGATCGGCGCGGTGCTGAATGGTTCGTCTTCATCGGATGGTTCCTCAATCTCCTGCTCGGCGTCATCACCAGTTGGCGGTGATTGGGCGCGGTCCAAGTTCACAGCCGGATCTATCAGGGCTGGGTCGATCAAAGCCGGATCTATTTGGGTTTCCTGTACAACTGGCTGGGTCTCTTCCACGACCTTTTCGGCGCCCTCTGCATGCTCAGACTGATCGTCATTTGCAAGCTCCAGATCTGCTACTGACTCCTCGGAAACCTCGAGCTCGGTGCGCTTCTCCGGTTCGTTCGATTCCAGAGTATCGCTCTTCCGGGGGCGACCGCGCTTCTGGGACGGCGGCGAGTTCTTGGGTTGCTCGTCAACATCAGCACTATCATCCGAGTTCGCGATGATATCTCCTGACTCAGTCGGGCGGGGCGTTTGATCCTCGTTGGCTTCGGTACCCTCGCTTTTCCGTGGTCGTCCACGCTTCTTCTTCGGCGGCGAGACCGTCGATTGCTGATCGGCGTCAACCATCTCCTCATCTGAGTTTTCGATGACATCCCGTTTCTTGGTCGGGCGAGACTCCTCTTCGTTGTCGACTTCTGCAACCTCGCTCTTCTTTGACTTTCTGCGTTTCTTCTTCTTCGGTGGGCTGTCCGCTTCTTTGTTAGGTTGGCGTTCCTCGTCAGAGTTGTCAACAATCTCGTCGGTCTCGGCCGTGCGGAACTTCTTGGGCTTCTTCACTTCCGACCCTTCGCTCTTCCTTGGCCGTTTAGCCTTCTTAGGCGGCGGCAAGGCCTGGGCTTCTTCTTCATCCGAGTTGTCAATGACATCCTGTGACTTGGCAGAGCGAGGATTGGGTTTGGGTGTTGCGCCAGCCTCTCCCTTTGGCCGTCCGCGCTTCTTGGGGGTAGGTTCGGGAATCGCAGATTTGGAAGCAGCAAGCTTCTCCTTCCTCGGCTTGCGTTCGACCTCGATCTCTGGCGGAGATTCGCGCTTCTGCAGATTCCTCCACTTCTGTACGACCTGAATCCGGCTTCGCGTGTTGTCCATCTCACGGCTGACCTGCTGCCAGTTGATGTCTTTGATCATGTATTCTTCAATGGGCGGTAATCCTTCTTCGGCGCGGTGGTCTTCGTCCCGTTGAGCGACCGTGGTGACGGCGCGGATGAAAAGATCCTCCTCTTCTTCGTCCCAGCGCGAAGACTTGAGCTTGTCACCATATTGCAAGTAATCGCGCCATCTGTTTTGACAGTCGTGCATGGAGCGATCCCCCATGCCCACCGAAATGACCTTCCACTTGTTGGGGTGCATCCCGTAGAATTGCTTCAGACGTTTGTCTTCCTCCTCTGTCCATATCCCCCTCTTGAACTGGTGGTATGTCTGACGGATATGTCTTCTTAATCTGTCGTGCGAGCGTTCTGTGCGGAGGTGCTTGATGTCGTCCCAGAATTCCGCGCTTTCACGCGCGTCCTCGACGTCCTGTGGCGACCACTCGCTCTTGGATGATATAGTTCCATCTCCAGTGTTGAAGCTGGGGTCAGTTGGATTCCATTGTATGATGTCCACAAGCTCAGACACCTCCAAGCCTTTCCTCTGTTGGTAGTCTACGATAGCTCGACGGATGAGCTCTTCCTCGTCTGCGGTGAAGTCACCGGAGCTTCGTAGATCAGGAGGGTGTTGTAGGTCGTGCTCGGTGTTCAATGCTCTCTCCGCCGCGGTACCAGAGGGGGGATCTTTCCAGGTGAAGCTGTATCGGCCGCTCTCCCGCCTTGGTTTTGCTTTCCTCGCAGATGACCGCCTCTTCTTTGTCTTCTTCTTCTCTTTGAAATCGCTGTGATCATCACCGGACGGTGGAGCAACGTCTGCCTCGTCACTGGAGACGGGCTCTCGCATGATGCTGTCCTCGTCTTCCGCTTCGCCCGACGGCTGAGCAGGCGTGCGAACCGGAGTAGGCCGGTTGTCGATACTGTCCTTGTTCTTCTTCGTCTTCTTCAAACTGAGACGCGGCTTGGGGGCAGATGTCTGCGCGTTGCTCGCCTCTCCGTTCGTGGGACGCGGATCGTCGTCGGGAATCTCGTAGAGGTTTCTGGATTTCGCGATGGGGGTTTGCGGCTTCTTGATTCGTTTTAGTTTTGACTTCTGAACGGTCCGTGGTTGCTCGGCGTCCTCGTCTTCCCCGCCTCCAATCAGGTCTCGAAGTGTAGTCAGCGACTTTGGCGTACCAATCTTCCGCCGCTTAGCCGATGCGGGTGTTCCGTCAGCGTCCCTTGCAGCAGCTTTGCGTGTATGTGCGTCGTTCGACTCCGGCGCGTCCGCTTCTTGAGCGCGCTTGTGTTTCGATGCCGTATGCGACGGCGAGGCTGCCTCGTCTGCCATCATGGTTGTGTCTCCGTCCTGGTCTATGTCATCTTGCATAGCGTCGCTGATAGCCCGATCGCGCTTCGACTGCTTGCTCTGCTTGTATGTGCGTTTGCCTTTGGTTGCGCTGGACGGAATGACGTGGCTGGACATGGGCGATGAAGCAGTCGGTTGCGCGGGTCTTCCGGGAATTTGGGAGTCGGGCACCTCAACTGCGGTTGAGTGGGTGAAAGCATTGGCAGCAGGCGACTCGGGCTCCGGTTGCGTCGCGGGAAAGGGAAAAGGAGATGAGGCTGGAACGTCGTCCTGGGCTAGTATGCCTTTGCCTGGGGACGTCGCGACACTCTTCTTCGTGAGACCGAGTGCGCTGTTTCGCTTGCGCTTCTTCTGGATGAGAGGAGAGGCGTCCTGACTGCCGTCGACCTGGGAGAGGGTGCCAATGGAGCCGGCGGCGCCGATGCGCGTGCCCTTTTCGCTCATGAGCTGCTCTGACGCGGCGACGTCATCCATGTCTGGGTCTGCCACTCCAATGCGTTAGTCGTGGCTCTGGGCGGGAAGGTGCTGGTTGATGGAGCAAAAAAGTGCCCATTAAAACGCGTCGAGGCCGTCTACTCACTAAAGTGGGACCTGCGCGCCGTGGCGGGGGAAGCTACCGTCGCGGCCTCGCGTTTTGGGGAAGGAACGGGCTGAGAAGAGGAAGTACCCATCCTTCTCCTCAGATCGCTGAAGATGGCATACCCAGGGCTGGATTCGAGCATTGGCGTCGTGATAGCCTTTTGCTGTCGCGAACTTTGTCGATAACTCCAAAAAATTGACGTGTCGCGCTGCGCGAGAGACGTTTCTGGTCCCTGACTAGCCAAACCCGGGCTAGACTATCTCCCACCCCGGCTCACTGATACCCATCGCTTCTCCCCACTCCCCGCTCACCCCTCTCGTCCCATGTGAGACACGCATCCCGGAACGGATCCAGGTCATGGCTGCTGTATTGCTAGCACCTCTTCTCATCATCCCAGGACTGCGACATCAATCACACTGTACACCTGAAGCCACTTAGTAGCAGGATATTCTCCAACATGACGAGAGATGTACTATGCGAGCGCGTGAAGATCGAGAAGACGCGCATTCAGATCATCGGCTATATCAAGTCGATAACTCAGCTCTAGTTCCCGTCGCCTGCGCAGTAGTAAAGCCTCTGAACCTGGACGCCGTTCGATCAATGTTACTTGTCAACGACATACCTATGATGTGCACTGAGCATTCCGAAAATGACCCAAGACTACTGTTATAAGTCTCGGATGTTCCATTTCTTTTGTGGAGTACTCATCATGTTCATACATCATCCTCTCACTCGACCCATCTGCGTACTCTCACTTCATTAGCCAGCTCTTCCACCACGAGCCAACCCATTAACATGGGATGTGTGGCTCGAAGCATCTTCTTAATTGTTCTACTGCCGTTCCTACCTTCACTCAAGACCATAACCACATCCTACGATATTAGGCCTCCCTACTCATCACACGCTCGATCAGCCACATCAACTCTTCACCTTAGCTTACCGGGTTGTCAGCAAAGAGGCGTTCAAAATCCCATCTTGTCTCGGATCCTTGAAGATGAGACAGCAACAGAAGCAGAACGAGACTCACCATACCGAACGGCAAGTCGTATTGTCGGACCTGAACGCGAAGATCGACGGTCTCGACGTCGCGATCGCCAGTCTGATGGCAGAACAGCAGACGTTGAAAAAGGTCCGGGCATACATCCTGTCGACATACGACAAGGCAACGGATGCCTCAAACCACACCACTACTCCAGCAAATTCAGCTTCCAAATCATTTAAGGGGCCTACATACCCTCGGCACTCTCTTACAATGAAGAAAGCACGGTCAAGTCTCCGCCAGGAAGTCTTGATCCGAAACGCCATGGAGAGGGAAAAGAGTTCGTCACCTCCAGGATCTGTTGGTCTTCTATCTAGCGATGAGTTTGAAGCTTCTTTCCCAAACCACGAAGTGCCCAGTGGCCACGACAATAGTAACGCAGATGGCTGTGGCGGCGACATCGATGCCAGACGTGATGTCAGGCCATCCGTGGAAGGCATATCTTCTTCAACCGCGGAGAACCACTCTGCTCCTTTCTCAATCACAACAGCCAAGGAAGCCACACGTAGCACCACTCCTTCTCCGGATAGTGAGATGACCACACTCGACCCACCCGCTCGGAATGGCAAAGGTGTTCACTGGCATGCAAAACGTGTTATCAAACGCAAGTTGCAGGCGAATGCGGCCAAAGCCCGAGTTGCGCGCATGCGAAAGTTGGAGCAGATGAACATGGCAGCGGCATGAGAATGTGGCATTGAGGCATTGATTGACGAGAGAAAAGTGTTAGGGACTTTGGGTCAGACTCAGGAGTTGCTGCCGGCGTTGGGCGTTGTTGTCACGAAGGAAAAGTGCGAATATAATAGGTGTTAAGGGTGATCATTTGTAGTCATTGAGCAAACAAAAGCGATGTTTTCTCTTCTCCATGTGCTCTACGCGTACCACCATATTACAGATTTTACCAAATCGTTCCCAAATCTTCCCTCATGATTATCCGTTAGATTTGACGCAACAACCAACACGGGTAGTGCAGGAGAATTTATTTTCAACATTCGCGTATCCTCCAATTCGAGAAAACCTAGCGACACACAACCTCGATATTCCACACATTTTTATTGGCTCATTTCCCCATTCATCGACCCTCCAAAATAGCTTATCACGGTATGCTGGCTATCGTCGGCGCAGTTTGAGGTGCTGAAGGGCTAAAGGGCTGAAGTTGGTGGTGTGTAGAGGCGTGCGATATGGGCTCGTACTTCGTGGCGGTGGATGATGCGACACAAGAACTTCAGTATTGCTTTGAGGGGCTTGTCAAATACAAAGTCGTTCAAATGAACGTTGCGCTCCTGGGTCGCGCAGATGATCAGTTGTTCTGCCTTCGCGCTCGAGGTGTGGTGTATCTCGTCGCGGAGAATCTAGCTGTGCCTTTGTTACAACGGGCAACTTTGTCGCACGCGAAAACATTCGCTACAGGCGCCGCCTCGCTGCGCGAACACTGACAAGACATGCATTCCATCGTTTAGTTACAGTAGACTTGAAAGCACTTAACAGACGGTCGATCATAGTAGTATTAAGTGCAACGCGCATCGCTCTGAGCTCTTGTTCCTTCCACATGAACACCGTCGATGGGCCGGAAAGCGCGACGCGATGCGACGAACAGCTCCCTCTGCCTCAACACCACCATGTAGCCCACCAAAACCACCAAAGATTTCTTCCTCAACCGACGAGCAAGCCCATCTTGTCAATGAAAAAAAGAAAAAAAGGTAACCTGTCAGATTGCCATCAACGTCCTGCCTCCCAGCGCAACACGAAGTCGCAAACCAGTCAGCTGAAGATCATCGCCACGAGCGCCGAAGCACCACGTAAAAAAAAGCCTCACTCCGGGACATCGAGGCTGATAGTCATCAACCAGGGTGGAGATTCTGTGGCTACTTAGAGTAACTCAGAAGAGGATGCATACTATTAGAAATGATTCTATGAAGTATGATCGACATGATGAGCAGAAGGAGGGACGGAGGGAGGGCGGTTTATATAGGCAGAGGGAGCGGTGCAAGGGCCAGAGGGGCACGTGATGCCTAGGTGGTATTGGGAGGAGGATTTTTCACAAGATCCACTGTGTGTGGCCGGTGTTGGCCGGAATGGCCTATCGTGGGGGCTGGGAGTGAAATTTCTGAGGGTGTTTGTTCGGTGTGGGATCATAGCGTTCGGCCTGCGGTGTGCGTGCGGGCGGATTTTACCACTGTGACGCGTGTGAATGGTTGTTGTGTTGGTTTTGCGGAGACTGTACCACGGCGAAAATGGCGGTCGAACCAGGAGCGGTCAGGGGCGGTGGATAGCCGGCGGGTCGCGATCTTTGAAGCGTTTGCGCATGACGAGAACACGAAAAGAAGACGAGAACATCGCTGGCTCAGGTCGCTTCGACTTGCGGATAAATGAGCACGATGGCAACGAACAGCATTTTGTGTCTGGCTCGATGAGCTATCGTTTTACGATATCTCGTCGCGATGTGACACGTTATTGGCCTCTCGCTGCCAATCGTAAGTCGGTTACGCCGCGCAGAGGCTTCCTTCAACCGCTTGTGCTACTCCGTCACTACAATACCATGGAGCATACTTCATTTGGACGGTGGAGAATGACCCGCAATATTGGTCTTTCTCTGTCTATTGCCTATCATGCCTCCAGACCGTTGGTCGCAACTGCTGCGACGTTCAGCTTGACCTATCCCTCATACACGCTAGAGATTGCAGTGCAATGGGCTGGAGGATCCGATCGATCCATTTGGTTCCAACCGTGCGATAGGTCAACCAGCAGTCTAAGCAAGAGATGCTCAACCGACTCTTCCACTTCCGCGCTTACCAGACTTCCGGTTCACCTTGGGCTCTTCCTCTTCCTCCTCACTGCCCTCCACAACAAGCTTCGGCCCCACAGTCCTCCCATCAAACCGCTGACGTCGCTCACTGACATGAACATCCACCTCCCTCCCCCGCTCCCTATACCCCTTGACAAGCCACTCGCCAAACTTATACAGACAAGCCAACCGCCGCTCCCCTCCCTGGAGATGATTCACACCTTCAAGATACACCCTCTTGACCCCACTATGTTCAAGCATCGGTCTGAATTGGAAGGCTTCCAGGAAATCTTCCAGTTCGCGGGGACTCTGGTATTGTGTGTACGCTCTATCGACGAGCTGGATCCAGTGGAATGACATGGCGATGGCGTCGAGCTGTGTGCACTTGAGCATTAGAGGGATGTCGAGGTTGCCGTCGATATCATAGTTGGCCCGGGTATACGGTATGTACTTTACGTGGGGGAAGTTGATGCGCTTGATGGCTGCGAATCCTTGGGTGGTAGCTACGCCATCGATCGTCACCGCGGGGAACGTGGAAAGGAAGTCTGCGAACCAACGCGCGATCTTGAAGGGCTTCTTTGCATCGTATTTGAAGTCGAACCACTCGGTCGTCGAGAGCATGAAGAGGGTGACTTCGCTCAGGAGTTGCTTGTTCGCAAAGGCGAGAGCAGGGAGCCACGGCGCGACTTTCGCGGTCGCCAGTTCATCCTCAGCCTTCCGATCGCAGACAATGAGGTCTTCTGGCCAGCGCCAGGTGCAACACGGATTGTTGTAATTGTCAACATGGAGATGCTTTGCTAGACTCGAGGCGTTGCGCGCATTCTCCAAATAGGCCTCAAAGACGTCGCAACAAGGCTTGCGGTATCTGAGGTGACCATGATCTGCCAGCGTGGAGTCATTGTGCGCTGTCTCTAGGTGCAAGTACGCTGCGAAGATCTTGAGACGTAGCTCCGCGGGTAAAAGCAGGAACTTGGTGAACTTGGGCTCATGGACGGATGCCGCTTCTTGACTGGCGACTTCGGGGATGGGAGTGCCCTCAGTCATTGTCGCGTTGCGAAGTGTCTACTTCTCTTGTATTCTCGAGTTGTCGGTGACTGATATGATAGCATGGAGGCCTTGGTCCCCCCGCGCGGGTTGCCTGACGCCCTACTTACACGCCACCTGGGCAAGATTATACACGTCACGTGATGTCTTTCTGCTTGCAGACCTGGGGTCTAGGTAAATTCACTCGAACGGCTGCGGATTGACATACCTAGGTAGGTACCCTGCTGCCTAAACCGAATGGTCAGTGCTCAGTCCCCTCCAAGGTCATGTCTATCACCATATCCACGTACTGCATTGTTCTCGCTCAACGAGTCGCTACTCTCAACTCGGGATTGACAATCCGATATGCCGAAGTGTATACATTACGAGGTTGAAGTATGTATTGGTCTCAAACTTTTTTGTCTACTTTACTAATCTATGGTGACAGGACGCTATTTCTTCCGAGTACATGCTCCTTGTCGCAAGAGCCACAGATCATGACGGTTGCGTGGACCAATCCGATGACCACTCACTTCTCGAGGCTTTTCAGGATCTTCTCGAGGGCGTTGAACACACCATGGAATACGAGACCGAACCCGTTCTACACACCACACCGAACGATGCGCTGAGTGATTCGCTCGCCCAACATAGTGAGAGCTCCAACCTATCTGTGGACCCATTCTACGAAGACCTCACGAAAGCTTTCCGCTATATTTCTTCTGCAGGTCTTTGGTATCTACGTTACGAGACATCTCTCCGCAGAACATCCGCAGATAAGGAGTTCACCAAGATAGCGAAGGCAAGCATGTCATACCTCAAGGACAACCGCGAATGTCGCTTTGACCCATTCATGCCGTACCATCAACAGTACATGTCCAGAACTCTGGTACAGCTTTACGAACACATGGGGTATGGTTCGCTCGGCGACGCTGTCTTTCGCCATATGACGGGCTGGTATGATGTATTCGACTTCGAGTGTGCACGATTCTGTGCGCATATGTGGGACGGACACTGTTCCTGCGGTTTTCTTTATGACGACCACGGCTCCATTGACATTCTTGCTTCACGCGATGTCCCGACCGCGGTGACATATATGCACCAAACGACAAACGACATAATACCCATCGACCAGTTGGCGTTCCAGGATCTCGCAGAAAGAGCGGCGCAGTACTTGGCTTTCACCAACGACTACGACATCTGGCCGGATGCAAAAGTGGCAGCTTTCCGGGAATTCTCTGGTCCTGTCGTTGAATGGCTGCACTACGAGAACGGCATTGAACGGATCGAGTGGACAGAATTCAAGGACATCGCTGCAGCAGTGACGGGATTTCTATCCTACGAGCCACCACCATACTTTCCCCACTTCTTGCGATTGCCGGCTGAGATTCGAAAGATCGTTTACCACCACTATCTTTCCGGAAACGGCACTGTCTTTCTGGCCGACTCTTCCAGCTGTAATATCTGGGCCTGCTGTATCTGGAACTATCAGTCGCTGACCGTTTGCAAACATAGCCAGAAGACTCTGACCCCAATCGGACAAGCTTACAGAGATGTCGGAGGTTGGTACGCGGCTTTGAGTCTCACATGCGGGCAGTTGCAGGGCGAGATCATTGTCTTCATGCTAGAGCGCACACAGCAGATTGTTCTCAACCTCGAGGAGGGTGGCGGCGACGGCGGTGCGTGGTTTTACGACATTATGGCAGCAATTCCTCGTGGTGACGGTCTGCGGGCAGTGAAGCACCTAGCCTTTCGTCTTGAGCATCTGTGCCACGACTCTCAGTCGTCACCCATTCCAGGAAGCCCTATGGTGGAGCTTGCACTCGCCTGTACTTCTCTCCGAGAAATCGAGTGGACAATCAATACTCAAGAGCTCTTCTGCATTAGCTCTCCAACCAGCTTGGGCAGCCCACGATCTGTAGACGCGCTACTAGATAGGCTCGCACTCCGCCCTTTGATCGATTGTGAGGGTCTGAAGCTGATTCGCATCAGAGTTATGTATGAAAATCGTGCATGGCAGCGTAATCCAAGTGACTGGGACGTCCTTTTCGGCGTGGGGAAGTGGTTGATGAAGGGCATTCTGGTTCGACAAGAGCGGCGCATTCAGGTGATGCTACACGCTGGCCATCTTGACAGGTTTGGACTGGGAACACCCGTGAAGCTAGATGAGGCAGATGAGAAAGAAGTAGAAGATATGTGCAAGGCGAAGAAAGCGAAAGCTTTGCTTGCACCAGTGCAGGCAGGGCAAGACCTAGGCTTTTTGCCAAGTCTCTTTGGCGACAAAGTATGAGAAGGCATCGTAGAGAGTAGGGTACAATGAATCTGTCTGGAAACATTTGAGGGCTATCATGATGCTCGTAACCGCTCCAGAATATGTGCCCACAGCATAAACCCGCCTACTCAAGGCTCTTAGCGTCCCTCTCCCACTCGAATTCATCTTCATTTTTCCAATAATTAGTGCCACTCTTCCTAAACCCCATCTTCTCCAACACTCTACCACTTCTCGCATTGGGCTTTTCTGTCTCAGCGATGAATCTCCTTACACCCTTCTCCGCTGCCGCCCACTGCATGACTGCTTCCGCGGCCTCGCGAGCTACACCCTGACCCCAATACGCCGGCGCAACACCGTAGAGCATTTCGACCATCTCTTCCCATGGTGGTAGTGGATCGTCAGAATCGTCGCGCGGAGGAAGAGAAGTTGTCGTTGCATCCCAGACGCCTAGCTTCAGCCCTATACAATTAAATACGTTAAATTTATTCTAAAATATAATTTATTACTTAATTTTAGTTTCTATACTAAGTAATATTACTTTTTATATACTAGTTTCTACTATCTTAAGATAGCCTAAGTAGCTTAAACTCTATACTATATTAGAACTTATAAACTATAAAGTATAAAGATAATATTAGTTTTTATATATTATTTATTATTACTATAAAAGCTAATTTAGCTTATAAAGGTAGTCTCTACTAGAGTAAGTATATAAGTATATTATTAAAAGTAAAAAAGTAAACTTTATATAGCTAATTTTTTAGCTAAAAAAAAGACTTTAGCTACTAAAGTTATCTTTATATAAGTAAGTAGTATATCTAATAAATAAGTATTATATATACTTATTTAAGTACTTAAAAAGAGTAAGTATAACTTTATATTTTATATTCTTTAAGCTAAGAGTAATAAGTAAGATTACTAATAAATACTAAGTATTTTTATAATAAGCTTACTAGTAAAATATAAGATTATAAAGTAGACTAAGTAAGTGTAAATATTAAGGTAAATAATTATAAAAATAATTACTATTATAAAGAAAAAGAGTATAAGTAGCATAATTATATATATATTATAAAAGTAATAAAAATACTATAGTACACTTTATATACTTTTCTTTTTAACTTATTACTATATATATAAAATTTAAAGCTTATAGTTTAGTATTACTATTTTATAGTACTATAATAACTTAGAGGTAACTTAGAAATAATAAGCTAACTATACTTTTTATATTCTATATAACTTATACGTAAGGAAATACTTTATAAAGAGAGAAGTATCGCATCTCTAAGAACCTCCCGGACGCCTGCATAGCCTAGCCATTCGATTGCGCCTAGTGTTTGGCATACGTTGTCCATCTCTTCTCCATCAATGATCCTGACTTTCTCGCTCGCATCTTTCAAATACCGACCCATTGCATGGTCAGACCACTCTTTCGGTCGCCAGCCAACTGCAAAAGTGCCCAATCCTCTCTTCTCCCAACACTGTGCAATGTCTCGTGTAGCGATCGAACTGTGCATTTCTTCTTGCGTGCGCTTCACTACGGGAAACTTGTCGCCAAAGCCCATCTCGCAGAATGACGAATCTGCGAGGAGGTTCGCAAAAAGAGTGACATAAGCCGGTATTGAGATAGCCAATGGCGTGGGTACAATGATGAGTCGAGGTGTGACGAGGGCGAACCGCGAAAACGGTGTTGAGGATTGTTGGAAAGTCATCTTGAGGTGTGCCGGGATTGATGAGATGCATGAACAGTCTTGCGGATACTTGTACACTTGGAAAGATGATAGAAGAGATGACTCGGAGGGTCTTCCGCCGCAAGAAGAAGCCACTAAGTGTAATCCAGCCTAGCGCCATATGACTCAAAATGATGGAGAAGCACCGGGTCACCTCATACAAGGGAAAACCTGAACAGGTCTGCAGACTACATTAACATGACTACATGCAAAGTGGGTGTGCTAACATCGATGTAGACCCCAGGGGGTTCACTTTTTCCCTAGGTTGACGTGGGATGATATCCTTATCATCTAATCTAGGCTGTCGTGTTTGCCTTCATTGGCTCGATTTGAAATGGCGAGAAATGCTTCCCGCGCATGCTGTCCCAACTCTCAACCAACACTTCGCACCTCCGCCAGCTGTTGTCCACCACTTTCTCGTGCTCTTCAACAGTCCTCTCTACCCAACCGTCCCTCTCGTCTGCCACCATCACCACTTCGTCGCCTTTGCCGGTATATTTATATTCTTTCCACGGTGTTTCTCCATTCGCGAAGTTATTCCAGGTTCGTGCGTGCTGGCTAGAAATGTCCTTGAGTCTTTGTGACGGGTAGCGGAATTGGTACGTCTTGAACACGTAGTACACGTCGACCCAGTGATGCGCTTGCTGCCAGAAGGGACTGGTAGCGAAAGGATTCCGGACATCGAAGACGTAGCGATAAACCTTCTTGTTTGTGTGCTGGGTGAGATATTGTGCTAAGTAGTGAGTCGGCGCTACAACTATCAGCTATGCACACAACATAATGCGGAATGTCTCACCATCAAAAACGACGTCGCCTACCCAACGTGCGCCTGCAGTTGTGAACACGTTCTTGTCCATTCCCGGCAAGATGCCGTAAGCTCGCTCGACTCGGCCCGCGCTTTTCTCGCCTAATTGCTTTGCGATGCCTTTGAGGAAAGCGTCCGGGCTGACAGCAGTAATTGCTGACATCAACGTGACGCCCTGTATGACTGAGTAAGATTCTCGGTTTGGACGTATGATTGAAAAGCATCGACTCACCTCAAAGCCTGTAGTTCCCAGAATAATCTCGTTGACCCACTCGCATTTGCCAAGCAACTCAGGAAAGCGGTCCCATGTCACACAGCCCGCTTCATCACCAAACCATTCTGAATCTTGAACCGAAAGCCACATATTACCAGCTGCTCGATGCTCAGCGGATTCTTCGACAATCCTTTGTACGTCCACTTGACGTAATTTCTCCAGACCTGCCTCGCCTTCGTCTTCAATCCCAACTCTTCTCAAGAAGCTGTTGTATGTCTCGCTTGCGCTTTCGGGTGATAGCGGTGCTGTCGTTGGCCCCATAATGCCGGACATGAGAATCGCTCTCTGGAACAGCGGACCCGAAGACGGAGGTTGGCGTAGCATGTGGGCGCAAATTGACATGGAGCCAGCGGACTCTCCAAAGGCAGTAACCTTCTTCTTGTCTCCTCCAAAGCCCTCGATGAACTTTTGGATCCAGAGAAGCGCATTTCGTTGATCGTTCAGTGCAAGATTTGCATTTCCAGCCTCCGGACTATGTAGATAGCCAAGCGCCCCCAAACGATATTGTATGCTCGCGGAGATGATGGGTTGGCCGTCGAGGATCGACTGCTCGACCATGAGAGATGTGTTGTGCTGCTCGTCAATCTTCCCGAGCACGAAGCCTCCCCCATGGATGTAGACCGATACAGGTAGTCTTGAAGAGGGTGGCTGCTGCTTGAGGCACGAAAGCGGTACATTCACCTGAAGGATAGCACATTTCAACTCGTCCGTTGAGTGTGGAAACTTTTCGCCAGGGAAGTTACCGCCGCCAACCGCGTCAATATTAAAGACTTGAGGGCATGCATAGCTGAGGGCATTAGCTTTTCTTCGCAGGGAAGCATTTAGGCAAACTATACCCATGTCCCGTGAAGTCTTTCTTGGCCGCGAGCGTATCCGAGAGAACAGACTGCTTGAAGCGAGCGGGGATGGTAGCGTATGGTATGGCGCGAAACTGAACAACGTTGTCGGGCGTAACGATGCCGGTCATGGGACCTAGTTCGGCATGGTGAAAGGTGAAGGTCTGTGGTGCCTGGTGTTCTGAAGCCATGTTTCCGTTTGTTGGGGTTATCTGTCGCGCTATCGTGAGATCGCAAAGACATGCACGATATATATAAGGTACCAACGTACGTAGACGACGCGGGGAATAATACCATTTCTAGACAGCTTTGTATCTACCGGGAAGTGGGGACTAGGCCCGGCGAACCGGTCGGACGCGTAAGAAACATCCGATCCGTTTACAGAAATACTGGCTGTTGATGCCTACAATGCTGCCTTGAGCCCCGTGATGCGCAAATTCCAGGATGGGTGGTGTATCTGACAACGGACAAAATGCGCATATCTTGCAGTTGTAGTAGCTGGGACGTGCGATAGGTAGGGCCACCGCTTGATATTGTAACTGCAAGTAAGCTTCAGCCCTTCGGACTCAGAATGACTGCCGAGACACATCTTTGTTGGAGTAGCGGCGGGGTTATTCGTCGGCACATCAACGCGCGAGACCGATGATGAACGGTTGTAATAGAGCGCCGAGAAGCGAGCCAATCAGTTCGCTAAGAAAGTGGGAGCGTTTCATCTCGCGATATATTGTACAACAAAGCTGTTGTTGCCTTCTGGCGTTCGAGCGGTGGTGATGATGATGATGACGTGAACGACTGCACGAACAATGGCCGGTGGTCGGTGTTTGCGCTAGCTCGAATGAGTGCTAGCTGGCTTTTTCATTTCCACCTGCAGACGCGTCGCGAAGCCTTCGAAGGTTAGACGCGTCCCATCGACGCGTCTGGCCTTCGCGACTAGCTGCGATGTTTAACAGCAGAAACGTAATATTATGTTTCAGGAACGGTACCTAGCGACAAGGTGGCTAGTACCCGCAGGAGAACTCGACAAGTGGGCGCCACGACCCAGCCACAAAACTCTGCACGCCTCATTCGTACCTTCTCGTCTTGCCATGCACCGGCCCTGAACAACAATACTGCACTGCAATACCGGACGCTGACGTCGAAGCTCCATGAAAGGCACATCAGAAGCCGAAATTGAAAGATTGAACGCCTTTACTGTCAATGTCTCGCTCCTGCGCCTATACAGGTGACATCCACACCACAAGATTACGAAAGGGCAACCTCTGCACGTATGTAGTGTAAGCTGGTCCGACTACTATGTCGTGACGACTGCAGATCTCCTCTGCTGTGATCCCAAGCGCTTACCTTCGATGTTTGTCACGTTTTACAGCTCAGCCCTTTTCTTGGTTTTCGCTGCATCTTCTCTCTTCGCCCAGGTCGCTGCAGAATGTACTCAATTCTCCACCAACGGCTCGACGGCATCAACGTACGACTTCCATCGCTTCTACGACTTTAGGCAGCTTCATGATGACATCGATGGCGATGCGGCTTCTGCCTCGTCTTACGGAGAGGGTCACACGAACACTGAAGCAGCCAGCGGCCAGTCCAAGATCATTCAGGCTGCTCCATGGGTTTCGGGCTGGAATGCGAGAGATTGGTATAGACCGTCGCCAAGGGATGATACGGTTGACATGTATTATAAACCATCTCGTGTGTCGATAAGTAAGCTGGAGCTATCGTTGCTTCTACCGAGATCTAACCACTCATAGGCAAGAACACCGATGCGTCGCAAGATTCTACCTATCTTACCTTGCACACGACAAGACTCTCCGATGGAAGCCAGGTGGCCGCTGAACTAGACTTTGCGGAATACAATGTCACCTACGCCTCAATCCGCATGTCCGCACGCATCAATGGAGCCAGCGGCGCAGTTGCGGCTTTCTTCACGTACCACGATGACACCAATGAGTCCGACATAGAGATACCGACTGGGGCCAAGGCTGACGAAGTGCACTACTCTAACCAGCCCACCACCGACCCCGACACTGATGCACCCATCGATGGTGCAACCTTCAATGTGTCAATGAAGGACTACCAACCTACCTCAGACTGGAACAACTATAGGCTGGACTGGGTACCTGGGAAAAGCGCCTGGTACATGAACGGTGCGCAATCGGCTGACACAAGAGTCAACGTACCGGATGCAGAGAGCATGATCATCTTGAGCCTTTGGAGTAACGGAGGCACCTTCTCGGGGCGTATGGATACCGGGCAAGAGGCCTGGTTCGATATCCAATGGGTGGAGTTGCTCTTCAACACAAGTGCCAGCGCTAGCACTAATCCTGACGGGACTGTATGCTCAGTGGAGTCGTCGCCTGGCTCGCCAGTACCCAGTGCCTCGCGTAGCATTCAAGATCTGGTTGCTGGCCGTATTTGGTGGGCTATTAGCATGGCGTCAGCTGTTAGCTTTCTGGTGTTCGTATAGTAGTCCGCGGCAAGCGGGGGTTGGATATAACTGTGTTCATATCGGACGCTGATCAGAAGCCGTAGGGACCTTCGTACAAAAGAGTCTCTCTACAGTATATAGAATGAAGATACACGTCAAGGCTTGGTTTTCCGCATGTGTTGGCGGATTATCGCGCCGTGGACGAGAACCGTGGTCGTATTGTCGGTGTGAGGTTGTGTGTTGAGCGTCGCACGAATGAGCCGCTGTTGCAATGGTTCTAGATCCGCCTGCATTCGATGCGCAGCCATCAAAAGGCCTGTCGTCATATTGAGACGTTTGAGACGAGTGCATGGTTTATTGTCGTCGATGAAGGGTGTTCGTATGCGTCGCGTGGCAGAGCTGCTTAGCTCGCTCATGTGATTCACTGCCTAGATCGCTCATTGGACACCTTACCTTTAGTCAGCACATGTCACTTGAACGTGTGGTATCTGACAGTTGGGATAACCGTTGAATATGGACACAGTATGTATCTGTAGTAGTTGTAATCCGCTCGTCGCTGATGGGTCATCGCGAACGAACCATGACGTATTCACCACGCTAGCCAGAACCGCAGTTTCCAATTCCCCAGACACGCGCCCGCACCCCGCAAAGACGTCATCCTTCCATGCAACTCTGATGAAACGCGTTCTCATGCATTCCATGGCGCACGTACTGCTTTTTCCATCTCCTGGACACGACACTCATACCCCGGAGATGGCTCCGCTGAATCGATGACGCATCATCTCGCGCGCATTGACGATAACCTTGGAACCTGATGTTGGCCTAGCACCGAATGTCTAAATATCATGGGAGATGGAAACAAACTACCAATCATTCCTCCACACTCAATTACACTTAGTATATACATCTATGTGATTCAATATGCCGCTACTTCGCTTTACAAAGCCGCGAGTCGCCTCTGCTACAGGCACTACTATACAGGGCTCGAAATGTTCTCGTAGCGCTAGGCCTCACCCCCTACGGAATGGCGCCCAGAGCAGGCAGTATGCCAGCGAGCCCATCATTCCCAAGGTGCAGAATAGCGATTTCACATTGTACGTTTTGATGCCATCACAACTCTCATCCCGATCCTCCTATAACGTATTTCTTTAGTAAGTTCGCAGGTGTAGCCATGGCCTTCACCGGCGGTCTCTATTTCGCTATAAATTCAGATCTGCGTCCCTCGTCAAAGCAGAACCTCGCGGCCAATCTGCAGCCGCATCCAACCATGCCAGGCAAGATGGCCGGCGAGAACGAGGAAAATATGCGCAGCCACAAGATCACTATGAAAGGCGATCCCAGCGCACCTGGTGCCGGCAGACCGGACCCAAATGAAGAGTTGGGCCCGAAGGCTATGGGTCACGGGGCTGCACCTTCACATGTAGCCGACCCGGTTAGTACAAGCTGTAACCTTTGTTCCCACTTCTTGAATGCTAAGTAATACTACAGGCCGATCCGCGCGGAAAGCCCAGGAGCTTCAACTACATGTCCGGAAAGCAAGAGGGTTTGTCTAACGGTGATACCCACCACAGCTCTCAGATTTCCAAGCAAGGAGAAATGAGCAAGAAGGGTGAGGGTGTTGCTGAGACGGCGAAGCTCAAGGGTACTGTGTCGACTAAGCGACCTGGTCCTGAGAATAAGGAACAGCGAGGAAAGGCTCAAATGGATGATGAGTAGCAAGTTCTGTTGATCATCGCCCTTGGTCTCATTTGATGGAGGAGGAGATGTGGTAAAGAGAGTAGCAAACTGTAGTCAGTAAAACAGGCACTCCAATACCGTACCAGCGAAGATATCACACTAGCCCATTTGACTATCGTGCATTGTCAGATCACGTGTCGATTGTAAGCCTTGGCTTCAATGTACCGCAACTAAGGTCCATACTGTCAGAGCAACCATATAATTAGTTTTAAACTCCTACTCGTACAACCCGTGCCATGCCATGCCATCGCACACCGGAACCCATCCCCATCCGCAAATAACACCAGAAACCCATAGCAGATAGCCACCCAAGTTATTTTCAACTTTTTGCAAGGAAACGAGCTTTTGACCTCCTACCAGAGGAGGAGCAGGAAGAGCTTTTAACCATTGCCGCCAGATTGTGAAAAGGAAGGAAAGGAAAAGATGGTACGCCGTGATCGCCATCGTGAGGTATCGTACAGGACATGAAGAAGTCGGAAGATGATATGTGCAGCGCCGTGCAAATTGTCCGAAGGAAAAGGGAGATATATACAAAGGGGTTCAACCGGACGTATCGTTCTTCAGGACGGCAGCAGGGGGGGCCTGGAGTGTGTCGGGTGATGGCGCTGTTGTCATCGAAGTGAATATGGGCGTCAACGTGGTTGTCGATGTCGATGCGGGTGTCGCAGTCGCCTCGGTGGCATCGATGCGTTCCTCTTGGGTCGTGGATGGTTTCTCGACCGCCTTCTCAGCCGTACCAGCATCATACTCTCCACCTCCAATCGTCGTCTTCTTCTCACACCCCGTCTCAACATCAACAAACGTCTCCTCGCTCCCACACCTCGGCAACTTCTTGCCGCTATTCTCAGCAACGTATTCGTCGTACGTCTTGCCCGCCTTCTTAGCTTCCTTGCGCACATGTCTGACACGCCATAGCCAGACCGCTTGGCTGGCAAAGATGCCTGTCTCGAGGACCATGCAGGCGATGTATAGACTGGCGCCGAGAGCATCGAACCATTGCTGCGCGACGACGGCCATGAGCGAGAAGAAGGCGCCGAGGTAGTCGATGGTGAGGAACCAGAAGTCGATGCCGATGACGCGGCCGTTGCGCTTGGCGAGCTCGAAGTAGGGTGGGATTAGGCCGATGACTTGGATTACGGAGGCGGAGATGGCCATTAGCATCATGGGCCATTCGACGCCGCGGCTGTATGGGCCCTGTACGGTATACTGTCAGTTACTTTCGAACAAATGAAAGGTTGCGTGGTTAACTTACGCGCAGTGTAAGAATGAGGATGAGTTCCATGATACCGAAGCTAGCTGCAAGAGCGATGGTCGCCACAGTTGCTGTCCAGACCCGCCATTTGTTGTGGTAGTAGAGTGTTTGGCCCCATGCGATTAGGGTGAGACTGGCGAAAGCTTGAGGTTGGAATTTGAGGGCGAAGTTGAAGTTCTAATCAAACGTAAGTAAAAGGGAAGACGGACTGTGCAGTGGGTGATGGCATACCTGAACAATCGCGTATACACCGAACGGTACGCCGCCTATATCCTGTGGTTAGCTGAGTCGACCAGGTCCGTTGATGTGGGTGTCGCACAAATTGACCAGAGTATGAGCATGGTGCCTGGAAGGCCTTCGGTGCTCTTCCGCCGCCAGTTGGTCCATATTCTTCGGTAAAGTCAGCGATCTGTCATGTGCAATGTTGATGCGTGTGATACTTACTGTGGGATGATTTGTATACACCAGCAGCTGCATTCGGACCTTTGTTAGCAAGTGCTTCGTGGGGTCAAGGGCTTGACGTGGGGTTGCATACACTTTACTCAAGTTAGCATAGTCCTTAGCCACCAAACGTTCGGAGGTACTCACCAGTGCCGAGGGTCTAGAGAACCAGATCGTATGTCAGTATCATGACTCAAGTCAAAAACGTGGGTGGAGCAGAGAAACCTACACCAAGGATATTCGCAGCCTAGCGTTTGGAGTCAGTATGTTGTAGCAGTATGCGATATGGATCGTACTACTCACGGGTGGTATCGAAACTTGCGGTCTGTCCATAGCTTTGGAAGAGTGCTCTCACTACGTCTTGGATGATGAGAAGTGGTGATGAGGTGTAAAGCTCAGTGTGTGGAAAAGATGGGAGTGGTAGAACGAGAGGCCAGGTGAGACAAGATGTACGATTAAGAAGCCAACTAAAAGGAAGTGTAGAGATGTGAGTTTACGTGATCTGGTGGCGTTTCACGTCGCACCAGGTGTAGTATGTACTATCGCTCTGGTACCTGGTTCGAGTAAAGGAGGAAGAAGTAGCTAAACGACTTCACCAATGGTAGGATGAGGAAGCGGGAGGGTTGTACAAAAGAAAGTTTCCAACTAATGACAGAGCAGTCGGTTACGCCAGCACCGGCACCCAGGTGAAGGCGAAAGTGGTACCCGCTCACACCAGGCAACATGTTGTGCGTGATGACGGAACTGTCAGAGGGTCCCATTTTACTAGCTCTACCGCCGCAGTCGCGTGCAAGAATAAGTCGGCTGGTCATACCAGTGCACAATGGCCTTGGATAGAACGATTTAGACTAGGCAGCTAGTGAGATTTCAGCTTTCGGGGAAGTCATGCCCCTGCTCCCGGCGCTGAAGAGCGACTCCGTTCAGACTCGGTAAGAGGTGAGTGGCTGAGCTAGCGTATACAGGGATACTTTTCCTTCCCCAGCCGATCTGCAATCCGATTGGCGAGTCTAGACTTTTCGCTGAACGCATCTATCCTCATATGAGGAAATGGGTCCCACTCCATCTCGATGCAGACGTTGAAGGGGGTGGGTGACGAAAGCCCCGGTATTGCATGCATACAAGGCTCGGTCGGATGCTGGGTCCCTGCATTGAGCGACGAAGAAAGAACACCTGGTGGCCACTTGGTAAACCCAATCGCTCACAGCCGGGACAGTTCTGTAGACTACGGAGTAATGCACATCGAAGAGGGTAAAGTTAATCTGCATCCAATGAATAACCTTGTAGATGTATTTCCGGATGTGGTCGTGCGTAGACTACCGCCGCGCTCCAAGCGGCTCACGCGAACATCAATCCTGACTGGCCTCAAAGACAGTCCGTCAATCTTCGTTTTGATGAGGTGACTTCGATCCTCCGGTGAGCTCGGCGAGCGCGTGCCCGGCTACTGTGCATTCCTGCACACTGACGGACGTTCCTGAAAACTCTGAAGGTGGGTAGCTGACGTGCGGTTGGCGGCTGTGTTGAGACCTGCATCACCTGGCATTCCCGAACCACGCCGGTGGGACCCCGCCTGCATAAGATGGCGTCAACCGGATTTATGATTCGATCCTGTATACAGTACAACTGGATTCAGCTAGTAGGAGGCTCTGCTTTCCCCATCCGAGCGTGTGTCTAGTCCTCGGTTCCTGGCGCCTCGCAGCAGTCTGCAGTAGCTGATGATGAATAAGTGGTGGCCGACATGTAAGGTCAACTAGCCAGCTACTACACGCTCAACGCTGTTGCAGACGCGGCACAAAAGGAGTGCACATGCTGCTCTGCTGAGTAGCACAGCCAGGAAGGCGTGTCGCGAGGGACGATAGAGTTCGCAGCTTTCGCGGCAGCTGATAGGCAGTGGGTCGTTAGTAGCCAGCTGAACCGGCAAATCGCCGCCTCGGTCCCAAAGAATATCTTGAGTCATTGCGTCGACATCCGAACATAATAACGACAGCCGCGCACTGCGCGGTTATGATGATAATGGTTGTACATCTCCAGCCGGATCAGGTCAAAAAGTGGAACCGTTGGGAAAAGGTGGGGTTAGGGGCGTGCGCCATGCACGCAAGCCAGAGAACCAAACGCTCTACCGATCGACGAACTTCGGTTCATACGTTTCATACACAATGCTGTCGGTTATGTATGCCGGTCGAGAACACATTCTTTGCGCTGTATTCCGCGTGTACGAGGAGGAGATAACGCGTCGCCTTTGTGTTGGCACTTGGTACGTGTGAAGGTTCCCCGCCGCCGTTGCCGCCACTTGGCTGTGGCGTTTATTCGATCCAGGACCACATGCAGGATATGTTCCTGGGACGGCATTGCATAATAGACCAGGACGTCTGCGTGTCTCACGCATCTGCACGCTTTCACCTCGCCTCAGTGATACCATCTTCTGCGAAAACGAACGAAGGAATCCATATCGGGGCGATCTCCGGCATGATGCAGCGACGGTTAGCCATATTCGCATCGGCTGCACCCATCTGTATTGATGACTGGCACCGAGACGTGGACGGATAGTTGCGCTTCGGCTTTGCTCCTGGACCCACACGAGATAGAGTACCGACCGGGCGTACTCCGTTCAATGAAGCCAATGTCATCGAGCCACGAGTCTGACATCCTGACCATCCTGGGATCTGAACGGTGAAGAGACGCATAGAACATGGCGTGCAGAGTCGGCGACGTTCGGTATGCCGATGTCGCATACGAAGATGTGCAAGCGGACCGACACGGAAAGGGTCTGAATCCGGGTTGTTCATGTCTGGCTGAGGAATTTGTCAAAGATCATCTATCTCGAAGGCATCGTGGTCCGATACGCAAGCAAAGGGAAGCTTGAGAGGCCAGACCAGATGAATCTAGCGAGAAGCGGGCCGATATACCCACTGTGTGGGGAGCACGACAGTGCCTGGAGCATCTTGGGATCTGAAGGCGTACGTTCGGCCAAGTTTAGGCCGTTGACGTGATCAGGATCGACATGTTTAAACTGGCAGGAGATGGCTGGACGAGTATGACCCCGAGGCTTGCCTTAATCAATGTCGAAGCTCCGATGCGTGCGTACTTTCGCGTTCGCTTTGCCGCTGTGCCGTGGTTTTGTCAATCCGCGAAGCACCAGGGATAAAGCCAGTATAACGCTAATGGACGGCAGGCTAACCCCTGATTTATCCCCACCTTCAAATTCAAAAGCCATGAATCTCAGTAGATAGGGTGTCGTTCCGACGAGCACGGGCGACTCTTGATTGATTAGTGTGCGACCGTATTAAGACCACTGCAGTGAGTTGTATCAATACCCATTGTTATGGTCATCAACATCATGTCTTTGTCATGGTCGTCTTATCCGCTGGCAGATCCTTCCACGAGAATGATGCCTGATGTCGTCTTGTGCGCGATGTGACCGGTGAGCCGACGGGAAAAGCATGAGAGCAAGGCGCATCGGCACTTGCAGAGTAGACCGATCAGACAGGATGAAATGGGTCGAAACGATCCGCTACCATGACGTGCAGTATTTGACCGGTGCGGGAAGATCGCTTGGTGGACGAAAGACCTGGGGTAACGGCCTAGAGCTGACTGCAGTAGTTGCTTCTTGCGGTCTTCTCCGTGACAGTCTGTCGGCAACGGCGGAGGCGAGGTATATTCGCACTGCAGGATGTATGTAGCAGTGTGTGCGCAGTCAACCCTTCCGTTAATGTTAGCATACGAGAGGTCCTATCATCGCCCACCTTGAGACACCAGGCCCGTAGGCCAGATTGCAATTCGGGCAGGCGAAATCAATGTTAAGTGGGTTGATGTATGCAAGCGCTGCAGGTTATTTCGTCATTGGCTCTTGATGGGGTCGATGCACTGCTGAGACTGAGTATACAGTGAATGGCTTCGCTCTCGCAGCTCCGTGTCCGCTAAGATCGACCAGCAAGACGGCGATCTTCAGAACGAAGTCTCTTGGTGTTGTCTAGATCGTTAGCAGTGTCTTCGTCATCCTCAGTCTTGCTCCATGGTGGTCCTCCTATTTTCAGTTACGGGATGAGTACGTGGTCTTTGCTGGACTGGCTTCGTACTTGGCAGCGTGAAAATTTCTACTACCCACAAACAGGTAGCTATGGCATCGCGAGACTCGCACTCATTGTTCAGCTGCCTTCGCACTCAGACACCTGGTGGCTTCTGCCTGTGACTGTAATGATTAATCGGACTGAACCCATTGGACACAAGCGGCTACTGCTGTACCTACAAGATCCCCTCCACATTTTCCACCCCTACCACCAACGATAAAATGCGCGTCTCGCGGTGCTTCGCGTGAAAACACCATCTCGTCAACCTAAACGTGCGGTGAGAATCTGCCGGGCCGGGGTGGACGGCATTCGCGAAACTGATCGGTGAGCCCATTCCACACCCCATTCCACACAACAATCCACACCATATCTAAAATCTAGAAAGCGAAACTTTCACCACCACCCCTCCCCCTCGGCATTCGCGAAACTGATCGGTGAAGAAACAGCAAGCTAATCTAGCGTATTTTGAGTACACAAACGTTACAATATGGCATAAGTCGATAGTTGTGGTGTCGTAAGTGTACATGAAGGCGCACAAACAAAGCAAGTGTGGGCGTTGTGTTGAGGAGACGAGAAGAGCTGTGATCGTCGATGAATCAGAGGCCCCCAACATACACGAGTGGAGTGGAACTTGGTGGAGTGAAAGCTGCCCAGGTGTGGAAGGTGCGCACCACACTCAGGATCTGTAGTTACGATGGGAAGGAGCGGAGCGATGTCAGCGCACTCGTCAATGGTCATATTTGCTGGAAAGGCCTCCAGCATGCGCGATAGTGGAGTGAGTGACACTGCCCAGGTGTGTGGAAGGTGCGAATCACACTCAGAATTTGCAGTCACGAAAGGAAGGAGCAAAGCCGCGAGATACTCTATCACATACAAGAAAACCACAAATGACAAACACCATTTATGACCACCGGGGTGATATTAGAATGTTAATTACTACTTCCTACATGAAGGACCAAAAGGCGGGGGAATAAGTATCGAAAAAGCTAAGAAAACATACGAGAAGCAGTGTCATGTCGAGGGACAGTGTAACCACAGACGTGATCCAAGGGAGCTATCACTGTCGGCTAAAAGATGGAAAGGCCCCCAAATAAGAAGAAATGAAGCCCGGCATCCGACCATGTCCCTTCCGTGTCGGCATTGCACAAGCCACCTATTACAAACGCCCGCAGCTGTGATGATCAATACACCTTTTGACGACTCGATGGTTTCCCGTGGCAAGCGCGCTACCCGTGCTTGACCAAGACCGCAGGAGATGCGACAGCCGGATCCTGAAAGCGAGGTGTGTTGGCGTCATCTAAGCCTCGTCTGCGTCGTGGTCTTGCAGTTGGCCGCTCTGTTCCCTGTTCATGCGGGCCTCGATTTCCTTCAGCTGGCTCTCGCGGGCCAGAAGCTCCTGCCGCTTCTCGTTGATCTCGCGCTGGACCTTGACTTCGATCTCGCGCAGCTTCTCCTCTTCGCGTCGCAGTTGCTCCTCCTTCAAGCGCACTGACTGGCTGGCAAGATCCTCGGGGTTCATCGACGAGTCACTGTAGGATGTTAGTACTGATATTGTAGTAGAGCGGGGACAAAACTTACGCAGCAGCACCACCTTCGACACTCTTACTAAGCTTCTCGGTACGGTAGTTCTCGTATAGGAAGTCATGCGTAATCTCCTTGAGATCGGCAAGATGGCTGTGGAGGAGGGCGCTTCGCACAGCCAGGAAGTCGGAGTGGCGGGGGTTGTCGACCTCGACGATACCCCAGGGGTATTGGCGTGCCCGTACCCGTCGGCCGTTGATCTCAACAATGTCCTCGGATCCAACGATGGCGAAGGGCATCAGGCCGCGGAGCTCGGCGTTCTCCTCGACGGTGTCCTCGTCGTCCTCCTCGATGTCGTAGGGGAAGTTGTACACGGGGATGCGGTAGTGCTCAATGTCCTCCATGACCAGCTTCTTCGACTCGGCGAGCTCGGCGGGTGTGAGGGAGTCAGCCTTGCCGATGACGGGGATGACGTTGCAGCGGGGTGAGAGGCGCTTCATAAGCTCAATGTCGAGTTCACGGAGACTGTGGTGTGTTAGCTGGAGCGGGCAGAGGGGCGCGGCATACATACCCGTGACCGGTGGGTGTGATGAAGTAGAGCAGGACATGTACACGGTCGTCGCGGAATCGGGGGTTACGCTTAATACGCGATTCCTCTGCGAGAATGCCGTCGTACTGTCGCTCGAGGTAGCCGACGATCTCTGAGAAACTGCGGAGGGTAAGCGTGGGTTGTGGTGAGTCCTAGGAGATGCCTACCTGGCCTCGTTGTCGATCTGGTCTCCGAATCCGGGTGTGTCAACAATGGTGAGCGAGATGCGGGTGCCCTCCTCGTCGAGTTCTAATGTTTGTTAGCAGCCGCACGCGATGATGATAGCCATTGGTCCTTATCGGGGCGACGTACCGACTGTGATGGGCTTGATCTTGACGCCCTCCTCGACGTGTGCCGTTGTTGGGTCGTCGACCTCCTTGTGTCCGAGCACCTGCTTGCCGCAGAGGGTGTTGACAAAGGTCGTCCGGCCGGTACCAGAGGCACCACAGACCATCAGACAGAACTGAATACCCTTCTTGACATTCTTCTTTCTGCGCGTCTTGTTAAGCGCCTGAGACATTGTTAGCGGGTGTGGTCAATGGCAGGTGGTGTGGTGGTGGATAGGGCGGCATCGTGGCCTGAGGGAGACGTGGTGTTGGGGAGCGTCGTACCGAAGACATGATGAACTCGGGGGCGGTGAATGTGATGGGTGTGGTGGATGGGCGGCGTGCACACGCAATGGAGACAATCTAGCGATGAGGCGAGACTGCTTGGGGGTGAGACGGGGGCGTATGTCTGTGGTGTGGTGTTGGAGCGGTGTCGTCGTGGAAATTTGGGGACGTTGGCAGCTACTCCCTGCGCGATGCAAAGGGGCTCGCTAGCGGGAAACACCCCGGTCGCAGTCTCCTTCTTGGCGCGACCACCTGGCGCGTCTGATTTCGGCAAGATGTACAACACGAGTGATTGCGGATTGATATTGATCGCGAATTGTATTGCAAGTATGTCTAGATAGCGAGTGGAACGCGTTGGTGCTTTTCCAATGGGTGCGCGCTGTTCTACTTCACAGCGGCACTCAGCGGGGTACTTTATCAGGGTCTCTCCAAGCTCAACACTACAACTTGAAATGGTAAATTTGAAAGTCTCGTCTCTCACGTGCGGCCCTGCGCGGCAGGTGGTAGTAATTCTCCGGTCATATTAACAAGACTGATGGTGCCCAAAAGCATCGTTGCTCATCCATCAGGTCCTCAAGTCGCGCTTGCTCTAAGCGGCTAGCGCCGGGAGAGCTCAGGTGGATCCCGAGGGCGTGACCGAGCTCTTGGAGGAGCCGTGGACCCTCGATATCGCTATCAACCAACCCTCTCGCCGCTATTCACTCTCGCCTTGCCTCAGTCGCTGCTGAGAAAATGGGTCTAGCATACTCTCGGACACCGCGATAACGCTTTCGGCGCCGTTTGCTAGCCACTTTACGTTCGAAGTATCTCAGCACAGCGCTCCACCCACCTCCGCACTGCACTCAAGACGCCCCACTTGAGCAGTTGAAACAACCTCCCGTACAAACATCTCCTCTATTCGCTGCGCCCAGCATGAACACCCGGCCCATTCTAGACTCGGATGCCGGGCCCTTTGTGCTCTCGGCATCCTTCAACGCCGACTGCTCGCACTTCTCGGTAGCCCTGGAGAACGGGTTTCGCGGTATGACGCGCGCACACACCTTGAAGGCCCCTGCTAACACCTCCAGTATTCTCGTCTTCAACATGCGAAGAGAAGATTTCCAGAGGTAGCACCCTATCCTAAATACCGACCATATCCCACTAACACCCCCACAGAAGTCGGCGGCGGCATCGGCTGCGCAGAGATGCTCGGCAACAAGAGTTACATCGCCCTGGTCGGAGGAGGGAAGCAGCCCAAGTACCCCCAGAACAAGGTACCTCCTGAGGACCCCGACTGGAGCGTCAACGACACTGACATCATCTACGAGGTCCAAATCTGGAACGACAAGACCGAGCGCTTCACCACGTCGACCGAGTTCAAGACGCCCGTCCAGCGCGTGCGCCTGTCGCAGTCACACATGATCGTCGCGCTGCTCAACTCGATATGCATATACAAGATGAAGGTGCCGCCGGTCAAATCGGCCGGGTACGAGACCGTCAATAACCCGTTTGGGCTGTGTGAGCTGGGCACGAGCATCGTCGCTTTTCCGGGAAGGGCGGCGGGTCAGGTCAAGATATATGATCTCACCACGGGCAATGTGAGTATCATACCCGCTCACGAAAGCCCATTGCGCGCAATCGGCATAAGCAGGAACGGCGACCTCATCGCAACAGCCAGCGAGAAGGGCACTATCATCCGGCTATGGTCCTTCCCTTCCTGCACAAAGTTGGCAGAGCTCCGCCGAGGCGTCGACCCCGCTGCCGTCTTCTCTCTCGCCTTCTCCCCCGACGGCTCGACCCTCGCCGTGACATCCGATAAATCCAGCCTCCACATCTACGACCTTGTAACCGCAACAAATGCCTCTTCACAAGCCGATCCGTCGCAGCACAAGTATGGTATCTTGTCCAAGATCCCTGGTCTGCCCCGCGCGTTCTCAGATATATATCCTACGGCCACAGCTAAGTTCGAGATGGGCGATGAACCTACCACTTGGGGTCCACACGGTAGGTCCGCTACTCTGAGTGCAGGTATTCCGGGTGTGCCGGGCGGTCGGCCGACCAAGGGCCTCATCGGATGGCTCGACGATGAGACTATCCTTGTTCTCGGCGCTGGGTATGATGCGCGATGGGAGCGCTTTCGCACGGGCCGGGATGATAGTGGGAAGAAGTGTCTTTATCCTGATGGATGGAGGCGGTATATTATTTAGAGGTTTATGTGGCCGATCCCGAGAGACGGAGTTATTGCTAGAGGGTCTTGGTTCTTCTTGACCGTGGATGAGATTTATGTACGGATACGGCGTTCTGAGGCTTGGATATATCAAGGCGTTAGTTGCATCTCCTTGGACAGGCGTTTAGATACCCAATCTTATTCTCTTACTATAAACTAAGGAATCCTCACTTGCTAAACTATTTTATCATGCGGACAGGTGAAAGCATGGTCTTCACGCAGAAAGTAAAGCACGCACATTTTGATGAGTTCAGTCAAGTTTGCATTCTTTACTCCTCTCTCTCTTGTTGCTTCTATACAATCTTCATTTCCTCCACACAATCGCTAATCGCTAATCGCTAATCGCTAATTTTCCCGCTACTTGTTGCGCGCTGAAAAAGACCCGGCTTGCTGAGGCTAATGCATACACCCACTTGTCTCCTCTGTCTCAATTTCATGAGATACAACCACGAAAACTACCCTTTCACATGCCGAAAAACACCCATTGCTCTGCTTTCACATTGGAAGCCGATGAACTCAACGCAAAAACAGAGATACATAAAATACATAACAAGAAGGCTAGGAAAGAAGGGTAAGTTGTAAGTGTGAAGGTAAAACAGCACAATGGCTTCAAAAGAGTAAAACGAACAAAAGATTTAGAATTACTCTGATTGATGTAGAAGCGAACTGAGAAACAAAAGACAAAAAACGGGAAACTTTGGGTATCGTGCAGAAAGGTATGGTAGCCACAGTTATAACACCCGTGTGCGCAACTTTCTGTGTTGCACGGTGTCAAATATCCAATCAGCCCTAGAAAACACCCACATAAATTCTCCCCTTTCCAGCTCCGCGTTGGCTGTCGAAGCGGACACACTTCGGAAGATGTAGCTGTGGACATCGAAGTGTAGAGTAGTTGGAAAGTTGACAAGGCAAGGAAACATTCGTGGCAGGGTCGTAAAGAAGGGTGTTGAGAGAACCAGTCTCTTCCATGCCCTCTCTTCTCTTATAATAAGATGAGATAGTTGCTGGGCGCGATACCCGTCTCGCCGTTTGGTTTCTTAGCCTGCCACCACCGTCCGCTCACGTCCGAGACTTCGAGGATGTCGTGTTTTTGGAAGCTAATCTCATTCGCGTCATCTGGGTTGGCTTCGTAGCTGTAAATGGCCTTGGCGCGGTACGGGTACTCTATGGAAGCTTCTTGCTGGTTGTTTGCGTCGTCGTTTGTGGGAGTCGAGACGTTGTTATTCATGCCGCCGAATTGGGGGGCTGAGCTGTTGCGGCCGTTTGCGCCGACGGGACCGCCGGGGTAGCCGGAGACGGGCGACGAGGTTTCGAAACCGTTTAGTTGGGCGGAGGTGTACATTTGCGGCGGGATGTTGGCGGTTTGGGTTTCGGGCCGGTTGGTGTAACCGTTGGAGATGGGGCGGGAGGAGCGCGAGCCGGGGTGCTCCTTGTGCAGGGCGTAGGAGTCGACGAAGGCGCGGTGGCTGGCTTGTGGTTGCGAGCCGTAGTAGAAGATCCAAACGATCTGGGCTTGTTAGTTGGAATTGGTGGTGGGCGTGTGCTGGCATGACTTACGGCGATCATGGAGAGGAGGATGTAGCCGGCTGCCGCGGCTTCAAAGGGAGCGACGGGTGAGTAGACGAGCGAGTTGACGGATGAGGTGGTGAAGACCAGGCCGGCGGCAAGGAAGCCCACGATCTGCTGGAATTAGCAAGTGCGTTCGCATGGTATGCCGTGGCGGCTACTCACTGCGACATGGTACGTCCTCTCGGCATCCGAGGCGACTGTGACGGTGACGCCCGCAATGCAGAAGAACATGAAGACGAGCGTCCACCAGGCGAAGTTGGGGAAGCCGCCGTGGATGGCTGATATTATGGAGCTGACAAAGGCGATGACCCAGGCGAGCTGTATACAACGTTAGCGACCACGCCCGCGACTGCCGCGTACTCCGGACTACTCACAATGCCAATCGATATCGTGGCCAGCGCAAAGGGATCCCCGATGATGCGGCTCATGCTGAAGCCCTGGGACCTCTGGCCGTAGCCTCCGTTTTCCATTTTGCGTAGTGAAGGAGAGCCGCCCAGCGAGCCGTAAGCGGGCATGTGTTGGTGGAAGCGGCGGGGAAAGGGGCGATTAAGCTATGCTGTCGCGGGCGCAGGAAGAGCAGGAAAGAGCGTGGGTGCCCGATGCGGTATTATGGGTGAATGTCGAGAGTCAAAGAGAGTGAGTGATGTTCGTGGGCGTGGGCGGTTGGGCCAGTATATCGGCGCGTTGGTGGAGTTGTGCAGGGCAGCGAACGGTGCACAGGGCGCAAGCAGCGGGAGGCGGGCGTCCAGTGACCAGCAGTGTTGGTGGGCGCGCAAGGCTTCTGCGACTCTGGCGGCTGCGTGAAGTTGGATTATGGCAGCAGGCGGTGGGTGTCGGGGGAGGATTACGGGCGAGGGCGGGAGCAGAGCGAGAGATGCGACGGTTTCACCTTGGGTTCCCAGTAGTTCTCGATTGGCCGCGCCGGCTGGAATGGCTAAGGGTTGTTCGGGGATTGCAGCGCTGCGGGTCCCACTTGTGCAGAGATTAAAATGGCACCGCGCCCGTCAGCCAAAGGCCTGGACAGCTGCACGCGCGTTTAGTGCATTAGTGCCTTTGGTGGCCGTCGAGCCGCCGTACACAGACAAGTCTACGTTGTTTTGATGTTAACAGCGTTATGGGGGTATCTCATCCACCTGTTGCTCGACAATGTTTCGACAATGTCAAGCTGTTCACGGCCATTCACTCATTCACCATCCACTCTTCAATACGCCAAGCCAAGACGTGGCGCAGCTAGTACCACCTAGGTACGTCGCTCAAAGGGATCCCAATACATGGCGACGCCTCATCATGCATCCTCGACTCGTCACTCAAGAACACCCCGAGAACCCTCCCACACACAGGACATCCCCGTCCGAAATGTGGTACTTTGATTAAATCGACAATCTACACCGCTGCTGTCATACACAACTGGTCTGACAGCTGCAATTCCACTGCACAAGTCTGGCTAATCTCATGTGCACCCTGCGTCGCCCTCAAGGCATGCCATCCACGTTTCCCCATGGCCTGTCTTGATTACCCATGGTAGCCGACACGTGCGCCGCGTCCATTTGCGGCTGAGAGGTGTGTCTAGGCGCAGTAGTTCCCAGGCGAGCCAGGAAATTGACGTCCGGACCATTGTCGGCGCCATTACGCTTCGGGGCCCTGGGCCAGGTCACCAAGCTGACACGAGACGGTCCTGAAACGCCGTGCTACGGCACCGAACCCTCCGCAGCCCTACAAAGTTGCTGAGACCCTCACTTGACCTCACTTTACATCATTCAGCAAGAAAAAGCTGGCGCTTACAAACTCTTTTCGTGTTTGAACTATCTGCGACTGCTACCTGTGTCATGGCAAAGTGTTTCCGGTAAGGGTGCAAAGGTCAATTGACGTACGTTACTGTACCACGCATCAATTTCCCCATGGCCGTCGTCATGATCGGGAAGTTTGTTTTGCAATATGTCACTTTCGGATGCTTGCTTGATCCGAGGCAACGCGTCGCTTTTGTAACATGCGCGACTCTGGATCGCTGCAACGATGGTGACACCGGTCCACATGCTCGCTGCTGATCTGGTCCACATGCCCCGCCCAGACTGCTGAGCCTCTATCAGATGTGCAAAACTAGAATGACGGTCGCGGGTACCGGCTGTGGCTGTGACGAGCGCGCCCAAGGTACACGTGAAGCACCTGGCATCTGTCAGCCACGCCTTGAAACCGTCTGACGTCGGTATTTGCGCAACGCATAAAGTCCACGTACCGTCAACACAACGTGGTTGAGAAAATAGTAATGGACGTACGGTGTCTCAGCAGGCGATTGGTGCTTCTGCGCGGAGACTGATGGCACCGAGCGTGGCATTCTTGGTTCGGTGAACTGTTGCGTGATGCTGACAGTTCTCACAGCTCATCCTCCTCAGATTCACTCTCATCGCCCTCTTCTTCTTCGCGTGCCACGCCTTTTTCCTCCTCAGCAGGCCTTCTCCTATACTCCTCCCGCACAAGCGCTCTCAGGGCCTTCCTCAGCCTCTCGTCGTAGTCGACCCAGCATCTTCCTGCGCCGAGGAGCATGACCTGCTGGTACCGCTGATTCAGCAAGCCGTTCCTTTTCCGCAGCTCGGATATCTTGAGTGCTTGTTGTAGTTGGCGTTCTTCTGCTTCAGCAATGCGCGGTCGCAACACGGCTAGCTTGGTGAAGCCATCGGTGGTGGGTATCTGCTGGTCTTCGAGAGCTTGAAGCTGTGACGCAGTTGTCGCGAAGCTTGTTGCGCGTTCCGTCACCAACACAGCTTTCTGGGCGTTGTCGAGTGGGGGACCGTCATCGTTGTCGTCGTGTTGTGTCTTGAGGACATCTTTGTGCTTGCTCACTGGTGACGTTAGCCTTGGAAAGTAGAGGAGATACGGGCTGCGTACGTAAGTTGTTGGCCTCATCGAGTAGCGCAGTCTTGCCCGCGAGCTGCTGCAGTGACTGCTCGATCCTGTGTATGCGATCCGGGATGGTCTTTTGCTTGTCCTTGGTGTTGTCCTGCGGGCCGCCGAGGATATACTCCAGGCGATCCAACCGCGATTCCAGCAGTGAAAATGTGAACAGAACCGCCTCCTCGTATTCGTCCATGGTTGTGCTGGATTCGATGTTTATGTTCGCCCAGGCGTGCAAACGCGGGCGCGTACCTCGAGCGGAGCGGATGTTAATTTTAGCGGCCGCTGATAAGCCCCCGGGTTATGGGGCCTCGAGACCAGACGTCAGCGGAGCACTCCAACCCTCGCTTTTCACTATCAGCTCGAGCTCCCATAGCTCTGTCATTACATTCGCTTGCCTGTGCTCGTCATCGCAATATAGATAGCACCGCCGCCAACCCGCAACGGATGAACGCGCAATAACACGAACCGCGCATTTCGCACCCCAGAGCATGGCTTCCTACTCCGCCATCGGCCCCGAGCCAACAGACGCAGACCCCATGACTTCGAGCACCGGGTCGCTGAGAGGGCGACGGTACGATAGCCTCGTATATCTCTTATCGGACGAAAGCTGACCCAAGTAGGAGAGGCAGAGGAAAACAAGACGTCGGATTCAAGGGCCAGGCAACATGGATATCCAGTGTCATTAACCTGGCCAACACCAGTATGCCCATGCCAGCTACCCCACACAAGACCATGCTGACCGTCTACAGTTCTCGGTGCCGGCCTCCTCGCCATGCCCTCCGCGCTCTCCAAAATGGGCATCTTCCTCGGCATCTTCGTTATCGCATGGGCTGGCACGACCGCAGGCTTTGGCCTCTACCTCCAGACGCGATGCGCGCGCTACATTGACCGCGGACATGTATCCTTTGCGACACTGTCTCAGATGACATATCCGAACCTGTCCATCATCTTCGACGCTGCCATCGCCGTCAAGTGCTTTGGCGTGGCCGTCAGCTATCTTATCATCATTGGAGATCTGATGCCGGGTGTGGTTCGAGGATTTGCGCCGGGCGCTGGAGACATCACCTTTCTGGTCGACAGGCAGTTCTGGATCACGGCATTCATGTAGGTGCTGGTTATGAAGTTCGGAGTGGTGTGTACTAACCAATCCAGGCTCATCGTCATTCCGCTGTCCTTCCTGCGCCGTCTCGACTCGCTCAAGTACACCAGCGTAATCGCCCTCTTCTCCATCGCCTACCTCGTCATACTCGTCGTAGCCCACTTCCTCAAAGGCGACACGATAGCCGATCGCGGCAACGTCCGTGTCTTCGAATGGGCGGGCCCAGTCTCCGCACTCGCTGCCTTCCCCGTCATCGTCTTCGCCTACACGTGCCACCAGAACATGTTCTCGATCCTGAACGAGATAGCCGACAACTCTCACTTCCAGACCACCACCGTCATCTTCGCTTCCATCGGAGGCGCATGCGGACTGTACATCCTCACCGGCATCACAGGCTACCTATCCTACGGCGACAACATCCACGGCAACATCGTCTCCATGTACCCCACCGCCGCCGCCAGCACCATCGGCCGCCTCGCCATCGTCATCCTCGTCATGTTCTCCTACCCCCTCCAAATCCACCCCTGCCGCGCCAGCATCGACGCATGTCTAAAGTGGCGCCCCGGCGGCCGCAAACAAAGCGAAAGCAGCCCCTCACGAAACACACTCATGAACAACACACCCAAACCCGGCGCTCCCAAGAGCAACGAGATGAGCGACTTGAAATTCGCAGTCATTTCCACCGTCCTCATCATCCTCTCCTTCATCACCGCCATGACCGTTTCTAGTCTGGAGAAAGTACTGGCTTATGTTGGTAGCACGGGTTCTACGACGATTTCCTTCATTCTACCGGGGTTGTTTTATTACAAGATCTCTGACCCGGAATCTTCACACCACCAGCGTCTTGTTAAGGATGAAGACGACGAAGATGAGTATCAGAGTGGAGAGGCGGAGGGGTATGTCACGAGCGAGGGACATCTTAATCGTGATTTCAGAAGGGGCCTACTGCGTAATTTGGCGCTTGCTTTGAGCATTTACGGTGTTGTTGTTATGGTCGTTTGTCTCATTACGAATACCTTTTTGGTCGCGGCGCATTGAGGATGTTTCGATCTTGTTGGGTTTGGGGAGATGGTTGTTGCATTTAGCGGGAGTTGTTTGCTTGGGGGCGCATCTATTAGACTGGATGAATGGGTTGGGTGCTGGAGTCAAGTCGATGATAGTGTCGACGGTTTTGTTGTATTCTTACGGGTTGTGCAGGTATATGTGTAGCCTTGTGGTAGTTTGGAGCGAAATAGTAATCGTACCGCTCTTTTCCAAAACGTAGTTTCACAATGTCGTCTTCTTGTGTTGATGATCTAGAGCGTTGCTTGAGAAATGGAGTTTGCATGTAGAAGTTTGTTGTATTGTTACAAGTTGTACATTTCAGTTGTAGCCCTCGTGAGCTAGGATAGAAGACTAGAAATACCTTCCCTCATAATAGTCTCTTCCACGCTATGTCTTCGTGCGCTGAGCTTCTTGTGCATACGTTCCTTGTTCAGAGCCAATCTCAGATTGTTGGGTTGCGCATCTTTCATTCCTTCTTAGATCATCTTGAAAATCGTCTGGGCTGAAGCCTCGTACCGCAACCCAGCCAATTGCTCTCGCAACGTTGTGCTCGAACGCTGATGTGTCCAACCACCTAGGGTTCGATCTTCCCCTCCCTTCGCTCTACGCACGTTGCACGAGACCTCGCATCCACACTCAGCCACCTAAGTAGCAGCCGCCGTCTCCTTGGTCCCGCCCTCCAAATTCTCCACCACAACCCCCGGCTTCCCTCCTGCCTCCCCTACCCCATTAATCAAACTCTTACTCGCACTCCCACTCTTAACCACCATCCCCGCAATCTTACCCACCCTATACTGCGGCTCCAGAATCCCCACCATGGACAGCAACCGCCACGCGGTATCTGAGGGCTGAGCCCCTACACCGACCCAGTACCGCGCGCGCGATAGGTCCAGTTTGATGTCTTTCCAGGGGCGGCCGTGGGTGTCGCCGGGTCGGGGGGGTTGGGGCTTTGGGTCGTAGGTGCCGAGGACTTCTAGGGGGCGGGAGTTGCGTGCTGTTCTGGAAATGGACGTGTTAGTTAGGGAGTTTTAACAAATGGATCTGAGCGATCGTCTTGAAAGATGGGCGGCGGAGTAGGCATGCAAGTATACAGTGGAAGCAGTGTTTGCGGACTCCCGAGATGGGATTGTTGGATGGAATTGGGAGACGTACCGGGCGTGTGCGACGACGATGTTGTAGAAGGGGGAGTGCTTCTTGCCGAAGCGGGCGAGTCGGATTCTTAAGACCATTGTGGGGTGTTGTGTTGGGGAGGTTTGGGCTGTTGCGACGACTGCGCGAGTGGAGCGGGCGGTTGGTTGGTGGTTTGGGTATATCTTTTTGCTCCGAGGATCTGCCGAGATGCGTGGGCACGTGCGAGGTTGGTGTACTTTGGGTTGGTGGCTGAGGTGTGTATGATTAAGTAATCTTTGCAGAGGCACGATTGCTCCCAGTTCATGAAGTCTAGCTAGGTAGAAGCTGAAGTTGACTATGTTGTGGTGGTGTGCAATCGCTGTTGCGCTCACCTCATCGTCCTCGAGCAGTGATGTAATGGCAACACCATGTCGTTCACGAATATATCTTGTGACAACCACTCTCTCCGCTTCAACATTACGCACCATATGTGAACTGAATATCTCACGATGGCTCTTCGAGTAAGTAAACTTCCAAGATCTTGGACTTGATGATGTCTACTAACCTCAATTCAGACTCTCTCCGCCAAAAGTGCAGCCGCGCTTGACCAAGAGCTCATGTCATCGGGCGCGTTTTCCATCGATCAGTTGATGGAGCTCGCAGGTCTTTCTGTTTCCCAAGCAGGTACGTTGGTACTCCATCGAATCCACTCCGTCAAGCTGACGATTCAGTCTTCAAATTACAACCCCTCAGCAAAGGCAAGCGCATCCTCATAGCATGTGGTCCCGGCAACAACGGCGGCGACGGACTAGTCGCAGCCCGTCATCTGTTCCACTACGGCTACCAACCTACAATCTACTACCCAAAGCAGAGCAAGAATGAGCTTTATCAGGTATATACTCCGCCAAGTACCGGGGAGAATCTATCTGACCCTCGGCCTCCACAGCGCCTCAAGAAACAACTCGAAGACCTCAAAGTGCCATTCACAGAAGACTTCACGTCCGCACTCAAGCAAACCGACCACATCGTCGACGCAATCTTCGGCTTCAGTTTCTCCGGCGAAGTGCGCGAGCCGTTCCCCAAAGTCATCGAAGCTCTAGCATCTACTTCTGTCCCTGTTCTCGCCGTCGATGCACCTTCATCATGGGATATCGAGAACGGACCTCAAGATTCTGGGCCTGGCAAGGGCTTCATGCCACCAGCTCTCATTAGTTTGACTGCACCTAAGCCGCTGGTCAAGAAGTTTACTGGGAGGCATTTCCTTGGTGGCAGGTTCTTGAGCCCGGAGATGGCGGATAAGTTTAATCTTGATATTCCAAAGTATGAGGGCTTGGATCAGGTGGTTGAGGTGCCGGTTGAGGGTGAGAAGCTGTAAACATCTTGCAGAATAGCTTAAATGCTACAGTACGATGTTTTTTCGCGCATCACGATGCATGGTCAAGTGTTTTGGTACCTGCTCGATGCGACACTAGTGGTTTCCCCGCAGAGCCGCGGTACGGCTAACAGCGGTCTTGAGATGTCATCCGAACCCCAGCTTCAACTGCGCTTCGGCAAACAACGAGCTCAATTTCCTTCGAAGCGGAAGGCCGGAAACTTCTTGCTTCTCTTTTGTCTGCTTTCTTTTAGCGGTATAATCGAGCTGTAACTCACCGATACGTTTCGCATACCACTACACCCTCAATCTCGCGTCGTGAATACGCGCAAAGCAACTTCCCCCCACATACACACAGAGGGCTGTCTGGACTGCTGAGACCACCCAAGCGCTTATCTTTCCAACTAAAATGGTTCCAAGAGCGCCCTCAAGAGAGGCTTTGACCTTGCTCAAGCACTCGGTACGACCCTCAGTAGTTGTCCGATCGCAAACACAACGCTGCCTCCTCTCGTCCACTTCGCGTCCTACGCCAACATCGCACACCCAATCGCGGGTCACTCCACAAACAGTTCGCAATACTGCTACTTTTACGCATTCTCACCATGCCGAAGCCGTGTCTGTGATCCCCACGAACGTCGACACAAGCAATGCGGACTTCAAAGAGAACAAGCGCCAAATGGACGAGGCAACCGAGAACCTCGTCAACCTGCACACGAAGATCGCGCAAGGTGGACCCCAGAAAGCTCGGGACAAGCACATACAGCGAGGCAAGATGCTGGTTAGAGACAGAATATCTGCTCTCATTGACCCGGGCACGCCATTCCTCGAACTGGGCCAGATGGCAGGTTACAATATGTACGGAGAGGATGATGTGCCTGCAGGCGGTATCGTCACTGGTATCGGCACAGTTAACGGTGTGCAATGCATGGTTGTCGCCAATGACGCTACAGTCAAGGGAGGCACATACTACCCCGTCACAGTGAAGAAGCATCTGCGAGCCCAGACCATCGCTCAAGAGAACCGGTTACCCTGCATCTACCTCGTCGACTCTGGAGGTGCGAACCTGCCCAACCAAGCAGATGTGTTCCCAGATGTCAACCACTTTGGCCGCATCTTCTACAACCAAGCGCGCATGTCGGGCATGGGCATCCCGCAGATCAGCGTTGTCATGGGACCATGTACGGCAGGTGGTGCTTATGTGCCTAGCATGAGCGACGAGAACATCATCGTGGAGAATCAGGGTCACATTTTTCTCGCTGGCCCACCGCTCGTCAAGGCAGCGACTGGCGAGGTGGTATCCGCAGAAGACTTAGGTGGAGGCAAGCTTCACAGTGAGGTCTCTGGTGTTACAGACTATCTCGCAGTCGACGACGCGCATGCACTTGTCCTTGCGCGGAGGAGCGTTGGCAACTTGAACTGGCACCGCAACCAGACTGTTACTTCGCAACCTACTTTCCAGGAGCCTCTCTACGATCCCCAGGAGCTCTCAGGCATCGTGGGTACCAATCTGCGCCGTCAAATCCCCATTCACGAAATCATTGCACGCATCGTCGATGGATCTTCTTTCGACGAGTTCAAGCCATTGTACGGTTCAACTCTGGTGACTGGTTTCGCAAAGATATACGGCCACCCCGTGGGTATCGTAGCCAACAACGGCATTCTCTTCAGCGAGAGCTCGCTCAAGGGCGCGCACTTTGTCCAGCTGTGTGGCAAGCGACACATTCCCCTCATCTTCCTCCAAAACATTTCAGGGTTCATGGTCGGCCAGGACGCCGAGAAAGGCGGTATCGCAAAGAACGGCGCAAAGCTCGTAACAGCAGTAAGCTGCGTTGACGTACCCAAGTTCACAGTCGTCGTCGGATCTAGTGCTGGCGCTGGAAACTACGGCATGTGGTAAGTCTCCTTCCAGTCCCACTCCTCGACACAACATTGCTAACACAAGCACAGCGGCCGCGCGTACTCCCCACGCCTTATGTTCACCTGGCCCAACGCAAAGACGTCGGTCATGGGCGCAGAGCAGCTCTCGTCCGTCATGGAAGCCGTGGGCAAGAAAGTGGATCCCGCGCTAAAGGCACGGATCGAGCACGAGAGTGAGGCCACCTTTGGGTCGGCAAGGCTATGGGACGATGGTATCATACCGCCGGAACATACACGGAGGGTGCTTGGCATGGGCCTGCAGATGGCGTGCGGTGGACAGAACAAGGGCGTGGAGAAGGAGAGCACTTGGGGTGTGTTTAGGATGTAAACGCAAGACAAGGCTTCGTAAGAGACGCGTGCGATACGCGCGTCTCCCTGTTGCTTGCTTAAAAGCATGATATTCGCGACTTTAACCAAGAATCTTTGGTGTTCCATTTTTTTCTTGCTTGCTTGCTTGCCTTGCTTGCCTTAGGGCCTGGCCTAACTTCCTGTGTACTAAGAATAGGGTCCATGACCGCAATTTCCGGACATCCCCACACATTGCACGGGACAGCGGCTTGGCAGAGGTCTTGGCAGAGAGCCGTCAAGACAGCTGGGCAGGCGGGTTCGGCCCTCAAGCACGCCTGTAAGCTTGCTTGGAAAACGCTTGTGTGAGACAGACGTTGACGTCGTAGCTTTGGAGATCGGGTTCACTCAGCCACAGATGCGGTGCGGGAGATTGAGTGTTCACCCACGTGAGAAACGAAACGGAACGAGGAAAACAAACGGTGAAGTCAGGCCAAACAGCGCAAAGTCAGGCGCCTGCGCCACAAACATTCCCTGCAGGTGGGGCGCAGGCATGCGGAATTGAGTCCAGAGGTTTCAACGCGGATACCGGGTCTTGCGGCTGCGTTGCGCAAGATACACGCAGACTGTGGGAATGCATTCACTGTCTGCATACTGTTTGTATTCAGTTAGTGGTGGTGGTGTGGCGCCGTTCGCACCGGCGCTTGCGCTGTGAATTACAACTTGACCTGCCTTCCCTCGGCTTAGAGGGAACGCCAGCTGCATGATGATTAGATGCAGGCGGCGAATACGACCATGGGATTGCCAGGGTAGCCTATGGGGGCACAGGCCCGTGTTAATCCATCAAAGTTACCTTCTCAGTGCCGCCATTCCGCTGCCCGCTATTGCCTCGACGATCGCTCCCGCCTCTCTTTGTCACGTCCGTCATCAAACGCTGGACGCCTGTTTACCACTACCACCTGCACTCACACTCGCTTTTCTGTCGCCGTTCCTCCGCTGCCACAACCTTCTCCGGTACCTGCCTCCTACTCCCCGGTCAACCTCACCACGCTGCTTGTTTGCTTGATCTTGCTCGATCTCGCTTCCTCCCCACTTGGTCTCACGCACTTGCGGGGTAGCCATTCGTTAGCATTGTTTTAGGCGCAAAGCACATGTCGAGATGAGGTTGTTCAGCCCTGCGCGAGCGCTAGCGGCGCTCTCTTTGCTGTCGACAGATGTTGTGCGACCCTTCACCCAGGCCATCGTGCTCGACCCCAATTCAGAGAGTAGGATACCCGTCGCCGTCGCATACATACCGTGCGCTTATACAGTCTGCTAACCTCACCTTACAGCCTCTATCAACGATGTCTCCTCCCAGGTCGCCAAACAGCTCGTTGCGCAATATGCGACTATCGACGATAAGGGCATCCATGTACTCGGTGGTTACCCGGGTATCCTCTACGAACCCTACTACTGGTGGCAGGCGGGCGCCATGTTTGGTACCCTCCTCGACTACTGGCACTACACCGGCGACGATCAGTACAATGAGATGGTCCGCGAGGGACTGATACACCAATTTGGTGAGCATCAAGACCTGGTATGTATCTCAATGCGCTATCGCAAGGTCTGTCGCTAAGCCTTCTAGATGCCCTCCAACCAGTCCAAGAACGAAGGAAACGATGATCAAGTTTTCTGGGCCTTCTCCATGATCGCCGCCGCCGAATACAAACTCAAAGATCCTCCCTCAGACCAGCCCGGTTGGCTCGCCATGACGCAGTCCGTCTTCAACCAGTTCGTCGGCCGCTACCAGAAGGAGGTGTCCGATGGCACTTGCGGCGGTGGCATGCGCTGGCAGATCTATCCGTGGCTTAATGGGTGGACGTATAAAAACACCGCATCCAACGGAGGACTGTTCCATCTCGGCGCGCGATTGGCCATGTACACAAAGAACGACACATATGCGAAGTGGGCGGAGAAGGCCTTTGACTGGATGGCGAATAGTCCCATTCTGCCCGGCGACGGTCAAGTCTACGACGGAACCAGTATCAGCACGAACCCGCCATGCAGCGACGCTGACCAAACGCCCTGGACCTACAACTACGGAATCATGATTGCAGGAGCAGCATACGTAAGTTATGCACTACTTTACTTACAACCCAACGACTAACCAAGTCGCAGATGTACAATTACACCAACGGCGCTGACAAATGGCGCAACGAACTCACCAAATTCATCAACAAAGTTGCCATCTTCTTCCCCGAAGACAAAGGCGGCGTCATGGTCGAAATCTGTGAAGCAAACATAGTCTGCGACGCGGACCAAGAATCCTTCAAAGCGTACCTCGCCCGCTGGCTCGGCATTACCATGCAAATGGCCCCCGAATTCACGCCCCAGATCATGCCCAAGCTGCAAAAGTCCGCTGTAGCTGCTGCGCAAACATGCGAGGGTCCGTCTGACCACGGCGGCGGCAACCACCAGTGCGGTATGAGTTGGTGGAAGCAGGGCTGGGACAACATCAAAGGCGTCGGACCGCAGATGACAGCTCTCAACGTCATCAGTGTGTTGAATGCGCAGAGGGTGCCACCGCCGTACTCACGCGATACCGGTGGTACTTCCGAGGGTAACCCCGGCTTAGGCTCTGGAAACGACGCCGACCGATTACCCAAGTTCCAATCCGAAATTACCACTGGGGATAAAGCGGGCGCGGCGATCCTCACTATCCTCATATTCGCTTTGTTCGTCGGTGGATCGGTCTGGATATTGATGTAATGAGGAAGAGATGGAGGAGGCATGGAAGATGACGACGATGGTGGTGGTGCTTTTTTGGTTAATACCCCCCATTGTTTGGATGCATGCTGGAATGCAAGTATGATGGGATGACAACTGAGCTTCTTCATATGAGGAAGGCTTCTTCATGGCGTTTTTTAATCCAGGGCGAATGGATCGGATGGGCTGGGCTGGGATGGATTGGGAGATTCGTGTGTATATTTACTATCTGGATGAAATGAAATATGAATGATTATATTTATCGTTTACGAATATTGCTTTGTGCCAGGCGGTTTGGGTCTCGGAGATGTTGAGTATGTGAGATGAGGCTGCTGAGAACATCGCATGACTGTTAGTTGTTTGTTGCGCACATGATGTATATAGTCTTGGAACCATACAAATCAACAAGCGACAGAGCACACAGATCGACACCTATTCGATGCCTCTACACGTGCAGAGTCCTGATGGCGAAGAGACCGCCGGCCAGCGAAAGGACCATTTCGAAGGTAAGATAGCGATCCAGCAGCTACAGCCCCCGTACAACTAACTCGACCCGTAAACCTAGCCATGCGAAACCGCGTTCCACGCTACCTCTTCCGCGCCTTTGACGAATCCAGCGGCGGCGGCCGCGAATTATCCGTCATCAACGCAACCGAGATCATACCCCGAGGCTACATGAACCGCCGGCAAGTCACCGGGTTTTACGAAAAACAGGAGAAAGAACTGCATGCCATGGTGCAAGCCCACTTCTCCGCCGACGAAGACGTTCTGACTGAGTTCAGCTCGTGGGCTGCTTCTCTCCACACAGTTCTCTGCTATGCGTATACTTGCTCCCTGTCGTGTAGGGAGGTTCACGTTGCTGTGATTGATCGCGAGAGGCTGCATGGCGAGGTGAGGATTTGGTGGGTGCCGCATCTTTTGGATCCGGGTGAGTATCATGGCGAGCATGAGTATTTGGCGCATGGGTGTATCCGGGGGCCGGGATATACGGCGGTGCCCTTTAAGAATCTGATGGTTGGTGGGCTTTGCCCTACTGTCTTTCCTGAACTCACGGGTTGGGGGAAGGGGAGGTCTCCCGACTTCGGCGACGGATTGAGAGACAAGATGTTTGGGGAGGAGTTGGTCGGATACTACGACTATCAGACTGAACGTATCAAGCAAATAGGCAAGTTGTTTGGAGACCTCTCTTCGCCGGTCATGCTCGCGTTGCTGACTCTGAGGCCGCGATACCTTGCTCAAGCTTCTGTGCCTGTCAATGATGAGGCAATGGCGCAAGAAGATTTTGTGGACTGGCTGATTATAGCGTTGGACATTCAACCTCTTGATTTCGATCCCGAAGAGGAAGATTGGTGTCAGCGAGGGGTGGTTTACACACGCGAAGAGGGCGATTGGAAGGCTTATCCGGATGTTGAACAGTGGATCAAACTGCTTCGTTTGATCGGCGAGCGTCAGTCTCGACAAAGCGCAGAAGAAGAGAAGAGGAGTGGAATTGATGGTGAAGAGGAAAGCGATGTTCACGATGGAACTATGCAAGACCGGTTAACAGAGTCTGATTTGCAGGATCTGGACGAGGAAGATTTGGACGAGGAGATGTTGAGCGATGAGGAGCTGGACGATGAATCGGATGTTGAAGATTGAAGGAAGATGCGCAGATAAATTGGAGATGTAAGCCGGCGATGTTGCCGTGTCGATGTTCTATGTCGTGGATGTGTGATAGATTCTGGTGAGTACGGCGCGTTACTTCCGCCTGCAAATTGCGCTACTCCGGCTTCGGCTACCCCAGGAGAGCGCCGCTGCTTCCCCCAAACACCCCGGGGCCGCCACCTTCCAGGCTGCCATTGTCACTCACATTCACTCGCCACGACCCCAGTGCTGCGAGCAAACGTCAATGATCAAATCGCGCATCATGTGTTGATGCAAAGAACGCCTTACCGGTGGCTTTCCGAGCTGTGGCTGAGCGAGGATGTAACGCTTTGCGATAGGCGGGAGCACACAGCCCAGCTGCAGTGAGCACATTCGATGCCATCTCCTACGCATCCACTTTTTGGCTATCGAGAACTACGACAGCGCCAAGCAGGCATCCGATGTCAGATCGGCCAACGCGATAGTAGCTGCGAACCCGCTTACGACAACCCCAATGTGTCGTTCCAGCCTGGCCAGTCGGACCATTGCACTCAACGCTGAATGGCGCGTAGATTGCGAGATGGCGTCGCCGACGCGAGCTAATCTTCGCCAAAACCAAGCTTGCGACGCGCGCGTCACTCTCAGCTGTCAGACCAGCAATACTGCAGCTGCTTGATGAGCCACAATCGCTGTGGGCAGCTTTAGATGAATCGCTTGCCCAAGAACACCTCATGCATGTGTATCCTTACACAGCTATTCATCAGCTCACCAGCGCAAGAACCTCATCACCTCTGTCATTGCGAATCTTACGGAGACCAAGCCTGTAAGGTAGACAATACGTTCCTCGAGGAAAATGGCATCTGAAGTCCCCGAGTACTTCTTACCACGGAACTGGGATTATCCACCTGGGGGCCCTATCAAGCTCGGCAATGTGCTAGCCTCTCTGAAAGAGCCCCATCGTCCCCTCGCGACTCTGCAACCGGACGCCAATAGTATAATCAAGTCGCGGAAAAGTCTAGCTGCTATTGAGACAGAAGATGGAAGATCCGGCGGGGTCACGGTTATGACCACTTTTCTGAGCGCATTGCTTGGTGCAGGAGTTGACGTGGCGGTCAACGTCGAGCGGAGGTCAGTACTATCGTTCGTTGCATTAGGGAGCGTTCTTAACACCAAAAAGCACCGGCAGGACGTTCACGTTCGATGATCTGGAAACCAATTACATTGATACCACCGACGATCACAGCGCGAATGCCGAACTATCACAATACGAAGCATATATCGAGCGCTGCGCTAATGCACCCGCCGTGCTACGATACCTCGAACGGAGTCGGTTTCGCAAAGAGTTTTACGTTATAACAGGGCTGAAGACTGTGAGCGGCGCAAAATGCCTTACTACGGCGACGAATAGTACGGACGGCCTCGCAGGCGCCCAGGTCGATGGCACAATCCTTACTGGAGGAACTATCCCCGTCGGCGGCGGACTTGAGGTACATGGCGGGAGGTCCAAGAAGTCCAAAGCCTCTTGGGAAGGAAGCACTGACTTTGTGTTGGCCTTCAAAGTTAGCAGGGTAACAGTAAGCAGGTCGGGCAAGATAAAGAAAGAAGAAGAGTATCTCAAAGGTGCGTTCCTCGAACTTTCGCCTACCAAGAGTCGACCGCATGACCTCACCATAAGTCATGAGTGTCAGCTGATCGATGAGAATACCTTCAGCCCTTTTACTGTAGCGGAGGGAGAAGATAGGGTAACCTTTGGAGTGAGGAAAGACGACTGAGGGTACTCCGACCCATGTTCTTTGTGTCTAATTTCAGATCTCTCAATACATCCAATTCTGTCGCTACTGTAACGATACACATGCAACCCAAAATAAGGTCCAGGCTCATGTCCTATGCTACCCGGACTGCCTGATAGCCGTGATTATATCTCTGCGGGTGTCCTCCGGGTTCTCTCTACCAAAAATCTGAGCGGGGTTGGAGTGCAGCGCCAGGTAGTAGAACTCTAATCTTTTAGGTCCTGCCATGCACCTCAGAACGGAGCCCATGACAGCATGTCGCCTTAGCTGCTGTGCGTACTCTTGATCTAGATGTGTCCTCGCATAGCGCAGCACAAAGGCGATGATACTTGCAGCGATCGGGGTTGCAAATGATGTTCCGGACTTGACTTTGGTCAGAGTGTCACTATCATCCGTACCATCATTGCCAGGTGATTCGGACAGGTGCCCTGGCCAGCTAGATACGATAGCCTCACCGACGGTCGCGAAATTGACTTCTTCAAGCGCGGTGGGATTGAATCCGGAAGGGTTTCCGTTTGCGTCAGTAGAATGAATGCAGAAAACGCCATCATATCGGGCTGGCCATGCGCGACCCGCATTTCCTCCGCTGTTCGACGCTGCCGCAACGATATGAACTCCTTTACTTTTGGCGTAGTCAATAGCTTGCTCAAGGTCGTCGCCAACGCTCTTCCGTTGAAACCCGAACGATATCGAGATGATGTCAACCTCGTGGTTAACAGCAGAAACTATAGCCTGGGCGTTGTAAGCATAGTCGCGTTCTTTGACTGGATTATATCTCACCTTCGCGATCAGGTTACGGTCAGCTTCACCGTCAATTGTGACGTCCGCAACATAAAGGTCGGCTTCTGGCGCATATTCCAGGATGAGGCCTACGATATGTGTGCCGTGACCTTGGAGATCATTTATGGTACTGTTCTCGGCCCGTTCAAACATATCACGGGAGCTTTCGTAGATCCAAATTCTGCCAAGCTCGGTCATGATATCCTGGTGGCTTTGATCAAGACCAGTGTCGAGCACAGCTATCTTTAACGGATGGGTTTCTTCCACGGCAGTGCTTTCGAACCTTTGAGCAGTCTCGACAAACAATTCTTTCCATCTCTCGTATTGTCCACGTCTGTATTCATTTCAGCATTGTAAAGACGACTTTTTCTGGATAGCACGGCCTCACTTTAAGCTCAAGACACCTTCGGGCAAACTTTCATCATCGTAGAATGATACTGGGTTTTGGCGCGGCCATCTTCGCGGCGGTGACTGGATTCGGTAGTTAGTAATTTTTCGCAACATAAGAGAATATGACATAGCAGAGCTTACTCGCTCCTGAACTTCGGAAACAGCGTTGTGAGAGCGTCGGAGCTGGTGCAGAGGACCAAGATGGGCCTCTCTTGTTGATCGTAGGGGAATGACTTCTGGTCTATCGTCGGACGCGTCCCAATCAATCAGGTGAAGAGCCATACGCAAGGGACGAACGACCTTTTCTAGCAAAACCTCGCGTCTCGCTTGAGCACCAAGAACAAAGGCTTCCTCACTCAGTCTGGGAACGCCTTTGTATGTACACTTGTGCCTAGCCTCTACACAGCCTTTGCATAGCCGCGTAGTAGAACCATAGCATTTCATGTCATGGCGTCTACACCTGAACACAACTTTAGCAGCAATTTGTAGCCATAGATGTCTAGGGCTTACCTGTCGCACTTAGGCTTGAAAAGGTTACTATCGAAACAAGCTACAGTCGCATCCTTGTAGAGAACTCTAAGATGCTCTGCGGCTTTGTCCTTGTACCCAAAATGAGGCCAATCAGGGTCAGATGCTTCTAGACCTGAAGTGCACGCATTGTTGATCCTTTGTTCCATGGAAGACGAAGGTTGCTGGGTCCCCTGGTCCTGGAATTCTCGGCCGACGTCTAAGAGCAGAGTCCCTAGGGACAATATCCTTGGATATTTGTGCCCGACATGATTTGACTCAAAACATTCCGGGATCCTGTCTTCATCATCATGAAAGCGAACCGTGAAACTGGGTGCACACGTGATGCGTGACTGTGTTGGTGCAGATCTATCCGTCTCCAACATAAATTGTATCGAACTTGCTGACCAACTTGTACTCGTCCAGTCAGAATCGTAGTACTGCCATATCGAGCGAGCGAGCGTAAAGGCGAGGACTACCCTTCTCTTCCGAGACATCTCATAAGAATTAAGGACTTGGGCCAAAGGAATACTTTTTCTGCGTGCCAGTCTCTGGCCTGTCGTCTCTGAGTCAGCAAGATCGAGCAGACATCGATCTTCGACTTGCAAGCATATTTTGACCGGGCCTACGTCTTTCCTTAGCAGGCCACAAAATTCTTGCTTAGACATAGAATCAGGACTAGCGAGCATAGTTCTTGCGCTAGAGCTATCATCAGAGTGACAAGACATAGTCTCAAGCTCACTAAAACGGACTTCCTTCGTCGCCATTCTCTTCCTACAAGCATAGCACCTCGTCAGCATATCGCACTTTTACAGCATGCGATATCTTCTTACATAGATACCCGTAACCTTAACTGTTGCCAGTGGCCTAACGTCCCGTCTAGTTGTAGATTTGGGGAGCAGAGAGAGTGTACGTCGAAAGTTGCGAAACCATCCGAAACGTGCGACCGACCTGTTAAACACAACCGAACTTCATGGTGCCGCGCTTTGATCTCTTCCGAAGGCGAGGAGTCGCAGCTGGAATACTCGGAAACCGTTGTGTAAAGGTTCCTGGTGACAAATTGAGGTAATTCATCTAGCGTGTCCTCGTCCCCGTTTTGGGACAAATTGTGGTATAGCAGAGTGGTCTTTAGTGCTAGGGTAAGTCCCACTGGTTCATTTGTACGGAAATGAAGTAGCGCATCCTGATCCGAAAGAGGGGATTTGGCGTAATTAAAAAATCCTTCCTTAGCGTGCGTAGACGCTTCTTGACAAAGCCACGTTTTTGTATCAAGTTTGAATTCCGAATACGACTTGACCCACGTGGCAAATCTCCAACGGTTGTCTCGGTGCTGCCACTACTGCAGTGAGCGTTTGGTTTCGTCCATGAACGTCGGAAAAAACGTCACCTTGCACAACCTGGTAAGCTCGGTAAAGAAGTTGCTGTTGAGGGAGTGGGCAGTCTCGCTGGCAAGCGCCAAGACCCCAGATATGTGTGCGACCACTCTACTCTCTTGTTTCGGTCTTCCAGATTTGAGAAGTGCATGTAGAAGAGCACGGGCGATGACATGCAACCCAATAAGGGCCGCTTTCAGATCAGCAGTACGTTGACTCTCGCTCATCGCTCTGGTGTAGCATGAGACATAGTAGAATCAGAACGAGCAGATGGGCCATGTGTTGAGGTAACACTACTGACACTAGACCTAGCGTGGCGCAGAAAGAGGGGTAATGAACGTGGCTGAAACCTCATTGATATCTTAACGAATGACAACCGTCTTGAATGTTACGTAACCAGCCACGGCGCTTAGTGTCCCCTCGTCCCTCCACCAGACGGACCACAGCATCTGTATATGTTACTCATTAACACTCATTGCTCTAGAATCTATAAACTAGGTTATACCAACGAGAGAAGCGACAATGCCCGACAACCCTACCAGAGACGGCGCCTCTGCCTTCGGTAGCGAAGGTTCGGGGCATGGTCTGGGTACGATGGAGCCAAGTGCAGGCTATGCGAAAGTCGCTAGTGGTGCAAGTCAATCTGACGCATCTTCCGAGAATACAACCAACTGGCCAAGTATTTCAGACGCAACCAAGGCCTGCCGGAGTAGCTTTATGAAGTGTTTGCTGATTCGGAGCCTAAGAGATGATTGGGCAGAAGACAGATTGGCCGATTTCAAGCTCTGGGATGCCAGCGTAGGCGCTTCCAATAGCCAGAACGCATCCCTGGATGAGAGGTTGGAAGCCAAGCCACATGTTCGGAATGGAGTTGTAGACCTCTTGGTCGTGCTACAAAGTACGATCGACAGTTGCAGGGATCTCGGTATTCACGCACTCAAAAGTCAACAACGAAACCATTGTACTGACTCTAGGCAGGCCTAGAGATTGATCGAGGCCTAGAATACAAGGACTCATCTGGTGGGGAATTATACAATCTCTTGCACAGTAAGTCTACAATCGTCTTAGCAGAGCATAGATGCCCGCTCTTCTATGACAAATTCTAACGTATTAATTAGCCACTACAGTAATCGGAAAAACTCCAGATGAGGTTACTAGAGAGCTTTCAGAAGCGATTCGAGCCGCCGATACTCTCTTGAACGATCTAGCGCAGCTGAGTATCGTCATACGAAAAGCCGCTGTCAACTCTCACTATTCGAAAGCCGACAGCATCTTTCCATTTAACAGTCATAATGATCCGGATCTACAGATGCTTCGAAGACATCTTACACACATTGTACTATTTCGTCCCCAGAATCTTGAAAACAAGCGCCGCACACTCTGGGGATCACTTGGCTCTGAGATCTTCGAAGAGTCGAGACCAGAAGCTACAAGCATTTCGAATTCGTTTGATATACATGCCTGGAATGTATCTTCGATGTCTCGGGAACTAACCGCGGTACAAGAACGTCTGATAGTTGCAAACCTGAGAAGACACAATCGCTTTAAATACTCCCAGAGACACGAGATGAAGCGCACACAACCCCGTGTAGACCCCGATGTCGACTCTTCTGGTGCTGAAGCGGCGGAGCCTAACCAAAACCTTCTTAGCATCATCGCAGCTGCTCCTCATGGCACGAGTGGTTCTTCAACTGTGGATTCAAATATCCAAACACAAGAAAAGGTCGCGCAACCTCATCAGGTTGCTACTAACGTTTTATCAAATACGACTGCATCTATCCTAGATCCTAACTTACTGGAGTCGCCATCGGTGTCAATCGCTAGATCTCAACAATCGGGTACCCAGTTTTCTGAGGTTGCCTCAGCTATCAAAGCGCAATATCCTCGTCCCCCGCGTCTGAACAAAAGACTACTTGAGGTTCGATGTCCATGTTGCTGTGTACCACTACAGAAGAAAGATCTCAAATGGCATCGTTGGAGGTTCGTATATTACGGCCGCAATATCAGTTACTTGGATTGTTCTCTAACTAAGACAACAGGAAGCACATCGAAGAAGACATTCAGCCATATACCTGCGTTTTAGACGCCTGCACCGACCCTGAGGCTCTATATACAGACAGGAAAAGTTGGATCAACCATATGACTCATGCTCATAACCATCCAGAGATCTACTGGGAGTGCTCGCTATGCAACGACTCGCCTCAATTCAATTCGATCAACTCGCTTAAAGGCCATCTTACCGACCTACATGAGGGATCAATCAGGAGCACATCAGCCTTTCTTCAGACGTGCTCAAATCCAAAGCTTTTGGGAGCTATGAGTTGTCCTCTATGCTCTTTCACTGGGAATCTGGACGACATATCTGGATCGCAGCTTCTAAACCACGTCGCTGAACACATACGTTCATTCTCTCTAAGCTCACTCCCGTTGCCCTACAGTGAAGGAGATAGAGTTGTCAACGCTTACTTTGAGACCAACGCTTATTTCGCTGATAGCGATCGGGACTCTGTAACGGTTTCAGGAAGTTCCATCTCAGAGAATGAAGGTGCTGCTTGGTCAACCTCAGATGGCTCCCTCAAGAGCGACATCAGCAAAAACGAGTTGGAAGACTCCAAGAGCAAGAGAACGGACATCGCTCCTGTGGTTGAAGGTGAAAATTTGATGCAGCCGCGTTCTCAGCCACTCACGACACTTGCTCCTAGATTGGCGGAAGCCTTGGTCCCGCTGGGCAGGATGTACAGTTACAAACGTATTCCTGGCAACCAAGTCCGTCTTCTAGTCGTTAAGCCGGGAGCCTTCGATGAGAAAATCAACGCTTCGTTTCTGGCCGTTAGCGATGATGACCTCGGAAGCCAAAATTACAGGTACTCGGCCCTTTCCTACAACTGGGACGATGGCGCAGACTACAGTAGCATCATCATCCAGGAAGACCTAGCCTCGCCTCATGTTCAGTCTATGGAAAAATCGACTGAAGTACTCAGACCGGCTGTAGACAAGGTGCTCAGGATCAAACCAAATCTCTATGAAGCTCTTAGACATTTGCGACAAGCAGACATGATTCTCGGACTTTGGGTGGATGCAGTATGTATCAATCAAGACGACGCCAAAGAAAAGGGAGAGCAAGTGCTCAAGATTGCTGAAATCTATCGCAAAGCCTACAATGTGAACGTATGGCTTGGGTCCGACAATCCTGGTGGTCACATCCCCAACAAAGCCATGACCTTCATTCCCAAGATCGTTAATCCGGCCACCCACTGGGATACCCCCGCCGATGACGCTCATGTAGAAGAATGGGCAAGCGTGTACGAACTTCTCAAGCGGAGCTGGTAAGTGTTTTCTAGTTCGAACTTGTTCTCTAGCTTACCTTTTATAGGTTCTCACGGCGCTGGGCTATACAGGACCTAGCATTCGCGCAATCTGGTTCAGTACACTGTGGCAAGCAGGTGCTGGACTGGAGGGACTTGCAGATTGCCATCGGCATCTTTGACCGAAACTTCGATATCATGAAGGCTCGGCTCACGATGCATTATGAATCCACTCAGATCAAGGGCAGTCACCCGAACGGGGATCCAACCCTGGAGATGGGGCACCTAGGCGCTAAGTTATTGGTGGACATGAAATCAACATTAATCCACAAAGGACCGGACGGCACCCTGGTTCCCACCCAAGGGCTGGAGAGCCTCGTCTGTTCTTCATTGGGGTTGGACACATCTGATCCACGCGATACCATCAATGCGCTCAGAAGTATATCGAAAGAAGCGTATTGGCCAGAGTCGCGTCAGCAAGCATCTCAGCCTCCTCCTGTTCCCGATTATAACAAGGATCTTTTTGAGATATACCGGGACTTCGTCAAATGGGTTGTAGACACGACGGGATCCATCGACATAATCTGTCGCCACTGGGCATTGAGGGAACGCCAGGAACCAACTCCAACAACCCCTCAGCTAGTTCATCTACCTTCCTGGATCCTATTCGTGGAAGACTCTGCCTGGGGAAAGGGCGAAGGTCTGTTTCGCGGTCGAAAGGCTGGCGACAGCTTTGTCGGGTTACCCGGTAGTAACAGCTACAACGCTTGCGGTAGGCAAAACAAGCAAGCCCGTGTCAAGTTCCCTCGAAGTCCTGTACATCGTACGTCGGTCGTACCTTCCCGGGTCATACACGATATGTCGATGTCCGTGAATGGTGTCATGATAGGGACAGTCTCGTTCCGCACTGACCCGTTTCCCGATAGTGTGATCACCAAAGATTGTTTGGAGGATCTAGGATGGACGTTCGACAATCACGCGGTAGAAAACCCCGAAATTCCAGACAAGCTGTGGCAAACGCTCGTGGCAGACCGCGATCCGCAGGGCAACCCACCCCCTCATTGGTACAAGAAAGCATGTCTACATTGTCTTACCTACCAGACAAATAGTGGAAACCTCAACATTAGCACCATTCTACGGGGGAACCTTCAAGGCGGCCCCACTAACATCGTGTACGACTACCTTTGTCGCGTCCGTGCTGTCACCTGGAACCGATCCTTCCTTAGAGGCGACCCCATTTCTAGTGCCACCACCAATATCCGCGACTTCGACCATGAAGAACTCGTTGGCTTTGGACCACCTAGAACCGAGAAAGGAGATGCGATTGCTATCTTGTATGGCTGCAGCGTTCCCGTCATCCTCCGACCCACTCAAAATGGCTCTGGTGAGCATCTTGGGTACCTGTTCGTCGGCGAAGCTTACATCTACGGTAAAATGTACGGTGAAGCTTTTGAGGTTGATTGCGAAGAAAAGAACTTCAAATTGCTTTAATGCGAGTGAAGGTCATCGGCAATATGTCCCCTCTCGACCTGACTCCCCCTTCTTTCAATAAGCCCTCCGGCCCGGCGTCGGCTGTTGGCGTTATCCACACTTCTTGTTTTCTCTCTCATCTTCACCTCGTACATGCGCTTGGCCAGTACCCCCTCTTACTATTTTCACGATACCCTCACGCTACGACGTCACGACATCATATACCCCGCCCGAGGTTGACCGCTCGGCCCTCTTCTTTCCACCGATACCCTGGTCTTTGCTATGACATTGTGTACACTACCTGTACGGTCCGCTACAGTTCCATGCGGGACAAAATAGAGCATCTTTCGGATTGCCTTTCTTAGATAGACCATGATGTACGACCATTGTACCATTCTCCGCTCTCGATATCATACAAGTCCCGGGTCTCTCCACTCATGTTCAAACACATGGCTTTTGCGAAGCTTCTCCCCGGCTGCTGACTGTCCCAGTCTTGAGGCCATGTCTAAATCGAGCGCATTGTATATCGGCGCCTCTGCCCTTGTTTTTCCCCGCGACGCTCACTCAGTAGTAGTCGATCATCTCGGTCGGCCGGCCCAGGATAAAGCACTTCATGCTCTTGATATCCTGCTTCGTCCAACCTGAAACTGTTGATTTACCGCCTTCGCCCCAGCGTACGGCCATATCGGTATCGCCGAAGAGAGCCTCGCAGCGCGGAGTTCTACAATTAGCCTTTGTGAGCGTGTGGTCAGACCATAGAGAAGGTAGCAAGGAATGAGCATACCGATACAATTGACAGCAGCCCATGTGGGTGACAGCGCGAACTGAGCTTATCTCTCTGGAGCTGAGGCGCATGTGTTAGCACAAGCTTCATATCTCAAGATAACATAATCTAGACGTACTAATCACTGCTGATGTCGCGACACTCGTCCACCATAACGTCGAAGTAACGGCAGGCGCCTTTGAAGTTGGCCACGTTGCAGACTTGGATCTAGAGGAAAGCCTGTCAGTATCTGACCCTTGTAGTTCGGACAGAAGCGACGTACGGTCATATGCTTCCACAAGTTGTCGGACGCTTCGGCTGGCAAGGCGGCGATGTCTTGGATGCAAAAGATCAGTAGCATGAGCATGATGAGCTTCATGGCAGTAGCGGGAATGCGCATGGTGGGTGGCGTCTCCGATGCAGTGTTTGAGGAAGTCTACAACTAAGTGAGGTGGATAAGTGTCAAATGAAAATTGGCAGGAGCGGAAGGCAGCAAGACCGCGGCGTTCGAACAGCCGTGTTGTGCTTTCCTTCCGAAATGACTTCCGCTTCGCCCATACCGACTTCCCTAGACGACCCTCCGCACTTTCCCCGAAAGCAATGCGCAGCGCTGATAGGCGGTATGCGTCAAAGCGCCGTGCGCGTGACGTACTCCGGACGTATGATCTTCACTGCGAGCTACTCCGAACGCTGTATAGTGCCAGGTTCAAGGCATCACTTCCTTCCCATCTCTGTCATCGGACACATCATCTCTTTCCTCATCGGCGTTATGACACCGTTGATACTAGTGGACTTTTCTGAGAACTCGGAATCCAGCCAGTGAGTCTCGAACTTCGAAATGTGGATCTCGATAACGAGGACGTTGCGAGCGCCCCGTTATCTTCTGGAATTTGCGGGTTTCCGTGCGTAGTCTAAGTCACAAGAATTAGTTTTAGACTCTCAGATCACCAGCAAATAGACACGTACCTTTGCTGTCGAAGCATGGAATGAAGGGACTGTGTGCGACGGTTCTGTCTTTCCAGTTGAGATGCTTGCTCACTTTCCTAGCATTGAATCAATAGCAGTAATCTATGAAGTAACGATCGTTTGCTCTGAAGCCGTCTTCGGGATGAAAATAAGTAAATAACCCATCGTGGTAGCCCCGGTAGAGTTTCCGAGGCTGTCGCAGTACGGGATGCGTTACCTGCATAGGGTCGGCAAGACCATGAAACCTGTTCTCCATTCTCTCTGTCCTCCAGAAATTGGCGCTCAAGTAGGTGATGGTTGTACTTTTAGATGAGCGGGGTGCGCTGTCTGTCATGCTCATTCGGCCCATCCATCTCAGAGCATCTCAAGTGCTCGAGTGCACTAGCCCGCAGACACTAGACCGCTTGCGGACAGCTCAGCGTAGGCAACCATCCGTTGTAGCAAGAACGCCATCGCGATGTACCTCCAATGAACTCACTTGCGACGACGCCACTTCGTTCCAGTTTACCATCCGGCTGTTATTCGCTCAACTTGCAGGTGCGCGCTTCCAGGACCCGACCCAGTATCGTACCCAAGGGCCCGTGGACCACATCCTTGAACTGGGACCTATGCGCGACCCGTCACGGCGAGATACGCGTACCTTTTCGACATCATGTTCGTCAGGGAGAGGAAACGATGCATTCCTCACTTAAAACTTTCGAACACTTCTCACGCCTGGCGTTGGAGCTTCAGCACCATATGCTGTCGTTTTGCGACAAAGCAACGCTCTTCCAGCTCATGCGTGCGTCACCTGTAACACGGAAAGAAGCAGCAAAGCTTTTCTGGTCTGATCCCACGGTACAGTATCGCATACAGGGCTCTTGGGTACTTTCTGGCGGATATTCGGGCCTCACACATGCCGCTCTCGAAGCTCACAAGTACATGCAGTACATCATCGTTGAGCTGTTGAATTCGAAAACGACCCTTCATGGTGACTGGGTGGATCTCACACCGCATTACATCAAGTTCCTAGATGAGGAAAAAGCGAGGCTCTACGCGGAACACCAGATAGCTGCGTTCTGGAGGACACTGCGCGTATGGTTTCCCTCTCTTATAAGCGTCGAGTTTAGCACAACCCTTATTCTCGAACCCGAAGAAGAGCCTCTGGAGGCGCAGACTCAGCTGGCAGAAGGATGCCCGAATGGGGTCCACGTACACGCATCGAATTTCCATCTTAATCCCATTGATCCCAATCGTCCCAGGTCGAGAAAGCTTTGGCGAGCGATCAAATCTACCGATAAACGAGTATCTTGGGAGCTGACCGAGCCCTTACAATCAATGCAAGTCGTAATCCCACCAATTCAGGAACGATCTGGACCTGTGGGTAAATGGTGGCGTTGGCTTCACGACAAGATGGAACCCTGCACATATATGGTCAACGCCCGGAAGCTACTCTTGATCCAGGCTACCGAAGCATACTATCAACATACTCTCAAATCACCATGTGTATGCCCAAGCGCCAATTGTGGTCTTCAATTCGAAGAACCAGGCCAATGGACATTGCACTACGTATCAACCGACGAACAACTACATGAAAGTGCTGAACTACGTCCACCTCCATGCGAGATGCTTCGGGAAGCGTTTGCAGAGCATGACACGCGTCTAGAGCGCATGCGGAAGAGACACAAAGAGCGGCTGGCCGAGATGCGCGCCGAGTGGGGTGACGAGGGAAGTGAACAGCGCATGCACGTCACAGAGAAGTTCCTACAGCAGTTACGCGACGATCCATTGTGCTCAGTTAGAAAGGAACCAGTGAAGAGTCGTTTCTGGACGCAATATAAGAGCATGATGAACACCAAAGACCGTTCCATGGTACTGCGATGACGCAGAGCGAAACTAGCCACACACAACTTCCGCAACATCGACGACCTAGACGAAGAGATATTTCCAGAAATGGGAGAAAATGCACATATAATATACTGTCCAAAGACCGTTGAAACTTGAGTTAATAACCAGACTACAACCTTTTGTATCTACCGAACAAATGCGCGAGCAAACAAGACGAGAATAACACATTCTTCAGCTTCTTTTGCACCTCCTGGGTTCCTTCAGGACGAAACCTACGGGAGAGATATTGGCAGTATGATGTGAAGAATTGTTACATCGCGGACGCTTTCCCGAGACGAAGATGCAGGAGCGCAGTCACATGATTGGCTCTCCATAATACATCCCTTCTTCGATCGCGGTCTGCGTCATTCTACTGTTGGGTGGCCAGATCGCTGCTACAGCCTTCCTCTTCGTCTCGTCGAGACCTCCATACCCACACCTAGTCACTCCTTCTTCTCAACCACCAAATTCCTCCTCAGCGCCTCCAACTCCCCATCCCCAAGCCCACACTTCTCCCTCATATACCTCTCCGCACCCCCAAACCGCTCATTCAACATCTCCAAACTCGCCAACATACTCTCCTTCCTCGACCCCACCATCCTCAACGCAGCCTGCCTTCCCTTCTCCAGAATCTCAGGCGGAAACTTCGACGTATCAGAACCTTCGCTATCCCTTCCTTGGATAATCTGTGCCATCTCCTCCTTCGATAGAGGTCGCCCGGTTGATTGCGCAAGCATATACTTCCTAAACCCGGGACTCGTCAACAAGCGCTCCACAATCTCGTCCCGCGCAGGGCGGAGGCCGAGTTCAGTGAGTTGGTACTCCTCGGCGATCTGCTCGCGCGGCACACCGAGGAAATCGAAGAGGAGGCCGAAGAAGATTCCTGTTCGGTCTTTGCCGGCTGTGCAGTGAATAAGCGCTCCTCGCTTCTCGTCCTCTTTGCCGTTGTTGCTGGTACCATCAGATGCCGGCAAAGACAGACCAGCCAGATACCGCAAAATAGTCCCATATGCCTTCCCCCCATCAGTCAAAATACTAGCATAAGCCTCGACAAACCCCTTAACATCCTCATCCATGTAATTCGCATACCTCTCCGCCAACTTCTCAGGACTATAGTCTTCATCTGAGAACACGGGTGTCCACGTGCGTTTCACACCTGCTTCCTCCATGGCTTGGATCCAGCCTGGTCTGAAATCTTGCTTGCCGGATGCATCGTCGCCGACGATGCCGGCCCATCCTTTCTCCACTTCCGGCTTGCTGCGTAAGTCAAAGACGTGGCCTACGCCGATATCGCGAACGGCGGTCCAGCCGGCGGTGTCTAGCTTGGCGACTTCGGCGCTGCGGAAGAGGATGTCTGGGCGGAGGGTGGCGCCGGAGGTGGTGGTGAGGGAGTGGGTGGCGAGGCGCAGGTTGTTGATGTTGGGGATGTGGGTGTAGAAGGGTGGGGAGGGGAGGGTGGGGTTGGGGTTGTCCGGGGATGGCATGGTAGTGTCGTTGTGATGTAGCGGTGATGTGTTGGTAGTGTATATGTGTGTATAGTTGGTTTGCTGGCAGGACTCTGCTGTTGCCAAAGTGGACTATGTCGAGGTTATATAAAGGTCGACGGATTATTCGGTGTGAACAGCTGGTACTGTGAAGGGTTTCAGTCGAAGGATACCAGGTGCCACATGTCAACGGCACAGTTGCTAATGCAAGGGGGAGCCTTCACAACACGTGTTATGTTTGAATCTTGGTTGGTACCTAGGTAGTCAGAACAACGTTCGTGAAGTGTAAACATCAGCCCCACCATCCCACTCACACTAGCCATGTGCCGAGGTGTAGAGCGGGATGACTGCACATGTCCTGGTGGTAACCACGCCGCGTAATCGAGCATCATCCGTACTTCACGCCCATAGCACACATGTCGATCGAAAAGGTTCAAGAAAACAATCTAACTTCGATTTCTGGGGGTATACATATGATCATCAACCGCAAGACGGAACCACACATCGACCAAGCCAAATGGTGGTATATTCCCTCGAAACCTATACACCCTTTCCAAAAACTTTGGAAGAAAAAAACCCAGGACTGTATAGTCTATGACGCCACAGACGCCCGCGAGACTTTTCGTAACGCACCGAAAACATCGATAACCCGTTGTGGTGACCACAAAAAGCCTATGAAGGCTTATCACAACCAATGCGACCGAGTAGCTCCTTGCGATCGCCATGACCGGGAATACTAATCCCACTTGCGCGCGAGCTTTCCCTCTTAGCTTGGCGGCGCTGGCTGGCGCCGTTGAGACGCGCAAAGGTGAGGGCATCGACGCCGACTTCCTCTTCCTTTGGCGTCATGGAGCTCATTCCGCTCTCGCCGCAGGTGGTGGCCATGTTGAAGATGGTCTTGGTCTGTTCCTGCTCGACCTCCTCGTCCTCGCCCTCGTCATCTGAGCGCAGATCCTCCGCTGCGTTGCCCATGAGCACTTTGTAGACGATCTTCGCAATGGTCGCAAACCAGATGCAGCAGAAGACTTGGAGTGTGAGGAGGAGCGCGAGGAAGTAGTAGCGAATTTGCGGGTTCCAGCAGATGGGTCCGTTGCGGTCGTTGTACGCCTTGAGTAGGTTGCCCCAGTGGTTGTTACCGCCATATGCTTCGAATTGTGAGGTGTTGGATGCGGGGACGAACGAGGTGTACTTCGAGGTGGAGTCGGCGAGGTAGCAGCCGGGTGCCATGTCGACTGGGGCGTATGCGTAGATGGACCAGCAGACCATCATGTAGAGAACGTGGCGGGTGACGACCCAGGCGATGACGAAGAGACCGAAGGCATAATCGCAGGCATTCGAGTAGCCCATGTACTTGAGGAGTTTTGCGGTCTTTGTTTGTCAGTTCTCGTGCTCAACTAGTGATTTCGGACTGCTTACCGGCAGGATGATGTCGACGAAGTCCATGATGGTCAGAATGACGATTCCGACGCGCATGTGGAAGTAGCCGTAGGACAAGCACATCAGCGCGGTCGTGAAGATGTGGTGGGTGAACATCTGCGCGTAATCCTTGCGCTTCTCCTCAATGTTGACGACAAGAAGCTGCTGGACCCAGAAACCCCATTGGACGAGGTAGTACCACTTGAAAAGGCCGTCTGCCTCACGGAAAGGCCAGCCTTCCCATATGCCATGCAAATCTAGCCAGAACTCGGAGTGGTACATGATGTACTGTAGCCTTGTTAGCACTGCCAATCCATATGTTCTGTGTTGTGCGACATACCATTCCCAAGGACCACGACGCGGTGTAGTAGACAATCAACCAGGCCTGCTCCTTGAACCTGTCCAGGCCCTTCTTTGTCCTGATGCCACCCAGCCTTGCCAGCGGGTCGAGCAAGTATTCCATGACTGCGACGCGTACACCGGTGAAGATGACGGTCCACAGTAGGACAAAGGGCAGATCGTCGGTGCCACAGCCGTACATGTTGGTGTCGGGGTTGTAGTACGACATATGGAAGAACTTGTTGGTCCGGCTTCGGGCGCGGGGGAAGAATGTGTGGGTGAGGACGAGGAGAGTGAGGAGGTTGACGGAGATGCCTGTGGGAGTTAGTCTCATGATGTTCAACATTGTTGAGTCTTTGCGAGATCATACCAATCTGGTGGTCGCAGATGAGGGTGCACAGCGAGGCCATGAGCCCCTCATCCTCGACCTTCTTTGCCTGCATCTTCCGCCTCTTGGGCGCAGTCGGTAGCTTTTGCGCTTGCATGTCCGCCGTGTGCGTCTTTCCCAGCGCGCCGTTGGCGATGTGTGTCGTCGCCATGGTGGCTGGCTGCAATATGCCCCAATGTGGGGAGCGAGAGAGTGATGGAGCGACGCTGTCGCGATACCCGCTGTCTCGAGGCGGTCCGATAGAGGAGCCAATGGCAGAGGAATGAATTCCAGAGAGTGCTTGCAGCCCGGCGACGGTCTCCGGAGTCGGTTGCCGGCGTGTAGTGCGGCGTGTGGGCTCGAAGGGCGTCGTTGGTTGTCGCTCAACAGTCACGTCTTAGCGAACGGATTGGGGTGCGTGTCTCAGCAACCAACAGCCATTGAGCAGCGAAACGGGCGAAAGAATGGGCGCTGACTGTCGTCGATGCGTAGGCGAGGATTCGGCGGGGGAGAGCACGATGCGCCCGGGCAGAGTCGAGTCGAGGGAGCGGTGTGGTGGTCCCAAGCAAAGATATTCAGGGTTTAGAGATGGATGGGGCAAGCGCGGATCAACAATCTCCTGAGCGGGCCACGCGAATTGCACCTTTGCCTGCGTGCCAGCTTGGAGTCTGGGTGAAGGATGGCACAGGCGTGTCCAATTGCTCTCCCTGTATTTCTGGACAGGTGTCGCGGGAGCTAGCAGTATTCGCTGTAGCAAGACAAGTGTCTGGAGCGCGCTACGAATCTGCCCACTTCAAAAATGGGGCCTCGCCTAACCCGACTGCAGCATGCGCCTAAGGGTGTAACGCGAACAAAGACAGGCAGTGTTGCATTGCGCGAAAGGAGGTGGCAAGCCTATATGAGAGCTCAGTCTCGTCCCCGTCTGCCCCTAACACGGCCCTGCACCCGTTATCGTCGAGTTCCTGCGAGGGTCGGTTTGCCAAGACATCCGCCGACGAAGCTTGGTGCTCCGAAAATCAAGGGTCCGGGCGTTTCACCCTCCCGACCTATCAACGCGCCCACGCTCCCTGCAGCCCCATAGTGCTACCCCGCCATGGCCTGACTGATATGCATGCATAGCTATTGGATGCTGCATGCTGTTAGAATGGCGCGTCGAGTCCATCATGAGATGGAAGAGATGTCTTCACCATACAAACGCCGATTCTCTAGCACTTGCTTTGGATACGAAGAGAAGTGTAAAAGTGGTATTATACAACTAAAGCTAAGTAACATAGAGTACGATAATCAATACCCAGCTCCTTACCCACACACTCCCAGCATAGTGATATCAATACCCATAACGCCGTACAATTTCTCCCGAGTGAATCTACAGTTCCTACTACATCCTCCCGCCTAGTTGTTGTTCTGCGAGTTGAGGATCCTCAGGATGGCGAGGAACAGGTTGATGATGTCGAGGTAGAGGGAAATGGACGCCGCAATCTCCTCCTCAACGTGGTAGTGGCGCATAATCATCTGTGTGTCCACCAGGATGTAGCCAGAGAAGATGAGCGCGCAAACAACGCCGTATCCAAGCTCAACCGAGCTGCTGTGGGGGAAGAACATGGACATGAAGCCGAACAAGACCACGACCCACAGCGCGCCAAACAGGTACGGTGCCCAGTGCGTGAAGTCGTACTTGCTCTGGCAGGCGAACAGGCTCAGCGCAATGAATATGCCCAGTGTGAAGAAAAGCGCCTGCAGCACAATCCTGGAGTCGGTGAAGGAGACGATGACGGAGATGGAGTATGCTTCCATGGCAGTGAAGCCGGCGAGGAAGAGGAGGTTGGTCGGGTACGACTTGCGCTTCCAGAAGGTGAGGCCGAGGAAGACGAAGGAGCCGATCAGCGACACCCACATGAGCGCGGGCGTTTGTTGGATGAAGTTCTTGTACGATTCCGACATCATCGAGAGGGCGCTGACGGCGGCGGTCGCGAGGAGTTGGACGGTCCTGTATGGCATTAGTACATGCGACCTATGTCTTCGAGGCGTGGATACTTACAAGATGGCGTAGACCTTGCGGATGAAGGCCATCCGGATGTCCAATGTCGCCTCTGCCACAACGCCGCCAAACTTGAAGTCATCGGGCAGGTTGTCGTTTTCGCCGCGGGGAACGCCGCTGAGGAGGGCTTCTTGGGGGTCGTTGGCCGCCTGGTAGCTGGGTGGCGCCTGCGAATAGGACGGCGCAGGTGCCGCCTCGTCGAGCGAATCGCGCTGAGGCACGTTTTGGTATTTGGGTGCACCCATCGTGATGGATTTGTCGCAAAGATCGGGTGTGTGCGATGCGAAGTGAGTGGTTTGAGTGCGCGTGAGTGGAGGTGGAAGGATGAAGGTTAGGTGAGATGCGTTAGGGCTGTGCTGACTTGATGAGGTCACAGCCGCGGAACTTCGTTTCACGTGCCCGCGTCACGATCAACTCGCAACTTCCAGCTTCTTCCACCCCGCCTACCAATCGCAAACTCCCATCAACATTTCGGACTCATCATGGCGAGATTTTGCGACAATGAGCGTAGCCTGGTGATGCACGGCACGCTCAATCATCGTCTTTCCACATGTATTTTCGTATTGTCTCAGCCGCACACGCCGGAGATGCATGCACCATGACCATCACCAATAAGGTGATTCCAATACGGTCGGGCAACCACACTGGGGCCATTTCCAAGACCGCTACCATGGTTCTGTTCTCAGCCTTGTTGCGATGCACCAGTTCGATAAAAAGGCATGCCCGCCTTTCTCAAGCCTTTCTGTTCGGTCCCTCCATCATTATCATCACATTGTTTGAGTGCAAATGTTGGATGAATCTGGAATCTCTTCACAGGCACCTTTGCTGCCCCCTTTGAGTGTAGATGACGAGCGCTTCGGCGACACCCTGCCATCGTCCATGCTACAGCACCGCACTCGCACAGTTTCGCCCCCAGGCCTCGAACATAGGGAAAGCGAATCACTTGTGTTCAATCACGATCAGTACACGGATAGCTTCATTCGTTCTTCTAGGTAGAGATCTCTACACGATCGTATGTGGACGTAGCTAATGCTTTTAGCGATATACAAGGCAACATGACTGTCGATTTTGGCCATACCGATATTACTCCCAAGCAGAGCTTTTCCCCTTCGCAGTCACGTTCACCCAACAACCCCCCAGACGCTCTCGATTCCCGAATTATGCAATGGGTTCGGGGTAGTCGCTTCCATGGGTGGCGGATGGGTGTTCTCTTTGGTTGCTGTATGTCTTCTTTCGTCCTGTGTTGCAATATCGCCATGATCGTTGTCGGAGCCAGAAGCGGTGGCGGATACAACACATCGGGGGTAGCCGACCTCAAAATTGGCGACGAGGCCACGATGTCGAGATGGAACACGGGCTTGCACGTTCTGATCAATACTTTCAGCACGATACTTTTGTCCACGTCCAACTACACAATGCAGGTTCTAGGGTCTCCAACTCGAGAAGACGTCGATGCAGCGCACGCCAAAGGACAGTGGCTTGATATCGGCATACTAAGCCCTCGTAATCTGAGGGCAATACCTCGAAGGCGTGCGATGCTCTGGTACACGATGGCGCTATCGTCCATTCCCTTACATCTATTGTACGTGCCGAGCAATACGCTCCAAGATGCTCTAACTAATGGCCAACAGTTACAATGCCGCGGTCTTTAAGGTGGCTACAAACTCGGAATACAACATCTTCACTCTCGATATCACGTCAGACGAATGGCGGCACATCAGCGCCACTACAGATGCTGGGCAAACACCGGGGTCGTACTGGAACGTATCAAAAGGCCGATGGAACAAGGTCTACGACAACAAGTACTCCTCCACGTATGGCGATCTTTACCTAGGAGTGGATCGTGTAGCATTCGATACTACACAATCCCTCTCAGACTTGAACACGACTGGAGCACTGTCACATTACTTGGGTCTCAATGTGACTGGGAACCAAGGCATGATAAGAGAGCTGACTAAGGAGTCACCTGTATGGATACGATTCGAGCCGGTGTCCAACAATCAGACTCTGGGCATGAACGTCTCAGCACACGTAGCGCAGGCAGCTTCTGCGAAACCGACTCTACACAGTAGCGTGCAAGTCAGCCTCTACTTCCTGATTGTTGTGGTTACATTCGGCCTACTCAAACTCGCTGTAATGGCGATTGTTCTGGGCACCGACCGATCTGCCTACTGAGTCACTCTGGGAGATGCTGCAGCGTCGTTTCTCAAGCGTCCAGATCCGCATACTGTCGGGAGATGTACGCAGGGTCGAGAGGAGATCTTGCTTAGCATTGGCCACTCCCCAAGTCATGGCTGTTCCGATAATGAAGATACTCCTGAGCTTCGCAGCCGTTTAGAGGGCTATTGGCGTCCGTCTCCGGTACGATACTTCTTTTCAGTCCACCATGGAAGTAAGTTCATGTTGGCATGTCTGTAAGTCATCTCAACGGAGCCTTCCAGTCCCCGCTAATGTTCAAGGTCTCTTTTCACCATAATCTCCATCTCGGTGAGCCCACTCCAATGGCCATGGGGCCAGACCTGGGGTTGGGGAACTGCTTCGGACGACTACATATTCAGTTCGAAGAGCATATCCCCCAGAGCTACCCTATTGAATGCTTGGCTTGCCAATGCGCCACAAATCGTACTCTCTGTCTGCTACTTCACCGTCAACTTGGTGTGCACATCCATGGCTGGCGCCGAGGAGTGGAACCGCCTTGCGACCCATAGGAAAAGCCTCCGAGTCACTCAACCGTATGGTCAGCAGCGAAGCACCTACTTCTTACAACTACCTTACAGATGGAGTCTTCCGCTTATGGTAATTAGCGGATCGCTCCATTGGATCCTCTCGCAAACCATCTTTCTCCTTCGTGTCGACTCTTTCAACAGGGACGGGACATCGCAGAACTCTTCTATATCAGCTTGTGGGTTCTCGTACTTGAGTCTCATTGTACTGCTGTCTGCTTTTGTTTTGCTACTCGCTGGTGTGGCACTTGTGGGGGTTCGGAAGATGCGAATGGAATTACCTGTTGTAGGTTCATGTAGTCTCGCGATTAGCGCAGCTTGTCATGTTTCTCCCAGCGAGGTCGACCCGCATCTAGCGCAGCTACAATGGGGAGTTGTAGAACATGAAAGGGTGAGGGGTTTCAGACACTGTGCGCTGTCGTCTAGGGATGTCACGCCGCCGGAAGAAGTTACCAGGTATTACTGAGCGTTCTTTGCCAGTCCACGGACTATCAGTTCATAGCTTCACCACGTATAGAAACATCGAGGTTTCCTAAGGAATATGTCATATTGAGCTCGGATAACGCAATCAAGTATACCAAGTAGCCTCCGGAATCTCATCCAACAACTCAAACCTCCCCAACTCGCGATTCTTATACGCCACAGGATCATGCAGCGTATGCGTCCTCACGTCCCTCCAAAACCGATCCAAGCCCACCCTTGCGCTCGTTGCTTTCGCGCCTGTGACCTCAAACACCCCAGAAGTAACCTGCAGGCTTGTATCCGTTGTAACGACCTTGACGCTCGCAACCCATTCCGCCAGCTCGCCTCGCTGCCGTGCAGTCAGCTTCCCGCGGGTATTAAGATCGCCGGCGTATTTATTTAAGATGGCATCGACTTCTTGGCCTGCGCGGTCTGCCAGGGCGGATGCGGCGCGGAGGTGGGCGTGGAAGTTCCCGTAGCGTTCGAGGATGTAGAATTCGTCTGTGGCCTTCTCCTTGTTCTGGTTACACGTTAGCGATGTATATCGGCTTGGTAAATGCGGGTGTGCTTACATCGCCACCGAATGGCCATGCCCGAGTTCCCTTCACTGTGTACTTCGCTGCGTATCGTTGTGCGCCAAGCGCAATGCCCAGGTAGAAGTTGCTGAAGACGAGCTGAATGGTTGGCAGTAGGAGTGTCGCGAACGGTATCTGCAGCGCGCGGGGATCTGGTTCTTTCTTCTCGATGTTCCAACCCAGCGCATCCGTCCAAGGCACGCGCACGTCGGAGATCTTCACACTGCCCGACTCCGTCAAGCGGAGGCCGATGTTGTTCCAATCATGTCCGAATTGGATGCCCGGTTGATCCGTCTTTGCAAAGGCGAAGATGTGGTTCCCGGTGCCTTCGTATACGCCTTCGAGGACGGTGAGATCGGAGACTACACCACCTGTGTTGAAGAACTTGAAGCCATTGAAGACGAGGTTGTCGCCGTCGGACTTGATGGATAGGTCGCTGTCGCGGGGATTGACGGCGCCGCCAATGAAGTAGTTGTTCGAGATTATGAGCTTCTGGAAGCGATCGGCTTGTTCGGGTGAGCCAACGATGTTTGCTGTGGTTGACCAGAGGAGGTGGTAGCCGAGGAGCATGCCGATTGACCTGCGACAATTAGTATACATACGCACTCGGGAGGGGAACGATCGTACCCGTCTGCTTCAGCGACCTTCCGGATCGCCTTGTAGCCCACACTCCAAGGCTGACCACCGCCACCATACTGCTTCGGCCCAAGGAGCTTCAATAATCCGGAATGCTTCAGTAGCGCAACTTCCGCACGTGGAGACTTGTTCTCTTGATCTCGGACGACGGCATCGACAGCGAGGACATCGGCCACATCTTGAGCACGCTGTAGCCAGCCTGCTTCGTCTTCCGGAATAGAAGACCACTTCGTCTCATACCCAGCATAGACAGCCGGGTCTCTGAAGTCGACTTGCTGCGCATTTCCGGACTCGCTGTTAGTTCCATTCGTGATGGCCATCGTGTAGATGGACAGAATGATGACATCTCGACATCTCGATTACGATCTTATATCTAAACCCCGCAGAACATCCCTCGGAATGATGAGAATCACGCAGAGTATTGCGTGCTATTTGTTCATTCTTGAGCCATTCGCATTGGTGCGCATAAACACCTGAGTAGGTTCACGATGGCGATGAGAACGACCGGAGAGACAGGGATATATCGCCGACATGGTGAGCGTTGAGCTGTCTGCCGGCAGGCAGGTATAGCTAGCAATAGTCCGATACCGTGGGGGTGGATCGCACGATGCAGTGTCGGTACAACATGTGAATGTGAGTGTTGGAGAGTGAGACGCGTCGGCGGACCGCACCTGCATCATCCCATTTGTGCTAACCCAGTACGAGACTAGTCTGCAACCCGTGCGCACGTCCGAACGCGAACCGCGTTCGCCATCTAACCCCTCAATCGCATCATCCCCAACTCCGCACCATCACGGCGCATCAACAATCCCAGTAGACTGCGCACCTCCGAGGCACCTTCCGTCACCAGCATGCGAGCTCTGTTGCCTGTAGATCACTCCGCCTTTCTCTTCGCGAAGAACCGGGAAGTGTCGCCGAGTGGTAGCTCAACGATGGAGTCTTTGAGCAGCAACGCGAACGTCAGATACCACCCGGTCAATCCAGCCAAGAAACAGAACGCACCACCGCCTTTCTTGAGACCGACGGACGAGGTCGGGTGTCCATCTGCCGTGGCAAAATAAGACGCCGAGACTAGCAAGAACCCTAGTTCGACACAGAAGAAGATGATGATGTAGACCAGGTTTGTCGGCAACGAAGCTACGAGGAATACCAAGGCGAAGACCGTCCACACTGTCACACGATTAGTTGCAATCTCACCACTTGTCGGTCTTGAGCAACTCACTGATCATGAAGAACCCGAGAGCGTTGTTGTATTGCTTCACATCGCCACCATATGCTGCCTCAACCCCGAAGGCAGGGGTCAAGATCGCACCAAAGCCGGCGTAGAACAGTCCAAAGGCACTGAAGACAGTATACGCGAAACCATTACCGACGGACAGCTCCCACTGTGCAGTAACTACCAGGCCTAGTGTCCAGTCAGCCAAAGCATACACACATCGTCCATACCGGTAACTTGCCGAACGCCGCCGCAAAGAAGAAGTTGGCGACGAAGACATTGTTTGTGGTCACTCCTCGCCATTCCATGAGACTTAGCGATAGCGTGGTCAAAGTGGTCGCGAAGACTCCGATTGGAAGCGCCGTCTTGATACGTTAGTAACGAAGTATGATGTACTGGAAGCATAACTAACTCCAGCACCCAGGGTCTTTGGAGCTGCGATTGGCACGGTCGGAGACTCATGGGTGAGTTGCTTCTCGACATCGGTCGTGCCAGCGCTGCTTTTGCTGTTCAAGTCGGTCGTTGAGAATTTGGACATGATTGTCTGCGCGCAAGGAATCCTTCATACAAACGACTGGCTTTGATAGACAGTCTTTTGTACTGAATGGTCATGAGCTCCCATATTGAGAGAGACCACATCGACGCGGGACAACGGCGGTGTCGGCATGTTACCATTGCGACCACGCGATGGTAGATTACGTGCTTCGGCGTTACTTTCAGTGCTCAGTAGCGTTCACATGGTCGTGTCGGGACAATATGGTAGTGTCGTAGTCGAAGCTCGCTATCCTGGTCGATCTTGGTGTGGGGTATGCGGTGCTTGAGTATCTTGCTGCAAGTTACGGCACATCACGTCTTCGGAAGGTTGGATTGCCCCATTGACCAGTAGGCCGAAGCTTGTAAGCAGCCAATTGAGGATGCCGGACTCGTGAAGTTGTCGCAAGATCATACACCACAGCTTGTCATACACGAAGCCGAGATGTTGAGCTGCAATATAGAAGTCTGCCAGCTGGCTTAGGCAAGATCGGCGGCAAGCCGGCTGCAATCAAGGTGAACACCATCAAGTCTACTCACCGGGTTTAATCTACAGCAATCCCACAAATCCCGCTCTCGGATGATTGCATATCACGCAATCCACGCTTATAATGCGTACGTCCGATCTGCAATCGAACCCCAAGTCCATGTTGCGGGGCAGCATAGTACGGGTACTCAACTCACATACCTCCGTGTCTTCAAACTTACGTTCTATTGTATACCTCCAAACAAGCATGACGCCGCGCAAGAGACAAAAGACAGGTAAGGTTATCGGATACTAGGGCTATCAATTATGTGTAGGGCTGATAATATGTTTAGCAGCAGCACAGAATGGCACGACGAATGGCGCCAATGGACACCTGAACAAGACAGCACAAGATTATACGCCCACAGAGCAGCTAGACCTGAACCAAGATCCTGATCGTCTATTGTTCGCGTGAGTTGTCTCCCACGGACAGCCATTTGCCGCATCTCCTAACCTTGCGACACTGTAGTTACTGGGTCCCGAACGTCTCAGGCGGTCTCGTTGTCTCAAAGATTGCCCAGCGGACGAGTTGGGACCTTGCATCCAACGTACGATACGCCCGGACGGCCGAAGCCTACGGCTTCGAGTATGCGCTCACCCAGATTCGATTCACCGCATCGTATGGAGCCGACAACCAGCACGAAAGTGTATCATTGTCTCAGGCGCTGTTGCACAACACCGAGCGCATCAAGCTCATCGCTGCAATACTTCCCGGCCCATGGAACCCCACTGTCGCCGCAAAGCAAATCGCAAGCATCGACAACTACACCAATGGGCGCATTGCGGTAAACATCGTCTCCGGCTGGAACAAGAGCGAATTCCAGAGTATCGGGCAATGGTGGCTTGAGCATGCCGAACGATATCGACGCTCCAATGAGTTCATTCGCGCACTCAAGGGGATCTGGACTGCTGGTGACGAGGGCTTCACTTTCGGCGGCGACTTCTACCAGTTCCGGAATTACAAGTTATCACCCAAACCACTCCAGAAGCCGCATCCGGAGATCTTCCAAGGCGGCAATAGCGACGACGCCCGGAACAATGGCGCCGAAGTCAGCGATTGGTACTTCATGAACGGCAACGATCTGGATGGCTTCCGCGAGCAGATCGAGGATGTGAAAGAGCGTGCGCGAAAAGCTGGGCGTGAGGGCAAAGTCAAATTCGCGGTGAATGGCTTCGTCATCATCCGTGAGACGGAAGAAGAAGCTATCCGCGTGCTGAAAGAGATTCAAGGGAAAGCCGACACGGAGGCCGTTGAGGCGTTTCGAGAAGCAGTACAGCAGGCTGGTGCCAGTACAGGTAATAAGAAGGGGATGTGGGCGGATAGCAAGCTTGAAGATTTGGTGCAGTACAATGACGGCTTTAAGACCAAGTTGATTGGTACCAAAGAACAGATCGCCGATCGGATACTGCTACTGAAGAGTCTGGGCGTCGACTTGGTGCTGACTGCTCACTTGCACTACGAGGAGGACATCGAGAGATTCGGCAAGGAAGTATTACCGTTAGTAAGGAAGCTGGAAGCTGCAGGCAGAGGAAAGAACGTCGACGACGAGATCAAGCGTACAGGTGATATTTATCGAAAGTCGTAGTTGTCATGCGGCGATGTAAGCTATCTGCAATCTCTCTCTCCCCGCTTCTCTCCCACTATGCGTGCATTCAAGCGAGGTTGGGAAACGTCTGAGCCGCCGCAATACCCAATGCCTTAGCACTCCCCTGCTTCACAACCCCAAATGTATCCTCGTTGGTCCAGAACTCAAAGTCCGCAGCACCTTTGCCCGGCTTGTTGATCTGCCAGATCATCCACGGCACCTTGAGCCCATTGAAGATGTCGATATGCTGACCCACCACGCTCGCCTTGTTGGAACCAGACGCGCCGAACTCCTCGAACAGCACGAGTTTCTTGGCGGCTTGGGCATGCTGCAGGGCGATGGGCGCTTTGTTGCGCCATTCGGATACGCCGCTGTAGGAGTGGATGTCGATGAGATCGAGGGTGGCGCAGCTCCAGTTTTCGGGTATGTCAGAGTTGGGGAATTCGTTGCCGCCGCCTAAACATGCATAATCAGCATCGGTGTCTCTGCGTTTGAAGTAGTGCGAAGTGGGTTGTAGACCACATACCTGTCGAGATGAGAATGGCGCTGCTGCCCATGATGCTTCGCATCTTCTTGCTTCGATTGCACCACCATTCTGGTGCAGGCGCGATGTTGTTGCGCAAATGTCCCTGTCCCTCGTTCTGAATGTTGAACGAGAAGATGTAGTCTGACAGATCCTTCCACTGCGGTGAACCCGAGAGCAGCGAGTTCCTGTGTTGAAGAATGTGTGTGAGGCGGTTATCGAAGTCGAAGATGGGCGATGCGTCCTGGTAGAAGAACGTCACATCGTTCTGAGCAGCGGGCGTCCTCGCGCAGTCGATTGCGGGAAGTTTGTACTTCGAGACGTATGTATCTGTGAGACGCACGCGTTAGTATCATTGGCAACTCCAGTTCGATCTTGAAGGGAACATACCATTACCCCAGCAGCCCAATTGATAGCGATCATGCATAGCGATGATGAGCTTGATACCTCGGTCATGCGCCTCGACCATCAGCTGATCAATGGCCTTCAGCTGGGTGTCGTCGTATGTACCGACCTGCTGTGGCTCGATATCGGGCATGTTCACTGAGCCAGTGTCTTTGTTGTTTTGAGGCGTGGGAGAGATGAAGATACGCAGCGTCTTGAGTTTCGCATCTTTGACCGCGTCGAGTACAGCTAGACGATCAGCCCTGTTGATGGTGAGTATATGCACGAGAAGTCCTGAGGTGCGCGTACTTCTGGTAGGCATGAAGGAAGTACGAGTTGACCCCAGCCCAGCTCGAAGAGATCGCTCTCTCATCGAGTGGTTGCGCCGCCGAGAAAGGTGCGCTCAACGCGAGGGGGAGAAGGAACTTGAGAAGCTGCATGTTGGTTGTGTTCGATGCGAAGATGCTTTGATGGCCGTCCTTCTTTCGAGGAATCTGCTCTTTCTTATGCTCCCTTGCTTTGCGTCTTTAACCTAGCGTCATTCACATTCCATGTGTGACCTTCTGCCTTTGGACTCGGTCTACAACCTTCTCTTTGCTACCTTCTGTCTTCCACCTTGCATTCTTCGCGCACTCCGACACTCTCTTCTCCACTGTATGTCAAAACCCAATCTTGTAGTGAGAAGAAATCCAAGCCTAACGCCCAAAGAAGGGTCTGTGAGTGCGGAGCAGCCAGGACCGTTCCCCGTAGAGTTAGTACATCTGTACTCCGTACCAGCACGCTAGCCTTGTGAAAGACGGAACCCGATCGCCCGTGTCGCATCTAGATTAGCGGATATACAAGGCTCGCTCGTGTTGTAAAACACTCCCTAGCAATCTTCAGAGTGACGTTCTTTAGTGTAGAGCGGGCCGGACTACGGGTAGGCCTAGAGCTTGAATGTATGATCGACATTTGAGGGGAAGACAATGACGGCTGCTCGGCTGTCGGAAGTACATCTAGTGCCGAGGCATCGGAGTCTCCGAATAGTTCTTGTGCCTAAGGCCGAGGAGTCTGTCACAACATCATTTTTGTTCGATATATAACCTTTCAATTAGTTCTGGCGGTGGTATAGTCTCAAGTTCGAGGTATTCGTGCTGCACGCAGTCGTCATAAGTGCTGGTGGTCTGTGTATGCTACCACCAACCGTCTCAAGAGCGCGTTCGACATCTTCCAACCCGACGTAGACTGGTGCAATGCCAATGCAGTGCTTAATTGGCTCAATTGGCTGGAGCCTCCCCGAACAGGTAGGTGCCCTGGAGGTGGTTGGCCATGCTGAGCGATCGTGCATCAGCGACAGACCGCGACCACGCGGCGGTCTAACTGGCTTTACAGCCTCCCGTGTCCCCAGGAAAGGGTCCGTATCGACGTATCCATGATTTGGTTATATAGCTCAAGCGGTGTAAATATTGCGACCTTGATCTTGCGTCACCGGTATGCATACCCTACCATGTGATGCCCACAGGGTTCAAAGCGGACGTCTGGAGTCTATCGTCACCATTGTGAATAGGCGTGGAGTAGACAAGGGATGCTGAGGTATCTTCGACTGGCTGTGGGGTCAGTTAGTAGCTCACCATCGCAAGTCGTTGCATCAAGGCTATGAGGAATGGGTATGAAAAGCTGCGGCGAGGACGAGGAAGCCGAGCCATATGTGAAGAGCGCAACTAACGTGAAGATGATGGAAACATGACTGCAGACCTTGACGCGCGATGTGAGGGACTCATGGGCGGCACAGCACATGGTGGGAGCCGGCGCCCTTCCGAGAGACAAGTGTTGACGCAGCGCGTTGGGGGTGGAGGTTGAGGGCGGAAGCGCGCAGGTGGGCGGGCCGAGGCGCGTTTGGGGCTCCTTCCTGGGCAGGCTGCAAGCCACCAAGCCCATCTTCGGGCGGCTGCATCGCCGCACCTCTGCACCCCACGTCTCCCAACCGCACCGTACCCATTGCTGCTTCAGGTCGCACCGCTGTCGCATACACGCAGCCAATTCATTGCGAGAGCGACAGAATCTCCACGCGTTACAAAGAGCTGTCCTGACACCCGGTCATACCCGAGTACGGCCAACGGCGACGGCAAGGCGGTGCGCGTACGCCTGCGACCACCGGTCCATGACGCAGGTTGAAAGCATTCCGCGCTCCAGATGGTAGCACTTGGCGGAACCGCGTCAAAGCCCCGGCGCGCTTTCAGCATCAGGTCCACTCGCAGGAGCCGTGAGTGTCACGCAGGCCGCTTTAGCTAGCAAGGCGGTCGGACATCCTCGTGAAGACATGCTCAACCAGCGCTGTTCCATGAGAACCTCCAGCCCGAGATATAATTAGGCCACATTCATGTGAAGATTCACTCCAGCTGCAATGTATTCGAACGCCCTGGTCCTTGTTCTGGCGGGCATTGCAAATACAATCGACCAGTTTCCGTCGCAGGTCTTTGCCGCATTGCGTGAGGCCGATACGACATGCGCTCTGCCTATCGAGCTGTCACGACCGATGAAGAATCACTGTTCATGTTTATCATTTGCACCGTTCGGTTGATCCACATTAACATTATGGTATAGCTACGGACCTAGCTACTGCAAGATCCCTCATTATCATATCCACCGCTCGTTTAAACGGTTCCCTCCTTGTCCAAGTCGGCAGTGGCAGTGCCGACCTGGCTGAGGGCAATAGGGATAGGTCCGTTCATCCTGACCATGAAGTCGCCCACCATGGAAGGTCTAAATTTATGTCAGCACGCGTTCTCCCCACCCGATAATCGCTCGAACAACTCACCCGTTAAGAACGTGGGCCAATCTCAGATAGATGCCGCCCTCCACCTGCAAGACGCGGAATGTGTATGAAGAGTCGTCGCAGCTGTAGACTTTTTCGACCTCGAAGGTAGGGTTGGCAGCGCAGTGGACGTTGTCAACGTGTTGAGAGTGAACGTAGAACGAGAAATACGTCGCGTCGCGACCGCCATACGAGGCGTTGTTAACGGTAACGGTCTCGAATTGGTCCTCCTGGACGGCGGTGGGTGCGGCGGCGGCAAGGCCGGCGAAAAGGGCAACGATGGCGAACTTCATGGTTGATTCGTGGGTTGGTAGCGAAAGTGGGTGAGATGAGTGAAGCTTGTTGTGAAGAGATGGATGGATGCTGTGTAGTGAGTACTTGACGGAAGCCCTTCAACGTTTATATACGCAGGTCAGTCTACGTCCGCCGTTGACTAGTGCAGTGACAAGCTTTCGTCTATTTCGGGCAGGCGTCAATGCGGCTGATGCTTGTGCTTTCGACATATCTATACGGGGTTACATTTGAGATTGGCGACAAGGAAGTGCACCGCTGAACGGACGTCAGACTGGAGTCAGTTTATCAGTAGCGGCGCTATATCTCGCTTTCGTGTAATCCTTCCTTGCAGACTTGTGGGGAAGGAGCCTCCAAGCTAATCGGCGCGAGTAGGTCTGTTTACCGCCTCGTTTCTCGAAGCCTTGCAGTCATGCCACACCGCAAACGTCCATCACCCACCGCGATTTCGATGATCATCTCGTAAATATATCGGGCGAGCCACATTATCTCGTATCGTGGAGCAGCGGTGCGAAGGGAGCCAGCATCGGCCCTTCGCTGCACCTGCGCAGAGTCGGGCTATCAACCCCAGAGTCTAATGTCGAGGCGTACTCATCATAGGTTCAGCGAGATATTCCTTGTGAAGATAATCATCTTACCGCTCGACAAGCCGTCGACCTCATCTTCTAGAAGGTTTCGTACGTGTTCTGCGAGGCTCACGTGAGTACCCGCCGGCTTTTCATCCGTAGTACGGGTTCTTTACCCGTAGTACAACAGCTCCCGGTCGTTGAATAGCATGCAATGTCCGCGCTGACCCGATAATGCTAAACTTAGCATGTTAATACGGGGAATTCATGCGCATCTTCAAGGACCACCCGAAATATCGGCGCGACTGCCCGTTTTGCGGTGGATTCATGCGACGAAGCCGAACGCGAAGATGTTTGTGACCAGCACACAGCAGGTTTGCGTCAGTGGCCTGGCAACGTTATCAACTTCCAGATAGGAAAGAGCTGCTGCGCTATGGAGTGTTGCCTTCTGATCTTTCATCCTTTGTGTCTCCGTCACTCCAGCGATACGGTGTGGATGTGAGTTCACTCGGCCGACGTTGTTACCACAACCCTTGCTACCAAAGCGCCGAATACCATCACACCGGTCAAGCTGCACGGTCGTACCCAAGTCATGGAAATGGAAGCGTTTGCCTTTCTACATGTACTTCGAGTGTTTCTTCCCGCGGTCTCTTGCATCGCACGCTACTGTCCCACATCCTCGAAGCTGTCATTCTCTTGATGAAAACGAATGGCGACTATTCAGATGTCGTCGGGACTCGTCACGGAAGCCTTCAGGGAAACACACCAATGCGCAGGGTATTGATGCTTCGCGTCATAGGAATACCAATACAGCTCTCGTCTTCCTCCAATCGCGGAACACAACGCAACGGGATCCGAGTAGGTACACTTTCGGCTCTATACGATGCGAGACACGACTCTTTGAAATCCTCATGCTAGCAGCGTGCAGTATCTGGTCCGGCTCTCTCAGGAGCTGCGAAGTCTCCCTTACAGCTGCAGCATAGCCCATTGCCGTGAGCTCTTAAGTCCTCGAAGCCAAGTCCCACATGAGCTCGTTCATTAACCACGTTGGCGACTTGCTCGACGTCAGGCGTGAGCACCTCCGCGGGCGCATTTCACAAAGAGCCTCGCCCAAAACCGCCGATTTGACCGATCTATACCCTGAAGTCGGTTCCGTTATGAAGGTCGTTGATGAACTGCCAATAGTGATGCCATACAGAAGGCGACATCATGGGAACTTGACCTGTTGCGTGAGGATCGGAGCTGTGTGACGTTTGGTGCGGAGGATAGCTGGTGTCGCTTGGCTGCCTCGGCGATACAGTACCGCCAAGCCTCCTCGGGTTGTGGGGGCACGCCTATCGCGACATCACCAACACGATCCTCACAGCGTCGCCTCTGTCTCCAGAATTACCTGCGACTCTGCCCCTCGCATGACACCTAGATGCCGCCGCCACCAAACATCAAAACCGGCTCCACGTGATGTTCCATCAGCTCGCGCAACGCCGGCGCACAATCGTCCACCGCCGCGCATCCTCCACCCGACTCCTCATCGCAACGTGAACGAAGGCGACTTCGTCTGGTGATAATCCTTCAATGCTCATACTGCAAGAAGATCGGCGCGATTCTTGGAGGTCCATCGCTGTCGCCATTCGGTATAGCGTAGGCATCCCCACCCGAGCGTTGCCCCAGAGCCCGACTGACGTATCGCAGTAGCAGATGTTTACTCATCAACGCATTCTCCACCCTCACGCATGCCCCCGCACAACCTTCTGTTACACGCGCGCACACGATGCCGGCATACGTACGCTATACCGTTACAAAGCAAGGCGCCACTCCGCCTCTCGAGCCGCACCGTATGACTGGGACGGCCCGCTGGTGCTAGCATTCTATCGGAGATGCACATAATCTAGGACAAACGTGTTGAGCAATGTGCGCCGTATCACGTACCACGACGGTGAACAATAGCGCTGGCGATTCTAAAGACCTGGCTACGCAAGCTGTTTTGGGACAGGGATACTTCAGTAAGTGAGGGCTGCGACTGTTGCCCGCTTCATCGCAAACATGATGCCGCGGTCACATACTTCTCTTACCAGCCCCAAGCGTTATCCGTCCGTTAGAAGAGAGGATAGATCGCTACTCCCAATCTGATGGTCGTCTTTTGCACACAAATTTGATGCACCAGCGCGCGCGACACAAAGCATTTGCGGAGCGCAGCAGTTCTTAGTCAATTCTACATGGAACGAGTTTTCCACCGCGAATCTTGGCCGACTGGCTATGTATAGTAGTCGCTTGAGCTTGAAACCGGCTCCAGTTTGTCGTTCGTACGGTCGCGGAGGGCGCTGCGCCCTTTGCTTATGAATCTGACCCACAAGCGAGGTGGCGCCTTACTCTTTCCGCACATCCTGCCCTGGTGAGACCACGTCGCGCGGTGTCGATGTATTAGTTGTAACTTCGCATCTACTTAAGCAAGCGTAGGTCGCTGTCGCGTTCGAAAGGAAACCCCGTCACTACCTGTCTTGAGGCTCTTCACGTACGACTTCAAGACCCTGGACGACAAGCACGCGACACGATCTACACACGATGAGTACCGCGGATCACCATAGTGTAAGGATGGTGCAAACCGATGGCACACATTCCCTTGCGCTATACACCCACGGCCCGGAACCGACCGATCCCCATGATGCGGTGGTACTGTTTGTCTCTGGTGTCGCAAGCAGCAGGCTCAACTGGTCAGCTGTCGTGCGACAGCTCTCTGCATCCATGCGCTGCTTCACCTACGATCGCGCTGGTTACGCGTTATCCGACAGCGCTCCGTACCCACCCACAGCCGAGAATATTGCGCCAGATATCCAATACCTTGTCGAGAACGTTCCCTTCAAGAACCCTCTTATCCTCGTCGGTCATTCTTGGGCCGGCGTACTGATCAACGAATTCATTGCGCTGACAGGGAATGGACATCACATTGCCGGACTGGTACTTGTCGACGCGAACCACGAGACAATGCCACAAGTCTTGGACGTCAACGACCCGGATCTCCAGGCCATGTCCGAGGGCATCAACCCATACATTGCCAAAGGCATTGCCGCAGAACACAAACTGACACAGCAGGAATGGGACGCACTTATGGCTGAGGAAGCGACCGAGAGATACGCGGTGATTGCGCGCATGGAAGAAGATGAGTACGTAGCAAGCTTCGCGACGCTGGGCGAGAAGAGATTGAGTGACCAGCAGTCGCTTCTCGGGCAGAAGCCTGTGTACGTCATTGGAGGCATGCGCAGTCGGGATTGGGATGGGATGTACAAGGCTGGAGTTGCAAAAGGGAATGGGAGCGAAGAGCAGAGGCGTCGGGTACGCGAGTTGATTAGCACGGCGGACGAGAAGAGCGAGAGCATCATGCGGCGACATCTTCAGCTCTCTTCGAATACCAAGCTCGCATTCGCGCGCGAGAGCGGCCACTTCGTCCAAATAACGCAACCCGAGGTCATAGTCGAAGGCGTGAAGTGGGTTGTTCACGCGCGAAGAGGTTCGTAAAATACAGCTCGCAAGTTAGTCTTATTCTTCTTTCTCTACGTGTAAGAATAACCTTCGCACTACTCTTTTAGCCTTCTTATAAAGATATTATAGACTAGTCTTAAAGTATAGCTATAACAAGTATTAGTAAAGATATTATATTTCTTAGAGAAGAAGTTTATAGTATATCTTACTCTATATACTTTACTAAAGCTTAGATAAAGGTTTATAAGAAACTAACTCTAATCTTATTAGAATTAAGAATTATAAACTATTTTTATATAAATTCTAGTATATATATAGTAATATTAGTATATAATATTAGTAGTCTATAGTATAATATTAGTAAGTTTATTCTTTTTAGATTTTCTATTAGAGTTAACTACTAGTGTCTTATACTTAATTTTATAAACTCTATTTAGTAAAAAGATATTAAAAAATACTTAGCTATCGCAGAACGCACCTCTAGATGCTTCTTAAGAGCATAGTACGTAATTATACTAGCATAGATTAAGATAAGCTCTTAGAAGCTTTGCTACTTAAGAGAGCTTTCTAAGTAAGCTTGTAATATAATAATTTATCTTCTATTTATTTCTATGCTTCTAGACGCGACATTAGCTTATTATCTTAGAACTACTAAAAAATTTTAAGATTTTAATATATTTAGTATATATTACTATTAGTACTAATACTTTTAACTAATAATATATACTTCTTTATATAACTTCTAAGCTTAGATAGTATTTAAAAACTATATTATATAGTAGTAATTATAGTAGAATATTAATATAGAGTAAGATAATAAAATATAGTCTAGTAACTCTATATAGTAATCTTAATATAAGTATATTTTCTAAATATCTTATATTTACTATAATATAGTAGTAGATATTAATAAAACTCTTTCTTACTATAGTTAGAAAGCTAAATAGAGTCTATTTAAGTTAAATAGTTTATATGTAGAACTCTATAACTAACTCTATTTAAAATAAATCTAAATAGAGATTTTTTAGTAAGAGGTTCTAGGTTTAGTAAACTAGTAAGTATCTACTACTAGATTTAAGTCTATTTTTTATAGTTATAGGTTTTATAAATCTACTTATATAGTAAGATATCTATAACTAGCTTATACTTATAGATTTATAAAACTTATTTATATAGTAGAAGACCTATTTCTACTTATAATTAATAGTCTAGTAGATCTACCTCTTTCTTTTTACTATAGTTAGAAATCTAAATAGAGTCTATTAAGATTAAATAGTCTATATATAGAACTCTATAACTAACTCTATTTAAGATAAACTTAAATAGAGATTTTTTAGTAGAGAGTTCTAGATTTAGTAGACTAGTAAGTATCTACTACTAGATTTAAGCCTATTTTTTATAGTTATAGATTTTATAAATCTACTTATATAGTAAGATACTTATAACTAGCTTATACTTATAAATCTATAAAACTTATTTATATAGTAAAAGACTTATTTCTACTTATAATTAATAGTCTAGTAGATTTACTTTTCTCTTTTAGTACGTATACTTATAATAGCTACTATTATAGTAAGTTATATAGTTATTAATTATAGATTATTTTACTTAGAAAAAATACTCTAACTATTTAGTATCTCTATCTAGTATTACTAAGTACTATTAAGAAGTATAAGTTTAAATCTCTATACTAACACTTTCTTATACTACTTAGTAAAGCTACTAATTAGCTATATACTATCTATAAAACCTTTTCTACTCTAAGCTTTATATACTAACTTCTTTATAGTTATTATATCTTATAGCTATATTAGAGTCTAGTAGTATAATAACGCTAGTAGCTATTAGTATTAGATACGTAGACTTTAAGTCGAAGTCTACTATAAGTAGTTTATACTACTTTAGTTTTTAGTGCTTACTTAGGTTAAAGTTTATAAGATTTTCTAGATAATATCTAGGTTAAAGTTCTAAACTTTAATCTTCTTATAGATATTCTATAACTACTAACTCTTTTAACTTTATATAAAGTAGATATACTTTTATATAAGTAATAATATACTTATATATTTTATATAATTCTAACTATAGAGTAAGACACTTACTAGCCTATAGTTAGAGTATACGTAGATACTAAGAACTATTTACTTCTTATCTAGATATAAAACCTTTACTATCTAACTCTAATATTAAACTTTACTATCTAGGCTAGATATAAAACCTTTCTACCTCTATATAATACGCACCTTTAGTATCTATATCTAATATAAATCTATTATATTTATTTAAGTAATAAAACTTTTATTTTAAATATTAATATATCTAAGTATAAACTTATTATAAAATTTATTACTTTAGTCTTCTATTCTATATGTATAATAAGTAGACTAGAGTTTATAATAAGATATAATATATTATATATATATAATAGTAGTATATTACGTAGAGAGTATATTAGAATAGATAGGTTTAGTTTATATTAGGTTATTTTATATATAAAGGTTCTTATAGAAAGTAGAAGACGTACTTAAATATAACTACTATATATATAAAAGAAAGTCTATATTATATAAGTATAATATATATTCTAGAATAGAGTTATTATTTCTCTATTCTAGCTATTATATACTAAAGCTTATTAATTATTCTCTACCTTACTATTAATAGTAAGTATACTATTAGTATCTAAATTAGTATAGTTAACTTTAGTAGTATTATTAGTATTAATAATAGTTTTATAGCTTTTAGTAACCTTATAGAGTATACTCTTACTTACCTTAATATAACTATAGAGTTAAGCTACTTCTACTTTAGCTATATTAACTATATCTAAGGCTCTAGCTATCTTTAGCTTTTCTATTATAATATTACTTTATAGCGCTACTACTACCTTCTCTAAGTAGACTATTTCTACTTAAGTATAATATAACTCTTTTTAATCTATATATAGCTTTTTTACTAGGCCTTTTATATACTTAAACTCTACTTTAATTTCTATAGAAATATACTTAAAGCTTAAGATTCTATAGTAGATATATACTAACTTCTTACTATTCTAAACTAAAGTAGAAGTAGTAACGCGTTTTAATAACTACGTAGAAAGAGATAATTAGCGTAGAGTATAGACGTAGATAATATTCTTAATAGATATATTTTTTAATAGTATAGTAGTACGCGTAGTATATTTATACTTAGCTAAGATAAAACTATTTAGTAGCTTTCTCTTACTTTAGAGAAGCTCTACTATATCTATAGCTCTAGTTCTAGACGCTATATCTATTTAGTTATAGTAGACTAGAATATTAGTAAATATTACTAGTGTAGAGCTTTATTACTTATAAGATAATTATAAGTATATAATAATAGAAGAAGATATAGTAGATATAATATAGAAAGAGACTAGAATAAGAAATATATTACTATAACTAAGTTTAGCTCTCTATATAATAGTATATAACACTAATATTAGAGATTATATAGAATATATTTAAACTTAGTATAACGTAAAACTATTATATTTACTTATACTCTAAAAATAATATATTTTTACTTAAATACCTCTTCTCTACTATATCTCTAGGCTCTATAGTACCTACTAGACGCTATCTAACCTAAATATATCTATAACTATTATTTAGATTATAAAACTAAAGTAGAAACTATAGACTCTTTAGGTTATTATAAATATAGTTCTATTCTTCTATATCTTTAAACGTAAACTATTCTAATAGTAGAGAGTATTTCTCTATTAGTATTATTATTATATTCTTAATTATATCTAATAGTAGTATTACGTGTTTATTATACGTAATAATAAGATTATACTACTTTAGAAATATTACCTTCTATAAGCTTTTAATCTAACTATTCTTAACTTTCTCTAGTAATAGCGTAAAAGCGCTAACTCTAAATAATATCTTAAAATAGCTTTACCTTTTTCTATATATTATAATTTTATTAAACTTTATTTATTCTCTTCTATACGTCTATCTCTCTACGTTCTAACTATAGAGTACTTTTAGTAGATATATTCTTATAAATATTATAACTCTCTATTTTAGTCTCTTTCTACTACTTTTATTCTAGTACTTTTTAATAATCTATTCTATTTCTAACCTATTTTTATAAAGCTTAGTATACTTAATATAATATTAAATAGTTACGTATAACTTTATACTCTCTATAAGTATTACTTTATTATATTTCTTCTTATATACTTTCTAAGATTATATATTAAGGCTATAGATAGAAACTATATTATTATACACTAGTAATATAGTATTATTACTCTATATTATAATTTATAGTAGCTCTAGTCTCTTAGTAGCTTACTACTACTAAACTCTTATTAGTGCTAACTAGTTCTAGAATATTTCTTTTAAGGTAACGTTATATCTAGCGTAAATTAAATTTTCTACTATAGCTAAGCTTATCTTTCTCTATCTTTTTACGTACTCTTAGTACGTAAGCTACTTTCTATTTATTCTAACTCTTATATTAAAGTTATTTAGTAGCTTCTAGGTAGAAGTTTAGTACTTTTTCTAGTACTTTAATTTCTTAACTTAGTGTCTCTTTATTATCTATTTTATACTACTATCTAAGCTTTCTTTCTAGTATTATTATTTCTTTAGCTAGGTTATTATTTTATCTACTACGTTCTTAGCTACCTCTAATATTATATTATCTATAAAAGTAGTGCTATCTATATCTACTTCTATTTTATCTTCTCTAACTTTAGCTTTATTCTAGACTAATATTAAAAGTACTAGTATTATACCTATAAGAGTAAGTGTATTATACTTATTAGAAATCTATAATACTAGATTCTTCTACGTAATATACTTATATATCTATACTATAGTATAAAATAGTAACTAAGATATTAATAACTTTTAAAAAGCGCTACTATTATAAAACTCTAACTAGTAAGTATTAGTATACTTTTTCTTTAGAAATATATTATTTACTATAGTAGTAGATTTATAGATACTATTATTCTAGCTATCTTAGTACTTACTAGATATAGTAATAGATAGAAGTGTAAGTATACTTATAGAAATAGAATATTTATATTATATACTAGCGTCTACTAGTCTATAACTTTCTTTTTATATCTAGTAATAATAAAATTATACTAATTATTAATCTATATATACTAATTTAGTATCTATATTAGACTAGTACGCGCTATCTTACGCTACTAATTACTAGTATAGCTACTTAATCTAAGTTTTAGACTATAATACTAAAGTTACGCTATTTTTAAATATATAACCTTTATAGTTATAAGGTCTAGAACTACTTATTTATACTCTAACTACTCTAGCTATATATTTCTATAGCTATATTAGAGTTAGTAAAACTTTATTTTCTTTTTTTCTAAATACTAAGATACTATTAGATAGACTTCTATAACACGTCTCTTTACTATTATAGTATTTTTTTAGTTTACTCTAAATATAACTTTATTTATAGTAACTAGCTTATTTATTCTATATTACTCTACTACTACTTATAGTAGTTACTACGTATACTAATCTATTTACTTATTTACTTTAAAATTAGTATTATAATTAGGCTACTATTAATATTATATTAAATTCTAGAAATTTTCTTTAAAAGACTAATCTATTACTATAGAAGTCTAGTACTATTTTTATTTACCTATCTACTTCTAGAACTTCTACTATTAATTAGCTATTATACTTATATTTATACTATATCTTCTCTTATTACGCCTCTTTCTCTACTATTACTATAGAATTACTAGAGATTTTCTACTATTATAAGAAATAGAATATTTTTATCTATAAAATCTATAGAATTACTATTCTACTAGATAAGTTAGTAGTTTACCTTAGTATACACTAAAGTCTAGTAGTAGATAAATATTATACTATTATTAACTATTTAGCTTCTATTATTCTATCTTTGCACTAATATTACTTTAATTTTATTCTTCTACCTATTCTAATTAAATCTATTAAGTTTATCTCTATAGTAGATAGATTAATATATACTATAATAGAAGGTATCTTTTCTAGAATATACTAGTATATTACTATAGAAGATACTACGTAGAAATACTTATAAACCTATATTTATACTTACTATTACGCTTCTACTAATATAAACGTAGCTAAATTATATAGCTCTAGTATAATAGCTTTCTTCTTAAACTATACTATAGCTATATCTTACTAGCGTCTATTTAACTATATAGTGTTTAGCACTACTACTATATTTTTCTTTAAAGTTATCTAGCTATATTCTACTACTATAGCGCTTAGTAGTAATACCTTTAAAGCTATACTAGCTAGCACTAAAAAGCGTAAATTAGAAGAGTTTACTAGTATTTATAATATTCTTTCTAAAGAGAGTAACTAGTGTTATAATATAAGCCTATAGCTTATTTATATAAACTTTACTATTTATATAGATAGTAAATCTAGCGTAGAGCTTCTTAAGCTTATAGTGCTATCTTTTAAAAAGATAAAGCTTTTTAAGTAGTTTTTAGTAAACTATATCTTAAGTATAGTATAAATATAAATAGCTATCTATAACTACTTTTCTTACTATATTTAGGCTATAGTTATATATAAGAAAGAATTCTATAGTTAGTCTACGTAGCTCTTATAGTTATATATATATAACTTTATTTTATATACTAGCTCTCTTTAAGCTATTATTCTTTACGTATAGTACTTATAGCACTAACTACCTAGCTACCTTTTCTACTTCTAGCTTACTTTCTAATAGCTTATTACTTTCTAGGCTCTTAAGAGCTATATTACTTTTCTTTATATACTCTATCTACTTATTAATACTAGCTCTAACTAGATAATACTTACTATAATAGAAGTTCTTCTCTATAATCTATAGCTCTTATTACTATACTAAAAAAGTACTCTAAATAAAAAAAAACTCTTACTACTTATACTTTTTACTATTCTAGGTATTACGCTAAATAGATATAAGTAGGCCTAGCCTTACGCTACTAATCTATTAGCTCTAAAGAAATTTACGCGCTTAGCTTTTATTTACTAACTATAGTTAGACTTTAAGCCTACTACTACTTTTTATAATAATAATATTAATAAAAAGAAGTCTACTAGTATATTAACTATAGAAGAATTAGATATACTATAGAGCTATACTAATAATAAGGTAGAAGCTACGCTTCTAAAGTAGAGTTATTTATAGTTAATAGTTAATTATATAATACTAATATAGTAGATTATTTTAATAGTAAAGTATATAAGCTACTTCTAGTACGCTAACTACGTAGATAGATTTATAATATAGTCTAGTAACTAGCTTATCTACTATAAATTTACGTTAAGTATATTAAATTTCTAAAATATAATCTACTATCTCTAGACTTAGATTAAAAAATAACTATATAATCTTTACTATATTAATATACTTAATAAACTTTCTTCTATTATATATACTATCTTTAGTAGTATAGAGTTTATATTATAATATAATAACTTATAGTTAGTATTTAATAAGTCTAATAATAACTACTTTATCTAGCTTAGAGAATAGATTATATATTACGTATAGATACTAGCTACTAATAAGAAAGTAGTTACTAAATAGCGTTTTTTTCTTAACTCTATTTTCTATAACTCTAACTTTATTTATTATATTAGAAACTATATTTAGCGCCTAAATAAAGATATAGTAGTATTAGTGTACCTAATCTTAGGCGCGTTTACTTATAGTACTAAGTTAATAAGTTACTATATATAGAATACTATAGATAGTAAAATACGTAATATTTTCTTTCTTAATAGATTAGTGTTGCTAGCGCTATAGTACTATAAGAGTTTTAATTATAATAAAACTTTAAAATCTATTTACTAATTTCTACTATAACTTATAGATAATATCTTTATCTATTATATATAAATAGTATTATCTTTCTATAGGTGTTTATAGTATAATCTTCTAGCGTATTATTTACGTAATCTCTTTATAATAAGTTCTATACTTTTTCTATTCTATACTAGTATAGTATAGAAGATAGCTAATTACCTTAGTAATAGACTCTACTTTATTACTAAGAAAGTATTAGGTATTAGAATTAAGCTTTACGCTATATAGTATATCTATATTACTATTAGACGTAAGATTAACTATAAGAATATAGCTCTTTATATTATATTAGTAGTAGAAGTTTAGAATATATTTTAGAAAGAAAAGGCTAATATATTAGAAAAGTAGGCTAGCTATAGAGTATAGATTAGAATATTTATATATACGTAAGAAGTAGGTAGAATTTTTATAGTATAGTATAAATATAATCTAAAGGTAAGTACCTAGTACTATATATTTCTTAGATTTATATCTATTAAGGTTTTAGTATATAATAATAGTAGTAATAGTATAAACTAGTTTAATAATCTAGCTACTACTACGTCTAAAGAGATATTATTAAACTATTATACTAATCTCTACTATAGTATTAAGCGTAAGTTTAACACTATCTATCTATCTAAACTTTTTATTTATATCTATAGTGTAGCTACGTAGTTTTATAAGTTATAAGAGAAAGTTTTACTTAAGATTATCTAAAGTAAGTTAGCTACTATAGCCTACGTAGCTACTACTAGTAGTAGTAAGAGTTTAGTGTTTAAGCTCTTTATAAAGCTCTTAGAGTATAGTATAATATTACTTATAGTACTACTTATAGCGCTAAAAGCTAATCTAGTAGACTATTTTTATAGTCTTAGTATACGCCTAATCTTATAGAATACTAGTAATAATATAGATAAAACTACTAATATAGTTATTACTATACCTAAATAGGTTATAACTTTATTCTTACTAAAGACTTTTCTTTAACACTAATAGTCTACCTAATACTTTTTATATATTATTATTAATAAAGTCTACTATATATTATAAGTAGACTTTACCTTTTACTTCTATATCTAGGCTCTAAACTATCTAACTACTTAGAGTATACTATTAACTTTTCTTATAGCTACTCTATTTTCTAATAATAAAAATAAAGTTTAGTATAAATTATATCTTAATCTATCTTCTATTTATGTATTTTAAGAATTAACTAACTACTCTAATCTAGCCTATTATATATACTATATAGATACGCCTTTTACTAGTAATAAAGCTATCTAAGAGTATATTACTATAAACGTTAATATTAATAAAGGCCTATAAGGTATTATCTACGTAACTAATTACTTTAGTATTATAGTAATAAGTACTAGGCTCTAGTATTTAGATATCTATAGTAGTATAACGTTATTAGAGTAGAAGAGTATAATATAATACTTTCTTACTAGAGATAGCTGCTTTCTTATTACTAATACTATCTATAGATATAGTATTTATAATCTATCTATAGTATCTATCTATATTTATAAATATCTAGATAATTTTTATAATACTATCTAGTAGTTAGAATAGTATAGCTACGCTAGCTAAGCTATATTAGCTATTATTATACTAGCTTCTAGTCTTTACTTCTTTCTCTACTACGCGTCTCTACGCAATTAGTATTAGATAGCTATACTTATATTATCTATAGAATAGATAGTTATATACTATTATTATAATATTATTCTTAAGTATACTAATAGTATAGTTTAAGGTAGCTTAGTGTATAGCCTAGATAAGTAAAAATATAATATCTACTTATAGTACCTATATCTAAATAATATTATATTTAATATAATATTAGCTATTATAATATTACTATAGTTAAGAATAGTGTTATCTCTCTCTCTTTATACTTCTACCTCTAAGATAATATCTATTATATTTTTACTCTCTACTCTACTTACATTAGTATTTTATAAAATACTTTACTAGATATAAGCTATACTTCTAATACTATCTTCTACTATTATCTAAACTAGTTTACTAATACCTTTTTATAGTAGCTCTAGTATACTATCTATAAATAAATAATAATAATAGCTAGATAATATAGTTACTAGTATAGTAGCCTCTACCTATATAGCTAGGTCTATATACTATATATATATTTCTACTACTATAGTTTACTAGTAAACTTATTATATAGTCTACTTTATCTAGAGTCTACTTTAGAATTATATAGCTAGTAATTCTATAGCGTTAAGTAACTATAGTAGAATTTAGTAATAAGTAAAAGAGTTTAAAAAAGAATAACTTAGTTAGACTAACTCTAGTAAGTATTACTTCTATTACTAAATACCTTTTTAATATTATAGATAATAGGTAAAAGTAGTTAATATAAGTTAGAATACTAAGGTATAATAGTCTCTAGGCTATATATATTTACAAAACGTAATCTATAGTAGATTACCTTAGATAATATACTAATCTTAGTAATCTACAAAACTAGCTAGTAATCTACAAAACTTTTATTATAATATAGTAGCTAAGTAGTAAAAATATCTAACTAAAAGAAAATATAAGCTAACTTATTATAGTTTAGTATAGTTATTAAGTATTTTAGTTAAATTCTAAGAAAATCTAGTAGTAATCTACAAAACTAGCTAGTAATCTATAAAACTTTTATTATAATATAGTAGTAAAGTAGTAAAAGTATATAACTAAAAAAATATATAAGCTAACTTAATATAGTATAGTATAGTAATTAAGTATTTTAGTTAAATTCTAAGAAATTCTAGTAGTAATCTACAAAACTAGCTAGTAATCTACAAAACTTTTATTATAATATAGTAGCTAAGTAGTAAAAGTATCTAACTAAATAAAGATATAAGCTAACTTAATATAGTATAGTATAGCTATCTAGTAAAATAGTTAAATTTATATAAAATAAACTAATAATATATAAAACTAATATTATATTTAACTAGGTATTTTAATTTTACTACTAATACTAATTAAAAATATACTAACTTCTTATAGCTTAGTAGAGTAATCTACTAGATTACTAAGAATAAAAGAGAATAAAGTAGTAATGTACAAAACTAATATTATAATCTACTAACTAAATATATTTTATTACTAATTATATATAAAAATAAGCTAGCTTCTTTTAGCTTAGTATAGTAATCTACTAAATTAGTTAAAGTTATAGAAAATAAAGTAGTAATATACAAAACTAATATTATAATTTACTAACTATATATATTTTATTACTAACTAAAAGTAATAATAATCTAACTTCTTATAGCTTAGTAAAGTAATCTACTAAATTAGTTAAAGCTATAGAAAACAAAGTAGTAATCTACAAAACTAATATTATAATCTACTAACTATATATATTTTATTAGTAACTAAAAGTAAAACTAAGCTAACTTATAATAGTTAAATAGTATAAAATAAAATTAGAAAAATAATATATATATATATTATAAGAAAATTTACTATAAATATTAATAAAAGTATAAAGATAAGTATAAAGATAAGTATAAAGATAAGTATAAAGATAAGTATAAAGATAAGTATAAAGATAAGTATAAAGATAAGTATAAAGATAAGTATAAAGATAAGTATAAAGATAAGTATAAAGATAAGTTATAAGATAAGTCTTAAGGTAAGTCTTAAGATAGATATATATAAAAGTATAAAGATAGAGAAAATAATAACTAGAAAGATAAGTATAAAGATAGATAGAAAGATAAGTAAATATATAAGTAGAATAGTAAAAGTAAAAAAAGAAATAAAAATTAAAGATAACTAAATATATTAATAAAATTATAATTACTAAAGATAACTTAGAAAGAGTATAATAACTAAGTATTAGTATATAAATATTAATAAGTATTAAAAAAAAAGTTATTTTAACTATTTTATATAAAGTATATAAAATTTTAATATAAGTAAATTATTAAAGTATAAATTCTAAATTTTAAATTTAGTATAGAATCTTTAGTTAAGATAAATATTTAAGTTTTCTAAATTATAAAGAATATTATATTAAGTAAAGAAATTCTACTTTAAAAAGTATAATAAAGAAGTCTACTATATAGTTTTTAATAAAACTATATATAAAGAAAATAATATAGTAAAGAAAGAAGTAGTATATATATTAAATTAAATATATAGTATAATTTTTTATAGTATATTTATATATATATAGCTATAATTCTTATATTACTATTATATAAATCTAGCTTTTTCTAGTATACTATCTTTTAAGTTTAATAGCTATTTACTTTACTATTATATTATTAGTCTTACTATTATACTAACTACTACGTTATAAGTTTAGTAATATAGTAAAGTAAATACTTTATTATAGAAAGTAGTAAGATTTATATCTAAATAAAGTAATAATATAAAGTAACTAATATATATAAAAACTTAAGTAGAAAGTATAATTAAAATAATAAATTAGAAAGAATATATAACTAGTATAAGAAGAAGTAGTATATTATAAAAAAGATATAATTATCTTAATAATACTAGGTATAAGTAAAATATATTTAAAAAGAAAAAAAGATTATTAAATATATAATAAGATAGAGATAAAGTAATAGTAATAATAAATTTATATATAAAGATAAGTATAAAGAATAGTAATAATATAAGTATAAATAATAGTAAGAAGATAGATAGAAAGAATAGTAAAAAGATAAGTATAAAGAAGAGTAAAAAGATAGATAGAAAGAATAGTAAAAAGATAGATAGAAAGATTAGTAAAAAGATAGATAGAAAGAATAGTAAAAATATAAATACAAAGAATAGTAAGAAGAAAGATAGAAAGAATTATAAGAAGATAGATAGAAAGAAGTATTAAAAGAGAGGTAAATAAAAAGTATAAAGATAAGTAGATAGAAAGTATAAAGATAAGTAGATAGAAACTAAAAAAATAGATATATAAAAAGTAAAAATATAAGTAAGAGAAAAGTATAGAGTAAAAATAATATAAAAGATAACTTTTAAAGTTATTTTATAAATAGAAAAAGTAATAGAAGTATAGATTAGATTAAGATTTAAAAAAGAAATAAGTATATAGATATATATATAAATAATAAATATAAAGAAAACGCTAAACTCTAAGTAGATATATTATAATAAGTCTATATAGTATACACTAAAGTAACTAGATATATTCTATTATTATATTAAAGTAATACTTTTATTATAAAAGTAGAAATAGTATATAGTAAGCTTATAAAAGTTAAGATATAAACTTACTATATTATAGAGTTACGTTAGAATAGTATTTTTAAATACTTAACTAAAGTTAGTATTTTTATATAAGATATTTAAAAATTAAGCTTTAATAAATATATATAAGTTTAGAAGAAAATATACTTATAGAATAAAGTTAAAAATATAGTTAGAAAGAAAAAGTATTAATACTTACTTAGTAGTATAATATAAATATAATAGATATTATATAGTATAGAAATACTAATTATTATATAAGAAATATAAGTATATAAAAGATAATATAGAATATATAAGAAAAGTAAAATAAAAGTAAAAAGAAAAGTAGAAATATAAATAGAAAGAAAAGTAAATAGAAAATTATACTCTTAAAATTAGTAGTTAGTTAAAAAGAGTAGCTTTTATAAAAGATAACTTAGTTTTATAAACTTTAAAGAGAAGAGTATACTAAGAACTATTAGAATTTAATATAATAAATAGAAGATAGTAGCTATTACTAGTACTTATAAGTATTAACTATATTATAGAACTATATTAACTAGGCTTTATAAAAGAATAATAAATCTAAAGAAAATATACTTTTTTTAGAATTCTAATATTACTAGTTAATTAGAGTATAATAGCTTTATTTAAAGTAAAGATAATATTTAAAACTATTATAAATATAGCTATAAACTACTTAGCTTTATTATATCTACTATTCTTAATAAGCTTCTTTTTATTATTATTACACTTCTTCTTAAGATTTATAATATCTAGTATCTAAGTATTAAGCTTACTATTAATAAATATACTAATAGTAATAATAGTCTACTAGATAAAAGCTCTCTATCTATCTCTTTGTTTGCGTAAAGATTATATAGTAAATAGAGTATTACTTATAGAGATACTAGTTATATTCTATTAGTAAAGAATACTTAGATCTAGTGTTAGTAGTATTAAAAGTGTAGAAAAGGCGTAATATATAGGCGTTAACGCTCTACTACTTAAACTACTAGGTAATAGAATTTATATATTCTAACGTAGCTTATCTTAACTATAGTTAGTTACTATAAATCTATACTACGTTTCTTCTTCTCTTTAGTAAATAGTATTTAATATATATATTACTATATGTGCTATATTACGTACCTAGTAGCTAACTCTTCTAGTTTATCTACTATATTTTTATTAGCCTAGAGAACTATATCTTCTAATTCTATACCTAAGGCTTCTTTAGAATGCCTTTATTTATACTATAGAATACCTATTTAGTCTACTTCTAATTAGAGTAGCGTAACTATATTACTATATATTTTAGTTATATTTTCTATAATTACTTAATTATATAGAAAGCTATCTTCTAGTATAATACTATTTAGTAGAATATAACTAAGTTCTTTTATATAGTATATATATTAATTTCTAGATAAGCGCTATATATATAGCTTACCTATATAATTACTTATAGATATTAAGTAATATCTTTTACTACTTAGATTACCTAGGTAATCTAGTAGATAAGTACTTTATCTATAGCTCTATTAAGAAGTATCTTATATAGTATCTTTTAGCTAGCGTAGTTACTTTTACTATAGTAGTCTACTATAATAGCGTTACTATTACGTAGATATAGATTTAGCGTAAGCTTCTCTAAAGTATCTAGTCTACCTAAGGCCTTATACTTATTAATTTTAGCTTAGTTACTATAACTATATATAATCTCTATACGTATATTATAGAGCTATAGATAGCTTCTAAATATATCTACTAGTAATCTATAGCTAAGATATATACTCTAAATATTAAAAACACGTAGGTAGACGCTATAGTTCTATACTAAGTAGCTATAGTCTAACTTACTAATATTTAATAGCTATATAATAGTAAGTAGATATAAGTTTTATATTAACTTATAGATAGGTATAGAGCTATGTCTATAGTATATAGTAAGCTTCTTAAGTATAGTTATACTATCTATAGCTATAACCTTTACTAATATAAGTATAATAGGTAAGTAGATAGTTAGTAGTATATTTAAGTTATTTATAAGAGTAAGTAAGGTTAGCGTAGAGAGAATACTACACTAGTGCTATATATTACTACTATTCTTAGTAGTAGGTATATATAGTTAGAGAGATATATATAAGCTAAGTAGAGAGAGTAGAAGCTCTTTTTTATATATATAAAAGGTAAGCTATAGCGCTCTACTATATTATAGAATATTCTATAGATATATATAGTATACGCGTAAGATTATATATAAGAAAGATAGTAGTTACGCTATATAAACGCGTACTTTATTATTAATTATAAGTAGCTCTAGTATACTATATAGATAGAAGAAAGTAAGTACGTTAAGCTTATATATAGAAAAGTTATATAAAATATTATTACGCTCTTTATATAAAGTTAGAAAGTAGAAAATATAAGTATATAGCTAGTAGATAAGATAGTAGATTTCTAGAGCCTACTAGACGCACTAGAGTAATAGTAGTAGTAATATCTATACTACGTTTTATACTCTAGATAGTATTTAGAGTAGATATAGAATAGATATCTATACTTTCTATCTAACGTATTTACTATAGTAGATATTATTTATAGACTACTCTAACCTAAAGATTTTAAGTATATAAATATATTACTAGTAAGAGCTAAGCTCTTATTAGATTTATTCTATAGTATTATAAAGCTATTAATATAAACTAGAGATAACGTAGATTTAGAAGTAGAAATATTATTTACGTTTAGATATATTATAGTAGACTTAGCTTATTAATATAAAGGTACTAATTATCTCTTTTCTAGAGTAGCTACCTACTATATAGGCGTATATATACTCTAGTAGCTTCTATAGAAGTAAATCTATATATATATAAATTAGTTTAGACTAGAATAGATATAGTAGTAGTAGTATATATATAAAGAGGTTAGAAATACTATAGTTTCTATATTAGTTAGAAGCTTATAGCGCGTTAGCGCACTAGCGCTTATTAGACTAGCGCTTACTAAATACGTATAGACTAGTAGAGTTATAGTTAAAGTAGTATAGATATAGAATAGAGAAAAGTAGTTATTTATATTTTAATTCTATAATATTAAGGCGTATACTCTTTAGCCTTCTAATTTTATAACGCTAAGATATACACTCTTTTAGTAAGATAGAAAGTAGCTACTATAGTATTATATATATAACTATCTTTCTCTCTTTAACTTATATAGTCTTTTAGCTTTTATAAACGTAATAGGCTTAGCTATACTAATATACACTATCTATAAGTTTTTACCTATATTCTACTATACTCTATATCTTAATAATAGCTAGCCTTCTAGATATTTCTTCTACTTACTAGAAGTATATATATAAGTATAGGTTAAAGCGCTATAGTTCTATATACTACTTAAGATAGCACCTTAAACCTATTTATATTACTTTCTACTATATATATTTTATAATAGAACTCTATCTATAACGTAGTAGATAACTATATATCTTAACTTAGCCTAGTGCTTAAGTATTTTACTTCTTAATAGAAGGTTTTACACTAATACCTAAAAGACTAGAAGTTATTAAAAGATATAGTGTTACTCTCTTTACTTCTATTTTTATTTTTTTATTTATATACTACTCTTTCTACTAAGTCTCTTCTTCTTATACTTTCTATATTAAACTTACGTAGTTTTTTCTACGCCTTTCTACTTATACTAGATATATTCTTAGCTACTTAACTAATAGAGTAAAATCTCTTCTACTCTTTTTTATCTATAAATCTATCTAATTTAGTAATATTATATAAAGTCTAGACTTCTATAGCTACCTTATATATATATTAGTATAAAGTATAAGAATAGTTTTCTAAGTTACTAGAGAAGAGACTAATTAGCTAATTTCTCTAATTATCTACTAGATACCTAGTAGTGTTAGGCAGCGTAAACTTAAATTTCTTTAGATAAGAAAGCGTCTCTATAATTTTATAATTTAGATAGTTTAAATCTAGGTATTATTTAAAATAGCTAATAGTAACTCTAAAGAACTAGAACGCTTTAATAAATAGTATCTATAAACTAACCTTATAGATTCTATACTAAAATATTATATACTTAGCTAGAGTAGAGTATTATTTAGGTAAGCGCTAGTATATTTTATCTAGCTTCTAAGCTCTTTTATTAGTTAGAATACTATCTAGTAGAACTATTTAATAATACTTACCTAAGTTCTTAAGTATATTACTAAGAGTAGGTAAGCTATTAGCTATAATATATAGCCTATTACTAAAGATTAGGTTATAGCTTTCTACTAGGTATAAGTAGAGACTAATAGTGTAAACTTATTATAATATAGCTAAAAGAAATACCTATTAGTCTAGCTAACTAGTAACTTCTAGTATACTTTAGTTAAGTTTAGTAACTTAACGTAAATAAAGTTATAGTAGTAGTAACTAGTGTAGATAGAACTAGATAACGCGCTCTTTAATCTCTATAAGTAGTACTATCTACGTAAAAGCCTTATTATTTATATTCTACTACTAGAATATAACTTTATTAGTTATAGGTCTATAGTATATTAGAAATTCTACTTCTAGAAACTATAGTACTAGTACAAACGTATTAACCTTCTATACTTATACCTATTAGTTTATTACTTTTCTTCTATTTTATCTCTACTCTATACTTTTAGCGTAGTAAACTACTACTATAAACTTCTTACTAAAGTTATAGAAGTCTACGCTAAGCTTAAACTTATTATTAATAGTAGTAAGTTAATCTAGGTTCTTAGCGTACGTTACTTATCTAATATTAATATTAATATTAAAGTAGGTAGTAGACTAGAAGTAATAGACTAATACTACGTTATAGATAGAGTTTATAAATATATACTCTTTTTCTTATAGATCTTACTATATTCTTAGAAAATAGGTAAAGCTAGCTATTATAGTGCTTAAGATAGATAGTTAAGTATATATTAGAAGATAGTAGTACGCGTAGAATCTAGTATTCTAGTATTTTATATTTTTTCTATTATTTTTATTATTATTATTATTATTATAGTAGCTATTAGTAGTTTTAGCTAAGTAGGTATTTATATAAGTAAAGCTGCGTATAGTTATATTAAAAGCTATAGCTATAGACGTGTATAGTAAATATCTATACACTACTTTTAATTACTTTCTCTAATATACTATAATACTATTAGTGTATAGTATTTTATATAATAGTATATAGTTATAGAATAGTATAAGTAGTATATAGTAATAAGATTTATAGTAATAGAAAACTAATAATTATATAGCTCTTTTTATAGTAGTATATTATATCTATATCTTACTATTATCTATATTAAGTATTAGTAGTATACTACTTAGGCACGTAGTAGAAACTAGTAGATTTCTAGCCTAAGCGTAGTTCTATAATAGAAGCTATTACCTATAACCTATACTTTCTATAATACTAAGTACTAAGTGTTAATACTTTATATAAGAGTTAAGAGCTACTATAGAGAAATAATATTAGAAGTAATAGAAAAAGAAAAGTAATATGTCTTTACGCCTTTACTTTAGAAAAGCTAAAGAGAAAGTAAGTATTAGAATATAAATATAAGAAATACTTTCTACTTTCTATACTATTATAAGCTAATAGATACTAAGGTATAAATTCTATATTTCTCTCTAGGCCTAAGAGATAAGGCCTATAGTGTACTTTTTTAAAATTAAGTAATTACGTAATTATATAATTACGTAATAACGTATTACTATATTAGACTCTAAATTTAAACTTAAAAATCTCTAACGTAAGCTTAGATTTATAACTTATAACACTTATAACTATACTACTACTAATATAATATTTACTATACGCGTAATTATAATACACTAACTACTTTATATTTATAATATAATACTAATAGCTATCTAGATTATTAACTAGTAGTATTAAAGCGCGCCTTACGTAACTACTAATACTAAAAGAAAAACTAGTAAGCTATAGTAAGTCTAATACTAGCACAAAGCCTCTAAACTAATCTAAGATACCTACGTAAAGCTTATACAAATACTAGTAACTTATATTTTATATATAATTATCTATAAGCTTAGCTATATTAGCTACTATATTATATAACTATCTCTATAGTCTAATATTTTACTCTTTATATATTTAGCGCTTTCTAAATTAGTTAAAGTACTACTTACTTTTAGCTATTAAATTTACTACCTACTATAAGATTAATAAATATCTACTTATTAGGTATTACTAGTGCTCTATTTACACTAGCTATAAGTTTAGTGTCTAGTGTCTAGAGTTATAAGAGCTACTCTAAAGTAATTATATAAGTAGTAGAAGAAAGGTCTATATAGATAAGAATCTATATATCTAGAAGATATAAGCTTACTACTTTTCTTAACCTATTAATCTACTTTATAACGTTAATACTATTAAAGTTAAAGTACTCTTTAAAGCGCTATATAAGCTCTATATTTATAGCTAAAGTTTATATAATACTTATTAAAGAGTAGCTAGTATAAATATTAATATTAATTAAGCTACTTATAAATATAGTAAGGTTATTTAAACTAGTGTTTTCTATAACGCTAAGCGTCTAGATATTATTAAAGATAAGAACATTCTCTATAAGTGTAGAAGAGAAGTTAATTTAGACTAAGTATTATCTATTAAGAAAGAAGTAGAGTATATTAGAGAATAGAGATAGAAGTATTAAGAAGTTAGAAAAGAAGATTTATAGTAAAAAGAAGTATTATTTAAGTACGTAGGCTTTTATATAAATACTACGTAAGATAGCTATTTTCTAAACTATAGTATTAACCTCTATAAAGATATTTACCTTTATACTAACTATAGTTATCTACCTACTTCTATAGCTAATAGAGAGGCTTCTAGTTAATATTATACTATCTTCTAAATTCTAGCTCTTCTACTAATAAGAGCTACCTATTATTACTATTAGCTTCTATCTAGCTCTAAAAGCTTATCTAGATATATATTTCTAGAATTTTAATATTTCTATAGCTCTATAGCTTACCTATTACTACCTCTAAGTTCTCTAAGTTCTCTAGAGAAGCTTTTATTACTATTACCTCTTATAAGTATATTATTATTATTATTAAAGTACTATATCTATAGTAAATATTATAGAGAGAGTTTTATTAATACCTACTACTATATTATAGTAAATATAAGGTGTTTAGAAAATATATTTATATTAAGATTACTATATAGAGTTACTAGACTATATTTTATTACTCTACTCTATATTAATATTCTACTATAATAAATTCTATATTAACTTACTTCTTATACTATTATATAAGTACCTAAGAGGTCTAGAAAAAGAATATAGATTTAAATCTAGTTTATACGTTAGTTCTATAAAAACTAAATATAGCTCTTTTATCTCTATAGCTTTATATAGTATAGTAGTATTTTCTAGCTTTTCTATATAAGAGCTAATAAGTAGTAGTAATAAAAGAAAGAAAGTTATTTTAGCGCTAACGCTAGCTCTTAGTCTAGAATTAGATAATAGTAGTATTTTATTCTTTATCTTTATACTCTTCTTTATAGAGTATAGTACTATAGATAGTAATATACTTTTAGATCTACGTATAAAAAACTATAGAGGCTAGTAGAGATTAGTTATAAAGTACTAAGTAGAGTAAGTAATAACTTACTTTTTAAGAATCTCTTACTAGTATACTTATTAAAAAAGGCTTTATAGATAACTAAGCTAGAAGTATACTTTAGTATTAACTTTATAATAGGCTAGAGTTACTTTTTACTATAGCTAGCGTAGTATATAAAAGTATTATTTTATAGGCTACGCTCTAGTATAAAGTAGGTAAGATATATAGTAGTAGTAGTAACCTAGCTTAGAGAGTAGATAAAAAAGTAGTAGTTAATATAGCTTATTTTAAGAAAGTACTTTTCTAGTATATAAGTCTATATATTATAGTTATCTATCTTAGAGATCTATCTAAGAAAGTTTAGAAAGTTAAAGTAGCTAAAGTTATATTTAATAGCTTTAAGAATAAAACGTTCTACTTTAAAAACTTCTACTTTAGTAATACTATTATCTATAACGTATAGAAAGTGTTAGACGTAGAGAGAGAAAACTTTTTTATACTTAGAGATAATAAATAAAGCTATAATACTAACTAACTATAATTACTTAAGCTAAATTAGTATTATTATAAGAAAGTAGTTAAGAATATAAATAGCTAGAAAGAGAGTCTTAGAAAGAAAGTTAAAGCTAGTATATACTTAGAGTATCTAGTTAATAAGAATACTACGTATTTTCTATTCTAGCTCTAGCTAGTTCTCTATATAGTTTAAGCTAGGTATAGTTACTATCTTTTATATCTTAAAGTACTTAAAGATCTTAATAATATACTTAGAAACTATTAATAGATCTTAAGTATTTTTTTTATCTAGGTCTAGGCTCTTATAGAAGACCTTAGTAATAAACTTACTATTTTTAATACTATTCTTAGCTTATTTTCTATACGCCTCTAGTATAATAGTTCTAGTCTTTTCTTTATTCTCTTTCTAGATAGCCTTAATACGCTACTTTTACTTTCTAGCTAGCTAGCCTATTCTTTCTTAGCCTAGTATACTACGCTTTTACGCCTAGAATAAAGTTACTCTTTTCTTTTTATATTCTACTCTAGAATATATTAAGTTAGTTTATAGTAGTTTCTTAATACTAGTAGACTAAGCTAATTTTAAGATTACGCTAGTAGCTACTAATACTTTTTTTCTACTTTTTATAACTAGACTAAGATAGTCTATCTTAGTAATATTACTAATATTACTAAGAACTATACGCTTTTCTATAGTAGCGTTATCTACGCTAAGATAAACTATAGACTAGTTTACTAGAAGAGTATTAAGAAAAATATTAGTAGCTAATTAGTAAGCGCTAAGCTAGATAGCTTTTATATATATTATACGTATTATTATAGTATTCTTTTTATTAGTATTAGTAATAGTATTAGAGTTAGTAACTATAGTCTAGTTAGTAATAGTAGTTTTATTTCTAATAGTGCTTTAGTTAAGAGAGCGCGTCTATAGAATAGGTTAGTTCTATATAAAAAGATAAGAGAATATACTATAGCTTAGAGAAAGCGCTATAACGTTAACTTTAGAGATAAAAGAATAAGAACGTACTAATAGAGCTATAGTTAAGTATTTTATATTAGTTTAGTAAAGAATAGAGAGAAATCTAAGTAGTTATATATATAGAATATAAAGTTTAATATAACTATTACTTATAGGTAATATATTATCTATATATATAGTAGAGATTTATACTAGCGCAAAAGCATTTATTATATATACCTAGACTACTAACGTTAATAAAAGAAAATTCTAAAGAAAAATATTAATATTAATCTAAACCTAAGTTTTTATACGCTACTTTATATCTAGCTATATATTATCTAGTATAAGTACTAGTGTTTACTACTTCTTCTTCTATAGAACGCATACGTAAGCTCTCTACTTCTACTACTTATAGTTTATCTCTAATTCTTTATCTACCTATAACTAAGGCTATATAGCTTACTTCTCTTCTCTTTCTCTTTCTCTTTCTCTTTCTTTCTCTCTACTTACTATAGCGCTTATTAGTCTATTCTAGTTTATAGTAGTATACTAGTTTTTTTCTATCTATCTATAGTACTATCTAGCTATAGAACTCTAATATTAGAAAGATAGCTACGCTACTTTAGAATAGTGTTACTATAGTAGAGCGTACGCTACACTATAAGCTATTAATAGTACTAGTAGACTTATAGTGTACTTAGTAAATAAGCGTAGCTATACTTAATATACTATCTTTACTACTATCTATATTAATAGCGTTCTATCTTAGTTAGTTTCTTACTTATATACTACTAAATAGCTATCTTTTAGCCTCTAGTATTCTTTTATATTCTTTCTTTACTACTACTTACTTCTACTTTAGTATACTAGTAATATCTAAGCTAATTAGGCGCGTTCTCTATACCTACTAAGACTACTATCTATTATTTAAAACTAAAAAGAAAATAAAAAACTATAAAAAGATCTATAATAAATATAAGTACTACTATAAGTATAATAAAAACTTTAATACCTTTACTAACTATATTATATATAAAATAGTATATTCTACTTAGTATCTATTAGTCTATTCTATCTATATAAATAAGTTTAAGAGTATATTAAACTACTAGTAATATATAGCTCTTTACTATAAGGTTATCTAAAAGCTTATTTATATTAGCTACTAAAAGTCTCTTTATAGTGTACCTAATCTAATACTCTACTTTAAGTTTAGCTATTACTCTAGCGTCTTTATAATATAGTTTTAGAGTTATATTATCTATTAATAGCTAGTTAGCGTATATAGAAAGAAAGGCTTAGTTTATATATACTTTCTATAAAAGACTTCTACTCTTAATATAACTATAGATATTAAGTACAAAGTGTATAGCTACTTTCTAGACTAATCTTCTATTAATATAGCTACTATAGTAAACGTTTTATTTCTAGCGCTACTACTAGCTATATCTACTCTAGATAGCTTACGTTCTATAGACTCTTATACACTTTTAGTATCTATATTAGATAGTTTAAGCTTAGATAGCTTTACTATAAGTAAAGCTTTATATTTCTTTACTACGTCTACGTTTCTAAATATATCTAGTGCTCTTCTAGCTCTATTAGTCTATAGTAGCGTAAAGGCTCTATCTATAGAAAAAGTATTACTTTATTATAAAACTAAAGTCTAGAGTCTTTATAAAGGTCTACTAATAAGCGCTATACTATTCTCTAAGGCCTAGACTAGCGTTTACGCTTATAACTTTTCTATCTTAGCTTCTACTATACTCTAAGATAGTCTATCTAGCTATAACCTATAGTGTAATTAGTTCTAGAATCTCTATAACCTAAGCGTTTAGTATCTAAAGAAGTTCTATAACTCTCTTATCTAATAGTACTACTATCTCTTTCTCTATAAGTATATCTATCTTTCTCTTCTACATTACTACTATACTATAGCTTACCTATTATAGGTAGACTTTTATTACTAGTGTATATCTTACTATATATATTCTTACTAATTATTATATTATATATTTAAACTATTCTACTTATCTTAAAACCTTCTACTCTATTACTACTATTATTAGCTACTATAATATCTCTAACTTCTACTACTTAATCTATAATACTAAGAATTTCTCTAACTATATTCTATTTCTATCTAGTAGATTTCTTAGTATATAAGTAGTCTCTAATAGCTTCTCTACGTCTACTATAACGCTTTTATAGTATACTATTATATACCTCTTAGACTAGAACTAAGTCTATTACCTATACTTTTTAGAATAGAATTAGAGCTATTATTTATTATTTTAGTTACTTTACTAAGACTAAGGCTACCTATATAGTTTATATACTAGATAAAGCACTTCTACTATCTACCTATACTATAGACTAGTAGATAGTACTACTACTAAAGTAAGAAGATCTAGGCTAGCTAACTAGGTATAAAATAGCTAATAGTGCTAGTATAGTATAAGTGTATTCTATTAGCTACTACCTATATAATTAAATCTTCTTATACTTATCTTTATATTCTCTACTCTCTATTTTTCTATATATTATTTCTATTTTTACTACTTTTTATAGCTACTAGTTACTTTTTATTATTATAAATTAGAAATTACTACTTCTTCTATACTACCTAAGCTAACACTACTAAACGCTACACTTATATTACTCTCTACTTAGAACTAGACACTATAACTTAATATACTTATTATTATCTTAATCTCTACTTTATTCTATATATCTTTAAAAGCTAGTTATACTATAGAGAGAGCCTTCTCTATAAGCTATCTATAAATCTACTTAGCTATAGCTATATAGACTATCTATATATAAAAGATATACGCTTATATTATACTAATCTAAGCTTATAGACATAGAAAAGGTATCTATTCTATTTATATATTAGAAATTCTAGTAGTAGATAGTATAGCGAAAATATCTAAACTAAAGTACTTTTCTAATAATCTCTATTTTCTACTATAGACTAGATAGACTTCTAGCCTCTAGGCTTTCTAGAGATTAGCTTTACGCGTCTTTCTTATACTCTCTAAGTACTTACTATTATTATATATCTTACTAAATAGTATATTCTTAGCTAGAGTTACTATTTACTTAGTAGTTTTTTTATAGACTATCTATAAGATTACTATATACACTAGCTACTTCTACGCTATATACATAATAAAGAATAGTATATACTAGTTTTTAATCTACTCTATAAGTAAAGAGTATCTAGTTTAGTTTATTTTTTTATATAGCTATTACGTCTATAAAGTAATAGGCTAGCTAGCTATTAAGTATATAGTGTTTAGTATACTATAAAAGATCTAGCTTATTAAGTCTAAGAGTAGTAGTAGTAAAAGTACGCTAGTTTTCTTTATATACCTCTAGCTTTTTATAAAGTCTTTCTACTTAGCTACTACATTTATGCCTACTATATATTATACTCTACTTACTAGTTTCTTAGCTATTTTATTACTAAGGTCTAAACTAGTAAGACTATATATATATAGCTACTAGAAATATACTATAAGCTGCGCTAGACTAGCGCTGCGCTTCTACTTCTATCTATACCTACTTATAAAGAAACCTTCTATAGTAGTACTTATTAACTAGCTATTTATATTTTTATTCTTTTTTTAAAAGTATCTCTCTATAAGCGCTAATAAGATTAACTTAGAAAGAGTTACGTATATCTATTATAATATATTATAAGAGAATCTAGTAATAAAAGTAGTCTCTATAGTAGTATCTATAGTCTATTACTATACTATAAGTAAGTTAGATAGAATTATATTATCTAGACTAATAGCTCTATTAGATATAAACTAGATATACTTATACTATACTATAGCGTCTATTTTAGCGTTATCTATATTATATATATATTTAAGTAGATAAAGAAATACTATCTTCTTTTACTATAGTCTACTTCTTATAAGCTAATAAGTTACTAATAGATATAGACTTACTCTTAGTTTAGTTTAACTATAGTAACTATTTTTATATAGTAAACTCTTTATCTTAAATATATAGTTAAGAGTTTTATCTCTATAGTCTTAGCTTCTCTCTTTTATTAGATACTATATTATTTTTTTTTTTATTACTAGCTCTACTTAGTCTATACTCTCTTTCTCTTTCTATTTTCTTCTTACTTCTCTCTTAGTTTCTAACCTCTTCTATAGTACTAGAGTAGAGCTAGATAAGTAAAGTACGTATATACTATTATAAAGTAATAGAGCCTAAGCTAATAGAAATAAAAGAAATAGTTCTTAATTATAGAGTATACTTCTATACCTAGCTTTATATTTCTACTTCTTACTTACTCTTAATAATACTTTACCTCTATTCTTATATATTATCTAGTCTTACTATACTTACTTCTATCTATTATAGCTTATTCTTCTTCTCTACTACTTTCTACTAAATAATACTATCTTTTCTTTTTTAATAGTAGTCTCTATTATCTTAATTTAGAAGAAAAAGATAAAGAAGAAAAGAAAGCTAGTATAGATATAGTGCCTAATTCTACACTATCTATAACTCTCTTTCTTAAGAATAGTACTATAAGTAATAAGATTACGCTAGAGATAAAGTACTCTTCTAGCCTATATAGCGCTAGTATTTATACTATATTCTTACTACTACGTTTTATATATACTCTATCTATATCTATTTATAATAATAAAGATACTCTATATCTTTATAATCTAGTAGATAGTTCTAATATACGCGCTTATTAGAACTTTAACTACTAGTATAATATTAACTTTATTATATAAGCTAGTTACTCTTATACCTTTTCTTTTCTCTTTCTACTAGAAAGTGCGTTACTTATACTATACTTTTTTTTTCTATCTTATAGAGACTAATTTTATAATAGCGTTTATAACTATATCTAAGTAGTTCTTATCTATAAAGAGTAGAAATCTAGTATATTATAAGCTATAGTACTACTAGTACGTACTTAATTATATCTCTCTACTTTTTTTTACTCTATTAGAAAACTAATATTACTTTCTAGAAAGTAACTATGCGCTATTCTAATCTATAGCTAGAATATCTAAGTCTACCTAGTCTCTATTATACTAAACTACTTATTATATTCTAAACTAATAATATAGCTTAGCTTATTATCTATACTACTAATATAGAAGAAGTTAAGTAGCTATAGTATACGTAAGTAGCTTAGGTATCTTCTAGACTTTTACGTCTAGAAGTACTATATAATAGTAGCTCTTCTTCTCTCTCTAAGAGCTATAGTTTTATTAGAAACTAGTTTAAAAATAACTTTCTAGCTTATATCTAAGCTTATAGTCTTAGCTTTATCTCTTTTCTTTTTAAGATTAGTTAATATAACTTCTCTACTATATAAATAGCTTTTATAGCTAGTATACTATATAAGTATAATATTACTACTACGCTATTTATAAGTGTTACTTTATAGAGTTAGCTAGATCTATAGTAAACTTTATTAAGAGTTTCTATACTAGCTCTAGTTATAGGTATATCTACTTTTTAGATTATAATATAAGTCTCTTCTATTAGAAGCTCTAGGTCTATACTTTATTACTAGCTTCTTTACTTTTAGTAGTTTATTCTTACTTAGTATAGTTAAGTCTACTTTTCTAACTACCTACTATCTATATATAATATAGTCTTTCTAACTACTTCTAATCTTAAGGCGTTATAGAAGAGAGCCTAAGCTAGATAATATATTTTCTTTAATCTAAGTAGCGCCTCTAAATACTAGTAGTTTAACATTTTATAACTAATACTTTACTAGTAGACTCTATTCTCTAGAGCTAATATAAAGAGCCTCTACTATACTTTATATAGTAAAGTGCCTTCTTATACTAAAATATATATCTAATTTTATAATAGCGCTATAGACTATATTAACTAGACTATAGTTACTAGTGCTAATCTTATAAAAAAGGCGTAAAGAACTTAGAATTCTAGAAATAGTACTATAACTATTAGCTACTATAAAGTAGGTATTATTATCTAGCTAGATCTCTTTACGCTACTAGATTATAGTTTTTCTAGTAGTATTTCTAGCGTACTTATACTACTTACCTTTAGTACTAATTATCTATCTTCTACGTAGCTTACTATAGCTCTATCTACTAGCTACTCTAGATTAGCGTTTTTCTTAGCTTTATCTATAGATAGTAACTTTAATAATATAATAAAGCTAGCCTACTTCTAGAGAAAGTAGACTAAAACGCGTAGCTATAGCTTTTATATAGTTATTACCTAGTGTATAGTATATAATATACTACTTTAGCTATAGATAGATACTAACTAACTCTTATAATACTTATTCTAGTATAATTATTTTTTTTTTCTCTCTATCTAGCTAGCTACTTATTCTATTCTATAGTGTAGTAATCTACTTCTAGTAGATACGCTAGCGCTTTACTTAGGTAAGTAGTTTAGAGGCTAGCGTAATATTATTACTAGTAGCTAGTTATATATTATCTTTCTTTACTTTATTCTATAGGTTACGTATACTTCTATACTCTACTCTACTCTCTAGCTACTTAGCGCGTATCTTCTACTCTTCTCTCTAGTCTATTATTACACTTTTATTACTTTCTTTTTATTACTTCTAATATAAAAAAGAAGTAGTTACGTTATACTACTATTCTATCTAGTAAGCTCTATCTACTATCTCTAGCTCTACCTTAGTACTATAGAAATAGTGCGCTAGCGCTTTTAGCGTTCTCTTTTACTTATAGTAATTTCTCTTTTATACTAACTAATCTATTATATAAAACGCTTTATTTCTCTTATATTACTTTTTATTTCTTTTCTTCTCTACTTCTTAAGTACTTTATATATTAGACTCTTAGCTTACTCTTTTCTTACTTAATAGACTAAGATAGTAGATAAGTAATATTACCTATAGTATATTATATTAGCTCTACTCTCTATCTACTATTCTAGAAGCTTTATCTAACTTTTTTATCTACTATAAAGCTCTTAGCGTTATAGTATATATTCTCTATTATATTATCTTAGACCTTAGTCTACTAAAACTATAAAAGCACTTTACTAATTATTATATCTAGCTTTTTCTAGGCTTATACTTTATCTAGAACGTTTAGATACGCATTAAGCTATTAGTACTATTTATCTACTAGAACCTTACTACTATACTATTTTTCTATAAGCCTATTATACCTATTAATAGTCTTTCTATCTAGTTAGACTATATATAATATATATTTCTACTTAACTCTACTAGGCTCTTATATAACGCTATTATCTTAGGCCTTAAAAGCTAGAAAAAGAATAATAAGTAAGTCTAAGTGTAAAGGCACGTTTGTAATAAATATAACCTAGGTACTACTAATAGAGAAGTAGATAAGTATATATATACTAAGATATCTACTTAGTGTCTACACTCTTATATAAATAGTACTAGTAGCTAAGTACTAAGTATTTTAAATAGTTTAAAAGTCTTTAAGCTTATATTCTAAGACTTTTCTTTTATAGATAGTATAGCTAAATAAACTTTCTATAGCTACTTTACTATAATACTACTTTTACTTATATCTATAAATAGCCTAGAAGATAGTTAGAATTAGTAGATAGACTACGCACTAGCTAACTATAAGATAGCCTAGATAAGCTACTTATATTCTCTTATTATAGAGTAAGTAGATAGCTTTTATAAGCGCTTAGGTTTATAATAGTATCTAAGTAACTTACTATATAAGCTATAGATCTATCTCTATAAGAATATTTCTTTTCTTAGATAAAAAGCTTACCTTTACGTAGTAGTTAAAACTATAGTTATTATATATTAAAAAACTATTACTATTATATTTTACTTTACTCTTTTATATATTATATATAAAAACTACACTAAGAAGCTAACTACTAAGTATCTTTATAGCTATCTACTAATAGTTTATTAAAACTATAACCTTAGTTATATTAGCGCTTTATATAACTACGTTCTTACTATATACTACTATAAGAGTAGTTACGCTCTTATTCTACGTATCTTTACTCTAATCTTAGAGTAGTAGTCTACGTAGTAAGTAATTTATACTTATCTTAATACTCTTAATATAGACACTCTACTAGCTTACTCTAAGTCTAATATATCTACTACTTACTTATAAGGCCTACTAAAATTATACTATATACTATAGATAGCGCTACTATAGTAGAAGTCTCTTACTTACTTTAGTCTTACTATAGATTCTCTTTTTACTATAATAGCTATATAAAAGTCTAGTTTAGTCTAGCTATATATACTAGCTACTACCTTTTTAGCTCTAAAGAAGTTAGTCTAATTTAGTATTATCTAGAATATATATCTATAGTTTACTCTTAACAACCTAGTACTATCTATACTATTCTCTACTATAGAGTCTACGCCTATAGTAGAAAGAGAAAATAAAGATAATAATAATAATATTAATAATAGTAATAATAATAATAATAATAAGAATAATAATAATAATAATAAAAATAGTAATAATAATAGTAATAATAACTATAATAAGAATAAGAATAAGAATAAGAATAAGAATAAGCTTCTACTTATATAGGCTATAGAACTCTATAGTATAGGTAGTAATTATTAGAAGTAGATCTATACGTAAATACATAGCTAGCTAAGCCTATACTCTAAAATACTCTTTTTCTATCTTATTATATAAAGTTATAAGATAAGTAATTACTAGTATAGTAATATAGCTCTAGGCTAGGTCTAGTAGTAAGATAATATTCTTACTATTAGTAAGCATAGCTTTCTAATTTAGCACTTAGATAACTTTATACGTAATCTCTACTAGATAGTATTAATATAGCTTCTAGACCTTTTATATACTAGCTATAATAAGTTACTAAATCTACTTTCTATTCTATAGAATATTCTATAAGACTAGTGTAATAATAATAAAAAGCGCTACTATCTTTTTAACTCTACTAACTAGCCTACTAATAGTACTACTATATCTACTATAAACTAGAACTATATCTATAATTAGTTACTCTTATGTAATATAGTATAGACTTAGAGATTAGGTTTAGAAAAAAATCTAACTTTTTTATATTTTTTCTATATTAATAAACTAGATTTATAGCTTATATACTATATAAAAGTTATTAAAAAGATAAAGTAAATATTTACTTAGAAAAGTTAAATTAAAAAAAGTCTATACTTTTTACTAAGACTTTTTATTAACCTAGGTTAATAAAAAGTCTTAGCATTTTTTTTATATTTTACTTCTCTAAGTAAATATTTACTTTATCTTTCTAATAACTTTTATATAGTATATAAGCTATAAATCTAGTTTACTTATATATTATTATAATATATTTAAAGTATAAGAATATTACTTCTAGTATAAAAGATATAAGTATAAAAGTTATTATCTAAGTTTTTTACAAAAGATTTAATTAACTACTACTTATTTCTAGTATACTAAAGCTTTACGTTAGATATACTACTTAGTAATAGTACTACTATTAAGTAAGTAATATAGTAGAGATTACTTATATTCTACTAATACTTATCTATCTATAGAAAGAAGTTATTTATAATTCTTTCTTTTTCTATACTATTATATAACTTACTTTAATATATTAGCTAGAATAATATTATATTATAGTACTACTCTATATAACTAATATATATTATAGTCTCTTCTATAAAACTATATAACTATAGTACACTACTATAATATTCTATTCTACCTTTAAATAGAAGATATTACTATATTTTATCTTACTACTATACTATAGAACTATTTAATGCTATAGTAAAATACTAACTTATAACTCTACTATCTAAAATTACTTTAAAATGTATATACCTTATATTACTCTAGAATACTACTTTGTAAGACTTTCTTCTAATACTATTCTTATTACTAGATATTAACTTTAGTTCTAATAATACTTCTTTATTAAACTATTTAGTTATATTACTTCTAAGTACTTATCTTATATACTATACTCTATTATAATACTTAATAATACTATATTTAAACTTTACTCTATAGAATTTTCTATTATTACTAAGTAAGAATAGCGTTTTTATATAAAACTCTAGAGTATTAATAAAGTACTTTATAATATTCTATAACTTATAAGTTAATATAACTATCTTATAAAGTATTTTAATTTTATTTTATTAATAAGTATTAAATCTCTATAATTAAGTAGTATACTACTAGAATTTAGCTTTAGAGCTTTATAACAAGAATATTCTTATATTTTATAACTTATAAATAATATTTTTAATTATAATAGTAATTAGGTAAATATTTAGAGTTTTATAATAAAAGAGATATATCTTCTAAATACTTACTAATAGAAGTATATTCTTTCTAAAACTTTTAAGAATAGTAAATAACTAGTTTCTCTACTATATCTATTCTTTTTCTTTATTTTCTTAGTTATCTACTGCATCTATTAACTCTACTTCTTATTTTTCTAATCTAGTAAACTACTTTCTTTTACTATTCTATTCTATAATTTTATCTTACTATCTATTGTACTAAAATATAAAAGTATAGCTATTAAACTACTTTATTTTACTATTATATACTATTACTAAAAGGTATTTCTATATACTATAACTATATACTAGTATAATATACTATTACTAAATACTACTATAATATACTATTACTAAATACTACTATAATATACTATTACTAAATACAACTATAGTATACTATTACTAAATACTACTATAATATACTATTACTAAATACTACTATAATATACCTTTACTAAATACTACTATAAAGTACTACTAAGTACTAATACTTATAAACTCTATAGTTTAGTACTATCTAATTATACTATTCTATACTACTACTATTATATAGTATTTAGTATACTATACTAGTAACATTTATCTAGTAATTTATTAGTAAACTAATATCTTAAGAAAAAAAATATTAGTATTTAAAAGTAATATCTTTTACTAATTTAATAATATATCTATAAACTAATATCTTTATATTAAAGTATAATATAAAAATGTTTATATTTACTACTAGTATAGAAAAGAAAGATATAGAATAAAGAGCTGCTACTAAAAAGCTTTCTATATAGGTATAGTGTAATACTACTTAGACTAAGATAATACTTTTATAGTTTAGGCTAGTAGATTAATTATTTTATATATTATATATCTTATATTTTTTTAAAGTTAGAAAATATAGTGTATCTATATATTAATTATTATATAACTACTTTATTATATAACTCTCTTACTTAGTTCTTATTATAGAGTAAAAAACTAATCTCTAGCTACTATAGCTAGAATATATATATAGTATAATAGTTCTACTACTCTACTACTCTACTCTAATACTCTACTACCTTTCTCTACTATATAGCTTTACTCTATAACTTTACTCTAAACCTTTTCTTAATAGCTTTACTCTTAAGCTTTACTCTTAAGCTTTACTCTTAAGCTTTACCTCTAAACACTACTTTATAATACTATATTACTACTCTATCTTACTACTCTACTCTATTTTACTACTCTACTCTATCTTACTACTCTACTCTATCTTACTATACTACTATATCTTACTACGCTACTCTACTATAGTATACTACTCTATCTTACTACTTTATTACTTTACTCTATCTTACTACGCTACTCTATCTTACTACTCTATTACTCTACTCTATCTTACTACGCTACTTTATCTTACTATACTACTCTATCTTACTACGCTACTCTACTCTAGTACTCTACTCTATCTTACTATACTACTTTATCTTACTACGCTACTCTACCTTATTACTCTACTCTACCTTACTACTCTATTACTCTACTCTATCTTACTACTCTACTCTATCTTACTATACTACTCTACTCTAGTACTCTACTCTATTTTACTATACTACTCTACTATAGTACTCTACTCTATCTTACTACTCTATTACTTTACTTTATCTTACTACTCTATTACTCTACTTTATCTTACTACTCTACTTTATCTTACTACTCTACTCTATCTTACTACTCTACTCTATCTTACTACTCTATTACTCTACTCTCTATTATACTTTCTTAGCTCTATACTATTACACTATTTTAATATTACTTTACTATTTCTCTACTATATATTACTATACTCTACTAACTTAGTTTTTAACTCTTTCTTACTTAATAACTCTAGTACTCTATTATACTATTCTTTAACCTTATTATTAAAGGTAACTCTATACTACTACTTAATAGATCTATTAAATATATAATATTATTATACGCTACTTGTATTAGTCTTAATTTACTAAGTAAATAAAATTAACTTTATAATAATAGATATCTAGTCTTATAATACTTAGTAAAGAACCTAAGTATAATAACTATTTAATATTACTAATTATAACAGCTTTAAAGCTTTCTTTAGTATAACTATTTATATACTTATATATATAAATTACTCTAGTAGATACTATAGTATATATTTGTAATACTCTATTCTCTTTCTACTATTTAATCTCTAGATATTCTTTATTTAATCTTTAGATAGATATAATAGTAATTACTAGAATAATAATATATTAAATAGTTTTAACATTTACACTAGATTATATAGAACTATTTTCTACCTTTCTACTTTTTTACTATACCTCTTTAGTAGTAGCTAGTTCTTTATCTACTATCTAATAGTTTTGTAGTATTTATCTAAGTAATTAATTTTATATCTTATAAATATATAGATATAAAGGTATATCTCTACTTTAATATCTTATTACTCTCTATCTAATATTACTACTTCTAGAGTCTATATATACGTTCTAGACTTAGTAGGTACCTTCTTTCTTCTTAGTAGATAGAAATATACCTACTAGATTTAGATATAGAACTATTTAGTAGTACTTAAAGAACTACGTATATAGTATCTTAGTAAATTGCGTATTAAGGTTACCTAAGCTATTAATTCTTTTAATCTTAGCTTTATAGATCTAAGTCTTCTTACAATATAGTAATATCTTCTAGTAGTTTTATTTATAGATAACTTTAGAAGTACTATAGTAGTATAAATACTTATCTATCTATAGCTAATTAAATAACTATTTAGAAGTTAAGGCTATTTCTCTATTTCTAGTAACTATATTTATATTATCTATTATAGCTAAATAGAGCCTATTCTATATAAATAGAACTTTATCTTTAGACGTATAAGATAGAAAATCTATTTATATTAACTTTAGGTACTATAAATATATCTAAACACTACTATAATATATTTTTAGTAGCTTATATATTAGTATAAGTAGTATCTTCTTCTTAAGTAAGCTACTTCTATTCTTTACTATAATATGTAGAAAATTAAAGTAGATTCTTAGTATTTCTTTAGACTACTTAGTAATAAGGCAATATATATTAGAATACTATACTAGTAGACGCGTATTAATATAGCCTACTAGTTTACTATCTACTTTTAGTTTAAATTATAAAGTTTTCTAGTCTATAGTATTTCTTCTAATCTAAGTATAACTATTACGTAGTAAAGACTTCTAGAAGCTTTAACTACGTAGATAGCCTACTTTATACTATTCTTTCTTTACTACCTAGAGTACTAGAAATTTAGAGTAATAGAAGTTAAAAAGCTATTCTAGATACTATAGAATAACCTACATAAGCTATGCCTACTTAATAGATTAACCTTTAGCTAGTGTAGTAATAGCATATATCTCTAGAAGCAAGATATATTTATTATAGTTTCTATAGAGATATTTTATAAAGATAGAAGTAGATACTACCTACGCTACTTTAGGTCTGTTTAAACTATCTATTAGATTAAACATAGAATTATTCTTATAGTAATTCTGCGCTCTTTACTTTAGAGTCTACTAGAGCTTCTAATTTATATAAAGCTCTAATTAAATACTATAAGAAATATTAATATTATAACTTAGAATCTTATAGATTCTCTTCTTAGAAGCTTTAGCTAAAGTAAAACCTGCTTTATAGGTATAAGATTCTATTAACCTAGATTCTAAGGCAGCGTAGTTATATATATACTAATTAATATAAATATTAGCTACTATATCTTCTTAAAATAGATAGTAGCCTATAGTATTAAAAAGTATTTTATTATATCTATATAGTTAACTAAACAAAAAGCTACTCTTACGTAGATAGTATATCTTTAGAAGTTTAAAGTTTATATAGATAGTATTCTATAATATCGCTACTATATATATCTATATAGATAGTACTTTCTAGTTAAATCTATTTTTCTTTAGATCTTAAAGTATCTTAAGTACGTAGTAATATCTCTAGTTATTTATAATTGCATTGTCTATATACTCTCTAATAGTAGTTAATAGATCTAGTAATAGAGCTACTATAATAGCTTCTATATCTAGAGTAAAGCTATTATTAGAAATATATTACTTATTAAATAAATCTTCTAGTATATTATTAGTCTAGTCTATACTCTCTATAAGATTTATATTTAATATCTAAGCTTTAATACTCTTAAAATTAACTAAGATTACTAGGTTATAGAAGTGTACTAGAGTTAGCGTAGTATTAATAATCTCTATTATTTTATTCTATATATTACTATTACGTTCTATTTAGATATTAAAATAATATAACTACTTTCTAGTACTATCTTAAGTTTACTACTCTTTTAACTTTATAGTAGTATTAATATCTATAAGTTTCTATATACGTAGAAGATACCTAATATTATCTAGTAGTGTTAATCTAGTAATTATAAGTTAAAGTATAAGATTATAGAACTACTCTTCTTATAGCTTAGTTAAGAAATTATTTACTCTACTCTTACTATATAAACCTAGAAAACTAATTAGAATAGTGTTTAGTAGACTTTATATAAAACTAAGGTAAGTTTAAGAGAAGTCTCTAAACTTAAGTTAAGTAGGTATAGAATTTTCTAGAGTATCTTAGATCTATAGATATAATAGTATATATAAAGACGTTTATAGGTTACGTATATTATTATAAATAGCGTAGACTATAAGTATTACTTAAATTACTCTAAGAGATAAAAGAAATAGAATAAGACTATTTATATTAGTTATTTAGTATAATTAGTATTCTCTAATATTTTTATATTCTAAATAAAGATATATTTACTTTTAAGCTATATTAGGCTAAGTAGTACTCTTAAACTAATCTACTAATACTATAGGTAAAGTATACGCGTTACGTAAAGCGTTAATCTATTATAGAAAAGTAGAATTAGTAAGACTAATAGTAGCTATAAACTCTAAATTCTAACGCTTAGTATTATATATTCTATAGAGGTAATAATATTCTCTACTCTTAATATTATAATTATAGAGCGCATTAGTATACTATTCTTATCTATATCTATTCTACTTTTATACAAATAGTAGTAATAAGCGTTTAGCTACTTTCTCTATAGTAATATTCTTAACCTTAAGTTTCTCTCTCTACTAGTAATTCTTTTGCTATAATATCTTAGCTAGCTTCTAAGACTAATTATACTTTTTAAATTATTTTCTCTTATAGTATTAGTTATTATCTTTATTACTATCTTTATTATCTATATTATTATTACTAGTAGTAATGTTCTTAACGCTGCTACTATAAGAGCTATTAGATACTAAAACTAAAGAGAATCTTCTAATAGATAGTTATAGATCTAGGTTAGTATTATTATAAACTAGAAACTTAGCTAGTAGTTAATAACTACCTCTAGGTTAATCTTACATATAATAGTTACTAGAATTCTATCTAGTAACCTTCTTAGTTACTATTTCTTAACTATTAGTAATATCTATCTTAGTATTTTCTTTTTTATTAGTAAGACTATATTTGTCTTTATAAATAGGTATTATAATATAAGATAGCGTTTTAAATACTAGCTAAGTAATTATACTAGGTAGAATAGAAGTATCTTTAGCTTCTAGACTCTATATAGAATTAGCTTATATTCTAATATAAATTATTAACTATATAGTTGTAAGACTTACCTTCTATTAAACTAATATAAAGCTTAGTTAACTTTATTTTAATAATAGAGTTTAGGCTGCGCGTAGTATAATAGGTTCTAGTAGATATTTCTTTAGTTTCTAAGACGCATCTAATTCTAGACTACGTATTATAGATATAGATAGTGTAGAGCTTAGCTAATTAGTAAGAGACTCTATACTACTAGCTAAGCTAGAGCTTATATAGCTCTTTTTAGTGTTTAAGCGTAGTTACTTTACTATATAATATATTAACTTTACGTAACCTAATAGTCTACGTAGATATATATATTAATATTAGTGTAGATTAGATAGTGTTATAAATAGAGACGTAACTATAACACGCCTAGACCTCTAAACCTCTACTAACTAATTCTATTAAAGTACTACTAGCTTTACTACTAAACGTAGTAGATTAATAAAACTTTATAAAGTAAGATATAAAGCGTCTATTATTACTCTTAATAGCTTTAATGCGTAAACATAACCTAGCAGACTAAACACTACTAAGCCTATAGTAGTAACTATCTACTAAGCTTAAGATTAAAATATTTAATTTACTTCTTAGGTATTCTACTCTAATATTCTTCTATATATATAATTATTACTATAGAATAAGCTTTATAATAATCTACCTTACTAGTTATAACTTTTAAATATTTGCTCTTAAAGTATACTATAGATAGAATATATTTATAATTAAACTTTATTTAATCTAGCCTTACCTTAGAAACTCTACAACGCGTCTTTAATCTTCTAGCGTAATAATAGTAAGCTTTATCTAACGCGTGCACTATAAATTTACTTTTAATCTTTATTATAACTTTCTGCGTAACTTTCTTAGTACTAAGAATAGTAAATAGTGCTATCTTTTAGGTATAAGTTCTAAAAAGGTAGAATATTAGAAAGAAAATATTAAAAGAAAAGACTTTCTATAGAGAAAAAGATAGCTATTAAGCTATATCTAATAGTAGCTCTACTTTCTAAATCTTATCTTTCTAAAAATCTATTTAAATAGAAGCTAGAGTGCTTATATATTATACTTACTAATTTATATAAATCTCTTAGAGTACTAAACTATATATAACCTAATCTTATATATTAAGAGGCTTAAGCTAGCTATTATATTACTTTAATCTACGTAGCTAGTTATCTATATTAGAAAGATATAATATAGTATATATAAGAATACGCCTTATAAATATAAAACTATAATTAGTAATTATATTAGGTCTCTTATAATAGTGTCTACTATCTAATCTAAAATAAGGTAAAGGCTAAGCTAGTTTATAAATAAGGTACTTTCTCTAGCTAAGTGCCTATATACTTAGAACGCTTTATTTTATTTCTATAATAAAGAAGAAATATTACAAAACTACTAGAGCTTATATAGACTACGTTTCTCTTAAAAATTATACTATCTATAGAATATAACTCTTATATAATTAGTTATTAGCCTACTAGCACGCTATAAGTATATAGGTTTTACCTCTAGACTTAGTATACTATTATACTTAATAATAACTCTGTAAAATCTTCTATAACTTCTATAATAAGTAATAAAGTAATTATATAAGCTTCTAATATAGAATATTATACCTACTATAATATATTACTTTTTTCTCTAACCTCTAGGCGTGTAGTGTTTTATAGTTATATTCTTAAATATATTAATCTTTTCTCTATACTTAAGAGTAGTAGAGCTGCCTAAGTATACTACTAATATTAGTAGAAGATAATCTAATATAAGCGTAATACGTATAACTAGTTAACTATAATTCTTAGAGTAACCTAAATTAGCCTAACACTTAGGCTTCTCTTTTTAAAATAGATTATTAAGCTTTTTAGCTATAGTTAATATATCTCTAATTAGAAGGTAAAGAATACTATTTTAACTTAGACGCGCTTTTTGTTTAATATAGTAGTTATATACGTAGTAGACTCTAGTAGAGTAATAAGTATATAAAAAGAAAAGTAAACTTTTAAAGTACTAAGTAACTATATTCTCTATATTCTAATATCTATCTATCTAATATTACGTTATTAAGATACCTATAAGATTCTAGCGTTTATTTATAAGTAACACCTCTCTCTAATTATCTCTTACCTTGTCTTTATCTAGCTATAATATCTAAGCCTATAGTAGATATATTAAATTATAGAAACTTTTCTATATATCTAATAGCTACTATCTATCTAATAAAGATATAATATCTACTTACTATACTATAACCTTTAAATATATATCTATATAAAGAGCTACGTCTATAGTATAAAAGTTTGTATACTATTACGCTAGTATATAGTATTAATTCTTAAGAATAGTTAGATCTATTATTTTCTTATAGCGTAACTACGTCTAGTAGATATATAGTAGTAGTAGATCTAGAGCGCTAAAGGTAGCATGCTTAGGCGCATTCTATAGCGTAAAGAATATAGTAAGTATAATACTATATAAAATTATAATATTCTCTAGTTATATATAGTTACTTATATTATTAGATAGTTATTTATAGAAGCGTTAGAGATAATTATAGTAGACTATATAGATAGTCTTAAGAAAGGTTAAGAACTCTAGATTAGACTTTTCTTTAATTTTATCTACTCTAAGCTACGTAAGAGTAAAGAATTTAAGTCTAAATAGTAATAAGTTAGTAGTAGATATAGTTTGTTTATATAGTAAATATATAATAGAGGGTTCTTCTAGAGAAAAATAGTAATACCTAATAGTAATACTAACTAATTAGGTAGCTGCGTAGTTAGAATTAAGTTAGTTACTAGTAAGACTAAAGGTATAGTTACGCTCTATAGAATACTACGTAAGCGTTCTATATAGGTAGTAATATTAAGCTATACTATAATAATAAAAACTAGTAAAGCGTATATAGTTAACGCTAAAGAATTATATAATATTTAAGATAATATATCTTTATATAAAGGCTCTTTCTTATAAGTGCTAGTTTATTATAGTGTATAAACTATTAGTAGGTATATAAATTCTTATAAGACTATTACTTAGAGTTTATATATAAAAGAAAATAATAGTTTATATCTAAACTCTACTTATAGATACTACTCTATTAATATTACTACTTAAACGTTACTATAGTAAGATGCCTTTGCTAATATAACTATTAAATATAACGCAATAAATATTACTCTAGTAACTCTACTCTTTATATAGTACTATATATTATAGTCTTAGTTTATAATACTACTATATTATTATATTTCTAATACTAATTCTAAAAGTATTCTATTTTGCGTATTACGTCTAAGATTAACTACTACTAGAGTAGCTAGTAATAGTAGCTTTATAGAAAAACTAAAACTAGTAATTATCTTTTATTTAGAAGACACTTCTAGAGATAGTCTACTTTGTAATAGTTCTACTCTCTACTTAGTTCTATATATAGTAACCTTAAGAACTTCTTTTATAAGTATATATAATTAATATTACTTATTATATATTACTTCTAAGCTACTACTTCTTAATATTACTATCTAAGTACTACTATATTATCTCTACTTTCTATATTACTAAAATTATAAAAAGACTACCTATCTACTCTTATATATATAATAAGCTATAGTATAGTAAAGATCTTAGTATAAAAGAGATTATTTAACTCTAAGACGTATAATATCTAGATATTTATAATTAAGATATACTTAGGTATAAACGTATACTCTAGCCTAACTAGAGTTAGTTTAAGAGCACGTCTGTACGCATAGACTACCTAAATATTAATTTATCTTTTATCTTACTAACTACTATTATATCTACTCTATTGTCTCTATACTTATAATATAAAATAGTACTACTTACTACGCTCTCTTTAATAAGCTCTATAAGTAATATAGTAGACAGAATAAATAGTTTAGATAAGTCTCTAGCCTAAGTAAGCTCTAAAGAATATATAATTCTTCTTTTAAGTAGTAATCTTACTTATATAATCTATAGCTTAAGTATATCTTTATATTAATCTAGCTAGTAACTACTTATCTTAATATAAACTAAATTATAAGTTAATCTCTCTATAAGTGTAAGTTCTAAATACTATTTGCGCAGTAGGCTTATTAATATACCTATTAGTAAACTAGCGTAATCTACTAGATAGTATAGTTAACTAAGTTTAGAGCTAGAATATTTCTGTTAATACTACTATAAGTGTAGAACTTAATTATTAATAATAAAAGCTATCTAGGTATACTAATAAAAAGTATAAAGATTTAAATTATAGTTATAGAGATTAAAGCGTATATACAAGACTATAGTCTAGTAACAAAGTATATAAATCTTATATTTCTTATATATTAGTAATCTTCTAGTAAAAAATAATTCTTCTATAGTACTAACTATTCTTAAGTTAATACTAGTAATATTAGAATATAGCCTTTATGCACGCTATAGAAGAATCTAAATAGATAAGAGTAGACTATAGAAGGTAGAAAACGCTAAGCTTAAAAAGAATAAGTAGCTTATAAAAGTAATAATTAGCTTTATTTTTATATCTAACTAAGATAAGGTTTAATTCTATAGTTCTTATAGTACTTTTTTATATACAACTATTTTACTTAAAAACTATATACTATAAATATCTTACTAATAAAACTCTAGCTACTTAAGGTAAATATAAGCTATAACTTATCTATAGTTATATAGGTAATTAATAGGTTATAGAAGCTTACCTCTTCTATAGAGGCATTAATTAATTTTAATCTATCTAGTAGCTTTATAATAAGAATTATATTTCTTAGTAAGTTTAACTAGCTATAATAATATATTATAAGTTCTAAACTATTAACGCAGAGCTATTCTTATCTTAATAAGTTTTATAGCTATTATAATACCTTCTATCTTTACCTACTTATAGGTAGTTTAAAAGTTATAACACTATACCTATTTAATAGCTATAGAGCTTACTAGAGTGCGCAAAACTAGTCTATAAGATAAAATATAATACTTCTAAAGTCTACTATAGTATAGTGCGCCTTATATAGAGTACTAATATTATAAAGTATATTTTATTATAATTATAAGAGTTTAATAATTATATAACCTATCTACTACCTAAAAATCTACCTAGGTACCTAAGTAGCTTAGAGTTAGACCTATAAGAAGTACCTATTTAGGTACATACTTATATAGTAAAATAGCTTCTCTACTCTATTATATATATATCTACACTTAAGAAAATTATTATAGTAAATCTTATACTCTATTTAGACTACTATAAACCTTTTTAAATCTATAGCAGCTTTAGGCTTAGACTATAATCTATTACTTTTTTAAAGAAAATAATCTAATAGAGAAAGAAGTATTTAAAGTACTTTTTAAAGGTTTATTTGCGTTTGTAGTACTTATAATATACTATTATACTAATCTTCTAAGCTCTTTATCTATATAGTAGTAGGCTTAAAATAAATATAGCTCTAATAGATAATAGTATATAGATAGACGTAATTACTATCTAGGCCTTCTAGTAATAAGGCCTCTTTGTGCTAGAATTAACTACAGCTCTAGAACTTCTAGAGATTAGATACTTACGAACGCTTATAGTTAATCTATAGTTTAATATATATACTAATTCTATAATAACCTCTAAGAATATAAAGTTTAGAGTTAGTAGCAGCCTAATTAGATATATACTAGTTAGCCTATAGCTAGATAAGATAGAGATTATAAATCTACTACCTTATAGTGTAACTATAGATATAAATATTAAAGAGATAAAGTCTACTATATTATTACTAGAGTGTAGTGTAGAGTATTCTATATACTATAAATTAATAGCTAAGAAAGCGCTACTATCTTTAGTTCTACTCTAGTTATAGCTATTATAGCTCTTATCTACTTAGTTATACTAATAATTAAAACGTTTATAGAAAAAGAAGTAACTAATTATTACTTTATAGAATAAGGCTAACGCTAAGAAACTACTATAAGGTAACTAGTACTTAGTTCTATAACTCTATCTAGCTATAATACTACTCTCTTAGCTAGTATAATAGCTGTATTATTTATAATTACACTACTACTAGATTTTTATTCTATATTTAACTCTATATAGGTACGTATTTTTAGTTTTAAGATTTAGGTGCCTATAGTAGTAGTGTAGTAGTACGTGTACATACGCGTTATAAACCTTATTCTAAGGTTACCTTAGTGCGCACTACTATACATAGCGTGCATAACGCTATATTATCTTTCTACTTAATCTAGCTATATATTAGAATAGTAGAAGCTTATATTAATAATGTTTATCTAGCTTCTACTATATTAAGGTAGCTTTCTTATAGTTACTTATATAATCTTTCTAACGCCTTCTATATAGATAAAAGCGTTATAGCTAATAGTATTATAGTACTACTAAATAATATTCTATAAGTTAGATAGTATAGAAATATTATAGAAATATACTATAGCTATAATACTTTAAAAAGTTGTAGACGTATTAAACAAGATCTATTCTACCTCTACTCTACTATCTATTCTACCTTATAAAGAGTTATAATAACTATTAGTACTACTACTATATATCTATATAAATTCTATAACTACTAGTGTTATCTTACTAGTTTACGTAGATAGCTTACATAGAGACGCACGTAGCCTTAACTATAGAAGTAGTATACTACTATTACTTTTTATAAAATAGTAGTTCTTAAATATAATCTCTACTATTCTACTAGTATTAAAGAGAATAAAGGTATATAGAATAAGTAGTAGTAATAATTCTAGTGTTATAACTAGCGCTATTAGAGATACTAGAAAGATAGAATAGTTAGTTAACTTACTAGAGCGTTCTACTAAAGTAGTCTAGTAGAATATAGCTATGTTAAGCTCTAGTAACGCACGCTATAGTATAGAATTAGGCTTATTAATAGAGAACGCAGAAACTCTATTTATTCTAGAAAAGCTTTAGATAAGTTCTATACCTTACACTCTTCTAGCTTATATAAATAACGTAAGAGAGAACTTTAAGCCTATAGTAGTAGACGAATATACTCTAGCTAGCGTAGTAACAAGACTTCTACTCTCTACTCTAGAAGATATACTAGTAAACTCTACTACTACTACTTCTAATAATACTACTAAAACTCTTAAACTTTATTATTATACTACTTACTCTACTAGCTTAAAAGATATTATATACTCTATTAATAATAATACGTAACGTAATAAGATTATAGCCTATTATAACTAATTTTTCTAGTACCTATACGCTTTAAAAGTAGATATTCTTATTAGTATAGTAAAAGAGACCTAGAGGTTTAGTAAGATTAAAGCTACTAATATAACTAACTTACTTTTTACTAACCTAGTTAGATAGTCTACTATAGAGTAAGTTTAGACTCTTCTAACTAAATATAATAAGTAACTAGCGTACTACGCTAGGCTTAAAGAAATTGCATAAGTAGAATAGATAGCCTAGACTAAGTCTACTCTATAACTTTTTTAAGATTTATTTAGCTTACTTTTATATAGAAACTAGTATACGTTAAATAGAATAGGTTTAAGTAAGAGTCTAGTCTACTATAATATAATTAAGAGTTTAATTAAAAACGTTAAGGCCTATTAGATATATACTTCTCTTATAGCTTAAGTAGATAAGAATAATTCTATTATAGCCTAGTTTCTTATAATATATAGCTATTAGAATAAGAAACTTAAGACTACTACTAAACTCTTTATCTATAATATTATAGAGTATAATAAAGCTACCTTTAAATTATAAATATAATAATATAAGATTATTACGTTTATAGCCTAGCTATTTAGTAATAGTATTATTCTAATATTCTTTATATATGCAATCTAGACGTAAGTAAACTAACCTTTTTACTACTAGACTTACTAACTTTTGCTTAATAAGCTATAAAAATAGAGCCTTTAGTAGATAAAAGCTACACTTCTATTATACTAAAAAGTATTTTCTAAGCTTATACTAGTTTATAGTGTACTTAAGCGCTATATATACTAGCCTATTACTAAGAGCTTTTCTATTTTAATAGTATTTAGTAATCTTTTAGCTAATTTTTTACTTATTAAGCTTATTAATAGCGTAGTCTATAAACTACACGTATTATTACTACTAGTATTAGAAGATAGTTATATTAACTATAAGCTAAGTAAGATAGACGCTGTATATACTAATTAGGCACTATAGATACTCTCTAGTAACTAGACTTAGTAGTTAATTAAATACTAGTTTCTATTATAAGTACGTATAATTATTACTATCTATTTACCTATAAATATATTTTTACTTTATAAATTAGATCTTTTTACTCTACTAGTATACTATATAGTAGTTGCTACGCTTTAAACTACTCTATTACCCTCTTTCTCTATTTAAAATGCCTCTATTATTTAGTTTACTATACGTTTTCTTAATTACTATTATTCTTCTCTAGGCTAACCTATTTAGATAGTAGATCTATATTATTATAGTGTAAATCTTAGCCTACTAGCGTTTTTCTTAAAGTATCTCTATAGTGCCTAGAAGTAGTTATTATCTCTAGTTTTATTATCTATATATCTATAGTTAGTAAAATTTAATACCTTAATCTTAAATAGAATTACCTATAAGAAATTACTAAAGAGTAAGTATTAGTAGATTACCTACTTAGCGTAGATAACTAAATATATACCTTAAGTAAAGCTTTTACCTCTACGTATTTATTAACTAGTAGCTAAGGCTAGGCAGAGTTACCTTTTTCTATTAAATCTATAGCCTTCTTTATCTTCTCTATTATTATATATTTTTTATTAAAATTAATAGTAGTTCTATTATACTTCTTCTCTATATATAGACACTATAGTTACTATATAATATTCTACGTTAGTGCTAATACTATAACTATAGCTATATTAAGTTTATTATCTAGAGTAATTAAGGCGTAAGAAACTTCTATAGAATAAATTAAAGTATTACCTTCTACTAGAATAAGATAACGTACTTTCTCTTATAGTAGGTATATTTTACTAAAAAGCTTATTAATATTATATTTAGGCTAATATATCTAGAGTCTCTACCTAAGAATAATATAAATAGTAATTATAAAACTACTTTATTTAATATAAAGTATAGTCTATACTCTAGGTAATAAAAAGTAGTAGTCTACTCTATTAAGAGAAGTGTCTAGTTTACTATACGTATTTAGTTTTCTATACGTTAGATATTCTTATATAGTTAGAAGATAGTTCTAGCTAGAGAGGCCTAGTAGAAATACTAGTGTTTTATTTAATATCTTCTCTTCTTAGTAGATAATATTAAGAAACGTATATTCTAAATAGATACTTTTTATAATATAGTTAGAGCTTATAATATCTATAGTATAGCTCTTCTATACCTATTCTAGGTAACTAGTAGTAGTTATCTTCTAATTACTCTATTAGTCTAGGTACGTCTAAAGTCTTACGAAGATATAGTAAGAATATAAGTAGTACACTATCTTTATATCTAGTTCTTTAGGTATAATTAGTAACTAATATAGTTAGCTTATAGTAAGTATTTATCTAGCTTAATTAGAGGTAGTAAATACTATAAGAGAATAATCTATTCTATTATAATTAGAAGTAATAAGTATTAGGTAAATAAAGCTTTCTAGGCTTTTATAGGTATTTAATAACTATAATAGTTCTATAATTATTAAATCTAAGGCTTTATATTAGAGAACTAAACCTATTTCTTTCTATAATTATAGCTACTCTAGAGATTCTTTATTATACTCTTTTACTTTTATTAATATAGAAAGTAAAAGCTTTTTATATTTATTATATTTTTTTAAAAGATCTAGTAGAAAGCTACTAGCTATATAAGTAGATACCTCTCTAATATCTTCTATTTAAACTATTACTACTAATAAAAAGATATATAATAGTAATATATAGCCTTACGTATATGCGTTAGAACGCGCTAATATAGTATATAGCTATATATTAGAGTAATAACGTGCGCGCTAGTAATAGATTAGTAATTTAAATTTAAGATCTATAAAAGCGTGCTTATTATCTTTTATTTACTATAGTTTATAACTTTTTATATTATTATTTAGTATTATAATTCTTTTTATAGATATAGGCTAAACGTACTTATCTACGTCTACGCACTAACTAAGATAATATATAGTAAATATATTATCTAGGTAATTCTATGCGCTCTTTTAGAAGCTTATAAAGCTTAAACGTCTAACTAAGTACGTATATAGACTTTATTAGCTAATAACCTTATCTTATATTATAGATTTTAAATAACTTTAAGTGTACTTACTTTTTAATATAACTCTAGAATATTACTTTAGTATACTACCTCTAGACACTACTCTTAAAGATAATATTTAAACGTTTTTTTTAAATACTACTTATAAATATTACTACTCTATTCTATTAAGATCTAAATAAATTAAGCTAGCTAGTTTCTAGCTACCTTAGAAGTATATAAAGGTGTTTTTACCTATTTTTAGTATTTAATTAACTTTTATCTTATTCTATTTTAAAATGTTCTACCTTTTTAATAGCGCTCTTATACTTAGTGCTAAACTATCTCTAATATATTAACTCTTTACTCTAACTAGAGTTTAAACAAAGTTATATACCTAGAATTTCTACTTTAACTTTATTACGCAGCGTAGTAATTGTATCTAACTTAGTTAGTTACTAAAGTATTAGAACTAGTAGAAAATCTTTAGCTAGTAGTAGCTTATAAATAGTAACGCTTTTATTTATATACTATAGAGGTACTTAAAGGCTAACTTTACCTATAGTAATTATAATATTACTTATATTGCTAATATCTTACTAGACGCTTAGTAGTTCTAGATATTCTACTTTATTAATATCTTATTTAGCACTAGTAATATATATTTATAGATCTAGCTTAACTATAAATATAAAGAGGTTAATACTATTATAGTTTATAATTATTAGTAGAATTAGTTTTAATTATATAGAAGAATTAACACTAATAGTGTAGAGATTAATATACGCTCTTATTTAAAGATTCTAACTTAATATACTAAGCTTAGGTTCTCTTTAGAGTTATTAGTATTCTTATCTCTCTAATAGCGTTTCTCTAAATTATTAGCTCTACTAATAACTATAGCACTATAATAGTACACTAGGCAATACTCTAGTAGATAATATTAAACTTATTATAATTATACTATACACTAAAGTATAATTTTAATAACCTAGCCTAACTAGAACTAGACTATTAACTAAGTTATAGACGCACTTTATTTATAGTAGTAGTTAGAGCTAGTAGTCTAGAGAGACTTTATAATATTAAACTATAAAGTAGAGGTTACTGCGTTTACGTATTTGTCTAGAGAATAGATAGATATTAAGTCTTTAATTATTAACTAGTAAAGTACTACTAAGATTATATATAATAAATAGAGTTAGTATACTTTATTAACCTAGGTTAATGTAAATAGCTTAGCAAAGCTACTCTACACTAAAACGCCTTACTATACTACTTTACGCTCTACTAATAGCTATTAGGCTAAAAGCTATTAAGTAATCTATTCTATAAGCCTAATAGTTCTATCTTCTTACTTAATAGGTTTATCTTCTTACCTAATAGGTCTATCTCTTTATATAATAGGCCTATAACTTCTTTAAAAGTATTAAGAACTTTATCTTTAGTAATATATTTCTTAGTAACTTTATATATCTACTACTTTATTAATAAAAGTAGTAAATATTTATATAGTTTACTACTCTTATTATAATAGTACTATAGACTATAAAGTAATATAGTATATTCTTTACTCTATACTATTATATATAGACACTATAGATTCTAAGTATAGTTCTCTTTATATTTATAGCTCTTATAAGTAATATTCTAGACCTAAATTCTAAGGTTAGCTAATAAAAAAATAGAATTTAAAGATACGTGCCTTTTTCTATACTATATACTACCTAATATTATTAGAGTTCTATAGAAAGTAATATAGAGTTTTATATATTATATTAGCTTAGTTAAACTATATAATAGATTTCTCTATAATAGACTTATTAGTAATTATAGAGTTGCTTTACTATTCTACAGCTACTACTATAACCTATCTACTAAGGTTCTATAATAGTGTAAATATACGTCTAGTTATATAGTAGATTAGATAATAAAGCTCTATTATAACTATATATAGTATATCTACTAGTTATATAAACTAGTCTTCTAGCTATAGATATATAAGACTTAGAAGGCCTTATAGACAACTCTACTAATTCTATAAGTAAAGATTATAGAAATTATTAGTATTCTACTATAACTATAGCTTATCTTTAGTTTTAACTCTACTATAGGTTATATAGCTATATCTATCTATATATACCTCTAAGATAGCGTTATAAGTTACTAAAAGCTAGAAGTTATTCTATACTAAGTCTGTACCTTTTTTTTTCTTAGCTACCTTATAGTAATTTAAGAAAGCTTAGTAGTTTTAGAAATTCTAGCTAGGTAGATACCTTAGAAAACTTAGAATTAGGTATAGTGTTACTAGACTAATGTTAAGAACGTTTAGAGTAGTATCTAATAATTTGTTCTAAATATCTCTAAATTTATTACTTATATTCTTAGTAGAGTACGCTATAAGCTCTTTCTTAGAGTACCTTTATATCTTATACTTATAGTAATTAATAGTGTTAAAGTAGACTATAATATTTAATATTTACTTAATATCTTTTAGTAGGCGTATTTACTAGTTAAGCTTAGTAGGTACTATAATAGTCTCTCTTAGTCTACTATTTTCTAAGAATTCTTATACTTATTTTATAGTTAGAAAGATAACGTAGTTACCTAAGCGTTTGTTATACCTTTAGATACTTTACTTTTCTTAAGTTATCTTTTCTATTAGCTTCTTATACTTATAAAGAAGAAGTAGCTTTAATATATAATATTTACTTAACTAGTATTAGAAAATTTAAATCTCTCTTAGCTACTACAGTGTTTTAGTAGATAGTAATTTATTAGAAAATCTATTAATAAAGCCTTTAAAACGCTTTAATATAGTGTTATATACGTTTAGTATATTATAGTAATACTTATTACGCTATTACTTTATAAAATTACTATTATACTCTAGTTTATTATTAAAGAATAGATTAGTGTAGGTATTATTATGAACGTATATATTATTATTAGCGTAGGTATTATTATTAGCGTAGGTATTATTATTAGCGTAGGTATTATTATTAGCGTTAATATTACTAATAGTGTTAATATATATAGAGGTATTATTAGGTTAGAACTAGATTACTATAGTAGAATAACCTTTACCTAAAGGTAACTATATACTTTTACTATACCTAATTTTACTCTAAGAAGAAGTACTATTATCTTTATCTTAAGTATTCTAGTTATAATTTCTCTTTCTTATAGTAGTATTACTCTAGGTAGAAGTACTATTATCTACTTCTTATATAGTGTAGCTGCGTTTTCTCTTTCTTATAGTAGTATTATAACTTTTTACTATATTATTAGATAGCCTACTCTACTAAGTGCTATAAGTAGAGTAAAGCCTATTATTAGACTTATTATACTAGGCCTTATAGAGGTTAGAGATATTATCGCTTAATATATTATAGTAGTAATCTTAGTTTTTACTATCTATTTTACTAACGTATTTAGGTATCTAGAAGACCTAGTCTTACTTACTATTATATTATTTACTTAACTTCTAATCTACGTTATAATCTAACTTTTAACTATTCTCTTTACCTAACTCTAGCCTATTCTTCTTATCTTCTTTATCTTTATTTTCTTTATCTTTATCTTCTCTATCTTTATCTTCTTTATCTTTATCTTCTTTATCTTCTTTATCTTTATTTTCTTTATCTTCTTTATCTTTATCTTTATTTTTATTATTAGAGAGAATTATATCTTTCTAAGCTTTCTTCTTATTTAGATCTTTCTCTAGTACGTAGACGTATTTTAATTTAATCTTACTAAATTAATATATTTTTAAGTAGCTTAGAATAGACTTATAAATAAAGTAATATTAGTATAGTATCTTTAGAGTTAGTAGCTTAGAGGCTTAGTTCTAAGAAATAAAACCTCTTAGCTTTCTATGCAATTAAAAGTATTAGAAGCGTTACTCTACTTTTAATAATATCTTTTTACTATCTAATTAATAGCTAGTGTTATAGTAGAAGTATCTAATATTCTTTACTTTCTTAATCTTAGGTATTTTATAGGTCTACTAGAAATTAATTAGCTTTTAGATTACTTTCTTTTTACCTATAGTAATAGAGCTTAAGTAGAGATAATTAGAATATAATAAAGTAGGTGTTAGTTATAAGCAGTAGAAACACGCTAGTAGAGGTAATAGTATAGATTCTAGTAGATAGATACACGTTAGTTAATAGATTATAATTATTATAATAGGTAGAAAGGCGTAGGTAATAGAGAGTAAGTTTATAGAAAGAATAGTTAGTGTAACTAAGTTATCTATCTTTATAGCGTTATATATAAAAGTAATATTATAGAAGTAATACTTACGTATTATTTACGCGTCTAAGATTATTTGCTAATACTATCTAACCTAGCTATACTAGCTTATTTCTCTAATACCTAGGTAATAGCTAGACTTTATAATCTACTTATAGTCTTTTCTCTTTATTAGCGCGCATATTACCTCTACTTATCTAGATACCTATTAAGTAACTAGAAAAATATATTCTTTGCATTATAGAGGCTTAATAGAGATATATCTACTATTAAGGTATACTTTATTTATTAATATAATATACTATAGCACTATTAAAGTAATTAGATAACCTCTTTTCTTTATAATATAAGTCTAAAACGCGCTAAAATACTCTAAATCTACGCTAGAGTAGCTCTTCTATTACATATATTATCTCTTTACTTTACTTAGTGCTATTCTCTAGTTCTTATTAAACTATTCTTTTATATTTACTTTTAGTTTATTACCTAGAGTAGCTTTAAAGCTAGACACTATATTCTATTAGCTACTAGTTTACTAAATAGCTTTAGTAGTTAAACCTTACTAAAGAAGATTACTTTATACTAAAAGATAATAATATTATAGCTTAGTAAGGTCTTATTCTATAAAGATATTATAAAAAGATAGTATAATAGCTATAGGTTTAGATATATACCTCTATTAATAGCTTTATATAAATATTAACTCTAGCTTAGATCTAACGCCTAAGTAGCCTAAGTAGCTTTCTATATATAAAAAAGTATTAGCTATATTACTTTACTCTAAATAGCTTTACTTTACTACGTAATTAATAGCTAGCGTTATAAATAAAGTATCTTATACTCTCTACTATCTTAATAGAAGGTAACTAATAATTTAACTAGAAGAACTCTAGCTACTAGATAAACCTTATAGTAATAGTGCTTAAGTAGGTTAATTAGAATATAATAAGGTAGATATTAATTATAGAAGGTAGAACTACGCTAGTAGAGATAATAGTAAAGGTTCTAGTAGATAGGTATACGTTAGTTAGAGGTATTATAATTATTATACTAGGTAATAAAGCGTAGGTAGCTAGAACTAAGTTTCTAAAAGCTATAGCGTAAGTAGCTAGCGTAATAGCCTAACTACTTTTAGAGTATTATTTTTTAAAAGTTATATTAAACGTAGAATATTATTATAGTAAGACTATAGAGTTATATTAAGAGAATAATATAGAAGAGTAATATTAAGAGGTAATATTTAGAAGTTATATATTATTAGTAAGGTTTACGCGTAATCTTTAAGTACTAATATAATATAAAATATCTAAGATAACTTATGTTACTAATACTAGCGTAACTATTATAACTTACTACGCGTTTATAAGCTCTTAAATTATAATTTAAATTATTATAATATTTCTATCTTACTAATCTAACTATATAATCTCTATAAACTATATTTAATATTTATTAGAAGGCTAAGCTCTCTATATATTAAGGCCTTATTAACTAGTTATAAGACTCTCTAGTTCTCTCTAGAGACTATATATTATCTAATATTATAAGTACTTATTACTAATCTACTATTCTAACGCTAGATTAATTAAGTTATTCTTTATAATTATTCTATCTACCTTAATAATAGGTATTATAGTATAGTCTAGAATATTAGAGAAGTATCTAAGGTTCTTAGCTTATAGTTCTACTAATTATACTTTTAGGCTATTACTATTCTTTAGCTAAGACTATATAGCTTTATCTACTATATATTAATAGCTTATATACTAGAGTATACCTTTAAGGCTCTTACTATAGTATGCGTAGCTAAGGCCTTAATCTATAAAGAAGAAATACTTAATACTTTTAGAACTCTCTTAATAAAAGCTCTAGTAAGGCTTATAGTACCTTACTATTATAGAAGAATTCTTATTATAGAGCTTTATAAGGCTTATAATAGTAGATAGTCTTTATCTACTCTAATATTTTATATTCTCTTTACTATTACCTCTAAGATTAATAGTTTTAACCTAGAATCTTCTTATAATAGATATAGATAATATCTAGTAAATTAGTATCTTAGATAGTAACGTATCTTTTAAGCTCTTAGAGATTATAATATTATTAAACTAGAGTTCTAAACTAGTAGTCTCTATATATAACTACTTACTAACGTACTTAAGCTAATTATACTTAAAGCGTTTCTTATTTCTAAAGAATATATTAAGAAGGCTAAGATATAGCTTCTTTATAGTAGCGTTAGACTTATAGAGATATAGTAACTCTAGAGTAGTAAGAGTAAGTTAGTAGATTATATTATAAAGCTTAGTAGAAAGGCGTAGTAAAGGTAAAGCTTAGGCTATTATAGTGTAATTTATTATAGAGACTTAGTTTAGAAAGGTAAGAAAGTTAAGTTAAATTATAGCTATAATTAACTAAAGAGGTTATACTTAGAACTCTTATTTAACTAGTGTAGGTTCTAGTAGATAGGTATATATTAGTTAAAGGTATTATAATTATTATACTAGGTAAGCAGGCGTAAGTAGTAAGAACTAAGTTTCTAAAGGCTATAGCGTAAGTAGCTAGCGTAATAAACTAACTATCTTTAGAGTATTATCTTTTAAGAGTTATATTAAACGTAGAATATTATTATAGTAAGACTATAGAGTTATATTAAGAGAATAATATAGAAGAGTAATATTTAAGAGGTAATATTTATAAGTAATATCTTACTAGTAAGGTTTACGCGTAACTTTTAATTACTAACGTAATATAAAATACCTAAGGTAACTTATATTACTAATACTAGCGTAACTATTATAACTTGCTACACACCTATAAGCTCTTAAATTATCTTAATATTTCTATCTTAATAATCTAACTATATAATCTCTATAAACTCTATTTAATATTTATTAGAAGGCAAAAAGGTACTATATCTTAGTGTTTATCTATAACCTCTTGTAGTTAGCGTATATATCTTTTAGCTTATCTAAGTACCTACTAAGTAATTTATACTAAGAAGATATATATATAATTTTTCTATATACTTAAATATAATATATATCTATTAATTACTTAGGTATACCTTATCTTATTACTATAATAGGCTATAGCGTTATTTAAGCTAAGAAATAACTTTTCTTTTTTATAACGTAGAGTCTAAAATCTACTAAGATACTCTAAATCTACGCTAGAGTAGCTCTTCTATTATATACACTATCTCTTTAGTTCTAATCTCTAGTAAAGTCTATAGAATCTGCCTTTAGTCTAGTACCTAATGCTTTAGCTAGTGCTATTCTCTAGCTCTAATTAAAGTATTCTCTACTATCTAATTCTAATTTATTATCTAAAGCTATTTTATATTCTTATACTATATACTATTAGCTACTAAGTTAAGACACTATTCTAGTACTTAAACCTTGCTAAAGAAGGCTATACAACGCTAATAGCTAAAGCTATTATAGCTTAGAGAGTTCTTATTATAGCTTCTATAATAATATTATACTAACGTAATAGAATAGTAGATAATTAAAAAGTATATATCTTTTATTAATAGCTTTATATAAACTTTAGCTTTAGCGTATATATTATAAGCGTATAGAATAGAGAGAGTAGAGGTAATATTTAGTAGAATAATCCTCTATTTTATTTTTATAGCTTATTTTTAACTTAGAAAAATTATAATTAGCTCTATCTAAGTAGTTAGACTACGCACGTACTACTAGTCTAAGCGTTTTATTTTTATCTAGATATCTAGGTATTATCTAGTATTGTAAATAAGTTCTAATAATTTTCTCTATTACGAATTACACTAGTAGAAGTAGTAGAAATACTTTCTCTTCTTTTCTAAGGTTCTTTTGTTTAAAATTAGTTCTATAATAATACTAGCCTATATAATATATAATATAGACGTTATCTATAGAATAGTTTATATTCTATTAATTTTATCTTTAAACTATAGCTAATATATTTAGATTTAACTAGCTATAGAGATTCTTTAAAATAAAGTACTAAAGAAAAATGTTATTATTATAGTTACTTTATAAGCTCTCTATACTAGTACGTTAATATAGTAGCTTATAAACTCTAACTTTAATATATTTCTTATACTATATAAGGTCTCTATACTTTTATAAATAACACTTTACCTAGTAAAGATTTAAGCACTAACGTAACTAGCACTATAACTAATTAAGCCTAGTTACTTCTAAACTATATTACTATAAAATTCTTATATATTCTCTACTATTAATCTTACACTATCTAAACTAATCTAAAGATAATCTAAGAGTTATAATTAGATATAGAAAGAATAGCTACTATATAAGAGTAAAGTAATCTAGTACTAAACGTTCTTGCTTTTTATCTTATAGTAGTCTATTAATAAATACGTAGCTAACTACACTAAGAGAAATAGTATATATACCTAGTATATTATATAACCTAAGCACGTTATAAGTCTCTAAGACTAATTATAGTAGCTTTCTAAATTAGTAGTATAGTAGTTAAAGTATTTAGGTAGACTACGCTACTAAGAGAATATAGCCTAAGAAACTAACTTTAATAGTACTTTATATATAAAATATATCTTTATAGTATAAAGTAGAGCGTCTTTAAATTATATATAATGCTTAATATTTTAGTATAGTACTATACTCTACTTTAATAGAAATAGTTTATTCTACTAATTAACTTAGATAATAGTTATTATTTAACTATAGTAATAAGAGTATATTATAAATGTATATAAGCTTTTTATCTAACTATACTACTTTACTATTAGAGTATATTATTATAACTATATTATATCTATTTTACTACTTCTATACTATTAGTATCTTATCTATACTATACGCTTTAAAAGTATACCTAAAGTATACTTTTCTATACTACTCTAGACTATTATATTTTAATATTACTATACTATACTACCTATAAACATGTCTTTACTCTATATATATTTACTACTACTATAGTATATATATACGTAACTAAGTAATCTTAGTTATATTATTACTATCTAATATATATTATACTATATTTAAGAAAATAAAAGTAAAGTATTATTTAAAGAATATAAAATACCTTTTAAAAGATTATCTATAAATATTACTTCTTAATATAGCTCTATAAATATACTATAGAAGTTTATTATCTATAAATAAATACTTATATAATACTTAGTACTTATAAATAGTAAAATAAAAATAGAGCTAGAATATAATATAAGTGTCTAACGTAAAATACTATACTAAAGAATATATTTCTCTAGAAATTAGCGCGCTAATACTAGAATAAACTAGCGTAACGTACGTCTCTTTAGTTCTAAAACTCTATAACGTATATAGTAGGTAACCTCTTTCTTTATTACTTTTAATTTGCACTACTTTTACTTATAACTACTTATATAGCTATATCTTCTTTTACTCTCTACCTAAACTAACGCTTCTACTATCTTTTAATTACTCTATAATATATTAACTAATAAAGCTTAGATTACGCTTTTTTCTACTAGGTATATATCTAAACTAAGGCTTATTAAAAGTATTATAAGTATTAGTATACTTATTTTTATCTTATATAAGCCTATTCTAATTAATAATAGCTTATAATAGCCTAGCGTCTTCTTATAAAGTATTTTAGTAATAATAGTAATATTCTCTATAGTATTATTATAGCTAGTATATAGAAAAGCTATATATATAGCGTTTTTATGCTAATTATACGTATAGTTAACTAAGATAGTAATATTAAATTTATTCTATATAAGCTATTAAGTAATAGAGTTTTAGAGGCTATTAAGAGAGGTTAGCAAGATACTATAGTATCTACTAAGTAGCCTAGTAAGCACTCTCTATTATATTATCTTAAGAGTACTATCTACTATATTAAGTAGCTTACTAGCTACTATTCTAATATTACACTTATATATCTTTAGTATACTTACTAATACTTGTATAGTTGCTTAAGCTTTCTACTCTTCTATCTTACTAGTTAGCTATAGTCTACTACGTTATAATAAGGTTATATAGACTATAGATTAGTCTAGCTACTTCTAAGATAAAGAGAGCTTTATCTCTTAAATAGTGTTAGTGTAGCTATTATAATTAAATAATATAGATACGTTATAGCTACCTCTACTAGTAGTTTCTTATTCTTACTCTAAATATAGTTTCTATCTTAATATAATTTTATAAGATGCTTCTAACATTATATAGCGCGTATAGTAGCTATCTTCTCTAGAAACTATATAATCTATAAGTAAATTATTAATTTTGCTAAAAGCTAATATTCTACCTAAAGTTATATTATAATTATAGAGTTATATAGAAAAAGTAGTTACTAGGTAATAGCAAATTTTGCGCAAAAAAACAGCTATAACCTAGAATCTCTATTATATCTAGTAACACTAGCTACTATCTATATTCTAATATACTTTAAAAATCTCTAACGTATTTTTAACTCTATTATTATAGACGTAATTTAGAAACTATATATACCTAAAAAGATACTACTTTCTATTTTATCTTTAATCTATCTAAGATTAGTATTAATTTATAAAAGTAACTATAGAAAAAGAAGCTAAAGTCTCTTATAAGTTTAATAATAAAGCCTTCTACGTATTTAATAAAGTAAGTTAAATAACTTTTCTAAATACTATATATCTACTAATAATAAAAAGATAATTAATAGCTTTAATAATATATATAATATACTTTTATATATAAAAAAACAAAAGCTTTAGTTATTTATAGAGGTTCTTGCAAAGGCTAGTAAAGAATATAATACTATTAGCCTACTTCTAGAGACTACTTACGTTTTAAACTAATATATTAGTAAGTCTATTTAGTGTTTCTTAAATATAATAAGTATAGCTCTTTAAAATAGTAAGATACTTTTATTCTATCTATAGTTATATACTAAGTTATATAGGTTCTATAACTAATAAAGATATTTAGTTAGTAATTAATAACGTAATAATAGCACTTACTAGTAATTATAGTAATAAGAGTAACGCCTATAGAATACTAAAAGAGAGTAAGTAGAGTAACGCAGAATTATCTTAGTAGCTTATACTAAGAAAATATATAGATTATATCTCTAACTATAACTATAACTACTTATATCTTTACTACTTAAGAGAGGTAAAATCTCTAGACTCTCTATTAAAGAAAGAAGTTATTTAGTTAGAGTCTAGTAGCCTTATCTATAGTAGTCTAGTAAAAGTAGTTTAGAATTATATCTAGAAGTAAGAGTATATTATAACTCTATAAAAGATAAGAGCTAAAAGTAAAATAAAAAAAGCTACGTTAGCTCTATTTAAAAGTAGCTTTCTATTATATTCTTCTACTACTTTATATATTGCCTCTAGTTACTATTAGAATAACTTTTAGAATAACTTAGAAGCCTTTAACTAACTTTAATATTATTAGCCTATATCTCTATAAGATAATCTAATAAGTACCTTAGACGTAGATATTAAGAATAAGAATAATAAGAATCTAGAAGATAGTTAGACTTTAGTAGTTAGAGTTTCTTATAAGCGCTGTAAGAAGAGTAAGAATATTAGAAAGACTAAGAAATAGGCTATAAAATAGGCTAAGAAGTATAATAAAAAGTTTAGAAAAGGCCTAGTTACCTAAGAGGCTATTTCTTTACTAAAGTAAAAGTATATATAGTAGTTATAATTAGAGTTACTTTAATAAACTTAGAATAATCTTTATAATAAGTACTTATCTTAATAGCTTAGCGTTAATTAACTAGTAAATAAGCTACTAGCTACTAGAAAGAATACGTTACTTTCTTATATAGCTATTTCTAGGTTTAACTTATATAAAGAATATAAGAAAATAGTAATAGCTATTAGAAAAAATATTATATATAAAGTACGCTATTCTACTTAATAAGCAACGTAGATAGAATAGTATTCTTTTTATACTATTCTATATACTCTTCTAATACTATTATACTTTCTTAAAGTTACTATAAATTATAGCTATAGTAGTAATAACTCTATTACTACTTATAGTTTACTTTACTATAGCCTTAACTATCTCTAGTAATAGTAAATAATTATATAGTCTAATAGTAGAAATAGTAACCTTTGCGTTCTAAACGTTGCCTCTATCTTACTTAATATAGCTATCTCTTAGCTCTTCGCTAATATATACTAACTAACTACTTTCTTTCTTTTACTTCTTTCTCTTTTTCTATAGATAATAGAATACTACTATAGAACTTATAGAACGCTTAGCTATCTAGCTTAGCTATAATTCTAGTCTATTTAACTATATATTATAGAAAACATTTATAAAGTTATTATATATACCTCTAATAGTAAAATTAAAAAGATTTTTACGTAACTACTAGCTTAGAATATCTTTAAGGTTTACTTATATAGTTATTATAAAAGGTATTACTTTTAGAAACTAATCTATAAGCTTCTACGCGCTAGACACGTTAAGGTTTATACCTACTACTATAATAGTATTAGAAGAGTTTCTTATATTCTCTTCTAATATACTATTAAACTATAGGCTAGGCTAGTGCTTAGAGAAACTATTATATAGCACTATATATAGCTAAAGAACACTATCTAGTTAGCTCTTAGTTCTAGATAGAGAATAATAAGTTTGTTCTAGATTAAGCTTTTATAGCCTACCTAGATAGGTTAGATATACTAGAAGTATCTTATTCTTAAATATACTAATATCTATAGGCTTCTAAAGACTATATATAGAGCATGCTATAATATATATATAGCTATGTATTAGAACTACGTTCTTCTTAGATAGCTATAGGCAGCAGTACTTTAGGCTATTAATATTCTAAGTATATATATAAATATTATCTCTGCGCGTAGCTAGACTATCTAATATCTAATAAAATAGTAAGAGTGCTGCGCAAGCTATTCTATAAAGTATTTTCTTAATAACTTTAATATATTTATAGGTATCTTTATCTAATTAAAAAATATTATTAGAAAGTATTTTCTTTCTACTATACTAGTTTAATAAAGTATCTTTATCTATAAATATTATAACTATATATTATATAAGCTAGGTAATATTCTACTACTACGTTATTAGAACCTATCTTCTAATAACTACAAAACTTCTACACTAAAGAGAAAGAGCTTCTTCTTTTCTAGTGTAAAAGCAGCGTAGATTATAGAAACTTAAATAGTAGCCTAAGAATTACTAAAGAGTAAAGTATTAAATTCTTTTTTTATTTTCTATAACGTAGTATAAAAAGAAATTACTATAGAAGCTAGAGTATTATATCTAGAATATTATATACTAAATAGCTAATAGAGATAGAACGCGTTAATACGCGTCTATAACGTAATAATTAGTTTCTATAGAGATACTAAGAGCAGGTACTTATTAATAGCCTCTAGGTACTTTCTATATATAAATATATAAGTTTAAATTATAGCTTATATACTATACTATACTTAGATATTACTCTATAATATGCCTTTAGAATATTACTCTTTCTTATTACTAAAGTATAATACTTACTATATATTATAAATATAATATTACTAAATTAATAACGCATTCTTAATATAACCTAAGAACCTTACTATAGTAATATTACTAGATAGACTCTACTACTATAACATTACTCTTATAACGTTATCTAGAAACTTAACTTCTAGATAATAATAAGTTTATAAACTAGAGTAATAAAGTTTCTAGCTATATAACTTACTAAGAATATTACCTATAATATCTAAGACGCTAATAATAACGTTACCTATAACACTTCTTTTATATATCTAGGTATTACTACACTTAGCTATATAAACTTAGTACTTTAGATAGTTAAACTTCTAGGCTATCTATAAAAGTATATTAATTTACTTTTTATAATACTAGAAAGATAAAAAGCTATTAGAGAAGTGCTTAGTAATATAGAGACATAACTAATAAAGTATATAATACTAGTACTTCTTTTACTCTAACTTTTACTTTTACTTTAATCTCTTACTAAGTAGCACTTTAATAGTAGGTTCTTAGAACTTTATTTCTACTCTATTAGTTACTCTTACTAGTACCTAACTTTAAAATAATAGAAGTAAAGACTATAATAGTAACTTAAATCTCTAACGCCTATATTATAATAATAAGAGAGTAAGAATATATATTATATAGATTTAGAAAGGTATAATAATTCTAATATATATATATAGGTTGTAATCTATAGGTAAATACTCTAACTTTATAATTATATATAGTAGTAATACGCACTACGTTTATAAAGCTATAGTCTACTACTACTTAGGCTTCTTTAAGCGCGCAGAGAGGTTTTCTATAGGTAGAGTAGGTACTTTATCTTAGAGAAATATATCTTTAAAGTTATTTAGATAATACTAATATATTAGTAGAAAGTAGCTAAGAGTAAAGTTAATCTCTCTAAGAATAACCTAGCTATTATAAAGCTACTTATCTAATTTCTCTATAAGAATAACTATAAAGCTAAGAACTTAATAATTAAATTAGCTATATAGGCTGCTAAAGCTCTACGTATAAGTTACTTATCTAGTAACTTTAAGTTTCTACTAGACTTTCTATATACGTGTAGTAGTAATTATAGATATCTATTTTACGCTATCTATCTATACTATTACTATACTAATTATAATAGTACTTATATTAACTTTATATACAGAATTTATGCTCTAATTCTTAAGGTAACTAAGACTAATTATACTACGCTTCTTATTTACTTAAAGATATATAAAATAGTAGATAAGTATAATATAAATAGCCTTAAAGATCTAGTACGCACTAAATTCTCTTCTTTATATACGCTAATATAGAATAGAGATATTTTTGCGTAAGCTATAGAATATACTCTTAGTAGTACTCTAGATAGTAATAATAGTCTATAAGAAGTACTCTACTAAACTATTATTTTATATATTAAATTACTTAATAAGTTAGACGTTATAGAATTACTAAGTAAATACACTAAGTTTATATTTAGCGTTCTTAGACGCGTAGCTAAAGAGAAAGTAGACTTAAAGCTAAAGGCTAAGACTAACTTCTAAATAGGTTTATAGTTATTAATATTCTAATTTATAGTATTAAGGTAAGTAGGTATATATATTAAATAAAAGTAAAAGTTAGTAGAGAAAAGATAGATCTATTCTAGATATCTAATCTACCTAGGTACTTTATATTACGTTCTATATTAAGAGTAACGTATAATATATTAACTTATGCCTAATAAGATAGAAAATATATACTCTATATAGAAAATCTAGACACTAATACTAACTCTAACCTATTTTATATATTAGTAGACTTTCTTAGGTTATATTAATAATTATATTATATTATATTTACTAGCTAGTAACATGCTTCTTAACCTTCTTAAATATAGGCTCTATCTTTTTAGTAATAAAGTTTTTAATTTCTTACTTAAAGTGCTAGAGCTTGTTAATCTAGTAGATTACATTATTAATCTTATAGCTATTCTTTAACTAGTATTATACTTATAATAGATATTTTACTATACTTTTAATACTACTCTTAACCTATACCTAGCTAAGAACTATAAAATTATTAAATAACTTAAGGCTATTAATAAATAAGTATTTAAATACTATAGATACGTAAGTTTAAATTATAGCTTACGTACTATGCTATACGTAGAAATTACTCTATAACTCTACTCTAGAAAACTACTCTATTTTATTACTATAATATAATATATACTTTACGTTATAAATATAATATTACTAAATTAGTAACGCATTCTTAATATAACCTAGTAATATTACTATAGTAATATTATTATAAAACTCTACTCTAATAATATTACTTCTATAATACTACTTAAAACCTAACTTAAGATATATTACTATAGTAATATTATTCTATAAGTAATAGTCTAGTAACACTACTTTTATAATATTACTTAGAAAAGGCTACTCTTAGTATATAATTATACTAACATTACTCTTTAGGCGCTACTCTAGTAATATTATCTTTTAAATACTACTTTTAAAATATAATATTATAAATACTACTTATTATAGATTACTTTATAGATACTACTATCTAGTTATTTGCCTCTAATACAACTTATATATTATATTCTCTAGAATAGTACTAAATTAAATATACCTAGGTATATAGCTAATATTAACTATTAAGATAACTTAGCGCTTAATACTATAGAGATTCTACGCTTTAAATTTAGTTCTAGAATTTTAATTAATAACCTAATATATAGTCTAGTAAGGCACTAGAGAACTAGCGTAGTTAGAAGATATATAGAGCTTAGGCGTAAGCCTTACTCTAGTCTATATATATATTTCTACACTACTAGTACTCTTAACCTACTAGATAGTAAGATTAAATCTTTTACGCTGCTATAGAGATAACTAATAAATATAAGCTATCTAATTCTACTATATATTATATGCATAGCTAATTAGAATCTATTTAACTTACTTTTAGGTAAGATACGTAACTAAATCTATATCTATATTCTTAGTAATAAACTTATAAAAATTATACTTAGTGCTAGAAGCTGCTATTATTAGCGCTTTCTATCGCAGCGTTAGTTTACGTATACCTATTATAGTATCTACTAGAAGTTCTATCTACTATTCTTCTATAGATAAGTAATTACTATTACTTTAGATAAGATTAATAACTATATCTATCTCTTCTACTATTATATAGATACGTTAACGTTAAACTAGTATATATAGTTAACTATTCTTTGTCTACGCTATAGTAACGTTAACTCTATAAGTTATATTATTAATCTTATAGCTATTCTTTAACTAGTATTATACTTATACTAGACGTTTTACTACACTTTTAACACTACTCTTAAGCTATACCTAACTAAGAACTAGTAAATTATTAAATAACTTAAGGCTATTAATAAATAGGTATTTAAATACTATAGATACTTGCTAGGTCTTTGCACCTAGCTTAACTCTACTAGATACTAGCTTACTATAGGTATATAGTTTATTCTACGTTACTCTAAAGAAAAGTTAAAAGCTACTTAGTATCTAGAACTTTATTCTAGACCTCTATATTCTATTTATTCTAATCTATATTACTAATTAGCTTAAGTAGAAATTAAAATATCTAAATACTTATAATAAGTATATACTCTAAGTTACCTATTAGTCTTAGTTCTATATAGTTAGGTAACTCTAGTAGTAAGAGGTAGAAGTAGTAATATAGAATATACTTAGTTTAGTACTATATATAGGCTTTTCTATATAAAACTCTAACGTAAGAATTATAAAAATTCTAATTATTTATACTTTATTAGTAATAGATACTTAAATAATTATACTCTATAATAGATAAAGAATATAAAAACCTAGTAGATAGAAATAGCTACTTAACTAATATGCTAAAAAGTTTAAGGTAGTCTAGGTTAAGATAAAGATATTATATTATTCTAAGGCTCTCTATATTATAACTAAAGTCTTATCTTACTATAAGTAACACTACTATATTATATTTATAAATATAGCATAGTATAATTTATTCTAACTACTATAGAAGGCTTATATTAAAGATTAGATCTAAGCCTTTAATATATAGAAAATAATATACATAATTACTACCTCTTAGTATAAATTAGTAATACTATATAGAAAAGTAATCTACTACTAAGAAGTTCTTTTTCTCTTTTATAGACTTAACTTATATTTATTCTTAGGCTTTAACTATATTAGTTATATAAGATTCTCTATACTATATAAATCTACTTTTTATATCTCTTCTAGTTTATAGCTAGCGTTACTTACGTAATCTATTATATCTACTAGAGCATTTATATTTTTCTAATATACTATATAATCTAAGGTACAACCTTTAGCAATAGTAGATATAAAAACTTATCTAGAAAGAGAAAGCTTATATAGACTTTTTATATTATTAATTACTTTAATAAAGGTCTTAATTATAGTAATCTAAGAGCTAAAAGTAATTATATAAAAACTATTACGTATTAGAGATAGATTATATAAATATATACCTTTCTAGGTTTATATAAGTAAACTTAACCTACGCTCTAAAAAAGCCTTTCTCTATTATTATTAGTAAGGTTTATCTAAGAAGATTTACGCATACTATAGTAGAAATAGATCTACTTACTACTCTATTTATAAGGTAATTACTATATAAGTTATTCTTTAGACGTACTTTATTTAGCTACTACTTTTTCTAAGTAGTTATATAAGCCTGCGTCTAGTTTATCTCTTTCTTACTATACCTTAATAGCTTATAGTACTTATAATCTCTTAGAGTTTAGAGTTATTAGCCTTTAGGTCTTAGAGAACTTTAATACATTAAAAGCTAATATAGTAGTAGATAAATAGCTCTATAGAGAAATATAAGGTGCTAGTTTATATAATAATAGCTAAGTCTATAAGTATATTCTTTATCTTTTAATTTATCTATTTTACTATAGATAGTCTTAGATAATAAGTAATTTTACTAAAAGAAAGTAATAATAGTGTATATATTCTCTAGCCTACTTTAAGATTATTAAAGCCTTACTTACTTAATCTATAAAATATTACCTTACTTAATTTACTAAATTTACTATTTAGGCTATTAACTATAATTTTAGAGTTAGAATTATTATACTTTTCTAATAATAGCGTAAAGTATTAATCTTAGATAGCCTTAAGTGCTTCTTTAGTGCTCTTATAACTAAGAGTAATATTAGGTTTATATAGAATAATTTTAGTTAGAATAGAGTTTATAGATATAGCTACTTTAGAAATACTTCTAAAGTTAAATAACTTAGAATTAAGCTTATTCTGCTAGCCTTTATCTAAAGCGTTCTTAGTTATTTTAAGCTTACTATCTCTAAGAGTGTTAGCAGTAATATATAGTAATAGAGTTAATAGTACTTATCTTATAGGTTAAACTTATATCTATAGTTATAAACTATTACGCAGAATACGTTATATAATAGACTTATACTAGTACTCTTATCTTTTTTTAGGCTAGCTATAAATCTTACTAACTTAGAGATAGTCTATAAAAGAAATAGATTAGTAATATTAATTAGTAATAGAATTATATATATACGTACTTTCTTAAGGTCTTTATATTTTTATATAGATAGAAAAATAGTATTCTTTAGCTCTAGTAATAGTTTAAGTATTATAAACGTAATATTATCTATATTCTAAATAGATAGTACACTTTTCTTAGGCTACTTAGCTTTACTAGAGAAGTTACTATTATAAAAGTTAGACTTATAGTTACTATAGTTAGAGTTGTCTTCTAATTAAGAACTTTAAACTAGTAATATAGAATCTAGTAATAGGTAGAATATAGCTTATAGTTAGGTAGATAAATAAAAAAGAAGATACTCTAGTAGTAGTAGAGGTACCTAGGTAGAGAGTAATTTGTAGAGTATAAGTATATTTCTTAATTAGCTAGCTATAAAAGCTAAGTCTATAGCTATAAGATACATACTAATCTAAGATAGTAAAGCTAGTTTACGTATAGTTACTAGGTTAGTAAGTTTTAAGTAAGGTACGTACGCACGTAAGTTAACACTATAAGCTTACATTCTCTACTAATAAAAATCTCTTATCTATACTAATACTTCTTATCTTACTTACTATTTATACTATTAAAAATATCTTTTATAAACTATTCTTACTTAACTTATATACTAACCTCTTTATTAAACGCTAGATTCTTACTATAGAACTAGAAGTTAACTTTTCTAATAGAGTGCGCAAGATTATATTAGATCTAATAGTATAGCTAGATATAGAACCTACGCAGGTAATTAGCAAGGCTATTACTTCTAGCACTATATAGCTAGACTAGGTAGAGCGTATTATTAGTATTACTAATTAGGTTCTCTATAATAACGTAACTATAGTAAATATAAGTGTAGATAATATAGAAACTATTTTAATTACTAATAACTCTATAGTTCTTTAAGTTTCTCTAGAAGTATACTCTAGTTAAGAAGAATAACGCGTATATTACCTCTAAGAAGCTTTCTATACTATATATAATACTTAATTACCTAAGCGCTCTAATATTTTATTACTACTATAGCCTTCTAGTTACTATTAGATATAGTATAATTAGTTCTATCTCTATTACTACTAGTACTATAGAAGAGGCTATAAATTAGTTAATATCTAAGATTTATATTATATCTATTAATACTAAGAGAATTATTAGTATATTATTTATAGATATAAATAACCTAGGCATTAGTTTTAGAATTAATAGAAATGTTTAGTAAGTATCTATACCTAAGCACGCCTAAATAGTTTCTCTAATAGTATAGAACTAGATTAAAAAGGTTAAGATAGGTATTAATACTTTCTACTCTACTAAATAGGTTAATAAGAACTAAAAGGTGCTATTTAACTAGCTTCTATAAAACCTATTCTACGTCTATAAGCCTAGCTAATAAGTACCTATAGATAATAATCTTACTAGGTTATAGATAGAGAATTCTGCTAGTAAGATAGTTTTACTTATCTTTAGTATAGTTATAGAAAAGAGCGCGCGTAACTTTAAGAAGTATATAGATAAGTTACTATATAATAAAAAGAGTATTATAGATTTTAATAAAACTCTATATACTACTAGTAAGGCAAGATAGTACGTAGCTATATCTAGAGTTAGTAAGTTCTTCTATAGCCTTTTCTTAGCTCTACACCTATCTAGAGACTATTAAGTACTTAAGTAACTTTTAGCCTATATTATTTAGAACTTTACTTATACTATTTAGTATAATAAGTAAAAGTTTATAGTAGCTAAGATTTAGAGACGCTATAGTTCTATAATCTAGATTATATAAAATAAGCTTTCTACTAGTAAAACTCTTTATAACCTACGCCTTACTATCTTTAAGTTTTTTACTTCTAGTAAGAATGTTAAGCTAGCTATATATAAGGTAGATATAGTATTTTATTAGTTAATAGTGTATCTACGTTCTATAGCTCTATAAACGCTTCTTTTTATTAATATTAAGATAGCTATAAAGTAAGTTAATATATATATTTACTATAAATTAATAGCTAATTAAATAATAGAATTAGAGCGTTAGAACCTAACTATATTTATACTATCTTTAGTGTTGCGTTAGATAGTATGCTATAGATAGTAGATATAGGTTAGCGCTTCTAGCTAATAGTTAATAAGGTTATTACCTTTCTTAGTTAGAGTTAAGTTAATACTAACTTTAGTAACTTTTACTTACTTAGATTACCTAATAGCTTTAAAGAGAGTATTAAGGTTTAGAGTATTAATACTATTAAAAAGGTACTAAATATAGTTAAGAACTAGCTTAGCAAGTAATATATAGTCTAGTCTAGTTACCTTTAGAAGCTTCTATAGATACTCTTAGGCTACTTTAGTAGCTATAAGCATTATTATAAATAGATACACTTTTCTATTAACTATAATAGTAGAACGTTTACGCGTACTCTACTTAGTTAGAGAAAAGTTATAGCTATATATTATAGTAAAAATAATTAAAAGAACTTCTAGCTTAATCTTAGTAGAACGTTTATAATAGTAGTAATACATAGTTTACTTATTACTATATTAGCTTTCTTTTTATTAGTAAATAGTAGTAGCTACGCTTTCTTATAAGTTAAATTACTCTAGAGATTTTCTTTCTTATTGCGTTTTTTAGTATATAAACTTTCTTTTAAACTATTTCTAAGTTTAGATAAGAGTAACTAGATATATTAGTTTAAAAATAGTTACTATATATTATATACCTATATAAACTACTTTAAATTTTTATATACTTATAATATAAGTTCTCTTAAAGTCTTCTTTCTATATAATCTTTCTAAGGTAACTTATTACGTATACACTATACTTTCTCTTTTAAGTATTCTAGTTAGATATATAAAATAAAGGCTATTCTATAATATTACTATAAAAGGCTACTTATAGATATATAATACTATAACTATATAAGAATAAAGCTATTAAAGGCTACTCTAAAACACTACTAGAAAGAACTACTATAAAATACTACTAATAGAAACTACTTTATAACACTACTAGTAAGAGCTACTATAGAATACTACTAATAAAGACTAGTGTTAAACACTACTATTTAAGACTACTATAAACTACTACTAGTTTATACTACTATAGAACATTTCTAGTTTAGAGTACTATAGAACACTACTAGTAAACACTACTATAGACTTCTACTATCTATTATAACAAATTAGATCTACTACGTAATATAACTACTATAACTCTCTTAATAGAAGATATAGTAAAATCTAAGAATAGTATAATATACTATATTATAATATTATAATATTCTAGAAAATAACTAGTAAAACTAGTTATAAGCATAACGCATAAGAGCTTTACACTAGTAATATATACTCTAACTAGAGTTGCGTTTAGTAGTAATATAAATATATCTACCTAGATATAGAAGTAACACTATAGGTCTAGTAGCTTTATACGTCTGCGTAAGAAAGTTACTAAGCAAGATTAGTAACTTTAATAATTACGCCTTCTAGTATCTTCTTACTACTCTAACGTAGTATCTATAACTTTACTTCTTACTATTAGTATAAGCCTATATATAATTATATAGTTATAGTCTTTTTATATATAATTAACTTTAATCTATTTTAAATCTTTTAAATTAAAATTATAGACTAATATTGTTTTAAATATAAAAGTAGTATATAAGTATCTATATATTTCTACGTTTACGTACTAAAGAGACCTATAGTATTACTATTATTATTATTTAATTTCTTATTTTTTATTTCTTATTTCTTATTTCTTATTTCTTATTTCTTATTTCTTATTTCTTATGTTTTATTTCTTATTTCTTATTTTTATTTTTTATTTCTTATTTCTTATATATTAGAGTATAAAGCCTATAGTATTAAGTCTATAGAAAACTATAAGAAGACTACTTCTATAATAAGCTAAGCGTAAAGTGTTATCTTCGCCTCTTATATAGTCTATAATTACTATAGTATATAACTATTCTATTTCTAAAGGTATACCTTAAATAGAAGAATTTATAACTATTAAGTTCTAGCTTTCTTACTTAGAGAACTCTTACTCTTGTTTTCTAAGGCAGCTTCTACACTTTCTATAATACTTTTCTTATTACTTTTTTTATAAATAACCTTTTCTTTCTTATCTAAATCTTTATCTATAATATTATTATTATTTTTATCTTCTTTATAAGCCTTTACGCTAATCTTTAAATAGCTTCTCTTATTAGTGTAACTACGTATACTTCTACTAGTAGATATTATAGTATTACTAGTAAACTAGTTACTATTTTCTATATAGTTAGAAGACTTATTACTATTATAGAGAGAGAATAAATTATTCTTATTATAACTACTATTAGAAGGCAAGTTCTACTCTATTAGCTTAATAAGAAGTATATATTTAAGTACTTTATTATATAGCACTATATTCTACGTTATTTATATCTTTTCTCTATACTTTATAATATTAGTAAGTTTTTTATAGATAATTTTAATATAGAGGCTAAAAGACCTAGAGATAATAGAGTTTAGAAAATTATCTACTTAGAGCTAGAGAGTATAAAAAGAGTTAATAATACTTATAATATTCTAGAATATAACTAGACTAAAAGATTATATAGATGTTTAACCTAAGACACTAAAATTATAATAGAAGATAAAGTAGGTTACCTATCTAGGCTGTATATAGAGCTTCTTTTACTAATTAGAAGTCTAATAGTCTATATCTAAGCTAATTAAAGTCTTAACTTTACTAGAAGTATCTCTAATATAGTTATTAGCTAGCGCAAAGAAGTTAGCGCTTCTATTCTAGCTATTTATAATCTTAAGAATATATAAAAGTAGAAGCTTTTTATTCTAAAATCTAATATTAGCTATATAAAAACCTCTATTATAAAAATTTACTCTATACTTATAAAGTAATTAGACTATAGAAAGGCTAATACCTTTCTCTAATAACTTATTTCTTACTTCTTCTACCTTCTTTATTATAAGACTAGTAAATTACTAGGTAATATAGTTATAGACTAGATTAGCTATCTTTACTTCTATAGTTTTGCTTAGAGTAGAGTAGTAATAGTAAAGCTTATTATTCTTTAAGATAATTTTATTCTATAGTTAGAACTAGATTTTAGTAGTAACTCTATTAGCCTTCTAATTAGTAAACGTTCTATAATAGTAAGCTATAAGTAGTTAGACGTAGAGCTTAGTAATCTAATTCTTAGCTAGAAACTAAAGTAAAGATAACTTTAGTAGAGAATTTATATTAAAGACTAGAATAGCTTAATACGTAGAGCTTATAAAAAAAGAAGATAAAGTAGCTATATAAGAGTAATTAGAAGATAAGCTCTTACTATTACTAGAGATACGCTTAGTATAGTCTATAGTAGAGTACTATATAGAGAAAATATAAATATATAATATAAAGTTACTAGTGTAAAGTATACTAGCTAAAATAGTGTATAGATTATAAAGGTAATACTATTTATAGTAGTGTTCTATACGTAAGTAGACTAGCGTAAGCGTTTTAAGTCTAAGTGTATAACTCTACTATATATTAACTAAGCGTTCTATCTACCTTATATAAAAAATAATATAAGAATAGAAGTATTTATATTTATAAAAGATAAAGAGTTTAAAGAAATTTTAAAATAATACTATATATAGCTCTTCTAGAGTTCTTATAGACTATATAAGCTAGGTTAAGAAAGATCTAGCGCCTAGAACGTGTACTATAGCTACACTATAGGTATATTATAATCTATCTTTTCTTAAAAATAATCTATTCTTAATATAACACTATTATTTAACGTAAAACTTAATTATCTTATAATAAATAGTTTACTAATTCTCTTTCTGCTACTTATCTTTTTATTAGAGTCTTATTATTAATAAGATATAAGAACTCTTCTAGTTAAAGAAGGCTTTAATAGTATTAATATATATAACTATAACATTTATCTTAAGGTAATTTAGAAAGTAAGAATTCTCTTTCTTATTAAGATAATATAGCTAACTCTAGATATAGTTAAAAAAGAGTTTAGAGATTCTTAAAGACCTACTCTCTTTTTATTTAGCTTTATCTACTATAATTATCTACGCTAGTAAGAGTTCTACTTCTCTTATATAACTAAATCTAACCTCTTTATTTAGTTATTACTAAAGACCTTATAGATAATATTTATTAACTAGTAAATAATAGAGAAATTATAGCTACTATTAAGAATGCTCTACGTATTTATATACCTAACTATATACAGCGTAATATTAATATAATAAAAACTTTTAGTCTAGTAAGAATCTTCTAGTAGTCTATAGATCTACTATTATCTAAGTAAAAGTATTTAGCTATAAATAATATAGAAAGTCTAATAAGTAGAGTCTAGGTATTTCTAAATTGCTATTAGTTAGATAAATTACGTAGTACTTATAGTATTATTAGTAATCTAGCTATAGATTTTATAAAGTATTATTAGTAAGAAAAGTTATATATAAGTTAGAGTTAGAGTAGTAGTACTATTAGTCTAACTATAGCGTTTAAGCAGAGTTAGAAATAGTAAGGTCTTAGTAGTAATATTATTAGCTTAGCTATAGTAATTAAAGAGTATTAGAATACTAGAAAATCTTAAGAGATATATAGAGGTTTTAGAATAGCCTTACTAACTCTTTTACTATACTAAACTTTCTAAAGACTATTACTAGGTATATATATAATAAGAAAGATATTATAAGTACTACTCTTTCTAGATTTTTATATATTTATAGTAACTACTAAGCTAATAATAAATTCTTAATTTTTCTAGACTTTTAGACTTTAGGCTAACTACTAATTACGCTTTAATTTAGACTTATATAAAAAGATACTTCTATAAATATAAGAAACTATAAGAATTAAACTCTATCTTGCTTATATTTATAGCTATTATTACTAATATAACTTATATTATTTTATTAATTTAATATTTAGTTCTATAACTAGTTTACGTTAGAGTTTAATTTATTTATATAGTAGATTTAAAGCTAAAGATAATATATACCTAAAGAAAGTTCTAATAATAGTAGTATAAAATATAGTCTAAGTATTATATTATTCTATATTACTAAGCTATCTTAATAATAAGTAAGTACTTATTAGTAGCCTTTAGGTACTTTCTATATATATATACGTAAGTTTAAATTATAGCTTATATACTACACTATACTTAGATATTACTCTATAATACTACTCTAGAAGACTACTTTATATTATTACTATAATATACTATATACTATATATTATAAAGATAATATTACTAAATTAGCAACGTATTCTTAATATAACCTATTAACTTTACTATAATAATATTACTATAAAACTCTACTCTAAGAATATTACTTCTATAATACTACTTAGAAACTCTAATATTATTCTATACTACTAAGCTATCTTAATAACGTAGATAAAGAAATTTTAAAAAACTAATTTTAGTATACAACTAATTAATATAGAAGTAACCTCTTAAGTAGACTTAGACTAAGTAGCTATATTTAATACCTTTCTAAGAACGTAGCGCGTATAAGATAGTGTAACTAACTTTAACTTATTATAATTATAGAACTCTATAAAAGGCTTAGTCTCTAAACTATTATAGTTCTTTTTATTATTATTCTATACTATAGATACTTTAGAGTCTATATATTTATAAAGAGCCTTTACTATATAAAAGACCTAATTATAATAAGAATATAGTATCTTAAAACTTAGGCGTAGAGGCTTTAGTAACTCTTTCTACTTTATAAGTACTTCTTAAGCTTATATATAATATAAGAGCTTATAATAAGCTTAGTACTTATTATATATTCTAATCTAAACTCTACCTTATATTTTAATCTAGTTACTAAATAAAAATAGTCTTATATAGTCTAGCTATAGGTAAGTAAATGTCTCTCTATAATAGTACTATTTATCTATTAGTACTACTAAAGTAAGATATAAAAAAAGAGTAACTAACTATATTTATATATGTCTAACGCCTACTATAGAACTTAGGTTTATTACTCTTACGTATGCAATAGAATATAGAGCACTAACTTAGATATATTACTCTATCTTATACTTTGTAAATCTCTACTTCTTTATACGTAGTAAATACCTTTATCTAGTAACGCCTCTTATATCTAAAGCTAGAGTAGGTAATATAATTAGAAGACTGCGTAATATAGATATAAAGATTCTTCTTTATCTAGAATAGGTAATTATAGAAAATAAGTAGATACTCTTTTTTATAGAATAGAAGTAGAATTTAATTTATATTTAATATAATAGAGCTAGGTTTATTAGAGTTAGGCTTATTATTATAGAGTATAGTGTAGTAGTGTAGATAAAGATTACTAGATAGATTAGATATTATTATAGCTAGACATATAAGATATATAGTATATCTATATCTCTTTATATAGATTTTAACTTTACCTAATTACTTATAAATAGAATATATCTTAAAAACTCTAACTTTCTTAATACTATTAAGAATAAAGTTAATTAAACTCTTATAGATAGAACTACGCTTATTTTCTATTATAGACTAGTAGAATAAGTTTAGCTTAAGAGCTTTAGAAATTTTGCGTATATATAAAGGCGTGTATATTATATATACTAGACTAGAAGTTATATTAAAGAAAAAAGATAAAAAAGAAAGTATTACTATATAGAGTAGATTTAACGCAGTAAAGAAAGTAGAGTATAGAAGTATAAAAGTAATTAGAAAGTAGTAACTAGTGTTAGTAGTAATAGTTTATTATTATATTTATCTAGATAAAAACTACTAGAAATACCTATACTAGTACTAATAAAAAGAGTTAAGCTAAAGCTTATAAATATATAATAGTCTACACCTTAGCTCTACTTAGATTAATTTATAGCCTTAAATCTTTATATTAAAGAGTAATATTATTAACTTATTTAGTTAGTTACTTAGCTAGTATTCTATTTCTTACGTATCTTAATAAATCTATAGTATTAAAAGTAATATTTATTATATTTAAGTACGCACGCAGTATTTGTTTTAGAGAATAGTAGAGTTATATAGTATATTATACCTTAGCTATATTAGAAAGCTATACTAGATATATATACGTAATAGCACTAAAGTTAAAGCTAGTATATAAAGATCTTAGACTACTCTAAGTATTCTATATCTAATAGCTTACTAAAACGTTCTCTTTACTAGGTCTACTCTTTAGGCCTCTACTACTTTCTCTTTAGAGTATTACCTATGCTGCGCTACTTACCTATAAGCTTATCTATAAAAGTATTCTTATTAATATCTTTAATAGTTTTCTTATAGTTAATAATTATATTACTAAACCTACGCTTCTATATACTAGAAAAGGTCTTTAGTTTATTATTCTAGGTAAATAGGCTTACAACCTTCTTACTACGTTTAATATATCTAGATAATATTTTAGGTCTAGCTAGTAAAGAGAAGATAGCTTTCTTAGATCTACTAAACCTACTAGAAGAGCTTAAACTAAAGAACTATCTAGGTAGAAATAGATTAGGTAATAATATACACTTCTAACTAGTATTTCTAGATAGTAAAATCTTAATAAAAGGTAAGTTCTTACTAAAAGGTAAAGTCTTACTAAAAGGTAAAGTCTTACTAAAAGGTAATATTTTAGTAAAAGGTAAGTAGTTAAATACGTTAGAGCTATTATACACTATTATCTATATTAGTAAATAATAATAAATAAATAAATAGAGTAGATAAAACTAACTTAGCTTTTAGTGTCTTAAAGAAGTTTTAGTAGCTTTAAGCTTCTCTAATAGTTACTTAACTCTATAGTAACTAAGAAGCTACTTAATCTTAGCCTTATATTTAACTATCTTATTATAAGAGCCTATAGTACTTTACTTTCTAATAACTTTAGTAAAGTTAGTAAGAAACTTAGTAATAAAAGTAGAGTCTAGAAAATACAAAAGAAGCTACTTAACACTAGTACTAATTATATAATAAGTAATATTAGTATTATAAGCTTTATCTTTCTAAAGAAGAGTATAGGTATTTTAAAGAGCTTAACTATAGTTATCTTAACTCTAGTATATCTTAAGCTTATTAAGTATAGTATAGATCTATATATTATTAGTAGAAGTAGAATATAAGTATAGTATAGTATATAGTACCTTACTATAAGCCTAGTCTCTATTAAACTTATTACCTATTATATTTAATAATATTATAATAGGTAATTATACGTAGTAGAGAAATTAGTGTAAGATAAGTATAATAATAATAGAACTAGTTAAAATTAGTATATATTATTTACTAAAAAAAGTCTAGACTTTTATTTAGAGGTTTATACTAAGCATAGATACTATACGTAAAGAAGCTTTATAATAAGACTTTTCTATACCTTTACTTAAAATTAGGTTATCTAGTAACTACTTAGGTAGCTTTAACGTACGCGTTTACTAAATCTAGTTAGTAGAACTTACTCTAGAACTTTAGTAAGTAAGGTAATCTAGTAAAATAAATAATTATAACTATAAATAGGTAGAGAGTAAGATTTTCTGTAAATCTATATTTTGCAAAGTACGCTACGTAATAGAATCTTTAATTATAAATAAAAAATATTTTAAAACTTCTATATAGATATTACCTTAGACGTAAATAAAAAGTTTAGTTTATGTTTATAACTAGTACTCTACTCTCTATATTACTAATAAATATAATTATAAAAGGTAACAAATTAATACTATATAAAAATACTACTTTTTAATACTCTACTTAAACTCTACTTATTAATAGTACTTTTTACTATAACTAAATAATATTAGCGTTTTATACTACTACTTTACTATACCTCTAGCTACTACTTCTATATATTATACTCTAACACTTCTTTAAATCTTTTCTAAGCTAGGTTAGAAATATTATAATTCTATTAACTATAAATATTCTAAAACTTATAAAAAGATTTTACCTTAGACGTAATTAAAAATTTAAGTTTATATCTATAACTCTTACTCTACTCTATATATTATATATAGATATAACTATATAATATAATAAATAAATACTACTTAAGAATACTACTTTTTAATACTCTACTAACACTCTACTTATCTATATTACTTTTTATTATAACTAAATAACATTTGCTTTCTAAGCTACTACTTTACTATACCTCTAGCTACTACTTTATATATTACACTCTATTTTATTTCTATATTATTAAAACTATCTCTAAATTTAATTTATTATGCTATCTTCTATTAATTAAATATTAATACACTATAGTTTTACTTTTAGCTATTTTTCTTTACTTTAGATATTACATAAATTATATTCTAGTGTAGGTTTACCTTTCTAGCGTTAATCTTAAACCTACACTATATATCTTTATTATTATAGCCTATATTGCGTTCTCTAACTTTAGTTAATACGTCTCTAACCTTTCTCTCTATAGTACTATAATTATAAGTAGGTTTCTTAACTTTAAAACTAATAGCACTAGGCTTATTAGTCTTACTAGCTTTATATTTATATATCTTTAATATATTAATAGCTTTTAAATTAATACTAGTATTTAGGTTAAAAGATCTATTTTAGCGTATTACGTAGCGTTTAAATAAGAGCTACTTTAGATATTATACGCGTAAGAGACAACGCGCTATACTATTATTACTACTCTTAATATTATTATATACTAGGTTAGAAGTAAGTATATATCTATAACTAGTGCGTATACTCTATTATTCTACTTTATAAAGATAGTAGAGTATATAGTATATATAATAATAATATCTATATACGTATATCTTTATAGTAAGCTTATACCTAAAACTATTATATTCTTAACTAGATAAGATATTTAATTTTAACGTAGTGTTCTATTATATAAAAAAGCTAATATTTAATTAGCTACTAAAAATTATAACTTTAATTATAAAGGTTATAGACGTAAGAGGCGTAGAAGAGAAGTTTACTACTTAAGTACTATTATAAAGAAGCTAAGAGTAGACATTAGGCTACTTCTTAGAATAAGGTTTACTTATAATTAAAACCTAACTAGAGTATATAAGTATCTACACTAAGTGTTACTAAAGCCTTCTTATCTAAACTCTACTTAGACCTCTATATATAGATACTACTAAGTTTAATATTAAAAGTAGATTATATAGTTCTATAAGCTACTATTATTCTAAGGTTTAATTCTTCTACTATAGCTAATATTGTAGAAACTTAGAAACTTCTAGCTTAATAATTTAAGAATATCTAGTACTTTATACTAAAGTTAAGATTATTTATATTTACCTACTTCTTTATAATATAGAAGTAGTAGAAATATTTAGCTATAATTAATCTAATCTATATATTAGTATCTTAATTATACTATTTACCTTTCTAGATCTATAAGTAGTCTTATAATACTTATATATAGCTAACTAGTTACTAACTAATTATATAAAGCTGCTAACTAGAATAAAGCTATATATAATCTTAATCTAGGTAGAATTAATTTATTAGAGTACGCATTAGAAGAGTTTTAATATTTTATTCTAAGAAGTATAATTACTAATTAGGCTCTTATCTTAGCTAGGTAAAAGGCCTACACTACTAGCGTTGTAAAAACTAGTTATAAGGTATACTTTAACGTAAAACCTAGATATTTAGCTAAATTCTACTACTATTATAAAATAGTAGATACACTAGCTATTAAATATATTAGTATTACTAATAGTTATTTATAATTAGTAGCTCTATAGTTATAAAGAGTTAATATATACGCTTTTAATACTGCGCTGTTCTTAATAGCTTTATTTAATTTCTTCTAATATTAGATTAACACTATTTTATTAGGTTTAATTAAAGATACTACTCTAACCTAACTAGCTATTTGCATTATTTAGCTTAATATAAAAATACCTAGTCTTAATATATTAAATATAGACTACCTTATATCTAATAATTATATATAGAATAAGTTAATAAAGATAATATTATAGAATTGCCTATTAATTAAGGCAGAAGAATATAATAATATTAGAGACGTTACTAGCTATATATAGAATAGTATTCTAAGCTTATCTTATACTTAGGTACTTATATAAACCTGTTATAGAAAATATTAAATAGAATCTAAGAATAATTAACTTTTTATCTAGATAGAGTATAGTATTAAGCTTATTAAGAAGTCTTATAGTAGTGTATATAAGCGTATACTAAACCTAAGCCTACTATCTTAATAAATAGCTGTAAAGTTCTTTCTAGAGACTAATAAATATAGAAATATTAATTCTAAGTATAATATAGTAGTTCTATTTAACGTTTATAGAGAGAAAGATTATAGATAGCTACTAATAAGATTTATACGCATTATAGATTAATTACTACTATTTCTTTAGATTACTATAGATAGTAGGTTACTAATAAGTAATAATATATATTATTATTATAATAAGGTAGTATTCTTTACTTAGATTAATAAATATTAGATAAGGTATAAAGCTAATTATAAGTTAGTTAGAGTTAGTATTTATAATTCTTAGTAACACTATTTTATAGCCTACGTTATTAGCTTAGCTAGTTTCTCTAAGTTTAAGAGTAAGATATATTACTTTAATAGAATATAGTTACTATAAGTTATAGAATTAAGTAAGATTAAAACTTAGAGTAAGAGCTAGAGAATCTATAGAAGGTAGAGAATTCTCTATAGTTTACTACTAGATTTTAGAGTAGTATAATTAGTATATAGATTAAAAGCTTATATAGAATACCTAGCTAAAATTAGTACTATATATTAGAGAGAAGTACTTTTTACGTATTAGCTAGTTAGAAGAGTTCTAGTAGCTACGTAAACCTTTACGCACTTATAATTAAATAGTATATTATTTAATTAGTAGAACTTATTATAGTTATACTTAGAGAGTATATCTAATCTACTACACTACTATCTTTATAAAACAAATTTAATCTTATATCTTCTACTTAATATTATATTATAGTTAATATAGTATAGCTATAGTAAATAGACTTATTTAGCTAATACTATTAATATTTAATATACTCTTAAATAATATAGTTTCTACGTAAGAAAAGAATACTTTAGTAGCCTCTAAATAATAAATAGCCTTTCTAAATTAAATAAGAGCCTATTTTACTTAACGTATATTTCTAGATAGCTTGTAATACTTATTAGAGATTTATTTATTATTAACGTAACTATAATTACTATACTATAACTAAACCTCTATATACGTATTACTAATACTTATTAACTTTAAGAACTAAGTAATAAAGAGCTATTCTCTTACGTAAATAAAGAGAGTTAGTTAATATTACTTAATAGTAGAACGTATTATAATATTTAGGTATTAGAATATAGGTATATCTATAAGTAGAGAAGAAAGCTCTATAATATATAATATTCTTAGATATATAATATTTAAGCGTAGAAGAAGTTTATTAATAATATCTTAGATAAAGAATAATAATAATAGAAGTATAAGAACTAGCGCTATAAGCTACTAGGCTCTATTAAATTAATAATAATTAATAATAGTATAATATAGAAGTATATATTTAACTATATAAAGCTATACTTTTGTAGGTAAGATAGCTTACTCTCTAAGAAAGCTAGATATTTATAGCGTATTAGAGAGAATAGATAGTAGTATATTTAATTCTAATATAGCGTAGTTCTTAGTTTGTATATAGTATAGTATTACTAATATAATAGTGTAGGTTTGTAAGCACTATTCTACCTAGAATTAGCTAGATAATTAGACTTAATTTGCGTTAGTACTATAGAAGAAATAGTAATTAAAGTCTATTAATAGTTACTATTAGATATACTAGCTATTATTATAGATAGAAATTTACAAAAGATATAGAAGTTTACATAATAGAATAACCTTAGAATATATAATATAATAGAAGATATAATATACCTAGGTAAATATATATTACTATTACCTAGAATATAGAAACTATATTATTACCTCTAACTAAGAAGGCTAGGCTAAGATAAGTAAGATAGAGAATATATTACTAAGTAGATAAAGATTGTATCTTTGTAGTAGATATTATATAGGTTTTAGTTCTTACTATTTAGAAAGTAAATTTAAAGATAGAGCTAGATTTATGCCTAGCGTTCTAGTATATAATAAATTAATTATTACTACTAGTATTAATATAACGTATAGTATAATATTCTAATACTTTATATCTACTTATTAATTCTTTAGTTTAGACTAAATTAGAGTAGTAAATGTATAGATAGTATCTAGCTAGATATAGACGCTTTACTAATAAGAACCTATACTTTCTAACTATTATTCTAGAGACTCTAATAAATAGAGTTCTAATATATAGCGTTTTTTAATTCTCTTCTATAAAGATATTCTTAAGTAGAACACTACTAATAATGTTGCTATCTAAGTTTTTAGTTAGTTATCTAGTTAGAGAGATTACGCTGTTGCTAGAGTTATTACTCTTATAGTTATTAAGAATAAAGTTACTAACCTTACTATTACTATTACTAAGTATAGATATAGAGATAGTAATTAACGCGTATAAAAAGAATATTAAGACTACTAGTAAGTTATTAGTATATAAGAACTCTAATAGTTTAGAGAGCTACTTTACTAGTTACTATATAGACTATAAAGTCTTTTTTCTTAATACTTATCTAGATAGAAAAAGCTATAAAGGTATAATATAAGTTTATAACCTTACTATATATTAGCTTAGAAATGTTATAGAAAATTAAAGTATAACTTATAGTAAGAATAGTAGAGAAGTAGTTTAAGCTATTAGTATAGAACCTAGGTAGCTATAGTATATTACTACTAATACCTAAGGTAACTAAAGATATAGTTAGTTAAAGCTAAATTAAACGTTTAGTAAGAATTAAAAATATACTCTAGCTATAGATTATCTAGACTATAAGCTTAGTAATAATAGTATTAGTGCTTATAGAGATAATATTATAGATCTTAATCTAGAGCTAATAAGATATTAGTAATAGATAGATAGTAATCTAAATATATAGGTAACTTATAGCCTTAAAGATATAATTATACTAGATATATAAGTTATAATCTTAAAGAGGTAAAAGTGTTATTAGTAAGAATACTATATTAGAGAGAGATAGTTAACTATTAGAGAAGTAGTAATAGGTAAGAGTTATAAGAAAGAAAGTAAAAGTAAAGTTAAAAGATTATTATAAGGTAAGTAACTCTTTATTAGAAAGTAAAAAAGTAATATTAGTAGAGTAAAAAGATAAGTAAGGTTAAGGTAGCTTTATTAACGTGCTATAGTTAAGTCTTATATAATCTAGTAACGTAATAAACTAGATTAGCGTTCTTCTTAGTGCTATTTTAATTACGTTAACGTAAGAAACTATATTAGGCTTACGTTCTAAAATAATATTATCTAATCTTACCTCTACTATAACTTAATTACGCTAACGTAAGAAACTATATTAGATTTACGTTCTAAAACAAAATTATCTAATCTTACCTCTACTATAACGTAAATAATACGCTATAGAATATACTTCTTACTACTATTTACACTAATCTATAAACCTATACTAACTAACTATAACTTCTTACTATAAATATTAATCTAAGCTAAGAGTATATATATAATCTACTATATCTATAGTATTAGGTATCTAATAGTGTTATTAACGCTAAGAGAGTATACTTCTAGTTAAAGAATAAGAAGGTTCTACTACTACTAACGTAGAATATATTATAGTGTAGTATTACTAGACGCTAAACATATTTTCTTTTATTTAATTATAGTAATCTAGTATAGATAATTATATTACATAGTAAGAGTATATTAATATTAGTAGTAGAAAGATAGGTATTCTTAACTAGGCTTATAATAGTTAGTAGATTATATTTCTTCTATTACTATAAATCTCTACTAATAGTAACGTAGAGAACTTAACCTCTATTAAGACTACTATAAAGGCTAAGCTTAATTATACTATTAACGTAGACGCAGATAACTATAGTAAAGCTATAGAGAAGTAAGATAGTAATAATAATAATAAGAATAATAGCTTCTTAAGCTTATTAGATTACTTTTTAGCTAGGTTAAAATCTACATCTTTCTTAAGTAGTACCTAAAAGAAGACACTTTTAACTTCTATACTATATTAACTACGCGTATAAGCGTACTTCTTACCTAGTAAGAGAGATAATAATAGTTAAACTATTACTCTAAGCAAATTCTTAATAAAATAGTAAAGATAAGTTAAGTTAGGTATTATAGAAGAAGCTAGACTAGATAAGTAGCTAGTAATAGCAAAAGTCTCTACGCCTAGAGTAGTTATTAGCCTAGATATTAAAAAAGATAAGAAGAGTAGTAGAATCTTAGAGCTAGAGGTAGATATTAACTTTCTAGCACGTAGTCTAGAATACTCTTAGTTTACGTAACACCTTATTATTCTAGAGAATACTAGAATTATTAATATATATTATCTCTAGAACTATAATAGATTCTTTTATATTTATAGAAAGAGTACTATAAGAAGTAAGTTAATAATAATAGCCTAGCTAGACTTAATTTTATAATTTATATAGTTAGACCTACCTAGATTATAGTTTAAGACGCCTTCTATTCTAGTTAGTTACTTACTTTATAATAATATTAACTAGTTATTAAGATATATAAGAGAGCTAAAGAAGAAGAGAAAAAGTAATATTAATCTTTTATTTATAGGTATTAAGTAGTTTAACGTAGCGTTAGTATAGAGAGTAAAAGAGAAGAACTTTTAGAGTTATAGATTAGAGGTAATTAGATAAGAGTTAAATATTCTATTTAAAGGTTCTTCTTATAATACTAGAAACAACGCTATATATATAATAGATATCTTTTTAAGTTTATATAAGCTAAAAAGAGTATAACTTTCTTTTATTAGTCTAGTAGAGTAAGTAGGTAGAATTAGATAAAAATATGTATAAATAGTGTATAAAAGTAATAGAACTAGAGTTTAATATTAGTATTATATAATACTATATAATAGTATAATCTTTAACTTAAGAGAATTATATAACGTAGTTAGGTATATTTAATAAGAATATAAGTTATTATATATAATACTTATCTTATCTTTAGAGTTAAGCTATACTTATAAGATAGCCTTCTATATATTATAGTAGATATTACCTAAGCCTCTATTACGTTATATTATACTTAGATTATAGATCTAAACACTCTCTACCTATACACTAGTAACCTTTTAAGTATTAGAGTTAAATGTAATATAATCTATATTTACTTCTAATATCTAAAACTAGATAACTAGAGTACTAATCTTTATATAAGTAATATAGTTTATATTATTCTAGTATAAATCTATAAGTATAAGATAAGAGACCTACGTTCTAGTTAGATTATATATAATAGAAGCGCTAGAAGCTAATCTAGAAAAACGCACGCATTCTATAATAACATACTAATACTTCTTCTATATTATACTATTAAGGTTAAGTCTATTATTAAACTTTGCGTTACTAGGTATACACTTAAATTACCTATCTCTAGTATTTACTTATTCTACTTAAGAAGGTAAAAAGAAGTTTAAGTTAGTAGTAATATTCTAAAGTTCTTAGTAATAGCTTACGTAGATTTAAATAGCTAGAAAGCTACTTAGTTTACTTATTAGAATAGTAGGTGCTAGTAGATAGAACTATTACTAGAAGCTTACTAGTAAGATACCTAAGAGCTTATATAGAGAAGATAGTAGTTTTAGAGAAGATAGTAGTTTTAGAAAAGATAGTACTTTTAGAGAAGATAGTACTTTTAGAGAAGATAGTACTTTTAGAGAAGATAGTACTTTTAGAGAAGATAGTACTTTTAGAGAAGATAGTACTAAAGGTAGTAGTAATAGAGATAGTAACCTAAGATTAATAATATAGCTTATAGTAGAAATAACTACGCTTTTATTATAACTTAAGAGTAGTAGAAGAGAAATGTAGAAGAGCTTTATAAAAAGATTAGATTCTTACTTAAGTAAAAGACTACTAATTTAGCGCTTAATATATATTACGTAATTATATTAATCTTACTTATTACTAATATATAGTATTAGGTACTTAGAAAAGATAGTATTTAATAGTAGTATATTAATGTAATATTAAATTACTTACTTACTTAGAGTTAGAGATTATATAATAGGTTAGTAGTACCTAATTACTAGTATATATTACTAGTGTTTCTAGGTAATATTTAATAGTAGTACTTTATAGATATATTTCTAGGTAATATACTATAGTTATATTAGTAAGTAGTATTTTATAGTAGTACTATTTAGTTATATCTAGAGATAGTATTTGTAAGTTATATACTATAGTAAGGCTTATTAGTAATAGTGTATAGCTATATATAGTCTTAGTATTTATTAGATATAGTAGCTTAATCTCTCTAGGTGTATTATTAGTAGTTAGCCTTCTATTAAAGTATTAACGTACTAGATTATTATATCTATATCTTAAAGTTTTTTTAAGTAAATATACTATTTTAATATCTTTTCTAAAAAGTAATAACTTATATTAGTAGATAGTATAATATTTATAGTAATTTCTAGTAATACTTACTAGTAATTTCTATATTAAAATATAATTAATAAAATATTTAATTAGTTAGATATAATTTAACTAAAACAATTCTATATAGTCTAAATATTATTATAATTTAGTTATAATTAAAAACGTATTACATAATGCTATAACTCTAGCCTATAGTCTTAATCTAGAAATAGTTTTAAATACTTCTTAGATAGGTATTACTATTTCTTACTACTTAGACTTATTTTCTATTTAGTTCTTTTATAGAATTTTTCTTTAAAGTAATAAATAATATATATAACTTCTTAATACTTTTATACACTATACTCTATAGAGTTTTAAAGATAAATCTAGCTTATAATCTTAATATTTTTAGATAAGTTTAAAATATAAAATAGCTTATAACTTAGCTTTAGTTACTAAAGAGCTTATAATTATTTATTTATAATACTAATATATACTATAATAGAAAATGTATTAATTATATAGTTTCTTACTTAAGTAAACTATATATATATTTTTACGTATATATATATACCTAAAATAATAGTAAATAAATAGAATAGTCTATATATTATTTATATTCTTAATATATAGAGATAATAATACTTTTAAAGAAATATAAGTCTATATTTAAAACTTACTAAGTTTAGTAAAGCTTTAATATATTAAGTAAAATTATATAACTACTAAGTATTTAGGTATAGAAAAAATAGATTTAAAATTAGACTTTATAAAGAAAACACTAATTAAAAAAAAGTTAGTAAAAGAAAGGTTATAATATTAGGTAATAAAGCATAGTTTTTATATTCTAGTAAATAGTTATAATTACTATAAGCAAAATATAGTACTATTAAACTTTAGTTTTTATCTAATATTAGATAAAGATTATAATTTATAATAGTATTTAATAGTAATATCTAATAGAGGTATCTTATAATTTATAATAGTATTTAATAGTAGTATCTAATAGAGATATCTTATAATGTATAGTAGTATTTTATAGTAGTATTAGATAGTAGTATTTAATAGTAGTATCTAATAATAGTACTTAATAGTAGTATTTTATAGACGTATTCTAAAGTAGTATTATATAAAAGTACTCTATAGTAATATATAATAATAGTATTTAGTAGAGATATATAGAAGTTATATCTAGTAGTAGTATATAGTAGTAATATGTATTAGAAATATAGACTAGTAGTATATAGATATAGTATTTAGTAAATATATATAAATATAGTATCTAGAGATAGTATTTTATTACTTTGTTAAATGTGCTAGTGTAGAAATACTAGTATAAAGTAGTTAGGTAATATAGTACATAATTATAATATATATATAGTTACTAAATACTTTATTTTATAGTATATACTAGTAGATATCTATTTAAAAGTTTAGAAAATTAAAATAAACTTATAAAGTTTTACGCTTTAAGATCTTTTATATCTAGAAAGAGAAATAAGAAATTATATATTCTATATACTTTATATTAAAAATGTAAAGATACTTAGAAGTACTTCTAGAAGTTATAAATATATCTTATTACTTTCTAAAAGCTTTTTTTAAGGTTAACTCTAACTCTAAGCTATAACTATTAATAAAAAGTAATAAATATCTAAGAACTTAAAGTATTTAAACCTATTTCTAAAATAAAGCTATAAGGCTATTTCTAGAATAAAGCTATAAAGTAGTAATAAATAGTACTTTATAACTCTTAATCTAATATATATTATAAATTCTAAGTAGATAGAAGAATCTTTAAAGAAGAGTCTTATACGCGTATATATATAGAACTTTTAAAGTTTTTTTTTAAAAAAAAGTATATATTTAGCTTTCTCTTTAATTTTATTTTTTTTATTTTTTTTTTCTTATTATTCTCTAAATCTATCTTTATATCTATTTCTTAAAACGCTTATTTATAATAGTCTTAATATTAATATATTAGAATTCTTTCTAATCTACTTTCTAATCTACTATTTCTTTAAAGTAGTATCTCTATTAGTTATTAAGAAATATAACTTAATAGAGATTAATTTTATTATCTATATAAAAGATACTAAGGCCTATATATAGATTATAGATAATATAAAGCTTTACTTCTCTTACTTTATATATAAATAAAATATTAAGAAAACTTTTAAATACTATATTTAAGATAAGATTCTTAGTGTAAAGATATATATTCTTAGTATTCTCTTTAAAAACTTAATATATAGTAGCTCTTTTAAGTATATAAAGTTACCTAAAGTATATTATTAATATTAGCTAGCTCTTAAGTATACTAGATAGCATAACTAGCTCTTATCTACGTAGACTAACTTTATAAAATATAGATTATTTACTTCTTAGTAATATAACTAGATATAAATAGTACTATTCTAGATAGCTAAGCAACGTAAGCCTTTTATATAAGTAGTAATTAATTATAAAATTTTTAACTATAAATCTATAGTTAGAAGAGTAATTTGTATAAAGTAGATATATAGAATAAGAAAGTAATACTACTAGTTTATTAGTTAGCTTCTATTAAGACACGTTACTAGTATAAACTATAAGTATATTTATAGTTACTCTAGTATATTAGATCTACTAAGAGAAGTATAGGCGTTTTTAAGATTATCTTAGAGAATCTAGATAGAATATTAGACTAGAAATAATGTATAGCTCTTTAATAGTATAATAAATATAGTACTACTACTAATTCTAGAGTTTTCTTAAGCTTTTAGCTAATTATAACTATAGGTAGTACTTACTTTTAAGAGTAACTATAAGCAATATAGTAGTAATATAACTAGGTATTATAGATATAATATTAGTAGTTAGAAACTTATTAATATATACTTATAAGTCTTTATTATAAATATATAACAAAAAGAACTATAAGTAGATAGTAATAAGCGTTTAAGTATAGACTTAGTTATAATAGCTTAAAAGTTTATTTATTTACTATTTATAAACTAGTATTTTAGTATAAGATATAATATAGTAGACTCTATCTCTAAGATCTAGAGAGATAAGTAGTATCTTATAATAATATTTAGAAAGTTATATAGAGTAATAGTATTTAATATTAGTATATAATAGTTAAATTTAGTAGTAGTATAAAGTAGTTGTATTATATAGTAGTACTAAGTTATAGTATATAATAGTTATATTTAGTAGAAGTATAAAGTTATAGTGTATAGTAATAGTATTATAAAGTAGTACTAAGTAGTAGTATATTATAGATATATTTAATAGAAGTATTAGATAGTAGTATATAGAAGTAGTATGTAATAGTAACTTTAAAAAGTTATCTAGAGTAGAAGTATTTTATAGTAGTATAGAGAAATAGTATTAAGTAGACGTTTATAGTAGTAGTATAGAGTAGTACTATTAAGTAGTAGTCTATAATAGCTATATATTATAGTAGAGTAGTATAGACGTATTTAGTAGATATACTTAGTAGTAGTATTTAGTAGCAGCCTAGTGTAGTACTACATAGTAGTAGTAAAAGATAGTAGTAGTAAAAGATAGTAGTAGTAAAAGATAGTAGTATATAGTAGTAGAATATTATCTATATATATATTAGTATTCTAAGTCTTTACTATAATAATTATACTATAAATATATCTTTACTCTTTATATATATAAGTATAACTACTATCTAACTATATATTTAAAAGTAATAAATATTTACTATTAAATCTTAGATATTTATATAGAGTAATAGTAGTAACTATAACTTATAACGTAGTCTAAAAGATATATAAGTTAATAGTACTTTTTAAAATTATAGTATAGACTTAGAGATTAGGTTTAGAAAAAAATCTAACTTTTTTATATTTTTTCTATATTAATAAACTAGATTTATAGCTTATATACTATATAAAAGTTATTAGAAAGATAAAGTAAATATTTACTTAGAAAAGTTAAATTAAAAAAAGTCTAACTTTATTAGAATTAATAATAATAGACTATTATTATGTAAAATATAGTACGTACGCAGTAATCTTATAGTGTAATATTACTAGTATATAGTGCAATATTAGTAGGCGTAGAGGTAATATTAGCTATAGTAAGTTTAATATTAGTAGGCCTAGAAGTAATATTAGATAACTAATATTACCTATTTTAATCTAAATTCGCAATTTAAATTATTTTGCCTATAATACAACTACGTAGATAAAACTATTCTCTAAATTATAAGTATTTTAGAAACTTTATAATTCTAGAAGTACTCTTTCTTACTACGTTGCTTATAGATGTTAACCTAAGTTAAGTTCTATTAAATATTAAGCTATATATAAGTATAGTTTTAGAATTATATATATTCTAAAAACTTTATAATTCTAGAAGTACCTCTTCTTAATATATTACTTATAGACGTTAACTTAAGTTATAACCTATTAAATATTAAGTAGTAAGTAAGTATAGTCTTAGAATTATATATATCTAAAAACCTTATAATTCTAGAAGCGCTCTTATTATAACTAACCTATAGCTATTTTATTTACTCTTTAGTAATTTTAAGAACTATAACCTTATAATTTCTAAATATAACTTTCTAAGCTAACTTACTTACTATGCTACTCTCTTTTATACTACTATCTATAATTTTTAATATACTATTAAGCAGCGCTAATAGATTAGTACCTTAGAAATAATATAGCTTCTTAAGAAAAGTATATTCTATTAGTAGATTCTAGTTATATATATACTTAACTACTAACTACTTAATTCTTATTACTAACTTAACTACTAGTTTATTATATTTAAATACTATTTCTACCTACTATATAACGCGCGCTTACGTAATCTTTCTCTTAATCTAGTTATTTAGATTTATACTATATAGTAGTAATATAAAGATACTAATTATTCTAAATTACTTCTTAAGAATATTCTAGCGCTTACTCTAATCTAGATACTCTCTAAACTTAATCTAAAGCTTTCTATTCTTCTCTTTTATAGCTATTCTCTCTAATTTCTCTTTATATATAAGAGTAAATAATATCTTCTTTATAATACTACTATACCTTTACTCTCTTTAACCTATTTCTATACTCTATTTTTTTATTTTCTTATATATCTACTTATATTTCTTGTAAAAAGTATCTATCTTCTAATATTACTATATTTAACTTACTATTATATTAGTGTAAGTTTATTAGACCTTAAAGTACCTCTTTCTTAACTTATTAGTGCCTAGTTCTACTTATATTTCTAGAGATACTATATTAAGAGTCTATGCTAACTACTAAGTAAGCTGCGTACCTAGTACACAAGAAGTAAAACTAAAACTCTTATCTTTAACTAGTTCTAGCTTATTAAAGAGCTATAAACTCTTTACTTTCTATTACTTCTATAAAATAAAAATAGTAGCCTAATTCTTAAATACTTCTATTATCTCTATAGCTCTTACTATTTTAATTATATAAGTAATTATATTTAAGCCTATATTTAGTATTTGTTAAGCCTATTAATAATAATATTACTTTTTAACTAATATTACCTCTAGATTTTAAATAGTTTTCTAATTCTAGGTACTTATAATTATTTACATAAGTTAAAGATTAAGATAATTAACTATATCTTTATTAACTTATTTAGTTATCTTTTTCTACTTACGCTTTAATTCTAGCTACGTATTAGACGTATATTTATTATTTACGTCTTAACTATATTACTTATTATAGGTATCTTTATTCTATACGCTTCTAGGTAGATAGTTATAATTATAATTAAGAACTTTAAGAAGTTTAGATTTAGAAATATTTTAATATATCTAACGTAGAGCGTCTATTAGATTTTATAATATAAACACTATATATAGAACTAAGTTATCTAAAAGATAAATAAACGTAGCTAGTTTTATACTAGAAAGGCTATTCTAGATAGCTTACCTAATTATCTATAGATCTAGCGCGTTGTCTATAATAGCGTTAGAAATAATATAGAATATAAAATAAGCTACTATATCTACTAGTAGTAGTTGTATTATTGCGCGTAGTATTAAGTAAATATAAAAGAGTATTTCTACGTAGTTAAACTAGAAAGATAGATCTACTAACTTTATATTTATACCTTATTTAGTTAGCGTATAGCTATAGCTCTGTTTTAGATATACTACTTAGCTTAGTTTCTACTACGCCTACGTAAACTATAGCGTAGTTCTTATTTTAATCTAAAATTTATATTTAAATTATCTCTTCTACTTTTACTAATACACTACCTAATATATTAATTCTAAAATAACTTATCTATAACTATAAGTATAGAGCTCTAATTTACTCTATCTATAGTATTATTATTCTTTTTTAAACTATTCTATTTTATTTTAAAGACTAATATTAAACTAACGTTACTACGCCTAAACGCTACTTTATTCTTAGCGCTATTATAGCTATATAAGAAGATCTTAATTTAAAGACTAAGTATAGTAATTTTAATATTCTATTAATAGCTATTTCTATTATATATAGTCTTACTATTTATATAAAATTCTATTAATATAATTAATATAGTACTATTATAGAAGGCGCTAACGCTAGTAGTAATATATAGTTATATCTATAAAACTAATACGCTTTATTTAGATCTAATTTACTATAATATATTAGTAGCGCTAACTAGTATTTCTCTTATATTAGAGAAGTTACTAGCTAATGCTTTTTTATAGGCGTTCTAGCTACCTACTAAAACTCTAGTCTTATAAAACACTTTAAAGTGTATAAACCTAACACATCTAACTATAGTAATATAGAAGTAGATATTATAACCTTCTCTTCTAATACTTTTATTAACTAGAGTAGTAGTCTACCTTAACTTAAATCTCTACCTAAAATTACTAATACTATATTATACTATGCGTAGATTACTATACTACTATAAACTATATCTTTTCTTTATAAGTAGCTATAAGTAGCTAAGTAATAGGCTATAAGTAAGCGTAATAAATCTCTTATATAGGTTCTAATCTAATCTAATATATCTATAAATCTATAGGTTACGTATATATTATTTCTTACTATACTAGAGAGTATATTATAGAAGCGTGTAGTATTATATACTACGCCTCTAGCAGAAAAATTAAACTATAAGATATACTTACTCTATAACGTAGTAAAGACTATAGCCTAAACCTAGTAGAATATTATAGCTTAGAGTAGCTAGTATACTTATATCTACGTAGTAAAAGAACATTCTTAAGATATTCTACTACACCTACTTACGCCTTACTAGAACTTTAACTTTTACTATACTACTATAATATAAAAGATATTTCTCTTCTTCTATTATATATTTAAGTAATATTACTCTATACTATTAATATTATACTTAAGAGAAGACTAGCACGCTATATAAAGAGCTATTTATAACTATCTCTATAACTTTAATAAATTAAAAGAGTATAAATTTAACTTTAGGTATACCTATACTATATTAGAGAAGCTAGAAAGATATTACTATATATTCTAGATATCTCTTATTATATAGACGTTGCGTACTACTAATATAGAGCTATCTATACTTATTTCTTTAGCTTTTATTACTATATTACCTAAAGGTAATAGATTCTAAGAAGTGTATTTATTTATAACTAACTTCTTAGTAATTAAGAAGTTTACCTATATAGCTATACTCTAACACTTCTAGAATATATTATCTAATATATACTAAGTAAGTAGTAATAAACTCTACTACCTAATATCTTTATAAAAGGTAGAAATACTTATCTATAAGATTAATCTTAAAGGCTTAAGTATAGAAGAATCTAATAACTACGCTATAGTAAAGTTACTATAAGTATAGATTTCTAACTACTTATCTACTAAAGAGTTAATACTAATAAATTAGGTTATCTATATAGCGTAGAACCTTAGCTAGTATTACTATAAAGAGAATCTAGACGCGTTTATTTACTAGAATAGTAATACTATAAGTATACGTAACGTTTAGATATTACTTACTAAGTACTAAAGTATAGTCTAGAATAAGTATAAAGAAGTCTTATAGTACCTCTATAAACTTATAGATATTACTTCTAGAGTAGAGCTTCTAACTATACTATAGAATTAATTATATAATAAATCTAGTAATAAAAGTATTAGCTTTAGCGTATTCTTACCTACTAATTCTATACTTACTTATAGTTAAGACTTTATTATAAACTATATTATTAACGCGTAAGAGTATAGTTAGTAATCTATTCTTTTATAACTCTTAAATACTCTAGAGATTCTAGTATAGTGTAATATACTATAAAACTTTTTAAAAAACCTTCTTCTTCTTAGCTATTACACTAGAGAAGGCACTACTTATAGACTAGAGGCTACTAGCCTTTACTTTAAGAACTTAATAGAAAGTAGATTATATAATATCTTTCTTTATAATAGCTTAGTAACACTAGTTCTAAAATACTATAAAGGCTATAATTAAGATAAGTTAATTAAGGCTATCTACTAATTTCTTCTACGTAAGATAGGTAGTTTTCTTATATAGTATATTTAGCTTATATAGCTATTTTATAGTATAATCTTATATTAAGCTACTTTTTATATTATTAACTTATATTACCTATAAGCTATAAGCTAACTTTTATAGCCTAATAAGAATAGATAGTAAAGGCGTAATAGAGTATATCTTACTAGAATTATTTATTACGTAATCTAGCGCTAAATAGGCGTAGATATTAATATTAGTATACTATAATATCTTATTATTATCTTTAAGCGTAGACTTAATAGTAAAGCTAGAATACTAATAGAGTTATTAAAAAAAGAAGTAGAAGAGCTATATAAAGTAGTAGATATAGAAGCTTAGAAAATTTAGTCTAGGTATTTATCTAAAATAGCGTATAGTATCTACGTACTTAATCTATAAAATATATTTACCTAGTAGTTTTACTAACCTACTACGCATTATAAAATATTAGTAAGGTAGTATAAAGCGCTTAGTTTTATAAGTTATAAATCTAATATTAAGAAGAGCTATAGCGTAATATATCTAATAACTAAGGCTCTTATATTAAGATGTAACGTAAACTATAAGACTCTAATTAGAGAAAACTTAAAGCTAAAGACTAAGTACTATAGCTATTAATAGAAGGCACTAAAAGCTATTCTAGAGAGTACTACTATTATTCTATACGTTACTAGTATAGAGGCTAGTAAGAGCCTACTCTTTTAGTTACTAACCTACTTTTCTAGCTATAAGAAGGTTTAGGGTTAGGGTTTAGGGTTAGGGTTAGGGTTAGGGTTAGGGTTAGGGTTAGGGTTAG